>NC_044392.1:31765480-33069078 GCF_006542625.1 Nomascus leucogenys | reverse complement strand
GCTTCATCACTCTCTGGAGTTCCATTAATATGTGGATGAATGTCAATTGCAGAGATTCCTGAGAGTGAGTTTGCAGGGAGAGGTGTCAGGATAACAGGGCTGAGCACTAAAGGCAGAGAGTGAGGGTAGAGAATTCAAGAGGCTTGGGAACAGTAGGCAGATGGAGGAGCTATCGTGGTGGAGACGAAGCTTGGGAACTTGTGAGCTTGGGAACCAGGACTGTGTCTTGAGGTAAGAGTAGGGATGGGGATGGGGATGGGGTGGTGCTAAGCCAAGTTAGCTCTGAGACACTCACAGAAGGAAGCTTCAGGGCCCAAGTGCCTAATTAGTGTTCTGGGGTCTGTGAGGATGAATGAAGCACAGAGATGTATGTGTAGGTGCTGAAAATATTGCTTTAGTAAATATATTATATGCTAGTAAGTGGAGCAACAGAGATCAGGATACTGGTTACAACCTCTGAGCTCATGACCCACTAGAGACCATGGTTAAAAAAAAGGGGTGGGGGGAGGTTCATTGGAGAGATTTGGATACAAACGGGGGAAAAGAAAGAAAACAATTTAAACAGAAAGTACTTAAGTGATGTCATTTTAAGCCAAATTTTCTAATTTGAAATTGGGTTTTTAAGTGTGTAAACCTAAGGTTTATAAAATAAATAACAGCCCCTTTCATTTGTGTAGCATTTTGCATAATGTATATAAACCACACAATCCAGCACTCAATAAATATTTATTATTTTCCATGTGCAGGGATTTAACAGATCTCAGTTCATCTTTGCATTGGTGAAGGCAGTAAAGTTGGCTTTCTTATTTCCATTTTATCAGTTTGGAAATAGAGGCTTTGAGAGGTACAGTGATGTCCAAAGTTACAGAAATATTGGGTGACAGGGCTTGGGCATAAGCCAATGTTCCCTAGTCTGAGCCCTGCCAGTTCTCCGGGAGGACACGCATTGAGGAATTTGGTGACACATCCTTTAGGGAAGCAAGGTGGCCAATTCTAGAGCACTTTGCCAGTTCACACAGTTCGTCCAAGCCTTTCCCTCCTACCATCCTGAAGGCAGGTGGTAGGAGCAGGGCTTTAGCAGGAGGAGCACCCTACCTGAAAATAACATCCTGCCATACAGGTCATCTCTGCTGGTGCCGTCCTCCAGTGCGTTTTCTGTGTGCTGCTTCCTCTGATCAAGCTCGGCTTGCTCTTTAACCAAGATTCACATATTCTTGCTCCCATTCCTGAAGCTACAGATTGGCACCTCTTTTCAGCATTGTACAATCACGGTACATCAACTTCAGATAATGGACCTGGTCACCTAAGAAGCATACTGTCTCTCCCAGCTCTAAAAACACACACCCACCCCAAAGTATTGATACATGTGAGGTCCACAGACCACCTGCATCACAGCCATGGAGGCGTGTTAGAGGAAGATTCCTGAGTTTTTGACAGTCTTGCTTCAGTGGAATCCTGGAGGTGGGGCCCTGGAAGCTGCCTTTTTTTTTTTTTTTTTTTTTTTAGACGGAGTCTTGCCCTGTCACCAGGCTGGAGTGCAGTGGCGTGATCTCGGCTCACTGCAACCTCTACCTCCCAGTTCAGGCAATTCTCCTGCCTCAGCCTCCCGAGTAGCGGGGACTACAGGCGTGCCACCACGCCCAGCTAATTTTTGCATTTTTAGTAGAGACGAGGTTTCACCATGTTGGCCAGGATGGTCTTCATCTCTTGACCTCGTCATCTGCCCGCCTTGGCCTCCCAAAATGCTGGGATTACAGGCATGAGCCACTGCTCCCAGCCGGAATCTGCCTTTTTAACGAGCTTTCCCACATGACTTTTATGCATCCCAAATTGTAAAACCACAGGCCAAGGTGCATAAGGATGTTTATGATTTTGTAAGCTTCCCAAGTATGAGGCAGAACCAGGCAGGGCTCCTCTGCCAACTACCCTTTCGTTGGTTGCAGTAGAAATACTCCCCTGGCTCTGTGGCCTGTGGGCTCTGCTGAGGGCTTTGCACCCTAATCCTGCTTTCAGGGAGCCCACCACTTGCCTCCTGCCACACACCGCCCACACAGGCAGTGACAGAGCAGAACTGAGAACTGCAGGAAAGGCAGCAGCTCAGCCTTCTTCTCATGCCTGTCAACAGCCTGGAGCTGAGCACGCTGCACACTAATGAGTACTATTTTCTACCCCAGCTTTTTAAAATGCTGCAATATTAACAACTACCAAAATAATTCAACTCTCTACAGCAGTGGGTTGGCTTAGCAGAAAAAGACACCAACAGGGGCTGTGGCATCTTTGCTGTGTTGCTAAAGCCCTGCAGAGTATATGCACATGCACATGCACTCAAATAGAAATGCACATACTTTGTCATGAAAACTAAATGAGACAATACCTGTAAATGTACCATGCTTGGAACAGAGCCTGGTACTGCTGGTACAAAAAACAACGAGATGTCATTTTGCAAGGGGATGTACTGAATATTCCCTATTTACTTTTCAGATCTTTCTCTTCCCTGCACTGTGTTCTAGGAGGCTTTATGTGCTACCTTAAGGTGCTCTCTTGCCCTCTGGTTCCTGCTGGGGCTTGGCCAATGAGAGGCACCAGCAGAATATGGAAGGATCAGGAGAGGGGTCAAAATATGAATTCCCCTGGCTCCCTGCCACTAAGGCCTGGTTTGCAGTGGCCAGGTTTCTCTCCATGCAGCCTTAGCTTTTGCTGGCTGGCCCCCTTTCCAAGGTAAATGATTCTGCTAGGTTCCAGCAACCTCACTCCCTCACCCTGCAGCTTTAGGACTATAGGGGTGGTCTTACCGTGGTTTATAGCTGCAGCCGGCCCTGGGATGTTCACAATTAACCCTGCTCACATCTCTATACATAGTTATTTCATTAATTCTCTCCAGTCACTACTGTTGAATGTGGACCTGTTTCCTGCCAGGACCTGACTGATACAAGGAACAACTGTCTGGATTTGATCCAATGAAGATCCTTAAACAATGTGACTGTCTCCAGCACTGGGCATCTGTCTCCAGTTTCTTGTGGTCCTTAGGTGCTCATGGGGAGAAGAAAGTCCTCCCCAGCTGTGTGATATTGGGAAGCATCCATGTGCTTCCTTCTTCAATGCAAAGCCAGCACAGCTTCCCCCATTTTTCTACCCTTAACTCTAATATCATTCCGTCCAAACACCTTTGTAACCATTTCCCTTCAGGAAGTCAAAGGTAAACCTTCCCCTGAAAATCAACTGGGAATCCCTCTGATTTGTCATTATGTGTGTGTCAGGCTTCCCACTAGGCCATGCTGTCCCTGGGCCTGGAGATTGAGCAAAGGAAAGTGAGATCTTGCCAACGTGCATGCTTACATCAGTAGGTCTAACTGTGGTACACACTTTTATATCCATCATATTGAATGTCATCTCCATACTCTTTGAAAGACACATCCTCCCGATTTTACAAGTGAGGGCGCTGATGCTTAGAGAGAAAATTGCCCAGGGTTACCCAGCTTGTGGAGAAGATTTGTTTTGAAGCCTGTTATAAAACAAAGCTCGTGCTCTCAGAAGGAAGAACCTCTCAGGGTTGTATCAGATCAGAAAATTCCCCACACTCTCACAGGGCTGCATAAACCCCCTCGGAGCCCTTATTCCAATCACAATTTTATATGTATTTGTATAATTATTTGATAACATCTGATTCCCCATACTAGACTATATGTTCCAAGAGGGCCAGTGGTGTGCCTGATTTTACATACTATTGTTTCTTCAGGGTATTAGTACTGTGTCTGCTGCATTGCAGACATTCAATAAATATTTGTCATATGTCTGTTCACTGAAATCAGGAGACTGGAACAAATGACCTGTGAGGTCACATGCAGTCTTTTGACCTCATAAGGATCTACCTTAAGGATCAAGAGGTGAATTCTGTTTATCTGATGTCTCCCAAGATATGCAATTTAGATCAGGAGGTAGCTCAGAAAGTACAGTTTTTGGCCAGGCATGGTGGCTTATGTTTGTAGTCCCAGCACTTTGGGAGACTGAGGCAGGAGTATCTCTTGAGGTCAGGAGTTCAAGAGGAGGCTGGATAACACAGCAAGATCCTGTCTCTACAAAATTTTTATTAAAAATTAGCTGGGCGGCCGAGCGTGGTGGCTCACACCTATAAATCCCAGCACTTTTGGGAGGCTGAGGCGGGCAGATCATGAGGTCAGGAGATCGAGACCATCCTGGCTAACACGGTGAAACCCCGTCTCTACTAAAAATACAAAAAATTAGCAGGGCATAGTGGCAGATGGCTGTAGTCCCAGCTACTCGGGAGGCTGAGGCAGGAGAATGGCGTGAACCTGGGAGGTGGAGCTTGCAGTGAGCCAAGATTGGGCCGTTGTACTCCAGCCTGTGCAACAGAGCGAGACTCCGTCTCCAAAAAAAAAAAAAAAAAAATTAGCTGGGCATGGTGCATGGCTTTTGTCCTACCTACTTGGGAGGCTGATGGAGGAGGATCTCTTGGGCCCAAGAGTGCAAGAGTGCAAGGCTACAGTGAGCTATGATCACACCACTGCATTCCAATCTAGGTGACAGAGCAAGACCCGGTCTCTAAAAACAAAAACAACAAAAAAGAAAGTACACTTTTTCTGACTTTTCATTGATTGACAGATGATCCCAGTATATCTGAGCAGCTGCTGTTTGGTAAGCCACACAACAAGCCATCTGAAAGCAGGAAAGACGCCCTTGCATTCACCACTGTGTCCCCAGAGCCCAACTCGGACTGGTGTATTGATTGGGGATATTGACTCAGTGTTGTCTTGCACGGATGAGTTGAAATAGACCCACATCAATGAAGTAAAGGCACTCTCTGCTCCTCTTTTCTCAATTTGTACCCTTTATCCTAAAAAATGCTTTCAGGAGTCACTGAAGCAAGACTTGAAATAATGTGACCTTCTGGCTACTAATATTACAGAGAAAATAATAATGAAAAGCACATCACGTGGCAATATCCAAAATGAGATGGCTTTAGAGAAAAAAATATAATTCAAAAAACAAAGAGGAAAAACTGCAAAAAGTGTCATGTTTAGTATACCAAAATAACCCATAGCTTCAACTAAAAGAAAAGTCTCCAAATGCACAAAATGCAAAGAAATTTGTTTTTCTCAGCTATATGAAAATAATGGTATCATAAGTAGTGTCATGTAAAACTTATTCTCCCTTTTTCTATTTACCTGTGTGTGTGTGTGTGTGTGTGTGTGTATAGATGTGTCCATTCCTACTTAGATGGCTTCTGCATCAAGATAACTATTTTTTGTAACAGTATGGCTAGATCAGACGGCTCATCTCAGTTGACCATCCCAAAGAAAATGCATTATAACCCACAATCCTTAGTAGCTATCAAGTAACTTTATCAATGATCAATACTTCCTGAGATATTCTGATGTTAAGAATTTTGACCTGATGCCTTACAAAGGCACTAAATGGTCCTTGTTCTCTCTCAGGCAAGGGCGTACTGGCTCAGTTTATTTTACCACAGCCAACAGCACTTATGGCTTTCTAAGACCTGGTGTAGTGGGTTACATAGTGTCCTCCCAAAATGTCTGCCTATCCCAAAACTGAGAATGTGACTTAGTTTGGAGCAAAGATCTTTGCAGATGTAATTAGTTAAAAACTCAAGATGAAGTCATACTGCAGTTAGAGGGAGGCTATGGGCCAATGAGTGGCGTCCTTATAAGATGAGAGGACATAGAGGGACACAGAGGAAGGGATGATACAAAGATGGAGGCAGAGATTGGAGAGATGCGTCTACAAGCCAAGGGGCTCCAAGGATTGCTGGAAGCCACCATGAGCTAGGATGAGTCTAGGAAGGATTCTTGCTTAGAGCCTTTGGAAGGAACACGGTCTTGATGACATCTTGAGTTTTGACTTCTGGCCTCCAGAATGGTAAGAGTAAATTTCTCTTATTTTAAGCCATCAGATTGGTGGTACTTGTGATGGTATCTCTAGGAAATTAAATCATCTGGGCTCAAGGGAGTTCCATCATTGGGGTGATACAGTCATCCTTCTAGTTACACCTGAGTGAATACCACGCAATAGTGGCAGGCCTTCTCAGCTTCTCTTTTCTCTCTTACAGACCTTCCTTTTCTCTCTGACAGATGGCACTTGCACCAGAAAGTGCACCAGGAAGACGCCACTTGCACCAGGAAGAACCACCTTCCTTTTCTCTCTGACAGACGCCACTTGCACCAGGTTGGCCCTCCACATTTTAACTTGGATGGAACATCAGTGTCTGCTTCCTGAGCAGCTGCTAAGCTGAGGTACTGCATGACAAACCCTGGCGGTGAGGGGCAGGGAGCTCTTGGGGAGGAGAGGAGGGAACCTCAAGCAAAGGGGAATGAGAGACGGAGGGAAATGTGTGAAGAAACATCTGTCCTTCCTTTCTTCCTTCCACAGCCTGCTCTGAGGCACACTTTCTCCTTGCAAACATTCTAGAGAAGTCCAGGTGCCCAGGGGCCACATCTGCTGAATATCACCTCACACACCCCCTCTTTCCTCACCTCATCTTCACTGGGATTTGCAGATCCCAAATACAGCTTCCTTCACATTTAGTCCTCGCCACAGACTCCAACATTTAGTAGACCCGGGGAAGACAAGGTGGCATAACTTCAGCAAATTAATTAATGTTTCTGTGCCTCTGTTTTTCCCTCTGAAAAATGGAAAAATTAGCAGTTTCTATCTCATACAATTGTGAGAAATTAAATAAATCAACATATGTAAAACACTTGAAAGGTGTCAGGCACCTAATAAATGGTAAATGATATGCACTGTTATCTGGCTTATGGAGGCTTTCATTTTCATACCAAATGTTAATGAGAATTCTTCATCAAACCCTAATCCTCTAGAAACAATCCGATAATCATATAAATATCTTCTTTTAATGAGATCAGCAGAAGAAAAAGAAATGCAAAAGCAACATGTTGGGGGAAGGATTATTAGGAGGAAAAGGGCCTGAGAGAGTAAATATTGTTTTTTCCAGGTCTCAGTTTGTAAGTTAAAAAAAAAAATTCTGAGAAAACAGAGAAAAAAAATTTCATTCCATTTTACAAAGGCAAGGAAGTACTTGGCTTAACTCAGTATGCAAGTGCAGCAGCAGCAACCACTGTATGACATAAGAGCCACCATCTGCACGGGATGTGCTGACACCACGCTAAGCTCTTTATGTTCATTGTCATATTTAATCCCACAACTATCTTTTGAGACAGGATTATACACATTTAGACATGAGAAAACTGATAAGAAAAGGTTAACTAATTGCCAAGGTCACACTGCCAAATAGTGGAGCACCTGGGATTTGTACCCAAGAATTCTGACTTTAAGATTCACCAGCTCATCTTTCCCTATAGCGTGTGGCAGTCTGAGTCTAGCTCTAAAGCTAGACCCTTATTACAATGCTGGAAGAGTCCTAAAGGAGTAGAGTATAAAATGCTAATTTTCCCTTCAAAGCAATCATTGTCTCTAACTACTTGGACACCCTACAAGTGATATTGCATAGTTCTAAATGGAGGTGTCCCAGACTCTACGATTTTTGTCTCCTGACTGTCTTGTTAATTAGGAGCTAAACACACACACGTGTAAACACACACACACGTGTAAACACACACACACACAACCGTTAGCAACTGAAATAGACTCATGAAACATCAATAGGTGGCTTATAGGCAGCTCGTGATTTCAAATCATGATACTTAAAGTACCCTGCAGCACGCCAGAGACAGCAGCCTGGTGGATGAGGCTCCTGGAACATGCATCACTTCCACAGCAGCGAGCGCCCCAGAGTCAGAGCCTCCAGAAACACTGCCATCTGAGCAACATGCTCGGTCCCTGACAAAGTCCCTCCCATGTTTGGCTTTCAGCTTCCCCTCTGACATAGGCACTTCCCTCTGCTGGCCTGAGAATGATGATTTAGAAGGTGTGTAGTGCCCTAAATTGGAAAGGGCAGTAATTTTCCTGAACAACAAGAACTGACATTTTCCCATGGCTAATCAGAGAGGAACCAACACTGTAATGCCAGTCAATCCCTTAGAGCTCCCTGGATAAAAGATATTATAGGAGCATTAATTATCATTGCAGTTGGAATGAAGAAGAAAAACATAGGAAGTGTTTTCACGGGCTGGAATGGAAGGCTCTGAGTCAGGGATAACTGACAGTTGCCTTTGCAGGTTTCCTTTCATTGTGGTGTCAAAGGCTTACCTTTAAGTAAGCTTGCCAGCCACCACTCAGACTGATGAACAGTATTAAGGGCAAGAATATTTCCTCAGAAATGTGTTCTTAAAATGTACTCATATTCATGAGAAGTGAGCTATAACCTATGAAAGCACCTTGTGTATTTGGGGAAATGGCTGATCTCTCTTCCATTCTACTTTCTGTTTAGAATGCACTGTGAAATAGACAGTTACCCTGAATGACTTGAAAACTTAAGTGTCACTGATTTCTGGAACGATTGAGTGAATTGTTTATAAATAATCCTTTTGCCACTGTAGTTAGAGTTATGTGAATCCTATACCTGGATCTAAAAAAGCACTCTCTTTGACAATACACATTCTTCCCATCCAGGAATATAATACGTCTATGCACTGATTCAAGCAAAAGCATTTATTAAAACTTGCTGGGGACCTTGGATAAGTCACCAAACCTCTCTGAGCGTCAGTCTCCACATTTGTTAAACAAAGGGATTGGATTAGATGAGACCTTTTCCAACTCTAACATTCACGGATTCTATATTTCAAATATGTTATTGAAAAGATGAATACTTTTTTTAGCATTGACAATACTTCTGTCTCTGAAACCTCAACATCACAATTATTAGCTATGGGACAGAATTGGTTACTGAGAAAGATGAGGAGCTATCCTCTCACAATCTGCCCCTGCTTCGTCCCAGGAACTGTATGATTCAGTCACATGAATTACATCTAGGTACCTGAAAACAGCATGATCATTCTTACTTCCTGGCCTTTGTCTGGTCTTCACATGGCATGGAACGCTCTGTGTCCTCTTCTCCATTCACTGGACTCACCCCAATTCACCCGCAGACTTCAGCTTCGGTGCACCTCCCCTGGGAAGCCTCGCTGGGCCCTCCCAGATGCACAGTGCCCCTCCTGAGCATTCCTGTTTCCAGTGTTTCTATTATACCACGTCCCAAACTTTACTGTGCTTGACTGTTTGCATTCTAGAAGCTTCTTCTATTAGGTTGGTGAAAAAGTCATTGCAGTTTTTGCCATTGAAAGTAATGACAAAAACCACAATTACTTTTGAACCAACTTAATAGATTGTAAGATCCCTGGTGGTGGAAACGCTATATTATTCACTCTTAAATCCCATTTCTAGCAGAGTATCTAGCCCATTATAGATGCTCAATAAATATTCACTGTTGCTATTACAGAATTTTAAACCCTGAGCAGCGTTAGGACATCCACATAGTTTAGTGACAGCACTTCACCTCTAAGCAGCACTTTGACATGCATGACTGTCAGTTGGTTCTTCTGAGTGCATCTGAGTGTTATGGAGAGATTCTCCATCAATTACTAGTGCAATTATGCGCCTAACAGATATTTGGGCATTTATCCTATGGCCAGCGGAGAAACACTCTATTTCACTTTTCTGGGATGGAGAAGGAAGTACATCTCACAATTTCCCCAGGGCCCTGGAATCATGAGAATCTCTTCTACATTCTTGGTAGAGATAATGCAGATCTGTGAAAGTAGCCTCTGATGGGGTTGCTCCAAGGATATTTCATGAAAGAATGGTAAAGGAGTATTTGTTGTAATTTATGGCAAGCCCAATACAAATCTCCAAAAACTTCATGAGGAATAGAAAACCCCAAACTGAAACTGTAAGGAAGGAGACTCATCTACAAATTTTGACTGGAACCCTAGAAAAATAGCTTTGGAAAATAGCTTTTTGGGTAAATATATGAATATAGTGTGTCTTGTATATTGGTAAGCTCCATAAATATTATCCAATGATATATTAATCACTTCTGCCTCTAAATTGCTATGATTTTTAGCTAAGGTTATTCACTTTCTTTGTATGAGTTCCTTTGTTTGCAAAATGTGGAAATGTAGAAAGGACTACTCATCTTGAAGGGTCATGGTGAGAATTACTCTACTCCCATTTCTTCCTTATTGCCGGTTTACCGTCCAGCTGCTAATATTCCAGCTGACAATAGGAAGGCAATTTGATGGCAGGGATCTAGAACTCTTTTATTTTTTTATTTTTATTTATTTTTTTTGAGACGGAGTCTCGCTCTGTCACCAAGGCTGGAGTGCAGCGGCGCGATTTCGGCTCACTGCAAGCTCCGCCTCCCGGGTTCATGCCATTCTCCTGCCTCAGCCTCTCCGAGTAGCTGGGACTACAGGTGCCCGCCACCATGCCCGGCTAATTTTTTGTATTTTTAGTAGAGACGGGGTTTCACCGTGGTCTCGATCTCCTGACCTTGTGATCCACCCGCCTCGGCCTCCCAAAGTGAGAACTCTTTTATTGTTATTATTTTTGTTTTGTTTTGGCCAGTGAACAGATTTTTATTTATTAATTTATTGTTTTTATAGTTTTTGGAGAAGAGGTGGTGTTTGGTTACATGGATATGTTTTTTTAGTGGTGATTTCTGAGATTTTGGTGCACCCAACACCGATCACCTGATCAGTGTACACTGTACTCAGTGTGTAGTCTTTTATCCCTCACCTCCCTCTCACCCTTCCCTCAACTCCTCAAAGCCCCAAAGTTTTTGTTTGTTTGTTTGTTTTTGTTTTTTTGAGATGGAGTCTTTCTCTGTTGCCCAGGTTGGAGTGCAGTGGCATGATCTTGGTTCATTGTAACCTCCGCCTCCCAGGTTCAAGTGATTCTCCTGCCTCAGCATCCTGAGCAGCTTGGACTACAGGCTTGTGCCACCACACCTGGCTAATTTTTGTATTTTTAGTAGAGATGGGGTTTCACTATGTTGGCCAGGCTGGCCATTGTATCATTCTTATGCCTTTGCTTCCTCATAGCTTAGCTTTCACTTATAAATGAGAAAATGTGATGTTTGGTTTTCCATTCCTGAGTTACTTCACTTAGAATAATGGTCTCCAACTCCATCTAGATTGAGGCAAATGTCATTAGTTCATTCCTTTTTATATCTGAGAGGTATTCCATGGTGTGTATGTGTGTGTGTGTATATATATATATATATATATATATATATATATATATCACATTTTCTTTATCCACTCATTGATTGATGGGCATTTAGGCTGGTTCCATACTTTTTGCAAATGCAAATTGTGCTGCTGTAACTGTGTGTGCAAGTGTATTTTTCATGTAATGGCTTATCTTCCTCTGGGTGATACCCAGTAGTGGGATTGCTGGATCAAATGGTAGTTCTACTTTTAGTTCTTTAAGGAATCTTCACACTGTTTTCCATAGCGGTTGTACTAGTTTACATGCCCACCAGCAGTGTAAAAGTGTTCCCTTGTCACCACACTCATGCCAACAGCTATTTTTTTTAAATTTTTTTTATGTCCATTCTTGCAGGAGTAAGGTGGTATTGCATTGTGGTTTTCACTTGCATTTCCCTGATCATTAGTGATGCTGAGCATTTTTTTCATGTTTCTTGGCCATTTATATATCCTCTTTTGAGAATTATCTATTCATGTCCTTAGGGGACATGGATTATGATTTTTTTTCTTGCTGATTTGTTTGAGTTCTTTTTAGATTCTGGATATTAGTCCTCTGTCAGATGCATAGATTGCAAAAATTTTCTCCCACTCTGTGGGTTGTCGGTTTACTCTCCTGATTATTTCTTTTGCTGCACAGAAGTTTTTCTTTAATTTCTTTAATTAGGTCCCATTTATTTATTTTTGTTTCTGTTGCATTTGCTTTTGGGTTCTTAGTCATGAAGTTTTTGCCTAAGTCACTGTCTAGAAAGTTTTTCCAATGTTATCTTCTAGAATTTTTATGGTTTCAGGTCTTAGATGTAAGTCTTTGATCAACCTTGAGTTGATATTTGTATAAGATGAGACATGAGAATCCAGTTTCATTCCCCCACCTGTGGCTTGCCAATTATCCCAGCACCAGTTGTTGAATAGGGTGTCCTTTCCCCACTTTGAGTTTTTGTTTGCTTTGTCAAATACTAGTTGGGTGTAAGTATTTGGCTTTATTGCTCGTTCTCTATTCTGTTCCATTAGTCTGTGTGCCTGTTTTTATACCAGTACCATGTTGTTTTGGTGACTACAGCCTTCCAGTATAGTTTGAAGCTGGGTAATGTGATGCCTCCAGATTTTTTCTTTTTGGCTAGTCTTGCTTCAGCTATGAAGGTACTTTTTTGATTCTATATGAATTTTGGGATTGTTTTTTCTAGTTCTGTGAAGAATGGTGTATTTTGATGGGAATTGTATTGAAATTCTTTTTTACCTGAAATGAATGAATTTTATTTTGTTTATTTCAACAAAATTGAGAGACCGCTAGCAAGACTAATAAAGAAGAAAAGAGAGAAGAATCAAATAGACACAATAAAAAGTGATAAAGGAGATATCACCACCAATCCCACAGAAATACAAACTACCATCGGAGAATACTATAAACGCCTCTACGCAAATAAACTAGAAAATCTAGAAGAAATGGATAAATTCCTCGACACATACACTCTCCCAAGACTAAACCAGGAAGAAGTTGAATCTCTGAATACACCAATAACAGGCTCTGAAATTGAGGCAATAATTAATAGCTTACCAACCAAAAACAGTCCAGTACCAGAAGGATTCACAGCCGAATTCTACCTGAGGTACAAGGAGGAGCTGGTACCATTCCTTCTGAAACTATTCCAATTCATAGAAAAAGAGGGAATCCTCCCTAACTCATTTTATGAGGCCAGCATTATCCTGATACCAAAGCCTGGCAGAGACACAACAAAAAAAGAGAATTTTAGACCAATATCCCTGATGAACATCGATGCAAAAATCCTCAATAAAATACTGGCAAACTGAATCCAGCATCACATCCAAAATCTTATCCACCATGATCAAGTGGGCTTCATCCCTGGGATGCAAGGCTGGTTCAACATATGCAAATCAATAAACGTAATCCAACATATAAACAGAACCAAAGACAAAAACCACATGATTATCTCAATAGATGAAGAAAAGGCCTTTGACAAAATTCAACAACTCTTCATGCTAAAAACTCTCAGTAAATTAGGTATTGATGGGACATATCTAAAAATAAATAAGAGCTATCTATGAAAAACCCACAGCCAATATCATACTGAATGGGCAAAAACTGGAAGCATTCCCTTTGAAAACTGGCACAAGACAGGGATGCCTTCTCTCACCACTCCTATTCAACATAGTGTTGGAAGTTCTGGCCAGGGCATTCAGGCAGAAGAAGGAAATAAAGGGTATTCAATTAGGAAAAGAGGAAGTCAAATTGTCCCTGTTTTCAGATGACATGATTGTATATCTAGAAAACCCCATCATCTCAGCCCAAAATCGCCTTAAGCAGATAGGCAACTTCAGCAAAGTCTCAGGATACAAAATCAATGTGCAAAAATCACAAGCATTCTTATACACCAATAACAGACAAACAGAGAGCCAAATCATGAGTGAACTCCCATTCACAATTGCTTCAAAGAGAATAAAATACCTAGGAATCCAACTTACAAGGGATGTGAAGGACCTCTTCAAGGAGAACTACAAACCACTGCTCAATGAAATAGAAGAGGATACAAACAAATGGAAGAACATTCCATGCTCATGGGTAGGAAGAATCAATATTGTGAAAATGGCCATACTGCCCAAGGTAATTTATAGATTCAATGCCATCCCCATTAAGCTACCAATGACTTTCTTCACAGAATTGGAAAAAACTACTTTAAAGTTCGTATGGAACCAAAAAAGAGCTCCCATTGCCAAGTCAATCCTAAGCCAAAAGAACAAAGCTGGAGGCATCCTGCTACCTGACTTCAAACTATACTACAAGGCTACAGTAACCAAAACAGCATGGTACTGGTACCAAAACAGAGATATGGACAAATGGAACAGAATAGAGCCCTCAGAAATAATGCCGCATATCTACAACTATCTGATCTTTGACAAACCTGACAAAAACCAGAAACGGGGAAAGGATTCCCTGTTTAATAAATGGTGCTGGGAAAACTGGCTAGCCATATGTAGAAAGCTGAAAGTGGGTCCCTTCCTTACACCTTATACAACAATTAATTCAAGATGGATTAAAGACTTAAATGTTAGACCTAAAACCATAAAAACCCTAGAAGAAAACCTAGGCAATACCATTCAGGACATAGGCATGGGCAAGGACTTCATGTCTAAAACACCAAAAGCAATGTTACAAAAACCAAAATTGACAAATGGGATCTAATTAAACTAAAGAGCTTCTGCACAGCAAAAGAAACTACCATCAGAGTGAACAGGCAGTCTACAGAATGGGAGAAAATTTTTGCAATCTACTCATCTGACAAAGGGCTAATATCCAGAATCTACAATGACCTCAGACCAATTTACAAGAAAAAAACAAACAATCCCATCAAAAAGTAGGCGAAGGATATGAACAGACACTTCTCAAAAGAAGACATTTATGCAGCCAAAAAACACATGAAAAAATGCTCATCATCACTGGCCATCAGAGAAATGCAAATCAAAACCACAATGAGATACCATCTCACACCAGTTAGAATGGCCATCATTAAAAAGTCAGGAAACAACAGGTGCTGGAGAGGATGTGGAGAAATAGGAACACTTTTACACTGTTGGTGGGACTGTAAACTAGTTCAACCACTGTGGGAGACAGTGTGGCGATTCCTCAGGGATCTAGAACTAGAAATACCATTTGACCCAGCCATCCCATTACTGCGTATATACCCGAAGGATTATAAAACATGCTGCTATAAAGACACATGCACACGTATGTTTATTGCGGCACTATTCACAATAGCAAAGACTTGGAACCAACCCAAATGTCCAACAATGATAGACTGGATTAAGAAAATGTGGCACCTAGACACCATAGAATACTATGCAGCCATAAGAAAGGATGAGTTCATGTCCTTTGTAGGGACATGGATGAAGCTGGAAACCATCGTTCTCAGCAAACTGTCGCAAGGACAAAAAAAGAAACACTGCATGTTCTCACTCATAGGTGGGAATTGAACAATGAGAACACATGGACACAGGAAGGGGAACATCACACACCAGGGTCTGTTGTGGGGTGGGGGGAGGGGGGAGGGATAGCATTAGGGAATATACCTAATGTTAAATGAAGAGTTAATGGGTGCAGCACACCAACATGGCACATGGATGCATATGTAACAAACCTGCACGTTGTGCACATGTACCCTAAAACTTCAAGTATAATTAAAAAAAAAGAAAAGAAATGCATTGAATTTTTAATTTGCTTTCTGGTCCTTGGCTGAAGAAAGAAAGGAAGTGAAGGTACAGTAATGGTTAAAGACAGGAAGTTTTTGATCAGGGTTGTGAAAGCTCCTTTCCCTGTAGTAGATTAGAGAGGTCCTAAAGATCCTAGCCAGACTACAGATCAAATCCCTGCTCTTCAACAGTCTTTGATGTCTCAACCAAGTACAGTTAAACTCTCTGAGTCTCCACAATTGTAAAAATTGAGATAATAATATCCAGTTCTCAAGATTATTATAAGGATTAAATGACAATCATGTCTGTGAAGTACTCAGGCACTGCCTGGCACATAGTAACCTCTTGATAGTTGAGAATCATTCCAAGGCTATTTTTCTAGCCTGCCACAATCCTGCCACCAGAATCCACATTCCCTCCTCATTCAGTAAACATAGAAGTGCAGCCTGGAATGCTTTCCATCTTCTGTCTGTTTAAAAAATCTACTCAAATGAGTAGGTGTGTGGTGGAGTCGCGAGGGGAGAGACTGTGGAGTCAGCAAGAACTCCTTTGGCAGTTGAAGTTATTTGAACTCAAAGCCTGTGTTCACCCAATTGTAAAGTAGGAATAATAACATTGTCTGCCTCATAGGATTCTTGTATGACATGAGAAAGTGCGTGACTGAAAATGACATGTATGACATGAGAAAATGCATGAAAATGAAAGACTGAGCACAATGCCTGGTAGCAAGCAGTCAATAAAGGATGCCTATTAACTCTGTGAGGCAATAAGAGCTCAACTCAGTAGCATCCTCCTCTCTGAAGATTTTTCTGTAATTGCTCCCTGTGCTGCCATAACACACTGTCAGTAGTGCTTTTCTTTTCAACATGAAATTGTCATATTGCCATGTGTAAAAATTAGTAGCATATATAAAACGTCTATACAAGCTCATGTGCTCCTTAAGGACAAAGACTGTTTCAGTGATGAGTTCCTCACAATCAGTGGGGGTTACATAGTAAAGGCTCAGAAGACATTGTTGAACTGAACTGAAATGATAAAACAGAAAGCTTTTCTACTAAGATGATAACTAGGAAGACAGTTATGATGCCCCTAAATAACAATAAAACCAGCAAGAATGGAACCATATTTAACAGTCACTCTAACATAGTTGGTCAGGAAATTGATTGCAATTGGGAAAAGAGATGGAAATAATTGAGAAAAATATTTATGTGTCAGAAAGAAAAGTGTGAATCAATTACTAGAGTTATTAATATTAAACAAATTGAGAAGCATTGAATTGGGCAACTTTTCCCAAGTTTTCCACAAAAAGGAATCAAGATCACTCAGCTGCTGACAGATGATATTTACCTTTCAGATTCAACTTTATTTACTGTCACCCAGCTAAAGACAAAGGAGTTTACATGTTGTGTATGTAAATATTAACTGGGTGATTACTCACATTTTTATGGACCCTCTACAATTCATAGACAAGCATCCCACTGAGAGACTGGGAGAGAGATGAAGAAGAGGCATGGGGAGAAGGGGATGGAAATTAAACCTCTGCAAGTTTCCACGCACACCACTTCCTCCTTACCTGTGAAATTTTATCTTCTCTGTTATTGTCCAAGACACTGTTGTGCAAACCCCTCACACCTGAAAGTCCTGGGAAGAGAACTGTGGTATGAGGTTTCAGGAATCGGGGGTAGATATGGGAGTACTCTTCCATGATACAAAAGCAGATAACACCCCCCGCCCTCAACTCCAGGGCTTCATCAAAGGAGACCAAACCCTTGCTATAGGCACCAAGTTTGTGTGCAGGATGAAGTATGGGAGACAAGGAGGGAGGGAGTGTTTATTCAAACACATATGCAGCCCCTGTCCTAAATCAGTGCCAAATTGGGTGATGGCAAACTTAAGAAATACAGTGTCTCACTGATACAATCCCAGCTCCTCCTCAATGTTAAAGGGTAATTTATAAGTTAAAGTAAAAAGAATTTTTTTTTTCCAAGTGTCTCGCTCTCACACAGGCTAGAGTGCAGTGGCGCTATCTCGGCTCACTGCAAACTCTGCCTCTCAGGTTCAAGCAATTCCCTGCCTCAATCTCCCGAGTAGCTGGGATTACACGTGCCCACCACCATGCCTGGCTTATTTTTGTATTTTTAGTAGAGATGGGGTATCGCCATCTTGGCCAGCTGGTCTTGAACTCCCGACCTTGTGATCCACCCGCCTTGGCCTCCCAAAGTGCTGGGATTACAGGCGTGAACCACCATGCCGAGCCAAGAATATTTTCAAAAACTAAATTTAGTATCAATTGTTTGCCTGAAAGGTCCAGGGGATATTGGTGTTGGTGGGAATGGTTCTAATTCTTATGTTCCTGGAAGTCCACAGATTTCTGTTCATGCCCAGGATCTGCTACACTCATGGAGGATGTCAGGCAAGTTGCTTAGCCGTATAAGTTTGGGAGCAGGTGGGCAGTTTCCCAGTTGGTACAATGAGATGACTGGTTAGCTTATCTCCAAGACAATTGGGCTTAACATTTTGGAGATCATAGATAACTTGGAGAATCTGATGAAAACTGTAAACCTTCTTTCCGGAAGAAAGTACGTACATTTGACTTTCAACATTTCTTTTCAGAAACTTTATGGACACCTTGAATTTATCCACGGACTGCAGGTCCCTGTTCTAAAGGATTGTTGCATAGTGTTTTGGATAGTTTGAATACTAAGAATGAATACCAAGAGGATGTAAAACACAAGGGCACTGCTTTTCCTTCAAATATACCAATTTAAATCCAATATTCCAGAGAATATCAAGTTAAAAATGAAAGATCTGATATCTTCTGACTTTTAGTCCATATAGTACTATAAAGTTTTAATTGAATGACTAAATTATAAGCCTTGGGTTCCTTTTGCATATTTTTAAATAAAACTGAGTTTTCCTAATGAATTAAACTTTCTAATTGCACTATGATTTCAAAGATATTTCCCCAGGAAAAAATATTTGGCTCCAACTGTGGATATACACAAACAAAATTATCACATTTTGGTAAGAACTAATATTTACTAATGAAACCTCATTGGCCTAATTTGGCTTAAGAAACACCCTCTCCACCACCTCCATGTGACCACTGTTTCAGAATGTTAGAAAAACAAACTAAAGGATTGATGACTTAACAGAAGCACTGTGTTGATACAGTCATAGGTTCCCTTTTAAAAATCTACTTAATGAACTGGAGCATTTAAAAAATTTTTCCAACAGGTCAAACAGGAGACATGTCAGGTGGGAAGTGAGAGGCAGCAAACATAGGCAATTTCAACATACGCAGATAATGGCAGGATCATGTCACAATCATAACGTGGCTAAAATCTCCTTTTGGACTGAAAAGTGTTGGGTATCTTAGCACTCTCCAAATTGCCTACTTTTTTTAACTTAAAAATTTACTTAGACTATGTTATTTATGTATGTAGTTCCCAAGTCCAGTTCAGTATCTGTCACGCTGTTCTCACTGCACAATCTTTTACTTCTTCCCGTTTTTTTGGAAAATGTCAGAGTAGGAGGAAGAAGAGAGATCTGTATGCCTCTCATCTTCCTGTTGTAGAGACTGAAATCCTATTAGATTCAGTTCCTTGAGCCAAGGTGTTGAGTCCCCAGCTACCTCCCTTTCTAGTGTAAATATTTCTGGAATGCGTAACACTTGAATGATATGGTAACTCATTAATAGAATATAAAATATGGTCTCCCAGTTCAATTTCGCACAGATGCCTGAATCTGGGGCATTGAGGAAACCAAAGACACGATGGGCAAGGAAAGATAGGATTTGATTGCATCAAGAGGAGGGGAGAGCCTAGGAAACAACTAAGGACATGAGCTGAGATAGGATGTGGTGGGAGGTGGGAGGACGCTGGAGGTACCTGGAGCAGGAGAATGCTAGAAAAGCCAGCAGAAAATACAAAGGCAAACCTGGCCTTCTTCAGTTTTACTCCGAATAATTCCAATCCGGTTGACAAGAAATTATATGTACCACACTACTCTGAATGTGTCAGTTATTTTATTTTGAAAACTTTTGCACATGGTAGGCAGTAAAAAATATTTGTGGAATGAATGAAATTATCACCAACACCCCTATGCCATATGATAACTAAGTTAAGAATCCTTCTCATTAAAATGCAGTTCTAAAGCTGAGGCCCCCTTAGAGCAGACTGACTTTTATCAGAAAGAGTGTGGCCATCTGTCCTGAATAAATGCCTTTAAGGTCATTTTTCAAAATTCTTCATCCCATATTTCTCCTAAGTCATGGAATCTGTGCATTTCATTCTACTATATTTCCTTTGCTTTTCCTTGTGTCCAGGTTGATCATACAACTCTTACTACCAAAGGATTGACCGCTTAACAGAACCACTGCGTTATATTAGTGACAGTAATTGAACATCTAACAGGTGTAAGGAATTAGAATAGCACCTCACAGTGCCTTAGCTCATTTGCATCTGGTGTGTATTAACGTTATTCCCATTTTGAAATTCTAGGAGTTAAAGTTCATACAATTAGTAAGCAGTGGAGAAGGTTTCTATTCCTCATTGTGTGAACTGGAGTCAGAGCTCTCAAGTCCTGTGCTATGCAGCTTGTGCTCTGCAGTGAGAGGGCACCTAGTGAAGGTTGCTGACAAGTGAAAAGCAGTTCACCATATTAATTGAAAATTAAAGTGAGCTAAAGGATCCCAAAGAATAATAAATGCCGAGGCCCTGGTGCCAGGTAGGCTCCATTTGTTCTGGAATATGAAGTTCCCACTCTTCTAAATCTCTGCCCACGAGAGCCTGCTGCTCATCAGGCAAAATACAAGGAGGTGATCTCAGAGGGTGGTGCTGCCTTCACACTGCTCAAAGGTGTGGGTGACGTACAGCCTGCAAGTGACCTTGAGAAGTAGGCTGTTTCTCTCCCACCCCTTCCCAGGACCTATGGGACTCTACAAAACCTTCTTGCTTGTTACAGCTTTCTGAGAGGCCTAGGGCTCCCCAGGGAAATGGCACTGGGGAGGTAATCTCGCTTCTAGCAGTTCCTGTACTCACTGCCTCATTCTTCTAAGCTAGCCTGGTGGAAACTGCCTGTCCCCAGCCAGTGAACCAGAACCATGTCCCTGTTCCTTTCTGTAGAGCAATAAAGGAAAAGTCTGGCTTGTGTCAGCTGTGGCTGCCCTGGGTCACAACTCACCCCCAGGGAAGCAGACTGGTTTTCTGAACACTTTCTGAGTTCCAGCCTCTTTACAGCAAGAAGACCGAAAGTGGGAGCTCATACCTTGCTAAGAGGTAGAGCTACTAATTACCCAGTGCCTGCTCCGCTATTGGCATTTTAACGTACAATCTTATTTAATTGTCACCATATTGCTGTGAAGATGATCAGAATATCCCTGATTTACATACTGGGAAGCTGTGGCTCAGCGAGGTGAAGTGATGTACCCAAGGCAAACCCTACAGAATGTCAAGACTGAGCTTTATACCCAGTCTGACTGGCTGTGAAGTTCATGCTTTCCCCTATTCTGTACTACTTTACAGCCCCTCCCTCATGATCTCCTCTGCAGTATGCTCAAACATGAGATACCAGTGCCCACTTCCCATGAGAGGCTCTTCTTTCCAGCTGAGGGCTGGGTCCTTGCACCATTCATTCTGCTGAGCCAGAGAAGGGCTCTTAAACTCTTCCCTCTCTTGTCCACTTCCTAGTGCAACTTCATTATATTTGGTAAGCCAGGACATCTGGTTTTGTAGCAGCCTTCCCCTGAGGTTAAATTCATCTTTGACGGTGTCCCATGTACTATTCTCTAAAATTCAGAGAATTTACTTGCAAATTGTTTGAAAGCCAGTGCTGTTTCTGATGGGGACACAGAATGCACAATAGAAGATAGAGAAACGCAGAAATCCACTTTATCTCCCCACTTCACTATGCGAGCTTCCAGGCCATGTATCAGAATGCCTGGGCATGGGGTAATGAAAGAGTAAGGAAAGACCAGATAGGCTCGTCCCAAACTCTGTCACTTAATGGCTGTGACCATAGGCAATTAAGGTTCTCTGCACCTCAGTTTGTTCATCTTTACCTTTCAGATAGGTATTACCTGTAGGAGCCCACTCAAATTAAGGAGAGTAAATGAAGCCAGAACCCTAAAGAGCTATTCTTCCTCTGAAAAAGAATAAACTATATTAAAAGAAAAAACAAAACAACAAAGAAGACCAAAAACACCTCCACAAAGAAAGTCAACATGGAAAGTCATCTGGTAATGTTTACAGGAGGCCTAAGAGTGAGAGGATTCTTGACAACCCGTAGCTGTTTTTATCATTTCCACCCTTGCATTGGAATATGGCTTAGGGAAGTCTCTGCCTGTGCAGTGCCTTAGTTTTCCTCTCTGTAGAATGGAAATAATCTGAGTCTCCTGCCTGTCTTGTACATTCTCACAGAAGCTTTACAAAATATACCTGATAGCTGTGAAACATTGAGTTCCCTAGGGATAGTCTACAGGAGCAGATTTCAGCAACCCAATCACCCATAGTCAATATATAATTTTACAACTTTTTTTTTCACTGTGACTATCCACTAGATTGTAAGCTCCATGAAACAGAAAACTGTGTTAGATTTTGCTCAATGGTGTATCCCTGGGCTAGAAGAGGCTGCAGTGCATTGCTCAGGTCCTGCCTTCAGGATGGAGGCGTGCTTTCACCCAGCTGCTGGGAGCATCAGCTGCCAGTGGTTCACAGCTGATTGCCTTCCTAGGAATTGCCCTTGGTGAAAGAAAGTTCTTTGTCCAATGTTTTGTTCCTTCTACAGTTGCAACCCAGTGACTGGTCAATACGGTGGTACAAAGGCCTGGGTCCCTTGCCTCAACTCAGGACAACTCTGAAAGGCTATCCCCAGCTCCAGAACTCTCTGAAGGGCCAGCTGAGGCCTTGGTCAAAACTGCAGCACAGTTTAACTTATGCCAAGTCCAATTTCCCTCACTCGCAGATGTTGTACCCACCAGCCCTTCTCAATAAACCTGCAAGCAAGTCTATAATTCGCAATCTGTTTCCCAGGGAACCCAACCAATTGAACTCATTGTCGGGTTCAATAATATTTGTTGAAGGCTGAATGAACATTGGAAGGGATAAAGTTGCCAACAAAATAAGTTCAATTTGATATAAACATCCTTAAAGAGATGAGAAGGAATACAAACCATGGATTCTTTCCAAGTCTTATAGACAAAAATTCTATAAGATATAGGAAAGCCTTCAGTTAATGATGCTGCCATAATTTATTATTTCTTTGAAAGACTCTTAAATGATTGATACAGGACACAATAAATGAAAAAGCCCAAAGTGACCATAGTCACATAACCATCAGTCAACAAACTCTTAAAATCCTTTAAAAATAAAGACGGTTGGCCACATGTAAAATTCAATAGACCTAATTATTTTCAAATGAACATTAAGTTCTCATTAATTTTCATCTGGCCAAATTAACCAAAAGGAGAGAGGACAGTCTGTATATCAGTCGGTGTCTATCAGGCCAAGTTGAAATTACATTAGTGTAAGTGGATCAGGAACATGTGAATTAGATTTACCCTTTGGATGTTATGGATGTAATCATTAAGGCCATCACCCTAGCAGATGGAGAATCTGCCCAAATACCACTGAGCTAATTCCTCATTACTCTTCGAGATTCTGTACAACAACACTTAATAATAGAAGTCAACTCTCAGTTGACATCTTCCCCATCCAATTTATTTACTTTTTCACCTGTACATTTGAGACATGTCATTTATGCCACTGGATCGTTTCTGATTGGGACACAAACAACACAACAGAAGATGGGAAAACAGAGATCCCATTGACCACCACCTTCACTCATAGTATAACAGCCCAGTTGCCTCCAAACCAGGTCTCTTCTCTGTTAACCACCACTCTGGGTTGAGTGGGCAGAAGGCCTGTATGGAAAATGACCAATTTTGTTTTTAAAGATTTCAGGACATTTATGCCAAGAGAGTCTACTAAAAACTTGTAACAGTTGCCTCTGATTAAGTGCCAGGCAAGGTTTCTTCTTTGTTCTAAGCAATTTATATTCATTATCTTGAGTCTTCGTGAGAGCCAGATATGTGGATAAGTATTATTATTCATGTTTTACAAGTGACCAAACAAGTTCAGAAAAACAAATAGATTGCCCAAGATTGCACAATAACTAAAATAGCAGACCTAGGATTCAAATCCAGGACAAGACTAATAGACACTGCTAGGACACTTTGTTCCTTTCTTTTTTATAAGTGATGTCAACTTGCGAAAACGAAGTGAAAGCAGGAATCCAAAACCACCGGCCATCCAGGAGAAATCGATTAATTTCTGGTGGCCTTGGTGAGTAACCCTGTTATAGAAGCCCACTCAAATTAGGGAGGGTAAACAAAGTCAGAAAGGATAGAGTCATTTATCCTTTGGAAAATCCTTTCATTAAAACAAAAACAATAACTACCACCACAAAGAAGGTCAACAAGAAAAACCGTTAACTTAAACGTAACCATAGATAGAGAGAGAAAAAAATCATAGTCCCAGAGAGTTTTTTCACTTAAATTTAGCCTTTGGGGGATTTTCTGATTTTCATAAAAATTCATTTTGCCTATTTAATTCAAAAAAGTACAAGTTGAAATTTTATTTTTAGGTGGTATTAGATTAGTGGCCTCCTATCATCTGGCTAAAACAAACACAAATTCTTTACAGAAGAATGCGCCATCACCAGGGACCTATTCCACACAGAATTAAATCAAACAAGAGTTCACTGAAAAACATGAAAGAAACAAAGCATTGTGGTTGAGAGCAGAAACAAACAGGTTGGAGAATCAGACCCACAGGATTTCAGACACTGGGTTTATCAGATGCAGTATACAAAGTGAGTATATTTAATATGTGTAAAGGTATAAAAGGTGCCAAATGCGTGAGCAAAGAGAAGAGAATATAAAATGACAGGGCAGATTTAAAGATTAAATAGAGCTTTTATTTTAAAAAAAGTATATTTGCAACTTAAAAACTCATTGAGTAGACTAAGCAGAAGATTAGAACCAGCTGAAAGGATATATAAAATGCAAGACACATTTCAAGAAATTACCCAGAATGCAGCATAGAGAACAATCAGAGGTTTAGAATTCAAATGAAGAAAGGCCACAGTATTTTTAAGAATTGAGGGCTGACGTGAACCCTCAGTTGCGGAAAGTCCAAATGAAACCCAGGCAGGATTTGGCTTATATTGTTGCTGTGGCTATCTTTAGTGCAACACCAGCTTCAGATTCCTCTGGCATTACCTTTGATGAGGGCTGGCTGCCTGAAAGTCTTACTCAATGTCTCTATGCTACCCATGCCTCTTGCCTTCCCTGTGCACTTGAACATCTGAGAGTGTCTCTCCTTGCCCCTTCCCTGTTTCTCTCATTAGATTGCGATTACTTGTTACCTGGTGCCACTAGGCTGGTTTTAGGCATGCCCTGTACATCCCGTTGTTAGGATGAGCCTTTCTCTTGGATCCTGCCCCACTTAACAACAGTGGAAGACATCTAATAATCTGCTCCCCAGCGATTTCTTTCCCCTTCTTCTAGGGTTAGTTTTTGTTTGCTTGTTTGTTTTTGTTTTATTCCCAGGCCACCTGAGTCTTCATTTTTTACCTGAGGGTGACAGGGTTAGCTGCGCTTCCACAAGTGACTTTTTTTTCCTTAGGGAAGAGGTTCTGGATGATGTTTCATGCCTTACCTGCAGCTGGCCTGCTTATCAAGGGATGTTGTTTCCGGTGCCTGGCCCTGCCTCCAGTTCTTCTCCCAAGCACTCAATGGATATGCATAATGAAGAACCTCTGAGTGGGCGAAAATTCTCCTTGTGTCTGTGGCTCCCAGAGGTTCACTTGACCTTCAAATAGTTGTTTTAAAAAGAAAAAAGCTGGGTGCCGTGGCTCAGGACTGTAATCCCAGCACTTTGGGAGGCCAAGGTGGGTGTATGACCTGAGGTCAGGAGTTCAAGACAAGCCTGACCAACATGGTGAAACCCCATCTCTACTAAAAATACAAAAAAGTAGCCAGGCGTGGTGGTGGGCGCCTGTAATCCCAGCTACTCAGAAGGCTAAGGCAGGAGAACTGCTCGAACTCAGGAGGTGGAGGTTGCAGTGAGCCGAGGTCACACCATTGCACTGCAGCCTGGGCGACAAGAGTGAAACTCCATAACAACAACAACAACACAGCTAACTTCTTACATACAAGTTAGGTAGCTCCTCTTCCTTCTGTGCTCTGCCACAGGTGACTCAGGGCTCATGTCCCAACTGTCCTGGGAGGCCTCCACTTGAGAAATGAGCCAGCCTCTCCCTCACAAAACCTTCCCAAAACCTCTCACCTTTGTTAAACAAGGCTGGTTTTGATCTCTCTGTGGAGAAAAACTGGGGGACTTCAGAAAGAACTTACTCTAAAGAATAAGTAAAATGTTATTACTTTTTAAAACTCAAGTTCTGGGCATAAAACAGCGAGATTTAGAAATCTGTATGTGAGTTAAATGAATAAATCAAGAGGAGATTGCTGTTGCTTATCTAAGCATTTGGAAGATAGAATGTGTATTAGTCTGTTCTCATGCTGCTAATAAAGACGTACCCGAGACTGGGTAGCTTATAAAGGAAAGAGGTTTAATTGACTCACAATTCCACATGGCTGGGGAGGCCTCACAATCATGATGGAAGACGAAGGAAAAGTAAATGGAGTCTTACATGGCAGCAGGCAAGAAAGTGTGTGCAGGGAAACTCCCCTTTATAAAACTATCAGATCTCGTGAGACTTATTCAGTATCAATGAGAACAGCACGGGAAAGCCCTGCCCTCATGATTCAGTTACCTCCCACCAGGTTCCTCTCACAACATGTGAGAATTATGGGAGCTACAATTCAAGATGAGATCTGGGTGGGGACACAGCCAAACCATATCAGAATCGTTAAGAATTTCCATCTCTGGAGCTAAAAACAACAAGAGAAAACCAAGAACTTGGACTGGAATATCAGGTTGTCATTACCTGACTGCGTAACCTTGGACAAGTTGCTTAACTTCTCGAAGCCTCAGTTTCTTCTGTTGTGAGAGAGGCTATTTATAGCAGCTACTTTGCAAAGTCAAAGATTAAAAGAGATATAGTGTTAAAGTGCTGAGCACAGTGACCAGCACATAGTAAGCACGCAATCAATGTAGCTATTATGATTATTAACTCTTCCAATATCAATGTCTTCTCATTGTTGTTGGTATTGGGTATATACCATAGTTGTCCTTCATGGACTGGAAGACTGACAGTTATTGAGCAGGAAGTAGCACATCACTGGTCAGTGTGGGCCTTGGGAACCTAAAACAAATTATACTACCTTAAAACTGCCCTAGGTTTGGTGCCCATTCATTTTGTTTGCTGTTTATTCCCCTATGGAATGTGGAACAGACATGTGCATGGATGACGGTTGCAGAAGCTGGAAGGTTAATAATCAATCAATAATTGAGTATTCTCCAAGTCTGAGCCTATTTCATCACTGCGCATGGCTCCAGGGCTAAATTAGCTAAACTACTTGTGGAAAAGAGATTCAGAGGAATGAATAAAAGGCAAGGTGTGGTGTCAGGGAAAGAAAGAAGATGTAGGGAAACAAGAGAAAGTAAAGAAGGATTTCTTGGATATGGTTGATCAATCACTGTGTCCCGGTTTCCTGGAAAGACCCTAGAGAAAGTCAAATGATGAATTTGCTGATGTGGATGATTACAGATGTTTAGGATAAACCAGTTTCAAAACCATTTTATGTAAACCAATTTAATATTCTTCTGTGGCAGATTGATGGGCCGCTCTATAGATAAAATAAGTAATAAATATTGCCTATCTTATCATCAATATGACATATGACTGTATTGCAGCAAACTTGCTAGCAAGCTAGGAAAACACAGTCCCAGAGGCCACTGTACTGTGAGGTGGATGCACCATGAATCGCGCTCCGGGAGTAGTCCTGGCCACCCAGCTCACAGGTATCTGCAATCACAGTTTGAAACATGTTACTAAGAGAGTGTCTCTCTCTGGTTAATCCTGCAGTATAAGAAATGACTAACACCTTGCAGAGTAAAATTAGAATTCTGAATAATCTTGACAAGTTGGAGAAATAATTAGTCATAAACTGATAAAGTCACAGTCAAGTAAGGTCCTAATAGTTTATTTAGAGAGAACACCTTCACAAATACATGAATGGTGAATGAATGCCTGAAATGATACATTAAGAAAGAACTGTGTGCCCTTTTATGGGGAGCTATAGAAGGAATTTCCATTATAAGCTGTTTAAATACCACAGTCTTGGGAAGCAGACAGACTCGAGTTGAATCATGGCTCTTCCACATCTGAGATGTTCCTTCTTGAACAAGTTCTTACCTCACCTCTGCTTCCCCTGGTTTTCTCATCTGTAAAAGAGGAGGTAATAATCTTTACCTTGCACAACCATTGTGAGGATATACCTGAAGAAAAACATTTGTAGCAGACACTATTTGTTGCCTATCCAACATCCATTTCCTCCTTTCTACTGGTTAAGAAAAACTTAAAATTTTTATAGGTGGCTGGATACCCTCCTGGATGGTGACCCTAGCCCAGCTCAGGAGTAAATCCTAATCAGCCCTAGCGTACTATCATGGGAGTCTTCTCTCCATAGACTTCTTGATATATGAAACAATAGAAGTTCTTATGATTAAAATCAGAATTTTTATTGTAGTTATTGCCCCCGAATTCCTCATTGAAAGAGTTGTGAAGTGCTTGATACCTAACTTCTACTCAAAAAAGGGATTATCCATAACTCTCAATTATTGTTTACTTTTCTTTAGCTTTGGGATCTCCTGATCACATTTTTTTATGAAAGTTTCTCCCCTTTTCCCTTAGATACCATTGCCTTCTGCTTTTCTTCTCAAATCTTAGGTTGCTGTTTCTCTGTCTTGGAGGAGAGCTTCCCCTTCTCAGCCTGTGCCTTGAATATGATTATCTATTAGGGGTCCATCCTTCACTTTCTTCTCTCTTGTTGATCTCAGCTACTCTCTGGGCTTGGTGACTCTTAAGTAATTATCTCCAGCTCACACCTCTCTTCTCAGCTTCTAGCCATCATTCCAGTGGACTATTGGACATGTCCACATGGGTGTCCTGTCCAAGTCAACTCATATTTGTATCATTTCCTCACTCATTCCCACTGCTTTTCCTGCACTCCATTTATTGGGGAATATTACCACATCTCCCCTTTGTGTCAAGCCAGAAACCTCTAGTCACCAATTGTTCCTCCTTCTCCCTTACACCCTGCATGCAATCAACTTATTGCCTTAATATTTTCAGTTAATATTCATCTATCCTGACCCCTGCATCTTCACTGATACTGCTTTAGTTTACCATTGTTAATCTTCATCTCTTATCTGGATTATTGCAATAACCTCTTTGCCTGAATCTTGCTTCGTAGTTTCTGCTTTTCTATTCCATCTTCCAGACTATATGAGTACAATGATATTTCTGAAATACAAATTTCACCAAGTCACTTCCCTACTATAAACCTCCTTGATTTTTTGTAAATGTAAACTTTTTAGCACAGTCTACAAGGCCTTTTTATAATTGAATCCAATAGTTGTCACCCTGACAACGCCTTGGTGTCACATAGAGTGATTAAAAACATGCCAATGCCCAGGCCTAACCTCCAGAGATTTTGATTTCATTAATTTGATTTAAGGTATAGGTATTTTTAAAAGCTCTCCAGGTGGTGCAATGTGATGAAGGCTGATGACTGCACACAGCTCAATTTTCCAGCCTCAACACCAGCTGCTTACCCTGCTTATCTCTTGGCTGTTGTACTAAATAATTTGCACTTTGTTGAATGGGTGATGTTTTCTCAAACTTAGTCTTTCATAGGTGCGGAAGAGGCCTTTTCCACTTCTCCTCACCCAATCCTGCCAGTCCATAAGTCTGTCAACACTTGTCTCAGATGTTGGCTCCTCCATCCAGGAGGCTTCTTGAGACTGGGGAGTGTGTCTCACAGTGAGCTTCCCACAATGCCACCTGCTTTTCTCTGGAATGGCCTTGACCCCAGTGGGTACTGGAATTGTCCATTCCTCACTCATACATTGTGAGTTTCTTCAGGCCACATATTTTATTTTTGCATCCCTTGTGTCAAGAATAGTTTCTGCAATAAATATTAGGCAAGTGAAATAATTAATGGGTCCTGGCTGAAGCAGCATGGTGTATCAGAAAGAACACTAATCTGAGTCTGAATCCTTCTTTACTGAATTGAGCTGTGGAGGCAGCCTCTACGATGGCCCCCAGTGACCCTATGTCCTGCTATTCATTCCCCTCTGTAACTCCCTTTCCTCGAGTAAGGCTAATGAACAGAACCCAGCAGACATACTGGGATGTCACTTTCAAGATTGGGTTGTAAAATGACTGTGGCTGTGTTGGGTGCTCTCTCTTGCTTCTCACTTGCTCACTCTGAGGGAAGCCAGCTGCCATGTTGTGAGCTGCCCTATGGAGAGACCCCCCCCATGGCAAGGAACTGGCCAACAGCTGGTGAGGAACTGCAGCCCTTAGTCTGACAGCCCGCAATGAACTGATTCTGCCAATGACCACAGGTGAGTTTGGAAGCCGATCCTACCCCAGTTGAGCCTTCAGCAACGGCATCACTGTAACCTCATGAGAGACCTTGAGCCAGAGGCACCCAGCTGAGCAGTGCCCAGATTCTTGGATGACAGAAACTGTGCGATAACTAATATTTGTTGTTTTAAGCTGCTAAAGTTTGGGGTAATTTGTTACACAGCAATAGATAATAAATACGCTGGCTTTGTAGCCTTAAGGAGTGGTTTAGATCTAATTCACTACACTCCAGATTCTTCATCTGTAAAACTGGGGATAATACCACCTACTCTACAAGGCTATTGTGAGACAAAATAATAAGGTGGAAATAAAAGCTATTTTTACAGTAAAAGTGCTACATAAAAGTGAGATTTCTATCTCCAGACATTTCATAATTCAGATAGAGGTCTTTTCATTCTTAATTGTTTAATATCAAGCATCATGAAATCCTAGAAGCAACAAGCTAGAGGTGTATGACTAACCTCATTCTATCTGATGGAGTGATCTTGACCACCTCTGCATTTAATATTTCCTTTTTTCATTCATCAGCTAATAATTAACAGCTGTAGTAAAAATCGCAGCATCCTCAATCGGTGCCTTAGTTCTCTAAGTGCTTCTTTTCTCAAAAGAACTCTAAAAGAATAAAGGAAAATTAGTTGTATATTCAAAGCCTTAGCAACTGCCTCTGCCTGGAACCTGGGCTACGGAATGGGTAAAACCATCATGGTCAGCAGTAAACATTCAGTGAGGGCCTTCCCTTTGGCCTCCATTATGCTGACTCCTGAGAACGCAAAGAGCTGTAAATATGGACTCGGTTCCTATGGAGCTCATCACCTGATGAGAGTGACGGACCCTTGAAAAACTGTATGTGCTTGGAAAGCCACCCCCATTAGATGAGCAAGCAGTGTCACATAGAAGAACAAAGCAGTGCCATATAGATAGCATACCTTTAAGCTTTAGGATGGGAGATTAAAGTATCTTTCAATCTTTAGAAGTGCAGGAGACAGCCGGGATGAGTCTCAAGAATTGGTTTGTATTCAGACCTGTTAACTCTGTTCTATAACACAGTGTCTCTGACTTGAGAAAAAATGTCAAGGCATGATATTTGGACAGAAATTTTTAAAATTTACGGTGTTTTCCATCTCTATTACCTCATAGAATTTTTTAAAAATCAGTGATTCCTTCAAAAATTCTATTTGGGCACCTATTATTTGCAAAATACTGTGCTAATATTGTGGGAAATAAAATGTATAAGAAAAGATTCTTCTTCTGGCTGGGTGCAGTGGCTCATGCCTGTAGTACCAGCACTTTGGGAGGCCAAGGTGGGTGGATCACTTGAGGTCAGGAGTTCGAGAGTTCGAGACCAGCCTGGTCAACATGGTGAAAACCCGTCTCTACTAAAACAAACAAACAAACAAACAAACAACAAAATTAGCTGGGTGTGGCAGTGAATGCCTGTAATCCCAGCTATTCTGGAGGCAAAAGCACGAGAATCGCTTGAACCCAGGAGGTTGCACCACTGCACTCCAGCCTGGGCAACAGTGAGACTCTGTCTCAAAAAAAAAGAAAAAAGATTCTTCGTCTTCAGAAAAAATAATAATAACAGCAACAACAATACAAGTTATTGAGTGTTAGACATTGTAGTAAGAGCTTTGATACATTGTCTCATTTTATCTTCACAAAATCTTTAATAGGTAAAATAAAAGATTTCTGTCAAAGCTGAGAACTGTGATTCAGGAAGGGAGAGCAGTTTTTCCACGGTTATGCGACTAAAAAGTGCCAGGACTTGAACAGTTCCTATGCCCTCAGATTCTTTTTCTGAATCACTCATTGTATCTTACCACCTCCCAACCTAGCTTTATGTTGGTTGTTGATAGCATCAAGTGACATTTTATAAAGTATTTTACAGTTCTATAAAACCATCTTCATGATCCTCTTCTTTAATTTTCACAACAAGCTTCTGAAATTGGTATTATCACCATTTATAGAGGAGAAAATAAAGGCCCAGGCTGCTTAAGTGACTTGTCCAAGGTCAGCCAGCTACTGTGCTAGACCCGAAATTCACACTGAGTAACAGCACACAAGCCTGTCACAGCTTAAGGCAGGAATCCACCAATGTCAAAAGGCACATTGTTGGGTACTACACAAGTGCGGGGTAAAAGGGGGTTTTGGTGGGGTGAAATGAAGGGTCATTGCAGGAACTTTTTAATGGGAGGCCGAGGCGGGTAGATCACGAGGTCAGGAGATCGAGACCACGGTGACACCCTGTCTCTACTAAAAATACAAAATAATTAGCCAGTGCGGTGGCAGGTGCCCGGGAGGCTGAGGCAGGAGAATGGCGTGAACCTGGGAGGCGGAGCTTGCAGTGAGCCGAGATTGCACCACTGCACTCCAGCCTGGGCAACAGAGTGAGACTCTGTCTCAGAAAAAAAAAAAAAAGAAAAGAAAAGAAAACAGCAGGTAGAGAGATGCCCAGAGGACATTTCTGTTAGTAAGCTGTGTAAAGTTGCCCACGTTGAGAAACGGTATTTTTCTAAGAGTGTGAAGATCTGGGTTCTACTCCCAACTTTGCCATGAACTCATATAGAATCCTAGGCATGTTTTGTGATCTCTCAGAGCCTGCTTCCTCACATGTAATATAAGAGTGATAATGCTTATCCAGTTCTAAAGCCGTATTGTGAGAACTGAAGAGATAATGTAGTAGTTTGAAAATTGTAAAGCACTTTATAAATATCAAGGCTTATGATCCCAACTATAATAAGATGAGTTCAAGACTCAGAGTCTTGAAGAGCTTGCCTGGGATTACACAAGAAAGCCCGACATGAACCCAGGTGTCAGTACGAAGCTCCTGAATGACCAGCCAACACTGCAGGGCCCTGAGTCTCAGTCAGTATTTGGACAGACACCAATTGCTGAGTTTTCTGTCCATGAGGACACGCCTCTTCTTGGAATTATGAAGACATAAGCTAGCCAAAGAGAGAAACTTAACTGCACATGCATTGGTCTGAGCAAGGTGTATGGGAAGGAGTTTCTCAGGAATGGTCTCAGGCTTAGGACCTTCTTGCTCTACAGAGATCAGGCAGAGTTATCCTCTCTGCACTCCAACTCCTGTTTGTAAGAAAGTTTACCTCTATTACATGATGCAGAACAGGAATTCTTAAACTTTTTTATGGTAAAGTCCATGGACTTTCCTCAATATTGTTGTCAAATACATAAATGGCATAAGGTTGCAAAAGAGACAAATTACATTGAAATGCAGTTATCAAATATTAAAATATTTGTGCTACAGGAATATATATGTCTTTATTAAAGTATTAGATAAATATATGTAGCAGTATATCTAATAACAATTATAGTTTCCAAATAAAGATGAGCATCAATGATATTTCAAGATATCTATAACAGCTGCAAAATAATACTTTAAAATATGCATAGCGATTAATTTGGAGATATTCCTAAATACTACAATAGTTTGTTGCCAATATTTGTAATTGAAAAACAACAAATTTCAATTAGATGTTAGTGAAATAAAAATGTCAGCTTTTTCCAAACCAACTCCATATACGTCACCCCTTCCCTTCCTCAAATTTTATCTATGAATCCTGTGGGGCCTCAGATTAAAAAATGATGGTTTAGAGGGAACTGAAAAAGGCTTTTTAAAGGAAAGCAATAAGTTGTGTAGGAAACATCACTTATGATTACATTTAATATTTATTTTGTTATTTATTAACATGTTTATGATGATCAGTTATACTTTACTGCAGATATTTTTACTAACAGAATGCAGCATTAAATTATCCCTCACCATAAATATTAGTTACATGAATGAATGGACAATTAAGAAGCAAAATTTATGTTTTTAAATCACAAGTCCACCCTGTCTACTCTAAACTGTTACCTTAATGAATCAACACCTTGTGCCTCAGTTTCCCTAGATCATAGATGATCAGGGTATTAGTAACAAAGTTAAAATATAAGGGTCAAGAATATGGTATTTGGGGTCTGAAGTAAATTGGCTCTAGTTCCACCAGGCATTAGATGGTCAAGGGGAAATTACTTGACTGTTTTTGGGGGGTTTTTTTTGCTTTGTTTTTTGAGACAGGTTCTCATTCTGTCACTCAGGCTGGAGTGCAGTGGCATGATCTTGGCTCACTGCAACCTCCGCCTCCTGGGCTCAGGCAATCCTACCACTTCAGTCTCCCTAGAAGCTGGGACTACAGGAGTGTGTCACCAAGCCCGGCTAATTTTTGTATATTTTTGTAGAGACAGTTTCACCTTGTTGCCCAGGCTGGTCTTCAATTCTTGGGCTCAAGCAATCCGCCCAACTCGGCCTCCCAGTCTGCTAGGATTACAGGCATGAGCCACTGCACCCGGCCTTTATTTTCAATTATGTAAAGTAGAAGTAATGATTTCAACTTTTGAGGGCTGTTGAGGGGATCATGTGAGATGATGTATGTATATAAAGCACTTTTCACAGCATTTGATACATACTAAACATTTCCTTAATGGTTGCTATTACTGCAACTGTAATTATTGTTATGTGTTATCACAGGGCATTTTGCCTATCAAATGAAAGTCGAAATGTTTAACCCAAAACGAAAAATTACAGGCTCCTTCTCAGCAGAATCTTTAGATAGACTTTGAAGTGATGAGAAAGAATCAAAATCTGTGCTGTGCTTAGGGACTAACAGCCTTAGCTAGAAAATGACACAGAAAACAGCCCTTGCGTCAACAGAGTAAGGCCTGACCTTCGGGAAGAATGGAAAAACAGGTTCTGTTTGCCATGGAAGATCTCTTATCACCTTTTCAGAGTGCCTTCGGTTTTTGTGTCCCCTTTCCTAGATTCCAAGTCGTCTGGTATCCAGTCTTCTGCCCCTCACATTCTACTGTGCACCTCAAGCTAGGCAGGAGGGGACGGGAATTTGTATTGACGGGGTCTCTCCTATTTGCAGGGCACTATTTTGCCCTATAGGTGATGAGTAATCCAAAGCTTGAAAGCTTTTAAATTTTTCTGTGCTTCATTCTTTCAAGGATCTGGTTTTGAGGTCGTATCTGCCTAGTTTGAACCAATCAATAATACTGAGGGGATGGATACCCAATTTTCCATACTGTGATTATTACACATTGCATGCCTGCATCAAAGTATCTCATGTGCCCCATAAATATATACGCCTACTATGTACCCACAAAAAAATTTAAAAAATTAAAAAAAATCATACAGAAGTTTTGAGGATGCCTTAGTTTCTAAGTTGCTGCATAAAATATATGTATTATCTTAGCGAAAGCTTTTAATGGCAACACTAATAAGCTATAAAGCTGTACACATGCATCCATGTAGACCTGGCTTGCATCCCGGCTGTACTATATCCTAGCTGTGTCATCTTGGTCAAGGCAGGTAATCTCTCTCTCTAAGACCATTCTTTACCTTTACTTATAAAATGGGAATAATAGCTTCTTAGCAATTTGGTTAAAATTATAAAATTTTGTTTATAAATAATAACTATAAATACTTAACATGAAAATTTTTACTATCAATAAAAATAATGGGACTTTCAGTGTATTGGAAGACATTTGATGTGAGATTGGAAGGAATTTCAGATGCTTTTTATCCCTCTTTGTGAGTAGCTGCTTCTTTGGCAATGAGTGGTGTTTCTTCTATGCCAAAAAGATGAGCACACTTCAGTCGTTTCATAAACACAGGGCTCATGAAATTCTAGCCATCATCTCAGAGTGAATGCACACTAAATGGTAAGGAATGCAATGGGTTGAGAAAATTCTACCCAATTAATCTTCATATCCAATGTGGAGGTAGAGCAAGATCTAAAACACAGATATATAGTCTCCCCACTCTACTCTGGCCCCTCAAGAGGGTGATGCTTGACCTCTTGCTCTTAAAACACTTCTAAACATCTAGGCATCCTGTCCCAGAACAAAAATCAAAGTAAGGCCGCACACAGCCTTGAGAAAGACCAAGGGCTTTCAGCTTTTCTCCCTCTTCAACTTGTAAAGGCTTGAAGAGGCAGTCAGCATAACCTCTGGGCCCTCCTTAAACTTTGGGGCTCTTCAGCCATGGAATCCAAATCACTCTTCTGGACGTATGCCCAGAGCAGAGCTCTGGCTTCGAATTCTCTGGACGACAGCCACGATAAAGACATTTGCTACTGCCAGCACGTAGAGGGAAACATGGAAAATACAAGAACACAATCAACGTTTCTAAAATACCTCTGCCAGGGGGTATCTTTGTCACCAGCTTCTCAGGAAAGTGGAATTATGCCCTCCCCTCCCCACTTAGCTAATTATCACTACTGTTATAGAATTGAAGAGAGTTTCAAGAGATTGAAGGAGAACAATCTAAAGAGAATCATAGTTCATGAATTTAAGAACAGGGTCTTGATTTGCACTTTATGCCCTGTGAGGCTCATGTATTCCCATGTGCTTAGGAGAAACATACAGAGACCAACTGTGCCTTCTTATAGCACCCTGTTCCATATTATGTGTGCCTTTTTGTTTTTTTAACTTTTTGGATTTTAGATTCAGAGATTCGGTTTATTCATACTCTTATTTCAATTCCTGGCACACTCTTATGTTTGATCCCATAAAGCCCCTTTCTTAGTTTATTTTAGTTTTCCCCTTCATCTCTCATTCCCTATTCCCATTCCTTACCACTTAGTATACATTCCCTCTAAGATGTTTAATGTATGTCTCTTCGTACTCTTGATACATACGTATTTGTGAAAGATATCTAGTAGTGTTTTGTGTATACGCTTTTTTTTTCTTTTCTTTTTTTCTTTTTTTTTTTGAGATGGAGTCTTGCTCTATCACCCAGGCTGGAGTGCAGTTGCGCCATCTCGGCTCACTGCAAGCTCCGCCTCCCAGGTTAAAGAGATTCTCCTGCTTCAGTCTCCCGAGTAGCTGGGACTGCAGGCACCCACCACCACACCCAGCTAATTTTTGTATTTTTAGTAGAGATAGAGTTTCACCATATTGGCCAGGCTGGTCTCAAACTCCTGACATTGTGATCCCCCCGTTTCGGCTTCCCAAAGTGCTGGGATTACAGATGTGAGCCACCGTGCCTGGCCATGTATATGCTTTTAGTTTACGTCATACATAGCATCTCATTATATTCTTTTAGCTCTTTATTCAATGTTATGTTCTGATGTATATTCACTAGTTTATCGCATCTGACAGCTGAATTCTATTTCATCTGCTGATGGACAACTATTGCTGTAACAAATAATGCTGCTGTGTTCATTTTTTCTATGTGGTGTCTTACAGGCCTGTGTGAAAATCTCTCAGGCACATTCCCAGGAGAGAGACTGCTATATTGTAGGGTACACAGAAACTAATTACTAAAAGCTGCCGGATTACTTTTTGGAAAGATTGTGCCAGCTCCCACTCCTGCCAGCCATGTATGTAGGTTCCTGTTTCCCTCAACTTGTTGAAAACTTGACGTCGTGTAACTTTTTAACTTTTGCCAATTGAATGAGTATTAAATGGTATATTATTGTTGCTTTAATTTTTATGTCTCTTCTTACTGGTGAGGTTGAGAATCTCCTGATCTAATTGTAGTCCTTCAGATTTCTCCTTTTTTGCATTTCTTATTCACATCCTTCACCCATTTTCGTATTTTTTTCTCTAATTGTTAGTAGGAATTGCTTTTATAATCTAAGTATTAATCTCCTTTATTTTAAACTTTGAAAATATTTTCCCCTAGTATGGTACACATCTGTTAACACTGTCGATTGTGCCTGTGTTGAACAAAAATCTTTAATGTTTTTGAAGTCAGATCAACAATTTTTGCCTTATAGTCTGTGCTTCTCTTCAACCATTGTGGAAGACAGTGTGGCGATTCCTCAAGGATCTAGAACTAGTAATACCATTTGACCCAGCAATCCCCTGACTGAGCATATACCCAAAGGATTATAAATCATTCTACTATAAAGACATATGCACACATATGTTTGTTGCAGCACTGTTTACAATAACAATAGCATTCACTATTCACAAAGACTTGGAACCAACCCAAATGCCCATCAATGATAGACTGGATAAAGGAAATGTGGCACATATACACCATGGAATACTATGCAGCCATAAAAAAGGATGAGTTCATGTCCTTTGCAGGGACATGGATGACACTGGAAACCATTATTCTCAGCAAACTAACACAAGAACAGAAAACCAAACACCACATGTTCTCACTCATGAGTGGGAGTTGAACAATGAGAACACATGGACATGGGGATGGGGGCATCACACACCGGGGCCTGTTGGGGAGTGGGGGACTGGGGGAAGGATATCATTAGGAGAAATACCTAATGTAGATGACAGTGATGGATGCAGCAAACCACCAAGGCACGTGTATACCTGCACATTCTGCACATGTACCCCAGAACTTAAAGTATTAAAAAAAAAAAGGGCCAGGCGCGGTGGCTCATGCCTGTAATCCCAGCACTTTGGGAGGCCGAGGCAGGCGGATCACAAGGCCAGGAGATCGAGAACATCCTGGCTAACACGGTGAAACCCGTCTCTACTAAAAATACTAAAATTAGCCAGGCATGGTGGCGGGTGCCTGTAGTCCCAGCTAGTTGGGAGGCTGAGGCAGGGGAATGGCATGAACCCAGGAGGCAGAGCTTGCAGTGAGCCAAGATCATGCCACTGCATTCCAGCCCAGGTGACAGAGTGAGACTCTGTCTCAAAAAAAAAAAAAAACAGTGAATTGTCACAAAGTCACACAGATAGTAAGAGACTGAGAAAAGATCAGGTATTTTTGGAGCTTAAGCTTTGGCCAGGCCTTCCACACTGTTGGTACTAAAAGTGTAGGCTTCAGACCTGTTCACCATAGGCTAGGTAAAGTCTATATTATTTATGTATACACAAGCTTTCAATAAAAAATGAAAAACATGACTGTTTCAATTAAAAAGTGACAGTCTTAATATTTTTACCTAGGCTGTTTGTTCTGATTATATTTATTTAATGCTAATGTAACATCCAACAGAAGTATGTAATAAATATATAATAAATATATTTGTATTAGTTATAATAAAAATTTAAAATGATCTCTAGTTATAAGTGTGAAACTGGGAGCTGGTAACTTGCATGTCTGATTTTTATTTGTTTTTTGATAATTATTTTTACTGTATTTTATGAAAGTAGTGGTGGGTGACATTTAGAAAATTAAACAAAAAAAAAGTTTATTTACCAATGATAATTGAGAAGCACAGATCTAGGCTACATGTCCTTTCTCTGTAAAGGTATCTCTTGCTGGCTTAGGCACCTGAAGATCTGAGATGCAAATAGATGAAAAAAAAGTTATAAATCAGTATATTAGGGTGCTCAGTTGTCTCAATCATTTTAAGTAGGTGATTTGGTGAGAGGCATCTGAGCAAGCCCTTTTTCGCCAAAAAAATAAAAAGCCTCGGAATGGTTCCTTACAATGTCCCCACCCAGCCCTCTCTGCTACTTTATACCTCAATGGCCCATAGGCCTAAAAGGCAAGAATCTACTGCTGGCTCTGGAAATACCAAGCCCAATACCTGAGCTCTGAGCTAAGGAAAAGTTGCTACCAATCTTGAAATTCAACTCTCTCCCATTGGGAAAAACAAACTATTGAGCTTGAGTATGACAGTATCTGGAGGTTAATTATAAGATTGTTGGCAATGTTAATGAAACTATCTTATTTAGATACTAAAGTACATTGTTTGAACATAGATAGGAGTATTTAAGCCATCAGAACAGCTGATTTGTATAGCAATATTGAGATACATCATCAAATCTGAGAGGAAATATGTAATATTTGCAGGGAACTACAGAATATTTAAAAAAGTAAGATCAAATCCCATATCTCAGTAAAAGTTGCATAAGCTAGTCTTCTGACAGATCATGTGATGTCGTGATAGAGCAATCCAATGAATTTACAATTTAAAAAATTATCTGGCTATGTTTTTGAGTATGTAACGTTACCATGTTTCAAACACAGTTATTAGTACAGCTTGCAGCTAGTTAGCTTTTACATTTGGATTTTAACCTTCTTGTGTGTCACTCATACAAAGATTTTTTACAGTAGCCCTATTTAGCTCACGGAAAAAAATGGAAAAATCCAAATATTTAACAGCAGGAGAATATTTAGCAAGCCAGATTTATAAATGTAATGAAATACTGTAAAATCTTTTGTAATAAGTAAGTGGAATATATCAATACATAACAATGTCTCCACGAAAAATATTGAGTATAAATCACAAAATAGAGAAATAGAATACATGTACAAATCCCAGCTACATACAAATATGCTCATGTGTTCAGAAAAATAATTAGAATGCAGCCAGGTAGAATTTATTGTGTATTTTTTAATCTATAAAGATATGATAAAAGACATTGAAAAGCACATGTTTATGCTGCAATTTTGAGAAAATCATACCAATGCATAGACTATGTAAATTTAGAAACTTTCAGAATTCTCGGATAGTGGCAATAGGTAGCACAGAAAAATAAAAGAAACTGGGTGTTGCAAAGAGCCATCTGGAGCAGGGCTCAGCAAACCACGGCCTGGGAAAATCCTGCTTGTTGCTTGCTTTCATAAATAAAGGCTTTTTAGAACATAGGCACACCCATTTGTTTATGCACTATCTGTGACTGCTTTCAAGGTACAAGGGCAAAGTTGAGTATTTGCAACAGAGACCATTTGGCCTGCAAAACCTAAAATATTTACTGTGTGCTTCATTACAGAAAAAGTGCCAATTCCCAATCTAAATTATGACTTGAGATGAATTAGAATCCATTCTCATTTATGGGATTTCCATTTCAGTAACATATTTGGGAAAGACCCAAACTCCTTCAAATTATGTAAGCCTAAGCCTGCAAGTACAACTGATGGATTACAGGCTCAAGAGGTTTTGGGAAACGACCATGTCACTATTTTCAGAGTTAAGAAATGTCAGAGCACAGATTTTTATTTCTAAGCAAAACAGTCATCCTTAATGATACCAGAGCTATGTGACTTGAATGTGGAGTAGAAATGAACACAGACTGGGTTACCTGGGTCCCTCAAGGATTCCTTTGGAGCTCTCTTTTTTGCAAGGATATTATGGAGGAAGCTGTTTGTCCCTTCATAGTACCATACAGTGCTTTTATGGCAGCATCAAATTAAAAAAAGAAAAGATTGATCTATGAATTTCCTGAAGGTGTCAGAGCAAGAATGAATCTTGGGGGACACTAATAAGCAATCAGCAGGGAGAACTGCACGTTCCACTTCTGGTGATTCTGGAATGCCCCTGCCCATACTCGCAGGCTTTCTGTTTCTTCTGCTGCATCACCCAAGTTCTCCGCACCTTCTCCCTTCATTTTCCATGGAAAGCTTGTTTTCTGTCTGTGGCTGTGGGCAAGTGGATTGTTCCAAAATTGATTTATATTTTGTATCTTGGAATAGACCAGGAGAAACTTCATACTTGACTTTGTCCTACAATCTTAAAAAATGTATCAGCCTGCTTCCAGAACAACAATTAACTCTGTTTTGAGGTTGCCTCTGTGGATACAATTTTAATCTTTTCTGGGAGAAATAAAATGTATCAGTTCAATACCTGGAGAAGAAAATTAGTAGTTTCTGGAGTGAGATGAAAGGTACTTTCTGAACTCTTCTTTTTCTCTGATCACCCCTCCACGGGATTGCAGGTAAAATCATATTTGTAACAAGACAGTTTTCTAGCATACTTATTACATACTTAGTATACATTAGAATACAGAATACCTACTAAACAGACATTCATGCACCCACTTACTGAGACTGAATGGCCGCATAACATGTGCCACTGAAGACGACAGGAAGAGATCTTTGTAGCGTGGCTTTGGAGTGGGCCTGGAGGTCCTGCTAAGTCAGTGAAGATTGTCTTGACATCCCTTTCTGCCTTTTCTGTGCTGTCCTTTCCTTCTTATCCCCCTTCATCAATTTCTTCCCAGAAGCATCTCAGCCCAGTAGCTACAGTGATCTTCTAAATTCTCCTGGGATTGAAGAATGTTTTCTGATTATTTATGCTAAAGTATCAGTGACTCGGGTGTGATCCTTCCTAAGGATATTTATATTGATAAGGCAAGATAAGAATCAAGAGGAGAGAGCAATGCTTTACTGAACTGAGTGTATTTCTAATAGTTGCATTTTTAACATGATGGTGCCTCTTGGGAAAGATACTTTTATTTTATGATTGTGAGGAGACAGGGCTATTAACTGTCCCTCAGATCACACTACACAAATACTCTGTACTCCTCTTCTTCCCCTCCCTTTCTGTGTCCACCTTCCCTAGCTGCTAAAAGCACTTACTCAAGAGCCCACAGGGAGACTGTGGTGCAAGATCCAGCTCTCCACACTCCAAGCATGCAGATTTCAAACTCCACAAATGCTGGAATAGCAAATGCAAGTCAAGACAGCTTAGCCAGCTGGTGTGAGGTCAGGGCTCTGCTTCGCTTTGTCCACCCACACCTTCTCTCTGTAGAGAGACAGAAAGAGTCTGGGATAACTATTGGCAGAATGGATCAGAGGTCATCACTGAGCAGATAATGCTCAAGAGAGAAACTAGTGTAAGGGGCTGGGAGCCGAGGGCTGCAGAGTGAAAGCATGCTAGAGAAAGGGTGATGAGAGTCAGAACTGGTCTTGGACCAGATCCTGCAGTGAAATTATTTTGGGGGACCCTTCCCACTAAACTTTATTGTGCACCCAAGCTGGCAATTCCTCCTTAGTGTCACCACTTACCTGCCCTGCCTGGCCCACACCTTTCTCGTCCTCTGCCTTCCAAAAATTCCAACTCTTGATAACTTTCCACTCTTTCTTTTTTCTTTCTCTTTCTCAGGTCCCACCATTCTATTTTTCTGTGAAAAAATAATCTGTAGAAAGGTTTTCATGAGTAATAACAAATTAATTCATTGACTTTTTAAAGGGAGATAAAGGTAGAATTTCAAAGGAAGATCCATTAGCTCTCCACCAATGTGTGCCTAACATAAGCCCTGACCCTAAGCCAATCTTGCTTTGAGTATCCCTGTGTCTTCCTCTTGAGGATCATTTTAGGGATTAAAACAATTTAGTACTAGAGAAGCTATAAATTGCCTTTGTGTATGTTTATATGGCATTTGCAAATGCCTATAGATACTGAATTTTAAATTTATAAATAACATTTGGATTAAATATATTTTAGTAACCTTAAGCTGATATATATATGTGTATATATATATGGCACGCTCTCTCTATATATATATATAAGCTGATATATATTTAAATATATAAGTTTATATATTTAGGCTGATATATAGGTGTGTATATATAATATATAATATATTAATTAACATTTTGGGGGGTTCTGGATCCTGATCCAGGTTCTGTTAAGTATACAGGTATGCAGATTAGTTTGGAACAGGAGTAGGGAAATACACAAGGAGAAAGAATCAGTGGATTGGCTGCATTTTACCAAAAAGGTCTCCCGGCCCAAGTTTGAGGGAATCAATTGTATCATTTGCTGTTACATAATAGAGATGGATTTCTGGACAAACTCCATAATAACTGTTTCTTTTCTCTTAGTTACCATTATTCTCTTGGCAGCAACTACCATAATTGTGGGGTGTTTTCCCATGAAGAAGAGAACCTAGCAATTGAGAAGACATTGAGTGAAAATCTGTTTTTCTCTTCCAACAGTGGGAAGAGCTTTCATGTGGGTTAATGTTAACCATGAATCTCATTCCTATCCAAAATATTCACACTCGTACCCATCGAGGGGGATGTTGTAAGCTCTTTTTAGATTTGTTTGTTTAGGTCAGGAGTGGACCAAGCAGTTATGTGAAGGAGGAGAAAAAGCTAGACAATAACGTATTGAGCTTGTTTTATAATAATTATTATAAGGGTCATATAAATCTGCATGAATATAAACATATAACCCCCCCAAAAGTAATAGAACCAGTAAGTGGCTGAGCAGAGCCTTACGACAGTATCTTCTGACCCTTTCTACTCTATTCCATTGTAAGGAATGGTTTGTGGGCCATTTTTCCTCAGCCTTTGGGCTGGGACACACCAGGTCTCCTGGTTGACTGCACAGTCAGATAACTAGTTCCTTTTAGTGCAGTGGGAAGCAAGGGGGATGTTAGCAAGTTAGACAGGGCGCTTAACATAATTGGAAAATATCACTAGAATAAAAGCAACCTTTGTTGATTTTTCCACATGACCTACAATTTCTGATTGTTATTCTGCCTCTTCTCCCATTTCAACCTACAGAATTGTCCTCTCACTGTGACATCCAGTCAACATTGACCTTCATTCTACACCTGCTGCCCTGATGATTGCACGTTGATGAAGCACAAAGAGGAGTTATTACTGTCCATTTATTTTCCATCCCCAAAGATAGTAATAGGACCATCCTGTCCTCTGCTTAGTAGGTGGAGAAAAAGGCTGATTAAATGTCAAAAATATTTTGAGTACTTCTTGAACAGCTTCAAGAGTCAAACCACCTGCAAAGGATCATCAGGCCTGCCTGCATTGAAAGCTGTCTATTGGGAAGGGACTCTGTCACCCACTTGTGGAACTCATTGAGTTCTGTCGTGTGGTTTCTTCACCAAAAACATGCCTTATGATTCCTCATTAGCACAGCTTCTCTTTCTAAAGCTATTTCCTTTGATGTAGCCCCCCCCTACTATCTACATCTCATTTCAATTTTACAGCCTCTATTCGCTGTCCTTGTTTGCATAGCAGCAAAGGAAATCTTAATTGCTTTGTATTTATAGTCAGTGTCTAGACTGTTGGATTAATTCATGTACCAATTCTGAAATTCATTCAATAAATACTGATTGAAAGAACACTTTTAATATACACTGTTATAAGGATATATACACTGTTCTAAGGATACAACAATTGAGTAAGACACTTTGGAAATAGATAATGGTGATGAACACACAATATTGTGAATGTAATTAATGCCACTGGATTGTATATTTTAAAGTGGGCACTATGGAGAATAATATGAAGGTTCTTCAAAAAAAACTACAACTAGAATGGCCATGTCATTCAACAGTCTCACTACTGGGAATTTATCCAAAGAAAAGGAAATTATTATTTCAAAGAAACATCTGCACTCTCATGTTTATTGCAGCACTATTCATAATAGCCAAGATATGGAACCAGCCTAGGTGTCCAACAACAAATGAATGGATAAAGAAAATATGGCATATATACACAGTGGAATACCATTCCGCCACAAAAAGGAATAAAATCCTGTCATTCATGGCAATATGGATATAACTGGATGACATTATGTTAAGTAAAATAAGGCAGGTATAGAAAGTTAAACTCCTCATGTTCTTTCATATGTGAAAGCTAAAAGAGTTAATCATGGAAATGAAAAGTAGAATGCAGGATACTAGAGGCCAGGAAGGATAGGTGGAAGAGGGAGTTAGGGAGAAATGTGTTAAAGGATACAAAGTTACAGCCACATAGGAGGAATAGGTTCTAGTGTCCTACACCACTATAGGATGACTATAGTTAATAACAATATATTATAAGGTTTCAAATAGCAAGTAGGAAGATATTGAATGCTCCCAACACAGAGAAATGACAAATGTTTGAGATGATGGGCATGCTAATTACCCTGATCTGATCACTATACATCATACATATCAAAACATCACTATGTGCCCCATGAATATGTACAATTATTATTTGTCAATTAAAAAAATTAAAAAGTTTATGTTCCATATATTTACTGCAATAAGAAAAGTGCTTTACCAAAAAAAGCAATGAATAAGACAGTCCTGGTCTTCACAGTGCCCAAAGTCTAGTAAGAAAGACAGACCAATGAAATAAAGTACTGTTAGTGAGAATATAGAAAGATGTAAAGGACACGGTGAATGCAAAGGAGGACATTGTGAACTAAATTCACCTTTTTATTTTATTTGTCTTTGTTTTGCTTTTTAGTTAGTGGCATCGGTTAGAGACAGTCTGTTGAAGTGAGGACTCAAAGATGAGCAATTCTCCAGAAACCAGAGGCCCAGGCTCCCTCAAACACTGGATGCTGTGATGCAGGCAATAACACTTGAATGATAGTAGAAACCTTGGGTAGTTTAGTCCTAAATCCAGTACTTCTTTCTACCATGATTAATTTGTCCTACCCAGAACAGAGACTAGGGACTAGTGAGACCCGTATTTCATAAGTAAATAAATAAAATTTATAAAAAAGAGACAGAGAGAGGCATCTAGGGTGCAAGATTTAAGGAGGCGTTCCCTCTAAGGGACAGGCTGATTTGCATGACCTTGAAAGTGAGCACCTCCTTTAATGTCCTTATGATCACCATGGTCCATAGTATCCTTCCTGCAGTTGCCTGTTTCCTTGCTTGCCTCCCTATATGAACTATAAATTGTGCCATGTGCATCTTTTTATCCACTGGGGCTAGAACAAAGTATGGCACATAGAAAAAACCCGAGGAATATTAGTTTGCTTTGGGAAACATTTTTAAAATAAAAAAATGCATGGCCACAATCCACTATATCCCCTAGGAACCAAGCTCTTCAGATTCTCTTCTCCTTGGCTTCCATCTCTGTCCTGTCAAGCTGCAGTTTGTTCAGGGTTCGTGTTCTCTGAAGGCTTCCAAGTAGATACTGTGTCAGTGTCAGTGCCTCTGGAACCCTTCTACTCACCCTTTATCAGGTTTTTTTCCTCCCTGTGATGGATTTTGAATAGTTATTCTATCTTCAAGTCCACTGTCAAATCCAGCATAAATTCCATTCAGAAAAATTGTCATTTTAAATATTGTATTTTTTTTATCTCTAGAAGCTCCATTGGTTCTATTTGTATCTTCTATTTCTTCACTATGTTTGTATTTTTCTTTACATTCTTGGGCATATGGAATATATTTATAGAAACAATTTCAATGTCCTTGTTCATTAAGTTCATCATCTCTGTTATTTCTGGGTATCTTTCAACTAATCGATGTTTCTCCTAGTCGCGGGTCACATTTTCTTACTTCTTATGGCTGAAAGTGAAAGTCAATCCTCACTATTTTTTTCATACACATTTTCAACCTTGTTCTGTTAAATTAAACATGACTTTCCCTTGATGACAGAGCTTGACAGAACTTCCCTCTCATCTTCACCCAGTGCATCATTTTCTCAATTTCTTCCTCTCCCAGGACCAGGAGGAGGTGTTAGAAGTGACTTTATCACACTGTTGTTTCTTAGTCATTATTCACCTGAATTTTCTGTTTTAACACACCGAGAAGGGACTTCCACTACATGGTCCTTTTCTCTATGATGTATCTCTACACCTCCAGAAGTCTCTATCTTCCTTTTTAGAAGTTCTTAGCATTGAGTTTACAGTTTCCTTGTCCTATATCCTATTTCCTTTCCTATTTCCTCAAACTATCTTGCCTCTTACTTCCAGAAGAAAGTCAAAGCCAAGTATAAGTTTCCTCAACTCTGTTCATCTCCAAATTTCATTTCTCTGTACATTTGCTAATATTTTCTTCCCTCCCCTGTCTCCTTGTGGAATGTGACCACTCTTAGGAATAAATTTATTCCCTCCTTCTATGCACTTGAGTATATCCCCATGGATTCTCCTAAGCGTTGCTCCTACAAACATGCTCCCTTCTTCTTTTTCCTTCTACTTGCCCATGGATAATGAATCCCTCAAACAGATGTATGCTTTGTTCTTGGTATATTAATAATAGCCATCATAAAGTGTGTCCTGATTCATGCCTTATACTTTCTTAGGTGCTTTTCCTCTTTTCTGTCTTGTACTGGGTACATCTTTGATTCCAGAAAGTTAATTCTGATAATTCCATTTCCAGCGGTGGTATACCAGCTTACTGGGCCAATCTTCCCATCAAGCACTAGTAGAAAATCTGGAGAAAATGCATTTTAAAAAGTCTGTTTAAAGGCTTTGGAGAACAATAAAGGACTTGATAGGCCAAGATCCTGGAAATAAGGGATCCCTGAGAGGTGAGTCCAATACCGAATGCCTCTTTTCCCTGCTGGCATCTGCTGACTCTAAAGAAATAGTGGAGAGACTAAGAAGCAGCTAGAGTTCAGAGCCCATTTAGAAGGAGGGGCTCTGATAAATATACCACAGAATTTTAGCTGGACTTCTGCAGGGCCAGACCAGATCAGATCTTACAAAGATTGAAATATACCTTCAAGTCACCTCAACTCAGGATTGAATTAACGGCTTGGCAGTTTAACTGCTTGGCAGAAGTAAGCATGGACCCTCTCTTGGAAGAGATAACATCATTTGAAGTCTAGCCACTTGTCACTATTCTCACTGCCACTCCCTAGTGGGTCCACATCTCCCATCCCCTGGACTAAGCCAAGAGCCTAACAACTGATCTCCACACTTACCATCCTGCCATCCTGATGTTCTTCTGTTCACTCGATACAGCATCCAGTGTGTTCTTTCTAAAACACACAAAAAAACCTCTTCTCAAATTCTTTCCTAAAGTTAATTAGCTTTTATGAAGCAATATAGAACCTAATAGAATAGAGCCTCCAATTTTTTTAAATGGTTGACAGTGGTATCTGTCAAAGAAGTTCTATCTTTCTTTGACTTCTGAGAACAACATGATCGGACTCCCGCCCATCTTTCTGCCCCATCTCTTTTATTTTCCCTTGGCTCTTTCTTATCCAAACATAGTGAACTTGAAATAAAAGTCTGTCTTGAACCTCTGGATGTTCCCACTTGCTCTCCTTCTGCAGGGAACATTCTCACTTTCTGAATCCTCTCGTTATTAACCCCTACTAACTCTTCACACCTCCACCTAGCGTTGACCTTCTCATTTTTGTACCAGGTTAGGGTTTCCTGCTGTGTGTCTCACAGATCTCTGTACCTCTTCACTTGTAACACTCATTTTATTGTTTTTGCTTGTTTATTCATTTTTCTTTTAAAATCCATTGAACATCATAGTTTTCTTTCACTTTTTAATTTTTTAATATCTGTCTTACCTACCAGGTACAGCTTCTGTGGTGGCAGAAGGACCAGCTACATAATTTGCAGGACCCAGTATGAGGTATAAATGTGGGGCCATATGTTCTAAAATGATTAAGAGTTTCAAGAAAGTGAGAGCAGCATTAAACCAATCATATTCCACCTGTTTCAAGCAGAGATTCCTGTGTGAATGCACATTTTATACCCATGAAACTGGCCTGTGGTGCAGGCAGAAATGTTAAGGAGGTAGTGGGGTGTGGATATTAAGAAAAGGTTGAAGTTTTTCAGAGTTGCTGAGAGCAATTCCTTCTTTCTCATATTCACTTGATAGATCTTTATTTAGTGTTTATAAGTGTCAGGCACAGTACTAGGTGCTGGGGTTCCAGATCTATTTGACATTTCTGCCTACACCCTTTAGTGAGAAAACTGAGGCAATAAATTCACAATCCCATACATGTACCATTGCTTTCTTTATTCCTTCCCATCCTATGGAAGGGGTTTCACTCCTAACATGCCAGACCAATTCCCTGTGGTTTGGGTCCCATGCTTTCCTGTGTCCCATGCTTTCCCATTTCCTTCTTCTATGTCCTCAAACTTTTCAATGGGTGTTTTTCTTTTGGCATAAAAACATTTCATATCTTTCCAATCTTAAAAAATGAATAAAAACAAACAAAACTTTCTTTGACCACCATGTCCTTCTATAGCTACCATCCTATGACTCCACATCCCTTCACAGACAAGTGTCCCAAGAGTAATCTACCCTACTTTCACACAGCAACGCCTCTCACTACATACAAGCTTTAACACACTACAGTCAAGCTCCTACCCCTCCTCCTTTCATTCCGTGATGCATTTTGGCAGAAATCAGCAAGTTTTGCTAAATTCAGCATATGATTTTGGGTTCTTATCTTACTTCATTTAGGCATAGTCACTTGCTTCCTCCTGCCTGAAGTTTTATCTTTCTTTGACTTCTGAGAACAACATTTCATTGTGTTTTTCCTTCCTTTCTCTCAAATTCAATTTTCTCTGCCTGTCTCCTTTCACTTCAACTACTATTTCCACATTAATGAGTCCCCTTCTTTTCCCCTCCCCTCTCTTTCTTTCCCTTCCTTCCTTTTCCTTCTCTTTTCTTAGCTTCCCTTCCAATCCACAGGTGTTAATTCCAGGAGCACTCCCTGATAAACCTCCTGCATACTAATCTATGCCTCAGAGTCTGTTTCCTGGGGAACCCAGTCTGCAATAGTCATCCTAAATATCTCAATGTCATATGTTCCCCTCATCCAGTTAAATACCAAGCTATAGATATCAAGCCTTATAGTATCTATAAATCTATTTTTCCTTAATAAATTTGTTTTCTTCTGTTACTCTCTCTCTGACACTACTAGATTTAGACTCTCATTAATTCTCAATGATAGTATTTCCACCTGTTCTCATTGCCGCTGATCTGTCTCTCTCCCAATTTATCACTCAAGGCTACTCCCAGCAGGATTTTTTCCAGAATATAGATGCAATCTCGCAAATTATTCACTTCATAAGGACTTTCAATGGCTTCGATGTCTGGCATTCATTTACACATTCAATCAGTCATTCAACACTTACTGAATATTCACCATGTTCCAGGCACCGTAATAAGTTCTGGGGATACAAAGTTAATGAAACAGAATCTCTGTCCTCATGGAGCTTATAGCAAAGGGGATGTTATCAACCAAGATGTGTAAGGTAAAGAAGCAGGAGCACAGAGGACTAACAATCTGGTGAAGAAAAAAGACATGAATCAAGTAATCAATTATTTAGGTAAATGCCAGTAACATCTGTGGTAAGTTCCACCAAAAAAGGTTCATTGTGCAATAAACACTTACAAGAAGGTTTGACACAATCACAGGGGCCAGAGAGGAATTCCAAAACAAATGGCTTGGGGATAAAATTTAAATGCTTCTTCATATTCTGATCCCAATCTCCCTTTATAGCTTTATCTTCCAAAAATTCACCCCATCCCACCTATGACATCCACATACCCTCCAGGCAAGTTGTATAGAGACTTCTGCATGTTCACATCATCAGCCTTGTTTATAATGCTCCCTGTGCTGGAATTTCCTCTCTTACCTTGTTAATGAAGCTATCTCCTACCCATTCGATAAAAATTGGTATAGTGATTATTTTCTCTAGGAAACATTTCCTAATCCCTCAGTATGATTTTGATGTTTCTCTCTTGTTCCTTAGCAATATACTTTCTTAATATTCATATCTGTAGCAATTTTAACATGACACTTAATGCTATGTATCACAACCTTCAACTTATTTTAAGTTTCTTGAGAAACAGGATCATGTTTGTCTTTACTATCTCCATGCCTAACATGGACATGGGACATGGCACATCATAGCATAAAATTTATGACAAATAAATACAATGAAGGAATGAAAGAATGAATGGAGTTTGCATACATATAAGACCTCACATGTCTCTTTATAAGCATAATCTGAAATTTAGCACTAAATTATTTCTACATCAAGTACAATAAATAAAGACTTTTAAATAAGCAGGTTTCAGGCATCCTTTAAGCTTTTAACTGAGAAGTGATTGTGTAGTATAAGATTCAGTTTTAGTCATTTAGATGAGCTACTAAAAAAGATGAGCTAGCCATTTTCCAGTCTGACTGTCTTGGTCACCTTATCTGATGATGGTTTATTTGATGATTCTCTTCATTTCCAGGCAGTGTATCAGCCAGCAGTTAATCCAGGGATTTACTGCAATAGAGTCAAAGTTCAAATACTGTATTCATGTTTCCATGTTCTATGGAGCACAGCTTAATGGGATGCCAGCTGTTACAGTCCATCCACAAAATGATGTTTATTCCAAGTGAAAAAGAAAGATAGTCTATGTAACACTTGGTTTTTAGTTAGAAAGGAATTGGAAATAAACAGAATTTTCTAAATCAAATTGTCAAACTAATGTAAATAAAATAACTCACTCTGAATGGAATTCACCCAAGAATTTTGAAGGAATTCAAAAGTGACACTGCAAAACTATGGCTATTCTCCAATATTCATTACCAGTGGCTACTACAGCAGAAGATCGTCAACATAGCTCCCATCTTTGGGCTATTTTCCAGCAAGAGACTGAATAGTTGTCTCACTTTCATATTGAGAAAGGACATGGAATCTCTGATAAACAAGGAAGACTTTGAACACTTAAGCAAGCATAACCTCCTGAGAGACTAAGTCTGTTTTCTGTCCAAGAAAATCTTGGCTAGCTAATTTACTTGAACTTTTTTTGAATGATAAATTCAAAAACAGAAAAAGAATAACCAAAGGGGCTGTCATTATTAAACTTTATAAACAAAGCACTTTTACAGTTTTAAATTTTAAATTCTAAATCATTGATTTATCATATGAAATTAGTTGTAAGCTATATAATTTAATCAAATAATTTATTAAATTATTATTTAATCATTCTAAATTAAAACAATTGGTATTGTTGGAGGAGCTTAGGGAAAGTGGACAATTACACAATGTTTAAAGGTTGCACTCCTCTTCTTTGGTCCAATGGTAAGCAAAGATCTCCACCTCGATGTTCCAAAAACATCTTAACACCACATGTCTTGAGGTAGCTCATTATCTTCCTCTCCAAACCTGTTCTTCCTTCTTCCTATAAAATGTTGGTTAGTAGTGCCACTATTTTATCCACCAACATAAAAAAAAAGCACCCAAAATCTTTATTTTGGAGAGAAATATCTTGCTACACCATAAGTCTAATCATATCTCTTCCCTAATTAAACTTTTTAGTAGTTGTTCATTGTTGATAGAATAAAGTCCAAATTCTTTAGTGTGGCAGAAAAGGGTCTTCAACATTTGAGCTCCCTCTTTCTAGCCACATCTGCTGCCAGGCTTCTCCAGCATTAAAACGTTGTTTTTAAAATAAACTTAGTATGTTCTTTTTTCCTTCTAAAATTTTATACATGTGGCTTCCTCTGCCCAGCCTGTCCTTTATCCCTTTCTCCTACTAACAAATTCTTATCATCTTTCAAAAGCCAGTTAAGATATTAACTCTTCCATTAAGCCTTCTCTGCCTCAATATTAACTTCAATGATCCTTAAGCAAAACCTTTCTTCTCTAGCTAAATACATAGAACCGTAACTCAAACATTGGTTTAAAATTAAAATGCTAATGGAAGACTTAAGAGAAAAGTGACAGAATTGAGGGGGCCTCATGACCTTTGAATAGGTCACATTATCCAATCAATATCATTCTAATTACTCATGTACAGATGGGCAGCTTTCCTACAACCCCAATAAGAGATGACTCAGGAGGCAAACGTAGGGCACCAAAGTTATGAGCTCTAGATCCAGGCTGACTGGGATTATAAAGACTCAAATATGGAGCAAAATGAATATGCTAATGTATTTATTTCATATAATAAATGTATCCCAAAATTTAAGATAAATAAAAAATTAGGCTGGGTGCAGTGGCTCATGCCTATAATCCCAGCACTTTGGGAGGCCGAGGCAGGCGGATCACAAGGTCAGGAGTTCGAGAACAGCCTGGCCAACATGGTGAAACCTCGTCTCTACTAAAAATACAAAACTTAACTGGACGTAGTGGCACGTGTCTGTAATCCCAGCTACTTGAGATGCGGAGGCAGCAGAATTGCTTGAGCCCGGGAGGCAGAGGTTGCAGTAATCTGAGATCACACCACTGCTGCACTCCAGCCTGGGCAACAGAGCAAGACTCCATCTTGGGAAAAAAAATCAGCTACATGAAAATTTTAATGTATTTTGTGCTGTGTGACTCTCTTCTTTCTAGGTCCATAGGTGAAGGAAAGTAAGAAAGATGGCAATACAGGAAAGGAACTAATATTTAAAGAATACTAGTATATCTCTGTGCCATTTATGTCTACCTCATTTCATTTAACCTTCAAAAGCATATGATTAGGTAGATGCTGTAATGTTATTTCAATTTTACAGAGGAGTAAATTGAGGCACAATAATGATAAGATATTTAGCCTTGGCTGGGCATGGTGGCTCACGTTTGTAATCCTCACACTTTGGAAGGCCAAGGCCGGTGGATTGCTTGGCCCAGGAGTTCAAGAGCAGCCTGGGCAAAAAGGAGAAACCCCATCTCTTAAAAAAATGCAAAAAATTATCTGGTTGTGGTGGCTCACACCTGTGGTCCCAGCTACTCAGGAAGCTGAGACAGGAGGATCGCTTGAGCCTGAGAATTAGAGACTGCAGTGAGCCAAGATCACACCACTGCATTCCAGCCTGGGTGACAGAGGAAGAACCTATCTCAAAATAAAAAATAAAAATAAAAATAAAAAAATAAAAAAATCACCCTCATTTCCATGGCCAGTAATAAAAAGAGAAGCAGAAATTTTAATACAGGAATGATTACTGTACTTCTTTTTGGGAATTGTGGTAAGCTGGCATTTCAGAACAGGCATGTAACCCCTTTTGCCCAATGACACAGGAGGGAAAGTCTACTGCTGGGTAGCAGTGGGGCTTTAGAGAAAGGCTTCATGTTACACGTCCTTCACCAGAGCATTTTCTTCTGAAAATCCTTTGTAGCAGATTCTATTAGCTTCAGGTAACAGGCAATTATGTGCTTTGAGAGAGCGCCTCTCCCAGGCAGTGAACCTGATTGGCACACCAGCTGGGGTAATTCATCTTTCCAGGGATTAATTTAAGAATGGGCATGTAAGACTACTTTAACCAAAGACACATGAGGGGAAGTCTGCTTGGAAGGAGGTAGTAGTCCAGAAAAAGATTTCGTTTTGCTTTATGAAAAGGAAGCAGGAGGAGAAAGTATTCTTTTTTGTCTTTAGATTTACCACAAGCATGTAATGCTTAGCGCTATGGCAGCCATCTTGGTACCCTGAGGAGAGTCACCCTAAGAGAATATGCCAGTATTCTAGGAAAAGCAGGGTGGGGATGGAGAAAAAAATCCAGGGCCTGGATGACATTGCCGAGCTGCTGAATTAACCTAGAGCTATCCTAACTCAAGATTTCTCTTTATAAGGTAATATATTTCCTTATATTTAGATCATTTTAAATTTGATTTTTGGTTACCCTGCCTGAAATGTGGTGACTGATAAGGCTCTTCAATTCCATGTTTGTTGATAGGGGTTTCTTTTTCCTGGTATAATATATGATATGTGTATACATGTCTGTGCATTTATGTGCTTAAGGGATAAAGGAAGGAGAAAGGTGTCTCTATTCATCCTTAGAAAGTTAGAAGTTTAGTGCAAATTTTAAAAGTATAAAGGAAAACTGCAGATTAATTTTAAAAATAAGAAATTAAGAACAGGGAAAGGACAAGTGTCATGCAGTAGAATGGAAATATGCTCAGGAAGTGTGTGTGTGTGTGTGTGTGTGTTTCTGTCTGTGTCTGTGTGCATCTGTATGTGTGTGCATGTGTGAGTGTCCATATGCGTGTTCCCTATTTCTCCATATGTTTTATTTTCATTAACTGTTCAAAAGACTAAAAAGGCTTACACTGAAGTTATTGTGTAGTTTTCTGTGAGGTTCATGGTTAGGGCAAAATTCAAAGGCAATAGGAACTTTCAAGCACAAAGAGCTTCAAACGGTGTTCTCTTTCATGCTTAAAGCCAACTTACTTCTCCCTTGGAGCAGAAAAAGCAAATAGAAGATGCCAGAATTGAGGAAACCCCAGAGTAGACATTTGTTGGTTATCTGTCGAGTAGTCCCCTTACCCTCTTTCCAGCTGTCTTTGATTTGCTCTTAAAGATTCCTGTATTTCCAGGAAAACTGAATTTTCTCTCTGCTTCCTATTTAGAGCACATATTGCCAAGGTTAAGCTGATAACCACATTTTATCCTCCAGCTATGATGATTGTTAAGGGGTGGGTTTGTTGCCAAAGCTGGTCCAATCGGAATAACTTTCAGAATGATTGTTGGGAATCCACTGCAAACACTCCTGCTACATGAGATGCCATGTAGCCCTGAGATTCTGGCAGCCATCTTGGGACCAGCCTCAAGATGAAATGGATATCAAAATTGGGTCCTTGGGTGACATTGTTGAAGTACTAAAGGTAACTTTACCTGAAACTAGTCCCACTTCTGGAATTTTTAATTTCATGACCCGATACATATCATGTATTTTTAAGCTAATTTGAAATTTTGAATTTTTTTTTTTTTGGTCGTTTACAGCCCAAAGCCTCCTCTGCGATGCAATCTGTTGGAATCATCTAGTGCTTTCCTCTTATTTTACAAATAAGAAAATGAGGCTCTAGAGGGAACTTACTTGCCCAAGGTCAAACACTACATAGTTAAAGATCTGCTACAGGAAGAAAAGTTTCCTGACTCCAGTCTGTTCTTTTCTCATAAACTTTTCCTCCCACATGTGTATAGAGAGTGATGATATTTTCTAGCCAGGCAGAAATTAGCGGAATGCCAGGCAAACTTTTACCTACAAACTAGTTAAAAAAAAAAGTATTTATGTGGCTATTGGGATTTCTTGGATGTGTTGCATTAAGTAATTTGGGGGTATATGGAATGAAATCATACTGGGCCATTCTGCTTTTCTAACCTCTCCTTAAGACTATATGCATTTGCATTACAGAATCTCTCTCTTGCAGGACTAACACAGGCATGTGGAGAATTTCTCAGAGTATTTCCACAGCAACCAACTGGCATGAAGAATACTTTGCTGAAACACGGGGTTCAGAAGCAGGGATAGAGCTCCAAATCTGACTCTTCCCTACTAATTGCATGTTTGCCTTACTTGTAGACATCTCTGTGTGTGTATATGTATGTGTGTGCATGTGTAAGTGGTATGTACACAACAATATAGTTTGGGAAGCTTTGTAACTAATCCAACTTTACTTACCTTTGCCTTTTTTTCTTTTTCATTGAGAAGGATCTTAGCACCTCTTGCTCACGTACCCTATATCTCTCTCACTCTTTCCCTCTCTTCCTTCATCCGTCCCTAACTCACCTCCTCTCTACCTCCTATGCATCCACTTCACTATGGAAATGTTTTCAAGTTCCACCCTCTTGACCGTTATTTGAAAGGAGAAAAATCCTCCATTTCAGCTAAATGTGTGCCATGCATAGTGGTTACTCTGGAAATACTCAAAGGAAATATCTAAAAAGAGATGTCAAATTGAAAAACAATATTTCCTTCAACCAAGGTGTATGGAAATGAAATTGGTTACTTTATAAAGCAGTATATTAGCTGTCACTGGAAGTGTGTAGCATAAAGTTTAGACTATGTAATATTTTAGAACCACACCAGCAAAATGCCTACAGATAGGAATCCTACGTGCTTTTTCATCATAAGGCATTCTGCCTAGGCTTTTTTCCCCCATCTTATTCTCAGAAAATTAATAACCTTCCCTATTTCCCCAAAGCACTGAAATATAAACTATTTTTTTATTAATGGATGTATTCAACAATATTTGTTGAGTACCTTCTATGTACCAGGCATTGTGCTAGGCCCTGAGGCCACAAACAGGGAGGATAAATATTAAATTCCTGATAAATGCCTGCCCCCTGGAGAGAGAAGGAAGAAATGGGAATTATAATGTTAAGAAGGTAATGTTTTGTTTTTTGAAAAAATAGCTCTGAAGCAAATATGAAAAAGTTAGCATTTTTAAATTTTGGTTGTTGATTACATGGGTGCTTTTTATATTATTCTTGGTTCTCTTTTGCATTTTTCAATTAAAAATAGCTTGTAAATAAAAGGGATTTTGTGACATTCATGTAAGGGGAAAACTGAAACATGTCTGAAGAATTTAGAAATACAGAGGTCTTTGAAGAGCCTAGTAAGAGCTGGATCTGGAAAATGACGGGAGTGGGCATGAGACTAAAGTGTGCTGAGGAGTGAGGGGTAGAGGGGAGGAAAGGGGGAAATGAGTTTGGACCTTAGAAAGAAAGGCTGGAAGAGGGATGTGGGTTGAGGTGTATGCTCTTCATTGGGTAAGACTTGGGCATTTTTAACACTAATAGAAAGGATTCAATTGAGATGTAGGTTCTAAATATGTAAGAGAAGGAAGGGGAAATTGTTCATAAGAAGATAAAGCAGAAGGGTCCAAAGCACAGAGAGAGGGACCAATGGCAGACAGGATGGACAACTACTTTTCCTACAGTGGAAAGGGGCAACATTAGATTCTGATGTAGGTAAGTTTGTAGTTTTTATGGTTGAAAATTGAGGGTATGATTGATGGTTTCTTAAAGCAAATACATGCACATACACATGCACACATACTCACATATATGTATGTATATATAGAAAACTATGTAGAAGTCGGCCGGGCACAGTGACTTATGCCTGTAATCCTACCATTTTGGGAGGCCAAGGTGGGTGGATTGCCTGAGCTCAGGAGTTCAAGACCAGCCTGGGCAACATGGTGAAACACCGTCTCTACTAAAACACACACAAAAAAATCAGCTGGGTATAGCGGCGGACGCTTATAATCCCAGCTACGTGGGAGGCTGAGGCACAAGAATTGCTTGAACCTGGGAGGCGGAGGTTGCAGTGAGCTGAGACCGTGCCACTGCACACCAGCCTGGGAAACAAAGTGGAACTCTGTTTCAAAAGCAAACAAACAAACAAACAAAAACAAAAAAAAAAAAAGAAAAGAAAAAGGAAAAAGAAAACTATGTAGAAGTCAGAGGTCATCATGGTGGCTTAGTTCATTTGCTCCTTATTGCTAAAGTGACATCAAAATGCCACCTAACTACTGAAGTCCGGTTTTCCTTGACTTCTATCCGCCCCAGGAACCCTAGTTACTGCTGTAGCCTGCTTTTTCTTTTTGTCTTTATCATCCAAACATTTTCTTCATCTCTAAACCACTGTCCTGACGCAGGGCATCTTCATTCCTCATCTAGATTATTTCAACAGTTTTCTAACGTGCCTTTCTATTTCCAATACAGTTTCCACACTGCAACAAGAATTTTATTGCTAAAACACAATTCTATTAATGAAATTTCCATAACTAAAACTGTTCCATGGCTTTTTACTTTCTTTGAGATGAAAGGTTGCCTCCTAAAACCAATCTACAAAACACTTTGTAATCTGGACGCAACCTGACTCTCTCATCGTTCCTCATTGCAGATCCTCTCTCTAAATCAGACTGAAATTGTTCATCATTCCTTACATTTCACTATGCACTCTCTTGTTTGTGGGCTTTTGTGTTTGTTGTTCCCTCCATCCAGTTTATATCCTCCTACTTCCTAACCTTCACTTGGATGACTGCTAATGTCTTCCTCAGTTCTCTTCTTAAATGTTATTCTTCCAGAAACTTCTCCTGATGCCCCAGGACTGCAATGGCTGCCTCTCAAACGGGCATCAAAATCATCCTGGCCACACCCTATCATAGCATTCCTCTATCTTTATCACACACACACACACACACACACACACACCTCTCTTCCTGAAGAGAGAGAGAGAGAGATAAAGAGATATGTCAATATATTGTGTTCCCATTGTTCTCTGCTCATCTCTGCTTAGCCCGTAACACACTGGGTACAAGAATGGTCACTTGCTCTATGTTGTCAATCAGACTGCAACAAGAATTATATTGCTAAAATGCAGCATCCACAATTTACCACTGTGTTCCCAATATCTTGCACATCTTTATTATATATATAATATATAAACATATATTTAATATACATTTATGTAAAAATATATTTGATATATAAATTTATATACTTATATGTAAATATATTTACATATCATAAAGATGTGCTCTCTCTCTATATATATATATACACAGAGAGAGAGAAAGCCTATGTTGTATTTACCACCGTATGTTATATTTACCACTATGTATGTTATACCACTGTATGTTATATGATATACCACTGTATGTTATATTTACCACTATATTTACCACTGTATCACCAACGTCTTGCACAGTATCTGGCTTATAATAAGCATTTTAAAAATTGTCAACTAAATGAATGAATAAATAAATACATTTTTTACAAAAGCTAAAACAGTCACTCAGGATGATCAAAGGTCTTTCCATTACCAAATAAATAAGTGGTAAATCTGAAACCTGAGCTCTCTCCCCTCCTCCTCTCCTGTCTGTCTCCTCTCTTCTCTTCTCCTAATACTGTCTTACCCTAGGAGATGTCATCCACATGGCTAGCCATCTATATGGTGATGACTTACAAATGTGTATTTTCAGCCCACAGCTCTCTTTCGGACCTCTGAAGTCACACCCAGCGGTCTAGTCAACATTTCCTCTTGGAGAGATTGTAGAGATTTCAATCTTAACACCATGTGACTAATTCAGTCTCTATGTTCAAAGCCTCATAAGAAAGAATGACTGGTTGACCTGACATGGACCAAGTGACCATTCTTGTTCCCAGTGTGTTGTGGGCTAAGAAGAGATGGGCACAGAATGATGGGAACACAGAGAGAAAGGGCCCAACTCTACCAGGAGGGGTAGATAAAAAACTTCTGAAGAAATTATACAAAAATAGAATACTTACAACAGAATTCTCAACATCATTTTTCCCTGTTTGAATCTAGGAAGTCAGCAGTTGGTCACTTAAGAGCACTAACCCCTCCCTGGTTTGAAGATGTTCCTGACTTTAAATACAAACATCTGATATTCCAGCTTAGACTCCTCCACAAGAACTAGACTGTCATCCTATTTTGGCTTCCAGCTCAGTCCCTCTGCTACAAGTCCTGACTCCAGAACTCTGTGGGATAATAAAATACAGGATCATATCTTGAAAATAGAGTGTGCATCTGGTGTGGATTGTTGTTTTGGCTTAATTAGGACTTGCTGTTTCCTGAATTCCTGTAATCTTGTTTGATGAATTGTGTTGGTTATTTGCTCTGCAGGCTTTGAGCATGTGGCACATATCAGAGGAAACGATTTCCCCTTTCTTCTTTGAAAATCATCTTCTGGTGCATTAAAAAAAGAAAGCAAATGTTTTTGGATTTCTTTAGCTGTCCATAGAATTATCAGTGCTGTGATAGACATTTGCTTCTCTGGAGGAAGAAGGGCTTGGGTCCAGTGCAGTCAGCTACACATTCAATTCAACAGGTTCTAATGTGCACCTACATGTGCAAGGCATAGTGGAAGTTACAGAGATGGGTAAAACATTCTTACTCTCCCAGGATTTCTCAAGCCAATTCAGGAGACAGATCCACTGACAAGTAACTACAATGCAAGGCAGACTAGATATAAGCTATAATAGAGATAATCATCCCTTTCATTTACTTATCTCAGTTTAGTTTACGAAGAGCTTCCATACACATTACCTCATTTGATCCTCACAATGGCCCTGTGAGATAGGTGTTATTATCTTCATTTTAGAGTTATGGAAAACCAAGATTCAGAGAGAGTAAATATCTTGCCTACATTCTCACAGCTAGTAATTGGCATATAGATCTTTTGAATCCCAGTTCAGTACCTTGGAAGGTCATAGGAGGGAGAGAAGAACTTCAGCAGAAGCCATAAGAGAAAGTCTCATGGAGGAAGTGGGGTCTGGGTTGGGCCTCCTCCTTCTGGAATCAAAGTGAATAGGAAAGTAATTCCAAAGAGAGAATAAATATATGAGTAAAGAAATCTTATTGATGTGGAGGTGGGAGAAGAATACTAAGTAGTTTGGGTGTCTGTGACTTACCAGTTGATATCATCAAAATCCATGGAACAGATATAAATTAAGCACTATATTATGTACTTGATTTGATTTTAGAAAACTGTTTTACTTCTCAAGGATTACTCGGCCAGGAGAAAAACATACACACAAAACCAATGAGTCTAATACAAGAGAATATCTAAGTAGTAGCCCTATTGCAAAGTACAGATAAATGTCATAGGAGTAGGGTTTTATTTTTATTTATTTATATTTCATTTTACCATTATATTGATTGACTGCAGGGAAGATAGTTTTATTATAAGTGTGGAAATATTAAATTGCTGTAAAGAAATCAATGTTTTAGGGAGACAGACACTGAGTTGGGCCTGAGAATGAGAAAATGTTGAAAGGCTCCATGGCCAGTGAGTGTTCTCAAGGTGGGTGTGGACTAATGATGCTGCCTAGCAATGCTTACTGGGCTTGGAGAGGGATTGGCGGGTTTAAGGAAGATGAGGTGAGCCCTCTGTGTGAGGTGCTGAGCCGCGCTGACTCATCCCACGCCAAAAGAAGCAATCCCACTGGAAGAAGGGAAGAGAGAAAGTGGAGGAAGATTGAGCCTCTGGTGCCCAGGCAGGCAGAAGTGCAGCAGCTGGCTATCCACCGAGTCTAATGTCTTCCTGGCAGGATGCTGGCACACAGAACAACATGATTTCACTTAATTCTCACCCCAAGTCTTGAAATACATTAAATGGGTATCATAAATGCATCTACAAGTAGCAAACACTCTTAAAGGAGTTAAATAACCTACTCGGAGTCACACTTAATACTGTGACTGTTGAATTCTGCCAGAACCAGAATTCAAAACTAGATCTATTTGATCTATTTGTTAATACATATCAACTGTGTGTTAACAGAGTATCTACTTTATATTCACTTTTATCACAATTAATTAGTTTAATAAATAGTGTGGCAGACATGCTATGTCCAAATTCACAAAGTTGGGAGAAATTACAAAAAGTGTTGTAATCAGATTTGGGGAACTCAGTATGTGCATGTATGTGTGTATATTTGTTGAGGGGGTGTGTATAGAGAGCAGGACCTAGAGGAGTATGTTTACATAAAGAAGAGTTTTATTTTGGTTTTAAAATGAAAGATAACAGGCCAGATGTGGTGGCTTATGCCTGTAGTCCCAGCACTTTGGCAAGCTGAGGTGGGTAGATCACTTGAGCCCAGGAGTTGAAGATCAGCCTTGGTAACATGGTGCAACCTTGTCTTTACAAAAAATACAAAAATTAGCAGGGTGTGGTGGCATGCACCTATTGCCCCAGCTACATGGGGCCAAGTGCTGGGGTGAGAGGATTGCTTGAGCCCAGGACGTCAAGGCTACATTAAGCCATGATCCACGCCACTGCATTCTGCATTCCAGCCTGGATGACAGACAAAGGCCTGTCGAAAAAAAAAAAAGAAAGAAAAGAAAAAGGAAAAATAAAGATACCAAGAGCACATTTGTGTGCCCAGGGGAATAAGCAAAGGAGAGTAAAAGAATGGCGACAGGAGGAGGGTGAAGACTAAAGGTCAAAGTTTCAAAGAAGGTCAAAGGGATGGGACCCAGAGCACAGGAGGGAAGGAGGGACCCTTCCTCCACCACAGGGGAGAGAAGCAGGAGGCAATAGGAGTGATGCAGGTGCCTTTTGTGAAACTTGCAACATCTGCCTTTATAAAACAAGATCTGTTGTTATATGGTCTTTTTGGCCATTTGCCATTACACACTTTTTTTTTACAGCTTTATTGAGGCATACTTAACATAAAATAGACTGTACGTATTTAAAATGCACAATTTGATAAATGTTTACTTACACATACACCCCTGAAACCATTGCAACCATCGAGAGCATGAACATAACCATCAACCACCTGAGTTTTCTCATGTCCCTTTGTAATACCATCTTCCAAGCCTTCCCCAGCCCCACCCCTCCCAGGCTAACACTGATCTACTCTTTGTCACTATAGATTCATTTGCATTTTCTAGACTTTTCTATAAATGGAATCATACCACATATACTATATTTTGTCTGGCTCCTTGCGCTTAGCATAATTCTTTTGAGATTCCTCCATGTTGTGTGTGCATCAATCATTCATTCTTCATGTATTGCTAAAAAGTATTCCAATGTATGAATAAGCCACAATTTGTTTATTCACTCACCTGTTGAAAAACGCCTGGATCATTTTCAGTTTGTTAAATAAAACTGCTATGGACATATTCATGTGCAAGTTTTTGTCCAGATATATGTTTTTCATTTCTCTTGGCTAAGTACCTGAGAGTGAAATGACTGGAACATATGGTAGGTATATGTTTAACTTGGAGTAAAACTGCCAATTTTCTTCCAAAGTGGCTGTACTCTTTCATGCTTCCACCAACCACATTCTAGTTCTTCCATATCCTTGCAAACACATGATATGAACAGTTTTCTAATATTGTAACCATTCTGATCGATGTGCAATCTTATCTCACCGTGGTTTTAATTTGTAATTCCCAACTAATGAATAATATTGAATATATTTCATGTGCTTATTTACCATCCATGTATCTTTTGTGGTAAAATTTTGCTCAAGTCTTTTTTCCATCCTTTTTTTAAAAAATGAGTTTTGAGAGTTCTTTACATGTTCTGAATACAAGACCATTAACAGATATTTTACTCGCAAATATTTTCTCTCAGACTATGGCTTGTCTTTTCATTCCCTTAATAGTGTTTGTCACAAAGTAATAGTTTTTCACTTTTATCAAGTTCAAATCATCAAATTTTTATGATTTGTGCCTTTGGTGTAATATCTAAGAAATATTTGCCTTATGCAAGGGCACAATAATTTTTCTCTTTTTCTTCTTACAGGGAATTCATAGTTTTAGTTTTACATGTAGGCATATAATCCACTTTGAGTTAATTTTTGTATATGCCATAAGATGTGAATCTAAGTTCACTTTTTTGCATATGAATAACCAGTGATTCCAGCAGAATTTATAGGAAAAACTATTCTTTCTCCATTGAATTACCTTTTCACTTCTGTCAAAAATCAATTGACGGCTGGGCACGGTGCCTCACGCCTGTAATCCCAGTACTTTGGGAGGCTAAGGCAGGTGGATCACTTGAAGTCAGGAGTCCGAGACCAGCCTGGCCAGCATGTTGAAACCCGTTTCTTCTAAAAAATGCAAAAATTAGCTCAGCGTGGTGCTGGTCATCTGTAATCCCAGCTACGCAGAAGGCTGAGGCAGGAGAATCACTTGAACCCAGGAGGTGCAGGGGGCAGTGAGCTGAGATTTCGGGCTGCACTCCAGCGTGGGTGACAGAGCAAGACTCCGTCTCAAAAAACAACAACAATAACAACGACAACAGAAAGAAAAGCCCACAATCAATTGACTATATATATGTGGCTTTATGTCTGGATGCGGTTTCATTCATCTATTTGCCTACCATTGCAGCAACACTACTTCGTTTGGATTATCATAGCTTTAAAATAATTTTTAAAGTCAGGTAGTATGATAAGTCCTTCAATTTTCTTTTTCATAGTTGTATTGGCTATCCTAGGTCCTTTGAATTTTCATATAAATGTTAGAATCATCTTGACAATTTCTGCAAAAATATCTGCTGGGACTTGAACGGGATCCTATGGAATCTATACACCACTTTGGGGAAAATTGACACCTTATTTAAATTTCAGTTTGAAATAATTATCGGTTTACAAGAAGTTGCAAAGATGGTACAAATAAATACAGATGCCCTTCAGTCTGTTTACTCCACGGTATTCATTTGTTCAGTGTGTGTGTAGGCAGTTCTGTCTTTTTTTTTTATCAAATGTAGGTTTGTGTAACCACTATCACAGACAAAATACAAGACTACTCATCACCATAAAGATCTCCCTTGTGCTACTCCTTTATGTTCATACCCACCTATCTCTCCCATCATCCCTAGCCTCTGGCAACCACTCATCTGCTTTCCAGCTCTATAATATTTTGTTTTAAAAATGTTATAGTTCGTGTCCTTTGTAGGGACATGGATGAAACTGGAAAACATCATTCTCAGTAAACTATCGCAAGGACAAAAAACCAAACACTGCATGTTCTCACTCATAGGTGGGAATTGAACAATGAAAACTCATGGACACAGGAAGGGGAACATCACACTCCGGGGACTGTTGTGGGGTGGGGGGAGGGGGGAGGGACAGCATTAGGAGATATACCTAATGCTAAATGACAAGTTAATGGGTACAGGAAATCAACATGGCACATGGATACATATGTAACAAACCTGCACATTGCGCACATGTACCCTAAAACCTAAATTATAATAAAAAAAGTTATATATGGATTATATATAACATTTATGTTATATATGGATTATATATAACATTTATGTTATATATGGATTATATATAACATTTATGTTATATATGGATTATATATAACATTTATGTTATGTATGAATTTATGTAATATAATGATATATATAACTTTATATATAACCTTTGAGACTGGCTTTTTACACTCAGAGTAATGCTTTTGAGATCCATCCAAGTTGTTGCATGCATCAATAATTCATTCCTCTTTATTGCTGAGTAGCATTCCATGGTCTGGATATACCACAGTTTGTTTAACCATCCACCTATTGAGGGTTATTTTGGTTGTTTATGGTTTTTGGTCATTACAAATAAAATTGCTGTGAGCAATTGTGTACATACAGGTTTTCATGAATATGTACATGCTTATTTCTCTGAAGTAAATGCCCAGGACTGTAATTTCTTTCTTTCTCTTACTTTTTTTTTGTTATTGTTGTTGTTGTTGAAACAGATTCTCACTCTGTTGTCCAGGCTGGAGTACAGTGGCACAATCTCAGCTGACAGCAACCTCTGCCTCCCGGGTTCAAGCAATTCTCCTGCCTCAGCCTCCCAAGTAGCTGGGACTGCAGGTGCATGCCACCACGCCTGGCTAATTTTTGTGTTTCTAACAGAGATGGGGTTTCACCATGTTGGCCAGGCTAGTCTCAAACTCCTGGCCTCAAGCGATCTGCCTATCTCAGCCTCCCAAAGTGCTGGGATTATAGGCATAAGCCATCACACTCAGCCACAGGATTGTAATTTCTGAGTTGTATGGTATGTGTAGGTTTCCTTATGAATGACTTCTATTAAATTCTTTTTCAGAGAGGCTGTGACATTTTTACATTCTTATCAGCAATGTATGACAGGTCCAGTTTCTTTACGTCTTTATCAGAATTGGGCATTGTCACTGTTTTTTTTTTTTTATGTTAGCTATTCTGATAGGTATGTAGGAGAACAGACATTTTAACAATATTGAATCTTCCAACCCATCAATACAGTATATCTTAATTAGGTCTTCTTTTAATTTCTCTCAGGAATGTTTTTGTAGTTTTCAGGGTTCAGATATTGAATATCTTTTGTTAATTTAATTCCTAGGCATGCCACATTTTTGTTGCTATTGTAAATGTCATTTTAAATTTTAATTTTCAGTTGCTCATTGCTTATATATAGAACTATAATTGATTTCTGTATATTACTTTTGTATCCTGCAAACTTTTCAAACTCAGTTATTAGTTCTAGCATATTTTTGTAGATTTCTTTAGATTTCTACATAGACTATCATGTTATCTGCAAATAAATACAGTTTTACTTATTTCTCCCCAACCTCAACACCTTTTATTTTTTTTCTTTCCTTATCACACTGACTAGAACTTCTAGCATAAGATAGAATACAAGTGGTTGATGGCAGGCATCCATGCCTTGTGGCTCATCCTAGAGTTAAAGCATTCAGTGTTTTACTGTTACTGAATTCATTGTAGGGTTATTATAGATGCCAGTTACTAGGTTTAAGAGGTTTTTTCTCCTACTACAGTACTGAGAATTTTTTAAGAAAAGAGTATTACATTTTGTCAAAAAATTTCTCTCACCACTCATTTTACTGAGGTGGTCTGAAACCAAACTTACAATTATCACCAAGGTATGCCTATATAACAACAATAAAATAGAAAAAATTCTATCAGTACTATAAAGAATTGGGTTTAGTTGCTGCTTTCCCATGGCAACCTACACGAATCATTCTGCAACTAGATATAGTCTTTGAATTGCCAGTGCTATCATCACCCATTTCCGTTAAGAGTAGAGGCATGATATAGGACAGGAGAAAAGCATTCTCTTTAAAAAGTTTAACTTTCAGTTCTACTTCCCAAGTTATTATAGGAGATTGATTGGCTATGCAGTCCACCTACAGAGAACAGCAATTTTTACTACAGCCAAGAAGGAAATAAAATTGTTTCTCTAGGCCCTCCATGCTATTGAAAGGAGATACACTGTATTTAGAAGTTTGACCTCTGGTAGATGTACCAGGCACAAAACCATTACAGACTAAAGAAAGATTTGATGAATGCCAAGAACTTAGGAAGGGGAGCTGCCTTGAAGCAATAACACTATGTCATGTTCTTTGCATACTGAAAACACTTTCATCAAACTATTTTGTGAGACTTTTTGATTTTTCTGCAGTTCACTCTTATAACTCTTTGCAAGGCCAAGGTAAGATATGCCCACACTTGAAGATTCTTCTTAAGAGTTTTCCAAATCAGAATTTTTCCCAATTCCTCTGGCACATTCTACTGATCATCCACTTACCACCTGACTCCTATTGAAGTACAACATTCATTAGTCAGAAGAACGCAGGATTGGGGAAGATCTTAGAGTTATTCATTTACTCCTTGGCATTCTTCCTGTTCTGTATGCCAGCCGCTGTTCTATGCACTTTGTATGATTAACTCACTTAATCATTAATCATTTAATCATTCCAGTAACATTTATTGAGCTCATACCAAGCTCTTACAATATATTAGGACTAACGCTTGCTGTAAAATAGCCCTTCTGTCAAGGAATCCACAGTAAGTTAGGTGAGGTAGACATGTAACACAATGTCTTATAATTACCTCTTTAAAAGCAATGATTAATTATGCAGAGAAAAATACAGAATGAGGGAGGAAGGATACCTAATGTAGGAGACAGGAGACAGGGAACATGTTAAGAAGAGCTTCCTGAAGGTGCCATCTGAGTGCTGAGTCTCAGTCGAGAGCCTATAGAGTGGAGTGAGGCTGTGATGGGGCGGGGTGGGTGGGGAGGGGGGCAGGACATCTCAAGCAGAAAGGAGAATGGGAACAAATGCACAGAAGCAATAAATACAAGATCTATGAAAGCCAAGACCAGCTTCTTGTTGGTGGAGCATAAGGATTGAACCAGGCAGTGCAAGAGAGAAGGCTGAAGCTATGGACAGGGTTAAGTGAAGGAGCTTAGTCTTTGACCTACATAAACAATGGAAGTCCACTGAAGAATTTTAATTAGGGGATAAGTGGTCAGATTTATATTTTATATGTTTCATATAGTTTAGATAGTCTGGTGGCAATGGAGGGAGGTGCATGATTGGAAATGTGCAATCAGGACATTTGTACTATTAGAATTATGAACTTCAGCATAATATATATTCATATTATTAATGTAGTAAACTATTTTATAGTGTGTTAGTCTATCCTCACACTGCTATAAAGAACTCCTTGAGACTGGGTAATTTATACAGAAAAGAGGTTTAATTGGCTCACAGTTCTGCATGGCTAAAGAGACCTCAGGAAACAGAATTATGGCAGAAGGTGAAGGGGAAGCAAGCACCTTCTTCACAAAGTAGCAGGAGAGGGAGAGAGAGCAGGGAAATTGTCATTTTTAAATCATCAGACCTCCTGAGAACTCCCTCAGCATCACAAGACCAGCATGGGGGAAACCGCCTCCACAATCCAATCACCCCCCACCAGGTTCCTCCCTCGACACCTGGGGATTACAATTCAATATGAGATGTGAGTGGGGACACAGGGCCAAACCATATCATATAGCTTTCTGTAGTGTATTTGAATATGCATTAAATAATAAATAAACTATACTGAGAGAATCTTAACTTTAAAAAATTTTTCATTAACTTAAATTTTTTCTTCTTTTTTTGTTATTTACTTGAAGGGAGCCATGGTTAGGCCCATTTATGGTTAACAACTAAAGGGAATTGAAAAAAAAGTTAGACCTTCTCTCCTTTACTCTTGTCACAGCCATTGATTAGCTGTGAGTCATCGGAGCAAGGCTCAGGTTTCTCAACCATAAGATAAAAGGATTAGAATAAATGGTGCCTAAGTTCTATAAAGCAATGTTTATTATATTTAACATTTTCTTAGTCTTCAAAGGGAATTGAAAGCAGATACATAAGTGCCTTTATATATTTTATCTCTCAGTGTTTCTGAATAGGATAAGTAGTGTGAATATAATGTGATAATTAAACCTCACAGATCTGCAACATGAACAGTGTCGAATTAAATACACATACAGTGCTCAAACTAAAAAGGAGGTAATGCATTTTTGCATATGCCAGGATATCCAACTATCTAGAATAAACTTATGTGCCAAAATAGTGAGTAGAGTTTAATTTTTATAACTTAAAACTTTTTTTAAATTCCTCTTTACTTTTTCTTGAACGATCCTCTGACTGAATCTGTAATTTGGAAAAAGCTGAGAACTGGCTAAAGGTTTTAGTAGAGAAAAAAAGTCAATTCCTAGTTGCCCTATTTTGGACTTAGAACCTCCAGAACTATAAGATAATAAACTTGTATTGTTTTAAGCCCCAAAGTTTGCAGTAATTTTTAACAGCAGCAATAAGAAACTAACATACTTCCCATAGTCAATTTGTGCAAGTGAACCTCCATCTTCTTCAGCAAACATGCTTCCCTCTCTGTGCTCCTGTTTTTAGGGGCTGGCATCATCACCATATACCTATTTATCCTACTGGGAGTCATCCTTGATCTCTACCTCTTCACCACATTTACTTCATCACCAATTCCAGTTCATTCTTTCTACCTCTAGAGTAACTCCTCCATTCCGTTGTATTTCCTAGTTACTGCTCTTTTCAGGTTACAATTTTGAACTGCTGGAGTTTTGTACTCAACTCTAGTCGATTCTCTGCACTTTCAAATTTTATTTTATTTATTTATTATTGAGACTCACAGGAAGAAATACATTCCACATCAATATCTAGGGCACACACACACTTCTGAAACAAAAGTTTCATGAGACAATATTTCCTATACTCTTTTGCAGTATATGCTGATATTTTCTATTCTATGTATTTAATTTTGTCAAAATCCAGTTACTTGTGATTTACTGCAATGGTTTTGTAGCTGAACAGTGGATCATGACCTGTAGATTAAAAAGATATTTTTCTACATGGCCACCCGAATGCTCTTTCCAAAATACAATTATTTTTCCTTAAAATCTTTCAATGCCTTCATTACTCTAAGGTTAAAGTTCAAACTCTAACATTGTTTCTAAGATCCTCCATCATCCAGTCTTTTTATCACAGTAGCTTCATCTTTCTCCACTCCAACTGGTTCATTTTCATTTTAGAATCCAACCTTACCTGCTTACTTTCTGGACTCAGATTGAGTCTCTGGGTCTTTGCAAGTTGTGTTACCGTGTTCAGACTGTCTTCTACATATCCTCTTCTTATAGCTAATTCCCACTTAGTCTATTTTCTTAGCTTAAACCTCACTTTCCTCTAAATGCTTTCCCTCAATGCCTGGACTGGGTTAGGTGTCCCTTTTGCCCTCCTGCACTCTCCCTTAGCACCCAGGACCCCCTGAATGGCAGTGCTTATCATCCTGTATTTAATAACAATAATGCTGTTTAAGAATAAGACTGGGTTTTGTCCCCTATGAAATACCTAGAAGGCCTTCAGTAAATACTTATTGAATAAATAAGTGAAACTTAAAAAAAAATTTTTAAAGTCAATTATTTTGAACTAAAATTCTATTAATATTTAAATTGTCAATAGTAATAACCTCTTGAAATATTCTATTTGGATAGAAAACAAGTGGTCATTGCTAAAATGGCAATGTGTTTCAGGCCCACATCTCATTTGTACTATTACAAATATCGTGGCAGGTAGTAAGAGGTAGGATGCGCTTTGCTTTGTTAAAACCTGGTAATAGTGCAGGGACTTGTTTAAAGCAACATTTATTATCCTTCACATTCAAGAAGACCCTGGTTTATAACCTGGTTGGTTCTTTCTCTTTAAGAACATTAATAGAGAGCTTTAGTTGCTTTACCAGTGAGCCAAACCATCTACGACACTTCACTTTTATGGTCTTTGAAGATGCTATTGGCTGATTTTCTGTTCAGCAGGTCAGTTCTACCATTTAACCACCCAAATCATTAAAATGGACAAAATAAATGATTCACTAAGACACTGTCTTATGACCAGGGACAAGATGTCTTGGCAACGACCTGGTGTGTATGTTTGTCTCATAAAGGGGAAATCAATAATCCCATCACCAAGTATCTAGGTTGTCCATCTGTCTAAAATAAACACACAATAATTTATTTCCTTCTTTGGATGTCAACCCAGCTTTCAGAGCAGTTTTCTTTAAACAGCATGAATGCACATAGGTACATATGGACAGAAACAGACACACACATCCTCCATGAGAAAAGATAGCAAGTTCTATATAAGGAACCCATGATGGGAACAGCCAAGTGAAATGCACCTGGATGCCTGTGTAGGCAGTCATAAGATTGCCAGTGGCCAGCAGAAGATGAAAGAGAATGCCTGCTTATGGGAGAAAGGCATGCCTTGTGCAAATATCAAAGCGCTGCTTCTAAGAAGGGTAATTTTTATATTGCTATTAGCAGGCATGGATACTAATGCAAATCATTCAGGGCCCTACAAAAGGCCTGACATATTCTGAACTTGATGGGAGCTGGTTGGGACTGCGGCATTTATCTCCTTCCAATCCTTTAAAGTGACATGACGCCTTCCTGTCTCCAGTCTCAGGCTGACCACTTGGGGTAGTTGCTTTCAGGCCACTGTGACAAGAGCTAACCGCTGTGGTTTTGTGTTTGGTGTGACAGGGCAGCAATCCAGAGCTGAAAACAATGGAGACTGAGACAGAGAGGCTGCATTAGCTGAAAAGTTTTTTACAGCACTCACTTGCAATGTTCAGTGTTCTCTTAAATAGGGTAAATGTGGCCCATGGGGAAAAATGATCCATTGAGGTGCAGGATGAAATGATTAGGATGCTATTTACATTAATTTACATTTAATTTCTGTTTTGCATATATTTTATAAAATATACAATATATTAGTACAATTGTTCATGTGTTATAAATAAATATGTTTATTTCCTGGAGGAACAAACTAAAACATTTTTATTAATAGAGATGCATCATCAGGTAAGTTTTCGGGTTACTGGTGTTTTTGCTCAGGTTAATATATGCATTTATTGAAGAGGGTCTTATTTTTGTCTCTAAAAGAGCTCTTCAGATTCCAGAGTTCTGTTTTTTTGTCATTCTCTCTTTTTGTTGTTAATTTTCTCTTTGCAAGAATGCCACCTATATCTACAGGTAGTCTGTAATCTGTTGCTATTGTTCTAGCACTTTCTTCAAAGAAATTTTTACTTTAAAAAATCACAGAAGGAGGTAGAATTTATCTGAGGTTCTTCATTGATTTGCATGACATTAAGAATTTGTAGGGAAAGTGAATAATGATTTGATATTGTAAGATGCAGTATTTCCTAGGTTATTTTAAGGGGCGGGCTTTATTTCAACTATATGTGTTGTAAATACAAAACCAAGAGTGAAATTGGAATGTGTGAGTATGTGGAAAGTATATGGTAAAAAAGTAATTAGAATTAAAAAAGTAAACAGAGCAAATAGTAAAAACAAAACAAAACAAAAACACCCAAAGTACATAGACACAAAATTGTAATTAATAGATGTTATTACTGGCAGAGCTAATACTCGGGAAAATAGGTCTTCCATCCATTTTGAAAATTATTAAAACAGAATAATGTTTCCGTGAAATTCAGTTCTATTTATTCACACTATTAGCTGCAAATACCTCTATCCTCACATCTTGGATCTTGCTAACCTTCCCCCAAAGGCCTCTCTGAATCCTATAGTTGAAAAGTCTCCTAATCAAGCCTTTATATAAAATGGGAAATAAATGGAAAGTAACATGAAAATAAAACAAATTAAAAAGATGTCATTGCAGTAGGGTGACAGTATTACACATATTTTTCTTTTGATTTTTTTCTTTATTAATATGCTATCATAATAATCTAACCAAATATAAAAAACAAGTAAAATTGAGACTTTGAGGTATAAACTGTGGTATTCTTTTTTTTTCTTTTTTGAGACAGAGTCTCCCTGTTTCCCAGGCTGCAGTGGCATGATCATGGCTCACTGTAGCCTCAACTTCCCAAACTTAAGTAATCCTCTCATCTCAGCCTGCTAAGTAGCTGAGACCACAGGCATGCACCACCATGCCTGGCTAATTTTTTAATTTTTTGTAGAGATGGGGTCTCTCTATGTTGCCCAGACTGGTCTCAAACTCCTGGTCTCAAGCAATCCTGCCTCAGCCTCCCAAAGTGCTGGGATTACAGGCATGAGCCATAGTGCCCAGCCTAAATTTTGGTGTTCTGATGGTCAGTCAATACCTACATATGAATGTAATCCCAGCAGAGGGAAGACATTCCTAACAGTAACTAGGTCTTTGCACATATTCTGTGTAAACTGCTATCTAAAGTTATCATAAGGGATATGTATGCCTTTTGGAGAATATCCAAGTCCCTTATTTTTTCTGTTTACTGATATTTCTTTTGAGAAAGAAATCAGAAACTAGCTGATTTTAGAAGTAAGGAGAGTGATCTCCTTTTATCTGGAATAACTGGGCTGGGCACCAGCCTGCTGACAAAGAGTTGACCCACTATATCTGAGACACAGAAATATACCTTGGGGGCTCTAAAGGCTCTCTGCGAGCTGTTGACTCAACATCTTGGATGTCAATAGATATCTCAATGTCAACAGATCCAAAGAGAAACTTCCAACCTTCCCCACTCCCTCACCCCAAACCTATTGTACCCACAGCCTTCCTCATCTCAGTTTTGGCAACTCCGTCCTTTTGTTGAGAGGACCAAAATCATGGAGTCATCCTTGACTCCTCACAGTTAAACAATTTATCAGGTAGCCCTGTAGACTCAACCATCAAAACACATCCAGACACGGACCATTTCCTGCCCTCACCAGGGCTACTGCCCACTCAAGCTACTATCATCAATTGCCTGGAATATTGATTACAATTGCCTCCTAACGGTTCTTGCTGCTCTGTCTTTGCCTCTGTACAGTCCCTACAGAGCAGTAGCAATAATGCTTTAAAAACGTAAATCAGATCATGTCACTCCCTTGATCAAAACCTGCATTGGCCCCCACTTACACTCAGAGTGAGAGTCAAAGTCCTCGCCATGGCATAAGGCCCTCTCCGAGCTGCCACACCAGTGGGTCTCTTTTCTCTTGTTACTCTCCCTGTGCTGCCCTGTTCCAACAACTCTGACCTCCTCACTTTCCTCAAAAACGCCATGCACACATGCTCTCTTTTGAGGGACTTTGTGCTAGCTTTTCTCTCTGCTGGAAACTTCCTTCCTGAATACCTATTTGGCTTTCTCCCTTATCTCACCTTCTCAATAAAATCTGATTTGGCCACCTCATTACTACTATAACCTCCCAGCTACACTTCCACTGCCCCCCTGTACTTTCAAGTTCCTTTGCCTCATTCCATTATTTCTCTTATGTAAAGTAGAATATATTTATTTATTTGTATGTGTATTGGCTAATGTCTGGTTCCCTAGCTATAATGTAAGCCCCATGAGGGCAAAGGTCATTGTCTGTGTTGTTCCCTCATGTATACTAAGAGCTTAGAGCAGTGCCTGCCACATAACAGGTTATAATATTTGCTGGATGAATGAATAATGAAACCTATAACCAAAGGCTTCATTTAAACTCCTTATCCGATAAAAATGGGAGTTTAAATAGAAAATATTCAATACATCTATCAGCCTGACTTGACTTCATGATTCTAATTGTTAGAGATGTTTTCCAACATTCAGTGTTATAGAAAGAGCTACCCCAGTGCACTGACTAAACAATCTTTTTCCCTAAATGTTTTACTTGGGGGATCCATAAATGATTTCTCTTCAGTTACTAGGGATTTGCTCTTCTGACTTACTCTTTTATAACCTCAGAAGCCTCTAGTTAAAATGGAAATGGCATTCGAGAGTTAACATATTTAGGTACAATTGTTCCTTATATTGCTTTCCACCACCACGGAGGTGCAAATTCCTATACAAAGGAGGTGAAGAGAGAGAGTAAGAATACTATATTTTGATTTAAAAAAAGAGGAATGGGATAGGAAGATGGATCCAGAACTTAGAGACACTACTCGGAGAACACAATCCTCCTTGAGAGGTCACAGTCATTCATTCACACATTCACTTATTCATTCAAACACCTCCTGCAGGCTTGCTTATTGCTTACTTCTTGAGAAATATAAGGAATGCACAGTCTTCAGGAAGAGCCAAAAGCAAGCAATAACCATACTTTGCAGTGAGTGCTGCAATCCAAGGTGTCATGACTACACAGTTGGAGATGTGTCTGCTCCCGGGGAATGATGGGCAGACTGTACTGGGGGGAAGCACTGAGAAAGAGCTGCAATGAAAGTATTACTCACATTTTTGCATTCAGCTCTCCAGACCCAGTTATAGATCAAGCGTCTTCGTGCCCTAGTGCTTCTTCATGCTGCATAGGGTCTTCCATCACATGAAGCATAGTTAGAGATTGCTGGATTCAGAAGGAGCTTCTAGAATCCCAAGAATAAGTAGGCTCCATTTGGGTGCCTGCCTTATTCACCTGGGTTCCCCGGAAGTGCTCCTTGGTACCTCTCGTGCAGATGTGTATTAATGCTTAAACACCCAAACAAGGAGGGAGAGCTTGCTCACGTCTAATCAAGTCCTCAGAACATAGTTTATACCTAGTTGTCATCTTGTTCTGAGAAGATTCAGAATGAATGAAGATTCCTTGCAACCCTTTATATATATGCAAAGTAAGGATGATTAAATCACCCTCCATCTTCTCTCTGAACACATATCTGGAGTCTTTTAACCTTCTTTGAGATACTTTGACTTTTGTTTCTTAAATTATTATAACTGCAGGTTGAATTAGCTTTTTCAAAACTTAACTTTATAATAATTCATAGTAGTCAACTTACTGCATCTGTAAAATAATAGCTAGTTCTGCCAAATGGTCATAATTTAGAAAACTCTTCTTTAAATAAACTCATGTAAAATATTATGGCACTGTGTTTTAACATTCTGGTGTATGCCTCTTTTGGGCTTACAGATACAGAAATAGTGCTTATAGGGTTACTCTGCTTTTAAAAGACATTTAATATGAAAAATCATGATGTGCCAAACAAATAACCCAGCTGAAAGAATATTTGCTTTATACCTAACTTTCCTAAAGCTGTTCTTTTAAAAACAGAGAATTTTCTTCATGTCATTGATTCAATTTATACCTTATATGTTCAGGAACATGGTGACTGAATAGAACTCTGCATAATCAAGATCATCTCACTGATTTTCCCCTTTGGTTTTGCTGGTTTATCACCGTCTACCTAGAAGTCCCTTTTCATATTCTTCATCATATGTCCATATCCTTTTTCCTTCTTAATAACATCAGTGTGTCAACTTAAGGCCCATTTTATTTTTCCTTCAACTTGAGACACATCATTTTTTGTGTGTATTTCTCTGCATATTTGTTTATAGACATAGAACTCACTGTTCATGTTTGTCTTTGTCAAGAGAAGCAAGTTGATTTCTTCTCTTTATCCACCTGAACATTGGACATATGAGAGTTTGAGAGCCCAATTTTAAGTGTTGGCTCTGATGAATTGAGAGCTGTCCTTCCTGTGCCTGTGTATGAAGAGGAGGGTGAAGGTTTCCCAGTTTCAAAACCAGTGCATTATGTGGCTTCACAGCTTTGAAAAGTAAGGCAATTAAAGGAATGAGATCCAGATAGGACTAATGTGTATTGATCAGCTGCCATAGAGTTAGTTTCAAGGTTAGGCATTTTCACATTTTCACTAGAGTTTAATCCTCATAAAAATCCTTGGAGGTGGTATTAGTTCCTTTATACCCATGAAGACATAGATACCCATCCAACCATACATGGCAGAATCAGGACTCAAACATAGACCCTCCAACTCTGAGTCCAAAGTTCCTGGGTATCCTGTCATATTCTCACTTGAAAGCCATCAATGCAGGGAGGCTTTCAATGCCTTTCAAAGCCCCCCAGACAGGGCTCCCTGCATTCCTGTTGTCGGAGCAAAATTGATACAGATCATTGTATGAGTCTGCAGCTTCAGAAGCCACCTGTGTCCACTGGGGACAGCTCTTACCATAAGCCCTGCTTCTCTGGATACCACATCTCCTCCTCAAAAAGTATAACTCATTCATTTCCATTCACTTGTGTAATGCTCACTCACTTCCATTGCTCAGAAACATCTGCCTGCCTCAGAGCTTGAGATTTCCACAAATTGGCTTAGGGTCACTGGCAATAGTTACTAAAAATGGAAAAGTGTTCAATGAACTCAGTACAAAAAGTTCAATAATACCAATGAACATGAACATAATACAATAGTACATCAAACATATACAAATAAGGAATCAAATAAATCAATTTACTTATTTATATAATTACTGCTTTATTGTATTATTACTATAAAAATTATATGAATAGTATCTTGATTATATTAATAAGTTAATTACCTAGCAAAACTCAGAGATAACGTCATATAAGATATTTGGATCATGGTGTGTGTTTATTTTTATTAGATTTTTGTTTTATTTTGTTTTGTTTCATTTTTTGGAGAGAGATAAAGGTAGAGCGATACCAAAACGGAGGAAACTTGGGCCTAGCCAATGCCGTTAGAAGCAGATGACGAGTTTGAGAACCTCAGGCCTTGCAAAAGGGCATCTGGAAAAGCAAAGAAACAAACAACAACAAAACCTGTTCCCATGAGATTTAACCTAGTTTTGTAAAGACAAATAATGAAAATAAAAAAGTCCTACGTCATATATTATAAGGGCAGAAGTATTATAGAAAAAGTAAGTATGGAAGGAGAACAGGAATGCTGTTGGGCACTGCATTTCAGTCAGCCAGAAAGAAATTTAGAACTTTCCTAAATTGCCTTCTTAAGACAAATTTGATAATTGTTTTTAAAGAATACTTTTCTTTCATTCAGATGCTCAGACTTATCATGCTAGTGTGCTCAGTGGCAGGACGCAGGGGAGACCTGGGAAGAGAAGAGGAATGAAACATACATTTCTACAACTTAGCAGTCTATCAATATAGAGTCTCTTATTTGATCCTCTCCCCAAAACATGAGTTATGGAAGTTGCCCAAGTTCACAGAATCTACTAAGGTGAGAGGGAGTCACTATTCATACTCCAGTTCTATGATGTCCCCCGCTTTTTTTACTTTGTCTATACCATGCTGCCTTCCTGGGAGTGTCCCTGTAATTTTACACCTTTTCCCAACAGTAACTGAGCACAAAGAAGAATTGGAAAAAGACGATCTCTCTCTAGATAAGCATAAATGCCAAATTAGCTTGGAAAAGTTGTACTTGTTACTTTTGCTCTCCACTCAGTCAAGGCCCCAGTGGTCATGATTTCTGTGAGTATTTATGGGGACAGAGAGGAGGTAGAAAATAAGCCACCATTGTCATCTTCTAGGTTCTAGTTGCTGTGGTGACACTTGCTGACCTTCACCTGCCTGCCTGCCTTCCACTATTCTTTTCTCAGTCAAAAAATGTTCCAAATATATCTTTCCTTGAGAACTTCTAAACACAGCTATGAAACACTGTTCATAGTCAGTGTGTGTGTGTGAATGTCATCAGACCATAAATAATTCTCCATCTCCTTGAAGCAAGGTACCCAGCTGCTAAGGGGCTCCTAGAAAGCCTCAGTTGTGACCTCTATGAAGATGCCCTATACCCTTGCTTGTTTCTGAGCTTTGTAGACACAAAGACAAAGAAGATATTTTGTCTATTCCCTTTGTTCAGACAGCCAGAGGTGAGTAAGTGATGATTTCATCACTGATGAAACCACTGGTGATGAAATAGACAGTCTGAAGTCTGACACCTGAGCTCCCACAGGAATACCTGTAGTGGTATAGCAGGTGATGGGGAGAATGGAAATGCGCTAGGAAGAATCAAAGAAAGTAACGTGTATGTTTGTGTATGTGTGTGTGTGTGTGTGTATGCATGCACGCATGCAATCATGAGTGATAAAAGAAGTGCATTTACTGCTTCAGACCCTGAGGGGGTATCATCTTTTTGTGCATAACAAAGATCCAAAACATTACTTGCTGAATTTGCCCCAACACACTGAGGTGAACGTTTCCACATACTGTATAGAGGTTTTTCTATTGATAAATAGACCATAACCTTGAAATCAGTGAAACAAAGAATGCTATGACCTATCCACCTTAGAATGGAAGCTCTAAGGGGGCAAGTGTGCTCATGGTAAGTGCTGGATCAAGAACCTAAAAGATGGTCTTGAATTTTTGACTTCTCGTTCGCCATGGTAACAGAGAGAATAGCGCCCCAGAGCCTGGGTGTAGAATGAGATGCTGGCAGCTCAAACAAGGATCCTTTTCCTTCAGTGATCCTGAGAGAGTTCTGTTGCTTGTAGGGCTCTGTGGGTGGCTCCCTGAAGACTCACTTCCTGTCTTTATGTTTCCTACACAGAGTACCATTGGGCTGCTTTCCTGGAGTATGTCTTCCCTTATACTCACCTGCTTGCCAGCTACCCAGGCCTGCCATAACAAAGTACCACAGGCTCGGGGGCTTAAACAACAGAAATTTATTGTTTCAATCCTGGAGGCTGGAAGTCCAAAATCAAGGTGTTGGCAGGCTTCCTTCTGATACCCATGAGGGAAGGATATACTCCAGGCCAATGTCCTTCACTAGCAGACGGCCTTCTTCTCCCTGTCTTGTCACATTGTCTTCCTTCTATGTGTGTCTGTCTCCATTTCCAAGTTTTTCCCTTTTATAAGGACATGAGTCATATTGGATTAAGGCTTAACATAGTGACCTTATTTCAATGTGATTATCTCTGTAAAGACTATGTCTCCAAATAAGGTCACATGCTGAGGCAACAGAGGTTAGAATTCCAATCATATCTTTTTTCGACAAGCACAATTCAACCCATGCCACCTGCTAAGCAACATTTTGAAATATTTTTCCTATGTTTCCCTCCACCATTTTTACTGGGTGGTGAGCTATCATCCCTTCCATCCTTACACAAAATAAAAGAACATGGAGCTTCAAGAAGCCAGAGGAAAGCCAGACAGCTTAATTTTTACCTAAAGAGTTGATAACAACTAGAGGATGATAAGGTAGGACTGGGATGAAGAACACTGATATATTTCCTTGTTCTATAATATTGTGAAGGAAGATCAGTAAGCAGATCTTTCCAGAAAAATCTCCAAGATTCAAGATGGCCTTGAATATGCAGGACAGAGGGTGGGCCTCAAACTGATAGGTTTGAGCAGCCATGTGGCAGGATAAGGGAAGGATGTAAATGACAGAAAAACAAACAAAAAAAAAACAGTATTAAAGAAATGGATAAACAAATGTATAGTGGAATGGCCTTTAAAATGTAAAATTGCACCTTAGTGGGCTTACAGAAGAGAGGACATCAATGTGTGAGTTTATAAAAGCCTGGGTCATGGAGTCAAACAGCCCTAGTTTTGATTAATCCACTCACCCCACCTGTACTCCCAGTTCTGCCACTTACAAGCTATGTAATGTTGGGCAAGTTACTTAACTTCTCAGAGCCTTGTTTTCCTCATGTGTTCAATGCAAATTAAAATACATACATTTAGTATTTGCAGTAAGGATTATGCATTTTATAAGTTAAAACACTATATTATTCCTCATGCTGCTAATGAAGACATACCTGAGCCTGGATAATTTATAAAAGAAGGAGATTTAATTGACTCGCAGTTCAGCATGGCTGGGAAGGCCTCAGGAAACTTGGCAGACAGGGAAGCAAACACACCCTTCTTCACATGACAGCAGCAAGGACAAGTGCTGAGCAAAAGGGGGAAAAGCCCCTTATAAAATCATCAGATCTCGGCTGGGTGCAGTGGCTCATGCCTGTAATCCTAGCACTTTGGGAGGCTGAGGTGGGCGGATCACCAGGTCAGGAGTTCAAGACCTGCCTGGCCAACGTAGTGAAACCCCACCTCTACTAAAAATACAAAAAATTAGCCAGGTATGGTGATAGGTGCCTGTACTCCTGGCTACTTGGGAGGCTGAGGCAGGAGAATCCCTTGAACCCAGGAGGCGGATGTTGCAGTGAACCAAGATAGAGCCATTGCACTCCAGCCTGGGTGACAGTGCAAGACTCTGTCTCAAATAAATAAATAAATAAATAAAATAAAATTCTATAGGCAAGCAAATAATGAATGAACTCCCATTCACAACTGCTACAAAGAGAATAAAATACCTAGGAATACAGCTAACAAGAGAAGTGAAGGTCCTCTTCAAGGAACACTACAAACCACTGCTCCAAGAAATCAGAGAGGACACAAACAAATGGAAAAACATTCCATGCTCATGGATAAAGAATCAATATTGTGAAAATGGCCATACTGCCCAAAGTAATTTGTAGATTCAGTGCTATTCTCATCAAACTACCACTGATATTCTTCACAGAATTAGAAAAGAAACTACTTTAAAATTTAGATGGAACCACAAAAGAGCCCAATAGGCAAGACAATCCTAAGCCAAAAGAACAAAGCTGGAGGCATCATGCTACCTGACTTCAAACTATACTACAAGAGTACAGTAACAAAAAACAGCATGACACTGGTACAAAGACAGACACACAGACCAAGGAAACAGAATAGAGAATACAGAAATAAGACCACACACCTACAACCATCTGATCTTTGACACATGTGACAAAAACAAGCAATAGGGAAAGGAATCCCTATTTAATAAATGGTGCTGGGAGAACTGGCTACCCATATACAGAAAATTGAAACTGGACCCCATCCTTACACCTTATACAAAAATTAACTCAAGATGGATTAAAGAATTAAATATAAAACCCAAAACTATAAAAATCCTAGAAGAAAATCTAGGCAATACCATTCAGGATATAGGCACAGGCAAAAATTTCTTGACAAAAATGTCAAAAGCAATTGTAACAAAAGCAAAAATTGACGAATGGGATCTAATTAAACTAAAGAGCTTCTGCACTGCAAAAGAAACTATAATCAGAGTGAACAGACAACCTACAGAATGGGAGAAAAGTTTTGCAATCTATCCATCTGACAAAGGTCTAATATCCAGAATCTACAAGGAGATTAAACAAATTTACAAGAAAAAAATGAAGAACTCCATTAAAAAGTGGTCAAAGGACATGAACAGACACTCCTCAAAAGAAGGCATTTATGTGGCCAATAAACAAATTTTAAAAAGTTCGACATCACTGATCAATGGAGAAAGCAGATCAAAATCACAATGAGATACCATCTCATGCCAGTCAGAATGGTGATTATTAAAAAGTCAAGAAGCAATAGATGCTGGCAAGGATACAGAGGGATAGAAATGCTTTTACACTGTTGGTGGGAATGTAAAATAGTTCAACCATTGTGGAAGATAGTGTGGAGATTCCTTAAAGATCTAGAAGCAGAAATACCATTTGACCCAGCAATCCCATTACCTGATATATACCCAAAGAAACATAAATCATTCTATCATAAAGACACATGCATGCTTATGTTCACTGCAGCACTCTTCACAATAGCAAAGGCATGGAATCAACCTAAATGCCCATGAATGGTAGACTGGATAAAGAAAATGTGGTACATATACACCATGGAATACTATGTAGCCACAAAAAAGAACAAGATCATGTCCTTTGCAGGGACATGGATGAAGCTGGAAGCCATTGTCCTCAGCAAACTAACACAGGAATAAAAAATGAAACACGACATGTTCTCACTTATAAGTGGGAGCTGAATGATGAGAACACATGGACACATGGAGAGGAACAAAACACACTGGGGCCTGTCAAGGAGGAGGGTGCAGGGGGAGAGAGAACATCAGGAAGAATAGCCAATGGATGATGGGTTTAATACTTAGGTGATGGGTTGATCTGTGCAGCAAACCACGATGGCACACATTTCCTATGTAACCAACCTGCACATCCTGCACATGTACTCTGGAACTTAAAAGTTGAAAGAAGGATTGGGAGCCAAGATGGCCGAATAGGAACAGCTCAAGTCTCCAGCTCCCAGCGTGAGCGACACAGAAGACGGGTGATTTCTGCATTTCCATTTGAGGTACCGGGTTCATCTCACTAGGGAGTGCCAAACAGTGGGTGCAGGACAGTCAGTGCAGCGCACTGTGCACAAGCCGAAGCAGGGCAAGGCATTACCTCACTCAGGAAGCACAAGGGGTCAAGGAGTTCCCTTTCCTAGTCAAAGAAAGGGGTAACAGATGGCACCTGGAAAATTGGGTCAGTCCCACCCTAATACTGTGATTTTCCAACGGGCTTGGAAAATGGCACACCAGGACACTGTGTCCCGCACGTGGCTCGGGGGTCCTATGCCCACGGAGTCTCGCTGATTGCTAGCACAGCAGTCTGAGATCAAACTGCAAGGCGGCAGCGAGGCTGGGGGAGGGGCGCCCGCCATTGCCCAGACTTGCTTAGGTAAACAAAGCAGCCAGGAAGCTCGAACTGGGTGGAGCCCAGCACAGCTCAAGGAGGCCTGCCTGCCTCTGTAGGCTCCACCTCTGGGGGCAGGGCACAGACACACAAAAAGTCAGCAGGAACCTCTGCAGACTTAAATGTCCCTGTCTGACACCTTTGAAGAGAGTAGTGGTTCTTCCAGCACACAGCTGGAGATCTGAGAATGGACAGACTGCCTCCTAAAGCAGGTCCCTCAGCCCCGAGCAGCCTAACTGGGAGGCACCCCCCAGTAGGGACAGACTGACACCTCACTGGCCTGGTACTCCTCTGAGACAAAACTTCCAGAGGAACTATCAGACAGCTGAATTTGTGGTCTCACGAAAATCTGCTGTTCTGCAGCCACCGCTGCTGACACCCAGCCAAACAGGGTCTGGAGTGGATGTCTAGCAAACTCCAACAGACCTGCAGCTGAGGGTCCTGTCTGGTGGAAGGAAAACTAACAAACAGAAAGGACATCCACACCAAAACCCCATCTGTACATCACCATCATCAAAGACCAAAAGTAGATAAAACCACAAAGATGGGGAAAAAACAGCAGAAAAACTGGAAACTCTAAAAAGCAGAGCACCTCTCCTCCTCCAAAGGAACGCAGTTCCTCACCAGCAATGGAACAAAGCTGGATGGAGAATGACCTTGACGAGTTGAGAGAAGAAGGCTTCAGACAATCAAACTACTCCGAGCTATGGGAGGAAATTCAAAACAACAGCAAAGAAGTTAAAAACTTTGAAAAAAAATTAGATGAATGGATAACTGGAATAACCAATGCAGAGAAGGGCTTAAAGGAACTGATGGAGCCGAAAGCCAAGTTTCGAGAACTACGCGAAGATTGCAGAAGCCTCGGTAGCCGATGCGGTCAACTGGAAGAAAGGGTATCAGTGATGGAGGATGAAATGAAATGAAGTAAGAAGGGAAGTTTAGAGAAAAAAGAATAAAAAGAAACGAACAAGGCCTCCAAGAAATATGGAACTATGTTAAAAGACCAAACCTACGTCTGATTGGTGTACCTGAAAGTGATGGGGAGAATGGAACCAAGTTGGAAAACACTCTGCAAGATATTATCCAGGAGAACTTCCCCAATCTAGCAAGGCAGGCCAACATTCATATTCAGGAAATACAGAGAACGCCCCAAAGATACTCCTCGAGAAGAGCAACTCCAAGACACATAATTGTCAGATTCACCAAAGTTGAAATGAAGGAAAAAATGTTAAGGTTGGCCAGAGAGAAAGGTCAGGTTACCCACAAAGAGAAGCCCATCAGACTAATAGCTGATCTCTCGGCAGAAACTCTACAAGCCAGAAGAGAGTGGGGGCTGATATTCAACATTCTTAAAGAAAAGAATTTTCAACCCAGAATTTCATATCCAGCCAAACTAAGTTTCATAAGTGAAGGAGAAATAAAATACTTCACAGACAAGCAAATGCTGAGTGATTTTATCACCACCAGGCCTGCCCTAAAAGAGCTCCTGAAGGAAGCACTAAACATGCAAAGGAACAACCAGTACCAGCCACTGAAAAAGCATGTCAAATTGTAAAGATCATCAAGGCTAGGAAGAAACTGCATCGACTAACGAGCAAAATAACCAACTAACATCATAATGACAGGATCAAATTCACACATAACAATATTAACTTTAAATGTAAATGGGCTAAATGCTCCAATTAAAAGACACAGACTGGCAAATTGGATAAGGAGTCAGGACCCATCAGTGTGCTGTATTCAGGAAACCCATTTCACGTGCAGAGACACACATAGACTCAAAATAAAGGGATGGAGGAAGATCTATCAAGCAAATGGAAAACAAAAAAAGGCAGGGATTGCAATCCTAGTCTCTGATAAAATAGACTTTAAACTAACAAAGATCAAAAGAGACAAAGAAGGCCATTACATAATGGTAAAGGGATCAATTCAACAAGAAGAGCTAACTAGCCTAAATATATATGCACCCAACACAGGAGCACCCAGATTCATAAAGCAAGTCCTGAGTGACCTACAAAGGGACTTAAACTCCCACACAACAATAATGGGAGATTTTAACACCCCACTGTCAACATTAGACAGATCAACGAGACAGAAAGTTAACAAGGATATCTATGAATTGAACTCAGCTCTGCACAAAGTGGACCTAATAGACATCTACAGAACTCTCCACCCCAAATCAACAGAATATACATTTTTTTCAGCACCACACCACACCTATTCCAAAATTGACCACATAGTTGGAAGTAAAGCTCTCCTCAGCAAATGTAAAAGAACAGAAATTATAACAAACTGTCTCTCAGACCACAGTGCAATCGAACTAGAACTCAGGATTAAGAAACTCACTCAAAACCGCTCAACTACATGGAAACTGAACAACCTGCTCCTGAATGACTACTGGGTACATAATGAAATGAAGGCAGAAATAAAGATGTTCTTTGAAACCAATGAGAACAAAGACACAATATACCAGAATCTCTGGGACACATTCAAAGCAGTGTGTAGAGGGAAATTTATACCACTAAATGCCCACAAGAGAAAGCAGGAAAGATCCAAAATTGACACCCTAACATCACAATTCAAAGAACTAGAGACGCAAGAGCAAACACATTCAAAAGCTAGCAGAAGGCTAGAAATAACTAAAATCAGAGCAGAACTGAAGGAAATAGAGACACAAAAAACCCTTCAAAAAATTAATGAATCTAGGAGCTGGTTTTTTGAAAAGATCAACAAAATTGATAGACCACTAGCAAGACTAATAAAGAAGAAAAGAGAGAAGAATCAAATAGATGCAATAAAAAATGAAAAAGGGGATATCACCACCGATCCCACAGAAATACAATCTACCATCAGAGAATACTACAAACACCTCTATGCAAATAAACTAGAAAATCTAGAAGAAATGGATAAATTCCTCAACACATACGCCCTCCCAAGACTAAACCAGGAAGAAGTTGAATCTCTGAATAGACCAATAACAGGCTCTGAAATTGTGGCAATAATCAATAGCTTGCCAACCAAAAAGAGTCCAGGACCTGATGGATTCACAGCCGAATTCTACCAGAGGTACAAGGAGGAACTGGTACCATTCCTTCTGAAACTATTCCAATTCATAGAAAAAGAGGGAATCCTCCCTAACACATTTTATGAGGCCAGCATTGTCCTGATACCAAAGCCTGGCAGAGACACAACCAAAAAAGAGAATTTCAGACCAATATCCTTGATGAACATTGATGCAAAAATCCTCAATAAAATACTGGCAAACTGAATCCAGCAGCACATCAAAAAGCTTACCCACCATGATCAAGTGGGCTTCATCCCTGGGATGCAAGGCTGGTTCAACATATGCAAATCAATATATGTAATCCAGCATATAAACAGAACCAAAGACAAAAACCACATGATTATCTCAGTAGATGCAGAAAAGGCCTTTGAAAAAATTCAACAACCCTTCATGCTAAAAACTCTCAATAAATTAGGTATTGATGGGACGTATCTCAAAATAATAAGAGCTATCTATGACAAATCCACAGCCAATATCATACTGAATGGGCAAAAACTGGAAGCATTCCCTCTGAAAACTGGCACAAGACAGGGATGCCCTCTCTCACCACTCCTATTCAACATAGTGTTGGAATTTCTGGCCAGGGCAATCAGGCAGGAGAAGGAAATAAAGGGTATTCAATTAGGAAAAGAGGAAGTCAAATTGTCCCTGTTTGCAGATGACATGATTGTACATCTAGAAAACCCCATTGTCTCAGCCCAAACCCTCCTTAAGCTGATTAGCAACTTTAGCAAAGTCTCAGGATACAAAATCAATGTACAAAAATCACAAGCATTCTTGTACACCAATCACAGACAAACAAAGAGCCAAATCATGAGTGAACTCCCATTCACAATTGCTTCAAAGAGAATAAAATACCTAGGAATCCAACTTACAAGGGATGTGAAGGACCTCTTCAAGGAGAACTACAAACCACTGCTCAATGAAATAAAAGAGGATACAAACAAATGGAAGAATGCTCATGGGTTGGAAGAATCAATATCGTGAAAATGGCCATACTGCCCAAGGTAATTTATAGATTCAACACCATCCCCATCAAGCTACCAATGACTTTCTTCACAGAATTGGAAAAAACTACTTTAAAGTTCATATGGAACCAAAAAAGAGCCTGCATCGCCAAGTCAATCCTAAGCCAAAGAACAAAGCTGGAGGCATCACGCTACCTGACTTCAAACTATACTACAAGCCTACAGTAACCAAAACAGCATGGTACTGGTACCACAACAGAGACATAGATCAATGGAACAGAACAGAGCCCTCAGAAACAATGCCCCATATCTACAACTATCTGATCTTTGACAAACCTGAGAAAAACAAGCAATGGGGAAAGGATTCCCTATTTAATAAATGGTGCTGGGAAAACTGGCTAGCCATATGTAGAAAGCTGAAACTGGATCCCTTCCTTACAGCTTATACAAAAATTAATTGAAGATGGATTAAAGACTTACATGTTACACCTAAAACCATAAAAACCCTAGAAGAAAACTTAGGCAATACCATTCAGGACATAGGCATGGGCAAGGACTTAATGTCTAAAACACCAAAAGCAATGGAAACAAAAGCCAAAATTGACAAATGGGATCTAATTAAACTAAAGAGCTTCTGCACAGCAAAAGAAACTACCATCAGAGTGAACAGACAACCTACAGAATGGGAGAAAATTTTCACAACCTACTCATCTGACAAAGGGCTAATATCCAGAATCTACAATGAACTCAAATTTACAAGAAAAAAACAAACAACCCCATCAAAAAGTGGGTGAAGGATGTGAACAGACACTTCTCAAAAGAAGACATTTATGCAGCCAAAAAACACATGAAAAAATGCTCATCATCACTGGCCATCAGAGAAATGCAAATCAAAACCACAATGAGATACCATCTCACACCAGTTAGAATGGCCATCATTAAAAAATCAGGAAACAACAGGTGCTGGAGAGGATGTGGAGAAATAGGAACACTTTTACACTGTTGGTGGGACTGTAAACTAGTTCAACCATTGTGGAAGTCAGTGTGGCGATTCCTCAGGGATCTAGAACTAGAAATACCATTTGACCCAGCCATCCCATTACTGGGTATATACCCAAAGGACTATAAATCATGCTGTTACAAAGACACATGCACACGTATGTTTATTGTGGCACTATTCACAATAGCAAAGACTTGGAACCAACCCAAATGTCCAACAATGATAGACTGGATTAAGAAAATGTGCAACATATACACCATGGAATACTATGCAGCCATTAAAAATGATGAGTTCATGTCCTTTGTAGGGACATGGATGAAACTGGAAACCATCATTCTCAGTAAACTATTACAAGGACAAAAAACCAAACACCGCCTGTTCTCACTCATAGGTGGGAATTGAACAATGACATCTCATGGACACAGGAAGGGGAACATCACACTCTGGGGACTGTTGTGGGGTGGGGGGAGCAGGGAGGGACAGCATTAGGAGATATACCTAATGCTAAATGATGAGTTAATGGGTGCAGCAAACCAACATGGTACATGGATACATATGTAACAAACCTGCACATTGTGCACATGTGCCCTAAAACCTAAAGTATAATAATAAAAAAAAATAAAATGAGAAATAAAAAAAAAAGTTGAAGGAAAAAAATTTCTATAGGCATGCCATACATACATATATGGAGAGAATGTCTCAATGTAATTTTAAGCTATTTAAATCTATTTTAAATTGCTTCTTTTAGATCTGATGTGAAATGAAAATCATATTCACCACACTGACTTAGGATATATTCACTTTGGCTGCCAAGTAATTTTTAGATTTAAAAAATTAAGAAGCTTCAGATGGAAATATTTAGCAGATTGACAAAAATTATTCTGTAAATTGGTGTCAGTGTGTGCACCAATTAACTAGGAAGTACTTTCACTGTCCTAACTCTAACTCTTTAATCATCAGAGACCTGAACTCCTTTCATTTTTCCTCCTCTTCGGATTTACTTGATACCTTATCTTTCTAACTGAACTTCAGGCCCACTTCCATCAAGGACAAGCACACATCCTCTGAAATCATTCATGGTCACTTTGAGCAATGAAGGATCACATCAGAAGATCAGAGTATGAACCTAGCCATGAATATAATCTTCTCATATCCTGGTATCTCAATGGCAGCATATGTTTGCGAGGCAATCCATGGTTGTGGAAACACTTTCATGGATACAGTCAATTTAGTGGAGCCAGGATCTGGGTTGAAAGCAGCCCTCTTCAGAAAGTCAGTATCTTCTCCATGGAAGATGCCTGCTCTGAGCCTACACAGAAATGGTCCAGGTATCCTAATGGAATAGATTCAGCTGCTCTGACTCTGAAAATAAGATGAGGCCAGGGACAGTGGCTCACCCCTGTAATTGCAACACTTTGGGAGGCTGAGATGATAGGATCGCTTGAAGCCAGGAGTTTAAGACCAGCCTGAGCAACAGAGTGGGATCCCACCTCTACAAAAAAAAATAAAAAATAAAAATAAATAAATAAATAAGTAAATAAATAAATAAATTATCCAGGCATAGCTGTGCATGGCTGTGGTCCCAGCTGCTCAGAAGGCTGAGGTGGGAGGGTCACTTGAGCCTAGGAGGTGGAGGCTGCAGTGAGCCATGATCACACCACCACACTCCAGCCTGAGTGACAGAGCAAGAGCCTGTCTCAAAAAAAAGAAAAGACAAAAAAGAAAAAGGAAAAAGAGTATGGGAGTGTCTACACAGATAGTAAGACTGGAGGAATGTGTAATGGCAAGTCTAACCACAGATACCTTATCCATTGGTCTGACAATTTGTTGATATTCTCACCTTAAGGATTTCTTTGGGTTGGGGATTGAAGACCCTGGAAAATATGCAAACACTTTTTGGTGAAGTTAATATTGTAAGACATTATTAAGTATCAGTTCCTTGGAACAAATTAGTTTTTTATGTTTGTTACTCAATCAACTGTTAAAATTTGCATAAATAAATAGGAAATCATGAGGTCAACAGGGAATATAAGATGTGATGGATTATTCTGCTATTTTTGTAAGAACAATGGCATTCATGCAGGTATTGCAGTGAGCTTGGAGATATGCTTCATTGTCCATTGATTCATTGGGCTGAAACAAGAAGTTCCATGAAGCAACATTAAAGGGGTAGGTTTAGGATGTCAACTGCCTTTGTCTGTCTTGGGCAAGTTGAAGGCCCATGAACTAGTAATTTGAATGAAAAATGCCATTATAGAAACGGTGTCCAACTCTTGGCTGCCTGAAAGATAGCTCCCACTGTCATACAAAGGTGAGATGTTAGGTACTAGGCCTGGCAGTATGGGGTTTGGGAGTATCTTTCATTAATGAAAAGCCTTCAGTGGCTTCCTTCCAACACTGCATGACATTTGAGCTCCACAACCAGCCATAAACGCCTTTCCTTAATGGGTACTTGCTGACTTCTCTAGCCTCAGTTCTCAGGGATTAAACTTTTTGCTTCAGCAATGCAGATCTATAATTTCTTTACTACTCCCTTCTCTTTTCCCCTCTTCTGCTAATCTAAGTTCATTCTTTAATACTTAATTTGGACATCACTTCCTTCAATGAAGCCGTTCCTTACTCTCAAGAGCCCCTTCTTCTTCCTTCTATAATTCTTGATGTCTATCTTATATTATTATACTTATGGCATAAGTTAGGTGTCTGCCTCTCCCATTAGTCTACAAAGTCTCTATGGAAAGGGACTATGATGTATTCAACTTTGTGCCTCAGAGCCTAGGGTAATAAACAGATGATTGGATGGATGAATGAATGGAGGGATGGATGGATGGATGGATGGATGGATGGATGGGTGGATGCATGGAAGGAAGGAAGGAAAGATTGCAGGGCTGAATTCTGGACCTTTTTGGAGACTATTGCATTATCATCCATTACTTGGTTTGACTAAGGCATGAAAAGTGGGGACAGGGTGGGGTATGAATAATTTTTATTAACATTTTAAATGTCCCTAAATTACTATAGTTGAATCTTAGTTGGAGTTTCTACAAGCTTTTTTTTTTTGGCTTAAAAATTTACTGATCCCAGGAAGCCTTTTTGGATTAACTGTCTATTTCCTTTTGTGTTTTTGTTCCCATGCTGATTATTTAAATTATTGACACACTTTTCACTTTTTAATACGCTGCTTGCTGATTATCTTCCAGTTATATTTTTGGTCTTACCCAACTCTAAAGTAAGTCTCTGGAATTTTCCTTCTAATATTTTGGTCTCCTGTCATGGAGCCTGCAATGTAGTAAATACCAACCTGACCGCTAAAGCCAGTCTACCAGGCATCATAGCCTAGTGCTACTTCTTTACATGCCCCTTGGCAAGTTACTTAACCACTAGTGCCTCGTTTTTTTAAATATATAAAATGGGAATAACACTGGTTCTTATCTCAGAATGTTTGTATAAGAAATAAATGAGAGCATGAATGTTATAATACATTTAGAACAGTGCCTAGCATATAGTAAACTCTCAATTAAGTCTTTTCAGTATTGCCTTCCCATAATACCCATTGCTAATGCCTTATAAATGTTCAGTATTTTATACTTCACAAAGTGATTTCACATTTAATAACAACAATGGATACTTAGTATGCATCAGTTACTGGCCTGGGCACTGGATGCACTGTTGAGCAGGACTACCAATACCTATCCTCACAAAGGCTTACAGAAATCTGCTGTGTTTGGGATTTTATACTTCACAGGTATACAGGTATAATGAAGCTTCCCCGTTTAAGGACAAAAAATGAGATGCCTCAGCAGATTAATTTACTTGACCATAGTCATGTAAGCTAAGATGCAATACAATCCAATCTTATACTCTCATTGCAAGTTCCGTTTATTTCTATTACATCATAACTTTAAATAAGATGACTGTATTAAGTGTGGTGGGCTGAAAACTTGAACACTTCCTTTTGGAAGCATACTAAAGTTATAGCAAAGGATTTTATAAATGTATAAGGAAAAAGGAAGATAAAGAGAAACAATAGTCAATAAGCAATGCCTAAATTTTGGAAAATGAAAAACAAAAGCACCAGTAGTAACTGACCAAATAGAAAGCTGAGCCCTAAGCATGTAGGGGGAAAGCCAAGAAAAAGGGAAGCCAAGTCAAGCCACAGGTCAGATTCTTAGAAAGACTTAGAAATTATAGGTTGTTTTTTTGAGGGGTATGTAAAGGGTGGGGATGGTCTGGAAGGCTGAAAAAAAAGAAGAGTGATTATAAATTTGTATAAGGAGCTTAGAATTGCAGATTCTCTACTCATCTACTCATCCTCATCTACTCATTCTCCCACTCTGGAAAATGATAGAGATTTCCTCTAAAGAGAGGTTAGAGTAGAGGAACTCAGGATTTGGGGGTACCCCACCTACCTCAGGGCAAGGGCAAAGCTCTATACTGAATCATAAAGAAATGAAGTAAAAACCCACAAGTACAACCTACTGCAAACCTGATCCCCAGAGTGCAGACAGTTACACTTACACCCCCATTCAACTTAAGGTGAATTTAATTATGTGGCTCCAATTTAATCATGAGTTGACAGACAAATAGCACTTCAAGAATGAGAAGAAAAATAAGAGATAAAAAGAAAAAATAACTCATGGGAGAAATTTTTGGCAAACCGTATATTTGATAAGGGGTCAATATATAAAATATATAAGGAACTTCTATAGCTAAATAGGAAATACAAAACAAAAAACCAAATAACGTGATTTAAAAATGGGTAAAGGACTTGAGTAGGATTTGAATTTCTCCACAGAAGATATACAAATGGCCAAGTGTATGAATAGACACTTAACATCAGTAATCATCAGGGAAATACAAATGAAAACTACAATGAGAAACCACCTCACATTTGTTAGGGTGGCTACTACAAAAAGAAAAAGAAAGAAAGAGAGAGAGAGAGACAAAGAAAGAAAGAAAGAAAAAAAAAGGAAGGAAGGAAGGAAGGAAGGAAGGGGGAAGGAAGGAGGGAAAGAAGGGAGGGAGGGAGGAGAGAGAGAGAAAGAGAAAGAGAAAGAAGAGAAAGGAAAGAAAAGAAAGAAAGAAAGAGAAAAAGAAAGAAAGAAAAAGAAAAGAAAGAGTTGTCAAGGATGTAGAGAAATTAGAACCTTTAGGTACTGCTAGTGTAAATGTAAAATGCTGCTGCCACTATGGAAAGCAGTATGAAAGTTTCTCCAAGCATTCAAAAATTAAAATCAAATATAGGACTACTATATAACCCAGCATCCCACTTCTGGTTATTTATCCAAAAGAACTGAAATTAGAATCTCAAAGAGATATTTTCACTCCCATGTTCTTTGCAGCATTATTTACAATAGCTGAGCTGTGGAAACAAGCTAAATGTCCATCATTTGATAAAAGGATAAAGAAGATGTGATAAATATTTGCACCATATCCATATATCTGTGAATATTATTGTCATAAAAAAAGGAAAATTCTGGCCAGGCATGGTGGCTTACGCCTGTAATCCCGGTATTTTGCAGGGCTGAGGCGGGCTGATCACCTGAGGTTGGGAGTTTGAGACCAGCCTGATCAACATGGAGAAATCCTGTCTCTACTAAAAAAATACAAAATTAGCCAGGCATGATGGTGCATACATGTAATCCTAGCTACTCGGGAGGCTGAGGCAGGAGAATCGCTTGAACCTGGGAGGCAGAGGTTGCGGTGAGCTGGGATCACGCCATTGCACTCCAGCCTGGGCAACAAGAGGGAAACTTCTTCTAAAAAAAAAAAAAAAATTCTGTCATAAGTGACCACATGCATGAACCTGAGGACATTATGTTAAATGAAATAAGCCAGTCACAGAGAGACAAATACTTCATGATTCTACTCATCTGAGGTATCTAAAATAGTCAAATTCAAAGAAGCAGTGAGTAGAATGGTGGTTGCCAGGGGCTGAGGGGAGTGGGAATGGAGAGTTGATATTCAAGGAGTATAAACTTTCAGTTATACAAGATGAATAAGTTGTAGTGATCTGCTGTACAGCAGTGTGCCTATAGATAATAATACTTTATTATCGACTTTTAAAAAGTCATTAAGAGGGCAAATCTCATGTTAATTATTCTTACAACAATAAAGAGAAAGAAGGAAGGAAGAAAGAAGAGAAAGGAAGAAAAAGAAAGAAAAGGGCAAGGAAGGAAGGGAAACTCATAAGAAATGGGGAAGCCGAGGGGGGCGAATCACGAGGTCAGGAGATAGAGACCATCCTGGCTAACACGGTGAAACCCCATCTCTACTGAAAATACAAAAAATTAGCCAGGTGTAGTGGTGGGTGCCTGTAATCCCAGCTACTAGGGAGGCTGAGGCAGGAGAATTGCATGAACCCAGGAGGCGGAGCTTGCAGTGAGCCGAGATCCCGCCACTGCACTCCAGCCTGGGCGAGAGCGAAACTCTGTCTCAAAAAGAAAGAAAGAAAAAAAAAGAAGTAGAGACATTGCGGGCTGGAAGAAAATGAACTTTGAAAACCTAAAATTAATTTATTTAAGTAGCCAAGATTTCAGAGTGCCATAATAAAGAAATATTGAGAGAAAGAGAAATATCTTGGAGAATTAAACATGGCAGAAATTTACAAAAAAAGTCAATACATGGGTTGGAAGATAAAGTTAAGGAAATATCTCTAAAATAAGATTAGATTAAAGAATCATCAGAAGATCCAGGAATTGAAGACCAGGAAAGTGGGGGGGTGGGGCATGGTGGAAGTGTGAAGATTATCAAAGAAATGTTATAAGAAAACTTTCAAAACTGAAGACGTAAGCCTGAAACTGAAAGGTCTACTAAGGGCCCTTTATTATAAGTGAAAAATGACTCACATCAAAGCATATCATTAGAGAATTTCAGAACACTGTCAAGACATTCTCATTGCTTCTTCAGATAGGAAAACAAACCAAAACCAGGTCACAAACGATTTGAAATCAGAATGGTACTGAATTTATCAACGACAAAGCTAGACTACAGAAGATAATAGAGAAACGCCTTTTAAATACCGAGTGAAATGTAAATTCTAACCCTTACTTCAGGGCCCATATAAACGACCACTCAATTATGGGGATATAAAAAGATTTTCATTTATAGGCAGCCTTAAAATGTTTAACCCCCTTATGCCCTTCTTAGAAAGTTGCTAAAGGATGTTTTCCATGTTTTTAAAAAGGGAAATATACAAAAAATAAGGAAGGATAGGGATTTAGAATCCAAGAGGCAAGAGTTGAATAGAAAAAAGGCATTTTTAGAATAATGATGAAGAGAAGGCCCCAAAATAACCAGTTGTTTCACAGTCTATTGAACAAGCAGTGCAGCTAGGAACAAGAGAATGGAAGCCTCCAGAGGGGATGTCTTTAAGAAAAAATAAAAATAATGCATAGAGTTTGTGATAAACCTGACTATAATGAGAGGAATCTTACAGATCTGGTAGAGAATTTGGAAGTGAAAGGACGCCAAAAACTAAGCAAATCATCATAAAAGCAATGATTAATCTCATTGAAATAGAAAAGCTAGATGAGAAATATAATGCAATAACACCAGTGCCAGTGGTGCAGCTGTGATGTCTATTAATATAAACATAACAACGTGAGTCCTGAATATTGACATAACCAAAATTTATGATGTCAATATATTTGGAATAAATCTGTAAGTGTGCAAAGGGGACGTGGAGCAAGAGGTCTAAATCCCTATTTTATATTGTAGGAAATCAAGTGTCTAAAATTGGAAAATCAAGAAATGGCAGTATAAGTATTCATCTAGCAAGATGAAGATAAATAACAGAAGAAACAGCTAAAAGAATAGAATGTTTACATATAGGAGTAGAAATCAGAATTGAGGAAATGTGGAGCTGCTGTTTTTCATTGTAACCCTCGTAGTACTGTTTTAATTTTTAGGCTATGTATATGTATTATTTCAATACAAATTTAAACATTAGTTATATCTTAAGAAACAAGTTAAGTATATAAGAACTTAATGTTAGAGAGTTTTAAGATGTTTCGAAGCAAGTTTTTTTTTCTTTTATATCAATTTGGACATGATCACGTAGAAACCTAAATCTAATTACATATTTGAGAATAATCCAATTTTCTTCCTTTCATTTTTGAGAGAAATCATAACTGATAATCCTTTATCCCTTGCCTGTTGGGATGTTTCTGATGGTTCTAGTGAATGCTCAGCTTGGGAACTAGAAATTCAAAGCTTTCCTCTTGGCAGGTGTTAGGAGGCTAATCACTAGAATAGGGCTAGAATGTTCTGAGCTAACCCCAAGCTCTCCCCCAGCATTTAGCATTCGTTGATGCCATCATCACTCCAAAAATGACTGTAACCATGAGATTCCACTAACTCAGGGAAAAACTGAGGAGCACTTGGAATGTTTTAATTAGGTTTATTGATTAGAGACAATAAAACTTCTACCTCTTCCATTAGCACACTTCCTCAGAGAATACCTGATGAAAGGCTATTATGAAAGAAAAGCAATTTCTTACATTTCCTATTTCATATATTCCTAGAAATCTTGGGGAGGCAGTGGATATAATATGCCAGAAATGGCAATAATCTATCAAACTGATTTTCAGGAAAATGAGGAGAAAAGTACATTGTCTCTGGTACATATCTATGTATAAACTAAGAGGATACTGTCATAATATGGAGAGGTAGAGAGACAGAAAGACATGCAGGAACACTGAAGGGAAAAAAAGAGGAGAAGTGTATTAGTCTATTCTTTCACTGCTATAAAGAAATATCTGAGACTGAGTAATTTATAAAGAAAAGAGGTTTAATTGGCTCACGTTCCACAGGCTGTACAGGAAGCATGATGCTGGCATCTGCTCAGCTTCTGGGGAGGCCTCAGGAAAATTTACCACCATGGTGGAAGGCAAAGGGGACATTAGGCTGGAGTGGGAGGAAGGTGCCACATGCTTTTAAACAATCAGATCTCATGAGAACTCCATCACAACAACAGCACCAAAGGGGGAAATCTGCCCCCACAATCCAATCGCCTCCCACCAGACCCTAACTCCCACACTGGGGATTATAATTCCACATGAGATTTGGACAAAATCCAAAGGTTTCCCCCCTTTTCCAAAGGGCGGAAAGGTTATAGAGAGGGAAGAAAGAAACAGCATGATTAAGGAAGGAAAAGAGAAGGCGAAGAATGGGAGAGATACGGGGTGAAACCATGTAGCATATGTGGCCATGTCCCCAGCCTCTCATGTTGCCTGACAACCCAACAGCTTTCTCTGACCTGGCCCATTTGTCTGCAGCCTAGTAGACCAGGGTATTCTAACTCTACCTCACACTCTAATCTCTTTACACATGGCCAGAACATTTCTTTCCTGGTTTTTCTTCTACTTGGCCTGGGACCACAGGACCTGGATGCCAAGGGCAATAGGCTCCAGCTTCATCTGCTTTTTGATAAGTTGTTCTAGCCTTCCTTCTGTTCTCACCGTAGGGGAAAAGAGGGAGAATATACAGCAAGCCCTATTCATTCTGGAATTGCTCCATGTGCTTGATGAAAATCCTTGCTCTATCTGCAGTCAGGGATGCCATAATCATAAATACAGCAGAGGTTGTTAAGCTAAAAACTAGTTCATGACAACAAGCAAACTGATCTATACCACAGAACCCTATAAAAGGTCAGGGGGTGAGCCTTTATCCATGCATTGCACTACAGCCACACCCACCCACACTTATACTCACATTCCTCTCACCCTTATGGGCCTTGTGGGTGAGAGGTGAGAGGGATCTGAGTATAAGTGTGGGTGGGTGTGGTGTAGTACAGTGCATGGATGTGTGTTTGTGTGTGCTTGTATGTGTTTCTCTTACCTCTGAGAGGTATCCTAATGTCTGATGGTGCTTGACTGTGAGTTCATGTATAAGGCAGAGGCTCTAAAAAGCCAGTTGAGAGCTCTCTCTGCATGGACACAGCTTGGCAGCCAGTGGGCCTCACAAGGTGATCAGACTAGGACACAAATGCATTTTTGTGAGATGAGATCAAATGTCCCCCAAAGATAGCTATGTCCTAATCTCCAGAACCTGTGACTATATCAGGTTACATGGCAATAAGAAATTAAGGTTGTAGATGGAAGTAAGGTTGCTAATCAGTTGACCTTAAAATAGGGAGATTTTCCTGGATTGTCTGGGCTGCCCAGTATTATCACAAGGGTACCTAAAAGTGGAAGAGGCAATTAGAAGAGAGAATCAGACAGACGGCAGTGTGGAAAAGACTTCGTCTGATGTTGTTGACTTTGAAGATGGAAGAAGAGAGCCACAAATCAAGGAATGTGGGAAGCCTCTAGAAGCTGGAAAAGACAAGTAAACATGCTTCTCCAGATCCCCTAGAATGCCAACACCTTGCTTTTAGTCTAATGAGGCCCATTTTGGACGTTTGACCTGCATAAGTGTAAGATAATTTGTGTTGGTCTAAGCTGCCAAGTTTGTGGGAATTTGTTGCAGCAGCAGCAAGAAACTAATACACCCCCAATGATGATGTGTATAGGCCTTTTCTTTTGCCCAGAAGTTTCTCCAGAAGAGAGCACATATAATCCTGGCTTCTCAAAATCTGGGAACCAAGCAGGAGTAAAAGATAAAGGTTTTACCATACCATCCACAGACTTTTCTGTAAGCCCATGTTTTGTGTGGCACTGCATCTCTCTCCAGCTCCCAGGAAGGTGGCAGTTAATCTTGTTTTCAGTTCCGTCTTACACTCTTTTCTTCAAACATACCTCCTTTCTCCAATTTCTGAGCCTTTATAGGGTTCTGTGGTATAAATCAGTTTGCTTGTTGCTGGCTTTCTTCACCCCCTCACTACATTGTAAAGTTTTATTTGCTTCATTACATCAAATCAGTTCTCTTTCATGAGTCCACCATCCATCAGCTGAAATGTATTGACATTTCTATTTGCTGTCACTGTCCAATTGGGTTTATAGATTATAACATTGTTACATTTCATATTTATTTTACTGGGACTTCAGAAAGGAGCAGAGACAAACAAGCCATTCAATTCATTATGTTGAACTGGGATTCTTATTATCTCTATTTTGTATTGTATGGATGACAGAACTGAGACCATGAGTGGCTAAGCAATTTGTGAGATTTTAAATATAATTCTGGCTGACTCCCAAGTCCATGCTCACATGAATTTATAGCCTGAAGCCGTTAGCATATGAAAAGCATTTGGAGCTCAGCCTCCTAAATTGAACATTAGCAGCTCTGCGGTGTCCTGGTGAAAATGGGGCTCCACAAGAACACTCTGACTTGCTCAAAATGAATGTTATTAAATCATCAGGCACAGAAATTCCCTTGTATCTGAAGAGTGACTGCCTAGATATGAACTATACCTCCTAACTACCCCTATCCCCTGTCACCTAGAAAGCTCCATGTGACTGGTTCTTGTCAGTGGACTATCAGCAGAAGTAAAGCGTGTTATTTCTAGGCCAAAGAGATCAAGAAGCAGATTGGCCTCTCCATTCTCTGCCTTCTCCCATCTGCCTATTGGAGGTTGATAAGCAACTGTCGTGAACTAGAGGTGAACTTTTGTTGTTTTAATCCACTGGTCATTTTGAGCTAGTTTGTTATAGCAGCTAGTATTAGCTTAACTCCCTCTGCTGTATTTATGATGCAAATCCAAAGCACTAGATTAGGGCAGCATTTATTCAGAGGCAGGAGGCCCTTTGGTTTCTCACAAAATCACCCTCTGCTAGGTAATTTGTACATCTAGCCAAAGATAGGATATTTTACCATTTTCCAAAGGTGCTGTGTAGGTTAACGATGGCCCTATACTCATGGGGACTAAGTGTGAGTTATTCCCCATGAATGAGGAAATTCAGTAAGTAGGAGCAAGAAGTCCACATTTAGTCTCTGCCCTTTGGATATATCATCAGTATGTACGAGAAACTAGACAGTTTAGAATGGTCCAAGCACAGTGCTGAAGAAGTGAATTTGATAATTAGAGAAGTCAACGGTGTTTGAAAAATAGTTTGAAATCTTGGCTCTGAGTGTGAGAATGTGGTTTTTCCCTCCTATAGTTTAAAAGCTAACTCTGCTAAAACCCAAGAGGGATATGAAATGAATCTGGTTACAAACCAAAAGCGAAATTGCCCAGCCTGATCTAATTCTTCCAGGAAAAGTGCAATGCAATGGGGAAATAAGGAATGGCTAGGCAGAAAATCCAATTAGCCTTTTGCAAACTGAGTTTGCTTACACTTTTTAAGTTAAAAATATTCTTTAACTTGCCCTTTTCCTTCTTATCCAAAACTATGGCCTGAAGGTTATGTGGCAAAAACACATTTTCATAAGCCCCTTCATTTCATTGTGAATTTATCTATTGGATACTGAAATCTTAGTCTGACATATCCAGGGTCTGTGTTCACTTGAGTCCAGGAATTCAAGACCAGCCTGGGCAACATAGCAAAACCCAATCTATTCAAAATTACAAAAAAATTAGCCAGGTGTGATGGTGCATACTTGTAGTCCCAGGTACCTAGGAGGCTGAGGTGGGAACATCACCTGAACCCAGGAGGTCGAGGCTGCAGTGAGCTGTAATCATGCCACTGAACTCTAGCCTGGGCAACAGAGCAAGACCCTGTCTTAAGACAAACAAACAAACAACAACAACAACAACAAAAATGCTTATTATGTCTGGAGGCACGAATAGGCAGCCAGTTTTCCTGAGCCCTGGGAAGTAAACCCACAGAAAGATGATGGATACGATATGGTTCAGAGGATGGAAGTGTTCCTGCTTAACATGGGATTTTCCTGCTACAGAGGCACAAACAGTTCTTCTTTGATTTAAGCAGTAATTACTTCCCTGGCTTGCCCACATCAGGCTGTCAGCCTTTGAGTACTATTGCTGCTGTGTCACTGTCAGAATCAAATTACTAAAAAGGTCAGCATCATTAATATGTGGCTTGAAAGGAGTGAAAATGTCAGACAAAATCTATGAGCTTCTAGGGCCTTTCGTCAAAAACTTTGCTCTGGTTTATGTTACTGTTACTCTTACTTACTTCAAGGTGTAAACCATCTGTGGAAGCTTACAAAGCCATATGATCATCTAACCTCCTTGTTCCTAGATAGAAAATACTCCCTGAGAATTCCCAGCCAGATGGAAACTCCTTGACATCAGAGACTATTCTTCTTTGGATCTCAGACAGCAGTTGCCTAAATACATTCACAAATACTTGAGTATACATTTGTGTATTTAAAACTTACACACAGCTGGGCATATTGTGGGAAATGAGTGTCCACTGAAGAAGTTCTGGGACTTAAAAACTTTAAAGAGCAGGCCAATAATTTCAGTCCCAATCCCTGCTGAACCACTGACACTTCGTATGACCTTAGAGCAGTCACTTAGAAATTACTAGCTTTTAAATTTTCTGTAATGAAAATTGCTTTGTCTTTGATGTAACCAGAAAAAACAAACCTGTAATATATAATTGAATCATAATATTCAGAAATTTTTTCATATAATGAGACCCATTAACTATCAGTTTGATACCTGGTCTTAATTAGAAATTAAATTATTTCAGAACAATGATAAGTAATAGCTCTTAAAATTGCTAAGAACTCTAGCTTATATGTTAAAAGCACTGAATTTTCATTTCATCTAGTTTGATGCTGCTAGTATGAATCATGACTGGATAATCTGTGTTTGCTTATTTTCTTGCTTACTTGTTTGTTTTTTTAATCTCTCTAGGCCTCAATTTCCTTTATTTTAAAAGTTGATAGCCAAAGTCTTTTGTAGCTTTAAAATTCTATGATTCCAAAGCAGATCGTATAAATGTAGCAGCATGTAGTATATTTCAACCACCAGCTTGTCAGAGTGAACAAAATCCCCACTATTTGAATCATTGCTCTAAGACTATGAGTTTCAGATTGGCTCCATGCTGCCATCTTTAAATATGTAGCACCAGATAAAAGCAAGCCATTACAATGTAAATTTTTTTGCCATTTGTTTATCAAGCAATTTAGCTATGGATTAGCAGACAGGGAACTCTTTAAGCTCTGGGAACCAAGAATGGCCTATACTGGTGTGAGTATAATGTTTCAGAATATGTGTTGCCTGGGGAAGGAACACTAATGACAAATTCCCCTTGCTTTACTACAATTTTGTCTAGAGTGGTCCTGGTTCTAAACTTACTTTGGAAATATAAAAAAATGCATTAGTCAACATCAAAATTATTTATTTGCACTAGAAAAGAAAACAAGGATTAATATGTTATGATAAAGAAACTATTAATTAGTCATTATTACTACTAGTAATTATATTACTGTAATTATTAATATATAGATTATTACTAATATAATACAATTACTAGTAGTAATTATATTAATAATTACATAGTATAATATGTAGTAATTAAAAATTAATAATATAATTACTAATGCTACTTAGTATTAGAAGCAGAGGAGAGAACAAAGTCATGAAACATTAGTAAAAGGAGTTTAAAGGCAGAGATTCCATCTTCTCACTTTCATATACATTTACTAAGATGTTGGACTCTTTCCCAGAGATTTTGCATTAGCCTATTTCTCAAGATCTATATGAAATAACATTTATTCCATAAAATCGTTGATCTTCCCCAAAAGATATGCTCTCTTTCCTGCATTCAATTACACAAGCACTTCTTGAAAACTTAATCTAAATCAAGCCGTGTGTTTGATGTTATAAGAACCTTATTCACTCCCCATCACTCCATTTCCTGAAACCTTCATGGCATTTTGCTTATACTGATACTTAACCTTTTGTTTATGTTTAAGACACGTATCATGCTCTAATCTGATTAGGGTGCACTTGTTTGCTGGCTTTATTGCAAGCCTAACACTATTCTTTGGACATTATAGGTGTTCAATAAGCATTTGGAAAATGACAATTGAGGCAGTAATCACTTCCATTTGTAAACCATTAAGCACTGAGAATAAGTACCATTACCTCTAAAATTGTAATGTAATTGAACGAGAAAATACAAATTAATCTATAATAACTCAATTACACAGACCTTTGGGGATAATGTTTGTTGCATGTGCCTCTATTACCAATGCAAAGAAATAATTATACCTCTTTAAAACCATACTTAGGTTAAGTCAGGCAAAACAGCAATTTAGTCTCACCAACTGATCTGCTAGCATTAGCTACAAAACTGCCCTTTGAATCAAATGTTCTTGAGACAGCTGAGGATCAGGGAGATACCAAAACAGCATTGTAAATTTTCAGTCTTGCTCGTGCACAAAGAAAACTCTCCATACATAACTCCCACAGATAAAATTCAAACTCTGCAAGCCTTGGGGAAAAGTCAGGGGATTATCTAAATTGACTTCCTGGGTGCAAATCTGGGGGAGATAGGAGATTTGAGATCAGCCCCACTGGTTGGGAATGTCCCTAAGCTATGACTTATGAGTCCTGATTGGGTCTTGGGATGCTTCACTGAGGGCGGCTGCAATTTATTGTGCTCTAGACACCAATAGTGGCTAATAGAGGAACAGGGAATCTGAGCATAGGTAGCAGTGTGGGAAGGGTGGGAAGGACCTTTACCAAGATGTAATTAAATGTAATTAAATTGCAGAGTATCCACTCTTAAAGCATTTTACCCTAGTTGCAAGCTAAAAGTTAGCCTGCAACATTTTCAGTGGATGCAGAGTAACAGCCTCTTCTTGCACTGGCATCACCCTGTGAGAATTGGGATCCGTGGGACCCGGTGACAGGGGAACACGCAGTGGGTTGTATTACAGGAGAAGAACACTGAGTTTAGGGAATCTAAATCGTTTCTAATTGGTCACTAAGCTTTCCTGGTCTTTGCTCTGGAGTGAGACACTCTCTCCACTTTCCAGGGTGTTTACTATACAAAGGGACTAGAAGAGTTCATCGGCAACAAAGTCCATGTCTCTGTTCACAAAAAAGGCAGAAATGTGAGACTCATGGAGAAATCTCTCCCAACACATGGATCTTATCTTCTAAATGGCAAAGATAAATATATGATTGAATGAATCAACGCATACATGTGTGAAGTTAGATAGTAATTAATGATATAAAAAATCAGTTTGGGCATGAAGATTGATAAGGAAAGCTGTTTTCAATAGGTTTGTCAGGAAAGGCTTTTAGGAGGAGGTAACAGTTGAGCAGAGATCTGAATAAACTGAGGAATACAGATATGTAAATATTTGCCCAAAGAGCGTTATAGGCTTAAAGAACAACTCATGTTAAGGCCAAATGCAGGATAAGAATGTTTGATGTACAGTAAGAAACCCAGTGTGGATTGAGCAAAAGGGTGAGTAGGAGGCAATGAGGTTGGAGAGTGGGTTAGGAACCAGATCATGCCCTATGCCCAGATTGGCCCTATTATGCCAAGGGAAGAATCTTCATTAGATTCTAAGTTTGATAGGTTGCATTTTATAAATAAATAAATGAGCCTGGGCAGCTGACCCAGGATCTCAAGATGGGCTGAAGTCTCTAAACAATGAGAGGCCCCAGGTTCCCCAAGAGAAGCACACAAGTGGGACACAGTGAAGCAACACAATTGCTTCATCATTCACTCTTTCTCTAGTTCTAGCTCTCCCACGCTGTTTCTTCCCCAGCTTCCATCTATCCATCTTTTTCTCCTAACTTTTAGTTCATTCTCTTTACACATTTCTTGTCTTGATAGCTCCTTGCTGCAATTCCCATTTCTCAAGTCTCCTGTCTTACTGCCCTTCCACTCTATCGTCAGCACATGAAAGCCTCTTTTCTCTCTCCTTACCTTTGCATCTCCCTGTGATGATGGTCTCCCTCATTCTCTGAAGCCCTGTGGTTGGTGCATCTCTCATCAAGGAGCCGTAAGAAAAGAGAATAGGCTTCCCTCCTTCACATGCTCAGGTAGGGGTTAAATGCCTTTCACTTTTCAGGCTGAGGTCAGAGCATGGTACCCCATGGATATTGGGGGAAGGGAAGAAGCAGCTAAATTCCCAGCCACACCATGGTAGAAAGGACCTATTGTCCCCAGTCCCCATGGCAAGAGCCATGCCAGCACTTACAAACAGTGTCTGGCACATGGTGGGTGCTTTGCAAACATTTGTGAATATAATGAATGTGCTATTATAATTATCATAGTTGTTTTGGAGTATATGGGGTGAACATTTACACCTTAATTAGAAAATATCTCAAAGCTGTTTATTTTTTTATGGCCTCAAGGAGAAAAGTTATTTGTTTCATTTTGTTTTTTATAGGCAATGATTACCATAGCAGCATAGAAGCCAGTCTCTGTGTTCTTACCACCAACCGTAGAACTTGTGATGGACAAGATATAAACAGCGTCATCTCAGATGACATTTCTAGACAAAAACAACAAAGTAATGCATTGGGAGATCCAAAACAAATGGCAAGTCAGTTTACATCTCTAAAAGTTGGCTGCAGTAAATTCTCCTTTTTTCTGACTTCCATTACAATTTTAAACACGTCTTCCCCCACCATGCATTTCTTCCCACTATGTCACCACCTGCCATTAACCTGTCACTGGGACTGGCAGGCTGAGGTCAGTTTTGCTCCTTTATCAAACAACCCTCGAGGTCCTTCTAGGTGCAAAGAATTGTGCTAGGTTCTGGCACTCAGACCTGCTGCACATCTGCAGAGAGCCAAAGGGTAGTGGAGGAACAAACTTGTACAGATAAGCACGGTCCAGGGTTGCAGGCCTGGGATGGGGACCCTCATGGGGTGCAAGGAATGCCCAGAGGATGGGGGATCAGTTGTCCATAAAGGTGAAGAGTAGAGCTGGGAAAAGAGCCAGAAAGGGCTTTATGGAGTGTGTGACACTTTAGTGAGCTGCATTCTGAAGGAGAGGTGTTTCCTAGGTGGAAAGGTGCAAAAGCAGAGGTAGGCAAGACTTAGCTTCCTCAGGGAATTACAAGCAATTCAGTATGGCAGCAGTGGAGGATGCTGGGGCTGTGAGGAGATGGGCCCAGAAAGAGATGAGGCTGTAGAATTAATCAGCTGGGAAGCTGGAAAGCACTTCTGCAGATGTTCATGGAGGGATTGTGTAATGCTACTGTCCTGGAAGAGCTTACCAAGTACATTGCTTGTCTTTCTTATTTGGTTACACTAAACTTTAACAGAAGGAGTTAACATCTCCATTGGAGGAATGTACAAGTATTACATATGTAGATGTGTACATATGTGCACAAAAGCCCACCCGTGGCTGCACCCCACCCAAACATTATAGGAAGTCAGTAGTTGTTATTTCTTCAGAAAATAGAGTTCCCCCAAAAAGATTTTATATTTTTTAATGAAGTTTGCTGAAGATTTTTTTCATTACAAAAGTTAACACACTTTTTCAATTATAGAAAGATAGAAAAAGAAAGTTAAACCAAAAAAAAAATGAAAGTTAAACCAAAATAGAACAGAGAGAAAGAAACATATTTATATTTCCCAGAGAAAGTTATTAATATTTTGATAATTTCCTTCTAGCCTTTTGTCCTATGCAGAAGTTTAATTTGCTTATTTGTTAACCAAAGTATTAAGTCTGAATAGACTATACAGAAGGAAATAGTTCAATGGGATTTTACTTCAAATAGATATAGATAGTCATAAAGGTCATTCAGCAATATTTATGAATTTTCTATTATGTGTCAGACACAGTGCTAAGTGCTGCAATAAAGCAATAAACACAATAGGCATAGTGACTACCCATGCAAATTACCATGGCAATGGGAATGACAGGAAATAAAAGAGGTGTCATGGGGACAGGCAAAGGCTGGCAAAACTTTTGGCTCCCTTAGCAGAAACTCCCCAATACCACTCTGCCCCTTTCCTTCATAGTTATGAAGTCACTGAGTGCTGGCATTGGAAGGGCCTTTGAGCTCTCATAGTCCAAATAATAGTGTTTCTTGGTTGAAACAAATAGGACATCTTTAAGCCTGACTTTTTCTCCTCTAATTCCTGGAGCATTATTGCCTTCATTAAGTTACCCCTCTGGTAGCCAGTGCTCCCCCTTGCTACCTGCCCCCTGCCACCGAAGCAGCCCAAAGAACAGGAAACCGGAGGTGGCCCTGCCAGAGCTGTCAATACCAGCAGGCATCTTCCTTCCTGCCACAGGGGTGATAAGACACAAGGCCAAGGGGAGGGAGCCCCTCTCGGCTGAACACTCCATGTGTTGTCCTTTGTTTTAGAAAAACCTTCACTCTTCCTCCCTCACCAAAGTAGCCAGTCACCACCAGCATGGAAAACAAATAAATAAGCTAAGCAAGGTCACAGTTAACTTCTGCTGTTGTGAGATCCAGCGTCACATGTAAAAAGAGTTGGTGGTTTCTAATCCTCCACTGCCCAACACAAATCATATTTCCCTCCTCAGGCAGCACATCTCAAATTGTAGCTTTAGAAAGTCATATCTTTGAGTCAAGGGACTGTAGTTTCTATATATCTCATGCCTAAATGAACTAAATATTCACTACATAAACCACCCTTACACCATGATTAGTAATGGATCACATCATGGTGATGTACTCACACCAGATTCCACTGCAGCCTGTTAAGCATCATTATGACACACTGGCTGGTCAGAGTTGGATAATTTAGGGATAGGCCCATGTTAAGGACCAGATAGCCTTGGTTGTGTTATCACAATGGAGCCTCAGAAGCCTGAGACAGCAGGAGGGCCAAGAAGTCTGAAGCGTTTGAGGAGAAATGTTCCAAAAGGAAACTTTCCTTACTTCATCTATTTTGCACCATACACATCCTGACACATCAAGGGTATTCTCACAGTAACTGGCAATTCTATGAACTTTAGAATCCATTCAGGCAATCACATGTCTCTGTCAGCTGTACTAAATGTCTTTGAAGCTGGGAAATTCCTTTGACTCTGGTTAAATATTACATAAAACATGCCTGCTTTGAATGGGCAAACCATAAACTGTACAATAAAGTGTGGGAGAAAGAAATTTGGACTTGGAGCCACAAGATATGAGTTTGAGTCCTTTCTAGTGGTCTGACCTTGAGTAATCACTGCTCTCTAGATTTGAATATCATTCATAATTGTGCTCTACTGTAATCTCTTATATAAAATATTTCCCGGCCTCTCTTTTCTACCAGGCCCTAGACAGAATTAATTATATATATATATGTGTGTGTGTGTGTGTGTGTGTGTATGTATGTATATATATAACAGATATATATTTTTATTTACATATTTAAAGTATACATTTATATATTTAAAATACATTAAAAATATATATACTTTATAATAAAAATATATACATTTGCATATATTTAAAATATATAAATATATACACTTTTTAAAATATAAAGTTTATTTTATATTATATGTGTAATTAAAATGTATTTTAATATAAATTTTAAAAAATATATAAACATATTGTATATATTTTTTCATCTCCCTCACTAAACTGTGATTGCTGAAGGATTCATGGCTTTGATTCCATGGTATTACTCTGACTGAACTACAATACAAAGGCCATAATAAGCACTTCTCAGGCACTCTTAGGAGGCTCAAAGGTGATAGTACTCAAACAAGTATTTCATAAACTATAAGGCTCCGAGTGATTGTAAGATGTGGCCATTATTTGCATAGCAATATTATTTCTCAGTGTAGCACATTTCATAAAAATCCAGGAACTAAAGCAAAGAAAACAAGAAGCAGTCAACAGTGATTAACTCTGGGGGTGGGATTGGGAGGTAATAGGGAAGTTGAAGAAGAGGGGAGGGGAGGGGAGATGAGGACAGGAGATGTCATATTCTTAATTTGTATTAATTTTCAATATTAGAAATGTGGATAATTTTTATATTGATATGTCTTGGTATTTTTTCAAATTGGAAAAATAAATGCACACAATTCTAGGAAGGTACTGCAGTATTTACCTGGTGTGGGGTCCGTGGACATCTGTCAAATGTTAACTGAAACCAAAGTCTTACTGTACTATTTATTACATTATTATTGACAAGAATAACAACACCTTTCTAGCTTTTATATTGCACTTTAAGCCTTCTGAGATGATGTTTATTATTTGCTTTATTCTTACAACAATCCTGATATTATTAGGGTAATTATCAGTAACTGTATTTAATGAAAAGAAAAAGTAAAACCAGAGAAACTTCATAAGTTGCCCAAGATTCCAAACACAGTGGACAAGTCAAGACTAGAATTCAAGAGACCTGGTTAGAGCCATCTGCAGTGGGTGAAACTTTTGGAGCCCTAAGAATACGTGCAATAGTCTCCAAAGACATTTTCTGTGCCCTCTGTCGGCAGAGACCTGGGATCCCAGCAAAGCTGTTACCTACAGATAGATGCCTTCTGATATCTTATCTACTGCCACTCACTCATTGTATCAGTCACTGAGTTTCAACGCATTGCTGAAAAAACGTTGACAACCTACTGGCTTGAATCTGGACCCTGCCATTAAATGAGCTGCATGACTTTGAATAGTCACTTACCCTTTCTGAAAAGTCAGTATCCTTCCTTATCAAGTGGGAATGATACCACATGGCAGGCTCAGGGATGTTGTGCGCATCTAAGGAGATAATGTATGTGAAACTGCACTGTAAACTGTAAGACATTTTGTAAATGTCAGACATCTTATTTGCTTACAAGCTTCTGGAGGCTACTGTGCAAAGGCACAGATTCCCGCAGCCAAGGAAAGGAAATCTAGGAGGAAAAAGACAAAATCGCTCTTAAAAGGAGGAAAGAACTATTCCCACTATATGAGCCTCCTCAACCTGCAATGATAGAGTCCCAGTGTTCTTTAATGTCTATTTACTTTTTCCTTGCTGTCCTCTTCTCTGCATATTATTCCAGCTGTGACAGTCATTTCATCAGTGAAATTATCAGAGCAAATAAATTTCACTCTCTGGGTCCTTTGACTGAAGCTCCACAATGGGATAAATAGTATTGTAAATGCCTCTATCCTCAGTTACTGAAAGGGAAGCATCAAAATATTCAACTTCTTATTAAGTTTGGTAACATTAATTTTTATTAATGAATATAGGGACCTAAAATCCTTCATCACAGTGTTGACTGAAAGTGTGGATTAGCTGGAACATGGAATTCTGCTATGTATTTGATGGTGCTTCAAAATCTCTCTGATAATGGCTATTAAAAAAGTAAAAAAAAACCATGCTGGCGAGGTTGCAGAGAAAAAGGAATGCTAATACACTTTTGGTGGGAATGTAAATTAGTTCAACCATTGTGGAAAATAGTGTTACGATTCATCAAAGACCTAAAAACAGAACTATCATTTCACCCAGCAATCCCATTACTGGGTACATACTAAAGGAATATAAATCATTCTATCATAAAGACACATGTACATGTATGTTCATTGCAGCACTCTTCACAATAGCATAGACATGGAATCAACCTAAATACCCATCAGTGGTAGATTGGATAAAGAAAATGTGGTACGTATACCCTATGGAATACTATGCAGTCATAAAAAAAGAATGAGATTATGTTCTCTCCATAGCATGGATGGAGCTGGAAGTCATTATCCTTAGCAAATGAATGCAGGAGCAGAAAACCAAACACCACATGTTCTCATAAGTTAAATGATGAGAACACATGGACACATAGAGGGGAATGACACACACTGGGGCCTATTGGAGGATGGAGGGTGGGAGAAGGGAGAGGATCTGGAAAAATAACTAATGGGTACTATGCTTAATACCTGGGTGATGAAATAAGCTGTACAACAAATGTGCATGACACAAGTTTGCCTGTGTAACAAACCTGCACATGCACTCCTGAGCTTAAAATACAAGTTAAATTAAAAAAAAATAAACACCAAAATATCTCTGATAGCCTATGCTGCAATTATACTATAAATCTGTAAGTAAAAGAAGAGGGAGAAAATGTTTTATGGAAAGATATAATCCAGTGGTCAATGTAGGGAATATGACCAAAGAAAGAATCTATCACACAAAAAAATGACAGACTGCAGAGAGTAACCAAACTAAACCCAGGTCTGAAGCAGGAATGGCTGGAGTAGGTGTGTGTTTAAGTCATTATACTCCTACAGAATGAAACCCACACCCTGAACACTGCTTCCTTCTCTTATAACTTGCAATAGCTTGTCTGTAGATAGAAAGTTTTGTTTCTCCCAATCTGATCCTTATTCTTACCGTTTCATTTCCTTGTCTCTTTGTATTGCCTAAGACCTTCAGTACAATGATGGTTAGAAATAATAATGGGCATCTCTGCTGTATTTCTGACTTTAAAAGAATAGATTCTAAGGCTGTAAGTATAGTATTCACTGTACACATTCGTTAGATTCTCTTAATCTAAGAAACTTGTTTTAGTTTGTTAAGTGTTGTTTTAAACCACAAGGAATGTTGAATTTTTATCAAATGTGTTGTCCAGATCTATTGAGTTGCTTAACTGACTTTCTTCTTGAATCTGTTAATGTGATGAGTTACTTTATAGATTTCCTAATGTTAATATATCCCTGCATTTCTAAAATAAACCCTCCTTCACCATGATAAACTTTTTAAAAATAATAAATGGACAGGTTCAGTTTCCTTATATTTTATGAAATTTGCATTTATGTTTATAAATGAAGAGTTTTTCCTCAGGTCTCTTTTCTTCTACTATTCTTGTCTTGTTTGTCTGTCAGAGTTAGAATAGCTTTATGAATTGACTTGGGGAGTTTTCGCTTTCTTCCTTTCCTCTGGAAAAATGCTTATAAGATGAAAGTATGTGTTAAATTCTCTATTGACAGGTAAAGTGTTCTAAGCATGTCTACTTAATCAAGCTTATAAACACAAATATTCAAATATTTATATCTTCACCAGCTTTTATTAGCTTCATCTATCAGTTTTTGATGGGAGGTAAAAAAACTCCCATTATGATTTTGTGTTTGTCAGTTTCTGTTTGTAGTATGTAATGATTATTATATTTTCCTGATGTACCTTTTGTTGTTGTTGTTTATTTATTTTTGTTTTTGTTTTTCTCATTTTTTTTGAGACAGAGTTTCACTCTTGTCACCCAGGCTGGAGTGCAGTGGCGTGATCTCAGCTCACTGCAACCTCTGCCTCCTGAGTTCAAGCAATTCTCCTGCCTCAGCCTCCTGAGTATCTGGGATTACAGGGGCCCACCACCAAGCCCAGCTAATTTTTTGTATTTTTAGTAGAGATGGGGTTTTGCTATGTTGGGCAGGCTGGTCTCAAACTCCTGACCTCAGGTGATCTGCCCGCCCTGGCCTCCCAAAGTTCTGGGGTTATAGGCATGAGCCACCATGCCCGGCCCTGAACTGTTGTTTTAATCATTAAGAAATAACCCCTTTTACAGCTATTGTGCCTTAAAAACTAGATTTGTCTGATATTAATATTGCAATAACAGCTTTCTTTTTTCCTACTAGATCCTTTTAAAACTTTTTTACTTTAAAATGTTCTCTGCTCTTACTTTTTAGGTATTTAAATAACAGATCAATTTTCTTTCCTTTTCTTCATCTGCTCTTTTGAATATACGTTTTCTTTCTATTCTTTAACATGGATACCTAACAAAGTCAAATTCTAATAAAGATCTCTTATTGACCAATAGAGGAAACTTGGTATGCTTTAAATCCAATCCCCTTCCATTTTCATGTTATTTTACATTAGTTTCACCTTGTTTTCAAGCTTCTCGAAACAGACTTTTTGTTTATACAATCAGCGTTACTTTTAGTAGTTTTCTCAGTGAATATCTGTGATTTATAAACTCAATCTTCCTTTATAGAAAAATAATTTTATTTCACCATACCTTTCAATGACACTTAACTGAACATTTTGCAAATATTCCATTTCATTCTGGCTTCTGTTGTTGCTAAAGTATGCTATTAGTCTTAGTAGTTATTTTTGTGGGTAATCTGTCTTTTTTTCTTGGAACCTGTACAATTTATTTTTTCTGATTTTTGTTGTCCTGCAGTTTCACTATGAAATTAATTCTCATTGGGATTACTTGCATAATTTTAATATGAGGACTTAAATCTTTCTGGAGTTCTGAAAAATTCCAAGCCAGTATCTTTTTGAATATTGTGTCTTCTCATTTTTTCTAGCAGATGTATATTAGATCTTATTCTAACTTTCATATCTTTTAATCTCTTTATAGAACACCCCATTTCGATCACTCCTGCATTATAGATGTTTTATTCAGCTCTACCTTCTACTAATTAAGCTGTCTTTAGCTGCATGTACTTTAGTTTAACTCATAATTTGCTATCTCATATTTGTTCATTTCTAGAAATGCCATTTTTCTGCTTTTTCTCTTCTTATACTATTTTGTTCTTGTCTTCTGATTTCTATGCCTTTTATAATGTTCTAACATGAATATTTTAAATACATTCATTTTCTCATTTTTTTTTTTACTGAAGTGGTCATTTACTTTTTCACATTGTTGTTAGTTTTCCTCAGAATTTTCTTGTGTTGTCTCTAGTAACTTTTAAAAGTTCATCTTTACTGCAGGTGGGTTTCACTGGGAATTCTGTTGTGCTAATTGACGGAAGTACACTTACACAGTATTTTCATATTTGCCTCTGCCAGGGCCTCAGAGTTTCACCAAAGCTAGACCAGTTTTATGCTACTTTCTAAATCTGGGGTTCCTACACCTCATGGGTGGGGTATGTTTAGACTCTGCACACATTCCTTATGTAATTTCAAGATTCTGAATTCTTACGGGTGTTATGGATAACTAGTTCCTTGGGTCATTAATATGTGGAGGGTTTTTTAAATTATTTTTCCATGGATAGAATCTGCTTTCAAGAATTCCAGCAATATGTAAGAGACTCCATTACAGTTGCTTATCTCAAATGGCGTTAGATCTCATAACCCATCCTCTGTGGGCATGAAAAACCCAATATTCATACATTAAAAAGTATATCAAGGACCTGTTGTCCCATGAGCCACTGTGGCTTTAGGCTATCACCATTTTTGACTTTGAGAATGTCTTTATTTCTACTACCTATGGAGTTCCTTTTTTGTTGAGCTTAGTAGCATATGTAACTTTTGTTGGCATAGTTTATCCAAATTTTCTATGTTTGGAGCATGAGGAAGTTCCTTTGATTGGATTTCCATTTTCAGGGTATAATCCATTTTCAAGATGTATCAACTTTGCAATAGGGACTAGAAAATGCTTTGGAAAGGCATTGCATTTATGATACTATTTTCACTTCTGATATCCAGAACCAGATGTTGATTTTAAAGCACATGACTAGACTTGCCAGATTTAGCAAGTAGAAATACAGGACACTCAGTCATATTAGGGTTTCAGATAAGCAACGAATAAGCATGGCCCACGCAGTATTTGGCACATCCTTATACTAAAACATCATTCATTGTTTATCTGAAATTCAAATTTAACTAAGCATCCTGCATTTTATCAGGCAACCCTACATGTATCCACCTCTTCCAATTTGAACAATAACGGCCATTTGTGAAGAATCTCCCACATGTGTTCCATTTTTACAAGTGTCCTATTTTAAACAAGAAAGCTAAGCTCAGCTATATTTTTATATAGAATCTCTGTTCACGGACAGGCATATTTTTAATCAAATGGCTCGATCTGGCAGTTGAAGTCCAAACATTATTTTTGTTTGATCTGCCCTTCTTTTGGATTTAATCAGCCATGTTTAAATAGACATTGGTAGAGTATAAGATTTCAGACATTTGTTTAAGTCAGCTGATTTTAAAAGCAAGTGATTGAGCTCTCAGCACATGTTAAGTTGGCAAGTTAGTCTGTCTGTATTTTTCTGTTTGCTCTGTTGCCTGTAATGGTTACCTTAAATCACAGCTATGTTACTCACTGGCTGGAGAGCCCTGGACAAACATTTTCTCTCTCAAGGGTTTGCTTCCCATCAGAAACCTCTGGGTAATCATTTCCACCCACTTCAAGAACTGTTGTACTGTGAAGGAGTATAGGGAAGTAGAACAACATTGTACATACAATAGATGGTTCTACACGACCACAACTGAAACAACGAACGTTTCCAAAACACAAAAAGCAGAACTGGGACATGTGCCACTAGACAAGGTGAATAGAATCTGTGCCCTCTTGAAGGGTCCTGAAGTGGTCGTCTTTAGTCTGGAAATGGGATTTCTTTGTCAGGCTGTTCATTAACGTCTCCACCCAACAAATGCCTCCCCCATTTATCCCCCATCCCAGGCCTTCCCCCCTAAGGAGAACTCTTCATTTCCTGCCTTCTCTGGTGCCTTTACCTTGTCACTGGCAAGCGCTTCTTCCTTTAAGCCCAAAGACAGAGGGATGCTGTTGTATTCACATAAACAAAGAAAACAGGGGCTTCCCTAGAGACTTTGCCATTTGTAGCGCATGTGTCATCAAGGTCCCTGGGGAATTGTTACCCATTACCAGGAACAAATTAAATCTCTAGGAAGTGAGAGCAAAGTAAGAGGAAACCATGTACTACTTGCTTTTCTTTCCTCGATTCTCTTACTCTCAGGAACCAGAAAATATCAATACAAACTTAATCATAAAATTGAATACAGCTCAGTTGAGAAACCATGGTCCCAAGAGAAAAGCAGCAGAGCTGTAGAAGGGAGAAAAAAGAAAGAAGGAAAAAAGGTTTCTCTATGAAATTCCCTATTTTAGAAACTTGAATTTATTTGCATGAGAATTACCTTGCCTTATGTAGCAGATTTATCTTGAAAAGTTGTGAATAATGAAATGCTTAGAAAACTGACTTGTATCTCACTGACAACCATTGAAATTGAAGCACTGCAGGTTCATCATTTCTGTCTTCATTTGCAGTAGTTCCTGACACTTTGCATTTGTGCACCATAGTATTTAAAGTGAATCTCAATACAATCAAGATTCCTTTTATAGTGAGATTACTCATCACTTCTGCCTTCCAATCTCCCAACATTTTCCACCCCCAAAGGTAGTTGTGCAAAGTGAGATGAGGGAACCTGGGACAAATTACTTAGGAACTGTGTGCCTCCAAGTCCCCCATACATAGGAGAATAATAGTGCCTACCTGTAGATTAGGTCCTCCTGCCTATCTTCCCACAGCATGCCATAATTCCCTTTTCATCACATCCATCACTTTTGCGATGAGCACATTAGCATCTAAATTCGCTATGATCTATAAACTTGAGAAAAGGGGCTGTGTCTCTCTCTTTCATTACTGTATCTCTTACAACTACCACAATGCCTGCCAAGTAGTACTTAGTAATTAAGTGTACATATTATTTGTATTATTGTCTAGCCCAGAGATGACAAATACAATTGATTCTCATTATTCATGGTAGTTGTGTTCTGCAAAGTTACTGCAGGCAATGAATTAGCAAATACTGACCCATTGATCCTAGAAGAAATACAAGGTTAAGTTCCTGTGAGCATCTGCATAACATTTTTGTCAACCAGTGAATACATAAGCTTGTTTTATGTGTGTTTCTCTTTAAAGACACCTTATTTAATATGTAGTATTGATTCATTAACACTGAACTTATGGCCACTCCTTATTTCTCAAATAACGTCCTTCACCTTTCTACTTTAGGCCTCGGTATAAATTTGGGCTTTTGCATGAAATGTTTCCTTCTCCCTTACTAATCTTCCCATCATTTATTTATTAAACTCCTCTGTTTCCTTCAAGGCCCATACAACTCTCATATTTTCTTAGATGACTCCCCAGATTCACAGAGACAGAAATAATTCTTTCTCTCATAAAATATGGTTTTTAGCAGTCATCACAGAGTAGTATCAAATTTATTTGGATGTGTAATTCATTCCAGTCAGCTTATAAAATCTTGAAGACAGAAATGAGGTATTTTTCACCTCTGAATCTGCAATAGCTTCAGCATGGGTCTTTATATATATGTGATCCACAGTTGCTTTTAAAAAGTGAATTCAATTGATTTTCTCTTAGTCACTTCAGGGCAGAAAGTAGGCAATGTAAAGCAGACCTCTTCAAAATTGCACCCCACTTGACTATTCAACCAGCTTATCACCTCTCAACAGAGCCAAGAATTCCAGGAAGCCTGGCCCTCTGACTTTGCTCCACCTCTGCCTAGAGGCCTCCCTACTCTCAGGACAGGAATAGAGTTGTTGATATGTTCTGTAAACCAAGACCTGCCCTTGTAATATATAAAATCAAATATGAAGTCCTTTCCTTATTGAAAGGAAATTCCTCCTAAACTAGATCTCCCAGCTGCACATAATCCTTTCACTTTCAAGAGAATAAGCTCAGAGAATCAATGTTGGCCATTCGAAGCCTCTTTCCTCAAGCTTTCACTTGATGGGTGACAGCATGGCACCCCTGAGGCTTTTTGGTTAAGGAGCTCGGCCTTCTGACCATAGTGCTCCTGCCCTCCTGGATGCACCTGCCTGCAGGAGAGAAGAGAACTTTCCCTGGAAGGCTTGAGCCAGAGTCCCTCTGGGGAGCTAATATGACCGTGATGGAACAGCAACAAAATGCCTCTTGATCCAAGCCATATTGCTTTGACCTATTGTAGGTATTTGAAATATTTGTATTCCTGGTCTGTTTTTTTCCTCACTTGGCAAGATGATGAGGAAATGGAGTAAGTGGAGGAAATGGTGAAGGTGAATATGAACCAGATTAGAGGGATATTCTTCAAAGTGGTTGAATATATCACACAGAGATGCCTCTAGATTAGTAAGAAATTATCTTCAAACACTTCATGTAAATACATGTAAGTGATGAGACTCTCAGATAAAGCAATCAAACCCTCCTGTGTGGCTTATGGAATTAGTCTTACTGCTTTCTACGTAGGTTGCCCAAGCAACAGTGTAGAGAAAGATGTCAGCCTATAATTATGTGGTACTGGGAAGGACAAGTATCCTCTCTTCAGAGAAAAAGAAATCTAAATAATTCTTTCAAAATTCCTTAGCCCATTGCCTGACAAGCTCTACTTTTCCTAGACCCACTCATTCATCAGTGCTTGTGAATGGAAAAGTAAATTTTATTTCAAGGGACTGAATTCCAAGGAACTACATTCCCAGAACCATCAGAATTCAGAGCTAAAAGGGACTTGAGTCAAAATGTAGTCTAGTTTAAAAATTAAACCTCTGTAAATGTAGAAGTTGAGTCTCAGAAAAGACAAGTGTGAGTTATCCAAAGGCATGGAGGCAAGGTTATTAGAACTCAGATATCCCAACATCCAAACCTGATGTTCTCCATGACGCCACCACTGCACCAGGCTTGTGTGCTGGGTGTGCTGTTGGCTCAGCACTCCTCTTTCCATGCTCCCTGCTTCCCACCTTATGCTGCCTCTGTGTTCCAGAGGCTGGAAGCCTGAAATCCACATTTCTCAGAATCCCAGCCCGAGTTATGTTTCAACAATGTGAAGCAACACAAGAACTGGAGAACAGAGAAAAAATAGAAACTATTAAGTTTTCTGCAGCAGCAATAGGCAGTTGTATGCATTGTGTAGACTTGCATACACTGTACATGTGACACTGTCCAGAAGCTTCCAGGTATCCTTCTGCCACCAATCATACCCCTTGGTGTTGTAGCAGCTAAGAATGTTAGTGAAGGTTTCCTAAAGTTCTTTAAACTTTCTGATTTCCAGAATGTCAGTGGTAGTATTCCTTGACCTTTGCGCCCTCAGCTCCAGTCTATAACTCCTTACATTACATCTCTTCCTGCTTAAAATATCCAGAATGGTTTCTCAGCCCTGACTCTACCGCAACTGATACCACTTTTTCCCACAGAATTGTTTTACATTATAAATTTTACATGTGGCTTTCAAAGGTAACAAACAGAGTGCAGCAAATGTCGCAAGTAATGGTGAATAGATGGCGACAGCTTGTTGTAGAGATGGTAACACTAGAGCTGTTAAATATTTGTGTGCCATGGACCCCTTTGGCAGTCTGGAAAACCTGCAGACCCTCTTCTCAAAATAACATTTTTAAATGCATAAAATAAAATGTAATTTATTACAAAGAATAGCAATTATATTTCAATATAGCTCTCAAAATACTATAAATCAAATTTCCATAAGAATATATATATACATTACATATATATATTATTTATTAACTCAAGAAACAAGATTGGACTGCACAGCATATCTAATGACTAATTTCAATGGAGTGTGAAGCAAGCACAAAATTTTGATATACCTCTTCAGCAACTGTAATAAGTTCTAGTGGTGACAAAGTCATCATTAGACTTTTGATTTGTTGCCTACATTCATAAGTGAAAGAAATTATAAATCTGAGTTAGAAGTTAGCAAAAATAATGGTGTAGGTTTTTTTCCATCCAAGTTTGTGAACCCAAGGTTAAGAACTCTTTATCTAGATGTGTGGGAAATCCATTCTTATTCTCTGATGTACTTGAAAGAAATCTGGAGGCTGGGGTAGGCTTCAGAACCTCAGATACCAAAGTAGGGACATGCTTGCAATTCATAGGCTATAATGTTATATGAAATAATCTTGGGGAAAAAAGACTATTCAGATATAGCAAATGCAATTTCTACAATTTCTCCAAAGTAGGGACAGGTTGAGCAATATTGAGCAAAAAGCTATTTTTCAATGCCAGTGTTGTTTGAGGTAAGTTAGACTTGAAAGAGATGGCACCTCTTTATTGAAAGGCTGGAGAAGCATGCCTCTTAATGCATCTCCCCCTCCCAAAGAGGGAAGAAATGAACTCCCATCTTCATTGTCTAGATGACTCATTGTTAAGATCTTAAAAAAAAGTTGGAGGAAGAAGGGAAACATTATAAAATTATTCCTTATGCTTATTTTTGAAAGGGATTACCATGTTTGATATAAACATTAAACCTGACCTCCTCTCAACCCTAGAAAAGTGTGACTGCTGTGGGAACCCCTAAAAGTAATGGAGAAAAACTTCAATTTCTCTCATGTGGTCTGAACAGTACACTAGAAATTTGAGTTCCTTTGAACAACAGAAAATTGCTTGAATATTTAAGCATGCATTTGTTCTTGGGAAACAAAATGTTCAGCTCTAGTGGTTTCCACAGCAACTGCCTGGGCTAAAAATACAAAATTTGCCATAAGAAGAAAAAGTATGTACCAAGCAGGAACGGGAAGAGAAAATGGGAAATCTCCCAAAGGAAGATCATTGGCAGGAATCAGCCTGCAAAGACAAGGAAGGAGATGTGTCTCATGGAAAGCCTTTTCCTGTGGGACAATGTGCGCTGGTAGAAACCTACAACCTCCCCACCCCAGTGCATTTCTTCTCCTCTCTCCCACTTCCCTACACTTCCTCCTTCTCACACTCCTGGAAAAAAATTACATCCACGCTGAGTACATCCCTCTGAGGATCATTCTGGTCAACAGTACAGATACACCTGGGGTGGGGTGGAGTCCCTGCCACAGCATCATCAAAGCTCTCTCTTATTGCTTCTGCCACTGGTTGGACCTGGCTGTCAGTTTCTCCTCCTAATAGGTAACTGTGGTTTAACCTTCTGCCCCAGGCAAGATGGCTTCTTCACTGTCTCACACACATACCCTGGTTGTTCCTGCCTCTAAGCTTTGGCTCATGTTTTCCCTTGGAAATATGTGCCTTCACCCTTCAGTATATTTAGTTCCTTATCTATGTCTGACTAGCTGTAAAGGATGCCTTCTTCCTGCAGCTTCCTGCAGTCTTGCCCTCACTGGTCTCTTTTCTCTTAAATGAATTTCAAACAGAGCTGGTACTATAGATTTTTGTGTGTGTGAATTTATTTAGTCTAGATTTCAGGCTGCTGGGAGCAAGGATCTTGCAATAAACTACAACTCTATTCCCTATGGTGCCCAGCACAGTGCCCAAAGCACACTTGTTGACAAAATCTGCTCCACCACTGTAGGAGAAGAACGGCAAGGCTGAATTAGGGGGAGCATCGGGATGCACCTACGATCACAATTTCTTGATTAAATATATGCCAGGGATTGCTCTACATGTCTCCCTCTGCACTGTAACTCTGAGTCAATGACAAAAGCCCTTCAAGCCTACACAAACGTTACTGCCACCCTTCTGCTTTTGTCTGAGGTGTGACATAGGAAGAAAACTGATTTAATAATAACATTATATTCCAGTACACTGGAGAATTCAACACTGTAGTAGAAAGATTAAAGATTTGGAACCAGAAGAGCAAGTTTTATTTTCCAGTCCCACCCTGTCTTCCCATGGACAATAAGTAATGGACATGAACAAATGCCTGGATAGCTATTTCCTCTCTTGTACAAAAGGGTTATATTGCTATCCTCTTCATATGGTTACTCTGGCAAATTACATGAGAGGTGATATGTTAAAGAGCTTTGAAAAATATAGCCTTTTGTGCAAATTGTCGGTATCACAGTGAGTTAACTCTCTCCAACAAATGAAAACCAAAATGTACTCCCCTGAATCTCCTAAACCTATTTTTATTCTTATGTCCTTTAGGTTCAGTCTAAATTTCCAAATTCTCTTAACCCTTGTTAAATTATCAGGGCTAACTTACATGGTTAATTTTGTCACAGGCATTGTTCTAGGCAGCCATGGGTGATTTCTTCGCAACTCAACATTTGCCCCTCAAAAAAGAGTGTAATACGTAATATAATCATGTTTTATATTTTCATAGCAACTCCCAGTATGTAAAACACATTCACATTCACACCCAGTGAGGTAGAAACTCCCACTTGTACCATCCATTTCCTGCCTTTTTGGTTGAGGGGAGTAATACTCAAAGGAGGCTGGAGCTGGAAGGAATTGAATATGGAAGGAGTGCCCTATGAAGACAGGGACTGTCATCCAGCCACCACTCCCACTTTCATCCCTTTCCCCCTCTTTGCAACTGAAGTCAAGGAATGTTGTTTCCAGGATGCAGGATGAAGCTGCCTCCAAAAGGCTGCCCAAGAGCAAAGCGCCCCTGCTGTATCACAGATGCACATCATGCATATCATGTACATGTTCTCCAGTGACGAGAATTCCCACTCACTATGGACAAAACCTGAGAGATGGCCCACAATACAAAATACTGTGCTGGGAAGAAGGAAGTGCTGCCTTGAGATTCAGTAGCTTCTTGGCGCTACTTGGCACTCCTGTTGCAAATCAGGCTCCTTGGGAAGACTCTAACTTTTTTGGGCCACAGTGGACTTACATAGAGAGGCTTTTGTCCATATTATCCTTTCAGCAAAGGAAGAGCACTATGCATAGCACACTTGGCTCTTTCTTGTAGAATATGCATAAGTATGTTTAATCAGCAGTGTCAAATAATTCATGTAAAACTTCCTACACAAGTGGCCTAAAATAATGTAGGTTCTGTCTCCAAGAGTCTAATTTACACCCAGACCTTGAGGAGAATTTGAATTATATTTCTTAATTTTCTGTTATCTAACCCATTCTAATCTCAGAGTGCCCCTGCGATATTGAATGGCTCAAAAATAAGTCAGCTGAATTCAGGCATAGTAAAAAATTTGTTTCTTTTTTTTTAATTTGATAAGCATTTATTGAGGGCTTCCATATTCCAGAAATAGCCTTGTATTAGTGATAACACAGTATTCAGTGTTCAAATCTAGGGAATGGTTAGTGAGGGTAGTGAGGGCTGCGAAGAGGGTGCTACTGTCAGAAATCAGCATTTAAGGGGGGGTTAATCAGTGGACAGTTTTGTGGGTAAACCTTTATGTTCTGGCTTGGGTTTGAAACTTAGCTTTGCTATTTTCTAGCTATATAATCTTGAGCAAATTGTATAACCTTTCTGAACCTCAATTTCCTCATCTGTAAAATGGGAATAATTATAGTACCTATCTCATAGGGTTGCTGTAGAAGGTAAAAGATGTAACAAGTGTCAAGCAGTTAGCTTAGTGTCTGGCGCCCAGAAAGAACTTAGTAAATGAGGAAAAATAGATATTCATTGGGGCCTACTTATTTTGATTTTATCTAACTTATTTATAAACATTTATTTGCAATGTGACAGGCATTGGATTAAGCACCAGGCATTAATTAATGAATAATTTAATGAGTAGCTAATTATGAATAATTCTGAGTAGCTTTGTATTTAGTGTAGTCAGTGGGGAGATTGTTACCTAAAAAGGCAACTGAAGTATAGAGCAGGAAGAGTTATAATGGAGGTCTGTGCAGGTGTTATATGTGCAGTCCAGTCTGAGGCCACAGAGAAGTTTCCTGGAAAAGCTGATGTCTAAAATAAATTTTGAAGGAGCTAAGGAGCTATCGGAACGAAGATATGTGTGTGGTTAGGAATAAGGGAGGAATATTCCAGAGTACAGCAAAAGCAAAGATGTAGAGGTATGAAAGATGCACTTCAATTTTGGTTACAGGGAAGCCTAGATTCAGGAAATAAGGGTGAAAATATAGGTAAAGTTAGGTCATGAAGGCTTTATAGACTTGCACAAGGAGCCTGGGATTTATCTTCTATACATATGAAAAATTTTAAAGGTAATAACATGTTAGATTTTCAATCTACAGGATGGACTCAAAGGGACAAGGTGACAAGACTGAAAGCACACTTTCAGGAACCACTGAGGGATAAACATACACACATACACAAACACACACACACATACACACACATGCATCATATTAAAACTAATGAAAACCAGAGATCAGAGAAAATATTAAAAGCCAGAGAATAAAAACATAATCCATTTTAAGAAGCAATAATAAAACTGAGAGCTAACTTCTCAACAAAAGCAATGGATGCCATATTGCAAACATTGAAAGAAAATAACTGCTGATCCATAATTCTATGCCCAGTAAATACATCATCCCAAAATGAAAATGAAATGAAGACATTTTGATTTTTCTCCTCCTCCAAACTCCAGGTTGCCCTAAATTATACTAAAAGTACACAGGTTAATATTTCAATTAAAAATGAAAATTATCACACTGGATGAATAAAATAAACATGATTCTATGTTCTTTATAAGAGCTACAACTTAAATAAAGACACAAAATGACTGAAAGTAAAAGGATGAAAAATAATATGTCTTGTAAACACTAACCAAAAGAAAGCACCTGAAACTATAACAATATTAGATAAAGTAGACTTGAAACCTAAAAGAATACTGGAGTTTAAAAAAGAATATTTTGAAATGCCAAATGGTCAACCCATCAGGAAGATATAATAATTATAAAATTATATGCACCACTAATATAAGTTTAAAATGTACGAAGCAAAAACTGACAAAAGTAAAAGGAGAAACAGACAAAGACACAATCATAGAGGGGTACTTAACAATGTTATCTCAGAAATGAATGGAATAAGCAGACAAAAATATCAGTAAGTATAGAGAAGATTTAAAAACATGATTAATAAGTTGGAGATATAGATATATGGATTCATAGAGATAATAGCACTATATAGAGGTATCTGTAAATATATAGAGGTACAGATATATGAATAATATCAGAATACATCTTTTATAAGCATACATAGAACCTTAGCCAAAATTGACCATATGTTGATTCATAAAATGCATTTTTTAAAAAGTCAAAGAATTGTAATAATTCAGGGTATACTTCTCAGGTCATAGTGAAATTAAGCTAGAAAAAAATAGCAGAAAGATAATTAGAAGTTTCTCAAATGTATATAGGAATTAAGAAATATTATTCAAAATAACCCTTAGTTCAAAAAAGACATCTTATTTTAAAAATTCTTAAGTATTATCAAATTAATAATTTTAAAGATATAAATTTGTGAGATACAACCAAAGCAATACTAGAGATAAATTTAAAGTTCTAAAATGCATATAATTGGAAAAAGAAAGGCTAAAAACCAACATCTAAATAGCCTCTCAAAAAGATAGCAAAAGAACAGCAAATTAAATTAAAGGAAGTAGAAGGAAAGAAATTATAAAGTCAGGAAATGACTATATAATGATATAGTGAAGGGTTCAAAACAGATCATTGGCCATAGTCAAAAGTTTGTTCTTAGAGAAGTCTAACAATATTGATAAGTTCCTAGTAAGACTGATGAAGAAAAAAAGAGAGAAAAAAATAAATTGCCAATATCAAGAAAGAAAACAGGAGATATCACCAAGGGTCCTACACATAGTACAAGTATGAGGACTTTATTGTCAATTTATGATGATTGTGATTTAAAAATTTAGATGAAATAGACAAATTTTTAGAAAAATATAACTTACAAAAACTGACACAAGAAAAAATAGAAAGCCAGAATAATCTTACAACAATTAAGAAATGAATCCGTAATTTAAAACCTTTGTCATAAAGAAATCTCCAGGCCCATATGACTTCAGTGGGAGTTCTTCCAAAACCTTAAAATAATACAGACTTCTGGTTTCTAGTCTGGCATGTAAGAAGATTTAAAGTTTCCACTTCATCCTAACAAGTAAAATGATGAACAAAGTGAAAAATCAAAAACTTTTCCTAGATTCATCAGAGATATAAAGTCACAGGGCAAACCACTGTCCCTCAGTTTGGAGAGACAGACAGGTGGAAACAAAGAATTATAACTTCCTGGAACAGAAACCTCCATGGGAACCAGTTCTAGGGCAGAAGAACAAAAACAAAAACAACCAGAACTGTAATTGACAAATTGCTGGAGGCTCAGTGTGGACAAGAGCTTAAAACTTCAGGGGAACCCAGGTTTTTCTGAGTTTTAACTCCCGGAGCTCTACAGGTCATTACAGTGAATATTGGAGAAAAATCCCCTTGTGCTTCTAGAAGAAGGAAGAGAAAAGTAACCATTTTGAAATATGCCAGAGCATTCTGTTCTCAATAAGGCCCACCCTCAAGAGAAAATATTTTATCAGAGCCTCTCTTACTATGTGTTTTCAACATTATACTACAAGTCCTAGCTAACGCAAGAAGGCAAGAAATAAAAATAAAAGGCATACAGACCGGGAAGGAATAAATAAGACTGTCTTTGTTTGCAGATGACGTGATTCTCTATCCATCATCCAAAAGAATTGACAAAAAAAAAGAAAACCTCCTGAGGCTAGGTGCAGTGGCTCATGCCTGTAATCCCACCACTTTGGGAGGCCAAGGCAGGCAGATCACTTGAGGTCAGGAGTTCGTGACCAGCCTGGCCAACATGGCAAAATCCCATCTCTACTAAAAATACAAAAATTAGCTGGATGTGGTGGTGGAAGCCTGTAATCCCAGCTAGTAGGGAGGCTGAGGCAGGAGAATAACTTGAGCCCTGGAGGCGGAGGTTGTGGTGAGCCGAGATCACGTCACTGCACTCCAGCCTAGGTGACAGAGCGAGACTCCATCTCAAAACAAAAACAAAGAAACAAACAAAAAAAAGCCTCCTGAAAATAATCAGTAATCATAGCAAGGTTGGAGCATACAAGGTTAATATATAAAACTCAATCGCTTTCCTAAATACTAGCAATTAATAAGTGGAATTTAAAATTAAACACATATTATCATTTACTTAGCACCCCCCAAAATTAAATACTTAGTTATAAATCCAATAAAATATGTACAAGATTTCTATGAGGAAAACTACAAAACTCTGATGAAAGGTATCAAATAATTAAATAAATGGTGAAATAGTCCATGTTTATGGATAGGAAGAGTCAATAGTTTCAAGATGCCAGTTCTTTCTGACTTGATGTATAGCTTCAATGCAACCCCAATCAAAATCTCAGCAAGTTATTTGGATGGCTATTGATAAACTAAAGTTTATATGAATTTTAAAGTTTATATGAAGAGGCAAAATTTATGTAAAGAGGCAAAAGACCTGGAAGAGCCAACTCAATGTTGAAAGGAGAAGAGAAAGCTAGAGGACTGACACACTATGCTACTTCAAGACTTACTATATACCTGTAGTAATTAAGATAGTGTGTTATTCACACAACAAGAGACAAATCGATAGACAAGAATAGAAAGCACAGAAATAGAGTCTCATATAAGTATAGTCACTGATCTTGGACAAAGGAGTAAAAGCAATGAAGTGGAACAAAGACAGTGTTTTCTTTCTTTCTTTCTTTCTTTTTGGAAGTGTTTAAGAGTCTGTATTTATTGATAAATTTCTGACCGGAGAAGTTAGAGACATTTACCCTTCTACAGGTAATTGTTGCAGTATATCCTCAAAAAATATTTGAAATGTTTGCTATTTTGGTAGGTATAAAGCATACCTTATTTTTTAAGATTACACTCAATTACTAGTGAAGTTAATTTTTTTTACATATTAATCCACTTGTATTCTCTATGTAAACTGTTAATATCTTTTTTTAAAGACAGTGTTTTCAATAAATGATGCTGTAATAACTGGACATCCACATGCAAAGAAAAAATGAACCTAGACACAGACCTTACACCCTTCACAAAAATTTACTCAAAATGGATCACAGACCTAAATGTAAACCACAAAGTTACAAAACTCTTAGAAGATAATAGAGGAGAAAATATAGATAACCTTGGGTATGGCAATGACTTTTTAGATACAACACCAAAGGTATGGTCCATGAAAGAAATAATTGGTATGCCAGACTTTACTAAAAGTAAAAACTTCAGGTCTGCAGAAGACAATGTCAATAGAATAAGAAGAAAACCACAGGATGGGAGAAAAATAGCTGCAAAAGACAAATCTGGTAAAGAATTGTTATTCAAAATATATGAAGAACTCTTCGAACTCAAGAATAAGAAACAAACCACCAGATATTAAAATGGGCCAAAGACCATAACAGACATCTCACCAAAGAAGATAAACAGAAGGCAAGTAAGCATATGAAAAGATGTTCAACATCATATGTCTGTAGGGAATTGCAAATTAAAAAATAAAATACCATTACACACCTATTAGAATGGTCAAAATTCAAAAACACTTTCAATACCAAATACTGGTGAGGATGTAGAGCAACAGAAACTCATTTATTGCTGATGGGAATGCAAAATGATACAACCACTTAGGAAGAGGGTTGTCAATTTCTTACAAAATTAGGCACACTCTTATCCTATGACCCAACACTCATGCTCTGGTATTTACCCACATGAATTGAAAACTTATGTTAACACAAAAACCTGCACACAGGGTGTTTTTATTAGCTTTATTCCTAATTGCCAAAACTTGGAAGCAACCAAGATTTTCTTTAGTGGGTGAATAGTTAAGTAAACTGTGATACATCCAAACCATGGAATATTATTCAGCACTCAAGAAATGAACTATCAAGCCACAAATAAAATGGAAGAAACTTAAATGCAAATTATTAAGTGAAAGAAGTCAATCTGAAAGTGCTATGTCCTGTATGATTTCAACTATATAACATTAGCAAAATTATAAAAACAATTAAAAGATAGTGGTTGCCATGGGTTAAGAGGAAGAAAGGAATGAATAGACAAAGCACAGAGGGTTTTAAGACAGTGAAACTATTCTGTATGATACTACGATGGCAGATACATGTCATTATACATTTGTCAAAGCCTATAGAATGTACAACATCAAAAAGTGAACTGTAGACTTTGGGCAATAAAGACATGTCAATGTAGGTTCATCAGTTATAGCAAAGATACCACTCTAGGGGGTGATTTCAATAGTGGGGAAGGTTGTGCATGTGAGGTACATGAGCACTGTCTGTACTTTCCACTCAATTTTTCTGTGAACATGAAAGTACTCTAAGAATAAAATTTATTAATTAAAAAAAGAAATAATACTAATGTTACATAAACTCTTCAGGAAAATAGAAAAAGAGTGACCACGTCCCAATTTTTTATATTCCCAGTATAATATTGATACTATAACCTGGCAAAGATATTGCAAGAAAAGAAACATATCAGTCAATTATAAATTTAGATACAAAAGTTCCAAATAAAATGCTATTAAATATTGTATAAAAATAAGATTTTTATATCCAAGTTATGTTTAATCCTGGGAAACAAAGTTGACTTATATATATAAATCAACCAATTTGTTTCCCAATAGTAATAGAAAAAAGGAAGAAAATATTATAATTATCACAATAGATGTAGAAATGTTACTTAACAAAATTCAACACCATTCATGATTTAAAAAAACTTCAAAGAGCTTACCATCATCATTTCAACATATGTGTTGAATGCCTTCATTAGTACAATAAGACAAGAAAAAAGACAAAGAAAGAAAGAAAAAAAGAAAGAAACAAAGAAAACTCTTGTTTTTCAGAGACATTATGATCACGTATATAGAAAATCTAAAAGAATCTCAGATAGACCAGGCACGGTGGCTCACGCCTGTAATCCCAGTACTTTGGGAGGCCGAGGCGGGCAGATCATGAGGTCAGGAGATTGAGACCATCCTGGTTAACACGGTGAAACCCCATCTCTACTAAAAATATAAAAAATAGCCAGGTGTTGTGGTGGGTGCCTGTAGTCTCAGCTACTCGGGAGGCTGAGGCAGCAGAATGGCGTGAACATGGGAGGCGGAGCTTGCAGTGAGCTGAGATCATGCCACTGCACTCCAGCCTGGGCAACAGAGCGAGACTCCGTCTCAAAAAAAAAAAAAAAAAAAAAGAATCTCAGATAAAAGATTAGAATTAAATATTAATTTATCAAGTCTATTGGATATAAAATGAATATATAAAAATACATTTCATTTCTTTATATCAACAACAAAAATTAGAAAACACAGATTTACAAAATAACTGTGAAAGCAGCAATTACCTAGGAATAAGTCTATATTGCTAAGATCAATGACAGAAAATTTACATAAAGAAAAAGATAGTCCCAGTTATTCGGGAGGCTGAGGCTAGAGAACTGATCACTTGAACCCGGGAGGCAGAGGTTGCAGTGAGCCGAGATTGTGCCACTGCACTCCAGCCTACGCGACAGAGCAAGACTCCATCTCAAAAAAAAAAAAAAAAAAAAAGATATACCATATTCATAGATAAGAAAATTTAGTATTGTAAAGATGTGTATTTTTTATAAACTGATCTGCATATTTAGTACAATCTCAATTAAAATAAAAATCTCAAGCAGTTTGTGTGTATGTGTGTGTGTCTATGTGTGTGTAAATTGACAAGCTAATTTTAAAATCTATATGCAGATTCAAGAATAGCCAAAATAATCTTAAAGATGAACAAAGTTGAACACTTATACCACCAGAAATTGGGATATATTATAAAGATACTTAGAATTTATTTGGTCTATTTTATTATATTAATTTTAAAAATTTGAAGGTAGAGATCAGAAGGAATAAACAATAAGAAAAAGTAACTTGCTTCAGTAATTATTAAGTCAAGGATTGCCGTTAAAGAAAAACCATGTTCTGGAATACTATGCAGCCATACAAAGGAATGAGGTCATGTCCTTTGCAGGGACATGGATGAAGCTGGAAGCCATCATCCTAGGCAAACTAAGAAAGGAACAGAAAACCAAACACCACGTTTTCACTCATAAGTGGGAGTTGAAAAATGAGAATACATGGACACAGAGAGGGGGACAACACATGCCAGGGCCTATTGGGGGGTGAGGTATGAGGGGAGGGAACTTAGAGGACAGGTCAATAGGTGCAGCAAACCACCATGGCACACATACACCTATGTAAAAAACCTGCACGTTCTGCACATGTATTCTGTTTTTTTTTTTTTATAAGAAATGAAGAAAAAAAAATTTTTAAACAACCATGTTCTAGCCATATGCAGAAAATGGAAACTGGACTCCTCCCTTACACCTTATACAAAAACTAACTCAAGATGGGTTAAAGACTTCAATGTAAAACCCGAAACCATAAAAACCTTAGAAGAAAATCTAGGCAATACCATTAGGGCATAGACATAGGCAAAGATTTCATGACAAAAATGTCAAAAGCAATTGCAACAAAAGCAAAATTTGACAAATGGGATCTAATTAAACTAAAGAGCTTCTGCACAGCAAAGGAGACTATCATCAGAGCAAACAGACAACCTACAGAATAAGAGAAAATTTTTCCAATCTATCCATCTGACAAAGGTCTAATATTCAGAGTCTACAAGGAACTTAAACAAACTTACAAAAAAAAATATGAACAACCCCATTAAAAAGTAGTCAAAGGACATGAACAAACATTTCTCAAAAGAAGACAATTATGTGGCCAAAAAAACATATTTAAAAAACCTCAGCATCACTGACCATTAGAGAAATGCAAATCAAAACCACAATGATATACTATCTCACTCTAGTCAGATGGTGCTTATTAAAAAATCAAGAAACAACAGATGCTGGTGAAGCTGTGGAGAGATAGAAATGCTTTTACACTGTTGGTGGGAATGTAAATTATTTCAACCATTGTGAAAGACAATGTGATAATTCCTCAAAGATCTAGAAGCAGAAATACCATTTGACCCAGCAATCCCATTACTGGATATATACCCAAGGGAATGCAAATCATTCTATTATAAAGACACATGCACAAGTATGTTCATTGCAGTACTATTCACAATAGCAAAGACATGGAATCAACTCACATGTCCATAATGATAGACTGGATTAAGAAAACCCTAGAAGAAAATTGAAGCAATACCATTTAGGGCATAGGCATATTACAGGAATATTATGCAGCCATAAAAAGGAATGAAATAATGTACTTGCAGGGACATGAATGGAGCTGGAAGCCATTATCATCAGCAAACTAACACAGGAACAGAAAACCAAACACCACATGTTCTCACTTACAAGTGGGAACTGAACAACGAGAACGAGAACACATGGACACAGGGAACAACACACACTGGGGCCTGTTGAGGAAGGGGGTTCAGCGGGAGGGAGAGCATCAGGAAAAATAGCTAATGCATGCTAGGCTTAATACATAAGTGATAGGTTGATAGGTGCAGCAAACCACCATGGCACACATTTACCTATGTAACAAACCTGCATGTCCTGCACATATACCCCAGAACTTAAAATAAAATAAAATAAAATTTAAAAAGAACCATGTTCAGGAGGGTAGGGGAGTAATTAGATTACTGGAGATTAAAATATTAATTTGTGGTAAGATACACATAGCAGCTTTTCTGAAAAAAAAAAAAGGTCAGAAAGGAAAAAGAAAGGTTTTTTTTTGTAAGGGGAAGTAGGATCAGGAGAAGAGTTTGGTTTTCTAGGATGGAGGCTACTAAGTCATAATTTTAGGTAGAGTCATACAGAGTGGAACATGAAAAGAAAATGAATAATTGATATGACTAGGTCTAACAGAGATAAAAGGGCATGTGATTAAATGCACAAGCCTAAGAAAATGGGGGAGATTCTTTATCCTCTAAGATAGTGGAAAGAAGCAGAGAGAGAGAGGTACGCAGATACAGACACTTTGAAATCAAGAGTAAATTGGCATCCTTATATTGGATGGCCTGAAAAAAATTAGATAAAAGCATAATAGAGTGCATAATAGTTTCTCAATAAATACGTATTGAATTAATGAGTGAAACACTTATAAATTGCTAATCATAAATAAATTTAAGTCATCTATAGTTAAAAAGGAGACAGTAGTTGGTTAAGGCAAAATACAGATACAAGGAAAGTATAAATTTTAGGTATGCAATAGGGTGTTGATTGGAAGAATTGCTAAGTTTCTGTTTATTTTTATAATGGTATGGTAGTACTGCCTCGTCATCACTACAATCCACTATGTTTTCTCCTGAGCATACACTAGATCACATCTCCTTGCCTTCCTAGGGGTTAGGTATTGCCACTTGGCTGCTTTCTGGCCAAAGCAATGTGGTGAGAATAACGCATGCCATTTCCAGAATGAACCTACAAAAATCTCCCATGTGATCCTCCACTTCTTCCCCTCCTTCATTTGACGGCCCAGAGCCAAGAACCTAGCAGACAATTCTGCTGTAGGGCCCTAGGAAAGGACTTGGCAAACTTTTTCTTAAGGGCAAGATGGTAAATATTTTAGGCTTTGTAGACTAAGAAGCAAAATCAACGATATTGTGTGTTATTTTATAACCATTTAAAAACACAGCCATTTAAACAGATAAAAACCATTTTTGGCTCATGGGCTGTAAAAAAAAAAAAACCAAAAAACAAAAAACTGGAACAGGCCAATTTGGCCCATGGGCCATCATTTGCGGCTTCCCGCCCAAGGCAGTCATGGAGAACCATGCTGGGAGGAGCCTGGGTCACTGAATGATTGTGTGGAACACAGAGCTTATACCCTACTCACTATTGACTGGACTTTAGAAAGGTTAGAAATAAACTTCTGTTATGCTAAGCCCCTGAAATTTAAATGGTGTTCATTATAGCAGTCAGCCAATCCTGACTGACAAAAAAGATTAGAGACATTTGGAAGATAAAGAGGAAGGTGTGCCTTAAAATACAATTTAATATTTATTGATCATTTGCTATGTGCCAGGCCCTGTACTAAGGGTTTTATATGCATTATCACATTTAACATTCACAAAAAATAAGAGGTAGGTATTATCATCGTATGCATTTTATAGGTGAAGAAAATAGGAGTTAAAGGAATTACTCAAGTCGTAGAGCTAAAAAGTGGTGAACTTGGATTCAAATCTAAGTTGCTTTGGCTCCAAAGCTTGTTCTCCTTAACAAGCATACTATGCTGTCTCCTAGAAATAGAGTGAATTGTAAGAGAATCTACTGCATATGTCTAAATTCTGTTTACTTAATTATTTACCCAATCATTCATAATTTATAACTTGTCTAGTTCCAAGAATGACTCAAGTTTTTATTTAGAAGAATATAAACAAACTGATCCAAAATTCCAATTAGGAAACTAATACATGGTTGTAAACCCTAGAGAAAATTCCTCCTGGAAGCTAGTTATTGCTAGAGTAAATAGCAGAGATCTTTGAGCAGTAAAATTCCATGCACTAAAGTCCAACAAGCCTCTCTCAGATTCTTATCTCCCTCATTCTTCCCACAGTTATAACATATTTGCTTATTTGGTTTAAAGCCCAAAGCAGTATGTTCTCAGGTGCATTGGAGGCTACCAAAAATTATCACACTATTCATGATAGGACCCCATAGGTGACATACCATTTATACCACCACTGCCCCCAGAACACCAATGTGTACCTGCTGGGGTCATCTGATGGCCCCATGCACTTTAGTAGCCCCTAGGTAATCACTGTATTATCAGGAACTGTACAATAATTGATGTTCATAATGAAGCTTGATCATTCAAATGATGTGAAAACATCTATAAACTACTTGAGTTAAATATATATATATATATATATATTTGTAATCAAGTATCTTGCCAAATATTATCAATTTAAAACTAGGATTGTGCTTTTTAAAATAAAGATACTAATTGTCTGACAAAACTCATGTATTTGATCCTTTTCAGCTTCTCAAATGTGTAATAAACAAGATAAGATCATGAAGTGTAGAAAATATTTGCTGGCAAACTCTGAACTTAAATATGACTCCTGCTAAAATGGAATGTGTAGTCCTCATTGTCTGAGGAACGTTGGAAACACATAAAGTTTGGGGGTGAGAGGAGATGTGTACAAAACCAAATCTATCCTCTTTAATGTAGTATAGAAACTTCCCACAGCTAGCAATCCTGATTATTCAATTTTCTGAAACAAATTTGGACTTCAGTTACCCAGATACCTTGGATAAAGGTAGTCTTTGGAAAACTGTGACAACAAAGTATTTTTCAGGCTTAAATACACTGGATAATTGGTATATATGGAACCAAAAAAAGGGATGAAAGAGGAAATTCATGTGGCCTCACACAGGTGGTACTTTAAATTCCTCTCTTATGTGTTTAAACTACTGGGATGTGGGATGTATGTACACTGTATGGTTACAGTCCTAATGCGGAAGAGAGAATGGCCTAATGGGTTTGCCTTTAACGGAGTTTTTCAAAACTCGAATTATTCAAAACACAATACTAACAACATTTATTATAAAGAATACCTCTGAATAGTAGTATAAAGAGGCAAAGTAGTATGAAGTGAAAGCGATGAAGAGAAAATCCACGGAGGCTTTTTTTAGCCAAATTTAGGAAAGCCTCTGCTCCTCTTCATGCCTCAGTTTCCTCATCTATTAAAGAAATGGGTTAGATATGATACCCTCTATTGGCCCTTCCAGGTCTGACATGCCAAAAATTCTCTATTGCTCCTCACATTACCCTAATCTGGGAACTCAAGGAGCACCTCTGGCTTAATTAACCATGCAGATAATTGTGTGCTCTAGCGGGGCTCGGTGGTGCACCTGACTTGGGAGGCCGAGATGGGAGGATCGCTTGAGGCTGAGAGTTGAATATTGCAGTAAGCTATGATGACACCTGTGAATAGCCACTGCACTCCAGCCTGATCAACATAGTGAGATCCCATCTCTAAATAATAATAATAATAGTAAATCTTTTAAAAAATTAATAAAATTGTGAATTCTGACATAAGTCCAATGCCTTTTGATCTACTTTGGGGTCCTGGATTTCCACTCAGTTCCTCTCAATCCAATCATAAAATCTTATAGTACACAGAAACTGTAAATATTATCCAATCCTCTATTATTGAGATGAGAAGCCTAGGATTTAAAAATTTGCCCAAAGTTACACATAGTGGCACAGTCAAAACTAGAACCCAGGTTTCTTGACCGCCAATCCTCTATTCTCTATTCTATAATGTTGCTTCTTGCTACACGTGGGAGACAATGTCTAGACTAAAAATTACAGAAAACGTCAAAAGTCCACAAGCCTCTGGAGTCAGAATCAGAAGCAGGGGAGCCAATTTATTTATGATTGAGTAGAGGTTGTTTGAAAAAAATTAATAAAACATTGTTTAAGAGGCTAAGTGCCCCTAGGGATAAGAGTCTGGCCTCCTTTGCCAAGACAGAACTCAGTGAAAACTAAGACTAACATGTAAATGTATTTTTGTTGAAGTTTTTCCATTGAGATTGGGGGAGGGCAAACTGATTTAGATAAAATGAGATCTGACCTCAGCTGATCCAAAACTCTTGCCCAAGACACAAAACAAAGCCCCAATAAAACTCTAGTCTTGGTTCAAAGAAAGGTCAGTAAAGGGGAGGGTGGATAAGGATGGAGACAGAAATAAAAGCTTTTGTTGATTTGCTTCCCGACCAAAAGTTGCGCTGCCAAATTGTCATAAGAAAGGCTGTTTATACAGACGCCCCAGCCCAGCTAAAATAAAAGTAGGAGTCAACTCATCAGATTTTACACTTGGTTCCCAAGTAAGAATAGTTCCGTGTAGCTTCTGAATTTCTGGCTCCTTAGATAAATAGGTTTCTTTGGTATCAGGAAGTTATGTATTAAGAGAAAAAAGTGTGGACATCTTTCCTGGGCAGGCAGCATCTGAATAAGTTATTTAGTGTTCAAGCATACCAAAGATTAAAAGAAGAGATCCCACAAAGCTGAGAGCAGCCATCGTATAGAGCAGGCCTCTTAGGTCAGCTAAGGAGGAGGCTAGGAAACAGGTCAGCAGCTACAAGACCTTAGTGAAAACACAAGCTTGATCCCAAGAACCAGTCACAGACCTTGATGTTCCCTAACAGAAATTCAAGAAACATTAAGACTAATCCATAATGGAGAATCCATAAAAGAAAATGAAGAACTGTTTTTGGTTTTGTTTTCAAATTTATGCCACAAAACTCTTAGGCAATCCATACCTTGACATGGCAGCAGGAAGAGAAGGTTAGATTGAATGGATCAGTGTTTTGATTGAATGTGACATATGCCATATTTCATAAGCAATTCAGTTTATCTTCCGAAGCGCAAAAATAAGTGATTTAGGCAAAGCATGTTTAGAGGCAGAAGTCTTCAGATTTTTACTTAGGTTAATTCACTTAAAATATAATTTGCATGACTTCAAACTGCAAATTGAACTGAAAAAGTGGCACCAGCCAAAGCAAAGATAAGCAGGAAATAGGTCCACAGGTCCGCAAGACATTTAGAACTCCCTGCCCACTGTGCTGGCTGGTCTTTGTGGCTATGACTTACATCTTGGGAGAGGAAAAGTAAACCTTTGAATTTCTGGCTAGGAAAGAAAGAAAATACATACTGAAAGCTCTGGAATAATTGTATTCTCCACTATCCCCCATCCCATTAGCTGCATCGACAATTGAGTTTGTGAAATAATAATGCTATCAATAGCTAATGTTTACTGTGCACTTAATCATTATACTGAACCTCAAAAGTATGTTATGATTATATCAATTTTCTTGAGTATCAAAGAGTTCAAACCATTTTCATATGTCCTCACAGCTAGTTTTGGTAATAATAAGAAATATTTATTGTCTCCAGCACTAAGACTTCACGTGTATTGACTGACTTAACCTCATTAAGGAGATACCACTATAGGATTTATTTTGCAGCTACAAAAACTGGGTCATGGAGGGATAAAGGGATGAATTAAGTGCCTTCCTAAGGTTACATACTGATAAACAGCATATTTGAGATTTAAGGCCAATTGTCTGGCTCCCAACCCTCTAACCAGTTATTGGAAAACCTGAGATACTAACCTTACTCTGTCTGACTCCAAAACCTGGTTTTTCTACACAGCACATTTGTGTCTATGTAAAAGATATACTTATTTAATGATAGCAACTTCAGTTTAAAATGAGAAATAACTTAATTGCCCTCAAAGATAATAGAGTGTAAGTAGTGTTATGCACGTCTGTGTGAAGAGACAACCAAACAGGCTTTGTGTGGGCGATAAAGCTTTTTAATCACTGGGTGCAGGCGGACTGAGTCCGAAAAAGGGGTCAGCAAAGGGAGATAGGGGTAGGGCAGTTTTATAGGATTTGGGTAGGTAGTGGAAAACTACAGTTAAAGGGGCTTTTCTCTTGTGGGCAGAGGCAGAGGTCACAAGGTGCTTGGTGTGGAGTTCCTGAGACTCATTGTCCAGGAGAAGGAATGTCACACAGTCAATTGATCAGTTAGGGTGGGGCAGGAACAAATCACAATAGTGAAATGTCATCAGTTAAGGCAGGAACTGCCTATTTCACTTCTTTTGTGGTTCTTCAGTTGTTTCAGGCCATCTGGATGTATACTTGCAGGTCACAGGGGTTATGATGGCTTAGTCTGGGCTCAGAGGCCTGAAAAGTAGTAAGCCCCTTGCCACAAAATGTGTAGCAGAGGTAACATAATCAAGCAGAAAAGACATTGTAGAAGGAAGCCGAGCATTATAACAAAAGATCTGGGAATTGAACTAAATGGCTCTAAAGTTATTTGAGACCCATGAGTTCACAGCATAATAACATAAGTGGCCCTTAATGAGTCGGAAGTTGGTTTTCTTCTTCATATTTTTTCTAGTCAGTCAACTGAGAATCTTTGTAATTTCAAAATAACACTTTGGGACAATGTGGAAATTCTTCCCCAAACACTTACAGTATTTACTTCTATAACATGACTCATAATAGGTCTGGGCTTATGGGAAGGCAAGACCTCTGTGTGAACTTGAAAGCTTCTACCTCCATCCCTATCCCACGAGTCCTGGTGCCTGAATGTGATCATCACTATTGCTTCTTACCCACTAGAATTTGCCTTGAACCTTCTTCCTAACAGAACCTGAATTTTGCTAAGATATTGAGAAGTCAATTATTTCAAAGGACATTAAAGCCTTAAGTGGTTTAGTCAAACATGGCAACTCCTTTCCCCGTGGAAAGTGATTTGTTTAGGCATGGGCATGCTATCTAATTTTGGCTGAAGTGATGTCAAGGAAAGTCTGTTGGTGAGGCTCTAGGAAGGTTTTCTCACTCCTAAAAATGAACACAAGTCTAGCAGTTTTATTTTCTGTTTCTGGATGTTGTCACCTGCTTAAGATACCTGCAATGAGAGAGCCATCCGGTACCATCAGGGGAACCAGCCTAAGAGGATAAAGCAAATTACTGTAGATGACAGAACAGAAAGGATGGATACTGGGTTCTTGGTAGCATCACTGAGATACTGAATTACCCAGATTTAGAATTCCTCTAGCTCTGGATTCTCCTTAAGGGGCAAATAAATAGCCTTGTTTACTTGTTTTTTATACCATTTATCTTTGTTTTTTTTTAACTTCCAGCTAAAAGCACCCCAAATGATAAATTGAACTACCACATTTATTCATAATGTTTAAAGCATTGCACCTCTAAGAATCCCATCAGAGAACGTGAATTTTCTCTGGAAAGACTATAAAATAAAAACTTAATAACAGTAAAAATGATTACAAATAATAATAAAATCATAACTGTTATTATTTGGCATCATGGAAAACATAGGTTTTAAAATCAAATAAACCCAAGTTTAAAATCTGTCTCTTTATCTTGCCAGCTTGGTGATCTCGGCAAAATTATTTAACCCTTCTGATATTGATACGTCATATTTTAAAGGGAAGTGATATAATAATATTTTGCAAGATTGCCATATAAATTGTGATAGAGTATATAAAGCATCTGGAACATAGCAGGTATTCAATAATTGGTAGCTCTGTCTATTGGTCCTTTTCTCATCTATAAAATTGGTATACTAAAACTTAGCTCCTAAAGTTTATGTGAGTTCTAAAGGAGACAATGAATGTATGTAATCAGCACTTTACACATAACTATAATAGTCTGTTTGGGGATGGAAAATGGAGTGATCAGATTGACCAGGGAATGGAATGAAGGCATTGCTATCTGGTGAGGGGGATGGGAGACACTGGTACAACTTGAATGTTAGAAGACGAATACCATTAAGAGGCAAAGGGCCCAAAGACAGCCTTTGTCTTTGTCAATATTTGTGTAGGGACTCCTTCTCCTTAGAACTAAAAAAACAGGAAGTAAAACTTATAGACCCCTAGAGCCAGCAAAACCAATAGGTCAGGTGTACTATCAAAAGGATATTTCTTTAACAGATCTTTGACTCTTTCTTAGTGGCTCTCTCTGTGTCTCTGTCTCTTCTCGCTAATTAAATGCCTACTCTGTGCTCTTACACATTTGGTGACTTTCAACAGTTCTTCAGATTTTTAAAATCTTCCATGGTTTTTAGACCAGTTCCATTTAAAAAAAAAAAAATTAAGGTTGATATTTCACTGTGGTCTTAAACCAGAGCCAAGTAGGCTTTTCTCCAAAGAATGCTGGCACTTGTGATTCTACTACATGAATGCCAGGAAGTACGCTGACCAAAGAGTTCTCATTTCAGATAAGCAGTTAATTTGTGGTGACTTTGAGCAGCCACTTTACTTACCTGGGTCATAATTTCCTTGGCTATAAAACAAGAGGGGTTGCATTAAGTCCCCTCTCTGAGCTCAGAATCACCACCTGGCCCTTCTTTGTGGCCCTCCAGTCTCATGAGTCTTTTCAGTCTGTATGTATAATAATGTCTCTCTGTATCATTACTTTATTGTATAAACATCTCCCTGTGCATATTTCTGCCATACCTAGATGACCCAGCAGAGATTACTAAACTCATTTCCTCTTTGTCTTTGGTGTACAGTTAAACTTCCTTCATGTGACTGAATTCTGGTCATGTGGCCACAAAACCATTTACCCTTCTCCTATCTTCCTGCATCTGCTGGTGGAACCAAAAGACCCAGTGAAAGACTTTGAAGTCCTGAAACATGGTGGAAGCAGTCTCTCTGACACCTTCACGTCCCCATCCATCCCCACACTTCGCCCCTGCCATCTCTCACTAGATTATGGTATCAGTGAGAAATGCACCTTTATTGTGTTAAAACACTGAAATTTGGAGATTATTTAGTATAGCATTTGGCCTATTCTGACTGTACAACCCAGCTATGTAAAGTCTTAGAGACTAGGTAGTGTATTGCCTTCTTTTAAGAAATGAGGCAGATTACAGGGCCCGCTTAGATTATTTGGGTGGTTCCATAAAATGGTCACAACATGGGATTTAAAGAGATAAAAACAAAAAGGGGGAAAGTAAAGACAGATTTTCCTAAGTAAAAAGGAACTCTCTTTTTAATGCCAATGTTTTCTCTTCAATTAACAGCACAATTAACAGTGCATACCTCCTGGGAACATGTTACCAAAAGTTAGAAGACCAAATTCCCTCAGCCTCTATCCAGCATCACAAATAACTTCAATGAGAACCATATGAACATCAAGTGCCCTGTGAATCTGAGAACTGCAATGGGCCCTAGGGGCTCTTCCATCCAGGCTTATCATGATTCAGGAGAAGAAATTGAGGATCGAAGATGTCAAATATAATAAGCTAATGGAGGAACTGAGCCTGCTTGCCAGGCTCCAGTGCTCTTTGCTTTGCCTCAAAATCTTTTCAGGCCAGCCATCTATCATGTGTAGAATAAGCAAACTGAATTAACATTGGAAATATTAAAAGAATAGAGGTTGCGTGGATATTGGTTGGAACAGAGAAGTTGTTTTCACAAGGAAATAAAGTAACACCAGCTGCTCACTGCTCTGACTTAAACCACACAGCAACTCCAGAAACGTGGGGGGTGTGGTTGAGTGGGAAAGTAAGCTCAAGAATGCTAAATGTGTCTGAAGGCAAAGGGGATTATTTGTCATTGGCCTTCTGACTCAAAAAAGCCAACATATGTATATATACATATATATATATATATATCTCAAAACCTACTGATAAGCAGAAAGAATATAGGGCTGTTATACTTGGCTGGCATCACTTTGTTCAGAAAGCAAGAAAGGCAGCTGCATTCCACACTGACCAAAACTATTATATCAGGTTGTGCTTCTCTTAATCTTAGGTGTCTTCTTGTAGGAATGTTTTAAAATTCAACATGAGGGGAGAGGGAACAAGCTAGACACAGAGCAAATAGTTATATATTTAGAGGACTGTGAGATCTTAATAAAATTTAATGGTATGGGTGCTCTATTGCATTTACCATTCATTCAACAAACGTTACTGATTGCCCATTATGTACTAGGCCCTGGTCTAGGCACATGGAATACACAGATGAATAAATGTGTTCACTGCCCATTACCTTCTCAAAAGTTGAGGGGCCAGAAAACTAAAATGAAATGAGACAGACACTACTGGGGCTCAGGCCGGGTTGAGGGGAGGGCCTTCAACCCTGCCTTGCTATATTAGCAAAGGCTTCTAGGAGAGGAGTTGAGGCCTTTTCACGGTTTTTGAAGGAAAGGTCATGTTAATCAAGTAAATTAGAGAAAAGACATTCCTAGTGGAAGAAACAGCCATGTCAAGCTTCAAAGAATGATCAGGAAACTATAATAAATGTATTCTTTCTCTAGTGTATATTGTTGATGGGTATTTGGAGCAAGACACAGGTGTGTGCCGTTCTGCACTTACTTGGTAATTAAGTGAAAAAAATCTAAAACTGAAAATTCAAGAGTAGATTTTCAAGTATTGTTTCAAAAGTTCAAACAACATTAACAAACTCAGTGTCTCACCCCACCTATTGGCTTTGCTTATCGTTTTATTGACCCATTTTCCAGTAAGCTGTCTACTTAAAGAGACTGGTAGCTTGAGACTTAAGTCATCAAAACAGATAATAATCCTAAAAAAAAAAAAAGAGTTTTATTCCAATAGTTCCAGCAAGTCTTGAGATTGCATCTCATTGAGCTGGCTTCAGTCACATCACATTCCTGAACTGCGGCCCTGGTAGTACAAAGCTCAATCCTATCATCTTGACTGTCCTCTTCGGAGAAGAGATTTTCAATTCTTCTCTGCACCTCCGTCTAACCTGTACTAAAGTTATCATTAGTTTTTCCTTAGAGTAGAGAATCCAAACACATCAAATTCATGCAAAGTAATGATGCCAGTCCACTTCTTTACATTACACACAAAAAAAATTAACTCAAAATGGATTATATACCTAAATGTGAGAGTCAAAACTATAAAACTCTTACAAGGAAACATAGGGGTAGATCTTTGTGCCCTTGAGTTAGGCAAAGCCTTCTTAGAAATGACACTAAAAGCATAAGCAACAAAAGAAAATAGATAAATTTGACTTCATCAAAGTTTAAAAGGTTTATAATACAAGTAATACTATTAAGACAATGAAATGATTGCACAGAGAATGGGAGAAAATATTTGGAAATAATATAATACATGTGACAAGAGACATGTATCCAGGATATATAGAGAACTCCTACGATTTAATAATAAAGGATAATTAATCCAATATTTAAATGGGCAAAGAATCAGAGTAGACATTTCTCTAAGGAAGGCATGTGAATAACCAATAAGCTCAAGAGAAGATGCTTACAATGATCATTCATTAAGGAAATGCTAACTAAAACCACAAGATACCACTTCACAAAGCCACTATAGAGTGGCTAATAACAAGCATTGTAGAGGATGTGGAGAAATTGAAACTCTCATGCATTGCCGCTGGGAATGTAAAATGTTGGAGCCACTTTGGAAGATGGATTGGTTTTTCCTCAAAAGTTGAACATGGAGTTAGTTACCTTATGACCTGGCAATCCCACTCCCAGGTACATACTCAAAAGAATTGAAAACGGGTACTCAAACAAATACATATGCAATCATATTCATAGCAGCACTATTCACAATATCCAAAAGGTATAAATAACCCACATTTCAATCCATTGATGAACTGATAAACAAAATGTAGTATATCCCTCCAACAGCCTGTTGTTTGACAATAAAAAGGAATGAAGTATTGATCATAGTACAACATGAATGAACCTTGAAAACATTACACCAAGTGAAAGAAACAAGTCACAAAGGACCACATATTAGATTATTCCATTTATATAAGACATTCAGAATAGGAAAAGCTATAGAGATGGAAAGTGGATTAGTGGTTGCCAAGGGCTTGAGGGATGGGGAGGGATTAGGAGTGACTGCTGGTGGATAGTTCATTTCTTTTTGAAGTGATGAAGATATTCTAAAATTAATTAGATTCTGGGGGTGGTCACACAATCCTGTCGATATATTAATATTATTGAATTATTATATACTTTAAATGGATGAGTGGTATAGTATGTGAATTTTGCCTCAATAAAGCTGTCTAGTGAAACACAGCATAGACAAAGTACTTGAATAGAAATTGTCCCAAAGAAGGTATGCAAAAAAAGCCAACAAGCACATAAAAAGAGGTTAAACATTGGTCACTAAAGAAATGCAAATCAGGCCTGTTGTGGTGGCTCATGCCTGTAATCCCACACTTTGGGAGGCAGAGGCGGGTGGATCACTTCAGGTCAGGAGTTCAAGCCCAGCCTGGCCAATGTGTTGAAACCCCATCTCTACTAAAAATACAAAATTAGCCAAGTGTGGTGGCGGGTGCCTCTAATCCCAGCTACTCGAGAAGCTGAGGCAGGAGAATTGCTTAAACTCGGGAGGCGGAGGTTGCTGTGAGCCGAGATAGCGTCATTGTACTCCAGCCTAGGCAAAGAAAGCAAAACTCCATCGAGAAAGAGAAGAAAGAAAGAAAGAAGAAAGAAAGAGAGAGAGAGAGAGAAAGAAAGAAAGAAAGAAAAAGAAAGAAAGAAAGAAAGAAAGAGAGAAAGAGAGAAAGGAGGGAGGGAGGGAGGGAAGGAAGGAAGGAAGGAAGGAAGGAAGGAAGGAAGGAAGGAAGGAGAAAGAAAGAAAGAAAGAAAGAAAGAAAGAAAGAAAGAAAGAAAGAAAGAAAGAAAGAAAGAAAGAGAAAGAGAGAAAGGAGGGAGGGAAGGAAAGAAGGAAGGGAAAGAAATGCAAGTCAAAACCACAGGGAGATACCACTTCACACTCACTAGGAGGGCTATATTTTTTTTTTGTTTGTTTTGTTTTGTTTTGTTTTGTTTTTTGAGACAGAATCTCGCTCTGTCACTCAGGCTGGAGTGCAGTGGCTCGATCTCGGCTCACTGCAAGCTCCATAGGAGGGCTATGATTTTAAAAATGGAAAGTAACACGTTTGGCAAAAATGTGGAGCAATAGGGAAGTTTGTACATTGCTGGTGGGAATATAAAATGGTGCAGCCATTGTGGAAAATAGTTTGGCAACTCCTCAAAAAATTAAATACAGAATTCTCATTTGACCCAATAATTCCATTCCTAGGAACATAAGAGAAATGAAAACATATGTCCGCACAGAGACTTGTACATGGCATTTATAGCAGCACTGTTCACAATAGCCAAATGTGGGAAAAACCCCAAATGCCCATCAAAGGATGAAAGGATAAACAAATCATATTATATACATACAGTGAAATATTATTCAGCCCTGAAAAGGAATAAAGTCCTGATACATGCTACATACCTGATAGGAGTCCTGATACATGAATCTCAAAAACATTATGCTAAGCAAAAGAAGCCAGACAAAAGGCCACATATTGTATGATTCCTTGTATTTGGAATACTCAGAATAGGCAAATCCATAGAGACAGAAAGCCGATTAGTGGAGGGGGAATAGAGAATCATTGCTTAATGAATGTAAGGTATTTTGTGGTGTGATGAAAAAGTTTTAAAACTAGAGAGAAACGGCCATTGTACAGCATTGTGAATGCACCAAATACCCCTGAATTATCTACTTTAAAAGTTAATTGAACATTATTTGAATTTCAAATAATGTTTTTGCATCAGACTCAAAACATAATAAAAATCTAATCTTTTCATTTAGAGGTCACCCCATAAACATCAGGACAAAACCCCAATAACTCATATTGGCATTCAAGTCCCTTCACGACTTGTGCTAAACTTATATCCTCCCCCTGATCTCCACCACTTCCCACAAGTCCTCTATACTCTAGCCACATGTTTCTCTCATAACTCTTCTTTGAAATGTCTTTTCACAACAGCTTTGCATATGCTGCTCTGCTTCCCCATCTAGACCATGAGCATGTCAAAAGCAGAAACAACATTTAATTCATCTTTGCATCCTGAGAGCCTAACCCTGAGTCTGGCATTTAGTGGACACTTAATGAATGTTTGCTGAATTGAATAGAATGTGCATGGAAACTCTGGGAAAAATCCTCCAGAATCCTTCAGATGGTGAATGTGCAGTGAAAAGGTGGAATGAAGCAATTCCCTCAAATTACAAATTAACCTATTTTGTTAAGAAAACATTAAGATGGATATCTTTTATTTTTCTGTGTGAAAATAAAAGAAAAAGAATGCTGAAACGCAGTGAGTACCCTAAAGGTTTATTTTATATTAGATGGAGAGTTGAGAAGAAAAAATGTAAGTAAAGTAGGTGGCATAATAGGGATTTTTGCAATTTTACCTTAAAAAAGTGAAAATGGCTGCATTGAACACCTGTGGGCCTTCCGTGGAACTGTGTTCAACAGACGGAAATAAGAGGAAGGGGAGATGTTAGGCAAGAGGGAGGAAAGGAAGTCAGCAGCTTCCCAGGTTCTGCCAAGTATCCTGCTGAGCTAAGGATATGGTGGTTGAGAATAGAGTGCGAGATTAAGAAGACCCTCAGCATAAATGGAGTCTCCCCTTGTTCAAACACGTTACTGACCTTCCCTTAAAAGAACCAACCAAAGAACACAGCACTGAGATTCACATACACAATAAGTTCAGAACTGATGTTCAGAAGTATAAGTTAAGCATTCCTAATTCGAAAATTCGAAATCCAAAATGCTCCGAAATCTGAAACTTTCTGAGTGCTGACATGACACTCAAAGAAATGCACATTAGAGCATTTCAGATTTCCAATTTCCTGATTAGGGATACTCAACCAGTAGGTATAATGCAAATTATTCCAAAATCTCAAAAAAAAAAAAAATACACAAAATCCAAAACACTTCTGGTCCCAAGCATTTTATATAAGGAATATACAACCTATAATAACAATTATAATAAAAGCTAACATTAACTACCCACTATGTGACAGCATGCCAGCTGAGGGGAACACTGAAATGAATAATGCACAATTATTATTATTTATTATTATTATTATTTGAGATGGAGTCTTGCTCTGTTGCCCAGGATGGAGTGCAGTGGCGCACCTCCAGGGTTCAAGCAATTCTCCTGCCTCAGCCTCTTGAGTAGCTGGGATTACAGGTGCCCACCACCACGCCCGGCTAATTTTTGTATTTTCAGGAGAGATGGGGTTTTGCCATGTTGGCCAGGCTGGTGTCGAACTCCTAACTTCAGGTGATCTGCCCTCCTCAGCCTCCGGAAGTCCTGGGATTACCGGCGTGAGCCACCGCACTTGGCCATAATGCATGATTTTTAACAAAAAGCCCATAGCCAAGTGAGATAGATAGACAAAGAAAGTTTAACTCAATAGTAAGTGTCACTGTTGACTTGCAGACAAAGTGCTGCTGAATTCTCATGCCTTAGTGGCTTTATCTATGAAATGGGGATTAGAATTCTAAGCTATCTTGAGCAGCACCTTGGAGTTAACTAGAGAATTAAAGGAGATGTGGCCTGAGGAGCAGAAGAATTTTCTCTTCTCTAGGAGACTACAGCAGGAGTTATTCTGAGCTATAGAAGGAGAATATCTGTTGGGAAGTTGCTGGAGGACAGAGATGTGATGCTTACTTATCTCTGCATCCCCGATAATACCAACATACGACGGTTGTTCAAACTTAAGTTTACTGAGTTTAACTGAAGCAAGTAGAATATGCTGTGTTGCAAGAATTTCTGCCAAACAACAGATCTGCCAGAGGCAGCAGGAATGCAAGCTTTCATTTGCACTCCACCAAAAAAACGCAACTCCTGATGTAAAGGTGGAGAGTTGGTAAAAACAGAAAGTGGTAAGCAGAAATCCTCTTCTCATAATTCATTGTCAGGGACGGAGAAAAAATATTGGCATCTCAAAGAGGGGCCTTTAGGGAGATTGATGCCTAACAGAATAATACGTCAGTGTGCCACACAAAGCCACAGAAAAGTGGTCAGTAACCTTATTCACTGATTTTTCTGAGACAAATTCATCTGGGTGGCATGGTTCTGTAAATGGAGCTCCAATCCAACTTGGGGATGCATAATGGTTAATTATATGGCCACAAGTCTTGGTATTTTTCAAAACAATACAAGTTCCAAGTAAATCTCAGTCAGAACATGCATTGATGTTGTTCCCTGAAATGTGGTTTTTAAAATGTGGTTTTTAAAAATTATGTCCCTGGTGAAAAGGGACATAGGAAGATATTTTCTTCCCAGAATGTTGGGTTCTCAATCAGGTACCACAGATTTAGACTTGACAGGAAGATATGCAAAAAATTTACTCCAGGCAGATTCCAGCAGGCTACTTCTACAAAGATGTAGGTGCCAAAGTCCTTACATGGAGCCCAGGTGAGCCAGGCTGGACCTTACAGAGATAAGAAGATTACTTGACTCTTCCACCTGAAAAAACACTAGAGCCAGCTAGAACCACTCTCCAAGTGTGACCCTCCAGGATCTTATCATGACTTGTGAAAGTAGAGGCATGGAAAGGTAAACCCAAAGAACAGCATTTTTGACATGTTTTAAGAACAATAAAGAAAAATTTACTCCAGGAAAGGCCAATCTGTACAACTATCAAAAGTCCCACTGCCTGTGAATGTGGCTCAGTTGTCTCATTAGCCAACCCACGTCCTTGAACCTATGCAGAAAATGGTGTGGGGTCACAGGCTTTAAGTTCTGCCTCCCATTTAGACAGATACCTACAGTCATCACAGCTCAGTATTTCTATTAACCCAGCCAAGAACAAGGCAGGCATCATAAAAGATTCAGGGAGGACTTCTTCCTCTTGCCCTTTCTTTTGTTGGTATGGTGGGGGTAAAATTCTATCATCGAGAATTAATTTGAGCGTAACGTGGCTATGGCTATGTATTCCTCTTTCAAAAGCATATACGCATGGTGACAATATATGTTATGTAATGCTTTGTGGATTTGCTTCTTAATTGCATCTCTCACTACAAGAAAAGTTTGGTTCAGCAGGAATTAAGTAGGTACCCAAAGTGAGTGAAGGATAACAGGCCTAAAAGAGAAGAAGCTCTCAAAAGTGGACTGGATTGCCACAAAAGCAAGCTCTTCAGCATAGAGGGAACTATGAGAACTTTGGAACTAGACAGACTTGGATTAACGTTTTCTTCTCCCTCTAATTACCTGTGCAAGCTATAAGTCACCTAACCTCTCCTTGCCTCTGTTTCTGCATCTGTAAAATAGTAATAACAATATCTACCCTGAGGAGATCTTTAAGGATCTGAGTCAATGCATATAAAGTGCCTAGATGATATATCAATGTATGAAAATCTTCCCAGCATATAATAACATGGCAGTTGTACTCATAATCCCTTTCTATCTGCATTAGCGGAGTTGATGTAATAGGTTTCATAATGTCCCCACCCCCCAAGGCTAACAATCATATGAAAAAAAGCTCAACATCAATGATCATTAGAGAAATGCAAATCCAAGCCACAATGAGATACCATCTCACACCAGTCAGAATGGCTATTATAAAAAATCAAAAAATAATAGGTGCTGGCAAGGTTGCAGAGAAAAAGGAATGCTTATGCATTATTGTAAATTAGTTCTACCATTGTGGAAGACAGTGTGTGATTCCTCAAAGGCCAAAAAACAGAAATACCATTTGACTCAGCAATCCCATTACTGGGTATATACCCAAAGGAATGTAAATCATTCTATCATAAAGACACATGCATGTGTATGTTCACTGCAGCACTATTCACAATAGCAAAGAGATAGACTCAACCCAAAAGCCCATCAGTGACAGATTGGATAAAGAAAATGTGGTACATATATACCACAGACCCTTTGCAGGGTCATGGATGGAGCTGGAAGCCACATATATACACACATTGTTTAAGGAATGAATGAATGGGTGTCTACTACTCTTCTCATCAGTGCCTAAGACACATTTAACCTCTATTTAGCTTTCTTATTCTTTACAGCAGTACAAAGAGGAGAAACACAGGGTTTCTGAAGAAACTTGTGGTTTGTTTAAGTTATGCAACCAGCTCTGACTCTAAAATATTGATAGAGGACTTGATAGACTACTATATATTATGACAGCTTTTACTCATTTGAAACAAGTTTATTTCAGGACCCGTGGTAAGCAGAATTCTATGATAACATCATGCCCATTGTCTCTCATCCTTGTATAATTTCCTCTTCTTGTGTGTGGTGAGAACCTGTGAATCAGATGAAATATCACTCTCCTGATCATATTACATGATATGGCAAAGGGATCTCACAGATGCAATTAAGGTCACAAATAAGTTGATCTTATCCTGGTAGAGGCCGACCTAGTCAGGTAAGCCCTTAAATGCAGTTTTCTCTGGCTGGCTTTGGAGGAAGCAAGCAAACAGCCATTCTCTGAGCTGCTTACAGAGAAGGGCAGTCTCCAGGAGCTGAGGGTGCTCCCTGCCTGACAGCTGGCAAGGAAATATGGACCTCATCATATAATCACAGCACCCTGAACTAACTTGGAAGAGGACCTCCCAGATGGGAGCTCGGCCTCAGCTGACACCTTGATCACCGCCCTGTGAAGGCTAAGCAGAGGACCCAGTTAGGCTGTGCCCAAACTCCTCAGCCACGGAAGCTGTGAAATAGTAAATGTGTGTTGCTTCAGCTGCAAAGTTTGTAGTAATTTGTTACACAGCAATAGAAAAGTAAAACAGAGCCAATATTGTCAAACTCTGCATAGCAGCTGATTTTTTTTTTTTTTTTCTGAGAACGTTAAGCATGCTGAGTTAGAACTTTCCATGAGAAGATAGATTTTAATTATCTGGGTATCCAAAGCATCAACGTGCTTTTCTCACTCTGAAAACTCAAAAATAGCTGCACAGATTTTCTTTAGAACTTTCCAAAAATAAGATTTTCTTCAGAGCTGAAATCAAGTGTGTGAAATGTTAATCTAGAAGGAAAAAGAAGCTTAAGTAGTATAAATAGCTTAAAATAGGCTACAGGGACTGACCTATGGGGGGCTCTGAGGAAAATTGCTAATTGTTTAGAATAGCAGAAATGTTCAATTACCAGTTGCATGCAAGGTATCAGTAAAGGCCGTATGCTTGTTGGTTTCCTAGTCACTCCAAGAGTAGAGACAGGGCCAAAGACTGAACCATGATGGAGAGGTCATCCATACTAAATGCAATTCCAAAATGTACTCACACACCCAGAAAAGATTTTGTAAGGGTGCATGGTCCTTTTTTATGGCTTTAAACAGGAGTATGATTACATAAAATTAACAAGAATACACTTTTCTTTTTAAAATTCTTCAGAAAGTAAGTCAGTTAACCTGCTTGGGTCCACATTTCCTCATCTCTGAACAGCACTCCAAGGTTCTTTTAAGCTTTATAATTCTGCTATGAGACTCCTCTATCTTTTTATCTACCGGTTTTGTCAGTGTTACATGAGGTTGACTATGAAAGACATCCAGTACATAGTAAGAAGTCAACAAATGTGAATTCTTCATAGTAAAATATTTCATCCATCTTGGCTGCTGGCACAGCTATTACAAAACCTTTCGCCATAAGACTGATTTGCCAAAGCTTTTTATCACCTTTCCAAAGCATCACTTGATTTCTCCTTAATTATGGAGAATTTAAAGGCAGAATTAATCTTCTAGAAAGGACCAGCTGTAGAAAAGCATTCTAAGAAGATTCTTAACCTTGATCCCTACTTGTACATTCCCTTAATGGTTATTTGTAAATTTCAGCACTATATTGGGTTCCTATACCCTGCTAGTTATCTCTATCTAGATGCCACACTACTCCTCAAACTCAGCTTACCCAAATTTAAACGTTATTTTCTCTTCCCAATCAGCCCATGTATGCCAGATTTTACTGACTGAATTTGGGCAAGTAATTTTAGCTCACTGAGCCCCAGCTTCCTTTGCTGTAAAATTAGAATAATAATCCCTGCACTCTAACAAAGACATCACGGGCCCAACGATAATGTGCAAAGCGCATGCAAACCATTTCACATAAAACACACTTAGGTTTTATGTGTTATGAGGTTGTTGGTTTCTCCTAACTATTTTCTTCTACTGCATTTCACAAACCCACTTAAGTACAACCATTTGGCTTGTTTCAAAAGCACATTATAAGCAGACTTTTCTTTTCACTTTTGTTTACTCTGATTCCTCTGAGTGGATTTGTTTCTTTCCTTTCTTCTTGTTTCAGTTGGATTTTTTCTTTTAAGATCCAGATACATTTCATCTTCCCCATAAAGTGTTCTTCTACAACCCTGATCTATGATCATAGCCCTTATATGTTGTAAGCTTTTGAATTTCTAGAGTTCTGCACTAGTCATTTGGCACTTAGCTTTAGACAACCTGTAGCACTTATCTTTTTATGTAGTCTTGGATGCACAAGGAAAATATTAACTCTTTGAGAGCAGGGTCCTCTTTGCTAGCCCAGTGCCATACAGAAGCTGACATTCTATAAACGTTAGTTGCTTTGTTGGAACGACATCATTTCAGTTATGAATTCTAATCATTCTTAGGTAAATTGGAGACTCTCAATGTCAATATGTTGATACTTTATAAATTTTAATTAGCATATTGGCAATTATACTCCACAGCTGTTTTCATAGGGCACTTCATAATTACTCTTCAGTTTTTATCAAGATATTCTCAGGAGGTGAGTGATAAAGATCATTCCCTGCCATTCTTTTGCTCTAAATTTAGAAAAGCATAGTACAGTGATTTTATGAAATATATTGAGAAGATTCAGGATAAAAATTGACATAAAAAAGTAAAATTCTTTCTTAGCCCCTTTGCCAGTGAAAATCCTTCTCTAGCATTTGTTCCTACAGAAAAGCAAATAATATCTTATTTGATTTTGTTGAACTGCTTGTAGTCCTTGAAGATTGGGTGAGTCTCTAGTCTTCTATTCAAACTGAAATGTTTTACTTTAATAACTCAAGAAAAGATAATTTTAGTGTATCTTGGCTGTCATATTTGATTTTGTTTATTGACTGTTTTCTGATTATGATAATGCAAACAAAACCCAAAGTAAGTAGAAGCAATGAAATAATAAAGATTAGAAAACAATAAAATAGAAAAAAATGTTTAAAAAAACAATAAAATCAATAAAACTGATAAACCTCTAGCCAAGCTGATCAGGCAAAACAGAAAAGACACAACTTGACGATATCAACGATGAAAGAGAAAACATCACTAGAGTTCCTAGGGACAGTAAAAGGAAAATAAGGAAAAATAATGAACAGCCTTTTTCCAATAAATTCAATAATGTAGGTAAAATGGAAAGTTTTTTATTTTTTTATTTTTTTATTTTTATTTTTATTATACTTAGGGTATATGTTTTAGGGTACATGTGCACAACGTGCAGGTTTGTTACATATGTATACATGTGTGATGTTGGTGTGCTGCACCCATTAACTCTTCATTTAACATTAGGTATACCTCCTAATGCTATCCCTCCCCCCCCACCCCACAACAGTCCCCGGAGTGTGATGTTCCCCTTCCTGTGTCCATGTGTTCTCATTGTTCAATTCCCACCTATGAGTGAGAACACGCAGTGTTTGGTTTTTTGTTCTTGTGATAGTTTGCTGAGAATGATGGTTTCCAGCTTCATCCATGTCCCTACAAAGGACATGAACACATCATTTTTTATGGCTACATAGTATTCCATGGTGTATATGTGCCGCATTTTCTTAATCCAGTCTATGATTGTTGGACATTTGGGTTGGTTCCAAGTCTTTGCTATTGTGAATAGTGCCGCAATAAACATACGTGTGCATGTGTCTTTGTAACAGCATGTTTTATAATCCTTTGGGTATATACCCAGTAATGGGATGGCTGGGTCAAATGGTATTTCTAGTTCTAGATCCCTGAGGAATTGCCACACTGACTTCCATAATGGTTGAACTAGTTTACGGTCCCACCAACAGTGTAAAAGTGTTCCTATTTCTCCACATCCTCTCCAGCACCTGCTGTTTCCTGACTTTTTAATGATCACCATTCTAACTGGTGTGAGATGGTATCTCATTGTGGTTTTGATTTGCATTTCTCTGATGGCCAGTGATGATGAGCATTTTTTCATGTGTCTGTTGGCTGCATAAATGTCTTCTTTTGAGAAGTGTCTGTTCATATCCTTTGCCCACTTTTTGATGGGGTTGTTTGTTTTTTTTCTTGTAAATTTGTTTGAGTTCTTTGTAGATTCTGCATATTAGCCCTTTGTCAGATGAGTAGATTGCAAAAATTTTCTCCCATTCTGTAGGTTGCCTGTTCACTCTGATGGTAGTTTCTTTTGCTGTGCAGAAGCTCTTTAGTTTCATTAGATCCCATTTGTCAATTTTGGCTTTTGCTGTCATTGCTATTGGTGTTTTAGACATGAAGTCCTTGCCCATGCCTATGTCCTGAATGGTATTGCCTAGGTTTTCTTCTAGGGTTTTTATGGTTTTAGGTCTAACATTTAAGTCTTTAATCCATCTTGAATTAATTTTTGTATAAGGTGTAAGGAAGGGATCCAGTTTCAGCTTTCTACATATGGCTAGCCAGTTTTCCCAGCACCATTTATTAAATAGGGAATCGTTTCCCCATTGCTTGTTCTTGTCAGGTTTGTCAAAGATCAGGTAGTTGTAGATATGCGGCATTATTTCTGAGGGCTCTGTTCTGTTCCATTGGTCTATATCTCTGTTTTGGTACCAGTACCATGCTGTTTTGGTTACTGTAGCCTTGTAGTATAGTTTGAAGTCAGGTAGCGTGATGCCTCCAGCTTTGTTCTTTTGGCTTAAGATCGACTTGGCAGTGTGGGCTCTTTTTCGGTTCCATATGAACTTTAAAGTAGTTTTTTCCAATTCTGTGAAGAAAGTCATTGGTGGTTTGATGGGGATGGCATTGAATCTATAAATTACCTTGGGCAGTTCGGCCATTTTCACAATACTGATTCTTCCTACCCATGAGCATGGAATGTTCTTCCATTTGTTTGTATCCCCTTTTATTTCATTGAGCAGTGGTTTGTAGTTCTCCTTGAAGAGGTCCTTCACATCCCTTGTAAGTTGGATTCCTAGGTATTTTATTCTCTTTGAAGCAATTGTGAATGGGAGTTCACTCATGATTTGGCTCTCTGTTTGTCTGTTATTGGTGTATAAGAATGCTTGTGATTTTTGCACATTGATTTTGTATCCTGAGACTTTGCTGAAGTTGCCTATCAGCTTAAGGAGATTTTGGGCTGAGACAATGGGGTTTTCTAGATATACAATCATGTCATCTGCAAACAGGGACAATTTGACTTCCTCTTTTCCTAATTGAATACTCTTTATTTCCTTCTCCTGCCTGATTGCCCTGGCCAGAACTTCCAACACTATGTTGAATAGGAGTGGTGAGAGAGGGCATACCTGTCTTGTGTGAAATTGAGGCAATAATTAATAGCTTACCAACCAAAAAAAGTCCAGGACTGGATGGATTCACAGTCAAATTCTACCAGAGGTACAAGGAGGAGCTGGTACCATTCGTTCTGAAACTATTCCAATCAATAGAAAAAGAGGGACTCCTCCCTAACTCATTTTATGAGGCCAGCATTATCCTGATACTAAAGCCTGGCAGAGACACAACAAAAAAAGAGAATTTTAGACCAATATCCCTGATGAACATCGACGCAAAAATCCTCAGTAGAATACTGGCAAACCGAATCTAGCAGCACATCAAAAAGCTTATCCACCATGATCAAGTGGGCTTCATCCCTCGGATGCAAGGCTGGTTCAACATATGCAAATCAATAAACATAATCCAGCATATAAACAGAACCAATGACAAAAACCACATGATTATCTCAATAGATGCAGAAAAGGCCTTTGACAAAATTCAACAACCCTTCATGCTAAAAACTCTCAATAAATTAGGTATTGATGGGACGTATCTCAAAATAACAAGAGCTGTCTATGACAAACCCACAGCCAATATCATACTGAATGGGCAAAAACTGGAAGCATTCCCTTTGAAAACTGGAAAGTTTTTTTTAAAAGAAGCAAACTACCCAAGTTGTTCAAAAACTAAAAGATAACCTGAATAGTTTTTTGTCTATGTTTGAAGGAAATTGAACTTATAATTAAAAATTCTTCCCCACATGATACCCCAGGCCCGGATGATTTCACAGTTGAATTCTTTCAAACATTTATTGAAGAAATAATGTCAATTATTTATTTTTTCTTTGTCCAAGATGGTGGATTAGAGGTATTGCCAGCATACCTCTCCCACTTGGAAGGACAAAATAGTATGTAGAGATTCACACTGTGAACTTTTTTCAAGAAGCGATGAAGAAACTGAACAGGGAAACCAAAGGAATCTATAGACCCTTTGAAGAAAGCAACAGGCTGCAGCCTACACAGTGAGTCAGGTGAAGGGCTATGAGTCCCTAGGGTGAGAGGAGAGACTGCCCCTGGGACACACAGCCCCTCCAGGGGCCCTGGAAGTCTAGGACCCAGGGGAAGGCCTTAACCCTACCCAGTACAGGAACCAACCTGGGGAGGTACATGGAATATAAAAGTAGGAGCAGCACAGGAAGACCCTTGCATGCATTCCCAGTTTCCAGTGCAGACAGAGGGAAAGTATTTTTCACTGTTCCTCACAGAGGACCCTGCAGAGCACAGCCAAATAGTTCAGGCAGGGGTCTTAGGTTGAAAGAAGCCCCCAACTGGGTTTCACGATATAATCTTGGGTAAGGACGAACTCCCTTAGCCAGCACTGGGGCAGGGGAGTGAAAAGTGTGCTCCAGCTGCTAGTGCAGGAACCACAAGTGCAGAAGCTGCGTGCCCAGCTTCACAGTGGATAGGGAGGGGCATGGAGTGAAAGCCACAGTTGCCATCTCCAGACGGAAAGCATATGCTTTGGAGCAGTTGTGAGTTCTGAATGCAGGCCACCTGGAACTGAGCCCACTGCTGCCAGTGGAACGCTGCAGGAGTGGATATGCCTCGTCAAGTGTGTGGGATCTGTGTGGGGCTTACCATCCCCTGCTACTCCCCTCTCCCTGTGCTAACTCTTCTGTGCAGCAGAGGCAGCAATACTACCCTCTGGAATATCAACCTGGTGGCCTGAGAACTGCTCCTGTCTTCTGATACCCACAGGGGATGCCACTTACCCTGCATGAGACTCACAGTACAAACCTACCTGACTCAGTCCCCACCTGGCTTTGCCCCACCACCTGCCCTGGTAGCTTAACACAAAAGATAGAATCTTTTGGGAGCTATATAGCTTCTTTCATTGCCTGAGAAGCCAGAGTATCCTCCTCTCCCCAGGCAAAATAAGGCAAGCAAAAATCCCACTGCTACCACTGCAGCTGATGCTCTTTTGCAAGCACCACCTCCTAGCTGGAGACCAACCAATGCAGTCCATTACAGCATCTCCTGATAGAATAGCACTGCACCCAGGAAGGAGAAAACAGCTGCATGATCTCAGCTATCACCACTGCCTGCACCACTCTGGCTAACCAGGAGGTCCTGAGTCCGTCCATATGACTACTTCATTACTACTTTAACTGGCATTTGAGAAAGCCAATACACTAAGGCTAACAATAACCAAGGAATCTCACAGAGTATACATCATTCCCCGGCCACCTCCATTAGAGCTGGTGCTGCTACCCACTGCTGGGAGACTTGAGGTCATATCACTGGATCCCTTGCAGACATTTTCCAGCTCCTGCCTGGAGTGTGGCAACCTCACTGGGTGGCTAGACCCAGAGGAGCAACAACACTCAAAGTAGTCTGTCTCCCAGGTACTCCCACTCCTAGGGGAAGAGGGAGTGTACCACAGTAAGGGAATACCCTGTGAGACAAAGTAATCTATATGGCAGGGCTTGAGCACCAGATCTTTCCACTGGTGGGAAGTTTCTTTCAGCAGAGGCAGAGTTGCAGTGCTGGGCTCAGCAGGGAACATCTTCGGTTCTAACCCAACAGTCAGACAGCCCTGGTGTGTGTAAAGGGTATTGGAGAAGGGGACATCTTTCCCCCCTTGTCCACTATTGCAGGCACAGTTGGGGCTTCTGCCATGGGAACTTGGCATGGCTGCAACTATAGACAGCCTTTCTCAAACATGTCGGAGCGACTGTATTCCTGCAGAAGGAACACCCTCCAGGTTCAGGCTTGCAAGAGAGACAGAGTCCCATTTCCTCTCTACTTGGAATTTCAACACTCCTACAGATGAAAAGAGGCACCTGTGTGATCTGAATAGCTACAGCACTGGGACAGGGGTGTGTCTAAGAGTTATAACTCTCTTGCTAACCTGTCAGGGGACCTGAGGTGGCTCCAACCCTTCCCCCATTAAGACCTCAATGTGACCCACTGAGAGCTCCTCCAGCCCCCTCTGTCAAGGCTTGGACATCTGCCTACCACTGGGTATTGCATTTACCCACCTGCTTTAGCCACAACTGGTTCCTACCCAGAGACACCTCCCCTACTGGCCTGAAGCCTAAATCATCAAACCAGTAAACAAAATACTGGGGAAAAATAAATAAATAAATAAAAAGGTGCACACCACATGGTTATATGATAAGCTTCGAGAAACCTCTACCATTCCAACCCCAAAGGAGACAGTGAACTTGCTCACACACTGAGCACATTGCTACTACAACCAGCATATGAGAAAGCCACTATACAAAGACTCTGTATTACCAAGGAACTCTTACAGAATCTTCACCCCTGAAAGCATCAAGAACCAAATATAATTAACTATAAGCATTAAAGTCACATCCTTAAAGGGAAAAAAGAAATTAACAAACAAATGAAGAAACACAGTTAAATAAACATAAATTCAAGAATAATGAGAAGAAATAGGCTACCCAAATGAGAAGGAACCAGAAAAATAACTCTGGTAATATGACAAAAGAAGGTTCTATAACACCCTTAAAGATCACACTAGCTCTTCAGCAATAGATCCAAACCAAGATGAAATCTTTGAAATACCAGATAAGGAATTCAGACGGTCAATTATTAAGCTACTCAAGGGGATTTCAGGGAAAGGTGAAAACCATCATAAAGAAATTTAGAAAGCATTTCAGGATATGAATGAAAAATTTTCTAGAAAGACAGATATTTTAAAGAAAAACCAATCAGAACTTCTGGAAATGAAAGACATACTTAGGGAATTACACAATGCTGTGGAAAGTTTTAACAATAGACTACAACAAGTAGAAGAAAGAATTTCAGAGCTCAAAGACAATGCTTTTGAATTAACCTAATCAGAAAAAAATAAAGAAAAGATAATCAAAAGAAATGAACAAAGTCTTCAAGAAATATGGGATTATGTAAAATGGTCAAACCTAAGAATAATTGTTGTTCCTAAGGAAGAGGAGAACACAGTAAGTCTGGGAAACATATTTCAGGGAATAATTGAAGAAAAATTCCCTGGTCTGGCTAGAAATCTAGATATCCAAATCCAAGAAGATCAAAGAACTCCTGGGAAATTCATTGCAAAAAGATCTTCACCAAGGCATGTAGTCATCAGGCTATCTAAAGTCAACATGATACAAAGAATTCTAAGTGCACTAAAACAAAAGTATCAGGTAACCTACAAAGGAAAACCTTTCAGACTAACAGCAGACTTCTCGGCAGAAACCTTATAGGCCAGAGAAGATTGGGGTTCTATCTTCAACCCCTTTAAACAGAACAACTGTTAGCCAAGAACTTTGTATCCAGCAAAACTGTTTCATAAATGAAGGTGAAATAAATTATTTTCAGACAAATAAATGCTGAGGGAATCTGCCACCACCAGACCAGCCCTACAATAAATGCTAGAAGGAGTTCTAAACCTTGAAATAAAAGTCAAATATCCACCAAAATAGAACCTCTTGAAAGCTTAAAACTCACAAGGGCTGTAAACAACAACACAATGAAAAAAAGTCAAACTTAGGTAACAACATGATAAAGAGAACAGTACCTCACATCTCAATATTATCATTGAATGTAAATGGCCTAAATGCTACACTTAAAAGATACGGAATGGCAGAAAGGATTTTTAAAAATCACAAACCAAATATTTGCTGTCTTCAACAGGCTCACCTAACATGTAAGGATTCATATAAACTCAAGGTAAAAGGGTGTAAAAAGATATTCCATGCAAATGGAAAGCAAAAGTGAGCAGGAATAGCTATTCTTATATTAGGAAAACAAAAAACAGACTTCAAAGGTTAACGGTAAACTATATAATGATAAAAGGATCAATCCAACAGAAGATATTACATTCCTAAATTTATATATTCCTAACACTGTAGATCCCAGATTCACAAAACAATTATGACTAGACCTCAGAAATGAGATAGACAGCAACACAATAGTAGTGGGAGACTTCAATACACCACTGACAGTACTAGACAGATCTTTGAAAAAGAAAGTCAAGAAAGAAACCATGGACTTAAAAGGGATGCTGGAACAAATGGACTTAACAGATATTTACAGAACATTCTACCCAAGAACTGCAGAATATACATTCTACTCATAAGCACATGGAACATTCTCCAAGATAAACCATATGGTAGGCCACAAAACACATCTCAATAAATTTTAAAAAATTGAAATCATATCAAGTATCTTCTCAGACCACAGCAGAATAAAACTAGAAATCAAATCTAAAAGGAATCCTCAAAATTATAATGTGGAATAACTGGAACTGTCTCATACATTGCAACAGGTATATCTATTATACATCTATTATACTTTGAAAACAATTTTGGCAGTTTCTTATAAAGTTAACCCTTACCAAATAATCTAATAATTCCATTCCTACATATTTACCCAAGAGAAATGAAAATGATCACACAAAGACTTGTACACTAATGCTCATAGAAGCTTTATTTATCATAGTAAGCAAATTGAAACAACCCAAATGCCCAACAATTAGTGAATGGAAAACCAAATTGTAGTGTATCTATACAATAGAATACTATTCAGCAACACAAAGGAACAAACTACTGATACATCCAACAACATGGACGAATCTCAAAACCATTATGCTAGACTCTAGCATAGAAACATACACACTCTAAGAATCTGTTTACATGAAATGTTAGAAAAGGCAAAACTATAGCACCAGAAAGCAGATAGTGGTTATTAGGGGTCAGGGAGTCAGAGGAAGGGAATACATAAAAGCATAGAAATTTTGGGGGTGATCAAAATATTCTTTATTTTAATTGTGGTGGTGGTTACACAGGTATAAATGGTTGTCAAAAGTCATCAAATTAGACATTTAAATTAGTGAATTTTGTTTTATGTAAATTATCTCCCAATAAAGCTTCTAAAAATAACAATTTGATTACAGATAATTTTGCTGTATTTCTATTTTATAGTTTTTCTATGGTTTTTAAACTAAAAAATTTATACACTTTATTTTCTACTTCCTAACTTAATCTCAAATAATAAACATTCCCCATATTATTAAAATCTCTGTAATCATTTAATTCCTGCATAATATTCCAATTATACATATGCCACCCTTAATTAATCATTCCTTACTGGTAGGAATTTAGATTGTTTTCTATCATCCTCTAAACTAATACTCTGATATACTTTGTATACATATTCTTGTATATTTTGGGGATTTTTTTCTTATATTTTCGTGTGTGTGTGTGTGTGTGTGTGTGTGTGTGTGTGTGTGTGTGATGGAGTCTTGCTCTGTCACCCAGGCTGGAGTGCAGTAGCATGATCTCGGCTCACTGCAAGCTCCACCTCCCAGGTTCACGCCATTCTCCTGCCTCAGCCTCCTGAGTAGCTGGGACTACAGGCGCCCGCCACTACGCCCAGCTAATTTTTTGTATTTTTAGCAGAGACGGGGTTTCACCGTGTTAGCCAGGATGGTCTCGATCTCCTGACCTTGTGATCCACCCGCCTCGGCCTCCCAAAGTGCTGGGATTACAGGTGTGAGCCACCATGCCTGGCCTTGCTTTTATTTTCAAAGATAAAATTATTAGGAAAAAGTATAAGAACATTTTAAGAATATTTAAACATACCATTAATTTTTTTCCAGGAAGATTGTACTGATTCAGTTCTCACTAGTAGTACATCGAAACAGCAATTTTACTGTACTCCTGCCACAACTGAATGTTATCATTGTTTTAAATATTTGTTTAAACCCTCTTCTGAAACTTTACACGTCAGCTCAGCATTGGCTTGTAACTCTTCTCTGTATTTCTGTGCGTAGGCAGTCCATATTATTCACCCTCCTTTGGGCAGGGTCCACTTCATCCATCCAAATATCCCAAGGATCTGGGATATTTGCAGATTCCCTGGGTCATGTAAGGGTCTACTCTGACATCATCTCATGTTATTCTACAGCTTGAGTCTGTCTCCTTGTGTTACTTCTGTCTGGCCAGTGATCTCTCAGTGTGTTTTTGAATCCTCAGTGTTTATATCATCTCTAGTGATTAAAATTTTAACATAGCACAACACAGCATAGACACGGCACCTCTTTTCCTATGATGCAGCTCAGCAACACAGCATAATTCATCTTCCATGTAGAACAGCTGTGATTTGTGCTTCGTTGATGTCTGCCTCTCTACTTTTCCTCATCGCTCTCCTCTCATCTCCCCCATTTAGCGTCTTTCACAGTTACAAGCAATGATCAGATAAACAGAGAGATGAAGGTAGTACAAAAGAAATCTGAGCCCTATCCTCTCTGTGGCTATGTTGGATCAATTTTCAGCCCATCCTCCCTAGTCCCTTCTCTGCTGGACTTAATGTTCCCTTCCTCCTGCCAGCTTAATCCTATCCAGGTCCTGAGTCAGTACTGACTACAGCTGCCTTAGTTCCAGCAGGCTCCAACTGGTTCTGGAGTTGGTCTGGGATATGATCATCTTTTATTTCTGACTCAACCTGTAAGACTCAGCTTGGGTATGTACTCCTCTGTATTAGAGCTCCCAGGATGGCTTGACGCCATTCTTGTGTGCTGCAGTGGCACCGTCTGCTTGCCTCTGTTATTATACACTTCCAGCTTGATTCCAACTGCCTGTTGACAAGGCAGCCTTCCCCACTGGAGATGAGAGCTCCAGGAGGTCAGGGGCTAGCTCATCATCTACGTATCCCTGGCAATTTACACAGTTGTTGGAGCCTGGCCCAAGCCTCCCTGTTTTCTACTCTTGTTTTCCTACAACATACTCCTCACACAGTGGCCATGATGATCATTTAGAAACATAAATCATCCTTTCCCTGTAATTTACCAGTTTTCAGAGTAAGGGGTTGGTGCCCTACTTTTCTGAAATGGTATTTGTTGTGTTTTTGTTTTGGCTGGTGGTTTTGTGGTTCTCTAGCAGTTTTTAGTTTTTGTCTGTGTTATTATGAACTAATAGGCTTAAAATATATTCAATATGAGATAATCAATTTCAGTCACTATTGTTTTTGATGTTAAGATTGCCCCATCTTGCACCCGCAGAAGTTCTTTCAAACTAGTCCCTGGGAGATCTTTTTGACACAGCCCTGTTATCTTTGAGGGATTCTTTATTGCCACCACAAGGTTTATCATAAGGTTCATCTTACTTATTTCACCCTGGACTTGGACTCAGTCCTTCTCCATGAATCTCTGGTCCCTTTTAGTGTTAATGTTACTTAATCTGAACATGTATGGATATTTCTTGCCACTGGTTTGTCATTATTTCTAAGAATTTGAGTGGATAAAATTAGGGAATACTCATTTTGGTTGTCCTGTTTTACTACATTTCAAAATAAAAAAAATCTCTAGTTGATGAGGAACATTTTTTTCCTTAGAGAAGAATTATAGTTATTAAATGTAGAAGAATTGGTGAAATTAGAAAACCCCCACTTAACAATACTAATGAAATAATTGATTCAGGCAATGAACATTAGCAGATGCTAAAACCATTAAGAGAAGAGATGATAGGGACCTTTACAATGGAAGAATCAGCAATGGAAGAATCAGGCTGTCTCATCTGAAGCCATTGATCAATGTAAGCAGTTTCAAAATGAGACAACCAGACATTATGTGCTGCATGATGTAATGCAATAAAAAATACACAACATCACTTACAAACTTTTCTTGCCAAAAATTGTTAAACTTGAGTTGAATCAAGACTTACATCTAACTTTTAGTTTGCAGACCAGTTGGAGAGCAAATAGACAAATCCAGAATTTGAACCAATTTGTAGGACAGCTAATGCAGTTTCTTCCAGAAGTCAAGGACCAGAAAAAAAAGGAGTGGGGGCGGGGGGTGGGGGAATCTGTTCTAAATTAAAAGAGACTTAAAAGACATCCCAAATGCCATGATTATATCTCAACTGGATCCTGATTCAAATAAATCAATTGTAAATGGCAATAGAGGTTATCATTGAGGAAGGTGACAATGGATGATTTCTTTCTTCTTTATACTTCTCTGGACAACTTTCTTTTCTTTCTTTCTTCTTTCTTTCTTTCTTTCTTTCTTTCTTTCTTTCTTTCTTTTTCTTTCTTTCTTCTTTCTCTCTCTCTCTCTCTCTCTCTCTTTCTTTCTTTTTCTGAGACGGAGTCTTGCTCTGTCACCCAGGGTGGATTGCAGTGGTGCGATCTCCGCTCACTGCAAGCTCTGCCTCCCAGGTTCACACCATTCTCCTGCCTCAGCCTCCTGAGTAGCTGGGACTACAGTCACCCGCCACCACACCTGGCTAATTTTTTGTATTTTTAGTAGAGACGGGGTTTCACCGTGTTAGCCAGGATGGTCTCAATCTCCTGACCTCGTGATCCACCCGCCTTGGCCTCCCAAAGTGCTGGGATTACAGGCGTGAGCCACCGTGCCTGGCCACTTCTCTGGACAACTTTCTATTAGCCCCTTGCTGCAATAGACATACTCACATCATAATCATATATTAAATTTGGAAAATAAAAATAGGAATAATCTCTTCCAGGCTTCTCTCACATTCACACCAACAATGGTTATTATTTTATGCTATCAATGTCAAATCACTCTAAATGGCTTCTCCCTGCTGTTTTAAGTGGTATTGCTCTCACTACTAGAGAGGCAAAGCATCCTCTCATATGCTCATTGGCCATTTATACTTCTCCTTTTGTAAATTACTTTTTTTGATGGTCTTGTCTATATTACAAACTTATCTTTCTATCATTGCTGTATAGTTTCATAGAAACTTGGGTAATGTGGTGTGATCATTAACAGGAAAAGGTGAAGAAACTACTGAGGCTTGGCAGTTCCAGGGATTTCAGTGTCCTGGGTCCCTGAAACCCCAGCCTCTGTAATTCTCAGGGCAAGCATGCTTGCACAACCCCAGGGAGTGTCATTCACCAAAATACAGCGTGCTACTCTATTCTGAAAGTATACATGGAGAACCGGTGGGAGAATCTCAGTTTTCCTTGGGTGCAGACCTCTATACGAAATAAAATGTAAAATAAGTCTGGCAAGTGGGAAAACTTTAAAATATGGATTACACTTTAACACAGAAAAAAATAAAGAACATGTAACAAACCATCAGAGAGATTTATTTATGAAAAATTTAGCTCCTCCTATTCAAACAACATTTAGCTTCAGAAAGGTAGTAAGAGCCCAAGGAAACTTTAACCAGGTATCACTCAGCTTCAGCAAAGCATGGGAGGACACTTTCCTGCTCGTAGTCTTATTGTTAGGGTGTCTCCTCTATGTTCTTGTATTTTTTCTCTTTATTTTCTGTTCCCATGATCACTTTCTGACTTTGTCTCCAGGATTCTATTATTAAAACTATCCAGTATAAAAGAGATTCCCTTTCCCTCATCTTTTTCTCTTGAATGTTTCTGAGTTAGTCTGCTAGAAGTCAAGTTCTAAGAAAGCAGGACAATTTCAGGGAATTATGATGTATTTATGTGAGGCTGTGGCAGGGGGCAGATACACAATATAGAGGGGTCAATGGATTAAGAAAAATAAAATGTCAGCAGCCATATGCTTGAAAGAAATTAGCTGAGGAAAACAGAGTTTGGAGAAGCAAGGGAGATTCAGAGAGAACCACAAAGAGGAAACATTGAGCATCTATTCTGTACCATCCCTTATTGACATCATTGCATTTCATTGTCATAATTCTAGAAGATAGACATGTTATCTGTATTTCACAAAAGAGAAAACGGAAATTCAGAAAGGCCAAGTGAGTTGCCAAATGTTACACAGCTTGTAGGTGTTGTTAGCACAATTCAACAACAGCTCTGTTTAGCCTTGAATGCCATATATACTTTCTAAAATCACCCTGCTTCCAAAAAAGGATAGAAAAAGAAAATGGACCATGAAGAAATAATGGATTCTAGGATATCAATTTTTGTAAAGTAATAAAAGTGGCACTTCTTCAAAGTTAAACAAGAGTTCTATAGAATCTTTTTGCCATTGAAATTAATGGCAAAAACCGCAATGACTTCTGCACCAACTTTACCTATGACCACTTTTCCTTAAGAACCACAGGTAGCAGGATTGTTCAGACTACACAACCGGCAAACTGAGAAAAGATTTAAGTCAAACTTACTCAGGTATCCAGAAATGGGATTATTTTAATTCTGTGGGAAAGTTCATTTCAAGAATGGTCATGGACTGAAGAAAAGAGGAAAAATAGAAAGTAGAACATGTATTTATGGTTTATACCTCCTGAGGATATTGTGGTAGAAATAATTTAAATGCCTCTAAACTTTGGCAGGTGATACTGACTTTATCTGATCTCCTCTATCACCTTTTTCATCTGCTTGAAGAACTCCTATTGATCCTTAAAAGCTAAGCTCAGACATTACCTGCTCAATGCTTCAGAGTTAATCAGCCTGTTCCTTATCATCATTTCTGTATTTCTCTCTTATTTTGAGGCTCCTGTTGGCTCACGTACCATAGCTCTAGCATTCTTCACTGTTGACATAGATGGAGTCTACTGACCTCCTACTGCAAGTGATGGTGATGACTAGTGATGTCATCACCATCATGGATAGCTCATATTCTCTTCTCTAGAAGCGTTACATCACCCTGCGTCTCTCATGCCCAGAAGGAAAGCCCATTCAGTCTCCAATCTGTGCAACACCTCTCTCTAACCACAGCCCTGATCCTTTCAGCTTTCTTACTTTTAAACCCATTCTTTCACCTGAATGAGCTGTCCACGTCCTTGCTTAGACCCTGTGTCCTATCCCTTTCACTACTCTTTTGTCAATATTCTTAACTATCATCCAGCTTTTGAATTCATTGCACCCGCCCAGAAAAGTCATAACCTTGGATCAATCCAGCTACTCACCTTCTCACTGCCATACTTGAATTGCTGAGTGCTAGGGAAAAAAGGTAACATACCCATGCAGATTATTGACAATATAAAGTCATTCTTTTAAACTTTAGCTTGGCCATGTAGCTATGCAGCAGTCTTTCTCTGAGACTCAAGTCAGCCCAATCCTATTACTCTACAGTAGCTCTTACAGATCCTTACCAATTTTTAGAAGCCACCTACCTATCACCCTCTCCATTATTCTTGGATGCCACAGCTCTCACCTACCGCATAGAGGCTTCTTGACTGCACCCTGACCCTTCCCTCATGCCTTTAGAAACTTATGCATCTTTAACTTATTCCCACCCTCCTCCGTGGGGAAAAGTGTCCTCCAATGCCTTTTCTCTGCCTGTACTCTGAGTTCCCCTTCTTCCTTCCTTTCATCCACGTATTCTGTCTCTTCTTCTCTAATGCATTTTCTTCCTTTGTATAGAAGCAAATGCATACCTATACCACCTTTTAAAAGACAAGAACAGAGTCCCTGCAGCCACAGTATTGTACTATGGGGAAGGGAGAGAGATTTGTAAACCCCTAGATGAAGTTCAGCCTACCTGAGGTCACTGCTATGCAGTGACCCCTGGGTGAAGCCACTGTCACCTGTGTAAGATCAGGAGGCAAAACCTTCAACCAATGACTTGGGGGATAAGAAGGAATGAGAATATGTTAAACTCAAAGTCATTGGACAGGATAGCAGTGAGATTCACTTCAAAGTGAAAATGACAACACATCTCAAGAAACTCAAAGAATCATACTGTCAAAGACAGGGAGTTCCAATGAATTCACTCAGATTTGTCTTTGAAGATCAGAGAAATGCTGCTACTCATACTATAAAAGAACTGGGAATGGAGTAAGAAGATGTGATTAAAGTTTATCAGGAGCAAATGAAGTCATTCAGTAGTTTAGGTATTCTTTTATTTGTTTGTTTTTCTTTTCCCTCAATCACTTTTTTATTTTTAAAATAGTTCTTTTGTAATGTGGTACTCAAAATGGAATTGAAAACTGGCACTCCATCTCTTTAAAACATCTGGTAATTTGAATTCTAGTGCTCATTGTTCATTATCATTTGCTTTCATTGTGCTGATTTTTGGTGATCAAGCCTCAGTTCCCTTCGTATTGCCCTCTCCTTTTTAAAAATTACATGTGTGCACAGAGAGACCACCTTTTTTAGGACTGTGCATTTTCAGGCTTGTAGCAATAAATAAGATCGACCAAGGCAAGTGTTTGTAAAGACTTCCCAATTGGCCCTAAAGTTCTAGCATGTGATTGCTTCACTCCAAGACTGTGACTTTCACTGGGGGATGTAAGCTTTTCAGAGAACTGAACTGTGGAAAAATGACCTTTCCTTAACTTGAAGATAGCTTTAAAATTGGAGAGTCTAGACCAAAAAGAAGAGGAATAGCATATTGGAGTCAAGATGACAGATAAGGTGAAAGCAATGACTAACTCTAAAGATGGCTTCACTAAAGAGAATGCATTTTAAGATCTAAAAAAAAAAAATCTTGTCAGAAGATTCCATCATCCTGAATCATAAATCTGACAATGTGACTCTCTTCCTGTCCTCAAGATCCTTCAACATAGCCATTAGAGGAGTATGATTATTTTTTAGTTATTGAAGGATTGTAAGGTAAAATAAAAGACGAATGGATGAAAATGGCTGGAATTTTAACATTGAATAATAAAATCCAAACTCGTTTGACAGTATACAAGGACATTTTTGAGCTCTTTGTCAACTTTCCCAATTATATCTCTCCACTTAGTCTTCATATTCTATGCCCCAGCCAGACTGAAATATTTGCAATTCCAAGAAAGTTCCACATGCCATCTTTGCCCCATGCTAGTGCTCAGGTGAGTCTCTGTGTCTCCTGCTTAGTTTTTAGTTTTATTTATTAATAACCTTCCAAAAAAAAAGAGTCAATTAGTTTTCCCAAAGCTATGTGATCCCTCAAGAACCATGTGCATTTTTATATCACTTATCATATGGCATAATATCCTTCTACTCATTTGTCTGTGGCACCAAGTAAATGTTCCTTGTGATACATCCGGCTTTACATCTTATATCTCTTTCATCTTTGAATCCATCACCAGCATCTAGCATAGTACCTGGTTAAAAAAGACTATGCAAAGAGTTGAAAAAAGAAAGAACAGGTGGATTATTCAAAATACTTGTATTTCTGTTTCAGTTATTTATTGCTGTTATAAGCCATCCTAAAATTTAGTGGCTCAAAATAGCAATTTATTATTATCTCTTAAAGTTCTGTTAGGTTAACTGGGCTGAGCTGAGTGGTTCTTGCTCAGAGTCTCCCAAGTAGTTGCTAACAGATGGTGGCTGGGGTTGGAACCATTTGAAGGCCCAAATGGGTTTTATGGTCAAGAAAGCTGTACCATATGGCCAGTTATTGATTGGCAGTTCTGCTGAGACTGTCTCCTGAAGCTTCTATATGTAGTCTTTGGATGTGACTTGAATTTCTCACAGTATGACTGAAGTGTTTCAAGAGCATCCCAAGAGGAATGTTCCATATGGCCCAAGGGAAAGGTGCAAGGTTTCTTAAGACCTAGCCTTGGGAGTGCTGTAATATCATTTCTACTTGATTGTATTGGTCAAACAAAAACTGAAGATCAGTCTACATAACAGGGGAGAGAAATTAGACTTCACCTCTTGATTTGGCAATTGCGCATATGTGCAGGGAAACAAGAAATTGATGGTGGCCATCTTTGGAAACAAACTATCATAATTTGGAATGACAAACAATTTTAAACAAGACATTAAAATGTGCTATTATCCAAGACCTTTTCCTCCATTTGGCTATTTCACTCTTGAGAAGTATTTCCACTTATGGGATAAACAGGATTATGTGAAAAGATTATCAATGAAGTACCTGTCATTTCATCTATTCTATAAATAGTTTGAACCTGAAGGTTAAAATAAGATTAGGGAATGACTTACATGTTTCCATTATCTTTTCACTCTTAGATGGCCCTTATAAACATATGAGAACTGATGATAATACAAACCAGCCAATCCTCAGTTTTTCTCCTTTTGACTTTACAATTCTATCATTTTGATCTAAAAGATTAAATTCGGAAAACACATTTCTTTTAGAATAGTAATTCCTGTATAACTGGAACTTTTTCCTTTCTATAATTTAAAATTACCTTCACTGCCACCAAAAGGTGAACAAGTATCTATTGACTATGACAACAAAACAATACAGTGCTCTAGTAGTGATAGAATTATGTATTTAATGTCATTTATTTTTCATTTGGGAGTGAATTCTCTAGTAGCCAGTGAGCATTCCTCTGGTATAGAACATAGCTATTTAATTTTAAGATGAAAAGTAAAGAATCCATCATCCATTGAATGAGAACATATTAACACTCAGCTGTAGGATGGGACTAGATAGAAATATGTTGCAATTGTAAAGGGAGAAAAAAATAGCATTTAAAACAGTCACTCTTTTCTTCTAAAAGAAATGGCCTAATTCAATATCAATGAATCTGTATAGTGCTTACTTTCCTTTATGCCAGAGAAGCGAAAGAAGAGAAAGAAAATTTCAAAGTCTCTGCAATTCTTCAGTGCCACTGAAATGTGAGATGGGAGTTGGTGGCTCATGCTAAGCAGACACCGAAGAGTCCATGGACAGGAGAGTATGAAGAAGAAAGATGAAGATTCTGCCTGTCACACGAGGACAGGGATCCCTCTCTTCAGCAAAGTGTCCCACAACTTGGCTAGCACCTGGTCATCTTTCATGCTTTGTCTCATCCATTACTTTCCAAAATCCTCTTAAGCTTCTCTCTTCTGTGTTAATAGGGTGGAGACTGGGACAACGGAGAAAATGATGTGTATCAACGGAGGGGGCAAATAACGGGCTGTGTGAAACCCCTCTATCATCTCAAGCTTTCAGCAAAGTCTACCACACAAGCGAATGTCTTGTGTGAGTGAAGTTCTCGGGGGTAAAGAGACTGTGTTTCACATCTTGGGCAATATGGTGCAGAAACAGCATTTGAGGAACAGCATATGCAGCAAGAAATGTTAAGGGGCATGTAAATATCACACCAATCACCACTTATTCCCTCCCTCCATCCTCCCTCTCAAAAGTACTTTTGGAAAGATTGGGAGGGATTCAAGGCTACTACAGCTTACAGGTTAGGGTTGAAATAAATCTCATTTTAATCTCAATAAGCAGGACAACTCAATCTACATGTAGCCTCCAGTTTTTATTTAGATCTAATTGTCTTAGGCTTTGTATTCCTAGAAGGCAGAGATTTGGGGATAATTTGCCCTGATTCCCCATGCTTTGCTTACTCAAATGTATATACATGCTAAATGTTGTTGTTGTAGTTGCTGGAAGGAAGGAAGGAAGGAAGGAAGGAAGGAAGGAAGGAAGGAAGGAAGGAAAGAAGGAAGGAAGGAAGGGGAAGGAAGGAAGGAAGGAGGGAAGGAAGAAAGGAAGGAAGGAAGGAGGGAAGGAAGGATTTTATAGATTCTTTAAATAACTAGACAGACAGTTTTTACTCCAAAGAGCAATTTTGAGCTCCAAGATATTAATTTATAAAAGATAAAAATAAGTGTGAAAAAAGTTTTCTATAAGTTATCGATGACAAATTTTAATTTTTAATTATACCGGGGAAAGAAATGTCAGAGGCTCTTTTTAGTTAGGCAAGTTACCAAAGACATAGGTTATGAATAAATATTAATTGGTCTAGAGCTAAAATAAATTAGGTTATGATAGTTCTAAAAATGTTGATATTAACAAAGACTCCAAACTAAAGCCTATCATGTTTATGTAACATTTATGCAAATATTTACAGCCTTTTCAATAGATAGATTACTCCTGTGATATTGGAGTTTGTAAAATAATATTTTGCATGCAAATTATTTCATAGTTGGTTTATATAAACAGATTGGGGTTGGGTTGGTGTAGCACTTGGGCCTATCTGTAGAGCAGCTATTAGAGCTATATATGGTTTTTGCTATCATCCAGGAACGTTACCTTCAATTAGTGAACGATATGACCCCAATGGGATGCCATCTACTCAGGAGCATTGTAAAGCACTTTTAGATTTGTCAATGGCCCCATAGAACTCACTCAGTAGGATGGGCTGTACTTTAAACTCGTAAAGTTCAAGAAAGAGAACACAGCTTCCTTGCATTGAATCAATGGAGACAGCAGGTGCCAAAAGAAATTCAAGACCCAATGTACACATGAAATTTTTAATAGCATTACTTTCTATAAGGACAATAATGCTAAAGAATGAGTCAAGGCAAGGTCATCCTTATGAAGATATCAAAACTACCTGCTCCAGATTAGTCTCTGTAAAATCACTTTTTAAAAAAAGTTTATAACCGATATAGTTAATACCCCTCTTTCTTGAGTGCCTCAAAATTCTGGTTTTGATTCAGAAGACTTCTATGTAGGAGTTGCTTATGTTAAGCTGGCCCATTTATTTTTCCTCAGCTATACCATATATTCCATCTCTTTCTGTGCTCTTAGACCCCAACTATTCTCTATTTCTCTAGATCATAACCAACCTTCAAAGAAGGTCCAGTCTCCCAGTCACTTCCTTATACTTTTCTCCAACACTGCCACCCTTAAGTGATTATTCCCTCCTCCCAGTACCCATAACTGTCTGTGTCATTCATTAGTCATTGGGCAGAAGGCACGTTGTAAAGTAAGAATCTCGACTTAAACCTAGGTGATGATTGCTGCTTTAAGACTCCCTGCCCAACTCCAAGGCTATGTCCACTGAGACCCTGAGAATCTGACTATGGTATGGAAGCAAGAATCTCAAAGTGCTTGCATCTTTTAGACTATTATTAGACCTATCCTGTTTTCTTCTGGCACAATGCCAGAAAATAAACTTCCCCTTGCAAACTATTCATTCCCCTGTCTAGGGAGAGGCTAAATGAGGGTTTCGGCCATCTATCTTTACTCAACTTTTTTTTTTTTGTCAAACTCATTATTATACATAATCAAAACTGAGCTCTTAAAAACCTAGTGTACTTAATATAACTATTATTAATCCTGAATTGTTTTACCCTAACTAGAATCATATAAGAAGTCTCACTTTAGACCATAAGGTCCTAGGGCTGGAAAGGAATTTAGAGTTTTATTACTCCAAATCTTTGTTTTATTAAAAGAGAAAATTGAGACCCAGAAAGAGTTAAGAATTTACCCAAAGTTCCAAAGGGGTACAGTGATGGAGCCAGGTCTTAGATTTAGATGTCTTGATTTCAGTTTACTATACTCCTTTTATGCCTTTCTGCCTCTTCTCCTCTAGGGAATTCCCTAGGTAAATATATACTCCTTCTTCTCCTTAAAAGAGGATTGCCGGTTGGGCACAATCCTCATGCCTGTAATCCCAGCATGCCTGTAATCCCAGCATGCCTGTAATCCCAGCACTTTGGGAGGCCAAAGTGGGCAGATCACGAGGTCAGGAGATCGAGACCATCCTGGCCAACATGGTGAAATCCCGATTCTACTAAAAATACAAAAATTAGCTGGGCATGGTGGCATGCACCTGTAGTCCCAGCTACTTGGGAGGCTGAGGCAGGAGAATCACTTGAACCCAGGAGGCAGAGGTTGCAGTGAGCTGACATTACATCACTGCACTCCAGCCTGGCGACAGAGTGAGATTACGTCTCAAAAAAAAAAAAAAAAGAGAGAGAGAGAGAGAGAGGATTGTCTTGGTCAATATGATTTTTGAACAAGACAAACCATCCCCATTTTCTTTGCTCTGCCAGAGTTCTTGACAAAGAGCATAAAGGAATCCTGGAGGTGGTGAGATTAATTGGAGGACAGACTTGAGTCAGATGACACTAGCTGCTCCTTCACAGCATCAAATGGATTAAATGTGATAATGCAAACAGCCTAACACACATAATAGGTTGATATATGATGACTTGCCTTTTTTCCTCAACTCCAGAGATCAATTTCAATAATCAGGTGGGAAAAGCAGCAGGGCATCCAACGTCTGGAATTGAAAAATGATGATGGTGGTCAAAATAAAATTTTCTGTTTTAAAATAAATGCACATGAATAAAAATACAAAAAAATTGAAAATTCTAGCTTGGAGACTTATTTATTCTTTTAGGGTACCAGTCTTTTTATTATTACAGTGTAAGTGGAGAATGTTTCACCATGGACACAGTTGTATATGCTAAATAGAGATTTTACATTGCTTGAGTTTCCATTCGAGTTTACTTTTCTGAGCATCATGCCTAAGGGAACAGCCTGACAAATACATCATATCATTTGTGAGTTAACTTTTTAAATCTGAGTTTAACAAATGGAAATGAGATTTAGAAGCTAAAAGAATAAAGAGGCATAAAAATAGCAAGAAAGCCTTAACTCCGTGGTCCCAGATTATTCTGATGTATCGACTGACAAAATTTTTACTTTTCTAATTTATCCTCTTCTTTACTCTTTACTGGTAAGAGAATTATTTCTATAGGAGATCTTTAAGATTCTTCATTTGTGTAGTAAGTAGATTACAACAACAAAACTGCAAACTCCTTAGAAGTAAAAGAAAATGTAGTTTTTCAAACACAGGGAAGTGAAAATAATGATGACTTTGAGCATCTATTTTGTGCTAGCTACACTCAGCTAGGTAATTCTGGATGTGTCATTGAGCCTTGCAATAATTTTTCAAGGCAAGTATTGTTAATCTATTTCACAGAAGAGAGGCATAGAAATTAGTTGGCTTACCCAAAACACATGGATGATAAAGAGTGGAGCAGTCAAACCTGCCACTATAGGGCCCTGCCAATTCCTATGCAGCCTTCCTTAAAAGAAGCAATGGAAATAGATTTAGCTTTAGAGTCAGGAGATGTAGGCCAGAACTCAGGTCTTTATTTATAAATGTTTGGAGCTTAGACAAGATAGATGGTTGTCTGGGCTTTAATTTCTTTATCTATAAAATGAGAATGCTAGCGCCCACCTCAAAGGGTGTTGTGAGGAATAAATGAATCTCTACAATTTGTGAAAGTGATTTTTAAGCTGCTGAAAGCAATCAAAGGGAAGGTGTTTGGTGGTGGCTCTCTCAGTGCCTGCTACAATGATCTGCCACCCCCCACCCACCTTTCAGGATGGCCTTGAGAAGTTTGTGGACAGTGGATGCCAAGGTCAACACAAGCAGCAATGTGAGAAGATGAGTTATGAACCTTTTTAGGAGCTCTGAAAAGCTCAAGCACTCAATAAAATAATTCTTAGAAATTTAGTTTTTCAAAAGCAACTAAAACAGCCTTGCAGAATTACAGAAGCCAGGAGAATATCTTCAAACCTTAGTTAGAAAATGAAGACCCTTGAGTACCTAACTAGGCAGAAACTTTAATCGAATATACCCCATTAGATTTTCAAGAAATTATAGAAATTATGTAGCAAAAAGGCTTATTTTTTCAGATGAGGAACATGAGATCTGGATACCATACTAAGCAGTAGCAGAATTGGGACTAGAACCCAGGCCTCCTGGTTCCAAGTCTGTGCTCCTATCTACTATACGAATTGCTCCTCTAAATGCATTCAAATGCATAGGAATGGCATTGACAACAAAGTTAATGACAAAGTATTAACTATTAAGGCCCACCAGTATGGACCTGGATGGGTTTGAACTTACCGTGTGACCTTGAGCAAGTTACTTCACATCTGTGCCTTGGTGCCCTCATCTGTAAAATGTGTTATGATAATGCCAATTTCATGGATTATTATGAAGGTAATACACAGAAACTTCTTAACACAGTGCCAGTCGTTGCTCATTTCTTAGTTATTGTATAATCATCAATCCTCTGCATGTCATCAAACCAGAATTATGACTACCTGCGCCTCTCCTCTTTAGGATAACCCCAAACCATCTGGGAGTCTACCAGGAGACAGCCTGGATGTAACTTAGGCAGATCCTGTCTGTTTCTTCCCACATTAAGCAGAGTTTGAAGCAATCATAACACGATAGGATGTGCCTTGATATGAGGGGATAAAAGGAGATGTAGCACTCATTCTGAGAATTTGAGCCTGAGTCCCAGTTTTTTCACCTACAAATGAGAATACTAATACTCATTCTTTTTAACTTTGTGATACTCAAAACTGTCAGCTTCCATAAAAATTATAGACTATTCATTGTTATCGAAATTTAAAGCAAAAAGCAAAAATGCCGGTGGTTTTTCTTCTTGGTTTTAGAAGGCACAGCCTCTCACTGAAGTGGCTTTTTTACTTCCTTCTCACACTCAATATCTGGGGAATTTAATGTCAGAAATGGGTTAACATTCTATTAATTACATCTGATCTCATGGCCATGAACTTTGGTATTTGCTCACCTCTAACAAGGAAAATGTGGTCGTTGCCTTAGAACATGAGATCCTTTCTGAATAAATTGCGGAAGTCTTTTCAATAGCCTGCTTGTTCTTTTTACATAGGAGCTTAGATTTGGAATTACGTGGAAGCCACGCTAACCAGCTACCTGCTTTGTGTACTGTCCTAACAATTTGGCCTTTGATTTTATGTTTCTTTCAAAAGCATACAAGCAGTAGGCAAACATTATTCATCAAACTGGTTTGATGACATCCTTTTGAATTTGGCTTTTTTTATTTTCCTATGGCACAGTCACATCTATTCTCAAGGCTATGATGACCCACGTGTGCTGAGGCCTCTGGGCAGAAGTGCCACATTAGAGCTTTCATTGGACGGCTCAAGAGCTCCAGAGTTCCTACTGGCTGCCTACAGAAAGATATTTAGCATTTTCTCTGCAATTGCCTCCTTCCCTTGCCACAGTTTTCTCAGAGTTGTCTTAGAGGAAGTATTCATCTATATCTCTGTTAAGAGCTTTGATGTATAAGGACCCCACTTGCAGGGGCTGTGAGGCTGCAACTGGCAGATGTGTTGATGTATAACTAGAAAAATTACTTAAGTTCAATCTGATCAATACTGTGGTCAGTATTAGCCTCACACTCCTCCGTGCATCCTTCACCAAGCCCACAGTTTCTTCCCAGCCATGGTCCTTGAATCTATACTGCCTGAGGTGGACACTTGCGTTAAGAATAGCTACCCTCAAAGGTACTCGCGTTGTCACATTTTGAACTTCTCTGCCCTTTCTTCCTTTCCTCCCTCCCCATTCAATCCCCAACTTCACATACCCAGAAATCCTAGAAGCTTCCTCCCAGTAATCTCCTTGGAAGAAGCTGACCAGGCTCAGGGGCAATAAAGTAGTAGAGAAGTCCATATTGGACTCTTCCAATAGTTTCAGCTCTAAAAGGGAAATAAAAGCCCTAGTTGGAGACTGACCAGCTGTTTACCCACTACACACATGGTAAATGTTCTCTGCTGATAACTCTTGCTTCCATTTGACTAAGTGAGAATCCTTATGTCTAGGGATAAAGTGACTGACTCCAGTGGGAGGCCACTTTCAGAAGAAACAGAAATAGATGGATCCCACAGCACTAATCAATGCTAATATTGGGTGTGTTAAAAATAAACATGTGTTTTCCCTCAGTGAAATACAACTTCCCCAACCATTTCTTTTTTCCTTTCTCTTTCTCAATATTTCATTAATGCAAACTTTTCCTAACTCAAAAGGTGTTCCTGCATACAGATTGGTTTCCACTAAGAGAAGTACATTTTGATAAAATTTACCCAAAGTGAGCACCATAAACGTAGCAGCATAACATCACCTATGGTCACCCTGAGATTGTAACCAGTGAGGTAAATCTGAGCCAAAGACAGCTTTATATCTTTTAGTGGCTTTATTCCCTTTCAACTCAGTGGCTTGCTGAAATAGCTGCAATAATTAAACAGAGAACTTCTAAGCTATCTAGATTATGTAAAGATAGGTGCTAAAAGTCACACTAGAGTGGGAAAAGTTTTGTGTGGCAATATGGCTAGGTTACTAAACTGCCTTACACAGAACCTAATGCAATTAGTACTTCTGACCATAGACTTTCCACTCCTTTTTGAAACAGTAATACTAGCAGAGAAGCAATAGAAAGCAAAGAGATCACAATGGCAAACTCAGAGGTTCAGATCTTTGCTCTGTCACTTACTGTGTATATGAACTTGGACAGGTAATTGAACATTTCTGTGTTACTTTATTCATCTATGAACATGAATATTAGTAATACCTTTCTCTCAGGCCTGCTTTGAGGATATGAGAACACACACATGCATACATACATACATATACATCCATACTTACACACATAAACACACAGATACAGTAGTGCTCAAAAAATGTTGGATGTTGTTAACATTTGCTGCTATTAGGTTGGTGCAAACATAATTGTGGTTTTTGCATTGTTGGAATTTGCCATTTGATATTGGAATACATTCTTAAATAAATGTGGTTGTGTTATACATCATTTTAATGCACATTTCTTGCTTTTTTTATTTTATTATTATTATTTTTTGCTAATGACCTACTGCTTGCTGTTTATTTTATATTTATTTTAGACTATGGAAATGATGTTAGACCAAAAGCAAATTCAAGTGATTTTCTTATTTGAGTTCAAAATGAGTGTAAAGCAGCAGAAACAATTCGCAACATCAACAACGCATTTGGCTCAGGAATTGCTAACGAATGTACAGTGGAGTGGTAGTTCGAGAAGTTTTGCAAAGGAGAGGAGAGCCTTGAGGATAAGGAGCGGAGTGGCCAGCCATCAAAAGTTGACAATGACCAGTTGAGAGTATTTATTGAAGCTGATCCTCTTAAAACTACAGGAGAAGTTGCTGAAGAACACAACGCCAGTCATTCTATAGTCATTCGGCATTTGAAGCAAATTGGAAAGGTGAAAAAGCTTGATAAGTGGGTGACTCATGAGCTGAGCGAAAATAAAAAAAAATCGTCATTTTGAAGTGTTGTCTTCTCTTATTCTATGTAACAACAATGAACCATTTCTCAATCAGATTGTGATGTGTGATGAAAAGTGAATTTTATATAACAACTGGTGACAACCAGCTCAGTGGTTGGATCGAGAGGAAGTTCCAAAGCACTTCCCAAAGCCAAACTTGCACCAAAAAAAGGTCACGGTCACTGTTTGGTGGTCTGCTGCCAGTCTGACCTGCTACAGCTTTCTGAATCCCAGCAAAACCATTACATCTGAGAAGTATGCTCAGCAAATCGATGAGATGCATCAAAAACTGCAATGCCAATTCTTCTGTCAACAATGCCCGACCACATGTCGCACAACCAATGCTTCAAAAGTTGAACAAATTGGGCTATGCAGTTTTGCCTCACCTGCCATATTCATCTGACCTCTTGCCAACCAACTACCACTTCTTCAAGCATCTTGACAAATTTTTGCAGCAAAAACACTTCCACAATCAGTAGGATACAGAAAATGCTTTCCAAGAGTTTGCCGAATCTGGAGGCATGAATTTTTAGGCTACAGGAATAAACAAACTTATTTCTTGCAGGCAAAAATGTGTTGATTGTAATGGTTCCTATTTTTATTAATAAAGATGTGCTTGAGCCTCGTTATAATGATTTAAAATTCATGGTCCAAAACAGTAATTAGTTTTGCACCAACATTTCTTGTGTTCTTACTATGCACCAGTACAGTGCTAAGCATTTTACATGTATAAATTCAGTTATTTCTTACAACCACTCGAAGATGTAAATAATATTATAGCCTCTTCCAAATGATGGAGATACTAGGGGCCAAGTTTGCTAGACAACTTGCCTTACGTCACACAGTTAATAAGCAACATTGGGGCTCAGGCCTTATTAGAGGACCTTACTAGACACTCTGGATTGCCTCCCCACTGTTGAGTGCTAGACAAAGGACTCACTGCCCAGGCTGCCATTTGCAAGTAGCCGGCCATTCTTTCTATAGTGTTGAGTCATCAGAGTATACACATGGACATGCAAACACCAAAACATCTGAACTATTTCATGTGTCTACCTCCCATTTATTCAATAATTCATTCAAAAGCATTTACTGAAAGCTTGCTCTATGCCAGGCTCTGTGCAAGCTCTGAAGGGTCCAGAGATGATTGAGACAAGTCCTTGACTGAGACAAGTCCTTGCCCTTGGGAGCATTCCAACTCAAGTCAGGGGAACAGAAGTATTAAAAACAATTATATGTGGCTGCCTGCTACCTAGGGCTGTGCCCTCAAATAAAAAGGAGGCTTCCAAGGTAAACTGAACCAATGCCCAGCCCTATGCCCAAAACCCTCAAGGTAAGAATTTTCTTCTTCAGTTCATCTTCCTTAACTGATAATTACTCCACACATAGAGAGTCACTTTTACCAATAAGCTATTCCACTGTGAGGGTTTCAATTTCCTTCATGTAGCTAGAGCTAGAAGACAAGTCTTCTCATAAGCAACCAGCTCCCCATAGGAATCCAACATTTTCCATAATCTCTTCCATTTTTTATTATATCTTTGAGGTGTTACTTAGTTGAACAAGAAAAGCAGTTTTGCTTATGACTGGGTCTTTGCTTAGATTGAAATGGGGAATCCTCATTGTTTTATCTTGACACCAAGGGCTTAAGGGTCTTAGGCCCTTGCAGACTATAAAAATGTCACTAGGAAATTAAAATCTTAAAGATAAAAATAGTGGCATAGTTTTATTTATTTTTTCATTCTATAAATACTTATTGAACATGTAAAATGAGCCAGGTGCTTGGCAGGGTATAAGGAATACAATTATATACAATGGTAAAATGGTCCTTCCCTTTAGACTTACAATCTGGTCAATGAGACACATAGAGATGGAAAAATTTGAAGTACTATTAATATTAATCATTATAGAGCAGGGTGCAGTCACATGAATGGTAGGGGAGATAGACTATTTAAAACGTAGGGGATAACATGTGCAAAGGATCGACATGCAAATATGCAAAGAACACTACAAAGACTAAAAGGAAAACAATGTTGTATGGCTAAACATGAAATAAAACCTGAAATATGGCAAGAGATAAAACTGGCTATGTTTTTATGGTGGGAGATTTAACATGCTCCAGGCCTCAGTTTTCTCATTTTCAAAACAAGAAAGGTTGGGAGGCCAAGGCAGGAGGATCACTTGGTCGGAAGTTTGAGACTAGCTTGGCCAACATGGTGAAACTCCATCTCTACTAAAAATATAAGAATTAGCCAGGCATGATGGTAATCATGTTACCTGGGATTACCTGTAATCCTAGTTACCTGGGATGCTGAGGCAAGAGAATTGCTTGAACCTGGGAGGTAGAGGTTGCAGTGAGCCAAGATTGTGCCACTGCACTCTAGCCTGTGCGGCAGAGCGAGACTCCATCTCAAAAAAAAAAAAACCAAGAAACTTGTAACTGTGGACATAAAATACCTTCCAGCTTAAGTTAAGTGACATTAGCTTCCCTATAACCACAAATGAATACCCTGAGGACCCTCATCCTCACTGCCTATTAGAGGGGCAGCTGTTTTTCATGAATGAATCTGCAGGAATAGTACCATCTGATTCAGTGTTTTCTTTGTGAGACATTCTCTGAGAATAGATTTTTTTCCAACAAGATACATAATTTCCATATCAATAAACGCATTCCAGTTCCTTAAGGAGAAAGGCTTTTTTCCTATAATAAGGACCAAGATGTCCAAAGGAATGACAAAACTTGAGTAGTTCTGTCTTATGTGGCCAGTGAGGGCAAGAGCAAAATAGAAAAAGTGCTATCAGTAAGATTCAGAGCAAGCCCACTTAATACAATGCCATCTGTCCAGTGGTTGATCAATAATACAGACCTAAAAGAGGAGAGCTGGGTCTATACTGGCCTTCAGCATTATCTCCTTGCACTGTTTTCAAGGAATTAAGGAGCTTCTTTGTCCCTTAACTCTTCAATCATCTAAGATATGAATAATCATAATATACTTTACTTTCTGAAGCATTTTGTGGATTAGGAAGTCCTTTTATATGAATTATCCTACTCAAGCCTCATGAGAACCCAGTGAACTAAGATTTCTTATCCCTTTTGTACAATAGGAAATCTTTGGTTCAGAATAAGTGACTCACCATAAGCCTCTCATTGGTCAATAGACCTTTACAAGCCAAAGACTCTTTGGATTTGCTCTGTTGACAAAGAAAACTATGAAGACTGGTTGGTGTGAAGTTTCTTGCCAAAAAATTTAAAATAAAAATGAAAATTTAACACATCTGACTTTTCTTTTCCGTTTGTTCCTTATACATTAAATATGATATTTAACCAATTATCTCAACTGCCTCTCAACTGCAGAAAGTTAACCTCTATACAGAATGTATTTTAATATTTTATCAATCCAGACCTAGCACCAAAAGATGATTTTATAAATTATTTCATCTACTACATCCTTATTTTCCTTCCACAAGATGGAAATTAGCATATTAATCACTGCTAACATTTTTTGAGGATTTATTATTTAAAGGCTCTGTACTAAGTGCTTTTACATGGATTATCTTGTTTTATCCTTAAAACAACCTCATGAGGCTGAATATTTATTATGCCCATCTTCTTTTTTTTAGACAGAGTCTTACTCTGTCGCCCAGGTTGCAGTGCAGTAGCGTGATCTCAGTTCACCGCAAACTCCACCTCCTGGGTTCAAGTGATTCTCATGCCTCAGCCTCCTGAGTAGCTGGTATTAAAGGCACCCGCCACCATGCCATGCTAATTTTTGTATTTTAGTAGAGACAAAGTTTCAAAATGTTGGCCAGGCTGGTCTCAAACTCCTGACCTCAGGTGATCCACCCACCTCGGCCTCCCAAAGTGCTGGGATTACAGGTGTGAGCCACCATGCCTGGCCTGTGCCCATCTTCTAGATGAAGAATTTGAGGTCTTAAATGAGTTAAGAGATGATCAAGTTTTCATAGCTAATGAAGAGGTGGGGCCAAAATTCAAACCAAGACACTTCATTGCCAAACAGTGCCTGTGCTCTTAAAGTCCAATGTCTCCCTACCCCAAGACTCCCCCCGACAAGCAGCAGGGTTCCATAAAAAATGAAGGCAGTCTGTGCAATCCATGCAATCTCAAGGTTATGTGTGCAATTACTGATGGGGGTATAGGCATAGAACATCACACACTTCCTACCTTTCAGCTAGGATGACAATTTCAGTCTACTTCACAGGGATTTAGAGCACCATTGAAACTGCTTCTGAAGATATGCACTCTTCATATTCAGAGGGAGGCCCACCCCCACAGTGTTACTTAACCAGTGAGAGAGAGGGAACAGCAAGTACCTTCCAGGAGCCTGGCAACTGGCCAGGCTGAGATCAAGACCCCAGATTGGCAAGATTTAAAAGTGCAATCAGTCAACATGGGGGGAGGGAAAAAGCTAAGTGGTCCACATAGGAATCAAATGCATGAATCTGGCTTCATTAATATGCCTCATTAACTAATCAAACAAACTCATCAAAACTGCATTCGAGTTTATGGGCAAATCGAGTTTATGAGCAAAAAGGCAAAGTCACACTGTAACTCTTATAAAAGAGAAGTGCTGTTCATTTGCTCATTTTATTATATTGTTTTCCAAACATCATATCAAATGGCCCCTGGTGTTGAAAGGAGGCCTTGCCTGGAATGCTGGTGGCCCAGGAGGCAACCCTGGAAGGAGCCTGCCCTGACACTCCTGATCCTGGCCCCTCCCTCAGCACCCATTGCTGGGGCAGTTGCCAACAGCACTATAAATCCTGGGGGTTCTCAAAAGAAGAGAGACAGGAAGAGTTTTGACATGATTCTGAAAAAACTATGATCCAATTGGATAGATTTTAATTTCGGTTTAACATGGACCCCAGTTTTAGATGATCTTATTACATGTGCTCTTTTCAAAACATAAAAGTTAAAAATGAACCTTTAAAAAATCCCACCATCATTTTCACAAATAGCTTGCAGCAATTTGGTTATTGTTTTCCACCTCCAAAGGACACAAAGCAATTACTCAGAGGGATAATTACAGGGATAGAAGGCATTGAGGAACTGAGCCTTCCACCTCCAAATTCCATCTCTGCTGGAAAGTAAGCAATTGGCTCATAATTGCCAAACTCAACTAATGGGCACGAGAAGCCCAATGCCATTCATGTTGGGTATAAATGCTGAAGACATTAATAGCATAAAATGGTAAAATCTTATTTTTATTCATGTACTTGTGTTTTGAAGATATCATAAACCATTCACTGACTTATTAGGGAGGAGAGACATAATCCGTTAGAAAATACAGAACAGAGCTTTGATATCATAAAAGCACCATTCTTCTTGTAAGGTTTGAAACTTGAGTCAAAATCCCAGCTGCTGATCTCACTTTGTGCTAGTAGCAACAACCCTCTGAGCCTCGGAGTTCCCATCTGTGAATCCCAGCCATAAGATGATGTTGTTGTGAGGATGACATAAGAAAACATAAGGAGATGTGCCCAGCACATAGTAGGGCTCCACAATCATCTTTTGAACCTGAATCTGAATAATGTAGGTTGCTCACTTACAGGGATGAAAGGGATGAAATCTAGGCCACTAAGTCACAATGTGACATGCAGAAAAAATAAACTTGACTAGGTAAAATTTGATGTCCCACTATTGAAAAGATCACAAGGCATTTATTGGTTTTAAAAAGAGAAATAACACATACATTACTCTCTCTCTCTCTCTCTATATATATATATATATAATTTATATATATATATAAATTATAATAAGACCCAGACAAATGTTCTGGAAAGTCCAAGCTCCCCTTGTATATAGAGTGTACAAGAAAAATCTGTAAGAATTCCAAAATGATTTAACTGAATTATCTCAGAAAATCAAAACATCTAACATATCCAGCAATCATTTCAACATGACTTCAGGGTCCAAACACCAAAAAACTGTGTCTCAGGCCAATACTAAAATCTAGTCCTGCTTTGTTTTATGTGCTTGAAGAACAGATGTGTGGTATGAATCTCTATACAACAACTGATATTTTGTCTGTTGTTACTGGGGAGTTTCTTCCTTAAAGTGACACTATGGTAAACCTTTTTCTGGAAATGATTATCCCTTATTTTATCTTTCATGTAAATATGGGTCTTCTAGAAGCTCATCTGCTCCTGACTGCTCACAACTATCCCTCAGGAACTCAGGAACCCTGAGAATGGAGAGGGAATCAACATGAGCCAGAATTCAGGATATCATCTTTGGGAAGAGTCTGGCTCTCGGGATCTTAACAGACTCAGGTTTGAGTCCTGTCTCTGACATGCACAAGCTGCATAAAATTGGATAAGTGACTTAGGTGACATCTTCTTCATCTGTAAAATGGGTAAAATAATCTTCTCATCTTCTTCATCTGTAAAATGGGTATAATAATCATCTAGACCTAATAGTTTATAATTTAAATTTGATGAGACTATACCTGGGAAACCCTGAGAATAATAAGTGTCAGTAAGTGTTAGCTGTTGCCATCATCCTCATTTTGGCCAATAGACACTGAGAGATCTCCTCACATTAGCACTTAATCCATGTAACCCTTTTGCTCTTCACACAGCCTCCATTATTTATAGTCCATATCAAGCCCACTGAGGAGTGTAGCTTTCAGACCCAGTCATATAACACTATCTCCTTAGAGAAAAATAAGACAAAGAAGAGGAAAAGCTACATGACCTTCTCTTCCTTCTCTCGTGACATCTAAAGTGTCCATAAAAGTCAGAACAGATAATAAAAAGTACATGTTGATTGACAAGTTCCTTGAATTTCACTGATTTCTACAAACCAGAAATCAAGAAACCATGGTTCCTGTAGCACACTCATTCCACAAAGATGTCACAGGTACCAGAGAAAAGCAGAGAGCAAGGGAATTAATTAATTAGTTTCAGTTAGGCACCAATCAAATAATACCTTTATCTTCCTACCTAATAGCCTGGGACTTAATCACGAGCTACTACTGACCATAAATATTCATATTGGCATTTGAATTTCACCTAACTGACCTTTTATGTGAAAAAGTCAAGCTTGATCAAGACTGTGGGATACTAATGACAGGCAGTGGAAGAGGATACATGAAAAAATATTGACAGAACCTTCCCACAAAATATGAAACCAGCACAGAAAAGATTTAAAGGAGGTAAAATAATACCTGATACTGGACTGAGCTGGCACCATGGAGTCTCTCCTCTCCTCAGCTCCTACCAGACTCCACTGAAGGTAGGATTAAAAAAAGAAAATTCTTTTACCCTCAAATCTTTTAGTCAGTTACCTTTGTTGATGATAGGGCCGATGATGGTTAGCTTGGCCTATGGGCTTCCTGCACTGTCTGCTGCTCTCTTTTGGATTTGGAAATCTAATTTGAGTCTCAAGAAGCCCTTATGAGGACCAGAGCAGAGCCGAAAGTGAGAAAGTAGGGAAGGCTGGAAGGTCAAAGGAGAGACGAGGAGACCTTTGGGGGAGGTGTCCTCCCAGGGTGTCCAGTACCTGGCAGGAAGGTGGCAGAGGAGGCTGGACACTGCTCATTCTTTCACACATAAAAGGGGCTTTTATTAACTATCTCTGTGTAAAAACTATTCCAGAAACTGTGGAAGTAAAGATGAACAAGACCTGGCCCCCATCCTTAAGGTTATCATTATGTATAGGGGAAACAAATCACACACAAAAACACACATTACTTTTATACAATGGGGTTTCATGTGACTAGTGCTAAATGTGAGATGTGAACAATGTCTAAGCGATTCCAGAGGAAAGAATGCCTTAAGGGTATTGGGAGTGGTCAGAAAGGTGTCCCAAGGAAGATCATATTGTGGTCTAAAGGGGCATGAGTTTGCAAAAGCACAAGTTGAGGTGAGAGTACAGGAAGACGACAAGTACTCCAGGTGGAAGCACCAGCATAAGCCCAGGGCTGGAGATAAGAGGCAATCCTGTGAGGATTAGTGCCCCTGAAGAGCGAGGTGGGAAAGACATGTGGAGGGGAAATGAAGGGAGATGTCTGCAGGCCAGATCACAAGTAACTAAGGGTGCCCTTCCTAGTGTCTGTATCTAGGACAGAATTTCTCCCCAAGAATGGATTTGGCCAGAATGTCTGTTGTGCTCTAATAGCTCTCAGGAACATGAGAATGTGAATGGGGAGGAGAAGGAAGAGGAATGCCCCACAATTAGGGCTTCAATAAAGTGACATGTACCCTCAGTTACAAACAGGAAGAGAAAATATGGCATTTGCTCTTTAGGTTGATTTTGATCTGAAGTCTTAACACTGTCTTAAGTGAATACTATGCCCTCTAATTTTCTGAAATTGCAAGGTAAATGTTTAAGATGAAAAACAGGGAGTTAGTCCTTTTTTTATTTTTTTCTGAGCTTAACCTTAAGAGTGAAAAAGAGTCTGCCTTCACATCACACCCACGCAGATCTCTGGATTCATAGGATGAGCAGGGCTGCTGTACTAATCACATTTTCTTATTGCAGGATGCAGAGCTACATAATAACTGGTGAGTAACTTCACATTGAGGAGTTAGGTTTCAGAGCTGGCTCTTAGGGATCTGGCATAAAAGCAACTCATAGTCCTTCACAGGGTCTCCAGTTACTGGGAATGGGCAAACCTCGCTGAAAAAGAGGAAGGAGGTATGTGGGTGTCAACCGGTTTGCAGCTCTGAAGCCACTGGATTTCTCAGCTCCTGCTTTTCTTCTTCCTCCTCCACCTCTTCCTGCCCTTGTTTCTCCTCCATGAACCCAAGCCCCTGCCCCATCACATGGTTAAAGAAGCAGCTACAAAATAAGGACAAATTATCATTAAATTAGAGAGGGAAAATTTTACATTTGTCTGTTCTAGTGAAATTTTCCCCAAAGGGCTCAAAAAAATCTGGCAAGTGCTCCCTTCCTGCTGCAAATAGGTGGGAGTGTGTGGCAGTTCCATATCTACCACATACTAAGCACTTACTATAAGGCTTTAGGCATTGTTAATGCTTTAAATAGATGTCTCACTTTAACCATCTCTTCAACCCGACAGTACTATTGTGACCATTGTATGGATGAGAAAATGGAGGTACAGAAAAGTTAGGGGCTTCCCCAGAGCTCACAGCTAGTAATTGGTGGAGCCAATATTTAAATCTTGGCAGTCTGTCACTAGAACCCTGGACATCTACCACTATATTATAAAGCCTCCCAGACTCCCAGAAATATGCCCATGAAATCTCCTAGATGCTGAAAATGGACCAAATTTCACCAACGCCTTTTTAATGCAAATTATTCAAATGGATAAATGTGGATTACTATATCTTTAGGGTTTTTATTAAAACTTTCTCTACTGTGTATAAAATATTCAAGATATATATGAAAGGTAAGAACAAGTGGCCATGTATGTGGTATGTTTACTCTTCCTACACACCAGTGCTCCAGCTCTGAATATCTGAGCTACTGGACCATTGTCCACTTTGACCTTGAACAATAGGGAGATCCTTCTAGCCATGATTGTTCTTGAATCACCAAACTCCTCCTCCTGCCCTTGCATAATGTGCCCTGCCCTGCTGACAATACATGCCCTGATGTACTAAGTCACAACACTGAATATTCCTCTGTCCTCATTTTTTTCAGCAAACAGGATGAATATCAGCTCCAGCAGAATGCCCACAAGGTTGTATGAAATTTAGTGAGAGAAAATTCTGAAGTAAATGCTGCAGAATTCTATTATACAGCACTGTTTCCAGAGTGCTCAGCATGTCACATTGCCCTGTAGAGCTGGGAATGCAGAAACAAAGGCCTCCAGTGTTGTTTCCATCTGTAAGAAGGCTGAATTAACGTTGCTAGGGAAACAAAACCTCAGTTTCCTATTCAGTTTACTTTCAGCTTATGTGTCACACCTCTTGCAGCCTCGGTGAAACACAATAAAGTAAGAGAACTACAGTTCTTTTATTAAAAGCTCTTAGCGCACATATTTCCCAGCTAAAGATAATCCACAGGAGGATAGATTTGGGCAAATTTCATCATAAAAGTGATTCAACTCCACTAGATTTTGCTATATGGTGGGGGGAAGATTACATAAAAAGATGCTTGTGTGCATTGCTCACTGTACCTAGGAACACATGACCCAGGAATGGCATTTGTCTCTATTTCCAGTGGTCACAGTTACAGCCTAAAAGTCTTGGAACTTGTGTATAACTTATAATGTATATATAACTTGTGTATAAGTTATAATGTTTATAATGTGTATAAGTTATAATGTGTGTATAACAATCAAAGAGAGAGAAAATTGGAAGAAATGCAGTAATGAATGGGGTCAGAATGGTGGATAGAGGGTAGGAAAGCAGGAAAAGAAGAAAGAAAATGGTAGAATCAGCTCAGTAGTTAGTAATGGACCACAAGACTTTCAAGAGGGAGCTGATCAATTGATTCTGATGTTGTAAAACATATAGGAGAAATGGGTGACGGCTAAGGCAAACCAAACCAGACATCAAGGATGATCTGGAGAGAGGATATGGATCACACTTGGATGAGGCTGTGTCTGCACAAGCATGGGCTCCTCCTTCCTTTGCCGAAATATGCCGCCATCTTAAGAGCTAAAACCAAGCAAGCTTTCTGCTGACTGCTCAGCTGTCAGTGTCTGCACACTTCCAGGGACTTGTCAAATCCTAGTCTTAATTCATTGTCAGTCCCCAAGGTTCATGAAGTGGTCCATGTTTTCCAAATCTCAGTTCAAACATCATTTCCCAAGGACATCTACCCCAACACTGCAGACTAGATTCAATCCATGCTACGCATTCTCAAAACCTGGCTATCATTTTCTCCAATTTACTCAGAGTTAGAAGTTACGTATTTCTGTGATTTTATTTATCTTTCTCCTTTATTAGACTATAAGCTCCTTGGATATAAGAAGGGTGCTTGTTTCTGCTTAGCATTGTGTCCTCAGTTCCTACACAGAATCCGGCACATAGTAGAGTCTCAGCTAATATTTGTTCAATGAATGAATGAATGTATCCTAATCAGATATGACTAAAAGGTAAACAAATCACTCCATGATGACTAATGATACCAAGCCTTCAAAGGCCAGCAGGAAGTCACAGAATCACAAGTCAACTTCTGACTGAGCTCCTTTCCTAGGGAAGCACACACTCCAAGACAGCACCACCCAGAAGTAGACCATATAAAATTTGGATCCATCGTGAATGTTTAATTGCAGCCTTATCTTCCACATACAATGTCAGTATTTGGCTTGCCTTGTATGACCATGGGAGGCTTTCAGAATTAGTTTCTGAATAACTTCTTAAGGTTTTTTGATATATTGACTTCAGCCAAAGAACATTGGTATTTCCTGAGACCGGAAAGATTTGGGCCTTGTGTGTAAACAACATCTTGGATCAGGCACGGAAATTTCAACAGTACTTGGCAATTTCCTAGCAGCTTACAACTGCTGATCCCGCCAACACAGGGAGTTTAGATACAGTTTCCTCATCCCTCTAGTGTCTATAAATGTCCTTCCTGCAGAAAGCAAGTGGCCAGAGGCACAGAGAATAGTGATGTACTCAAGTTCTCCTTCTGTGGCAGAATTAAGAATTAAATCTAGCTCCAGTGAGGAAGCAGCAGACCATGCATTCAAGACCAGTTACATAAATGGTTTGAGTCACATTATTTTTTATCAAAAACTGTTTTATTCATTTGTATTATTCCATTTGTAATATCTAGGTAAGTGGGAGATAGGAATGTGTCAAGAAACAAAGGCTCTGGGGGATACCACAGAATGCCCATGAGTAAATCTGTAAGACACCACTGATAACTGTTCCTTTCATCAATATCAGGAAAAAGGTCACCAAGAAAGACATGGCTCTGAGGGATCCAGAAGCCACTGGATCTTCCCAAAATGAGAATTTCCTCAGAAAGAAGAAGAAAGAGGCCCAGATTTGAGTCAGAGGGATCCAGATATGAATACTGGTTTTGTCACTGAGCTGTGTGGCCTTGGGCAAGTTACTTCACCTTTCTGAGCCTCAGTTTCCTTATTTTAAAAGCAGAATAATAATATCTGCCTTCCCTCACTGTTTCAAAATTAGAACTAGCATGAAGAGAGACTCCAGACTGCTATTTGGCTTGTAATAAGTTCAACTGTCATTTCACTGGCCATCTCCAAATTGCCCTGACCACTTCTCCATTTTTCTTTGTTATCATTCTGGACCATGCCAGGTATCCTTTATTCATACTACTGTTTTTCATGTAGTTTGCTGAACTTAGAAGTGTCATTTTCTTGGCTTTAATATCTATGATAGTAATGACTTGAATTGCCTATTAATTGTATTTTGTGGTCTCATGATACGAGAGAGAGCAAAAGCAAAAGTGAGAGAGCTAGAGAGAAAGAAAGAGAGCAAATGAGGGCAAGCAAAGTCCAGAGACAGCTACATAAACCATATTTGATTATGTGCATCTGTCAGAAGTAGGCCAGACCGACGGGATGATCAGGAATAAGTGCAGCTGGAACAGAACCCAGATGTCTTTCTTCTGGCCCCTCATCACATTCACTCCCACTTCTCTTTCACTCCCCACTCCATCACTCCAGATTTGGTCCCTCTTCTTTATGATCCCAGCCTTCCACCATGACCACTTTAATGAACTTTGGTCCTGGCCCTCATGCCTGTCATCATCTTCTGTCTAGTCCAGAGTGGTTCTCATGTGCTCTCTGACTCTGTCCAGGACCAGCATTTCCTCCACTGTCCCTTCTCAGTTGAGCCCACTTTGGCTTCCAGTGTCTGTCCTTTCCACCTCTCCTCAATAGGTATCCTAAATCCACCACTGACTCATTGTAGTTCAGGGCCACTGTTCTTCCTGCCTCTAGTTTTGTCTCCTGACTAGCTCATTCTTCCTTTCCATTTTCTTGAGCCAGGAGGGCCAGAAAAGTCTCTTGTTAATGATGTTTGCACACTGCAGGGTTGATCGCCCCGTGCCACCACAGACCTGACCAAATGTGAACTTGACTTAGATCTTGCATGGGCTATGCAGGTATTAAAATCCGGCCTCCTGCCATCAAGCAGCTTACATATGATTGGCAGATAACACAGACATATGAACGATATAAAGAAAAAACAGCCACAAAAAGTCTCATTTGAATTTGAATAATGTTCTCAGTAGATCATTATTTATCTGAGAGAGAAGGCACCAAAAGAATCCAACAAAAAAAATGGTCTTAACTGGATTATTTTTATGATTACTTAATTTCAAATTTATACTAATATAATGACTAAAATATGGTTTGCTAAAGTACAATGCATAGGCAAAACAGAATCCGCTGAGCTAAGAATGACCTGTCAGTGATTCCATAAAGACCAACTTGCATAACAGAGACTGGATGACACAGAATTTAAGGTACAACTGCAAGGATATTGTAACAATCTTGATGGCGATCAATAAGCTGATGATTCCTTATTGTTTATATATTTCAAAAATAGCAACTACTTTAAAGCACTGAATTTCAAGTATACACACACAGAGCTACACATACACATAACATGCTAAGTCATCTTTTGTCAATCATTGTACTTTTTAGAGTTAATATATTTCAAACTTCAAAAATATTAGATACAACTCACATTGTTAACATTTGGATAATGGTATTTTCAATGAACAAATAAGGGCTATTGATCAACAAAAAAAGCATACGATTTAAATAACTGAATTGCAAAATTAAGAAAGCACATCAACTTTGCATATTAAGGATATGTAGGAAAATATATTCATAAAGTATCTGTCATCTATTTCAAAGGGGAATGCTTAATTAGAATGCAATGACCTCAATTGATCATCCAGTTTAAATGGTTCAGGATTGTGTCCTAACTAAAAGCCACCATGGTAACTAAAAGTGAAGGCAAACAGCTGCTCACTCTGTGGCCTAACTTTGTTCACCTAGTTAAAAGTTTTCATGCTAGATAATATACTTCCCACATTTTGTACTTATTTTTAGTTTCTAGGAAAAAATGTAGAGGCATTCTGGCTTTTTTCTTGGTATAAGTCATAGTCCATTTGTTATGGTTACAGATAAGAAACATCCAAAACAACAAACAAACAAATGAAACCAGATAAGAAACATCCCAGATATTTCTATGTAATTCTAGACATCTAGGTGTGCTGAAAGACACTTCAGATTTGAACATTTCCTCCCACAATGTTTGGTCTGTGTGCGTTAAAATCCAGTTAAGCAAGTCTTTATCTCAAAGCCTGCTATGTGGAGAATCTGACCTGAAACAAACATCCATATATTTTTTCATAATTGGGGGAATCCCAATATGAGTGAGAGATAAGACCTTACTTCCAAGAATAGACGTTATCACTCTTTACTTACTGTCAGCTAGAGTGTGAGCTCACGCCTCTGAAATTTGAAGGAATGACCCAGAGGTTCAGGATCAGAGTTACAGAGTTGAGATCCCAGTAGTGCGGTCACAAAGGACACATGGTGACAATGCCAAACAGCAGTGATCTAAGAGGGTAACTCCTATGGCCTATCTTTGACTATGCTTCACTTCCTTTGGTTTCCATCTATGCCTAGTCTATTATCCTTCAAATGGAGGTATGGGATATTATTCCTATAAATTTATATTCCACTTAAGTTAACTAGATTAATTTCTGTTTTATTCACTAATAGAATCTTGACTTGCACAAAAATACTAGTAGAAGTTATTGCAATTTACAGAGCTATAGGATAATGGAAGAGGAATGGACAAAACAATACATGGAATTTGTTAGGTAGCTTATTTGCTGACAAAGGCAGTGAAAATATAGCTAACGTTAAAGGATGGGAATACTGATGCTCTTGGCACAGATTGATGGCATGACTAATGAAATTGTGACCTATGATTTGATGATATTAGGGAATTTGTGTTCAATGTGTTAGGTATAGTCATGGTATTGTGTTTATGGAAGAAAATATTATTTCTTTAAATATGCATATTTCCATATTTGCAATGAAAAGCCATTTTGTCTATAAATAAATTTAACAATATATTTGTAAACATTAAACATAAGTGGTGTATATATGTATTTTATTTATGCTATTTTCTCTAGTTTTTATGTGGCTAAAAATATTTAAAATGAAGATTCTGAAAATTATTACTTGTGATTACCTGAGAAGATCACAAACCAGTTGGAAGGAAGGGAAACAAGTATCCATTGCCATAGAACAGTAAAAAGTATCTAAAGAATTGAAGAATGAAGTCAAATAACAATATTATAACCCTAAATTATTAGTTAAAATTATAAACTTAATTATAGGGACTAATATAATTTTGTAAAATTGCCTCTAATCTCTTATAGCTACTTAGCTAAAATAAATGAATAATAAGCACTAAGTTCTACCATGCACATTGTTGAATTACATCCATTGAGTTCACAGATTTCCCAGGCCTTTTTCTGAAAATGTGGACACTGACAGAGAACACATGAAATGTCCAAAATTGGAATGGAGCCCTAATGGGGGGCTTTGGAGGACTTGGAAAATCAAGAACCTACAGCTTCCATTTAGTTTCCTCTCTCAATGGAAGTAGCTTCTCCCTTGTCCTGCCTTTCCTGAGGACCCTGCAACTCTCTAATCTGTAGAAGTTAATTTATAATTGGAAGCCATTTCTCTTCATGCCCCATTACCCCACCCTTCACTTTCTCCAGAATCCTGACTAGAATCAGATTCCCAGTGTGCTCCAAATCTGCGAAGATAAAATCTATGTTACAATAATTGCAAAAATTGTGTAAGTTATATTAGGAAAGACATGGTTTATATATATGCTAATTTCTGGATTCTGAGAGTGTTCGACTAAGAAAGGCATTGCAATTTAATTAACTGAATTTATTAATATAGGTGCAATAAACAGATTTTTTAAAGTTAATACACTAGTTCAAGCTGCTGGATCTTATTGTCTTCTTTTTTATTATTATTATTTTTTTTACTTTAAGTTCTGGAATACATGTGCAGAATGTGCAGGTTTGTTACATGGATATACATGTGCCATGGTGGTTTACTGCACCTATCAACCCATCATCTAGGTTTTCAGCCCTGCATACATTAGGTATTTGTCCTAATGCTGTCCCTACCCTTGCCATCCACCCCCCAACAGGCCCCAGTGTGTGATGTTCCCCTCCCTGTGTCCATGTGTTATCATTGTTCAATTCCCACCTATGAGTGAGAACATGCAGTGTTTGGTTTTCTGTACTTGTGTTAATTTGCTGAGAATGATGGCTTCCAGCTTCATCCATATCCCTACAAAGGACATGAACTCATTCTTTTTTATGGCTGCATAGTATTCCATGGTGCATATGTGCCACATTTTCTTAATCCAGTCTATCATTGATGGGCATTTGGGTTGGTTTCTTTCCTAACTGACTTAATTCTACATTCAACATTGGCCATAGGAAATAAAGTTGACATTTCATAAATTTCTTGGAATGTTATTAAGAAAGTTATCCAGAGACACTGAAAGACTGTTGAAGTGAATTTTATCATCCACTGACCCTCATACCCAACTATGACCTCTGAAAGAGTCCTCAAAATACTCCCATTACTAAAGCCTTAAAAAATATATTGGTGAAGGGAACGCCAGCGTCTTTATAAAGTGTCCAAGTTGTTCTCTGTAGGTGAGAGATGCTGAGGTTGAAATGAGCTCAGTGATTTCAACATGGATTGAAAGACTCAAGGTGGAACTTCACCACCAGATATAAGGTGTATATTATTACCAAAATAGATTGCTTGGGTCACTATGGTAATTAGAATGATCTCACTCAAAAGCCACAGTTCTCAAACCATATACTAAGATGCCCAAGGCTCTGCAGCAAAGTCACAGAAGTGGCCCAATATCTCATAAATGTCAAAGGAAAACACAGTGAAATATACTGCATGTACTATTAGCTCAAGATAGTTTATGATTTCTACTTTAGATCATGCCACATTCCTTTCAGTAACATCATATCTTTGAAAAACAGGGTTTTGGTGGCTGCTGTGGTAAAAAGCAGATACTGACATGAAAATTAATGTTGAACAGAAAATGAGGGTGGTAGTTTTTAATGTGATTCCCAGATTTAAAAATATAAGTAGTGCCTAACAGGTATATATATTCCACAAGTAAGAAATTAAAATTATTTAAAGATAAAACAAAAATGTACTCTTTTCTTCCAATTTGTGTGTCCTATGTTCTTCATGTACACATCCCATTGGTAAGTAGTTGAGGTTATTTAAGAATAAAACAAAAATACTTTTGTTCATTTTATGCATATTTCTTTTATATAATCCACAAGTTATTAGGACATAAATATGTATGAAGTTGTTTTAGCCCAACTACTTAATAAATGGAACTTTTAGTTACTTAATTTGACCTAGAGGCACCAAAAAAAATTACTGAGACACTATGGACACTAAGACTGAGAAAGTTTGGAAATCTCTATCCACAGAGATCTTAATGATGAGTTCATTACTGTTACTAAGACCAAACAACTTTGTTTTCTTTTTAATTTAATTTAATTTTATTTTAAGTTCTGGAATACATGTTCAGGACTTGCAAGTCTGTTACATAGGTAAACGTGTGCCATGGTGGTTTGCTGCACAGATCAACAGAACACCTGCATACATTAAGCCCGCATGCATTAGATATTTATTCTGATACTCTCCCCACCTTCCCCCCCTACCCCAACAGACCCCATTGTGTATTGTTCCCCTTTCTGGATCTATGTGTTCTCATTGTTCAGCTCCCACTTATAAGTGAAAACATGTGGTGTTTGGTTTTCTGTTCCTGTGTTAGTTTGCTGAGGATAATGGCTTCCAGGTCTATTCATGTCCCTGCAAAGGACATGATTTCTTTCCTTTTTACAGTTGTATAGTATTCCATGGTGTATATGTGCTACATTTTCTTTATTCAGTCTATCATTGATGGGGATTTGGGTTGATTTCATGTCTTTGCTATTGTAAATAGTGTTGCAATGAACATACACGTACATGTATCTTTATAATAGAATGATTTTTATTCCTTTGGGTATATACCCAGTAATGGGACTCCTGGGTCAAATGGTATTTCTGGTTCTAGGTCTTTGAGGAATCGCCACACTGTCTTCCACAATGGTTGAACTAATTTACATTCCTATAAACTGTGTAAAAGTGTTCCTATTTCTCCACAGCTTTGCCAGCATCTTTTGTGTCTTGACTTTTTAATAATCTCCATACTGACTGGAGTGAGATGGTATCACAATGTGGTTTTGATTTTCATTTCTCTAATGATCAGTGATGTTAAGCTTTTTTTTCATATGTTTGTTGGCTACATAGTAGACACAATAAAAAAGTGATAAAGGGAATATCACCACTGACCCCACAGAAGTACAAGGATACAATAAACTAGAAAATAAACTAGAAAATCTAGAAGAAATGAACACATAAATTCTGGACACATATACTCTCCCAAGACTGAACTAGGAAGAAGTTGAATCCCTGGATAGACCAATAACAAATTCTGAAACAAAAAAAAAGCCCAGGAACCGACAGATTTACAGCTGTGTTCTACCACAGGTACAAAGGGGAGCTGATACCATTTCTTCTGAAACTATTCCAAATAATTGAAAAGGAAAGACTCCTTCCTAACTCATTTTATGAGGCCAGCACCATCTTGATACCAAAACCTGGCAGAAATACAACAACAAAAAATAAAACTTCAGACCAATATCCCTGATGAACACTGATGCAAAAGTTCTCAATAAAATACTGGCAAACCAAATCCAGCAGCACATCAAAAAGCTTATCCACCACGGTCAAGTTGGCTTCATCCCGTGGATGCAAGGCTGGTTTGGCATATGCAAATCAATAAATGTGATTCATCACATAAACAGAACTAAAGACAAAAATCACATGGTCATCTCAATAGATGCAGAAAAAAGGCCTTTGATAAAATTCAACATCCATTCATGTTAAAAAACACTCTCAATAAACTAGGTATTGGTGGAACATACCTCAAAATAATAAGAGCCATTTATGACAAGCCCATAGCCAATATCATACTGAATGGGCAAAAGCTGGAAGCATTCCCCTTGAAAACAGGCACAAGACAAGGATGCCTTTTCTCACCACTCTTATTCAACATAGTTTTGGAAGTTCTGGCCAGGGAAAAAGGCAAGAGAAAGAAATAAAGGATGTTCAAATAGGAAGAGAGGAAGTCAAACTGTCTCTGTTTGCAGATGACATGATCCTATACCTAGAAAACCCCATTGACTCAGCCCAAAAGCTTCTTAAGCTGCTGAGCAACTTCAGCAAAGTCTCAGGATACAAAATCAATATGCAGAAATCACAGTCATTTCTATACACCAACAACAGATAAGCAGACAGCCAAATCATGAATGAACTCCCATTCACAACTGCTACAAAGAGAATATAATACCTAGGAATATAGCTAACAAGGAAAGGGAAGGACTTCTTCAAGGAGAACTACAAACCACTGCTCAAGGAAATCAGAGAGGACACAAACAAATGGAAAAACATTTAATCCTCATGGACAGGAAGAATCAATATTGTGAAAATGGCCCTATTGTCTAAAGTCATTTACAGATTCAATGCTATTCCCATTAAACTAGCATTGACATTCTTTACAGAATTAGAAAAAACTACTTTAAAATTCAAGTGGAACCAAAACAGAGTCCATATAGCCAAGACACTCCTAAGCAAAAATAACAAAGCTGGAGGTACCACAATAACCTACTTCAAACTACACTACAAGGCTACAGTAACCAAAACAGCTTGGTAATGGTACAAAAACAGACACATAGACCAATGGAACAGAATAGAGATCTCAGAAATAAGACCACACATCTGCAACAAACATCTGATCTTCGACAAACCTGACAAACGCAATGGGGAAAGGATTTCCTATTTAATAAATGGTGCTGGGAAAACTGGCTAGCCATATGCAGAAAATTGAAACTGGACCTCTTCCTTATATCTTATACAAAAATTAACTCAAGATGTATTAAAGACTTAAATGTAAAAGCCAAAACTATAAAAATCCTAGAAGAAAATCTAGGCAATATCATTCAGGACATAGGCACGGGCAAATATTTCATGATGAAAATGTCAAAAGCAATGACAGCAAAAGCAAAAATTGACCAAAGGAATCTAATTAAACTAAAGAGCTTCTGCACAGCAAAAGAAACTATCATCAGAGTGAACAGACAACCTACAGAATGGGAGAAAAATTTTGCAATCTATCCACCTGACAAAAGTCTAATATCCAGAATCTACAGGGAACTTAAACAAATTTGCAAGAAAAAAACAAACAACCCCATTAAAACATGGGCAAAGGACATAAAAAGACACTTCTCAAAACAACTTGATTTTATTACATTAAAAGAAACTTCTAGGTCTGGTAAATAGGGGCTAGACTTGAGCAACCACAGAGAGAGTCAAAACTCCTCAGTTTCCAACTTTGAATTAGTTTAGAAACTCAGAATCCCTTAAATGAAGAAAATTTTAAAACTCTTGAAACAATATGACACATAATTAATTTGAATATTTTGCCCATGTTTTTGTCAGCTCTCCAGTTTTCTGCCACAATTTCCTCCACAATTACCCTGACAATGTAGCTTTCCATAGGGTATCACATAAATTCTTTACATTTATAAGTGAAAGAACCTGGAAAACATAAAATAGAAATATCACACTCCAAATGTTTTGATAGAAATGTGTGTATCAGAGAGGAGAGAATAAATCTTATAAAAATACAGCAGCCTACAAACGCAGTAAAATTGAGTTATAGTAGATGAGAATAGATAGATATATTTCATCAAAGGGAAAGAAAAAAATGATCCCCCTTTTACCTTCTACCACCGAAATTACTTAAATTGTACTTGTTGAGCCCTTGAATTTTGGAGGCAATATATGCCACATTTACACTTGTGTCTGTGACCTAGTGTTAAATGAGACCCAGGTCAAGAGACGACTCTTTGGCTGGTCTAGGATATCGTATAAACAGATCTATCACTCTGCCCTTATATGACAAAAAGAATCTTATGGGAATCACAACACCTGCAGTAAATTGGAATATTGTATGTATCCTGAGGGAAATCATAATAGGAGAATCACGCTAAAAATATCTAGAGTTTTGAAGTAAAGCTGATCCCTCTTTACTTTCTAAAACAGGTAATTATTCTGCTTTTAAAAACATCATTTGTTTTGTAACTAGGTCTTGTCCAGGAATCTTTTAGGCATAATTAACTTCAGACTTGGTCAAGACTGACAATACTCCAAAAGTACCTGACAAAAGCAAACTCAAAAACCAGGATCTACAAAATTATCACAACTGAAGCCACAATGAATAGGAGCTTACAATCCAAAGTTACAAAATAGTTGGGGAATTTCACCATAAGCCAGAGAAAGCAGACACATAAATATTAGGATTATAACCCCCACCAGTTTATAATTGAACAATAAGACAGAGGCTACAAAACAAAAATGTTTAAAATGACTACAGAAAGAAAAACTGAATATATATATATACATATATATATGTATATATATATGTATATATATGGGGAGCAGGAAGTTTTGGAGGGAAAATACCTGAAATGAAAAATATATCCACTGAACTCACAATAGTAGATGTGTTAAGTTGGAATGTAGATAAAAGCATAAAGAAAATTAATTAGCTGGAAGATATATCTTTAAAAAATTAGTAAGAATGCTGTATTGACAGGTAAACAGATGGAAAATATGAATGAGAAATAAAGAGACATGGAGGATAAAATGAGAAGACTTAACACATATCTGAAAAGGTTTTCTGAAGGAGATAAGTTATTGGAAGAGATAATATCTGAAATTTTAGCCTTGATAAAAGATAAGAATTACGAAATTTAGAAACCCAACAGTCCCAAGTAGGATAAAAAAGTAAGTTCACACCTAGACAACATAGTAAAATGGTAGAACCGAAGAGATATAAAGAAAATATTAAAGACATCTGGAGAGAAGCAGCATATTATCTACAAAGAAATAATGTATAGTCTGGTCTCAATAAATTCAATGGTAACAATAGAAATCAAAATATAATGAAACAATATATTCAGTGCTGAGATAAAGTAACTCTCAATTTGCTGTTGAGAGAATTCCATGTCCAGTTAAACTACCATTTAAGAATGATAATGAATTAAATGTGTTTAGATCCATATTGTATGAGTTTACCATTAACAGACACTTACTAGTGAACTTCTAAGTATCTGCCTTAGTAAGAAAGAATCTCAATCTGTAAAGAAGGAAGTGTGAGCAAAGAGACTGAAAAAAAATCAGTAATTCCAAGCAAACTGCCGAATTTTATAATATAATCACAATAGCTATTAACTTTAGAAGTATAAAAAAAAGTTCAAACTAAAATATGTAATGTTGACATTTAATACAGAATGATGGGTAATTAAAGTTCCAGTGTTTCAGGGCTCTTGTATTTTTCCAATGGAGGGAAGAGAGAGTGATTAATTATATACTTTGTTAAAGAAAGTTTGCATACTAGAATTTTAAGATCAACACAAAAAGAAAAGAAACTGAATGCATAACTGTAAAATTACTAGGGTTGGAAGAGGTTATAAGATTCTTAATGCATGACTGCAGTAGACCAAGTGGCCATAGAAATTGATATATTCATAATGAACTGGACGCTTCTAATCCACCTATCATTAAGTTGGGCATACCCACAAGCATTGCATCATCTAGTGGAAGTAAACATATTCAAGATCTGAATGTTGCAGTTCCCCAGATTGGACAAGCAAGTAGCTCACACTCCTAGCATGTCTACTCCAGCCACACAGTGACATTCTACCGTCTCCCACACCCATAGCCTTATAAAAAGTTGTCTAGGACCGTATTTTGAGTCTTATTTACAGAAGGCTTATCATGACATAGGTAGAAAGGCACTTTTACAATGCAACAGTGGTGGCTCTGAAGGATAGTGAAAACTAAAATTCTTCCAATGGGACAAATGTGAAATGCTTTAACTTGTGGTCAGGATGAAAGGAGAAATGTTCTTAGGTAAGCATCTACATCTACTAGCAGGTTCTTTAAAGAAGCAAAACAGAATTGATGACAAAGAGTCTTAGAGAAGAGCTATGTATACGAACTGGCAATGATCCCAGAGTATATTCGTGTCTCATGTGATATAAGTACTCAAACAAAATACTCCTCCATGGAGGATATTCTTCCAAATCAAGTAAGAGGATCCATTTGTTGTTGTTGTTGTTGTTGTTGTTGTTGTTGTTTTGTTTCAAATTAGTACTGATCTTTAATCAAAGAGCTACAAATTCCCAGGTAGTCTTGGAAGCAAGACCGCTCGGTATTTTGGTAATGCTTGTATTTTACTTCTCTTCCTCCTTTGCAACCGTGCAAGATTTCTGTCTGGGTTTCTTCAGAAGACCTCTGCCTCCTTTTCCTGGCATCATGGAGACTCAGGCCTACCGAAATGCATTTAAGAGGCTTTAAATAATTAAATAATGCCAAGCGGATGGTGGTCAGGGTGTTTCTTCAGAAGACCTCTGCCTCCTTGTCCCGGCATTGTGGAGACCCAGGTCCTACCAAAATGCATTTAAGAGGCTTCAAATAATCAAATAATGCCAAGCAGATGGTGGTTAGCTCAGGGCAGATATGCTACAAAAAGTCAACTGAGGTCCCTCCAAGTTCATGGATGGAGCAAGGCTGACACTTCCCAGTGGGCCTCGGGTTTCTCCATATGCTGTGCAGAGCCCAAGGGGAAGCTGCTAAGGCTCTCCATTCATCTACAGAAGCACACTCTTTTTTGCACAGCTGCAAGACTGTGCTTATGGTCTTTAATCTTCCTCTTTGAAAAGCATCCAATTTAGGAATTTTTGCAGTAATCATTTCAGAGTAATGAAAAACAGACAGAACAATAGAACATTTCAGATGTGATATGCGCACTCTGTGCACTTCTCTCTAATGTACATTTAAAGAGATGTATTAGTCATCCTGAGGAACCCTCTTTTGTCTCCTCACACAATCAAATTGCGCCTGCATGCAGACCACAAACATCATAATACAGTTAATTTACCCAATATACTCATTTCTCCCTCATAACAATGCCCATAAGATAGCATTCAATTTTGTTTTAAAGTTTCCTTACATACAAGATGGGGCTTGGAATGAACATTTTTTCACCTTGCAGTCTTGCAAAGCACCACAGTAGAGGCTAATGTGTGCCATTTTGTCTGTTTCAAGTCTTTTTTTTTAACTTTTTAATTTTCATAGGTTTTGCGGGAACAGGTGGTATTTGGTTTCATGAGTAAGTTCTTTACTGGTGATTTGTGGGATTTTGGTGCATTCATCACCAGAGCAGCATACACTGAATGCAATTTGTAGTCTTTTATCCCTCACCGACCTCCCGCCCTTTCCCCTGCATCCCCAAAGTCCATTGTGTCATTCTTATGCCTTTGCATCTTCATTGCTTAGCTCCCACTTAAGAGTGAGAAAATAATGAAGTTTGATTTTCCATTCCTGAGTTACTTCACTTAGAATAATGGTCTCCAATTCCATCCAGGTTGCTGTGAATGCTATTAATTCATTCATTTTTATGGCTGAGTAGTATTCCATGGTCTATATATATACCACAGTTTCTTTAGCCACTCATTGATTGATGTGCATTTGGGCTGGTTCCATATCTTTGCAATTGTGAATTGTGCTGCTATAAGCTTATGTGTGCAAGTGTCTTTTTTGTATAATGACTTATTTTCCTCTGGGTAGATACCCAGTAGTGGGATTGCTGTTTCAAATAGTAGTTCTACTTTTAGTTCCTTAAGGAATCATCACACTGTTTTCTATAGTGATTGTACTAGTTTACACTCCCACCAGCAGAGTAGAAGTGTTCCCTTTTCGCCACATCCATGCCAACATCCGTATTTTTTTATTTTTTAATTATGGCCATTCTTGCAAGAGTAAGGTGGTATTGCATTGTGGTTTTGATTTGCATTTTCCTGATTATTAGTGATGTTGAGCATTTTTTCACGTTTGTTGGCCATTAGTATATCTTCTTTTGAGAATTGCCTATTCATGTCCTTAGCCCACTTTTTGATGGGGTTGTTTGTTTTTTTCTTGCTAATTTGTTTGAATTCCTTGTAGATTCTGGATATTAGTCCTTTGTCAGATGTATACATTGTGAAGATTTTCTCCCATTCTGTGGGTTGTCTGCTTACTCTGCTGACTGTTCTTTTTGCCATGCAGAAGTTATTTAGTTTAATTAAGTCTCACCTATTTGTCTTTGTTTTTGTTGCATTTGCTTTTGGGTTCTTGGTCGTGAAGTCTTTGCCTAAGCTGATGTCTAGAAGGGTTTTTCCAATGTTATCTTCTAGAATTTTTATAGTTTCAGGTCTTAGATTTAAGTCCTTGATCCATCTTGAGTTGATTTTTGTATAGGATGAGAGATGAGGATCCAGTTTCGTTCTCCTACATGTGGCTCGCCAATTATCCCAGCACCTTTTGTTGAATAAGGTGTCCTTTCCCCACTTTATGTTTTTGTTTGCTTCTTCTTCAAGATCAGTTGGCTGTAAGTATTTGGGTTTATTTCTGGGTTCTCTATTCTATTCCATCGGTCTATGTGCCTATTTAAATACCAGTACCATACTGTTTGGGTGACTATGGCCTTAAAGTATAGTTTGAAATCAGGTAATGTGATGCCTCCAGATTTATTCTTTTTGCTTAGTCTTGCTTTGGCTATGTGGAATCCTTTTGGGTTCCACATGAATTTTGTTTTTTCTAGTTCTGTGAAGAATGATGGTGGTATTTTGATAGAAATTGCATTGAATTTGTAGATTGCTTTTTGGCAGTATGGTCATTTTCACAATATTGAGTCTACCCATCCATGAGCATGGGATGTGTTTCCATTTTTTTGTGTGTCATCTATGATTTCTTTCAGCAGTGCTTCATAGTTATCCTTGTAGAAGTCTTTCACCTCCTTGGCTAGGTATATTCCTAAGTATTTTTTTTTTTTTTTGCAGCTATTGTAAAAGGATTTGAGTTCTTAATTTGATTCTCAGCTTGGTTGCTGGTAGTGTATAGCAGAGCTACTGATTTGTGTATGTTAATTTTTTATCCTGAAACTTTGCCTAATTCATTTATCATTTCTAGGAGCTTTTGGGAGGAGTCTTTAGGATTTTCCAGGTATCCAATCATATCATCAGCAAACAGCAACAGTTTGACTTCCTCTTTACTGATTTGGATGCCCTTTATTTCTTTCTCTTGTCTGATTGATCTGGCTAGGACCTTCGGTACTATGTTGAATAGAAGTGGTAAGACTGGGAATCCTGTCTTGTTCTAGTTCTCAGAGGGAATACTTTCAAATTTTCCCATTCATTATTTATGTTGGCTGTGGGCTTGTCATAGATGACTTTTATTACACTGTGGTATGTCGCCTGTTTGCTGATTTTGCTGGGGGTTCTAATCATGAAGGGATGCTGGATTTTGCCAAATGCTTTTTCTGTCTATTGAGATGATCATGTGATTTTTGTTTTTACTTCATTTATTTATTTATTTACTGACATACGTTAAACCATCCCTGCATCCCTGGTATGAAACCCACTTGATCATGATATATTATCTTTTTGATATGATGTTGGATTTGGTTAGCTAGTATTTTGTTAAGGATTTTTGCATCTATATTCATCAGGAATATTGGTCTGTAGTTTTATTTATTTTTTATTTTTTGTTATGTCCTTTCCTGGTTTTGGTAACAGGGTAATATTGGCTTCATAGAATGATTTAGGGAGGATTCCCTCTTTGTCTATCTTGTGGAATACTGTCAATAGGATTGGTACCAATTCTTTGAATGTCCGATATAATTCAGCTGTGAATCTGTCTGGTCTTGGACTTTTTTTTTGTTGGTAATTTTTTATTACTATTTCAACCTCACTTGCTGTTATTAGTTTGTTCAGGGTTTTTAATTCTACCTGATTTAAGCTAGGATGGCTGTATCTTTCCAGGAATTTATCCTTCTTCTTTTGGTTTTCTAGTTTACGCACATAAACGTGTTCATAGTAACCTTGAATGACCTTTTGTATTTCTGTGGTGTTGGTTGTACTATCTCCCATTTTGTTTCTAATTGAGCTTATTTTGATCTTCTATCTTATTTTCTTGGTTAATATTGCTAATGGTATACCTATTTTATTTATTTTTCCAAAGAACCAGCTTTTTGTTTCGTTTTTTTTTTGTATTGTTTTTGTTTGTTTGTTTCAGTTTCATTTGGCTGTACTCTGATCTTGCTTATTTCTTTTCTTTTGCTGGGTTCGGGTTTGGTTTGTTCTTGTTTCTGTATTTCCTTGAAGTATGACCTTAGATTGCCTATTTGTGCTCTTTCAGACTTTTTGATGAAGGCATTTAAGGCTATCAACTTACTCTTAGCATCGCCTTTGCTGTATCCCAGAGGTTTTGATAGATTGTGTCACTGTTATTTTTCAGTTCAAATAGTTTTTTAATTTCCATCTTGATTTCATTGTTGACCCAATGATCATTCAGGAGCAGGTTATTTAATTTCCATATATTTGCATGGTTTTTAAGGTTCCTTTTGGAGTTGATTTCCAATTTTATCCCACTGTGGTCTGAGAGAGAACTTGATATAATTTCAATTTTCTTAAATTTATTGAGACTTTGTGCCCTATCATATGGTCTATCGTGGAGAAAGTTCCACTTGCTGATGAATAGAATGTATATTCGGCGGTTGGGTAGAATGTTCTGCAAATATCTGTTAAGTCCATTTGTTCCAGGGTGTAGTTTAAATCCATTGTTTCTTTGTCTTGATGACCTGTCCAGTGCTGTCAGTGGAGTATTGAAGTCCCCTATTATTATTGTGTTGCTGTCTATCTCATTTCTTAGGTCAAGTACTAATTGTTTTACATATTTGGGAGCTCCAGTATTAGGTGAATATATATTTAGGATTGCAATATTTTCCTGTTGGACAAGGCCTTTTATCATTATGTAATGTCCCTCTTTGTCTTTTTTAATTGCTGTTGCTTTAAAGTTTGTTTTGTCTGATATAAAAATAGCTGCCCCTGCTTGCTTTGGGGTCCATTTTCATGGAATTTCTTTTTCCACCCCTTTACCTTAAGTTTTTGTGAGTCCTTATGTGTTAGGTGAGTCTCTTGGATGACCCATAATTTAAATATCAGTCAGTCTCCTTCTACAACCACCCTAGAGTTTGTTCAGTGGTCTTAAAAAACAAACTAGCCATAGTGATTGACCTAGAAGCAAGGCAAAAATCTCTGCAATGGGAACTTCTTATGGAATTTGACCCGGCCACTATCACAGCTGAAAATACAATTTGCCAATTACTATGTTTAACCCCAATACCCAATATGGTCTCATACAACAGGGACCACTCAGCTAGCTGGTAGCAAGTTGATTACATTGAATACCATTCCGCATGGAGAGGGAAGAAATTTATCCTCACAAGAATAGAGTTGTTATCTATTTAGATTTGTTTTCCCTGCCTACCACTCTCTGCCAGCACCAGTGTGGACCTACTGAATGTTAATAGAAAATTGCAATGATCACATAAAGACAGTATCACAAGGGAATAAAGGTTAGGTTCTCCTCACCAGATAAAATCCCCATCCAGCTGTGGGTTTGGCTGGATGCAAAGGAAAATGGAATGGGTAGTCAGTAATAGAAATCATGAATAAAATGTCACTTATTTCTGGTTGTCCATGAAAATCACTGACACGTAAATAATGTAGTCTTGTGTTGGTGTAGTCTTGCCAGCCAAAATGATTTCATTGGGCTTTTCCCTCAGAAGCTTACATTACAAAAATAACATGGTCTCTTCCAGTTCCAGGTGCTTTGGGAGCAGACACGGCCAAGTCCAAGAACCACACCACACACAACCAGTCCCCAAAATGGCACAGAAATGGCATCAAGAAAGTCCGATTGCAAAGATACGAATCTCTTAAGGGGGTGGACCCCAAGTTCCTGAGGAACATGAGCTTTGCCAAGAAGTGCAACAAGAAGGGCCTAAAGAAGATGCAGGCCAACAATGCCAAGACCATGAGTGCACATGCTGAGGCTATCAAGGCCCTCATAAAGCCAAAGGAGATTAAGCCCAAGATGCCAAAGGGTGTCAACTGCAAGCTCAATCAATTTGCCTACATTACCCACCCCAAGCTTGGGAAGCGTGCTTGTGCCCGCATTGCCAAGGGGCTCAGGTTGTGTGGGCCAAAAGCCAAAGCCAAGGATCAAACCAAGGCCCAGGCTGCAGCTCCAGCTTCAGTTTCAGTTCAGGCTCCCAAAGATGCCCAGTTCCCTACAAAGACTTCAGAGTAGAGATCTCTGTCTGCCAACATGAGGACAGAAGGACTGGTGTGACCCACCCTGGGCTGCCATCAGCATGGGGCTGGTGTCTTCCTGTGCTATTTGTATAAATAAGCCTGAGGCAGGAAAATAATAATAACAATATGGTTTTTTCCTCAATTAAAAATTTACATTTCAATAGTGATTATACTTTCTCAAATTTTTACATGCTGCCCCCAAAACACAGATATGCCTCCCTGGTAATAAACTAAGAATGAGTACTGCAGATCAATGCATGGGACTCTACAGTTAGGGTGAAGTTAGCTCTCTTGTGGGCTACAAACTCCTAGAAGTAGAGCTCTTAGGAGTGTACAGACTGCTCATAAATCAGTTAGTCTATTATTGTAGCACTCAATGGGCGTAAGTTTCCTCAGTGCTCTCAAAACCATTAACACATTATTTGAGTCATCATGAAGGTGTTCTATCCAAAGCCTTAGCATTTCTTTCTATCTTTAAGGTCAGTCACTTATAAAAAGAGATACTCAAGGTGAGACAAGGTCACCTTAAGAAAATATGCACACAGATTCCCATAAGGCAAATAGTATGATTTTAAGAAACAAAACACTGAAGTGCTGTTTAATATCTAATTTGAAACTTTATTATGTTAGCAATTATATGAGTGGGAGTTCTTCCAGTAATTTTTCCATGTGATTATCCTGGCTGTTAGATTCAAAATGACCTTCATACGAAGACAGATAATATCACAAGCTAATGAGGAGAGGTGGTCCTGTGTAGGCAGGGCAGGAATGAGTCACAGGCATCCTTCATAAAAGTAATTATGCACCTGCTGGGGAGTGTTTTCTGACTCCAGTAAATATTGATGTGCCTTTCCCCTGCATTGCAAGATGGAGATTTGTTGAAGGCTGTGATCTATCAAAGTTTTCACAAACGTCTTTTTTGGGGGCTATTTTGTTTACTAGAATTATACAAATACAAGTCAGTCAAGCCTGAGCTGCAAGTGGACAGTAGAGTTAAATATGTTATCAGATGTAAAAGACAAAAAAAATCAGAAACCAACAAGCTATAGCTTCAGGCACAACAGCCAGGAAGGAAAATTTACCAATTTACTAACTAAAATCTAGAATGAGGAGAAACTTCTATTCCCATAACGGCACAGACACAGAGTGATAGCAGGCTGTAACCAAGATCCTAAAGTCAATCTAACAATGTAAGGACTTTATTGTTTACAGAGGCAGGTAGGGAATATTGTCATTGAAAACACTCAGATTTTGTTCTGCTAAAAATCCAGTTGAGCTAGGAACAGTGGCAGATGCTTGTAGTCTCAGCTACTAGGGAGGCTGAGATGAAGGCTCACTTCATCTCAAAGCCCAGGACTTTGAGACAGCCCGGACAGAATGAGTCCTCATCGCTAAGGAAAAAAAAAATTTAATAAAAAATTTTTTAAAATTAAAAATTTACAAAGAATCAAGTTGACTGGTTTTTTTTTGTTTGTTTGTTTGTTTGTTTGTTTTTGTGATGGAGTCTCACTCTCTCTCAGGCTGGAGTGCAGTGGCACCATGTTGGCTCACTGCAACCTCTGCCTCACGGGCTCCAGCAGTTCTCCTGCCTCAGCCTTCCAAGTAGCCAGGATTACGGCCACCCACCACCACGCCCAGATAATTTTTGTACTTTTAGTAGAGATGGAGTTTTGCCATGTTGGCCAGGCTGGTTTTGAACTCCTGGCCTCAAGAGATTCCCCCCAACCTTGGTCTCCCAAAGTGCTGGGATTACAGACGTGAGACATTGTGCCTGGCCCCCGTTGACTCTTGACCTGTGTAAGTAGTCTTCATTGTTTCAACTGCTGCTATCTCTTGTGTTCACCACACCCAATATTTCTTTCAGATTAGGTACTTAGTTAACTTTATTTTTATCACGTGAAAGCACTTCCATTGTTCAGAATGACTTTTGCATTTCCATAGTCAACTCTTCCACATCAGTTTCTTGGTTTTGCCATCTCTAGGAACCTTCAACACCCCCACTTCGGCCACCCACTCCCACAACTACATCCTGAACATCCTAGACACTTGTTACAACTCCATGCTTGAAATGTTCAGTTCCCACACACTACTATCCAATCCCAGTATCCTGTCCTTCTTGCTGTCTCATTCAGTTACTCCTTCACCTGCTCCTGATCCACAAGCCCTCCTGTTCCTTTTTCCCTTCAGAGACCATCCTTGTCTTCATATCTTTCCTCGTTCAACTTGGAGTCCATGTCTCCACACTTGAATTATTTTCTTGCCAAAACTTTTACTACCTTGCCTCACTGTCTTTTCAATGTTCTCACTTGGTAAATAGCCTAGCACTGAATTAACCTGTATCAATTTTTATTTAACTTCTGTGGCCTATCAAATCATCTTCCTCACCTTGGTCCCTCCTTATTGTTAGTGGAGAAAATGGAATGCCTTTTACTTAATGGAGAAAATAGAAGCCATGAAGTGGAAATGCCCTCAATGCTTTGCCATCCCTCCTACAACCTTACACGCATTTGTCAATACCCATTCTTGTTACCTCACTGCCTTTCCAATGAAGTTGTGTTTCTCTAGTTGTCTGAGTACTTCTTCATCCGTGCTCTGGAATGGGTAACTTTCAGCTACCACTTAAATGTATTTTTTCATAATTAAACACCTTTTAGTTTAGTAATTTTTAAAAGTAACTTAGTTAATCATCTAAGGAATGTTTTCCGTCAGTATATTCACAGTCCATATTGCCCCTCTTTAAAAATTTTCCTTTTCTTTTGGCCAGTTTCTCTAAAGCACCACTTAATAACAGCAAGTTTTTGAGCACCTACTATGAACTAGGTGTTTTACATAAATTAGCACTTACCACATGAGGTAGCTATTATTATTCCAGTTCTACAGATTAGGAAACTGGATCTTAAATGCAATTATGTAAATTACTTAACATTCCACAGTGACTGTGGCAGATTTGGGACTGGAGCCTAGGTCTGTCTACACTGAAGTTTGTCTCTTTCTTTTTGTAACTTTGCCTTGGTTGCCCTCTCCCTGATCTACAGTGTATGTTTTTCCTATTTCCATCTCTTTACATCTGCAAAAAGGCAAAGTAAAGGAGAGTTGATAGCAGTGAAAAGAATCACTTACCAAGGTAAAGAGCTTGTTCAACTAATGGGAACAGAAGGAATCAGAAGGACCTAGGCTGACCTCAGCCTGTCTTCTCCTTAAGGAATCCAGGGTGAATGAATGGTGGCCTGGAACAAAGACACTGACTCCCACTTCCCACAGTGCTCCATGCTATGCTCTTAAAGATAGTGTACCAGCAAATGGGGCTGCAAACTGGCCCAGCCTCCCTCAGATTAGCCTCAGATCTTACAGTGAATGGAACTCAAAGGCCCCAAGAGAGATATTAGGTACTCAGCTGCACACTGAATCTACACCACTCACACTCAGGTGTTCTGGTGAGGATGGGCACCTTGACAGACCTGTGAGTCACTCATTGACTGCTTACTGGGGATCTATTAAGGAGGAAACACTGTACTATGAAGGGAAATCCAATAGAAAGCTTATCATTGACCATTTTATAAAATAGTGGGGCAGATGGATCATGTGCATAATGAATTGTATTAAAGATAGAAAATAAGTTCCTAAGAGAAATACAAGTAAAGTACAACTTGTGGCCAAAGAAGGGAAATATTACTTCCAAACCATGGCAGGAAAAAGAGCTTTCTTAAAAACATAGAATTTAAACTGGAGCAGAGAGAATTTGGAACTGTAGAGACAGTTTTAAAGGACAGGCCATGGGACCATACCAACAGAAGCTACCAGCTAGGAATGTGATGCAGAGTGTGTGTGCGTGTGTGTGTGTGTGTGTGTGTGTGTGTGTGTGTGTGTGTGTGATCTGAAGAGAAACCTAAACATGAAGTAGTTATGGTAAAGAGCTAAAAGTCTGAGCTACCTAAAACATTGAAAATGGGATGGCTAGGAGGAGAAAATATTTTTGGAAAAGCCCTCCAATCTCTTTCTCTCTTTCTAAGGCCACTCCTGTCTCCTCATCTTTCCTTATTCAGAGTAGATTGGGTTCAACCCTTGATGGCTCTTGCATGCCAGGCTAAAAAATATGGGCCATAGGCATTAGAATTGGGGAGATTATGAAATATACTGTTTGTGTTTGCTTTCTGACCAGGCATGAGAAACTCAGAGCTGTTCCTTAAGAAGGTTAATCTAATAGCAGTATTTGAAGAAATTAGAAGACTAGAGAGACAGCAAATCAAGCTCAAAGTTGTCATGATTATGAATACTATTAGGTTTTTTTTGAAATTGTGAAGTTTTTCCACTCACCATAATATCAAAGACCATCTATTAAAACCTATTTTTGATACCATTCTCTGTCTCATTTACGCAATTGACATTTCAAAGACACAAATTTTATCATCAGCTTTTGTAAACCTCGTGGCCTTATTCCTTTAAAAAAAAGATATAAAAGGACAAATGACACTATGAACTGAAAAAAATATGTAAGTAATCAAATATAGACTTCAGCAATACAGAGAAAGAAATATACTTTGGCAAAGTTTTTAACTACCTAGGCACTTGTTAAAATACAAATTATCAGGCTCACGAGAGCTAGGTCAGCAAGCTTTTCTGTAAAGGGCCAGAAAGTAAATAATTTAGGCTTTGTAGGACATTTGGTCTCTGTCGAAAATACTAAACTCTGCTCTTGTAGCAAAGAAGCAACCACATAAAAGTCATAAAAGAAAAGGTATGGTTATGTTATGAGAAAACTTAATTTATACAAATGGTACATGGGCATTCAATAGTAGCAAAAATTAGGGGCTGAAAATTTGATGAGAGATGGGATGTTTACCTAATCTTAAAGTATATCCCCATAAAATATTTATTAAATGCTTGCTAATTAATAAGTACTTAATAGGTATTATTAACTTCACCAATAGAGAAACCTGGAAGACACAACATTAGCCATGTGGTAAAAATGAACATCACCAGAAATCACATGCTACTTGAAATAATATACTAAAAGGAGCACAGCATCATTTCTGTGATATCCCCGCAAAAGATACAAAACCTGAATCTATTCAGGAGAAAATGTCTGTCAAACACGAACTGAAGGTTGTTCTACAGAGTAACTCTTACGGACCCTTCAAACATTTCAATGTCATTAAAAGAGAAAGAAACTGAAGAACTTATCTGATCGAAAGAGACTAAATTGATGTGGCAAGTAAATATAATGCATGATCCTGGACCTTTCAAAGGACATTATTGGGAGAAGAAGCAAAATCTGATTAGGATCAGTAGATTAGATAGTAACATGGTATCAATGTGAATTTTCTGATTTTTATGGTTGTACTCTGGTTATATAGGAGAATGTTCTTGTTTTTAGAAAATGCACACGGAAGCATTAAGGTGTAATGGGGTTTAATATCTCTAACTTGAATGGTTGAGAAAAAAATAAAATGTATAAATGCAGGGAGTGAGAGAACACCACGATATGGTAAAATATTAGTAATTGCAGTATCTGGTTGTAGAGTATAAAAGAATTCTTCAAACTACTTTTGCCACTTTCCTTTCAGCTTCAGGTTATTCAAAATAAAAAGTTAAAAAATGTTTGGCTGTAATACATCAACTAAAGACAGAAAAAAAAATGCCCAAATCCCTGGGATAGATGAAAGAAAGAGATTTTAAAGCAATGAGAGAGTGATATGACCAATTCATACATTGGGCAGATCATCAATTTATCAGAAATTTCCATGTGACTTTGAACAGAAGCTTCCCAACTTCTAACAACATGTGATTCAATTAAGGAAAAAACAAAATTGAACCTTGTCAAACAGAAAATGCTAATGAAACCATGATGTACTTCAACACGGCTCAGAATAACTTCATCAATGTTAAAGGAGCTAAACAGATCAAAATTACAAGCAAGAGTTATGAAAAGTAGCATATGACTGTGATGTCATGTGTATTGGAATGTCCTAGAGTTGCCATTATATTTAAATTTAAACTAAAAAATATTTATCTAAGAAGGGGGCAAATCTAGGTATTATTGAACTCCAAATTTATGCAATTTGTAGATCCCTCTCTAGAAAAAAGAATACAAAATTATGTACAACAATTAATATTTATTAAGAAAGACAAATTATGGTAAACTACAAATTTTAAGAAGCTGAGAAGTATAAAAAAAGATGAATGTTTTTACCAATTAGATGCTTGGCATGGCTTTTTCATGCTTTTCCCTATATTTTGTGGCTACATATATTTACTTTTCCATATGACAAAATTCTGCATTATCATAATCTATGTAAGATGTACCAATATTTTATGTACCTCCCCCCAACCCCAGGCCTTCTTATTGCTCAGAATTTTTATTTATTCTTGTTGAAGGAACTCTTATAAACTTGGTTAGCAATAGACTTTTATCTGTGTCACTCTTGTACATAAATAGTAACCAAGTCCCATCAGGTTTCGAAAGCTTATTCTTTAGCTATTCACCTTTATATATTCATAAAATGCTTGAAGGGTCAACATACTCAGATGGTTCAGTATAGCTCCTGGATTTCTAACTTATCTAGGCCTCTCGTAAGCTCAGAGGTCATCCCTCAATGTTCTCTGCAAGCATAGTAACATCTTTGAGAAACATTTTATCCAGGGGCAGTGACAGATTCACCCGTAGTTAATAAAGTTTCAATTTTAGGGCTTCTCACTAGCACAGCCCATTCATTTCTCTGTATAGATTATGATAATGCAGAATTTTGTCATATGGAAAAATAAATATATGTAGCCACAGAATATAGGGAAAAGCATGAAAAAGCCATGCCAAGCATCTAATTGATAAAAACATTCATCTTTTTTTACACTTCTCAGCTTCTTAAAATTTGTAGTTTACTATAATTTATTTTGTCTTTCTTAATAAATATTAATTGTTGTACATAATTTTGTATTCTTTTTTCTAGAGAGGGATCTACAAATTGCATAAATTTGGAGTTCAATAATACCTAGATTTTCCCCCTTCTTAGATAAATACTTTTCAGTTTAAATTTAAATATAATGGCAACTCTAGGACATTCCAATACACATGACATCACAGTCATATGCTACTTTTCATAACTCTTGCTTGTAATTTTGATCTGTTTAGCTCCTTTAACATTGATGAAGTTATTCTGAGCCGTGTTGAAGTACATCATGGTTTCATTAGCATTTTCTGTTTGACAAGGTTCAATTTTGTTTTTTCCTTAATTGAATCACATGTTGTTAGAAGTTGGGAAGCTTCTGTTCAAAGTCACATGGAAATTTCTGATAAATTGATGATCTGCCCAATGTATGAATTGGTCATATCACTCTCTCATTGCTTTAAAATCTCTTTCTTTCATCTATCCCAGGGATTTGGGCATTTTTTTTTTCTGTCTTTAGTTGATGTATTACAGCCAAACATTTTTTAACTTTTTATTTTGAATAACCTGAAGCTGAAAGGAAAGTGGCAAAAGTAGTTTGAAGAATTCTTTTATACTCTACAACCAGATACTGCAATTACTAATATTTTACCATATCGTGGTGTTCTCTCACTCCCTGCATTTATACATTTTATTTTTTTTCTCAACCATTCGAGTTAGAGATATTAAACCCCATTACACCTTAATGCTTCCGTGTGCATTTTCTAAAAACAAGAACATTCTCCTATATAACCAGAGTACAACCATAAAAATCAGAAAATTCACACTGATACCATGTTACTATCTAATCTACTGATCCTAATCAGATTTTGCTTATTCTCCCAATAATGTCCTTTGAAAGGTCCAGGATCATGCATTATATTTACTTGCCATATCAATTTAGTCTCTTTCGATCAGATAAGTTCTTCAGTTTCTTTCTCTTTTAATGACATTGAAATGTTTGAAGAGTCCGTAAGAGTTACTCTGTAGAACAACCTTCAGTTCGTGTTTGACAGACATTTTCTCCTGAATAGATTCAGGTTTTGTATCTTTTGCGGGGATATCACAGAAATGACGCTGTGCTCTTTTTAGTATATTATTTCAAGTAGCATGTGATTTCTGGTGATGTTCATTTTTACCACATGGCTAACGTTGTGTCTTCCAGGTTTCTCTATTGGTGAAGTTAATAATACCTATTAAGTACTTATTAATTAGCAAGCATTTAATAAATATTTTATGGGGATATATTTTAAGATTAGGTAAACATCCCATCTCTCATCAAATTTTCAGCCCCTAATTTGGATTCATTTGGCAGTTTATTTTGTTCCCTTGCTTATTATGAGCAATTCTAGCTCACAATTCAAGGAATTTAGGACAACTAAAACAAAGCATGTATAACAAATGAAAATGTACAGTGATTTAAAACCTCTCTAGGTTAGGGGCTGGGTTGGGACCTATTAGGAAATTTAGGATCTGGTCTAAGTAGGGTCCCAGCAGTGGGATTGCATTCAAAAGCAAGCAGGAGCAGAAGGAGCCAGAGAATGACTTGATCTAAAGCCCTATGAAAGGTATAAAGTGAGAAAGCTAATTCCAGAGCAAGAGGAAGAAGGTCAAGAGTGAAATCACGCAGAACTTGGGGGACTGCCAGGAACAGGAATTAGAGCCCCAGTGTTGCCCTGGTTAAAGTCCCACATAGCTCAGCCTTCCTGTCCTGGTTCCTGAGAAAGCCCAGGAACGCAGCTAGAAATCATCTGCCATATCTGAAGCAGTTGAAAGAATTGCACCTTTTTAATCACAAAAGGCAAAGCTAAAGATGAGCTTGAATTATTCTCAGATTAAAGAGCTGCTGCCATGCAGAAAAAGGAGCACATTTATTCCATATTTCCATGGAAAAACTAAAATCAGCATGTGAAATTTACCAGGAGACAGATTTTGAGTCCTTAAAGCAGGAACTTGGCTGGAATTATTTGCCTTTGTTCACCTAGAAGAGTGCCTGGAACCTCCTAAATTACCAATACTATTTGTTTAATTGATTAATACAATTAAGAAATAATTGTTCAACAATTACAGTAATTCGATTATGGAATAGAACCTGATGATTCTTTCTGAGCTTTGGGTATTTTATCAGGGATTTGACCACAATGACAATCTTAGACATAAAATTGAACATGCATCAGGCACTATTCAAAGTGTCTTACACATATTATTGCATTTAATTCTCACAATCATCCTTGAAGCCAGTTGTACTATTAATCCCATTTTATAGATGAGGCAACTGAGACACAGAGAGATTATAGTCCTTGTTCAAAGTCATACAACAGAGTCAGGATTTGAACTCAGGGGATCTGGTTCTTGCCTCTCTGTCTCACTGCATCCTGTTATCCCATCTGACAGAGAAGAGCTGGAATTGAGTCCAATACCACATGAGAGGTTAATTGAGTGTTCTCTTCCTACATACTATGATTCTCAGACCATGCTGGATATCAGTTTGTGCTAATGTCAGATCAACCACATCATTTTTGGCTAGTTTAATCTATATTAGCAAGACTGAATATTTAGACATATTAAACAAAACACCCATAAGATGTCACAACACAAGATGCATGACTACATATATAAAACAATAAATCCTTTATGACCATAAAAATATTGAATAAAAACTAAAATATATTTTTATTTTGGGGGGGCTCTCCTCCAGGTCTTCAACTTTATCAAAAAGTAGCATTTACTTGCTTTCTTCAGTTTCCAAGAACTTGCAGAGTTCAGTGGCACCAGCACAACCCCCATTATAAATGCTCACTCGGCCTCATCCAGATGCATAGCAACCTTCTGTTTATTCCACTACAGTCAATTCAAAGTCACAAGAATGACACAGGTGATAAATTGCAGGAGCACAGGTGATGTGTGCAGTGAGGGAGCCTGACTGAGAATGCATGCCCAGTGAAGAAAAATCACTCTGAAGTGTTCAGGGTCAATAATTATGCTGATAGGGAAATTAGCAAAGAGGCAGGTGTCCTGGATAACGGGACATATTTCTTAGCCAGGAAATTATGTTTTAAATGAAGGTAAGAAAACATGCTGCTTAGAGGTTGCCAGGTAATCCCAGGAAATATAATGTAGGATTTGTTCCCAAGAAAAGGATTAGGGTAATAGCAATTATTGTGCACCTACGAGGTATTGTAGACTGTACCAGACATGTTGTCATTATTATCTAATTTAATTTCCCCAAAGCCCAAGGTCACTCAGATAGTAAATGGCAGAGTTACAATTTGAACTCAGTTCCTTATGATTCCAAATCCACTCTCCTCCTACTGTATTAAGCTGCTCAATATATTGAGCAATATCTTGACAAATTTGCCTTTAAGAAAGCATTCTGGTTTTTTTCCCAGGGTCTAATGCTACATAAGATATCTGAAGTGGTCGTCTTATGAGATCGTGCAGCCAAATTAGTTTGCAGAAATGTTAAAGAATAAGCACTATGGGTTATAAGCAGCTTCTTGATGGTACCAAAGCTGCAAGTGTCCCTGGACTTTTCAAGAAGAAAGTTGTGGCCAACCAGCAAACTTAAGCTAGAATTGATGGAGATTATGCTTAGCTCTCATCAGCTCTGCTATAGTATCTACCTCGCAGATTGAGATGTGGGCCTTTGTAGACTGAAACCTGCATCTCTCCAGAAATGAATTCCCAATTATGTGATGAAAGAACCCAACCAGGAAACACAACCACAACAGAGAACCTCAGGCAAATATACCCATGAAGACAGAACTGAGGGGACCTAAGACTGCCATAGAAGGCCAGCTTTAGCTAATGCAACCTCTGATGGAAGGAGAGTGAAAAGTTTTGATATTAGACCATTAGGGAGAAACAAAAGTTACATATTAAGAAAAGAAGATTCCAAAGGTACACACCAGCTGTCTTCAGAGTTCTCTGTAGCTATGGAAATAAAGCAGGGAGCAGAGATTAGATGCATTAGAGATTCATCTTTCGGGCCACCGAAGAAGTAACTTCCTAATGATCAGAGACAACTGAAAACGGAATGAGTTGTGTGAAGAAGTTGGAAGATCCCTGTTAATGAAGGTGTTATCTCTCTCTTGGTTAAAATGAGAGAGAGAACAAAAAAGAAATAACTTAGCCAAATTGCCATTGCCATGGGTACTATGACAATGTCACATAATTCTTGTGTTTATGATTCTCTCCAGTGCCTCCTATCTTTCTCTTTAAAAAAAAAAAAAAAGACCTACAAACAATTGCTCCATGTTCGGAAAATTATCTTTCCTGACTTTTCTGTTAGTAGAATGCAGTAAGGATACTGTTCGCAGTAACTTCCCCAGCTAAGATCGGATCATACTTCTTTCCAGTCACCCTATCTGGCTCCCATACTCATCACTCCGTGGCATGTTACTTTTACCAGCATGTCTGTGGCTCACCCAGAAATGCAACCCAACGGATTTTGTTATTCTATAACAGCAGTGGGAGAATCAAGTGTAGACAGCAAAAGTTAGAACACAGATCATAATAAAATATCTCCCTTACCAATTATACATTGTTCTGTTTGGACCAATATTTCCCCTCATCCCTGAATTTACCCATTGTCAGTTTCCAGATAATACTTTTCTTTGCTTTTCAGATTCACTTTAAGTGCATACGTCAATATTCTTGGGCTAGCTCCTCTGGCCTCCATTGCTGACTGTTGTTGCATTACCACATTTTTATTCAAGGAACCATGGAACTTCAGAGCTGGAGGAGAACCTAGAGATCATTTACACCAAATGTCTAATTTTATGGATGGGAAAACTGAAGCTTCTAGAGCTGATATCATTTGCCCAAGGTCATAGGATTAGCAGCATAACTGGAACCACTGTTTTAATGGTGTTGACCTGACTTCCCTGCCATAGGGATGTTGTCCATTTTCAGGTACTGGGCACTAATGACATCTAAGCTACCCTAACACCTGCCATCTGATCATTTCCTCTATTGAAGTCCCAAGCAACCAGGATCTGGCTGATTCATCTCTTAACACAGTAGGAAAAATATATATATATAAACCTTTCTTTATCAAATACAATTGCTCCTTTTGGTTGTGAGATCATTGTACAGAGGTACCAGTTCAATAAGAAAGCTTGTTTTGCTTTTGCACACTAAGATTAACATGTGTGTATATGTGTGTGTGTGCATGTTAAAGGAGAGATTTAAACAAAAGAGTAATATGAATGAAAAATCATGTAAAATAAAGCAACATTAACCGTAAAAGGAAGACAATTTTCTCCCACCCACCACCTAAATTATTTTGAGTTTTTATTTATTAAAAATTTTATATAGATTTGAACAAAAGGTGACTTATTTTCTAAATTCTGAAAAAGAACAAATCTGGGATATCAAAAATCTCAAGCCAAATCTGTGCCATACATTTTTGTCTTTCATTTTGAGTTCCTAATCAGTACTAAATTGCTACAGATGGCACAGATATTGTCATCCTATAAACATCAGTTCATCTAGAGACCAACCAGCCCACAGCCCATCTGGAGGAAGAAAATAAACCAATATCCATTGAGTACCAACTATATGCTAGCCTCTTTCATGTATATCATCTCATGGTAATCCCCACAACAATCCCGCAAGGTAGATATTGTTATTCCATTTGTTTTCAATAGAAAGAGGGAACTGAGCTCATATACTTTGCAAATGGTAGAGCTAGAATTTGAGTGTAGATCTAAGTGTTCTCTTTTTTTCTCTACATCATGCCGTGTGTTACCCTCAAAGATCACCAACATACCACAGGAAATTTGCTGAGCAGAAATGTGTCAATCATTAAAAAATGAGATAAAACAAGGAAGGGACACTGTGGAAACTGAGAATAATGTCCTAATGGTTTGTGAGTCTAAGCTGAAGAAGCATCTCCCATGGTATGGAGGATCTCCATCTTATTACTACATGGACTGCAAAATGTGGCTTTTGTTGTAAGGTGATTGGATATCCCAAGTTCCCTGGCTTAATCATTACACATTGTATCAATATATCAGAATATCACATGTACCCTCAAGTATGTACTAGATAGATAGATACATAGATGATACATAGATTTTAGATAATACAAAAAAATTTTTGAAAGCATGTTCTCAAAATATGGTTTTTAGTGACCAACAGTCCACATGAATAACTGTGCCATAATTTTAACCATTCCTCTTTGGCTGGATCTTTGGGTTTTGTTTTAGGTTTTTTTGTGTTTGTTTTTGTTTTTTTGTTGTTTTTGAGACAGAGTCTCACTCTGTCGCCCAGGCTGGAGTGCAGCAGTGCCATCTGATTACAGGCATGGACCATCGGGCCCAGCCCCTTTGTTTCTATCCCAGTTTCTTCCTACTTTAAATAAATGCTGTTATTAACATCCTTGTATGTAAATCTTCTCTGTAGTACTTTAAGCATTTTTTTGACCCCCATTTCAGGTTTACCCTCTTCTCCTAGAGTAAAAAAACTGCCTAAGTTTTGTCTGATGGGACAACTTGAACTTATGGGTCACTCAATAGTCCAGAACGGTTAGGAAGAAATATTATGAGGATGGAACAGGAAAAATCTCGGGCAGAGTAGAGATCAGCCTTATAAAAAGTCACTATGGGAAAAGCATTTGGAGCTCCAGGCACAGAAAGCAAAAAGGGTACAGTAATGTCATTGGTTAAATTCCAGAAACTAACCACATCAGAGCATTCCAGGTTGCGAGCAAGGCAGAACCACAGAAGAGGTCAGTACAGACAGTGGTAATCTTCTAAGTGGAAGATGTGTCCATGCATGGAGGCCAGCCTCAAGCTGGGGCTATGGGAGCTGGCTAACACCAAAGAAGGGACTGGCATGGGCTAGGCTAGATGCAGGGACCTAGCCAGCAGGTTAGTCTGGGAAGGATATGTGTATCCTTCCACATATTTCTCTATATATTTGAACAAAAATATGATAACTCTATACATCATATTCTGTGATTTGATTTTCTCATGTAATGTACCAGAGATGCTTTTCCATGTCAGTATATATAAAGCTAATTTGTTAGTTTTAATTGATGCACTAATTTTCACAGTATGGCTATAACAATTTACATAACATTTTCCCAACTAATGAACAATTTGATTTTTTTCATCTTTAAAAAATTCTACTAATACCAGCATTTCTCCTAGCCATCATCTTGCATCAGTTTGGCATTGTCGCTCCAGGACAGACATTAAAACATCTGATTTCCCACCCACGTTGGTTGAAAATGATGATGGATCTGATTAATTAACAAAAAATGGAATCTAAGCAGAGGGAAGGAGGAGGAAAGGATACAATATAAGTGGTCAGGGTGTTTTCATACCTTCACTGACATATTTATTACACTTAGAAAAGGTATGGTTCAGTAGCAAACACAGGTCTGAGGGGACTCAGGAGACCTAGGAGTTGGGATTTTGCTATCCCCTATTATCTCTTTTGGCCACAATCTCATCTCACTATCTGTTGAAGGGAACTGGATTTGATGACCTCTAACAGTGGTTATTCTATGGATTATGTAATGCAGATAGATTAAAATTTAGGTGTTAAAGGGGGGTGTGTGTGTGTGCGTGTGTGTGTGTATGTATTTGTCTATCAAAAAGAAAGAGAATAATAATGAGAATATAAAAAGATGAAGAGAAAGAAACAGTAACAAAGAAAAAGTACTCAATATCATTTGTATCCTGAACTTGAGACTCCAGTTCTTATGTAACCAATATTTCTAATGCTCAAGGAAATGGGTCTGTAAATAGCCTTTATAGTATATTACATTCAAGCCAGTAAATACTTTCCATCATTTTTTAAATGTTAACTGGACAACTTAAAGGCACATAACTTCACACCTATATTTGGATATTGTTAGAATTGCAGATTTTGGCTCCAATTTTATGAGAACTGAGAGATTTAATAATTAGCAATAAAAAACCTACTTTAACTATCATATCCAAAGCTTTCCAATAGAAGAATAAGATTAATGAAGAAAATCTAAGTGAAAAGGAGATTCTCACCTAATTCCTTCTCGTTCTGAATAAAGTTTCATTGGTACAAAAACTTGAGACATCAGAAAAAACATTTTTTTTTAAATCCATTGCCTGCAGAATCATTGTTCTTAACCAACTCTGCTCCACTGCCCTTTGCTACCATATTGAAGGACTGAGTTTCTCTCTGGTTAATATATTTGTATGTTGAGAGACTTAAGAGCCAGCAATGATACGGTTGAGAAACTTGCAAAACTTTTATCATTTATTAAGTTTCCAGAAGCAAAGGCACACTTCACTGAGGGACTGGCCTGAGCATAAATGCATTTCAGAGCCTTCAGTCTGGCTGTTCACCCATCCTATTCTCCCCTTATGTACCACTCTAGTCTATACATGTTTACCTCCTTTCTTTTCTCACTTTCTTCTTTCCTCTAGTTGGTGTCTCCTTCCTTCATTCATTCACCATTTCCTCCACCATTTTTTCATCCTGTTTAATCAAATGTCTTTTTAAGGGAGCATCTGCTATAGCCCAGGCCCTGTGTGTGTGGTGGGGGGATGCCAAGATAGATTAAAATGATCCTTGCCTTACAGGAGTTCCCATCCCCATCCTCTACTTTGTTCTACTTCGTGTGTGTGTGTGTGTGTGTGTGTGTGTGTGTGTGTGTGTGTGTGTGGTGGCTTTTTCTTTCCCTCTACTCTGTTGTGTAAGTTTAGTGGGCCCCTAGTCTCTTCCTCAAACCCTTCAAACCCATTTTCAAATCCTCTATAAGTTTGTAGCAGACACTAATTTATTTATTGCTTCATGTATTTGTTTCCTATTGCTGTTGTAACAAGTGGCTGAAAACCACACAAATTTATCTTGTAGTTCTGCAGGTCAGAAGACTGATGCAGGTCTCACTGGGCTAAAATCAAAGCATGGTAAGGACTTCATTCTTTTCTGGGGCATCTAGAGGAAAATGCGCATCCTTGCCTTTTCCAGTTCCTAAAAGCTGCCTGCATTCATTGGCTCATGACTCCTTTCTCTGTCTTCATAACTTGCAATGGTACATCAAGTTATCCTTACATTGAATCCCTCACTCAGATACTTCTACCTCCCTCTTCCATCACTTAAGAACCCTCACCATTACATTGGGCACATCCAGATAACCCAAGATAATCTCCTTATTTTAAGGGCAGCCATTTAACAAACTTAATTTCATCTGCAGACTTAGCTGCTCTTAGCCATGTAACAGACTACGTTCACAGGATCTGGGGATAAGAATTGGGAATTTTAGGGGGCCATTATTCTGTCTACCGCACTTTACCCTAGGAGTTTTTTTTTATTATTATACTTTAAGTTTTGGGATACATGTGCAGAACGTGAAGGTTTGTTACATAGGTATACACGTGCCATGGTGGTTTGCTGCACACATCAACTCATCATCTACATTAGGTATTTCTCCTAATGCTATCCCTCCCCTAGCCCCCCACCTACTGACAGGCCCCATTGTATGATGTTCCCCTCCCTGTGTCCATGTGTTCTCATTGTTCAACTCCCACTTATGAGTGAGAACATGCGGTGTTTGGTTTTGTGATCCTGTGTTAGTTTGCTGAAAATTATGGCTTCCAGTTTCATCCATGTCCCTCCAAAGGACATGAACTCATCCTTTTTTATGGCTGCATAGTATTCCATGGTGCATACGTGCCACATTTTCTTTAGCCAGTCTATTACTGATGGGCATTTGGGTTGGTTCCGAGTCTTTACTATTGTGAAAAGTGCTGCAATAAACATACATGTGCAAGTGTCTTTATAGTAGAATGATTTCTAATCCTTTGGGTACATACCCAGTAATGGGATGGCTGGGTCAAATGGTATTTCTGATTCTAGATCCTTGAGGAATTGCCACACTGTCTTCCACAATGGTTGAACTAATATACACTCCCACCAACAGTATAAAAGTGTTCCTATTTCTCCACGTGCTGTCCAGCATCTATTGTTTGCTGACTTTTTAATGATTACCATTCTAACTGGCATGAGATGGTATCTCACTGTGGTTTTGATTTGCATTTCTTTAACGACCAGTGATGATGGGCTTTTTTTCATGTTTGTTGGCTGCATAAATGTCTTCTTTTGAGAATTGTCTGTTCATATCCTTCGCTCACTTTTTGATGGTTTTTTTTTTTTTTGTAAATTTGTTTAAGTTCCTTATAGATTCTGGATATTAGCCCTTTGTCAGATGGATAGATTGCAAAAATTTTCTCCCATTCTGTACATTGCCTGTTCACTCTGATGATAGTTTCTTTGTCTGTGCAGAAGCTCTTTAGTTTAATTAGATACCATTTGTCAATTTTGGCTTTTGTTGTCATTGCTTTTGGTGTTTTAGTCACAAAGTATTTGCCCATGCCTATGTCCTGAAAGGTTTTGCCTAGGTTTTCTTCTAGGGTTTTTATGGTTTTAGGTCTTTCCATTTAAGTCTTTAATGCATCTTGAGTTAAATTTTGTATAAGGTGTAAAGAAGGGGCCCACTTTCAGTTTTCTGCATATCCTAGCCAGTTTTCCCAGCACCATTTATTAAGTAGGGAATCCTTTTCCCATTGCTTGTTTTTGTCAGGTTTGTCAAAGATCCGATGGTTGCAGATGTTTGGCATTATTTCTGAGGCCTCTGTTCTGTTCCATTGGTCTATATATCTGTTTTGGTACCAGTTTCATGCTGTTTTTGTTACTGTAGACTTATAGTATAATTTGAAGTCAGGTAGTGTGATGTCTCCAGCTTTGTTCTTTTTTCTTAGGATTGTCTTGGCTATATGGGATCTTTTTTGGCTCCATATACAATTTCAAGTAATTTTTTCTAATTCTGTGAAGAAAGTCAATGGTAGCTTGATGGGGATAGCATTGAATCTATAAATTACTTTGGGCAGTACTTTCATGATATTGATTTTTCCTATCCATGAGCATGGAATGTTTTTCCATTTGTTTGTGTACTCTCATTTCTTTGAGCAGTGGTTTGTAGTTCTCCTTGAAGAGGTCCTTCATATCCCTTGTAAGTTGTATTCCTAGGTGTTTTATTCTCTTTGTAGCAATTCTGAATGGGAGTTCACTCATGATTTGGCCCTCTGTTTGTCTACTATTGGTGTATAGGAATGCTTGCGATTTTTGCACATTGATTTGGTATCCTGAGACTTTGCTGAAGTTGCTTATCAGCTTAAGGAGATTTAGGGCTGAGAGGATGGTGTTTTCTAAATATACAATCATGTCTTCTGCAAACAGAGACAATTTGCAGAGACTTCCTCTCTTCCCATTTGAATACACTTTATTTCTTTCTCTTGCTTGATTTGCCTGGCCAGAACTTCCAATACTATGTTGAATATGGGTAGTGAGAGAAGGCATCCTAGTCTTGTTCTGGTTTTCAAAGGGAATGCTTCTAGCTTTTGCCCACTCAGTGTGATATTGGCTGTGGGTTTGTCATAAATAGCTCTTATTATTTTGAGATACATTCCATCAGTACCTAGTTTATTGAGAGATTGTAGCATGAAAGAGTGTTGAATTTTGTCGAAGGCTTTTTCTGCATCTATTGAGATAATTGTATGGTTTTTTTCCATTGGTTCTGTTTATGTGATGGATTATGTTTATTGATTTGTGTATGTTGAACCAGCCTTGCATCCAAGAGATGAAGCCAATTTGATCGTGGTGGATAAGCTTTTTGATGTGCTGCTGGATTCGGTTTGCCAGTATTTTATTGAGGATTTTCACATCAATGTTCATCAGGATATTGGCCTGAAATTTTCTTTTTTTGTTGTGTCTCTGCCAGGTTTTGGTATCAGGATGATGCTGGCCTCATAAAATTAGTTAGGAAGGAGTCTCTCTTTTTCTATTATTTGCAATAGTTTTAGAAGGAATCGTACCAGCTCCTCTTTTTACCTCTGGTAGAATTCAGCTGTGAATCCGCCTGTTCCTGGGCTTTCTTTGGTTCATAGGCTATTAATTACTGCCTCAATTTCAAAACTTGTTATTGGTCTATTCAGGGATTCGACTTCTTCCCGGCTTAGTCTTGGGAGGGTGTATGTGTCTAGGAATTTATCCATTTCTTCTAGATTTTCTAGTTTATTTGCATAGAGGTGTTTATAGTATTATCTGATGGTAGTTTGTATTTCTGTGGGATCACTGGTGATATCCCCTTTATCATTTTTTATTGTGACTATTTGATTCTTCTCTCATTTCTTCTTTACTATTCTAGCTAGGGGTCTATCTATTTTGTTAATCTTTTCAAAAAACCAGCTCCTGGATTCACTGATTTCTTTGAAGGTTTTTTTGCGTCTCTGTCTCCTTCAGTTCTGCTCTGACCTTAGTTATTTCTTGTCTTCTGTTAGTTTTTGAATTTGTTTGCTCTTGCTTCTCTAATTCTTTTAATTGTGATGTTAGGGTGTTGATTTTAGATCTTTTCCGCTTTCTCCTGTGGGTATAAATTTCCTTCTAAACACTGTTTAAGCTGTGTCCCAGAGATTCTGGTATGTTGTGTCTTTGTTCTCATTGGTTTCAAATAACTTATTTCTGCCTTAATTTCATTATTTACCCCATAGTCATTCAGGAGCAGGTTGATCAGTTTCCATGTAGTTGTACGGTTTTGGGGTGAGTTTCTTAATCCCGTGTTCTAATTTGATTGCACTGTGGTCTAAGAGACTGTTTGTTATGATTTCCGTTCTTTTGCACTTGCTGAGGAGTGTTTTATTTCCAATTATGTGGTCAATTTTAGAGTAAGTGCGATGTGGTGCTGAGAAGAATGTATATTCTGTTGATTTCGGGTGGAAAGTTCTGTAGATGTCTATTAGGTCCGCTTGGTCCAGAGCTGAGTTCAAGTCCTGAATATCCTTGTTAATTTTCTGTCTCGTTGATCTGTCTAATATTGACAGTGGGGTGTTAAAGTCTCCCACTATTATTGTGTCAGCAACTAAGTCTTTTTGTAGTTCTCTAAGAACTTACTTTATGAATCTGGGTGCTCCCTAGGAGTGTTTTTAATTCAACAGGTGTCAAAGTCTCAAGCTACTAGGATAAAACTGCCACACTTTGTTATCAGCCAAATGAAAAGGGAGGATATTGGGGGCATTAAAACTTATCTGAAACTTTGGAATCAGACAAGTCTAAGATTACATTTTAGCTTCTGTCACTTAAGAGTTTTGTGGGCTTGGGAAACCCACTTTTAATTTCCCTGAATCTGTATTTGCTCATCCTTAATTAGGATATCTCTTTCATGGTGTTTTAAATCAGTGATCCCCAACCTTCTTGGCACCATGACCAGTTTTGTGGAAGACAATTTTTCCACAGATGGGCTCAGGGGATATGGTTTTGGGATGATTCAAGCACATTACATTTATTGTGCACTTTATTTCTATTATTATTACATTGCCATATATAATACAATAATTATACAACTCACCATAATGTAGAATCAATGGAAGCCCTGAATTTGTTTTCTTGCAACTAGAAGGTCCCATCTAAGGGTGATGGGAGACAGTGACAGATCGTCAGGCATTAGATTCTCGTAAGGAGCATGTAACCTAGATCCCTTGCATGTGCAGTTCACAATAGGGTTCATGTTCCTATGAGAATCTAATGCTGTCATTGACCTAATAGAAGGTGGAGCTCATGCAGTAATGCGAGTTATGGGGAGCAGCTGTAAATACAGATGAAGCTTGGTTCACTTGCCTGCTGCTCACCTCCTGCTGTGCAGCCCCATTCCTAGCAGTCCACAGATGTGGGGTTGGGAACCTCTCTTTTAAATAAGTAAATTAAGATCATCTAATCCCAATGAAGGGCCTGGTTCATGGGTGCTTGATGGATGTTAGTTTCCTTCTTCTTTTTAATTCATCAGACACCCCTCACATAAGTGGACCACTGTAGCTGGCAGCCATTCACATTAATACTGAATCAATCAACCAGCCAACATGCATTAAGGGCCTACTTTATGTAAGGCCCTGTGTGGGACCCCAGGGTGATATACACGACCATGCCTCCATTGAAGGAGATGTCGACCTTATTAGGGAATCAGTATGTGAACATATGAAAAACTAAATGACAATAAAAGATAGTTTATCAACACTAAAGTCATAAAACTCACCCTAATTGCAATATGACTCACTGCCCACATTCAAGAGGTAAAGCATCCTATAAGCTAGATTGAAATGGATGGTTTCATGGAAGCAAAGGATTTGAGAAGGGCTTTGAGAGATGGATTAGATTTAGGCAACCTGTGAGGAGGGAGAGTTGTAGTTCATTCTGAGCAAACTTTTGGATATTTCCCCCCAGTGACCTTCAAACATCTCAGGTACTTTTAGGGGAAGTGTTCTGCTAAAGACAGGCTAAGTCAGCCATGTGAACACACCACTAAACATTGCCATCTCCACCTCCTCCCCTCTGACAGCCTGCCTCCTTGCCAGGCTGCCGCCCTCCTCCTTCCCCTATCTCAACATGAGACAAAACAGCCTTTCTTTTTTTCTGGGATTATTTAGAAGCAGTTTCCCATAATTATAGTAATCTTATCTTCTTTGAATTCACCAAAATTACCCCTTTTCTTTATATTAGCACCACTGCTACATGACAGACATTATTTGTAAGCTTTGTGCCATGGTGCAATGTTGTTTTTTTAAAGTGACATCTGCTCAAATAAATTAAGGTTCCTATCTAACTGACTCACTTGGTGAGAACATGTCCACATGCCAGTGTGAATGGGAGGAGAGTGGGGGGAAATGCAGGAAGAGAAAAAGCATCTGGAAGAATATTTTCTGGTGTTTTAGATTAAGAATAAGACTATTTTATTTCCTACAGAAAATCAGTGGACATTAGTTGAAGCAACAGCAATTACTAATTGTCTCATAATGTCTGAAACGTGCCACGTTTCAAGATGAGTGAAGATGGTCATGCTTTTCAAATACATTTTGATGAACTTGGTGATTCTCACCCACATTTTCTTGTTCTCAACAACCCGAAAATTTCTCGGTTCATCTACCCTCCAGCTATGCCCTTCTGAAGTGAACCTCTTTAAGAAAGCGCTGAGATTCCATCTGCACCTTCCTGCATTCACAACCTGTGTTTTCACACATCCGGTGGCTTCTGCTCCCAGAAATCCATCCTCAAATGGCTCTGAGAAGTCAGAGGAGGATGTGATTCCCTGTCAGGTCCATTTATTCATCACTTAGTCTATTTACTGAGGTCCTACCATGTGCCAAGCCTTGGGGACACAAAGATGGTCCTACTATGTGCCAAGCCTTGGGGACACAAAGAGCTCTGTCCTCCAAGAGCTCACAGTCTTATATGGCCATGATCAAGAAAAGTACCAGCGCACCATGGGAGACTGACACTCAAAGCAGAGCACAAGGAAGGGGGTAGACAAGGCTTCTCCGAGGAAGTGACACCTGAGTGGGATGTAAAATATTCATTTCTGCTTACAAACTTCAATCATCTCTCAATGGCTGTTTCATAATATCCAAACTCCCTCGTCTGGATCTCCAGGCTCCATATACACTGATCCTCTAGACATCCCCACCCCATCTCTTTCCCCACCATCATGAATCATCAGCTCCTGCTGGGAAAGCCTATTCCCTTGCTTCCCCTGCACACCCCTTTATTCTTAACTCGGGGTATTTGCTCTCTTTATTCTTAACTCTGGATCTTTGCTCATGTTTTCTGTCTAAAATGAACCATCTGCTACCACCTCCACCAACACCACTAGCAATAAGTATTCAGATACACATTGGTTTCAGGGACCAGCTTATTTTCTTTATGAAACTTCCTCTGATCACCCCAGTTCTGCATGAAACTTTCTCTATCCACCTCAAACATTTTAGAGCTTCTCTGAATTTCCATAGTACTTAAGCTATAACTTAGACAATACATGTAAAATAATAGTTACAAACTCATAAAGCACAATGCAAGCATGAGTTATGGCCATTATCTTAAACTGATAAGGGAAATTTTGATGCCCCTCACCAACAGTAAATGTGTTTTCTTAGGCAAGTTGGCTCTTTAGCTATAAAACTGAGAAAAACATATTTACATTGCAAAACATATTTACATTACATATTTACAGTACATTATTGTGAAGATTAACCAGATACATTGACATGCATACAAAATGCCTGGTTTGTCATAGGCAGCTCTTGATGGAATGGTAATAGCAGTAGGAATGTTGTTATTTCTCAAAGAGGATAAGTATATTTTTTCCTTTTTTTTCAATAGACCAGATTAGGTGTGTGTATTAAGGTGGTAAGAGGCAGAAAATTGTCTTATGAAAAAAGTTTATCATGAAGGATAAAAGTAAACATCCTTCAGAGCTCTGCAACTTTTATCTCAAAACTCCAAAGAGAATTATAGTATTGTAATGGTTGATGATTCCCCATTTCCTGTGTCACTGGTTCTTGGCAGGAAGACAATGGCTTGGCCCTGACACTCCCTTCCAGACTATGGGATCATTGTTCTCTAGTAGACAGTGTTTATCAAAAATGGAGGCACTTGCTGGCTGAGGGAAGTAGAGATGAAGGAGAGGGCAGAGTAGCAGCTGCTCTTTTTGGAAGGTAGTGCCTTTCTGACCTTAGAATCAAAGGGTTCTCCTGTATGGAACTTGGATGCTGAGCCATCAGCAAAACTTGAAGAATGGTTGTCAATGTGGGACATTTTACAGGCCGCACAGCCAGGACATTTGACAATGTCTAGAGACATTTCTGGTTGTCATAAATTAGGCAGGATGGGGGGATTCTATTGGCACCTAATGAATAGAGGCCAGGGATGCACTAAACATCATACAATGCACAAGACAGCACCTCAACAAAGACGTTTCTGGCCCAAAATATCAACAGTGTTGAGGGTGAGAAACCCTGCATAGAAACAGTTGTAACCCACAGTCCTAGGTTCTGCTAATCCTAGCGGAGTGATCAGAGCTCCAAACTGTTTCTCCCCTGTGTCTTCTCTAGACCAGAGTCCAGAATGACCACACTGGAATTAATTAATGGAAATCAGTCAGCAAAACTTGAAGATCTAGTACAAACGTGACTTCCTCTATGAATTCTCCCTAGGTAGGCTACCCCTTCCTGTGTCAGCCAGGGTCTGATTGCCTTAACTACTTACAACTGGGGTGTTTTAATATAAAGAATTGATTCCAGGTGATGGAAAAGTTAAACCCAAACAGGATGGTGAAGCAACCGAGAGATTAACAGCTGGCAAGAAACTATTACCACCCATGGACTGGAAAGAAGGAAGTCAGTGTTACTAGAACCCGTAGACAGCTGGAGTGGATCCATAAAGTGCAGTCATCACTGCAGCCACTTATGAGACAACCAGACAGGAAGAAATGCTTCAGCTTCTCCCTTTTTCCCATTGGCTGAATCCAAGTAAGGTCACTGACAGGGGAACTTGGGAGATGCAACCTGCAAGATCAGTCCTCAAACAAAACAAAAGGAGTGAAAAAAAGAGGAGGAACGGGCCAGGTGCACTGGCTCACGTCTGTAATCCCAATACTTTAAGAGGCCAAGGCAGGCAGATTACGAGGTCAAGAGATCAAGGCCATCCTGGCCAACACGGTGAAACCCCATCTCTAGTAAAAATACAAAAATTAGCTGGGCGTGGTGGTGCGCACCTGTAGTCCCAGCTACTCGGGAGGCTGAGGCAGGATAATTGCTTGAACCCAGGAGGTGGAGGTTGCAGTGAGCCGAGATCATGCCACTGCACTCCAGCAAGGAGACTCAAGATCAACACAGTACCCAGTGTACCTTGGATATGCCTCTTCTGCGGCTCTTCTGTGATAATGATTTTGTCTCATCATTATCAATTAAGTATAATTCCCTTCCCTTTACTCTCCTCCTACTGGTTGAAATACAGATGTGATGGTGGGAGCTGGAACAAACAGCCATGTTGGACCACAAGATAGAAGATGCAGTTTGAGGATGGCAGAGCAGCAAGACTGAAGGCACCTAGGTTCCTGATAATTGCAGAGCTGCAATGCTAGTCATCTAGATTTTTATATGAAAGAGAAATGAACTTTTAATGTGACTAATCAATTTCCATTTTGTTGTTGTTGTTGTTTATTTGAGACAGAATCTCCTTCTGCTGCCCAGACTGGAGTGCAGTGTTGTGATCTCGGCTCACTACAACCTACACCCACCAGGTTCAAGCTATTCTCCTGCCTCAGCCTCCCGAGTAACTGGGATTACAGGTGTGTGCCACCACACCTGGCTAATTTTTGTGTTTTTTAGTAGAGACAGGGTTTACGCCATGTTGCCCAGGCTGGTCTCGAACTCCTGACCTCAGGTGATCCTCGGCCTCCCAAAGTGTTGAGATTACAGGCATGAGCCACTGTGCCCAGCTAATTTCCATTATTAATTTAGTTCCCTCTTTGTGTAGCAGCTGAAGCAAAATGCTAAATAACACAAGCCCCTTTCCTCCTGGGTCTTGATGTCTAAAGCACATTAAAGATTCTCTTTCATTCATTCATTCACAATGTGGAAACTAACAAGAACAGAGACAGTACCATGGCAACGTCATGTTTCAGAGGTGTCTTTTGGGCATGTAAAATGTTGCAGCAACTCTCAAATTACCTTGCTTGAGCAAATATTTAATTTGTACCTTTATATTCAAAAATAAATTTTTAGTCAGTAATTAACAGTATCAGTAGGACAAGGGAAAAAAATACAAAATGACAAATGGAGTACCTTAGAACAGTGCTTCTTAAACTTTAGGATGGCAACTAAATCACTTGGAAAACTTGCTAAAACACAGACTTCTAGACCCTAAACTCAGAGATTCTGATTCAGTACATTTGGAGCCTAAGAATTTGCAATTTCTAAGCTCCTAAATGATGTTGATGTTGCTAGTCCCAGGACCACACTTCAAGTGCTGTTAGTTTAGAATAGGATGCTGGAAGGATGGAGACAGTCAATGAAAACTGCCCACTGTCTTAGAAACAACCTAGACATTCTGCCTTTTAAAATCATGTAAGTGAAACATATAAAAAGCTGAGGTTCCCACATTTCTGGCATGGAAAGATCATTAAAGAGCTAAGAGAAAAACTGACTTTAAGTTAACGTGGCTTGGATAAACTATCCAGGTGATTTGATAAAAGGGGAATTCACACATCTACAAGAACCTTGGGGGTTTCATTGGGTATGGCTGCCTGACTGCCAGTCTGTGGTCAGTTTAGCCACAGTTTTGCCAGCCACTTCGGCCGTGGACACAGACAGTGTTCTCACAATGTGGCAATTGCAGCAGCCTATTCTAGGCAGAGGTGTCAGGGAGGATTTGGAGAGAATTGAGGAGACTTTAGATCCCTTTCAACCCATCACAAATAAGCACACAGTGCAAGTTCTCTAAAGCATGCTCACTATTCAAGCATGATTTCAATGCAAGTCTTCTAGCCTGCCACACTCTTCCCACTAAATTACTACCCCTGAGTACTTCCTACACAGAAATGCTGGCACTGCCAGTGCCAAGGAGCGTGGGTTAAAATCCAGCCTCAGTGATCTAATCCATTTCTGTGAAGTGTGTATGAGATTTCACATAGACAGTAGGGCAGAATAAGTGATTTCACAGGCCTGGAAATAAATTATTGGCTGTCTAAACATAGACACTAAATTTAGATTATCGACAGAGTTTCACATACGACTTCCTTCCTCCTCCTTCCTTTTCCTGTTTCTCCTCCTTCCTCCATTTTCTCTCTTTCTCTGCACATCTCTAACTCCCACCCCCTCATGCCCACCCCTCTGAACAATCAGTGGGCTTTTTGGCACTGCTTGACTTCATCCTGAGCAGTTCCTCGCTCTTCTTTACTAAACTGGCAGAACCACAAAGATGTTCGCAGCGTCCTCCTTGCCTGACCAAATCTCTGCTAGGCCTTTCCATTAATTAACCTGATTGGTCTGTAAGAGCTGTGTCATCTGGGCACCCCAGGCCCCTCTCACATTGCCTCTGAGTCTGAATGACCCAATCAGAGGATTCAAACCAGGAACGGCTTCCCTGCCTGCTTTATGTGCATGCTGGCTACCTGGGCTCTGTTTAGTTCAGAGACTGAGTCTACACAGTGAGGAGTCAACACGTAATGCAAGAAGACTGATAATTTCTCGTCGACTGCTCCAGAATAAGGCTTTATACAATTATTTCAAAAGTTTTCATTCCCTGTCTCTATACCCTCAAAAACAAAATCCATCGTGGAAAACCTGGTCCCTAACTTGGAATTTTGGAATTCTGACGTCAGGTTTCTGAGATGACTCTTTTTTGTTTTTGTCCTATGACCTATCTGCCAAACTGTCAAGTTTCTGGGTCTAGAGTTCTCTCAATTCTGCCTTTGGCCTTCCCCTAATCTGCATCATCACTGGTGGGAGTACACTGTTCTAGGAACACAGAGGTGTCACACGAGTAGGACATACAATCCTTCCCTAAAAACAGGTATTGAAACTGTCTCAGGTGCTATAAGCAGGGACAAAAGCCAATGTTCTAGCCATCCATCAACCATGTGGGAGGGTCTAGAACAAACTGAGGAGGAAAGTCCAGGAATGCATTCTAGAATGAACTCTACCCCTCTGTGCGCATCAGGATTATGAGCCCTTCTGGGTTCAGGGTTACTATTTTAGAAATTTACCTATAGATATCTAGTCCTAAAGCTCCTATCATGGGGTAAGACAGCCAGCATGGGTCTCCCAGCCAAGATCACTTTATTGGGCCTGATTTTGTTCTTTATTTAAAAAAATAAAAAAATTAAACTAGATTGAAAGCATGCTTGAGCCAAGTGCAGTGCCTCATGCCTGTAATCCCAAAACTTAGGGAAGGTGAGGCAAGAGGATCACTTAAGGCCAGGAGTTCAAGACCACGCTGGGCAACTCCATCTCCACCAAAAAGCAAAACAAAACAAAAATCATAATCATAATTGAAGGCATGCTAAAGAGCTATGAAACATTCCACCCAGGTATAGCTGCTTCTCAAGCCAAAGAGAAGAGGCTATTCCTTAATTTCCTTGCATGGATTCTCACTGAGAAAGTGAGGTACTCACTGAGGTACTCACATAGGTACTTACTAAGAAAAAAAGAAGCAATGAGGGCAAAGCATGAAAACTGGAGATTCTGGAAATTTATCAGATCCAAGTCCCTGGGCTTAAAAGCCCTCAACAATATTATCAAAATAATTTTGGTATCCCCGAAAGTAGGATTTTAGGTAGCCTAAACACACGTACACGCACACACACAAGACAATCTGTAATTACTTTGGAGATTTTCATTAATATTTGATTTTCTGAATAATTTTAAAATCTGATACTTCTTTTGTTTTCTTAAATATTTTAATTCTTTTAATTTTTTTCTTTTTTCTTTCAGAGACAGAATCTCACTCTGTCACCCAGGCTGAAGTGCAGTGGTGCAATTATAGCCCACTGCAGCCTCGAACTCTTGGGCTCTAGCAATCCTTCTGTGTCAGCCTCCTGAGTAGCTAAGACTACACGTGCATGCCACCATGCCTGGCTAAGAAATCTAGTATTTCTTAAGCGTTTTACTTCAACTTACAAATTTTGTTATTCTAATTATGAATCTAGAAAACTTGAGCACCATTTTTAAGAAAGAAATTTGTTGATTACTCATGAACATTAAAATGCATCAATCAATTTAATCTATTTTATTTGCTTTTATTAGTAATTATCTAATAGAATCTTACCAAATATTTAGATAGCTTTCATAAATATAATAAATAAGACTAAAAACAATGGTGAATCTTTTATTCTCTTAGCATTACCATGTTGTTTCTATACATAGCTAATTTCCCTTCTACTTTTCATATTAAAAAAATCACACATCTCAATCGATCATTCAATTTAAATTTGAATCATAAGTCTTAGCTGCTGGTGTTTCAACTATCTATTGCTATGAAACAAACTGCCCCAGAATTTGGTGGCTTAGAATAACCATCATCTTACTTCCTCTTAGAGTCTGTGGGTTGACTGGGTTTGATTGGGCAGTTCTCATTCAGTTGCAGTCATGCAGGACCTGGGGCTGGTACCACCTGGAGGCTTGATTGGAGTGTGCTGGGACAGCTGGGCCTGTCTCTCACCAAGCAGCCCCAAGTGTCCCTGCTCCAAGTGGCATCTCCACAAGGACTCTCCAGCAGGACAGCCAGACTACTTACATGATGCCACATGACTTTCAAAAGTAAGAGTTCCACAGTAGACACTGGGGACTACAAGAGGGGGGAGAGAGGGATGAGGGGAAGGGCTGAAAAATTGCCTGTCAGATACTATGTTCACTACCTGGGTGACAAGTTCAATCATACCCCAAGCCTCAGTACCACACAATATACCCCTGCACAGCAAACCTGCACATGTACCCCCTGAATCTAAAATAAAAGTTGAAGATAAAAGAGAGAGAGAGACCCAATGGAGAAAAAGGAGAAGCTACCAGTCCTCTTACTAGAACTGGCACAAAGCCACTTCCACCCCATTCTATTGGCTAACAGGAATACAGACCAGCCCAAACTCAATGAGGCGACTGAACAAGAGTGTAAATATTGGGAAGTGTGGTTCATTGGATGACTCTCCTTAGAGACTAGTTACCACAGTTAGATAATCTAGTATGCCAAAATTTCTGAAAGCTTATAAATATCACAAATACCTATATATATATAGGTATTTGTGATATTTTATTTATATATTATATATAACATATATATAAAGTTCTTGTGACAAGGACTGCTGTTGCTCACCAATATCTGTGTTCTCCTCTTCTTCCCAGGCACACAGCAATAGCACATTTTCCAGCCTCCCTTGAAGTTAGGTGTGGCCATGTCAATGAGTTTTGGTCAGTGGAATATGTGTGGAAGTGTCATGCCTTGCTCCCAGGCCTGGTCTATCTGAGTGCCCTACTAGATTTAGTATCCATCGTTGATTGTTGCCTGAAGCAGTATTTGCTATGATGATTACAAAATGATGGATTTTCAACTCTGACATTCCCTCCACACTTACTAGTCAGTACTTGCTTTACTATAGGCAAGAGCCCTCTCTTCTCACCCATTTATGTGTTTGTTTATTTATTGATTCACAGTATGAGCTCATTGCTGTTCTTAATTCTTTTGGTGTTTAAATTGTCTCAGACTATGGAGAATGAGAACCCCCTTTTTGATGGATATTGTGTCTTTTTTTCTTTCTTTTTAAAGAACTTTCCTACTTTCTAACATCAAAAAAATACTCCAGACTTATTCTCTACCTACCTTGTCCCAGATCTAGAATTTTCCCTTTCTCCAAGAAGCTCTGATTCCTTTTATGGGCAAATGCTATTTAGAAACCAAGGTCTAGATGCTAGCTGAGCTCATTGCTATTGGGGTGTTTTTGCTTTTAGGAGACAAAGTCAGGAAATACATGAATGTTTATACACACACGCATGCAAACATATGTACATGAACAAGTGCACATATATACACACACATATTTACCCAAACAATATACACAGTTTAGAAATCATAAGTTTGCACAGATAACGTTAAATGCAATCCATCCCCACAGGGGATGGATTTCCTACACCATTTCATATATATCCATTCACCACAATGAATACCTGGGTCCCAACAAGATATGTGCATTTATTCATTTGCTTAATCCTATAATACATCTAAAGTAGTTTCGGAATTTCCTTGTTCATACAACCACAAAAAGAAAGCCTACTCAAAAAGTTCAGGGTTTGTTTGCTGCTCTCCTCCTCCTAAGACTTAGGGTACCTAGTCAAATATCATGTTCTTAAGGTTCTTAAGTTAGCCAGCTTGCTCCCATTTTTCATTCTGTGTGGTTATGCAATTCATTCAAAATATCTTAGGGTTCATATGTTTTCATTGGTTTTCGGCATTAGGTTTTTTTCTCTGCCCATCCTTGTTGATTTAATTACATGTTTTTTAAAGAGGTAGAACATACACATGCATCTAAAAAACAAAACTGTACAGAAAGATGTTCTTAGAAAATGCCACTCTCTACCATGTCCCTTCCTCTGCATTTCCCTTCCAACACCCTCTGTAGGTAGCTAACTTCATTGTTTTCTGGTTTATCCTCCCTGTGTTTCTTTTTGTAAAGATAAATATATGCATATGTTTTTAAAATTTATTCTTTCTTACACAAAGGGCAATATATCATATATATATATTCTTTTACATATATATGCTTTATATATATACTTTGCTTTTTTTAACTTCACATATCTTTTGGTAATCACTACATATCAATTCATAGAGACCTTTCTCATTGTTTTCATAATTATATAGCACTATACTATGTGAATGCACCATAGTTTACTCAACTAACCTCCTATGCTTGTACATTTAGGTAATACACAAAACATTTTCAGTATAAATAACACTGTAATAAACTTTTGCATTTTTTTAATGTTACAGGCATATTTTTAAGGTAGACTCTAGGGTAAATGCATCAACAAAGTCACCTCCATAAATGTTGTACCATTTTACATTTTTATCAGCAAGGTATAAAAATGCCTGCTTCCCCAGCCTACTAACACAGTGTATTGTCAAGCTTATAAATTTTTGCCAGTCTTGACGGGTAGAAAATAGTATATCATCCTCCAGTTTCATCCATGTTGTTGTAACTGGCATTATACTCCATGAAATAAGCCAGATACAGAAAGAATAAGACTGCATGATCTCACATGTGAAATCCGAAAAAAAAAAAAAGTCAAATACATAGAAACAGAGTAGAACAGTGGTTACCAGGGATGGGGAGAAGGAAGAAATGGGGAGATGTAGGACAAAGGGCACAAACTTGTCATTGTGTAAGATGAGTCTAGAGCTCTAATGTATAGCAGGAGGACTACAGTTATTAATATTGTATTATATATTGAAGATGTGCCAAGAGAATGGATTTTAAGTGTGCTTACCACAAAAAAAAATCTGTTAAATTGCTTACCTATAATAATCACTTAACCGTGGATATTTACATCAAACATTATATTGTACACCTTAAATTTATGTAATAAAATATATTATATAAATATGTACATAAATACATATAATGATAATGCATTAAAAGGAAAATAGTATCTCATCTATATATGTTGTATAATTTTTCTCAGAGCAAAAAGACACAACTAACAAAAGAAACGGGAATATGACCTCAGTGGCCTGAGGTTCACAAGCAAACCAGAAAACTCTCAACTCAAAAAGAGTGATTATCAACCAGTGATTTCAGCTGAGGAGTGAATTCTAGAACTGCCCATATCCAGAGCAATGCCTCTTTGCAAGCCTTGCTGAGTCCTATTTATAATGCACTCTGCCAATTGGAGATCTAATCCATTTGCCTCAAATGGGGTTGTTTACACGACTAGACTCCCAAATTTCTGTCTATGTCTTTATTTAATTATTTAATAATCAATTTCAACCTTATTGCCTGATTAAGGTGGGAAAATATTCCATATGCCAGCCCAGGTAGATTTGCCACTCAATTGACTCAGTTAATATATTGATCACTTGACTCTATTAGAATTCTTTGCATATTCGTCTTCTCTAGAAGGACATATTTTGTACAGGTATGTAAATGGCTAACTGTATTTGTATCTATTTCATACCTATATCTGGTTCCACACTCATAGTTTCTAAGGTCATTCTATATAAGACTCCAGCCTATCTTTCAAGTCTTTTCCCCCACTTCTTCCACAGAGTCGATACTCTAGATCATGAATTTTCAATGGCTTTTATAGTAGAAAATTGTTTCAAATGAAATTCAATATGTATAAAAGATGTATACAAAGAAAGGGTAAATTAGGGTATGGTCACTTGCTGCACGAAAGATTTCAAAACAATATTCTTTTATTCCAAATATCAAAAAATTCTTGAGGAAAGAAACACTTTCATATTCCTACAGAACTTAGCATGGTAAGTCTAGTTATTTTGCATAATACTGTAAATTTTTTCGACTATCTGTGATTTGTATCCACAGATTTCAAGATTCTTGAATGCAGAAACTCCGTGTGTGTGTGTGTGTGTGTGTGTGTGTGTGTGTGTGTGTGTGTGTGTATGTGTGATGAAATAGTGACAGAATCCCCAAACAGAAGTCTCCCTAGGCAGGGCTCCTATTACTGCTTACCTTGGCTCCCCTTCCACTGCCAATGTGCTGAACCAATAGGATTACAGTGAGAATCCTGTCCTGGAATAAATATCCTCTCAGGCTCACAACTCTATCTCCCCTTCTCATCTTTCTCAGCAAGTTACATAGTTCCAACCTTTCTACAGAAGTTCAACTTCCCCAGTCTGGTGAAGTGCTCAGCTAGTTTTTGCTGAGAGGGGCTGGTCTCATAGGTGACCTGCCAATTAATTAATTAAGCAAGTAAGATCCACTGAATGAACAGGCAAATGAATGAAGACGAAAGCTGCTCTTTCTAGACCTTCTGTCGCCTTTGTTTCCCACACCACCAATCTGGACAAAGACAGGCCAAGTCTTATTTTTGTTTCTTTTAGTGCACGGTCTTAGAAGCTTTGACCATACAGTCTATGTCACGCCTTCAGCCTGGTCAAAATTCAGCCGATAATGCTGATGTTTGTTTCATTTCCAATATAGCACCCACATCCTGCAGTTGCTATTTACTCTTCTAAGCAGCATCCTGAAACACTGAAGATGCTGTAGCAGATGCTCCATGTGTAGCTTCACCCAACTGTGCCACAGTTTCAGCTTTCACATTGGAAATAAAAGTATGCACAAGGGTGGTAGGTGGGAGTGAGGCCCAGAATGGGAAGGAGACAGAGGCAGGGAGAAGGAAGGATGTTGGCCTCGGCCTCGCTTTGAGGAGATACAGGGCTTTACAGGAGCTCACTGACATAAAGAATTGAGCTAAATGTTGCCAAAACTAGGCTGCCTGCAAATGCCAAATAATAAGAATCCTTTATCAGGAATACTAGGAACCTTTTCAGGAGAGAATCATAAAGAATTCCGGGAAGCGCATATTCAAAGCCTGTTTCCTAGGCAGCTGAAGCCACCCACCTTCTCTTGCACAAATGGAGCCAAATTCAGTTCTCAAATGTGCCGTTTGCCTTGGCTTTCAAAACAATCCTAGGAGTTCAGCTGCTTTCTTTTGCTTGCTGAAAGAAACTTGTAAGAGAAGGGTTTAATGCTGCTCTCTATCTGGCCATTGGAAATCCTTTCATTCCCAGCCCATCCTGCCTCCCAAGCACCCTACCTCAGCCTCAGTCCTATCTTTGCAGTAGCCTTGAGCTGAGTTGTCACTCTAGTCACTGTGGAAATGCAACAGAGCAGTTAATCTTCTTGCAGTCCTTTGAAGTCTTGGGGAGGAACAGAACAAATCATCTATTGCCGTCTTGCTGTCTTCTGGGGCCCTGAAGGTAGCTTTAAAATTTGGCTTTAGTTGGAATATGGGACTGGGAGACAGATCTTGGGGAGAAAATGAGCTTGTTTAAATAAATTGTAGTACAACTACGTGATAAAATATTACATAGCCATTAAGAAACATGTATAAAAGTACCTAATTATATGGGGGAAAGTTCAGGATAACGTATTAAATGGGAAAAAAAAAGCAAGTTTCAAAAGAGAATGGTCTGAGGAAAGTGAAAATGTGTGTATCTAGAAGGAAAAAACCACCAAATTTCAGTTGTGGCTACATCTGGGTATAGAACTGTGGATAGTTTTTAATTCCTTCTTTTTCTTTCCTTTCAAATTTTCTATGAGGAACACATATTCAATTTGAATCATAGAAAAGATATTAATATAGAATGAAACAAAAATAATAAAGGAAATACAATGTACAAATTGGGCAAAAGTCATGCCAGGTTATGACCAGAGAATTTTCCCTCGCATCACTAAGTCATTTCTCTTCCTTCCCCTTCTGGCACCTGTAGTCTCATCTTTACAAGTCAACACTGTTTTGTACATCATCCTACATCTCTGATAGCTCACTGAAAGCATGTTCTGTTTCCCCAGGACTGCCTTTTATTTTTCTCTTGCACACAAACCCCCACCTTCAATGACTAAGCGTAGAGCTATACACAGAGCAGGTATAAGGTTGAAAGGTAAATTTAACAAAGCCAGAGTCACTATGAGAAGGAAAGGAATGTTAAGAGGTGCTAGGAAAAGGGTGAGTCAAGTGGCCTAAGATGAAGGTGATAGAGAGATAAAGAGACAGACAGATAGATATAGACAGATAGATAGATAGATAGATAGATGATAGATAGATAGATGATAGATAGATAGATAGATAGATAGATAGATAAGCAATTTTTCATCCCGATGCTTTGTATTCCCTAGAAGGAAGGTGAGGGGATCTTCTGAACAATGTTTTAATCTGAAAAAATTATCTCTGTCTCTCAAACACACACACACACACACACACACACACACACACACACACACACACAGAGAGAGTCTGTTTCATATTAAGATCTGTAGCCCCCAGCATAGAACTTGGTGGTGCTCAATAACTACTCCCTGAATGAACAAAAAAACAAATGCCCACTCTCCATTGCATGGTGCCACCCCTTACATCACAGACCCTCTTTCAGATTAGGGAACACACTAAGCAGGCAGACTAAAGCATCTACATAATCATGAAGTTCAGAGCCTCCACTAGGAGAAAGGAGTTCATCAGAAGTTTATGCAGCCAGGGAGGAGAGGACAGGCTACTCGATTAAAAAGCATTCCAAGGTCTCATGGCTTCCCAGAAGGCCCGGCAAAGAGCACTGGGTAAGTGTACAACCAAACCCAGTCCTGTCCTGCTAGGACTGGAATGCCTTGCAGGATCTCAGGGATCCTGAGAAAGGTTAAGAGCAAGCCTTGGCAAATTGACAGTCCACAGCCAGATGGGTTTTTGCTTTGCCTTTGTTTGACTTGACTTTGAGTGTGTAGTGTTTTATAAATACAGATATTTAAATATCTGATTTTCAGTGGTGCAGGTGTGCTCCAGTTCACCCTATCCCACATCCTCCCAGTCTTGCCCTAGCAGTTTCTCCAATTTACATTACTCGACAGCTTTTGGGTTTATAACCTGTGCTTGGAATGAAGCATGGGGAACAATGCCTCTACTACTGGAGAGAAGACAATAAAAATATTAATTATAGTAGCAAACATCCAGTAAGTGCTTACAGTGTGCTAGGTACCATCCTAAGGGCTTTATATGCAGGTATCATCTAACCTTCAACACAGGCTGACACTGTTGGGATTCTGTTCAGGTCCCTTTAGACCCTACTTATGAGTTCTGTGTATTCCTATCCAGCAAATGAGTGCTTATGTGTTTAAATAGGGGACTTACAACTCTTTCCAGTGGATTGACTCAGGGGTACTGGGGCCTAGTAATTTACATTCTCCCCATCCCTTCCCAGCAATGATAATTGGCCACAGGATTACTTATACTCAAAGCTCCCCCACAGGATCAGGCTGGGGCTTCATTACAAAACTCGTGTGCCCGGCTACTTCCCTTTTCCTGTCATACCTGATTATTTTCATCCTACATATGAGGAAAGTGAAGCCCAAACTAATTTGCCTCAGTGTACAAAATGGCAAGTTGCAGAACCCAAGGCTATCGTCAGAGGGATTTCTAAAGGTGTGTTAAAACACAAGATGAAAGAAAGTAATGTGAAAAAGAACAGAAGGCCTAGACTCTTCCTTTTGACACAGGTTAGATCATTCGTACAGTAGTAGTGATGGCTTGTTACGTTGTGTCTGTCTGCCTCTCTCTTCATCTCTTTGTCCTTCCCTTCATCCCATCTAAGGGCTCTTCACTTGGAAAAACTGTGGCCATAGAAAAGGGTTTCATTGAGGAATGAGATATTTTCCTTGTGTAAAGAGGCTGACGTACACATTGATAGAAGCCCGTGATAGTAGATACTTTGGTCTACACAGCCAACAGTTGATCCACCATGTCACCATATTGACAAAGCACTGCACAGCTTAGCTAGCTGTTTTTGGATTGTTGCCATATATTTGAACCAAATTGCATAAATGCTGAGTCATATGTTCATACATTCAAAAAATATTTATTGAGATCTACTCTATACAAAGCACTGTGTTAAGATGGGATACAGCTACAAACCAGACAGACCTTTGCAAAGTTAGTCCACGGAGAGGTTATTCCTTGGGAAAACGCCATAAGTACATGTGAAGTACAGATACTCACCTTTTTCATGCTCTGTGATAACAGCAAGACAAGGTCCTTCTCAGGCTGTGCTGCAGGTCTGTCCTCTGAGGACCCTCAGCCTCCATGCTTTTTCTTTATTCTAATTAAATTTTTTGTTTTCTTTTTATATTGAGTCAGGGTCTCACTGTGTTGCCCAGGCTGCTCTTCAACTCCTGGTCTTAGGCAATCCTCCTGCCTCAGCCTCCCAAAGTACTAGGATTACAGGTGTGAGTCATTGCGCCTGGACTCCATGCTTTAATATTCTCAAAAGGCCACACAAAACACAACTGAGGGCAAACCACAACCATGTTCCTTTGCATCTTCCTTAAGTTAGTGACTTATTTTCTACGTTGACACCAGGGCCTTACCATTGTAGTAGGTACAAGTGTGAGTCAGATGATTAGCTAAATTCCTAAAAGACAAAGACTCCACTAAGAGGTCACCAAAGGCTAAGTGCAGTGGCCCATGCCTGTGATGCCAGCACTTTGGGAGGCTGAGGCAGGAGAATTGCTTGAGCCCAGGAGTCTGAGGCCAGCCTGGGCAACATAGCAAGACCGTGTCTCTGCAAAAATATTTTTTTTAATTAGCCAGGCACAGTGGCACATGCCCATAGTCCTAGCTACTTCAGAGGCTGAGGTGGGAGTCCTAGCTACTTGAGCCCGGGAGTTTGTGACTGCAGTGAGCTATAATCGCACCTGTGACTCCAGCCTGGGAGAAAGAACAAAACCCTATCTAAAAAAAAAAAAAAAAAAAAAAATCACCAAAAGAAGTCACAATAAAACTGAAAAAAAAATATGGTTTCCCCTGTGTTTACAGTTTACTGAAGGTATGAGTCCTTTCTTTCCTCTTTCTAAGAAAAATGATACATCTTGGATCCTTCATAGTTATCTTTTTCACTGATGTTTTAAACACAAGTACAATACAATCTAATAATAATAATATTGAAAATCTGCTACTGTCTTCAAGACACTTTTTACTATGACATGCATTCTTATTTAAACAGTAATTACTTACAAATAATAAATTACATAATTTAATTTTTTCAATTTACTCTATATAAATACAGTAAGGAAGATATTATTGTCATGACCTTACAGATGAGACAATTGAAGTTCAGAGTTTTTAAGTCACATATCCAAAGTCATATGGTCTTATTTGTTTCTGCTATGCAAAGCCAGTGATTGATAATTTTATTGGAATGGAAATTTTCATTTGCTTTCACTTTTCCTACTTTCATATGTATCCCAGAAGGTATTTCCATCCAATGTCTATGTCTATTTTATTCTGCCTCAATTAAAAGAAAAATCAAAGAAAATCTACTTTGTTTTTATTTTTGTTCTCTTAGTATGTAACATTATCTTGAAATTTGGTTATAAGGACTATAACATTTTAATATTTTCCACTCTCCTTCTATAATTAGACAATTACAGAAAATAGCCCTTTGTTCTTGTTTCATTGGTCAGTAAATTATTTTAATAATTAATTGATTTTGCTCTTCAGTTGAATTAGTTACAACATAATGTTGAACAAATTTTGTGGCCAAAATATCTGGTGGGCCATTTATGTCAATCTGTTTATTAATAATAATGATGATGATGATAAAACACAAGCTTGTAAGCTCTGTAGTTGCAAAAAGTGCATCTATTTAGTGTTACGAATTTAAGTGCAGTGCCTGGCACAACGTAGGCATGACCTCGAGGGTGTCAAAATTCAGAGTGAAAAAGGTAAACAATGAAAGAAGTGAAGAAGGCTGGCACAGAAAACCAAAGGAACTGTAAGTGAAGTTAGCTAAAAAGGCTTGGTTGAGACAAAGGTTAAAATTACTGGCCTTTGAAAAAGAACTTCTACACTTTAACTTCAAAACTTCACAGCCTTTCCCCTTTGTTATGCCTCTCTCCTATATCAGATCATCTCCTTGCTCATGACAACCTACAAGTGACAATGATGGAGAAGTCCTAGGTGGTGTGCTAATATCTAGTTGGCTTTATGCCAGCCTTTAATAACCTCTTTCCTATAGGATTATATTGCTGTTGATAAATGGAATTAAGTTAGGATAGAAGTGGAAATTGTTAATGGATGTAAAGGAGATCTGCAGAGATCTCCCCAGTTCAAGCCTGGGTATCTGTCTTTCACAGCAACAACAAAATCAGTTATTGGTGATGTTTACAGAAACCCAATCAATGAAACATGGGGCTTGGTACTTCATAAGTTTTTTGTTTGTTTGTTTGTTGGTTGGTTGGTTTTTGCAGTAACCCTCTGAGGTTCTTATGAAAATCATGAACTCTCTCCAAAAGAAAAAAAAAAGATATGCTTTTACATATACCCATCCTTGTTTTCAATTTTCTTCTGGCTCTCCTACTCCCTGATGGAACCATGGACATTGGATCTATGGACCTAGAGTAAGAATTTCTGTCTGGATAGTTTATAATGCCTCTTCTAGATCTAATATTCTATTTGTCTATGAGTTGATACAGTTGTATTCAGATTCCAAGTTTTTGTTGTTGGTTTGTTTTTTGTTTTTTGAGACAGGATCTTGCTCTGTCACCCAGGCTGGAGTGTTGTGATACAATCTTAGCTGCCTGCAGCCTCAACCTCCCGGGCTCAAGAGATCCTTCTACCTCAGCCTCCCAAGTAGCTGGGACTACAGGCATGTACCACCATACCCGGCTAATTTTTGTATTTTTTGTAGAGATGAGGTTTTGCCATGAAGCCCAGGCTGGTCTCAAACTCCTAGGCTCAAGCGATCTGCCTGTCTTGGCCTTCCAAAATGCTGGGATTACAGGCATGAGCCACCACGCCTGGCCCAACACTGCCAAATTTTATCCACATTATCTGGGTTAAGTTTCTCAACCTCTCCAAGCTCCTGGCTCTTCACTGTAATTGTGAGGATTAAATGAAGTCATGTGTATAAAAAGCCTTACCTCCTCCCCTTTGTCTCTGTAGCAGTAGGCCAAATAATGCTCCCCTTCCCAAAGATGTCCACACCAATCCCTGGGTCTTATAAATATGTTAAATTGTGTGGCAAAAGGGACTTTGCAGGTATAATGAAGGTTACAGATCTTACGACAGGGAGATGATCCTGGATTATCTGGTGGGCCCAGTCTAATTACGTGAGTCCTTGAAAGCAGAGAAATTTTTCCAGCTGGAGTCAGGGAGAAGTGGCGAAAGAAGCAGCGGGAGAAATGAGGCAGAGGAGAGGACAGGGAGATGTGGAGCATGGGGATGCAATCAGCATTGCTGACTTTGAAGATGGATAAAAGGAGCCACAATCCAGAGAAGGCAGGTGGCCTTGATGCTGAGAATGACTCAGCCAATAGGCAGCAAGGAAACAGAGACCTCAGTCCTACAACTGCAAAAACCTGGATTCTGCCAGCAATCGGAATGAGCCTGGAAGTGGATTCTCCTACATAGCCTTCAGTAAGGAAAGCAGCTCTGCTGACAGCTCAATTTTGGTATGGTGAAACCCTGGACAGGACTCAGCCAAATCACCGAGACTTTTGATTTACAGAACTGTGAGACAAATAATGTGTGTTGTTTTAAACCGTAAGTTTTTGGTCATTTGTTATGCCAGCAATAGAAAAAAAATATCCCTACAGTTCCCTATTCTCGTGACAACCTACTCTCCCAAGGATGGATCGGCTAGTTCCCCCATGAAGTGAATTTCAGCTGAGATGTTGCTGTGCCCAGGTTTTTTGTTGTGATTTTTTTTTAACCTCAAATTATATTTGCTCTTCTACTTATAAGTGAAAGAAATTTTAGGCAGCAACAATCAGAAGGGAGAAGGTGTTTTGAAAAGATGGTGTCTTTTTCCTGGCGTTTCTAAAGTTATACCATATCAGAAGCTGCAAGTCCAGTTGACCTTTTCACAAGTAAGCCTCTGTATGTTGGTCAGCACCCTGTCCTGCCTACCAAAACAACACCCTTCTTTGTTTAGACCTCCGACTCTCAATTAACTTTTCTCATCAGCCCTACATAGCCCCCAAACCTGGGCTAATTAAGGGATTTCTCTGGGGACATGGAGTCAGAATTGTGCTTGGTTTCCATATATAAAGGATAGCTCTCAGGAAGCCAGGTGGATAACTGGAGGAGGACACACAGAACCTCCATTAAATATTCTGCTGTGATGGAATCCGGAGTTGCCTTGCAATTCCTTCAAACATCGTCATTGTTGAGAGCTGAGAGCTGAGAGCTGAGAGCTGATGCTGCAGTAGGATTTTATCAAGTTGCTCCTTTGAAGAGAGTGAGCCCCTGTTATTCAACCTGCCTGTATGGTCAATAGGCTATACTGTTCCATCCATTTCCACAGGAAACCGGGTGATATGATTTGGCTCTGTGTCCCCACCCAAATCTCATCTTGAATTGTAATCCCTATAATCCCCATATGTTGAGGGAAGAACCCAATGGGAGGTTATTCGACCATGGGAGTGGTTTCCCACATGCTGTTCTCATAATAGTGGGTTAGTTCTCACAAGATCTAATGGTTTTATAAGGGGCTCTTCCTGCTTCACTCCTCACTCTTCTCTCACCTGCCGCCTTGTGAAGAAGGTGCCTGCTTCCCCTTCCGTAAATTTCCTGAGGCCGCCTCAGCCATGTGGAACTGTGAGCCCATTAAACCTCTTTTCTTTACAAATTACCCAGTCTCAGGTAGTATCTTTACAGCTGTGTGAAAATGAATACACCAGGTGACTTGGCTTGGACCCATGGGGCATCATATCTGGGGAAGCAGATATCTGATGCACCTGGTCTGGATGGTCCCACACAGCACAATAGCCAAGATATGAATGAGTAGACACCAAGTGGAATAAGCTCCTGAGTCTGAGCGGAGGCCCTAGGGCTCATCAGAAAATATGATCACAGGGTCATGGGGTGGCATCATGTGACTGACCAACTCTGTACCAGAATTTTGAAGCAACATAGGAAAGAGAAGCTTGAATCTTTCCAGCTTCTGTAGCTGTTGTCAAAGGGACTTGATGCAAAGCACAGGACAGCATTTTTACTATGTGCATTTCAGAAAATTTTCCGAATAACAGAACTGGAACTTCTCTGTCTCATGCTCAGGAGATTGGCCTGGCTTTTCCTGTTGGCTGAATTTCCACTGGCCTCATCTCCGGTTGTTCAATACGCCCTCGTGCTCTGCATTTCCAGGCTCAGCATAGCTTTCCCTCATCTTTCTTCTTCCTGTCACAGCCATGCTTTAGATTGTCTGTCTGGATTATAAATCCCAACTCATTAGATGGCCTATCAAAGATAGGAATTTGCCTTTCATTACAGTGTCCTGTATTATTTTTTATTGTTTACTCTGTAAAAATGTATATCCAAATATGTGAATGTTGTGGACACAGCTATTTATCTAAGGTTTTGAATCAGGACCATGGAAGCAGAAGGATCCTCAGGATAGAGACAGAACAGGAAACAAAGTTTGGAATAAAAAATTATGGATTTAAATCCCTGACCACTCCACAGTAGCCTTGAATAACTATGAAATTTCTCTTTGCTCATCTTTTTGACTATAAAATAGGAGTAATTAGACCGATTTATTGTGAAGACTCATTGGAAATCCATGTTCTTACAACAGCCTCCAAGCCTTCTGGCTCTCTCACCCCACCTCCTCCCTATCTTATCTTCTACCTCTCTCTCCTTGTGCTCCTCTTGCTCCAGTCACACTGTCCTGTTAGATATTCCTCAAATACACCCAGAACTGTCTCCCAAGGACATATGCACTCTCTTCTCTCTCCTTGGAAAGCTCTGTCCTCAGATAACCAAATGGTTTGCTCTCCCATGTCCTTGGGTGAGCTGCTCAAGTCAGAGACCTACCCTCATCACCTATATTATTTAGAGCAATATCACACTGCCACTTCTACACTTCCCATCCCTGGTACTTCGTAGCCCTTTTGAGTACTTTATGTTTGTCCACTGCTCTTATCACCAGCTGACATATTATTTATTTTACATATTGCTCTCCATTAAGAGTTGAGTTTGACTGTTTTGTTCACTGTTGTATCTGTTGCAATTCTATGAAGCATGTTTAAAACATTTTAGGTGCTCAAAAAATAAATCCAGAAAGAGTGACTAAGAGAACGTATATAAAGTGCTAAAGCCCATTACAGGAAGGGCATTTAAGAAACTGCTAACGACAATATATCTGAGGGGTAGTTGTCTGAAATAAACTCTTTTTTAGAGGACCTTCTTGGTGATTTAAAATTTAAACTTACTTTATTTGGTGACTTAAAATGTATACTTCACTTTGAAGCTTTGAGAGGAAGAAATATTGCATCTAGAGGACTAGACTTAAATCTCCTTAGAAATAGCTAACTACTGCTCTGGTGGGTGACTCGAGAATGGTTCTGTGATCCAAAATGCTGATTTCTCTCTGAAGAGGTGACAAAACAGGAAGTTAGAGAGGAGGGAGATATTTAGCTCCCTGAAGAAGTGGTGGCAATGGCATGGACTTTGGCATCAAGAGATCTGAATTCAGATCCTGATTCTACCACTTAATAGCTAAGGAACTTTGAATAAAATTTACCCTTGCTGAGTCCAGCAGTCTCTTCCTTTCAAATGATAGTAAGAATAGCTATTGTCTCACAATGTTTCTGCTTCATATTGCAATGTCTCATGTATGAGAAATAAGGCCATGCATATAAAAATGTTTTACAAACTATTAATCACTATGCAAGGATTGGCTATTGCTATTGTTTAGTGGGACTTGCAGGCTCTACAGGTTGTCTTGACCTCAAAAAAATGCCATTTAGTCATTTGTACAAGTTTTGACTTTGAAGTGTTAAGTTCTATTTCGTGAATTTCTTCCCAGCCTGTGACTTTCTTTGCTTTGAGCTTTGATAGCTGTCTAGCACATTCACTTTTATATTCTGATGATACTTTTCTTCAAGAAACTTGAGATGCTTTGTAGACGATTATCTCATTCATTCTTGCAATTTGAAAAGAAAGAATAAAATTATTTTGAGTCTATCAAAATGGAGAAAAGCAGGATCACAAAACCCAAGCTGGCCGGGCACAGTGGCTCATGCCTGTAATCTCAGCACTTTGGCAGGCCAAAGCAGGAGAACTGCTTGCGCTCAAGAGTTCAAGACCAGCCTGGGCAACATAGTGAGACTCCACCTCTACAAAAAAATTTTAAGATAGCCAAGTATGGTGGCATGTGTCTATAGTCCCAGCAACTTGGGAGGCTGAAGCAGGAGGATCACTTGAACCTAGAAGTTCAAGATTACAGTGAGCTATGATCATGCCACTGACTCCAGCCAGGGTAACAGAGTAAGATCATCTCAAAGAAAAAAAAAAAAGAATCACAGGCTAATTTCTCATCTATGCATTTATCTCATCTATCTCATCTCATCTTCCATTTCCATGGAAGGAGGGCTTTGCACCCTCTATCTGGCCTGTGCCCATCTCTACCAGGTATATCAAGTTTTATCCAAGACATGAGGGAAGGAGAGAAGGGCTTTTACAGAATTTTGTGATAGAACAGAGAACTTTAAACCATTGTAGAGAGGAAATGCGGTGGTTCAACTCTTGTTGATTATGATTGTTAAACAAAAATTATAAAAAGCCACTGTTTTGGGCTAAGGTGATTTTTAAACAAAAATTATAGGAAGCCACTGTTGGCTGGGTGCGATGGCTCACACCTGTAATCCCAGCACTTTGGGAGGCCAAGGTGGGCGGATTATGAGGTCAGAAGATCGAGACCATTCTAGCTAACATGATGAAACCCCGTCTCTACCAAAAACACAAAAATTAGCTGGGCGTAGCGGTGCATGCCTGTAATCTCAGCTACTTGGGAGGCTGAGGCAGGAGAATCGCTTGAACCCGGGAGGTGGAGGTTGCGGTGAGCCGAGACTGTGCCACTGTACACCAGCCTGGCGACAGAGCTAGACTCCGTCTCCGTTTTGGGCTAAGCTTCTGTACTAGGCCCTAACACCCATGCTAAAGTTCCATGTCACCAAACTGAAACTAAGTTGTTCTCTGAGCTTCTGTGAAATCAGGAGGGAAAGATAACAACCCATTTTCCAAACAGTCATGATAATGAATTACCTGTTTTAATCCTTTCAACAAAAAGTAACCAGAATAACCTGGCATTACCCAATCAATTATCTTTCTATTGCTCTGTCTCCCTGTTCCTGCCTTACTAAGAAATGACCAATCTGCTTTTAAATCTTTGTTTCTGCTTTCTTCAGCCCTTTCTGTCTATAAAACCAACCCCCTCGGTTCAACTCACTGGGACACTTACTCTATTTTATAGAATGAAGTGTTACCCAAATCAATTGAGATCTTGAAACAAAATTTGTTTGATTTCTCTTTTGATATGCATTTTCAATGGGTACTGGGGGACAGGAAGGCACTATGGAAACATGAATGCTTTGCACATTCTAAGTCGCTGTCTGAGACCCAGAAACAGATTGGTGGGGAAGTGGTTCAGCAAAAATTGGCCTAAGCGTGAGTTTCTCTAAAAATGGAACTTCAGGAAAGCCCAAAATTCAGAAAGCGCAGGACTCATGAGGAAGCTATTGCTTCTCGTAAATGCTGGATTGTGTTTTTCCATAAACATTTACTTGTGTTCTTTTCTGATTTTTTTTTTTACCTTGGCTCCTATCCACCAAATGGATAGAAGTACCGGCTTCATCAAGGGCCCAGCGGCCAGAGGAACAATAGTGATTCTATCCGTGTCAATGTCCATGCCCTTGGATGTCACTTAACCTTTCTCTGGCTATTCTTCCCAGTCTTTGAAATGGACACGACATTACTACATTACTTGGCCTTCTGTAAATCATGGTATTAATAAGAGAACAGAGCAAAAGTGTATGTAATCCATATGTAAGCTGGATTCACACTATTCTTAAACTGTCAAATGAAATTGTCTCAAAATCCCTATTACATGTGTTGAGAAACTTGGTCTTCCTTAGGATTCTTATATTTCTTAGAGAAATTTTTCCTAGTCAACCTTGCTGTGAATTTCTACCTCTGCCAAACTACTTCATTTTATAGATCACCTGGCCACCCGTACATGTCACTTTTCTGTACTAGTTTATAACTTTGTGAGACAGCATCCCAATTACTTCCAGAAAACTGCCAGTCCAAGTATATGCTTGTATAAGACTTTCACTGAAGGTTTAAAAAATGGAAAGTTTTAATATGGCAGCTTTGCAGAAAATAAAAAAGAAGTACACATGAGGGTACTTAAGTCCTCAGGCTAATCCTCCTCCAGAAATTTCTTACTGGTCTCCACAGCCAGGTTTCTCAGCCTCTATCTTATCTTCTCCACAGATTTCTGTTAACTTCTTATGCATAGATGTTTAGCTATCAGTGTTGACCTCTGCACCTCATCCTCCTCCCCAATATGGTCTATAAGGTCATTTTGCAAGACAAAAGGCTATGCCCTCCAGAGAAAAGTTATACTGCTAAGGTGGGAGGCAAGAGCAGCTATCACCAGTTATCTTTTCTAATAACACTTTTTATATTCTTTGCACCATATTCGAAAACTCTATATTTTTAGCAAGAAAATGTTCTTCATTGAGTTATAAGAGTGAAATCTGACATCCAACACATGCTTTTTTGAAAATGTTATCAGTTGCTATTCTACACATCTAAACTTCATTAATAACTGATTTTTGAAAGAATAATAGCAAAATATTATGAAATTCTGAAGCCCCTCATTTTGACAGGATTATTGGAGCCCATTGTAGTACATGTCAATGGGAGCCAGGTGTGAAATGGACCTTCAGGGAGAGGTAAGGCAATAGTTTTCTAACATTCTTCTTTTTTTTTTCTTGCAATCTATTCTCCACAGGACAGATGAAGTAACCTTTGATAAATGCAAATCAGGCCATGTCATTCCTTTGCTTGAAACCCTTTGATGGTTCCTCATATATTTATGGGTCAGTCTTCCTTCTTACTCCTGTCCAGGTAGGATGGATTCTCAGTTCCTCCGACACACCAAGATCTTTCCCACACCAGCACCTTTGCCACCACCAATCCCCGTCTCCATTGCCTGGAACAAAATTGCCCCTGCTCTGAACATAGCAGAATTCCCCTTGCTCTTGGCATATCTGGATCCTTCTCACTCTTTTGATCTCAGTGTAAGTTTAAGCATCCCTTCCAGCTGAAGATGTTCTCTTACAGACTCTATCCACACACATGCTCCTAGCATTCTTCATCTCCTCCTCCTTTTCCCCCTTTGTATCACTTACCACAATCTGTGATTATTTTATTCTTTGCTTGCTTGCCTCTTTTCTGTCTACTCCACTAGATCATGAGTCTGCAAACTTTTTCTGTAAAGAGCCAGATAGTAAATGTTTTAGGTTTATGCCATACGGATTCTGTTGCAACTACTCGACTCTGCCACTGCAGCATAAAATCAACTGTAGACAATACATAAACAAATTAGTGTGGCTGTGTTCCAATAAAACTTTGTTAATGGACACTAAAATTTGAGTTTCATACACTTTACATGTGTCATAAAATATTATTCTTCTTTCAATTTTTTATTATGTTTTAAAATTTAAAAACCATTCTTATCTTGCAGGTCATGCAAAAACAGATAGCAGACTAAATTTGGCCCATGGGCTATAGTTTAATTACCCTTGCAATAGACTGTAAGTTCCAGAAGGACAGGCATGAAATCTTTTGATTAACCACTGAGTCTCTAATATCCAGCACAATATTTGGCACAAAATAGGTACTCAAAAAATATGTATTAAAGGAATAGGGCAATGATACCAAATTCAAAACAAAAGACTGATAGGAAGTATGAACTGGTAGAAACGCCAAAGGAAAAACAAAGATAATAGTAAAAATGTGATCACAGAAAACCTTCTAGGCAAAAATTGAATATACGGGCCTCTAAATGTTGTGTCCAAAACCCACGCCCAAATAAATATGTGCTCTCCCTAGGCAGCTCGCCATCCTCTGTAATACTGTGACAGTCCGGTAGACTCAAAGGAGAGGTCAGCATATATTAGTCCCTATGAGGTTTAAACATATATGACGGAATGTGGTGGATTTCATTATTTTTATGCTTTTGAGACTGGAAAATATTTGGTTTGTTAGTGATGGAGGGAGCTGTCATTATATATAATCCAGTGGGTCCTTTAAGATTTGGGTAGTCCGGGTTATATAAGAAAAAAATTTTAAAGTGTAGCTATTAAATGACAATAATCTAAATTGGCTTAAGAAGGTAATGATTCAAAATGTGAATAATTTAAGATCTGTTTTCCAAAATAACTGTACAAATTTTAATTTAAGCAGCAGTGAGAATAGCGATATCAGTGTCACTTGCAGAATTTGTGTTTGTGTGGGTGCATGTTGCATCCTAAAGACCAAAAAAAAAAAATTTCTGTGACTTTGTTCTGAAGTTGACTTTTTATTCAAATTTTTATCATTTTTTTTGTTCGTCATGTCCTTGGCCCCTCCATCTCTTGAGGGTTTTTTTTTTCATTAATTTGTGTGAGGCTGTAATATTTTTAATATTTAGGGAGAACTTTTACTTTCCTGACCTCATGTTTTGATGAAGGGACTTCTCTTAGAGAACAGATTCTTCATCTGAAGTCCATTGGGCATTGAGTCTGGGGATAAAAATGGCAGGAGCAAGTGTCTTTGAACTTTAATAGGCAAATTTATACCTTTATTTTTACTAACTGTATTAGCCTATTCTCATGTTGCTATAAAGAACTACCTGAGACTTGGTAATTTATAAGACAAGAGGTTTAATGGACTTAGGTTTAATTCTGTAGGCTCTACAGGAAGCATGGCTGGGGAGGTCTTGGGAAACTTACAATCATAGCAGAAGGCAAAGAAGGAGGTACATCTTACATGGCAAGTGCAGGAGGAAGAGAGAGAGAGTAAAGGGGGAAGTGCTACACACTTTCAAACAACCAAATCTCATGAGAACTCACGATCATAAGTATAGCAAGGGGGAAATCTGCCCCCATAATCCAACTACCTCCCACCAGGTCCCTTCCCCAACATTGAAGATTACAATTCAGTGTTAGATTTGGGTAGGGACACAGAGCCAAACCATATCGCTAACCTTTACCTGAAGTTAGGATTTCTCCAACTCTAATGTAGGTAACTAACCACATCGATTTAGCAGTACCTGTAACTCTGCCATCAATAGAAATCATAGATATTTTTATATCACATTACATATATTGAAATATGTGTTATGCTACCCAAAATTTCAAAATTATAGTAATTATTGAATCTGCCACTAGAGAATGATGAGCTAATTAATTTAATGGGCTAATTAAGAAGGATGTATTTTACTAAACCACAAAAAATTTTGAATTTCAGTACACTTGGCTTCCTTTGCAATTCTATGTTTTTATTGACTGAATTTACAAACGTAATTTTGAGAAGGGGATCCACAGGCTTCACCAAACTGCCAGTGTGGTCCCTGGCACCAAAAAGTTAAGAATTCCTGCCCTAGAGTAACACTCATGGCTTCTTTCCACCCCTTCTCTTGATCTTTTTTTTTTTTTTTTGTGGGAAAAGAACAAACTCATCTAATTCATAAGGAGTTAGAGAAGAAGCAGAGCACTTTGTACTCATCAGAATCAGAAACACAGAAGAGGCATAAACGCAGGCTAAGGTGTGTAGGCAGGATCTGGCATTGCTCTGAGCATGCCTTTTACCAAGGAGTCTGTACTAGCTTTGGCCTTCCATCACACTGCCACCACAGAACTCATATTAGAGGACACACAGAAGAGGTATCACTGATATCACTTCATGCTGCACTGACTCTACCTGTGAGGAGCTTGGTATAATGGCCAGTTTATCCCTCATCCATCTGTCCAATGTCTGAAAAGAAGCTTCAGCCAGGTCTCCTCTGCCTCCCCAGCAACACAACCCACAATTCCAATGCCCTACCTCTCCCTGAAGGCGCAGGCTTGCTCAGAGTCACACACAGGGCCCCATAATTAAGGTCTCTGCCTTCAAGTGACACACACACTGAGAGACCAAAATCCCTGCTGTCACAGCCTCCATTTGAGTTCCAGCTCAGACTTTCCCACTGCCTTCTTCTGCCTGTGTCCACCACCTCCTGGTCTGCTTTTCTCTGGGCAAAGGACCATCACTGGCATTGTAACTGATTCTGGGTTCTGGATTCTGGGTTCATCAAATGACCTCCATTTACCAGAGTTAGCTCCCTTTCATCTGCTTCTTGTTTTTTATGGTTGCATTTTCTTTCCATCACCCTATTTTATTTTTTACAAGTTCTTCATTATGGATCTCTCTAAGCTGAGAATACCTGAGTCTTGTCAGCCCAAGAATATCCCTGAAAATAAATTCAGGACCTGAAAATAAATTCAGGTCCCCTTGACCTTTGTAAGAGGGACCCCAGAGGAGTGCAAATGTTACCCTCTTTGGATTTCTCCAGATGCTTAGCAGATGGACCCCACCTGGAGGTTGGAAGTAGGGAAAACCTTTCCAAAAGCACCTCTTAATTGAGCCAGGTCTTGTCTGGAACTTTTAGAGTATTTGTGCATCTGCTTTAAATATCGTGGGGAAAGATACTGAAGCCTAACTCTTTTCCCACTCACTTTTTCCCTAAGTGCTTGATACCTGGCACCTACTCTAGACTGTTTGCATGCCTCTCCCATCCTTGCAAGGGGACACTTACAGATAACAATGCAGACTATGGCCAGTGGTGCATGCAACTGGAGTTATTTGAGATTCCCCTGCCACAGCACTCCCATCAAGTCTCAAAAATGAACACAATGCTGTGCCAACCTCTCCCATCGTCTGGGGAATCTCCTGGCTTTGACACCCAGTCCCAACCCCTCACACACAGTTTTCCTCAATCTCTGCTAGTGATGGTTGAGCCACAGATGCTGCCATTGACCACTTCCCCATTCATCCACTCTGCAACTCTGGGCAGCCTCATTCATTCCAGTTCACCTCAGTTAAGACAGACCAACAAACACCAAATTGACAGAATGAAGGATATAAATCATATGATTATCCCAACAGATGCAGAAAAATAATTTGATAAAATTCAACATACTTTCATTATAAACATTCTCAATAAAGTAGGTATAGAAGGAATGTACTTCAACAGAATAAAGGTCATATATCATAAGCCCACAGCCAACATCATACTTAGCAAACAAAAGCTGAAAGCTTTTCTTCTAAGCTCAGGGGACAAGAGAACCTACTTTCACCACTTCTATTTAATAGTACTAGAAGTCCTAGCCAGAGCAATTAGACAAGGGAAGGAAATAAAAGGCCTCCAAATTCTAAAGGAAAATGTTAGATTGTCTGTTTGCAGATGACACAATCTTGTACATAGAAAACTCTAAAGACCCCATCAAAAAATTGTTAGAACTAATAAATAAATTCGATATAGTTGCAGGATACAAAATCAACATACAAAAATCAGTTGTGTTTCTATATGCTAAAGACAAACTATCTGAAAAGTAATAAAGAATCCCATTTTAAAATATAGAAAAGTAAAGAATAATCTCATTTAAAAATACAGGAAAATTAAGAAAATAATCCCATTTAAAATAGCATCCAAAACAATAAACTACTTAGGAATAAATTTAACCAAAGAGGTAAAAGACCTGTATGCTAAAAACTGTTAATATAAGACATTGATGAAAGAAATTGAAGACACAAATAAATGGAAAGATACCCTATGGAAAAATTAATATTGTTAAAATATCCAAAGTGATCTGCAGATTTGATGCAATTCCTATCAAAATTCCAGCAACTGTTTTTTTTTTTAGAGACAGAGTCTCATTCTGTCACCCAACCTGGAGTGCAGTGGTGCAATCTCAGCTCACTGCAAGCTCTGCCTCCTGGATTCAAGCAATTCTCCTGCCTGAACCTTCCAAGTAACTGGGACTACAGGCATGCACTACCACACCTGAGTATTTTTTGTATTTTTAGTAGAGACAGGGTTTCACCATGTTGGCCAGGCTGGTCTTGAACTCCTGGTCTCAAGTGACCCACCTGCCTCAGCCTCCCAAAGTGCTGGGATTACAGGTTGAGCCACTGCACCTCACCACCAATAACATTTTTAACAAAAATTTTTAAAAATTATAAAATTTGTATAGAATCACCAAAGACCCTGAATAGCTGAAGCAATCTTGAGAAAAAAAAAACTGAAGGTATACACTTATTTCAAAATATATTACAAAGCTGTAGCACTCAAAACAGCATGATAAGGGCATAAAAACAGACATACAGATCAATGAAACAAAATAGCCCAGAAATAAATCCTCACATATATGGTCCAGTAATATTTGACAAATGTGCTAAGAATACACAAGGGGGAAAAGACAGTCTCTTCAATAAATGGTGTTTGGAAAACATGACATCTACATGTAAACAAATAAAATTGGACCCCTATCTTACACCACACACTAAAATTAACTCAAAATCAATTAAAGACTTAAATATAACACCTGAAACCATAAAACAGCTAGAAGAAAACATAAGGAAAAAGCTCCTTGACATTTGTCTTGACAATTTTTTTTTAGATATGACACCAAAATCATAAGCCCCAAATGCAAAAATAAACAAGTGGGACTGTATCAAGCTAGAAAGTTTAATACAGCAAAGGAAACAATCACCAAAATGAAAGGTAACCTTAAGATTGGGAGAAAATATTTACAAACCATATGCCTGATAAGGGGTTAATATCCAAAATATATGAGGAACTCATGCAACTCAGCAAAAACAAAACAAAACAAAAACAAACACAAATATTCCAATTAAAAACTGGGCAAAGAAACTGAATGGAAATTTCACTAAAGAAGACATAGAAATGGCCAACAGGTATATGAAAATATACTCAACATCACCAATCATCAGACAGAAATGCAAATCAAAACTTCAATGAAATATCACTTCACACCTGTTAGAATGGCTGTTATCAAAATGACAAGAGGTAACAAGTGTTGGTGAGGAGGCGGAGAAAAGGGAACCCTTGTACGCCATTGGTGGGAATGTAAATTGGTACACTGATTATGAAAAAACAGGATTAAGGTTCCTCAAAATATTAGAAATAGAACTATCATATGATCCAACAATCTCACTTCTGGGTGTATATCAGAAGGAAACAAAGTCAGTATCTCAAAGATATATCTGCATTCCATGTTCATTGCAGCATTATTTGCAATAGCCAAGACATGGAAACAACCTAAGTATCTGTCAACAGATGAATGGATGTGTTAACTAACCTGATTGTGGTCATCATTTTGCAATGCATATGTATATCAAATCATCACATTGTACTCCTTAAAAATATACAATTTTTTTTTTGTCAGTTTACCTCAGTAAAGCTGGAGAAAAAAGACCAACCAAAGGAAACTCCCCTTGATCCAAGCTGCAGCTTGAGAAAGCACCTTGTCCCTGCCATAGCAGCATGTGCCAGACGAACAGTCTCGGAGCAGAGTTTTGGGGTGTAGCATCTTTTCCTCCAGGAGCCCTTTTCCTCCACAACACTGCCATCTCTGAATGCTTAGTGCCTAGCACTGCCCTGGAACTCAGAAGACTCAAAAGAAGGAACAGGGAATATACCTAGACTTTAACCTTGTTGATACTATAGTACCTGTCCTGAGTAGTACATTGTAGAGGCCAGCCTGACTAACTGGAAGTCAAAGGAGAAATACCAAGAAGAGGAATGGCCTAGAAAGCCTGTTATATGAGATACTGTTGAAGTCTAATTTAGCATGGAATGGCCCAATTTGAGAAAAAAGAATATTAAATGGGACATGACAGTTGTTTTCAAGTACTTCAGGATGGCCATATGGAGGACAATCAGACTTATTTTGGATAATTCCAAGTGTGTGTGCAGCAGAGAGAAATAGGACCAATAAGTAAAAGTTATAGGAAGATAATATTCAGCTTAACATACAAGAATTTTTCTTTGAAGATTGAGTGGTTCGAAATGGACCATGCTGGATTAAGAGGTAGTGAGCATCCCATCACTGGAGATGTTCGAATATGCAATAAAACCTGCTCGACAGAGAATTTCTACATTGACTAGTATAATGGAGCAGATAATCTCTGAAGTTCCCACGAACTCTAATATTTTATGATCATCATATCAAGGAGGAGAGGAGAAAACAGAAAGTGATGTTCTATACCATTGATACTTATTGAACTTCTACTGTGTACTATGATACTGTAGTTTTTAGGCCGGGTGCTGTGCAAAGTTTTGGAGCTGCCAAGAAGGGTACGATAAGATGTCCTGACTCACTGACTCATCTATTCCTGTAATAGATGTAATTGTATATGAAAAGCAGATAGCAAAGTAGACAGTGTGATTATTTCTACCTGAGTAGGTTGGTGAGGACTTTAAAGTTAACACTAAGGCAGGCTTTCTAGAAAAACAAGTCTTTGCCAGGAAGCCATTCTAGACAGAGGGGTTTCCCAAGCAAGGCACCAGAAGAGACAAGAAAGGTCTTATTTCATGTGCAGACATGTCCTCCTACACATACAGAAAATGCCAGTGTGACAAATATACACTCATCACTGGCAAACTAGGTCAAGCAGCAAACGAGACCCAAGCAGCAAAAATACGCAATGGCAGCGTGAAGAGAGGTGACATAGTAAATAGTAAAGAGGAGGGTTTCTCACATGGGACCCGCCAAAGGGAGCCCAGGACTTCTGGGAACACTCTCACCTCTTGTCTCCTTCAGCAGCCCCTGTTCCAAGTTCTTTCAGGACTGAGTCTTCATTCTTCTCTAATATTACCCCAGCTCTCCTTGATAAGACTATAGCTTTTTTCATGTGAATCACCATATAGCAGATTAAGGGAGAAGAGGGAAGTAGGGAGGGGACACCTAAACAGAGACTCTATGCTAGAAGCAGCACTGGAATATTCCCCATGCTATCACAGGCCAACACACAGAAGGTCAGGCAGGCTTTCACTGACTCTCTTTGAATTTGTTCAATAATTTTTTTGTTTTTCTTATTTGGTTTTTATGCTATTTGCTGCTTACTGAGGACTCTAAGTGAACCCTGTCTTTTCTATCCAATTTCACATATAATTATTGAGTACTTATTCTGCACATTTTTCTACAAAACTTTATCTGTACTTCTCCCCTGTCACTTATTTATTCATCCCACAAATAATCATTGAACACATAAAAGGCACCAATCACTGTTTAAGATTTTTTTTTTATTATTATACTTTAAGTTTTGGGATACATGTGCAGAACATGCAGGTTTGTTACATATGTATACACGTGCCATGGTGGTTTGCTGCACCCATCAACCCATCATCTACATTAGGTATTTCTCCTAATGCTATCCCTCCCTTAGCCCCCCAACCCCCAACGGGCCCCAGTGTGTGATGTTCCCTTCCCTGTGTCCATGTGTTCTTATTGTTCAACTCCCACATATGAGTGAGAACATGCAGTGTTTGGTTTTTCTGTTCCTGTGTTAGTTTGCTGAGAATGATGGTTTCCAGCTTCATCCATGTCCCTGCAAAGGACATGAACTCATCCTTTTTATGGCTGCATAATATTCCATGGTGCATATGTGCCACATTTTCTTTATCCAGTCTATCATTGATGGGCATTTGGGTTGGTTCCAAGTCTTTGCTATTGTGAATAGTGCTGCAATAAACATATGTGTGCATGTGTCTTTATAGCAGAATGATTTATAATCCTTTGGGTATATACCCAATAATGGGATTGCTGGGTCAAATGGCATTCCTATTTCTAGATCCTTGAGGAATTGCCACACTGTCTTCCACAATGGTTGAACTAATTACACTCCCACCAACAGTATAAAGATGTTCCTATTTCTCCATATCCTCTCCAGCATCTGTTGTTTCCTGATTTTTTAATGATTGCCATTCTAACTGGCATGAGATGATATCTCACTGTGGTTTTGATTTGCATTTCTCTAATGACCAGTGATGATGAGCTTTTTTTCATATGTTTGTTGGCTGCATAAATGTCTTCTTTTGAGAAGTGTCTGTTCATATCCTTCACCCACTTTTTGATGGGGGTTGTTTTTTTCTTGTAAATTTGTTTAACTTCCTTGTAGATTCTGGATATTAGCCCTTTGTCAGATAGATAGATTTCAAAAATTTTTTCTCATTCTGTAGGTTGCCTGTTCACTTTGATGGTAGTTTCTTTTGCTGTGCAGAAGCTCTTTAGCTTAATTAGATCCCATTTGTCAATTTTGGCTTTTGTTGACATTGCTTTCAGTGTTTTAGTCATGAAGTCTTTGCCCATGCCTATGTCCTGAATGGTATTGCCTAGGTTTTCTTCTGGGGTTTTTATGGTTTTAGGTCTTCTGTTTAAATCTTTAATCCATCTTGAGTTAATTTTTGTATAAGGTGTAAGGAAGGGGTCCAGTTTCAGTTTTCTGCATATGGCTAGCCAGTTTTCCCAACATCATTTATTAAATAGGGAATCCTTTCCCCATTGCTTGTTTTTGTCAGGTTTGTCAAAGATCAGATGGTTGTAGATGTGTGGCGTTATTTCTGAGGCCTCTATTCTGTTCCATTGGTCTATATCTCTGTTTTGGTACCAGTACCATGCTGTTTTGGTTACCGTAGCCTTGTAGTGTAGTTTGAAGTCAGGTAGTGTGATGCCTCCACCTTTGTTCTTTTTGCTTAGGATTGTCTTGGCTATATGGGCTTTCCTTCTGTTCCATATGAAATTTAAAGTAGTTTTTTCTAATTCTGTGAAGAAGTCAATGGTAGCTTGATGGGGATAGCATTGAATCTATAAATTACTTTGGGTAGTATGGCCATTTTCACACTATTGATTCTTCTTATGCATGACCATGGAATGTTTTTCCATCTGTTTTGTCCTCTCTGATTTCCTTGAGCAGTGGTTTGTAGTTCTCCTTGAAGAGCTCCTTCACATCCCTTGTAAGTTGTATTCCTAGGTATTTTATTCTCTTTGTAGCAATTGTGAACGGGAGTTCATTCATGATTTGGCTGTCTATTATTGGTGTATAGGAGTGCTTTTGATATTTGCACATTGATTTTATATCCTGAGACTGCTTAAGTTGCTTATCAGCTTGAAGAGATTTTGGGCTGAGAAAATGGGGTTTTCTAAATACACAATCATGTCATCTGCAAACAGAGACAATTTGACTTCCTCTCTTCCTATTTGAATACCTTTATTTCTTGCTCTTGCCTGATTGCCCTGGCCAGAACTTCCAATACTATGTTGAATAGAAGTGGTTAAAGAGGGCATCCTTGTCCCATGCCAGTTTTCAAAAGGAAGGCTTCCAGCTTTTGCCCATTCAGTATGATATTGGCTGTGGGTTTGTGATAAATAGCTTTTATTATTTTGAGATGCATTCCATTAATACCTAGTTTATTGAGAGTTTTTCGCTTGAAGGATTTGGATTACATTTACTGATTTGCCTATGTTGAACTAGCCTTGCATCCCAGGGATGAAGCCAACTTGATCGAGTTGGATAAGCTTTTTGATATGCTGCTGGATTCAGTTTGCCAGTATTTTATTGAGGATTTTCACATTGACATTCATCAGGAAAATTGGCCTGAACTTTTCTTTTTTTGTTGTGTCTCTGCCAAGTTTTGGTATCAGGATGATGCTGGTTTCATAAAATGAGTTAGGGAGGAGTCCCTCTTTTTCTGTTGTTGGGAATAGCTTCAGAAGGAATAGTACCAGCTCCTCTTTGTACCACTGGTAGAATGCCACTGTGAATCCATCTGGTCCTGGGCTTTTTCACGTTGGTGGGCTATTAATTACTGCCTCAATTTCAGAACTTGTTATTGGTCTATTCAGGGATTTGACTTCTTCCTGGTTTAGTTTTGGGACGGTGTATGTGTCCAGGAATTTATCCATTTCTTCTAGATTTTCTAGTTTATTTGCATAGAGATGTTTATATTATTCTCTGATGGTAGTTTGTATTTCTGTGGGATCAGTGGTGACATCACCTTTATCATTTTTTTATTGTGTCTATTTGATTCTTCTCTCTTTTCTTCTTTATTAGTCTGGATAGCAGTCTATTTTGTTAATCTTTCCAAAAAACCAGCTCCTGGATTCATTGATTTTTTGAAGGGTTTTTCATGTCTCTATCTCCTTCACAGTTCTGCTCTGATCTTAGTTATTTTTTCTCTTCTGCTAGCTTTTGAAGTTGTTTGCTCTTACTTCTCTAGGTCTTACAATTGTAATGTTAGGGTGTCAATTTTAGATCTTTCCCGCTTTCTCCTGTGGGCATTTAGTACTATAAATTTTTCTCTAAACACTGCTTTAGCTGTGTCCCAGAGATTCTCATACATTGTGTCTTTGTTCTCACTGGTTTCAAATAACTTATTTATTTCTGCCTTAATTTCGTTATTTACCCAGTAGTCATTCAGGAGCAGGTTGTTCAGTTTCCATGTAGTTGTGCAGTTTTGAGTGAGTTTCTTAATCCTGAGTTCTAATTTGATTGCACTGTGGTCTGAGAGACTGTTTGTTATGATTTCTGTTCTTTTGCATTTGCTGAGGAGTGTTTTACTTCCAATTATGTGTCTCAATTTTAGAATAAGTGTGATGTGGTGCTACGAAGAATGTATATTCTGTTGATTTGGGGTGAAGAGTTCTGTAGATGTCTATTAGGTCCACTTGGTCCAGAGCTGAGTTCAAGTCCTGAATATCCCTGTTAATTTTCTGTCTTTTTGATCTGTCTAATATTGACAAACGGGTGTTAAAGTCTAACACTATTATTGTTTGGGAGTCTAAGTTTCTTTGTAGGTCTCTATATTAGGATAGTTAGCTCTTCTTGTTGAATTGATCCCTTTACCATTATGTAGTGTCCTTCTTTGTCTTTTTTGATCTTTGTTGGCTTGAAGTCTGTTTTATCAGACAATAGGATTGCAACCCCTGGCTTTTGCTTTTTTTTTTTTTTTTTTGCTTTCCATTGTTTGGTAAATCTTCCTCCATCTCTTTATTTCGAGCACATGTGTGTCCTTGCATGTGACATGGGACTCCTGAATACAGCACACTGATGGGTCTTGACTCTATCTAATTTGCCAGTCTGTGTCTTTTAATTGGGGCATTTAGCCCATTTGCATTTAAGGTTAATATTATTATGTGTGAATTTTATCCTGTCATTATGATGTTAGCTGCTTTTTTTGCTCATTAGTTGATGCAGTTTCTTCACAGTGTCGATTGTCTTGACAATTTGGTATGTTTTTGCAGTGGCTGGTACCAAGGTTTTATTTCCTTATTTAGTGCTTCCTTCAGGAGCTCTTGTAAGGCAGGCCTGGTGGAGAGAAAATCTCTCCACATTGCTTGTCTGTAAAGAATTTTATTTCTCCTTCGCTTATGAAGCTTAGTTTGGCTGGATATTAAATTCTGGGTTGAAAATGCTTTAAGAATGTTGAATATTGGCCCCCACTCTCTTTTAACTTATAGGGTTTCTGCAGAGAGATCCACTCTTAGTCCAATGGGCTTCCCTTTGTGGGTAACTCGACCTTTCTCTCTGGCTGCCCTTAACATTTTTTTCTTCATTTCAGCCTTGGTGAATCTGAAGATTATGTGTCTTGGGGTTGAACTTCTTGAGGAATATCTTTGTGGTGTTCTTTGTATTTCCTGAATTTGAATGTTGGCCTGTCTTACTAGGTTGGGGAAGTTCTGGATAATATCCTGAAGAGTGTTTTCCAACTTGGTTCCATTTTCCCCATCATTTTCAGGTACACCAATCAAACATAGGTTTGGTCTTTTCACATAGTCCCATATTTCTTGGAGGCTTTGTTCATTCGTTTTCATTCTTTTTTCTCTAATCTTGTCTTCATGCTTTATTTCATTAAGTTGATCTCAGTCTCTGATACCCTTTCTTCCGCTTGATCGATTTGGCTGCTGATACTTGTGTATACTTCACAAAGTTCTCGTGCTGTGTTTTTCAGCTCCATCAGGTCATTTATGTTCTTCTCTAAACTGGTTATTCTAGTTAGCAATTCCTCTAATCTTTTTTCAAGTTCTTAGCTTCCTTGCATTGGGTTAGAACATGCTTCTTTAGCTGTGGAGTTTGTTATTACCCACCTTCTGAAGCCTACCTCCGTCAATTCATCAAACTTATTCTCTGTCCAGTTTTGTTCCCTTCCTGGTGAAGAGTTGTGATCCTTTGGAAGAGAAGAGGCATTCTGGTTTTTCAAATTGTCAGTGCTGGCTTTTCCTCATCTTCATGGATTTATCTAGCTTTGGTCATTTATGCTGGTGACTTTTGGATGGGGTTTCTGTGTGAACATCCTTTTTGTTGATGTGTTGTCCTTTCTGTTTGTTAGTTTTCCTTCTAACAGGCCCCTCTGCTGCAGGTCTGCTGGAGTTTGCAGGAGGTCCACTCCAGACCCTGTTTGCTTGGGTATCACCAGCAGAGGCTGCAGAACAGCAAATATTGCTGCCTGTTCCTTCCCCTAGGAGCTTCATCTCAGAGGGGCACCCGCCAGATGCCAGCCAGAGCTCTCCTGTATGAGGTGTCTGTCAACCCCTGCTGGGAGCTCTCTCCCAGTCAGGAGGCATGGGGGTCAGGGACCCACTTGAGGAGCAGTCTGTGCCTTAGCAGAGCTTGAGCACTGTGCTGAGAGATTTGCTGCTCTGTTCAGAGCCAGCAGGCAGGAATGTTTAAGTCTGCTGAAGCTGCACCCACAGCCGCCCCTTCCCCCACGTGCTCTATCCTAGGGAGATGGGAGTTTTATCTATAAGCCCCTGACTGGGGCTGCTGGCTTTCTTTCAGAGATGCACTGCCCAGAGAGGAGGAATCTAGAGAGGCAGTCTGGCCACAGTGACTTTAGAGCTGTGGTGGGCTCCGCCCAGTGTAAACTTCCCAGAGGCTTTGTTTACACTGTGAGGGGAAAACTGCCTACTCAAGCCTCAGTAATGGCAAATGCCCCTCCCTGCACCGAGCTCCAGCATCTCAGGTCGACTTCAGACTGCTGTGCTGGCAGTGAGAATTTCAAGCCAGTGGATCTTAGCTTGCTGGGCTCCGTGGGGGTGGGATCCACTGAGCTAGATGACTTGGCGCCCTGGCTTCAGCCTGCTTTCCAGGGGAGTGAATGGTTCTATCTCATATTCTAAGCACCACTGGTGTATGAAAAAAAAAAACTCCTGCAGCTAGCACAGTGTCTGCCCAAACAGCCACCCAGTTTTGCGCTTGAAACCCATGGCCCTAGTGGTGTAGGCACCCAAGGGAATCTCCTGGTCTACGGGTTGTGAAGACCATGGGAAAAGCACAGTATCTGGGCCAGAATGCACTGTTCCTCATGGTACAGTCCCTCACTGCTTCCCTTGGCTAGGAGAGGGAGTTCCCCCACCCCTTGCACTTCCCGGGTGAGACGACGCCCCACCCTGCTTTGGCTTGCCCTCCATGGGCTTCACCCACTGTCTAACCAGTCCCATTGAGATGAACCAGGTACCTCAGTTGGAAATGCAGAAATCACTCGCCTTCTGCGTTGATCGCATTGGGAACTGCAGACCAGAGCTGTTCCTATTCAGCCATCTTGCCGGCCACCCCCAAGTCTTCAAGAATTAATGATATAACAGTGAGCAAAACACACAGAACTCTCACTTTTCTTGGGAACTTTTCTTCTATGTTCCCTCCCTGACTGTCCCTGGGCCCCAGCCCCCTAGCCTTGAGTGCAATACCGCACACACACAGAGAGTAAGAATCCTTCTTTAAAACAGTATTCTCTAAGTGGACCTGTTTCCTGATTTGCCCACTCTGGATAAAATCTTGACTATAATTCTCAGTTGGAGCCCAACAGACCCAGAAAGCTATTTATAATTACATCTAAAGAGTACTTTCACTGAGGACTTTATGGAAATAGCAACTGAGGGTGGTTGAACTTTTTAGTATCATATTGCAATTTATTGAAAATTAAAAATTTTAGGCTCTGTTTCTGTAATTGCTATAATTTCTGATTTTGAGTGTCTTCATCAATTGATTCCTAAAGATACTTCTCTTCCCTCAACTCAAAGCCAGCCTCCACTTAATGGCCAGACAGAAATGGCTTTGGGTCGACTTCAGCTGGAACGTGACAGCTTCCTGCCTCTCTGTGGGACTCTGACTGCTCTCTTAACCTCTCTGTGTCTCAATTTCTCATCTGTAAAAGAATGTCATAATAGTGATTACATCATAGGATTGTAGTGATGGTCAAATAAATTAACCTTGCAAAGTGCCTTAAAGATAAATAAGTTTAATATTAGTGTTGACTAACGTTCACTGTTGCTATTGTCCTCTTATCTCTTTCCTATTCTATGGTTTTACTTTGTCAAATCAAAGAGACTTAACTACAGTAGATACCCACTAAATAATGTATAGAATGAATTAACAAATTGGTACATGAAACAGGAGCACTGCCGTCAAGAAGTTCACAACCTGTAGGAGAGGCAGACAGATGCTCAGCCCATAAGGAGTCAATCTGTAAACCACACCACAATGATAGAAAATGCTTGGGCTGGGATTCATTCTTCTGGGAAATATTACAGAAGCTACCACAGAGCAGTGACAGCCACTCAAAAATCTGTACTGTCTGACTCCGCGTTGGAGTCTGCCTCCTGGTAGACCATATTTATTCAATGTCTGTTCAGAAAAGATGATGACTCCTATGAGGGGAACGGCAGAGATGGATTTATAGAGCCCAAGCCTCAAACCAGAAGATCCCAAACAATACTTTTCTTCTCTAAACTCTGCCACTAACCAAATTCGCCCCATCCCAAGGAGACCATCTGTTGTTATTGAAGCATGATTTGCAAGAGTCACCCCTTCCCCAAGCCACATTCCAAAGTAACCCTTCAAACTATACTTTGCACTCTCTCTGATTAAATGCTGATAAATATAACCCTCCTAGACTTGTTCCATATCCAGCTGTGTTTAAGGCTCCCTATCAGTTGGTACCTCCCAGAGATCCCCCTCCCCCATGCATACCACTTAATCTCACTCTTGTGGAGAGGGATGCCCATGTCTAGGGACCATGTTAAGGGGATAATTGATGACTGTGGGCACTTCATAAATACACAGTATACGACTGAGTGATGGAGCTTACAAATAAGATGAGGTTTTAGGAACTAGGAGAAAACACCACCTCTATCTCATGTAGAACAAAGTTATTTGTGATTTGGATTTAGTTCACAATCAACCAGCTATCAGAAGTAGATGGGGGTAACAGTTAGAGAGTGAGAAAGAACAGTGGCTCCCAAACACTGGTCCATGCAACAGTCACCAATAGGATGTAGAAGACTCACCTGGGAGCTTGTTACAAATAAAGATTTCTGGACCCTCCACTCCCAAAGATTCAGACTCAGAACATCTAGAAATCAGTATAATTAACAAGGCTCCAAAGAGATCTTTCCACGTAGGCAGATTTGGTGGCCACCAGGACAGAGACATCTGTGCACAGACATCAAGGCAGCCCTGACCAAGGCAAATTCATCAGTCTTCTCTGGGCCTGGCCCTGGGATGGACAGTCTATAATTTTTCCTGGCCTTGGCAGCAAGCAGTACATCAGTGACCAGGAGCAGGACCCTTTGTGCACTCATTTGACGGCAAAGTATCACACCATTTGATTGTTTTCAGCAGCATTGCTCCCGAGAGCTAGGAGGCCGTGCCCAACCTTTTTTGACCTGACACTTAGATTTTTCACTGCTGCCTTTCACAGAGCTGAGCAAAAGTTGCAAAGGCATAAGGTAAATATGTCTTATTACAGGAGCAAATGTAGAAATGGTTTCTAGATAGTGTATGAGGGGTATCCAGAGTTCAAAGAGCATTTGAAGGTCACAGCTTGAAAAAAGCCTGTGATTCAAATCCCTCCTCCAAACGTTCTTCTGTGTTAAAACTTTTCATCATCCTCCCTTCTTGTTCACTCTCAGGTGCTAAGATAAGAAAGCAGGCTGGCTAAAGATGAAAGATAGTGTGGGGAAATGCTATATTTGTGGATCCAGCTAGAGGGAAAATGTAGAGTCTCTCTACCTTTCTTTTCGAGTTTGCCTTCCCCGCTTCCCTTTGTATGGCATGTTCTCACTAGGGGCCCAAAGTAATGAATGCATGGAAGGGTGCGCGGGCGGGAAAGCAGAGCAGTGTAATGGGAGAAAAAGGATGTGAAGGCGAGAGGGACAGGTTGCAATTTTAAATAGAGTAGTCTTACTCATAATGTGACATTTTAGCAAAGACCCCAAACAAATCTTGCAGATCTCCAGAGAAAAAGTGTTCCAGGAAGAAGAAAGCACAAGTGCAGAGGCTCTGAGGAGGCAACTAAGGGGAACAAGGATTCCAGGATGGCTAGACTGGAGTAAGCCAGGGTGCCGATTATGACGAGCCTTAGGCACGCTCTAAGGACTCCAACTTCATTGGGACAGTTTTTGAAACAAATTTTAACATAATCATTCTATGCTTTAGTAGATCACTCTGGCTGCTGTAGTGACAGAAGAGACTGAAGGGAGGCCTGAGTAGAAGCACAGCGAACAGTTGAGGGCCATTGAGACCATCCTAGTGAGACAGGATGGTAATTACACCATGTCATGACAGTGGACATGGTGAGAAATTGCAGAATTCTGGATATATTTTGAAGTTACAGCCAACAAGCATTACTGACAAATTGGCAGTGAGGTATCAGAATAAAAAAAATAAAGAAGAGTCAAGGATAAAATTGTGGTCTCAGAAATGGCTGGAAGGATTTCCCATTATCTGAGATGGAAAAGACAGAAATAGGCAGATTTGAGACATATCAGGAATTCAGCTTTATACGTGTTAATCTTGAAATACCTATTGGTCATCCTAGTGGAGATGTTTAATCTGCCAACTGATGTGTAATGCACTCAGACTACTGCCTGAAAGACAATATTTGCTATTACTGTGAAGATTCAAAAATTCAAATTCTTTCATTTTTCTATTCTGTTTTCCATACCTTGTGGATACCACCTAAGAAATATCACTTGAAAATATTTCCAATCCCCACTTCTTTCCCTTGGTGACTACATTAGTTCAAGTTCATGTCCTCTTAAATACTTGTCTCCTAATAGGTTTCCCTATCTATCCCTCTTCCACCACCCTCTCACTTCTTTCAAGAACCTCAAAGCACTTCTCTCATCATTTATCCCTTTTGTTCATAAGCCTGCAAAGTTACCTCATTTTGCTTAATAAATGCAGGGGACAATGTCTTCAAATAAGTATTCAAAATCCTCCACGACTGAGTGGTAACCTTCCTTGACATCCTAATTAACATTCCTACATATGTGTAGAATCCAGTCCAAACCAACCTTCTCTGAGTTCCTTTCAACATGCTTGTATTGTCTACTGTATGAGGAGGGTGCAATCTCTAGAGACTAGCCAAGCCTGTGGGCCTGTACAAATGGGAAGTTCATTCTCAAAACACAGCTGCCATTCTGTAGATTCTGCATTGTACCATCTCCCAGCACATGCCTTGGTCTTCAGGGCCTTCTCCAGTTCACTCCTACTGATGAGACTTCCCTCATTCTCTTTCTTTCCCTCCTATGGCTCCGCTTTCACTCCAGGTTCCCTTTCTACCATGCTGTAGACCTGGAAAAACAACTTATGTCCCATCTGTAAAGTTAACCACCAAAGAGTAGTTATGGAAGCCTTTGCCCTGTGCTGCCCATGCTGAGAACAGAGATGTGTATTTGAGTGGAGTTGGGGGTGAGTGAGTGAGGGATAGGGCAAGAAAAAGAGTGAGATATTGATCCTGTTGTTAAGAAACTTACAGTTTAGTTCAGAAAATCAGATTAGCATTGTAGTAAGTTTACACAGTAAAAATTGTATAAATTGGGTCTGATTTTGTGGTACATGTTTTACATGCTTTGATTGACTTATTCATCAATAAATATTTACAGAATACCTCCTGTGTTTCAGAAACAAAAAGCCCTCCCCTCATGGGGCTTACATTCCAGTCAAGGGAGACAATAAGTAAACACAAAAAAATATATAGCATGGCAGACTGTGCAAAGTGCTTAGAGAAAACTTAAGCAGGGAAAAGGATAGGGAATATGGTGGTGGCTCAATTTTAAATCAAATGGTCAGGACATGAGATTAATAAGGTCTTCACTAGGAAGAGAAAACTGGAGAAAATGAGCTGTGAAAGATGGAAAAGAAGAAGTGATTGGACAGACATTACAAACCAAGCTAAGCTGGGCTGTCAGTTGCTTAGAAATGGCAGGACAAAGAAACGTGAAGTGAAAAATTATTTTCAGACAGAGGTACTCACCAGGATATCACTATGGAAGATGGAAAATTGGAAGAAGCAACTCATTTAAGGGGAAAATGACAAATGTAACTGGGAATGATTGAGTTTTCAGGTGTTGGTGAATCTTCTAGAGATCAAATTATCAAGTAGGAAAAAAGGAGACATGAGCCTGGGGCTCAGAGGAATTGCTCAGAACAACAGATACAGATGTAAGAGCCATCACGTGAAGGTGATCAACGAAGCACTGAGATTCTTGAAACCAGGAATAAAAATGACAATATTTTGTAAAATCATCACAGACATTTGTTGGTAGTAGGAGAAAAAACAACAAATAAAGTAAAACAGAAAAGTTTCCCTTCGTGTTGTAGAAAAAGCAATAGAGTGGGGGATTGTGCTACCCACCTGAGGAACTACACTTTTCCCACAGATTTTTGCAACTGCTAATTAGAAGATTCCTTCATGAGCCCACACCACAGGGCCTTGGGTCCCAAGAACAAAGCTGTGCAGAACCACGGCAGCCACTCAGGTCAGCAGCCACTCAGGCAGGCACTGAGCTGCAGGAGTTTTTGCATACTGTGGGGGCTCCCAGAACTCCAATGAGGCAGGAGATCCATCCATTCCCATGGAAAGGAGGCTGGAGCCAGGGAGCCAAGCAGCCTCATTCAGCAGGTCCCACTCCCACAGAACCTCACAAGCTAAGACCCACTGGCTTGAAATCCCCACTGGCCAGCACAGCAGCTTGGAGTCTACCTAAGACGACAGAGTTCTCAGGGAGAGGGGTGACCACCATTACTTCAGCTCTAGTTGGCAGTTTTCTCCTGTCAGTGCTAGGGAGACTAGGTGGTCTTCACCGGGCAGAATTCCCCCACAGCATAGCACAGCAGCTGTGGCAGATTGTGGCTAGACTGCTTCTTTAGGTGGGACCCAGATCTATCCCTCCTCACCAGGCAGGGTCTCCCTGCAGAAATTTCAGCAACTCCAGCCAAGGGTTTACAGACAGAACTCTCATCTCCCTGGGACAGAGCACCCGGAAGGAGGGGCGGCTGTGGTCTCACAGCCTAAAGAAATTCCTTCCTAAAGAAAAGAAAGGAATTTCCAATCCAGAATTTCATATCTGGCCAAACAAAGCTTAAAGTTCAGGGGACTTAATCTTTCCTGCCTGCTGGCTCTGAAGAATCTGGGCCATCTGAACAAGGGGGAATCCCCCCAACACAGTGCACTTGCTCTGCTAAGGGGCAGCTAGACTGCTTCCTTAAGCGGGTCCCTGATCCTGTGCCTCCTGACTGGGTGAGACCTCCCAACAGGAGTTGCCAGACACCTCATACAGGAGAGTTCCGGATGGCATCATGTCAGTGCCCCTCTGGGGTGAAGCTTCCAGAGGAAGGAGCAGGCAGCAATCTCTGCTGTTCTGCAGCCTCCATTGGTGATAGCCAGGCAGAGGGTCTGGAGCGGACCCCCAGCAAACTGCAGCAGACCTGCAGAAGAGGGGCCTGACTGTCAGAAGAAAAACAAACAAACAGAAAGCAACAACAACATCAACAAAAAAGGACCCACAAAAACCCCATCCAAAGGTCAACAGCCTCAAAGATCAAAGGTAGATAAATCCAGGAAGATGAGGAAAAACCAATGCAAAAATGCTGAAAATTCCAAAAGCCGGAGTGCTTCTTCTCCTCCATTTGATCGCAACACCTCTCCAGCAAGGGCACAGGACTGGGCGGAAGCTGAGATGGATGAACTGACAGAATTAGGCTTCAAAAAGTGGATAATGACAAACTTCACTGAGCTAAAGAATTATGTTCTAACCCAAGCAAAGAAGCAAAGAACCATTATAAAGATTACAGTACCTGTTAACTAGAATAACCAGTTTAGAGAGAAATATAAATGACTTGATGGAGCTGAAAAACACAGCACGAGAACTTCATGATGCAAACACAAGTATCAATAGCTGAACTGAACAAGCAGAAGAAAGAATATCAGAGCTTGAAGACTATCTTGCTGAATTAAGTCAGGCAAACAAGATTAGAGGAATAAGAATGAAAAGGAATGAACAAAGCCTCTGAGAACTATGGGACTATGTAAAAAGACCAAACCTATGACTGCTTGGAGTACCTGAAAGAGATGGGGAGAATGGAACCAAGTTAGAAAACACGCTTCAGGATATCATCCTGGATAACTTCCCCAACCTAGAAAAATAGGCCAACATTCAAATCCAGGAAATCCAGAGAACCCCAATAAGATACTCCACAAGCAGATCAATCCTAAGACAAATAATCATCAGATTTTCCAAGGTTGGAATGGTGGAAAAATATTAAGGGCAGCCAAAGAGAAAGGCCAGGTCACCTACAAAGGGAAGCCCATCAGACTAACAGCAGATGTCTCAGCAGAAACACTACAAGCCAGAAGAGATTGGGGGCCAATATTCAACCTTCCCAAAGAAAAGAATTTCCAATCCAGAATTTCATATCTGGCCAAACAAAGCTTAACAAGTGAAAGAGAAATAATTTTTTTTTCAGACAAGCAAATGCCGAGGGATTTCATTACCACCAGGCCTGTTTTGCAAGAGCTCCTAAAGGAAGCACTAAATATGGAAAGGAAAAATCATTACCAACCACTACAAAAACACTGAAGTATATAGACTAATGATACTATGAAGCAACTACATTACAGCCTGCAAAATTAACCAGCCAGCATCATGATGACAAGATCAAGTTTACACATAACAATATTAACCCTAAATGTAAACGGGCTAAATACCCCAATTAAAAGACACAGAATGGCAAGCTGGATAAAGAACTATCGGTGTGCTGTATTCAAGAGACACATCTCACGTGCAAAGACACACATAGGCTCGAAATAAAGGGATGGAGGAAAATTTGCCAAGCAATGGAAAGCAGAGAAAAGCAGGGGTTGCAATCCTAGTTTCTGACAAAATAGACTTTAAACTAACAAAGGTCAAAAAAGACAAAGAAGGGCATTACATAACAGTACAAGGGTTCAGTTAAACAAGAAGAGCTAACTATCCTAAATATATATGCACCCAATACAGGAGCACCCAGATTCATAAAACAAGTTCTTGAAGACCTACAAACAGACTTAGACCCCCAAACAATAATAATGGGAAACTTTAATACCCTACTGTCAATATTAGACAGATCATTGAGACAGATTTAGGACTTGAACTTAGCTCTGGGTCAAGTGGACCTGATAGATATCTACAGAACTCTCCACCCCAAAACAACAGAATATACATTTTTCTTGGTGTCACATGGCACTTACTCTAAAATTGATCACATAATTGGAAGTAAAACACTCCTCAGCAAATGTAAAAGAACTGAAATCATAACAAATAGTCTTTCAGACCACAGTGCAAACAAGTTAGAACTCAAGATTAAGAAACTCACTCAAAACCACACAACTACATGGAAATTGAACAACCTGCTCCTGAATGACTTCTGGGTAAATAATTAAATTAAGGCAGAAATCAAGAAGTTCTTTGAAACTAATGAGAACAAAGAGACAATGTACCAGAGTCTCTGGAATGCAGCAAAAGCGGCGTCAAGAGAGAAAGTTATAGCACTAAATGTCTACATCAAAAAGCTAGAAAGATCTCAAATCGACATCTTAACATCACAACTAAAAGAACTAGAAAACCAAGGGCAAACAAACTCCAGAGCTCACAGACAAGAAATAACCAAGCTCAGAGCAGAACAGAAAGAGATAGAGACACGAAAAACCCTTCTAAAACTCAATGAATCCATGAGCTGGTTTTTTGAAAAAACAAAAACCAAAAAAAAACCAGTAAAATAAATAGACTGCTAGCTAGACTAATGAAGAAAAGAGAGAAGATTCAAATAAACCACAATCAGAAACGATAAAGGGAATACTACCACTGACCCCACAGAAACAACCATCAGAAAATACAATAACCACATCTATGCAAATAAAATAGAAAATCTAGAAGAAACGAATAAATTCCTGGACACGTACACCCTGCCAAGACCAAACAAGGAAGAAGTTGAATCCCTGAATATTCAGACCAATAAGAAGTTCTGAAATTGAGGTAGTAATAAATAGCCTGCCAATCAAAAAAAAAAAGCCCAGGACCAGATGGATTTACAGCTGAATTCTACCAGAGGTACAAAGAGGAGATGGTGACACTTCTTCTGAAACTATTTCAAACAATTGAAAAAAAGGGACTCCTCCCAAACTCATTTTATGAGGCCAGCATCATTCTCATAACAAAACATGGCAGAAATACGACAAAAAAATAAAACTTTAGGCCAACATATCTGATGAACATTTTGATGTAAAAATCCTCAATGAAATACTGGCAAACCAAATCTAGCAGGACACCAAAAATCTTATCTACCATAATCAAGTTGGCTTCATCCCTGGAATGCAAGGCTTGTTCAACATATGCAAGTCAATAAATGTAATTTATCACATAAAAAAAAACTAAAGACAAAAACCACATGATTATCTCAGTAGACACAGAAAAGGCCTTGATATAATTCAATATCCCTTCATGTTAAAAACTCTCAATAAATTAGGTATTGAAAGAGCATACCTCAAAATAGTAAGAGCCATTTATGACAAATCCACAGCCAATATCATATTAAATTGGCAAAAGCTGGAAGCAGTCCCCTTGAAAACTGGCAGAAGACAAGGAAGCCCTGTCTCACCGCTCTTACTCAACATAGTATTGGAAGTTCTGGCCAGGGCAATCAGGCAAGAGAAAGAAATAAAGTGTATTCAAATTGGAAAAGAGGAAGTCAAATTGTCTTTGTTTGCAGATGACATGATCTTGTATCTAGAAAACCCCACTGACTCAGCCTAAAAGCTTCTTAAGCTAATAAGCAACTTCAGCAAAGTCTCAGGATACAAAATCAATGTGCAGAAATCACAAGCATTCCTATACATCAACAACAGACAAGCAGAGAGCCAAATCATGAATGAATTCCCATTCACAACTGCTGTAAAGAAAATAAAATACCTAGGAGTACAGCTAACAAGGGAAGTGAAGGACCTCTTCAAGGAGAACTACAAACCACTGCTCAAAGAAATTAGAGAGGACACAAACAGATGGAAAAATATTCCATGCTCATGAATAGGAAAAATCAATATCTTGAAAATGGCCATAGTGCCCTAAGAAGTTTATAGATCCAATGCTATTCCCATTAAACTGCCATTGACATTCTTCAAAGAATTAGAAAAAAATTATTTTGAAATTCATATGGAACCAGAAAAAGAGCCTGTATAGCCAGGACAATCCTAAGCAAAAAGAACAAAGCTGGAGACATCACACTACCTGACTTCAAACTATACTATAAGGCTACAGTAACCAAAATAGCATGGTACTGGTATAAAAACTGACACACAGACCAATGGAACAGGATACAGATCTTAGAAATTAAACTCCACATCTACAACCCTCTGATCTTTGACAAACCTGACAAAAACAAGTGATAGGCAAAGGATTCCCTATTTAATAAATGGTGCTGGGAGAACTGGCTAGCCATATGCAGAAAATTGAAACTGGATTTCTTCCTTATACCTTATACAAAAATTAACTCAAGATGGATTAAAGAATTAAATGTAAAAGCCAAAACTATAAAAATCCTAGAAGAAAATCTAGACAATCCCATTCTGGACATAGGCATGGGCAAAGATTTTATAATAAAATCACCAAAAGCAACTGCAACAAAAGCAAAAATTGACAAGTGGGATCTAATTAACTAAGGAGCTTCTGCTCAGCAAAAGAAACTGTCATCAGAGTGAATATACAACCTACAGAATGGGAGAGAAATTTTGCAATCTATCCATCTGACAAAGGTCTAATATCTGAATCTAAAAGGAACTTAAGCAAATTTATAAGAAAAAACAAACAACCCCATTAGAAAGTGGGCAAAGGACATGAACAGACATTTCTCAAAAGAAGACATACATGTGGCCAACAAACATGAAAAAAAGCTCACATCACTGATCATTAGAGAAATGCAAATCGAAACTACAATGAGATACCATCTCACTCCAGTCGGAATGGCAGTTATTAAAAAGTGAAGAAACAACAGATGCTGGTGAGGCTCTGGAGAAATAGGAATGTGTTTACACTGTTGGTGGGAATGTATATTAGTTCAACCATTGTGGAAGACAGTGTGGTGATTCCTCAAAGATTGAGAAGCAGAAATACCATTTGACCCAGCAATCCCATTACTGAGTATATACCCAAAGGAATATAAATCATTCTATTACAAAGATATATGCACATGTATGTTCATTGCAGCACTATTCACAATAGCAAAGACATGGAATCAACCCAATTGCCCATCAATGATAGACTGGATTTTTAAAAATGTGGTACATATATACCGTGGAATACTATGCAGCCATAAAAAGGAATGAGATAATGTTCTTTGCAGGAGCAGGGATGAAGCTGGAAGCCATTATCCTCAGCAAACTAACACAGGAACAGAAAACCAAACACTACATGTTCTCACATATAAGTGGGAGCTGAACAATAAGAACACATGAACACAGGAAGGGGAACAACACACACTAGGGCCTGTTAGGGGAGGGGAGTGGGGAGAGCATGAGGAAAAATAGCTAATGCACGCTGGGCTTAATATCTATGGGATGGGTTGATAGGTGCTGCAAACCACGGTGGCACATGTTTACCTATGTAACAAACCTGCAGATCCTGCACATGTACCCCAGAACTTAAAATAAAAAATAATTTTAAAAAGAAAAAATAAATAGTGCAGAAACAAAAGTCAAGAAAGAAGGGATGAAGTTGAAAAGGGGGAGGACTAAAAATCTGAAAAGTATGTGAAAGTATTTTGTAAACTGTTAAAAGGCTGCAAATGGAAGTTGGCATCTGGTGATGATGATCATCATTAATTACAACACTAGGAATAAGGCATTGGATTTGTTGTTGAAGAATTTTTAGTGATCTCTGAAAGAGTTATTTTTGTACATGGTAGAAACATAAGTCTTATATAAGGATTAGAGGAAAAGTGTGTGTGAATAGGTAGAGAAAATTGATGCAGACTATTTGTTCTAAACATGTGGCAATGATGAGGACATTAGAGGACAACAAAAATGAGCAAATACTTTATAATAAATAGTAATGACCCATTTGTGCATGACAGAGGACATAAAACAGAAGGAGAAAAAGGCTAAAGGAGGCCCCAAGCTAGTTAAGCCTTTAGATCTAAGTTCCAGGTTATAGAAAATGCAGGAGAGTGAGCATCTATTAAACCACACCAATAGGAAACAATCAGAAAAATTCAAATTACTGGACATTTTACAGAACACTGAAAGGCTTTCTTCAACAAGTCAATAGCATGACAGGAAAAAAAAACTGCAGAATTGTATTTGTTTAGATAAGAAAGAATGAATATAGTGACATAACAAACAAATGTATTATTTAAACCATGTTTGAATCCTAATTGAATCATAAAAAGACATTTTTGAGATGATGACAGAATGTGCTTTAAAATATGGTTGAGCATCCTAATCCAAAAATCCAAAATCATAAATGTTCCAAAATCCAAAACGTTTTATGAGATAGTAACACCTTTGCTTTTTGATGGTTCAATGTCGCAAACTTTGTTTCATGCACAAAATCATCTAAAATTTTGTATAAAATTGCCTTCAGGCTATGTGTATAAGGTAAATATGAAACAAACGAATTTTGTGTTTAGACTTGATGTCTCCTTACATATATGCAAATATTCCAAAATCGAGAAAAATCCAAAATCAGAAACACTTTTTGGTCTCAAGCATTTTGGGCAAGGGATACTCAAACTGTCCTAATACAAAAAGAAGAAAGAAGGAGAAGGAAGAAGAAGAAAGAAGGAAGAAGAAAGCAGAAGAAGAAGAAATAAAAAATGTGGTAAAGTAAGTGTAAAAAATGATAATTTGGGAGGATTATTATGCTGTTCTCTCTACTTCTGCATATGTTTGAAAGCTCTTATAATAAACATTTTAAACAAAAGTATACAGCGAGATTAAGTTACTGAGAAAGCACAATACCAGAGAGGAAGAACAGAGAGTAGCTTTGGGACACGCATGAAAGAACACATGAAAAGACTATGTGTTCAGGGATGGAGTAAGAAATCTAGAAGAAATAAGGCCTTGTTTGGTGACTATAAAAGTTGCAACAAAGGAGCGCGTGAAGTTGTCTCCCAACAGTGGAAGAAAGAGTAAGTTGGGGCTGGGGTTTGAAGAGAGAAAGGTTTGGCACGATCATGGCAGATAACACCAGAGAATAGACAGTGGAGGAAAATCACGACTCGGAAGCAGCAAGATTGCATGGTTTTACAGAAGCCTTGGTCAGAAATTCTGAGCTCTCACCAAATTCCTAAGACCCATATTGTTTCTGGCCATAAAGGCCAAACCTCCTCTGGGCAATGGGTGGCTTTTTCTGTTCCTATCTACCAGGGTCCTTCAGATTTTTTTCTTCCCAGGCAGACTCTATCTAAAACCCGATTGCAGTCGTCTGCCACAAACACCCAGAAGTCAAAGGAGCAGTGCCTCAAACACTATGGAAATTTCTTAAGACCCTTGAGTGATTACAGTAGTCCAAGAAGTGCTCACCCTACAGTGATCTTCACTATTCAGAGAAATTAAAAACTCCATCCTCCTTACCCTTGAGGAGGATTTTGAGGTGAGAGGACTGGGGAGGGGCACACAGGCTAAGGGGTTTCCCCTGGGGGAAGGAGGAGATGCAGGGCAAGAAGAGAAGTCATGGCACCCTGCACTTGAGGTCCTGGCACACAGCCATCCAGGGAAACTGCCATTTCCCTGTTTCTGTTCATTGCTCCATGGCCCCTGGCATCATGGAAATTTCCAGCACTTCTGGAAATTCTCCAGGAATGCGAAACTGCAAAAGTTCTATCTATGCTGAGCCAAAGGACACTTTCTAGCTATCTGAAGAATTTGCTAATTAAATGACTAATGTCAACTAGATTCCCAGGGAATAATTTATATACATATGAGGCGAAAAAGCCACTCTTAACACACCACAGCATCTATAAAAGACTTTGCATTGTGCCTAGCACACAGCAAGTGCTCAAAAATATTAGTCCTCTTGTACTCTGAATTTAGTGACTGAAAGGGGGACATGGGTGGAGCTTCTGGAGGTCCGGGAATATCCTGCCCCTTGACTTGGGTTCCCGTTATATAGGTGTGTTCAGTTTGTAAAAAATCATCAAGCCATATACACATACTCTCCACGTTTTTCCTTACTTATGTTATGTTTAAATCAAAAGTTGCCAAAAACTTTTTTTAATGTTGCTTGTCACAAGTGAATGTTCTAGTCATTAAATTAGGGCCACCTCTACTTCAGTTAACTAAACCATTTACTTGCATGACTTAAATTATAATGTCTTTTCAAATATTGAGTAATTTGAAATTCCTCTCACTGTAGATATGTTCACACAATTAGAATTGATGAAGATTCTCCAAGCTTAAAACAATGTATATTTGTTGAAATGTTGAATGAATGACTCTTCTCTTTTCCACATTTCTCTTCGTAGCCAATATTTTTCAGGAACTCCTTTAGCAAGTAAGTGTAGAAAGAAAGGCAAGAAAGAAAAGGCACTACTATATATTATAACAATACCTTATATTTCTCTTCTTATAATACATCATAAATTTAATCATATAATTATTTGTCAAATTTGTGTAAGTATTTGCTCAACATCTGTCTCTCTTGTTAGATTGTATGTGTCGTGAAAGCCAGGGACATGCTCCTATATTCCTCATTATATTCCCAGCACCTAGCAAAGTGACAAGTGTTGCATGAGTGGATAAATAAATGAATAATTGAGTGGATTAATGAATGAGAAATCTAATGTTAGTTTCAGTTGGGTGAAAACTTAGAGGATACATTGAATAAACCCTGGATAAGACATAAACCTGTACCCCTACTGTCATAAAGAATCAATGAGAATACAGAGGGAAAAAAAGTCTTTCAAGGAGGCACTCAAGTTCTTTATTGTATAAATTGTTCAAATAAATGTCAGGTTGCTTTGTCCTTATTTTTATTGTATAGGACTTTTTAATGTGAGTACTTGAAACACTGATTTCCCTCATTTTAAGTGTATTAAAGAATCTTCACATTTATACAAAAGAAACCTTATGATAAGGTCATAAAGGACCCAAGGGAAGAATAAATGAAATATAAAGTCAAAGTTTTCTTATTAATAATAAAAAAAAACAAGAAATAGCCCATGCCAAGGAGAGAGAAAGTACACTGGTAAGCACAAAACAAAGAGAGGAGAAAAACATTATGTCAAATGATTCAGGCACCAGGAAAGAAAACATTTTAATAAGAGATGAAAGAGCTGGGAGGAAAAATTATGCCTTTAGCTGCTTGGATATGAGTGTGGGGTTAGAGGGACTAAGGAGTCTAGCTAGAAAGACATGCCCATGTGCAGAGCTGGGCAAAGGCAGATCTTGAAGAAGAGGGAGTCTGCCTTAGACTCTCCCCAGTGTTCCCAGACAAGGCTTCTTTGTCCATTTCAGGACATGCTTACAGCATCCTCACCCACACAAAATGCCTACTGTCCTCTTGCTGCCGGCTCTCTGCCCTGACCTCCCCACAGAGCTGAACAGAGTTGTATTTTAATTAGCTCCCTCCCTAGGTAATATATGTTACTTCTGGGCTTTTTCTCCTTTCAGTCCTCTGTCAAAACAGTACAACCCTATATCCAAGCTCTGCTCTCCCCTTAAAATTTATTTCATAGTATTCATTTTATTAAATAACCTTATTGATATATAATTCACATACAATGCCATTCACCCAAGTGTACAATTCAATAGTTTCTAGTATATTCACAGAATTATGCAATCATCACCACAATCAATTTAGAACATTTTCATCATCCCAAAAAGAAACTCCATACCCATTAGCAGTCATCCCCAACTCTCAGGCCCAGGCAACCACTACTCTACTTTCTGCCTCTATTGATTTTGCCTATCATGGACATTTCACAGGACTGGAATCATACAACAAGTAGTCTTTTACGGTTGGCTTCTTTCACTTAGTATAGTGTTTTCAAGTTTCATTCACATTGTAGCACGTATCAGTATTTCTGAATTATATTCTATTATATGAATATACTACATTTTATTTAGCGGTTCATTCGATGGTGGCCATTTGATTTATTTCCACTTTTTGGCCATTGGGAATAATGCTGCTATGATCGCTCACATAGTGTCCTCTTATAGGATGCTAAAACTGGAATGAAGCTTAGCAGTCGTCGGCTCTAATCCCCATGCAACTCATGACTTTCTTCTACTCCATCCCTAAATGTTTATGTTTAGCCTCATTTGAACAACTTCAAAAACAGAAAATATACCATTGCCCAAAGAATTCTATTCCAGGATTAGACTTTTATGGTAATCAAAACATTTTTTTCATTAGGTTCTGTCTGCCTCCAACTTCCTAGCTTAGACTCTAGCTTAGTCTTCGGGGGCCAGAGCAGTTTACTTCCTTTCCCATACAACATCATGGAAATATTTTAATCTATTATTTTCCCCTTGACTTTTTACTAGGCTCTCCACTAAGAAGACTAGACTACATGATCTGAGATTGGTTTCCACTTTAAAATTCTGTGAAGGTGACCACCACATATGTTTTGAAATGTATCCACATGACGAATTGGACATGCGTTGGTTTTTACCCCAGCATACCCATATTTTCCTTTGAGAAATACCTATACAGTTTGGTTTACATGGAACCCACTCTTAGCTCCAGGAATGAACCCCAAATGGCTTCTTAATTAAGTCAATCAGTAAATCTTATTTCCCATGGCTCTAATGATGGTTCAGAGGGAGGAGGAGAAACACATGACTTAAACCAATCCAATATGAGTGAACGTTACCACTTTTGCTGTAAATAATGGGACACAGACTGTCCTCTTCTGTGCTTGATGGTGTGAGGATATGAAAACTGTCAGAGAACTTGTGTGAAACTTGAACCTGAGGATAAGACTCACATAAGTGGAAACGGAGTGGAGAAATGTATCCTGGTGATATCATTTGGGTTCTAAATCAGGACATACCTGCAGCAATAGTTACCCCAGGAACTCTTCAATTTCTCGAGCCAATAATACCTTTTTATAAAACCTGTGTAGCCTGCTTGGGTCAGGTTTTTGTCACTTGTGACTAAAAAATTCCTGATGCTTATATCTTTGTTGAGGATTTATCCTACTCATTCTACTACATGTTAAAGTGTGATGACCAAAATTGATTGTAGTCCTCCAGGAACTTAATACTGCCCCACAGAGCACGTTCTCTTCTTCTTTACTTTGGTAACCCACATCACACTGTTGACTGATACTGCACTTTGATCAGTGCCTTACCCATAGTAGATGCTAAATAAATGGCAACGTTTATAATTCTCTACCTCTTTTCCTGAACCGAAAAACAGAGTTCCAATATGCCTGTTCAGAGATAAGAGCTGAAATATTGGGCTCTGTCTGAGGTATTATATGATAATCAGGAGTACAGTCAAAAGAGATAGTCCAAGGTGATTAAAGGGTCACATGACACAGCAAGGGGATGATGTAGAAAGAAGGTGATGTTAGCATAAGACTGGACCCTATTTTCTGCTCCATATTATAACCAGTAACTATCATTGATCACTTAGTAGACTCAATTTTGTGCCATCACTACTTCAATTTTAGATGTCTGGTATTTAAGTCTCAGGTTGAACCTCACTGAACTGATGGTTTCCTCTGATGTTATTAATATATCTAGAAGGAGGACACTTCCATAGCTTTTTTCCAACTCCAACTCAAATCCAGCATCTATGGAACATGGCTTTCTACCACTTATTGCAAGTGCTGCTGACAATTTTTTTTTTTAATCCATCTGCTGCTCTCCTGCATCTTTGTTTCTTGGTATTTTTCTACAATTATTCATTGCATCATACTACTAAGAGAACTTTTTTCTCCATCTCCTCAAGAAATCCAAGACTTTATTTTTGTCAGTTGCACTTTACGTACTATGTTAATCTGTACCAGCGAAAGATTTCCCAGTTTTACACTAAGCTATTGGCCGGGGTTAGCCTGGGATTTTTTTCCTGCCCTTCTATGTAAAGACGGGTTCTCAAACCTAAACTTTCTTTGAGGTCTCTTGCTCCTATAGATAGTTTCAGGCTCCCTGATTCTCCAAGTCAGTAGTCTTCAAACTGGAGAATACATTCACATATATAAGGAGTTTCCAGGAAGTACATACTAGTGAGTAGTTTACAAAATCAATTTCTAGATATTCAACTCCTGTCCAAACTCTTCCCTGAATTGCTTTGGATGATAACATGGCTGCTCATGCTAGCTTTTTCTCTACTAATAATCATCTTTGTCCAATTTAATGACGGAAAAACTCACCTCCTACTCATTCTAAAACTTACTTCAATGCATCACCTGAGGGTGTTAAAAAAAAAAAAAAAAAACCCTCTAGGGCACCAAAAGGGACAATTTAAAATATTGTTTCTGTGACAAGAAAGTGAGTAGCTCTAATGACCTAGAGTAAAAAAATAATGAATCAGGTGATTTCAAATTCTTTGCACCCTACAAAATTGAAGATGTTAGTTGAGAAATCTTTAAAAATCGTTTTTGATGAGTAATAACTACTAACTGCCACTGATATAACTCCCTTTCAGTTCCATCTACTTATTTATATGAATGAAGTTTCTTAGTATTTACACCTATAAAAAATAAAAACATTAGCTTACATTATAAGTAATATTCATCCAAGAAAATATAAATACATTTAAACAATAAAATAATCTCATCTATCTCATTAAGATATGAATTTGCAATAAAATTTTACTCTGTTGATATTCATCCAAGTATGTAATACATTTATATTGTTCTAGCCAATTATATAGTAATACTATAGAGAATGGTCATTCAATTTAAAATAGATTTTAAATTAAAATCTAAAATAGATTTTTAGTTCAGGAGTCAGGAGTCAGTCAGAGATGTGAGTAGATAGTGTTTGGGGATCCCCTCTCTGGTTCTTTCCCTTTCAGAATTTTTTCACTATCTTTAGTGTTTATGGTTTCCTGACTTCACTTTTTTACTCCTCAGGCCTGAAAGATTGCAAGTTGGTCATATGTGCTGCTGGTACATGGGCACTGGACTTAGTCCCAGTCAAAAGCCCTGAGACAGGAACTTATTTGTTCCTGTCTTATAGAACATATTTGTTCTATAGTCTTCCCTCTCCAAGCACATCTGAACACCAGAGTCTGTATGCTCCTTATGGCCAGGTTTTGCAGTGGTTTTCCGCATGGATAGAAGAAGTGTGGGGTGATCATTCAGTAGGGTTTTAGTTCATCATACCTGGAAGCAGAGCCCAATTTTGTTTTAGAATGTCAACATTTATGATAGGCTGGGAATTATGTCTTCTGCCATCATTTAGACTAATGAAGAAAAGGTTTAAATATCAATTTTGTAATGTATATAAAGGTACATTTTGTTCAGAATTGGCGTATTATATCAGAAACCTCTTATGGGCCATTTCAGATCCTCTCAGCCTCTCTCAACTCTTGGTCCAGCTACCATTACCAGCTTTGCCTGGGTTCTGACCAATTTCATACAGGTGAAATCTGACAGTGTTTCATTGTGTGACTGTAACCAAGTGCCTCTTGCATCCCATCTTGTTGACAACAAGGCATGGGAATGTCATAGGACCCAAGATGGAGCCCACATATGCATGATCCAGATTTGAGGGAAGTTAATTCTCTGTAGGATGAAACTTTGACAGATGTGAAATGGAAGCCAGTAAATAAAGTTACTTTCTCCCCTGAGAACAACTGTCCTACAATGCAGTCATCTGACTTTGCAGAGCCAGTCCAACAGAAGCAAGCAAGCAATTGTCCTTAGCAGAAGCCAACTCAATAATGCATTGACTTGTTGGTTTCCCCTCTTCCCTGGCTCACACTCTTTTTCCAACACTCTTTTTCCCTCAGGATGACAATTGATATAGCAGCAGTACAGAAGCCCTTTGCCTCAGGTTCTGTTTTCTGGGGCACCCAGGTTAAAAGAGAAGTACAAGAATTCCACTGCTGTCCTATGGACACAGATTCAATAACCCACTTATCACATCTGATTCCTTGTCTGCTGACCTCTCCTGGGCACTGTGACCTATGGTAATTTAACAAGCCCAGGCTTGCACTTCTGTCGAAACTCACTCAAGTTTCAATGATCCACTTTGTTCATCAGGAGGGATTTGATATCCAACCTGTGACTTTGCAGGAAACAGAATATATTCCAGGCCCAGAATTGCTAGAAGGACTACTCCCTAAAGAAATAGTAGACCCTGGAATTCTGATGCTTCAGTCTTTCTTTTTTCTCCTTTTCAAAAATGTTCCACTTCTATCTTACTTGTGGGGCAAAGAATAAAGCAACTCTGGTAAACATACCAAAAAAGGCAGCTGGCATCAAACTACACCTTCCATCAGACAAGCTCTTCTTAATACTTCAGCAATTTTCTGTTCTTGATCGTGTGAGTTTAAATAGCTATGTTCAGCTATCATGTTGATGGGACAAAGAAAAGGACTAGAACCAATGAGTGAACACTAAGCGGAAGCAAACTGTACCCCAATATAAAGAAAAACTTCCTAACAATTGGTGGAGTTAAACTAGTAGAGCAGAGAGAATGACTGCCCTACAGGAGAGTAAAAGCCCTGTCTCTGGAGGTCTCAGTGCAGAGGCTATATAACCACCTGTTTGAAACATTGATGTTTAAGTTTGAGCCCCTAGCAATTCTAATTCAATAGTTTGAAATTGCTGAGAATTTGCATTTCAGCAAGTTTCCAGGTGATGCTAACAATACTGGTTCAAGGACCACACTTTGAGAACTCCTGTTGGGATGTTCTGTAAGGTAACCCCCAAACGGAGAGACAGGAGAGAGTGGCCATTAAGACAAAAAGCTTCAAAGTCAAATTAGACCTGGGTTTGAATCTCAGTTTGGCCATATACTAGCTGTGGAAATTTAGGCATGCTATTAACCCTCCCTAAGCCTGCTTCCTCATCTGTATAATTTGAATATAGACACAACTTCCTTCATAGGGGAATGAGGTGCGGAACAAATATATCCAAATCAAGGTAGCCATTAATATTATCCTTCATCACCTGCAAGGAGCCATAATGTGCCCTCATACGTGGCAATCATTATCTAATTATCATCACCCTAGGAATAAAGAACCTTTCCTTTTCAGGGTAAGAACACCCGTATCCAAAGTAGAAGCAGGACCACCAATCCACAGGAAGAATCTATACCACATAGGCCAAGAAATAATATTGGGCAGCATTACTTTCCCAGGAACATTATATTAGCAAGTAAACATCACCACAATTAAACTAACTTTCTGGAGAACCATGGCTTCTTCTTTGCTAGCAAATACCATAATCAAAAATCACCTCTCTTCTCAAGAAAGTCAGTATTAGCCACTAAAAAGGAATCATTGTAACCAAACGGGGTTTTCTAAAAAAAAAAAAGAAAAAAAAATTTAGGTACTATATCAAGATACTGCACAATCCAAAATTTTCCTTTGTAGGGGAATAATTCAATGAAATCATTCTACATTTGACATCACTGGGCATTCCAGGCAGTCCTGGGAGCAGCCTAAATGCATCTCTTTTCACTGTAGAGGAAAACTTCAAAAAATTGAATTTTTCTATCATATCCTTTAAGTGTCTTTGTCTACTGAATTTCCGTGCCAGTCTTTCGAAGCAGGAGAAGTGAATTGGAGATTCATTCCCCACACGAGTGTCTCATCAACAGCGTGAAGGCAGTCCCCTGTGGACCCAAAGTGGTCATTTGACTCACATTCTAGGTTTCAATAAACCAGAGCATTTGGAGAGGTAAGGCCTCAAGGGACATAGAAAACAAAAATGAAAAGCAAAGGCTGGCTCCATAAAAAATAAGACAGAGCAATACAGGTCAACTCTTACCTTACAGTTTCTTGCTGAAGCACACAGACTGGAATTCCTCCCTTCCATGGAGCCCTCCCCATTCCTGTGGGGTTCTGGCAGCTGAGAGAAGCCTTCTCCAAGACATTGTCTCCATGGAGATGGAGAAGGTTCTGGGAACTATTAATGCCTGAGAGACTGACTCCTACTACTTTCAAAGGCAGTTCGGCCAAGATCAGGGAAATCCAGCATCCATTGATCAAACACTGCTTGTGCACTAACCATTTGTCAGACATGATGGCAGGAACCTGTGATCTGAGGAGGAAATAGTCCCTGGCCCTGCCTTCGGGAGGCCCAATTATGCACAGAAGCTTCTAAAGTACATTTGGTTCCCAGAGGCATCAGTTAGGGAGATGGAGGGTTCTGTGTGTCTTTTTAGGAGAAGATACTGGGAAGCCTGAGAGGCAACCTCCCAGGCTCCACACAGCTCTCTCACTGATTTCCAGCACAATAGAGGTAAAAACAGCAGCAATAGCCACTCCAGTTTCTCTCCCTTAGGGCCTTGAAGAACGACAGCTACCTGGAGATTTCTCTTCAGGTGGCACCTCAGGTGGAGCCGCCCAGCCCTGCACATAGTAGGGAACTAGTCACCTAGAAGACAGCATGAAAGGGGCCAGCAAATTGGGTCTTTTATAACCTGTGGGTATTTCCACTTCACAAACTTAGAGGCCAGGGGAGCAAGTGAACATAATATCTCACATATATCTAACACTGTGTACTTTACCAAAGGCCTCCGTGCCCAACTAAAGAAATATTTATGAAGCATCTAACAGAAGTCAAGCAACGTGCTAGGCACTTTCGGATCTATTACTTTGTTATAAATTTGATACTCACCCTGTTGGCTAATTATTATCAGAACTGAATCAGAGAAATTATGAGTTTGATACAAGTTCAAATTTCTCAAAAGTGGCAGCAGAATTAAATATTCTGGCTCTATTAAATCTCCTTTGTTCATTGTGTTGCCTCCAAGCCCTTTGCCCACAGGCAGCCTCAGAGGGGAAAATCGCTTTAGAGTAAATGTCATTAATAGTTTGAATCTCATACTACAGCCTGAAGAAATGGTGAGGGGAGCTAACATTGACTAAGCACCTCCTGTGTGCTGAGCCCTTTCATATACTACCTGCTGTGGGCTGAACTGTGAGCCCTCCATCTGTGTACATGGACGCTCTGATACCCAGTAACTGGGAATGTGACTGTATTTGGAGATGGGGCCTTTAAAGAAGTAATTAAGTAAAATGCAGCCATATGGGTGGGCCCTAATCCAATATGACTGGTGTCCTTATAAGATTAGGACATAGACAACACACAGTCCGAGGAGCGGCCGTGTGAGGGCACAGTGAGAAAGTGGACGTATGCAAGCTGAGGAGAGAGGCCTCAGAAGACATCACACCTGCCAACACTTTGTTTCTTGGGCTCCCAGCCCCCAGAACTATGAGAATATAAATTTCTGCTGCTGAAGCCACCCAGTCTGTGGTATTTTGTTATGGTAGCCCTGGCAAACGAATATATTACCTCATTTTATTTTTATAGTATCTCTATAAAAATAAGTATAATGTCCATGTTCAAGATGATTGACCAGAAGCTTAGAAAGGTAAAGTAACTTTACAAAGGTCACACAGCCAGCAAACAGGAAAGCCAAAACCTAATTCTAAATTCTCTTCTTTTTTTACACCCTACCTGCGCTCTCAGACCACACTCCATTCTAGCCCAGAAACTTCCCTTGTGCCTTATTCCAAAACCCCTGGCATAGACATTCCCCTGAGAATGTCAACATTCCCAGGGAGCATCACACAGGAGCCTGTGCCGAGAATTTCAAAGACCCTAGACTGGGCAGGCTGTTTGAGTAAGATGAGGTGCCATGCTAACTGCAATATTTCTAGAAAGGCAAGGAGGAGACTGACTTCCCAGCTCTTCTTTGAACCAGGGGCTTTTACGTTAAGGAATTTCTCACATGTCTTTCTTCTGAGGAGAGTTTACCACATTTTCTGGGTTCATAAGACTCAACTGATAATTGTGATTTTTAGCTAGAAAATCTCCCTGATAACTCTTTGCATATCTGCTTGCTACCTAATCAACATTAGTGTGGCTGCTGAAAATACTCAATTTGCAAGCTACATGATGCAAATGTGCAAAATAATAATGATAATAACTTTCTTTACTCTTCTGTAACTCAACTTCTCTTTTATGCACCAATTCTGCCTATTGGCAGAAACTTGATCACGTCTCTTGAGGTAAAAACACTGGTCACTTCAAATTTAAACATGGTCATTTCCATATTCCGCTCCCCCATCTTCCTCACCCTTAGGTGGCATCTACATTCTAGGGGTCTGCATGGCAGGATGGCCTAGGACACATGGGGCCTCTGCTTGTTGGTAGCCATCCATGCTACCCTCATTCCTTCATGGACACCGGTCCCCACCAGCACTTGCTGGAAAATCTGAGACTCTTGGTTTTTAGCCCTTGGTGCATCTGGGTCTCTCTGTTTCTGCCTCATCCAGGTTTCAAAGTATACAGGCCATCACTTGGTTAACTTTGAGCCCCTCTTAACCACCCAGGAGATTATTTGGGCCCTTCCTCCTGATGCGCCATCGAGACAGGAAGAGGGAGACTCAGAAGGGCTGTATCAGCCCAGCTACCAAGACCCATGCAGCCCTCTCTCTCCCTCTACTCTACCTCCAGAGGCATGGTGGCCACCTCCTATAGCAAAAGGTGGCCTTGGCTCTCAGATTCCTAGAGCCTCACGTCGTTTCATCCCAGAGTGGGAGGCCAGACTCAGAGCCCCCTTCCACAGCCACCGAACTTGGCTCTGGGGTCTCCTGTTCCCATCTAACTAACTCTCCTCTCTCCCCACCCAGCCACCCTGAGCTAGTCTCTGAGGGAGCAGGGCTTTTGCTGGCTCAGCATTTCTCCAACAATCTGCTGGTTTCAAACAGATTATTAAAAGGATTTGACTCTTGCAAATCAAAACCTCAGCTCTTAAGATAACTGTTTCTGCTTCAAGTTTAAGAATATCTAAGCCCTGATTCCTCACCACAGAAACGGACGTAATTATACCTACTTTACAGGAAAATTATAAGAATAAAGCAATCTATTTTGGAATATGAAAGCCAGGAATGTAACTCATTACTATCAATAGTTGGACACCTCAACTGATACAATCTCACTCAACTGTTGAAATCTCACCTGATACAATCAGGTTACTAAATGAATAGAGGGTAAGTTCAGGGATGGCAAGGAATTGCAAAAAGAGAAAAATGCTCAATTATTTTCTCTAAATCTTATCCCCACTCTATTAGATTTCTCTGTCACTGGTGGAATGGGAGATTATTTTCAGCCGTCTTCTCCCTGCTAAACCAGATACCTGCTTAGAGTGCAACACCTTTGTTTAACAGTTGCACACTTTGCCCAGAGACCCACAGGTCTCCCTTGATTCATTCAGGTTTCTGCTCAAATGTCCCTGTTTCAGTGAGGCCATCCCTGATCCCCTCTCCCAAAAAGCAATGGACTTTGACTGCTTTGCTCAATGTCAAATATTCAGTGACTGGAACAGTGCTCTGCATGCAACAGACACTCTATAAGCATTAATTAAAGGAAGAAAGTAGGAAGAAAAGGAGGAAGAGAAAAGCCAGGCTGGTTATCACCCTGACCCCCTGGCATCTCAAACCTCAGAAGGCACTAGCTAAGGGACCCACAGAGTCTTGAAAGTGTGCTTCCCAAAGTTCTTGTGTCCTTCTTCTCCCTTTCTCCTACTCCTGCTGCAAACAGCACAGTTCTCAAAACAGCAGCCATGTCCCTTCCCTAAATGGCTTTCTCAGAGCATTTCCCCCTACAGAGAGAGCCTGGTGCTTTCTACACTTCTCAACTCAGAGGTCACTGGGCACGATTACCCCAAACCCTGTCTCTCTTCTGCCTCTCCAGAATAAAGCAAACAGAAACATGTGGAGCCAGGAACTGGGGTCATCAAGGGATGCAATATTTTACTTTCTCGTGGCAGGCTGCTCTCCACCTTGAAGTCTGCATGCTGGCCCAGAGCCAGAGGAAGTAAAGCCCCAGCACTCAACCATGCAGGGACAGCCAACTGCCCTGCCAAGAGGCCAGCTCCTCCCAGGGCTCCCTTGCACACCAGGCTCCAGCTACTGCCACACATCCTTTCATCTTCCATTCTCTCTGGGCTTTTGTACACATGGCCTTATCTCCCTAGAATGTCCTTGCCAACCTCATTTGCCTGGCCAACTTTTCCTCCCTTTCAGGACTCAACCCAAATATCAAACTTCCCTGACATCCACCTCCTCCTTAGTCTGAACTGGTCCTCCATCCTCTCGTAACCCCTGTGTTCTGCTATATCCTTAGTTATCACTGTGCGCTGTAACTGTAACCTGCCTCGCCCACTTGCAAATGAGGCTATTGAAAAATAAAAGCTATGTCTTATTTCTTGTGTATCTCCTGTCCCTAACCCCGAGTCTGACACACAACGACATAGTGCAATGAACGTCTGGTCATTCATTTATTCATTCCACAAATATTGGACCAGGCACTGTACTTGGTGCTGAGGGTACAAGAGCAAAAAGGGCTGAGAGTGTGAATCTGTCGCCTCAAGGAGTCTGTATCCTAATGGGGTGAGACAGACAATACCAAGTAGATAAATCGTTGTAGATAATTATAATTATAGATTTATTATTGTTATAGATTATTGAGTCATTATAGATCATGATCTGTTAGTAGTAGAGAAATAATTGTAGATTAATATTTGAGAGTGCTCACTCTGTGCCAGAATATCAGGTCCACACCCACACCCACACATGTACACAAAGTACAAGTGCTTACACACCCATTTACTAGATTATATTGGACAAACAAGACAAGCTTTGGCTGATTCTCAACCATGCCCAGGGCACAGGGTGTTAGACTCTCAGCTGAAGAAAATAAACAGGGTTCTTTCATCGACATCAACAGAAGGATCTTACTTTAGGAAGGGGATCAGGGGAGGCATGGAAGAATGAACGAGTGAGTGAATGAGATTACAAACACAACGTAGCTGGGTCCAGAATGCAGCTGGTCGCTAGAAGCCCCTTTATCTCAGGAGAGTTTCTGACACCTCAGGATCCAATTGGCAGTTGGGACTTAAGATTGGCTCTATACGCAGATGACAGGGCAGATTCATTTGCCCAAAGCTCCCCTTTCCAGTGCTTATCTTCAGGGTCAGTGACAGAGGGAGGATTGGGATTCTGGAAACACAGTCAGAATAAAATGCAGCCATTCCTGAGAACTCACTGTGTTGAAGCCCTGAGGTTGACCTTGGGGACACCATTAAAAGACCTATGGAGCTCTCATTCAACCCCACCCCTGTCCTAGCCGGGGGAGGCACAGGTGTAAACATCTAATGAGGCAATAGAAGAAGTGCCATCACAGGGGTGTGGGCACCGGGCAGTAGATCACAGAGGACAGGCAGGTTCTTTCTGCTGGGATGGAGAGGGCAGCAAGCAGGAGGAGACAGGGAAAGCTTCTGAAATTTATTCTGAGCTGGGCCTTGACTGGAAGGTGAACAGAAAAGAAAGTGAACAAGAATATTTCAAGTGGAGAAGAGAGCATGAAGAAAAGCAAGCAAGGATGGAAGCACAAGGAGTGATGAGTGATGCTGAGTGGTGGTGGAAGAAGGTAGAAGCAGAGGATGGGTCTCAAGGTTTGCCAAGGCCACATACCCTCTGATTCTAAAAGGCAGCTTGCAAAGGGTCAGGAAACTCAGACTCAAATTTAGAGACAGCATCTGCAAGAAATGTCTAGTAAAATTCCCTGCCCTGGAAGGTGGGGCAGGGACAACGGGGCAGCCCCTACTACCAGGGCAGTCCCAGCCTTAAAGAATACAGCCATCTGGGGTGGGGGGAATACTGGGAATTCAAAGAAAGGAAATATGGAAACGGAGTTGGTTTCTGCCTTATTCAGACCAACAAGAAAGGAGAGTCACCCCAAGTTCAGGCCTCAGGTGCCACGATGCCCATCCACTGATGCACTTTCTCGCAGACAGCACTGTTCGGGGGTGGGAGTACCGGGCAAATGAGAGTTCCCAGGTGAGGACCCTTCAGCAGCTCCCACAGGTGCCGTCCTGCCCCCTGGAGCTTATGAAATGTGCCACACCTCCTGCAACAGGTGCAGGGAACCGCCAAACAGAGCGTTTAGAAGCAACGGCACTTCCTGGGCCTCCTAAGAACTCAGCCCGCACCCAACAGGGTGGCATCTGTGCTCTCCAGGGGAGGGAGAAATTGCCTGCAATCATCCTGCCAGGTGTTCTGCCACAAAGACCTCCTTGTGAGACATCCAAAAGGCCAAATCTATAACCTACCTTAAAGGGAAATCATGATAAATACAGGCAACACAGCAAATATAAGATGATTTCCTAATAATAAAAAATAATACCCAAAATGCACTGAGTGCTTTCTCTGTGCCAGAGTGTAAGTGCACACATGCATATGCTCAGACACCAAGTATAAATGCTGATATGCCAGCTTGTTAGGTTATACTGGACAAAGCTTTGACTGTTTCTCAATCTTGCCCAAGATACATTCTCACTGGGAATTCTGACTTCTGTATCTTTGTGTGAGGGACATCTGGGGAAAGCCTCCCTTCCTGCAGGATTAAGGTTCCTCACCTGTAAGATATATTAATTGTTTTCTTAAAAAGTCTCAAGTCTGCCAAATGGAGGACACACACCATTTCTCAGAGTAAGTGCTCAGGAGAAGGTGTGGGGGAGTGTCTATGCAACAGTGCACACCTGCTTCCCAGTAGCTCATTAGCTCACCCACACCCAGGTCACAGGGAAGGTAGGGGACAGGTGCTCATGGGGCTCCCTGCCCTGCTCTGCCAGTGCCTTGGGCTCCTTGATCTGCTTCCTCAGGGAATTTCCCATGTCATAAATCTGCACCCTTCCCTCTCCCCACCATCCCATCCATCCTCTGAGCTGAGCTTTCCATATCCTTGCAGTCCAGCTTTGGTGTCTTTGAGTCCCCCCCAGGTGTGTTCTGAACTGCATTCTGTGATCAGAACTCAGCTCTCTGAGCACCTGGGCTCAAATCATTGCCTTTGGCTCCTCCTGCATATCCCAGTACCACTTTGGAATGGGCTAGGTGGGACAGAGAGCAAGGGAAAGAGGAAATAAAAAGCAGAGAAAGAAGAAAAGAGAGACAAATAATGAAAGCACAAAAGAGCAGCAAAGAGAAGGGGAGAGAAGAGGAAGAGGAAAAACGCTCAGGCAGTCAAAAGATGAAGAGACAGCGACAGAAAATAAGGCCACAGGAGAGTGAGTTGGGAGACCCAGCAGGGTGTTAGGGAGAGGACTGATTGTCAGAGGCAACTGCAAAAATCTGCACTTGTCCTAGGCTAGTGGTCATCAAACTTGAGTGTAAATAAAAATCACATGCTAATGAAAATACAGATTTCTAGTCCCTGTTCCAGGGTTCTGATTCTTTAGGTATGGGTGGGGTCCTATAAATCTGTACTTTTTAAAAATAACCAGCCCAGGAGCTTCTGAGGGAGGTGTTGGGAAATACTGATGTCCATTCTCAGGAGGGCACTTTGTGGCACATGAAACTCTGAGGAAATTCTCCTCATAATTTGATATTTTAAATGTTCGACTTTGGAACTCAACTGTCTTGGAGCATGCAAGCAACAGGTGGGCTCCAGAAACGGCCCGATTCTGCTCTCCAGGTAACTGCCTGAATCTGGGAGGATGGCAGGTGCTCTCTGATGGACAAATCTCTCCTCTGGGATGTGGAAAGTTAGAAAAGAGGGTCTCCAAGGACCTTTTCATCTAGAAGAAACCTACCAGTCTCCTGAAATGTAATGCCCATCTTGATCTAACTAGATAGACACTTATATTCTGAAGCCAAAACTTGACCAAATGTTCATTCTCCAGCCATAGGTGTTAGATAATACAAGTGCCTTTTTAAAAAAGAAATATTGAGGCTAGGCATACTGGCTCATGTCATTCCAGCACGTTGGGAGGCCAAGACAAGAGGATCACTTGAAGTCAGGAGTTCCAGACTAACTTGGGCAACATAGTGAGACCCCATCTCTAAAAAATAAATAAATAAATAAATATTAAATTAGCCAGGCATTCTGACACATACCTGAAGTCCCAGCTACTCAGAAGGCTGAAGCAGAAGGATCTCTTGAGCCCAGGAGTTCGAGGCTTCAGTGACCTATGATTGCGCCACTGTACTCCAGTCTGGGTGACAGAGTGAAATCTTGCCTCTAAAAAAAAATAATAAATACATTAAAAAAAGTAAGAACTGATTTTGTTTTTATGACCTCCTTTAAATTTTAGTTGATGCCAACATGCTTAATATATGTATAGCATTTTACAATTTTCCTCAAGTATTTCTAATTCCTTACAAGGATGACTATTTTGTGTTTTAAAGCATTTTTCTAAGAGAAGATGACCAAGTGTGTTTTATAGCTTGGTTATCTTAATGGGTTGGTGAGTGTAGTGTGTTTGATATAAATAAGTTAACTCTTAGAATGCCAAGGTATTTTTAAAACTTTTATTTTAAAATAAAAAGAGTACAAGTGCTGGTGTGTTACATAGGGAAACTTGTGTCACAGGGGTTTGTTGTGCAGCTTTTTCATCACCCAGGTATTAAGCCTAGTACCCTTTAGGTATTTTTCTTGATCCTTTCCCTCCTTCTACCCTTCACCCTCCAAAAGCCCCCAGTGTCTTTTTTCCCCCTTATGTGTCCATATATTCTCGTCATTTGGCTCCCACTTATAAGTGAGAACATGCAGTATTTGGTTTTCTGTTCCTATGTCAGTTTGCTAAGGACAATGGCCTCCAGCTCCATCCATGTTCCTGCAAAGGACATGATCTCATTCCTTTTCATGAATGCCAAAGCTTTCAGTCCATCATCTTCTTGTAGATACCTTCTAAATTATGATGCTCACATTTCTGCCTTGGGAAAGGGGACTTACTAGATTAACTCCTCTGCCTTATTTGTAAAGCCCAACATTAATCATATAATAGCTGATTTCTCTTCTGCAGCATCACTTCCAGCTGCCCCATGAATAAATCTTCCACTTCATTTATTCTTCCCTCTGTACCTTTGCCATTGGACCTTCGCCATTGGACCTTCAATCTTCTGGAATGCCCTCCTTGACATTCAGCCCACCTAAAACTCCCTGTCCGTCAAAAGCCCCAAGAGCCAATAACATCTCTCTCATCTCTATGTCCCATACGCAGCCCTTAGAAAGCATTCAGCGAATATTTGTTGAATGAATGAATAATTCTCTGTTCCCCCACACACACAGGTTGGATTTTCCTTCTTATAATTAGAAACCCCTTTTATAGTAATATTAATATTTTATCTCTCATACTACTGTTTTCTCAATGAATTATTATATCCATGTCACCTTGTAACCTGAAAAAAAAACAAAAGGAAACAAAACAGCCGGGCATGGTAGCTCACACCTGTAATCCAAGCACTTTAGGAGGCTGAAGCAGGCAGATCACTTGAGATCAGGAGTTCAAGACCAGCCTGGCCAACATGGCAAAACCTCATCTCTACTAAAAAATACCAAAAAATAAATAAAAAATTAGCCAGGTGTGGTGGTGTGTGCCTGTAATCCCAGCTATTCAGGAGGCTGAGGCAAGAGAATTGCTTGAACCCAGGAGGCAGAGGTTGCAGTGAGCCAAGACCATGCCACTGCACTCCAGCCTGGGCCACAGACTGAGACTCTGTCTCAAAAATAAATAAATAAATAAATAAATAAATAAATAAATAAATATTATTGTTGCCGGTGAATCCTGGGATACTTGAAGGGATAACCTTTGCCTGCAGATCAATCCTAAAAACCATGAGAAGTCCTTGGCCTGATTTCCAAGGTCACCTATAATCTCCATCTACTCTGCATGCCCAATCCTTTCTCCCACTAGTTCCCAACACATTTGGTCTGCCACTTCTACACTGACTCTTCAACCATTCATGTGTCACCCTCAGTGCTACCTCTTTGCTTTGCTCACACCAGTCACCCATATCCAAAGTACCCTTATCACCTCCCTCACACCTCTTTAAATCCCACTCAGCAAAAAAGGTTGATGATGCATCCCATCATTTCCATAAGGTTCACCCTCACTGCTATAATTCACATTGAGCTCCCCCTTCTCCAAATTCTTACAGCATAAACACTGTGTCACATAATTTTCTGTATCCTATATTGTGGCACTTAATTTATACCTAATTTTCATATATTGATTTTTATATCAAATGGATTATATAGTTTGAAGGAAACATCTGGGTATAGAACAAGCTGTGTGTCTACTTCACCCAGAGCCCCCTTTTAAAAGGAATTAGACCAAATGAGCAGCCACACTGTGTTCCTGTATTTGTTCACTGGGGCTGCCATAACAAAATGCCACAGACTACAGGGCTTAAACAATAGAAATGTATTTCTCACAGCTCTGGAGGCTGGAAGTCCAAGGTCAAGGTGTCAGCAGGCCTGGTTTCTCCTGAGGTCTCTGTGCTTGGCTTGCAGATGGCCATTGCCTTGCTGTGTTCTCACACTGTCTTTCCTCTGTGTGCCCTGCTATCTCTTTTGGCATCCACATTTTCTCTTCTTATAAGGAAACCAGGCAGAATGGATTAGGACCCATGCTTACAACCTCACTTTAACCTTATCACATTTTTCAAGGCCATATCTCCAGATACAGTCACATTCTGAAGTACTGGGATTTAGGGCTCCAGCATATAAATTTTGACAGGATATAATTGAGCCCAAAAGAGCTTCAATCACCTCTATCATAGATTAGAATGCAGCAGATGCCTGATCCATAGGCATGAGTTAGCTATTAGCCCAATCCATCGGTTAGCTAGTAGTTCATCAAGTGTCTTAATATGAAAACTCTGTCCAGTGCGGGCCCATTGTAAATACATAGGAGAAACATATTCTTTCCTGAGAACTTGAAGTGGAAAATATGCCTGCTGGCCACAGGAGGAAAAGCTGAAATATGAATGCTGTATATTCTTAGTCTCTTCCCTCCCATTTGTACCATACCCTGATACTTAGCACAGTGTTTGATATATACTCTGAGTCTGGCTTTGGAGTAGATTCATTCTACCCGCACTGTTACATTTTCAAGAACTTTTTTTCTTCAGGCAGTATCTGGCATTCGGCCTCATTCCCTCAACACCTAATCCCTCACTTCTAGTTTACTAAAAATGAAGGATTTCGGCTGGGCATGGTGGCTCACACCTGTAATCCCAGTACTTTGGGAGGCCAAGGCAGGCAGATTGCTTGAGCTCAGGAGTTCGAGACCAGCCTGGGCAATATGACAAAATCCCATTTCTACCAAAAAATACAAAAATTCTGTATGGTGACATGCACCTGTGGTCCCAACTACTTGGGAGGCTGAGGTGTGAGGATGACCTGAGCCTGGGAGGTTGAGGCTACAGTGAGCCAAGATTGCACCACTGCAGTCTAGCCTGGGTGACAGAGTAAGACCCTGCCTCAAAAAAAGAAGGAGAGAGAGAGAGGAAAGAAAGAAAGAAAGAAAGAAAGAAAGAAAGAAAGAAAGAAAGAAAGAAAGAAGAAAGGAAGAGAGAGAGGGAGGGAGGGAGGGGAAGGAAGGAAGGAGAAGAGGAGGAGGAGGAGGAAGAAGGAAGGAAGGAGAGAGAGAGGGAAGGAAGGAAGGGAGAAAGAAAAGAAGAGAAAGAAAGGAATGAAGGAAAGAAGGAAGGAAGGGAGGAAGGAAGGAAGGAAGGAAGGAAGGAAAAAGAAAGAAAGAAAGAAAGAAAGAAAGAAAGAAAGAAAGAAAGAAAGAAAGAAAGAGAAAGAAAGGGAGGGAGGGGAAGGAAGGAAGGAGAAGAGGAGGAGGAGCAGGAGGAAGAAGGAAGGAAGGAGAGAGAGAGGGAAGGAAGGAAGGGAGATAGAAAAGAAAAGGAAGGAAGGAAGGAGAGGAGGAGGAGGAAGGAAGGAGAGAGAGAGGGAAGGAAGGAAGAGAGAGAAAGAAAGAAAGAAAGAAAAGAATGAGGAGGAGGAGGAAGGATCTCCCACATCTACCTTTAAAAATGCCTTCTATTTGGAGGCAATGGAAATAACAAGAATAACTGTAGAAAAAACATTTATGTGTTCCCAGTGAGATGCAAACTATATTCAGTGTTCCAGTCCCTATTGCTGTCATACAAACTACTCAACACTTAAGACAAAAACAAACCAAATTTTTTTTTTACTAAACCCACATAATATGTGGGTCAGGAATTCAGAAAAGGACAGCTTATCTCTATGGTACAATCTGAGCTGTCAGCTGGGAAGACTTGAAGCCTGGGGGCGACTTGACAACAGGAGATTGGAATCTTCCGAAGACTCACTCACATGTCTGGTGGTCAATACTGGCTGTTGGCTGGGTCTTCAGCCGGGGCAATCAACTGGAACACCAGTTGCAGCTGAATGGTTTTCTCAACCAGCTCCCTGTCTGTAGTAATAAAGGGGGAGTCCAAAGGTCTCAGACTTTCATTTGTACTGTTTCTGTTCCTTTCTGTGCAAGCTAATCTCAGCTCACTGCAACCTCCACCTCCCGGAGTAGCTGGGACTCAGGCTCCCGAGTAGCTGGGACTACAGGCGCCTGCCACCACGCCCAGCTAATTTTTGTATTTTTAGTAGAGACGGGGTTTCACCATGTTGGCCAGGATGATCTCGATCTCTTGACCTCGTGATCCGCCCGCCTGGCCTCCCAAAGTACTGAGATTACAGGCGTGAGCCACCATGCCATGCCTTGTTCTAGATTTGTGAAAACTAAACAAATAGAACAGCTAATGGAATGAGTGGTTATTGATTCTATCCTGGATTGAAAAAATAAGAAAAAACATTTTAAAAAATATTACCATTGGGACAATTGGAGACATCAGAATTTGGCCTATACATCAGATAATATTATGTTTTCAATGTTAGATTTCCTGAATGTGATACTTGTATTGTTGTTATGTTGGAGAATGTCCTTGTTCTTAGAAGACATGTGTTAAGATATTTAGGGTAACAGTAATTGAATTCTCTGTGAAATGAATTCTTAAACGGCTTACCAAAAAAATATTTGTGTGAACATGCAAGTGTGTAGAGAGAAAGAGAAAAAGCAAATGTGGTAAAATGTTAACAATTAGTAAATCTACATAAAGGGTAAATGAACATCATTGTGCTATTCTTGTAACTTTTCTGTAGGTCTGAATTTTTTAAAAGAAACAAAACATTGGGGAAATATTAACCACTACAAAGAAAAAGTAGAGCATATCCAGTTAACCATTAGTATCAACACTCCCACAGATATTTTGGGACCATCCTTGCTGCAGGCCAAGGCAGAGCTCAGCCACTCCAGACAAGGCACAGGGAGATGAGGTCACTTTGCCAAGGTCACAAACACCATCACCACATTACCAGAACTTCCCTACCCGCATGAAAATATCTCCTTGACCCTGGCTGAACTGGAAAATTTAAATAAAGGATTCTGCTCCCTTTTATATCATTAACTAATCTGTTGTACAGATTAAAAGATTAGAACATACAAAAACATAAAACGAAATAAATTTAGGCATGCTAGAGTGGAGAGATTCAAGTTGATGCTCTCTGGCATTTTTCTTTCATTCCTTTGATGTTGTTTTAAAACTGTTTGGCCAGAGAGAAGGAAAGAGGGCAAGAAAAGATATTAGTGCTGCTATGAATAACTGCTATCAACCACCAATTTAGGGAGTCACCAGAGCAGAACACTTCTCAGATGTCAGTGTTTCTCAGCTACACATTGTCCTTTTCTTCGATTATCACTGGCATGTCACCATATTCTGCAAATCTCAGCAACACCGCACCTCCGGCCCACTGGTCACTCATGCCTAAAAGCATGGGGCTGGGGGAGTAGACCAGGGGGGACGGCCTCAGCCAGACCACTATGGAGCCAAAAGAATGCGTAGGGCTCTGTAGTTCTATTGGCTTAAAAGAATTATCTGTACTTGCATGGCCTTGAGGAGAGACGGGACTGTTGGAGACAGATAAGATTATTTTCTTTTTCCCTCTCTCCAGTGAACCAAACACAATTCCCATTCTGGCTTCCTGGACTCAGGGCTCATGTTTGAGCTTTTCTCTTCTCACTTCTCTTGGTCAGAGGTGATCACTTTCACAGCTCATGACATATGTGTGAATTTATGTACAATACCTTAAATAGCACTTTCAGAAAATCTGTTTTCTGGCTGGGAGCAGTGGCTTATGCCTGTAATCCCAGCACTTTGGGAGGCTGAGGCAGGTGGATCACTTGAGGTCATGAGTTGGAGACCAGCCTGGCCAACATGGTGAAACCTTGTCTCTACTAAAAATACAAAAATTAGCCAGGCATGGGGGCGCATGTCTGTAATCCCAGCTGCTTGGGAGGCTGAAGCAGGAGAATCGCTTGAACCTGGGAGGCGGAGGTTGCAGTGAGCTGAGATTGTGCCACTGCACTCCAGCCTAGGTGACAGAGCGAGACTCCATCAAAAAAAAAAAAGAAAGGAAGAAAGAAAAGAAAGAAAGAGAGAGAGAGAGGGAAAGAAAGAAAGAAAGAAAGAAAGAAAGAAAGAAAGAAAGAAAGAAAGAAAGAAAGAAAGAGAAAGAAAAGAAAATCTGTTTTCTGGTTAGCCTAAAATGGCTTGTTCTGGAAGAGATCCTGACTGTCCTAGGAAACAAAGCCTGCTACATGCTGAGATTTTGTAACTCCAGGTTCTTCTCAGAAGCAAGTTGTGGACTGCAAAGGGTTGCATGGACTATTGTCAGGACTCTCCTTTAAGGAAAACCATATTGCAGGGAGGACTGTGGGACAGTGAGTGTTAATGAAGGGCCTAGAAAGCTGAACTGGTAGAGAGATTCCTGACTGATAAGAGATGATGGGGTTTTGTGTGTTAACACAGAAATACTACGGTACTTCTCTTTCTGCTTCTGTCTCCGGGAGAGAAGTTAGGCACAAAAATGACCAAAAAAAGCATTCTACTCATCTCTTCCCACCTCTTCCCTGCACAATCATCCCTCTGGTAGCACAGGAGCTAAAACCAAGTCACAGCTACCACAATAAAGAGACTTGAGCACTCAGTGAATGCGTAGCCGAACTCTGGCTAAGGTTAACTTGTTTCCATTCACCAAGTCAGATTAAGAGGAAAAGCAAATCAAAGTTATCCTTATAATCACATATTAATTCTAAAAATATTCATATTTTCACCTCCTACAGTGTTAGGTAGGCTTGGAGATGCAAAAATAAATAGCCCACAGCCCCTTCTCTCAAGTCGCTTGTAGTAGAATAGAGATGAGCCTTCCTGAAACCAGGGTAGTAGAACCACTAGAAAAGGAGAAAAAGACAATCCGGAAAGACAGGATAAACCATGAGGCAGCACTCAGCAAACATGGGAAGAGAGAGGGTCTGTACCCAGGAACTTCCACAGAGACACAAGGGAAAGAGGAGACAGTAGATCATTTTCACGGTGCAACAAGGTCACCACCATTATAACTCTTAGTTTGTAATGAAACTAATTTGAGCCATGATGGATTTATCACCAGCTTTGTCCACAAAAGTTTCTAAAATCGGTGGCTTACATTAAAGAAAAAAGAAAGGGAAATAATTTAGAATCATTAGATTAAGGATTTGTAGGGCAAGTACTTAATTATAGCTAAATGTAATTTCCTTAAGCAAGTCATCCTCTCTTATATTATTACACTTATATTATTCTTAAGTCTGGTGATTAATACTGAACTTAACATTTTTAACAAAAGCTTCAGTATTATTTATGCTAAGTGAAATAAGCCAGGTACAGAATACAAATGCTGCATGATCTCACCTATATGTAGAACCTAAAAAAGTTGAACTCAAAGGAGCAGAGGGTAAAATGGTGGTTACCAGAGGCAGGGGGCTGTGGAATTGGGGAGATATTGGCCAAAGGATACAGAATTTCAGTTAGATAGAAAAAATAAGTTCAAGAGATCTACTGGACACCATGGTGACTATAGTTAAAAACAATATAGTATATATGGGAAAGTTGCTAATAGAGTAGATTTTAAGTGTTTTCAACACAAAACAATAAGTATGTGAGGCAATGGATATGTTAAATAGCTTGATTGAACCATTTTACAATGCTTATGTATATCAAAACATCATGTAGTACCACAAAAATATATGGACACCATTTTTATTTGTCAATTAAGAAATAAATTAAAATTTCAAATTTTTTTAAAAAATAACTGTTTATATAACAATATAAGGCAACAAGTTAGTTATTCCCAAAATATAAACATAAAGATAAAATCTGGAGAAGGAAACACAATCATCTAGGTCAAACAGCTTCTGTGATGACCTGTACTAAGTTTAATCACAATTCAGTGAACCTGATCTTCTCTCAGGCCCAAGTTATACATTGATCCTGAGTCCAATCCTAGAGTCAGAAGTTCTGCAACCCTCATAAGACATCAAAGTTAGAGTTGGCTTTGCCTCGAGCATTACACAGCCTTTGACCAGCCAGCCAGTTACATTAGCTATTAGCCTTTTACCCTTGTTAGAATTACAATGCCAGTCGATTTCCCAACTATCAGCATGAGAAAAAGCTCCTCCTCGTGGTTCAAGCTGTAGAGAAAATGCAAAGACTGTGGAGTCGGGCAGGCAGCACCTCTCCCTGATTGTCTCACCAGTGAGAAAGAGATTACTTGTGGTAACTAAATTTATGTCTTATTTCTTATTCCTGACTTCTCCTTCCTTCTCAGATTGCTATTTCAGTAACTTCTTGTCCTTTTTCAAGTATCTTAAGTGGTCTTTGATCTTTTTAGTCTATTAATATTTTAAAAATTCCATTTAAACATTAGCCAATATTTGACAAAAACTTTTTGTTAGGTAACAGGAGCACCCTAATGGCGCTGGTTCCGGGTTCTTCTTCCTCCCCAACACAGGCCCACCAAAAGGAGCCAATCAGAGGTCACGCCTTCCCGCCTCAGCCTAGACCCAGCCCCTCAGCCAACCAGCAACCCCCACGTAACCTCCCTAGGCATAAAAGATGGAGGCTGCAGAGCCTTCGCTCTCTTTCTTCTTCTGCTTCGGCTCTCCCTCCTACTCCTCCAATAAAGATCTCTTGACTGCAACTGGTGTGGCATGGTCTGAGTCTGAGCCTACAGAGTCACCCTTTCATTGGTGCTGTGACTCGGATTGGGACTCCCCACCTTTGGTGGGACCCCAATCCCTCTCAGGCTCAGACCAGGCCCCAGTCAGTCTTCGCCCATTTTCCTGTTCGCCACGCTCTTCGCCCACCACCGGCCTCATCTCGGTAAGTTTTCCCCTCCTGGGCCTACCTCTCGGGCAAATCGCCAGACTGTAGCCACTCCCGTGACAAACACATTTCGCCTGACGCCCCTACGGCAGTGGTAGGCCCCTATCATTCGCTTCCCCTCCTCGACCCGCAGGAAACGGAGTTTTCTCCCTCTCCTCCTCGCCCCTCCGGCCTGAGCCTCCGCCCCACACCATACTGTTGGCTACATACAAAATCCTGGTACCAGGTGGCTCATGGTCCCTCGGCCATCCTGTTGGCCCTTCAGTCCCTTCGCCTTGGTGACAACAAACCGAAGGCTCTGAACCTGGTTACAGTGTTCGGCTAATTAGGGGATGCCCTCTTAGCCATCACTGCCCTTTCTCCCACTATCGGAGGCTCCACATCCCTGCCGGCCGACTCTCCTCTAAAATGCCTTCTAGACAATCTGGCTACCCTAGGCCTTGCCGCCAACCTCAAACCTAAACGCTTAATCAAATTCACAACCCCTTAAACAACCAAAATAAATGGCCCATTTATAGGCCTCTAAATATTGTGAGCGAACAGGAGAATGGGAAGAGATCCCCTATGCCCACAGCCCCTGCATAACCCTCAACATCTTATCACTGCCCCCACCTTCCCCCGATCTTAACTCCATATCACCACCCTCAGCCCCACCCTCTGGCCACCGCCCAGCCAGCGGCAGCCCTGCCCCTTACCACTTCCCCCCAACCTCTTTTTTCTTTCCCCTTCCTCCGCAACCTCCGCCGCTCAGCCCTCCCACCTCTCGTTCCACATCCCACCTTTCCGTCCTCGCCCCTCTTACAGAAGTTACACGAACAAAATATATTGTTCCTGTCCATGTTCCCTTCTCTGTGACTGTCTTGTCAACGCTTAGGCTCATACACTTCTAACTCCACCTCTTACATCAGAATTTCTCTAACCCCCTCCTTCTCAGGAAGCACAGACCGGTCTAGGAGCAGGCCCATACTTATGCAGATCAGGTTCACCAAACAACCCCAGCCTTACCCACTGGGGCACAGGCAGTCCCCAAACATGACCCTGGCTGGGACTATAACTCCCAGAACGGTGTCTTGGCCCGAGACCACTTTGCCACCTGTTTAATAACAGGTATCCGCAAGGCAGCCTAAAAGGCACTCAATTTTGAAAAACTTCACGAAATCATTCAGGAAAAACATGAAAACCCGTCCGCCTTCCTCACCCGCCTTACACAGGCACTCCAACAATACACCAACATAGACCCTGAAGCCCCCGACGGCAGGCAACTTCTCATATCCCATTTCTTCGCACAAAGCTTCCCAGACATTCGGGCCAAACTAAAAAAGCCAGACAGAGGTCCCTTTACCCCGCAGACCAAGATCCTCGCCACTGCATTCAAAGTCTACCACAACCGTGACGAGCAGGCAAGGAGGCAAAAGTGCCAGATGTTGGCTCAGGCCTTCAAGGCCTCAACCCAGCCTATCAGACGCCATGCCTCTATGCCCACCACTCACCGCCAACCCCCTGGACCCTGCTTTAAATGTGGGAATGAAGGTTATTGGGCTCGTGAGTGTCCTAATCCCAGGCCACCCAAAAGACCATGCCCCAAGTGCCAACAATCCGGCCACTGGGTGACCGACTGCCCCAGCTCCCTTGGGGGAGCTGGGCCAGACCCCCGTCCTGAAGCTGATCTCATTAGGTTAGCAGCCTACGACTGACGGGGCCCTGGGACCTCTTCCCCATCACCATGCAGGAGCCCAGGGTGCCTCTTAGAGTGGATGGGCGTCTCGTCATTTTCCTCCTTAATACTGGAGCTACTTTCTCGGTTCTGCAGGAGTACTGGGGTGCTGTCTCCACCTCTGGCCCTCCCATAGTCGGGGATCATCAGCTCAGGAATCCCAAGACACCTGTGAACAATTAGAGGACTTGCACCTCCTATTTCAGAAAGAAACATCCCAGACTAAAAGGCTCCTACCACTAATCCTGAGGAATGACCGTTTCCTCCTTAAAAAGATAAGTGAAAGAACTCATACTAGATTAAATGATCTCATTTTCCAGAGCACCCTCTTTACCTTCCTTTTTACTCTTTGCCTATGTGTCCCTCCTACTTCCTTCAACACCTCATACAACAACCTCTCCCCTTCCACTAGCTCCTAATTACCTCTACAAGACTCAACTTAACTCACACTCTGTTAAACCAGTCCAATCCTTCCCTGGCAAATGACTGTTGGCTGTGTATCTCTCTATCAACCTCTGGCTATGTTGCCACTCCCATTCCCGCAAAAAACTAGGTCTTCACCAACTTGACCTACCACCCTCGTTATGAAGGAAAAGACCCTTTCCAACTTCTAAACATGCAGTCATTAGCCAACTTCCCCATCTCTGATACGACCAAAAATACCATGACAGCATGTGCAACCCAACTTTTGCTTTCTTACATTTCCAACATCACCTGTTACACAAACAATAAAAAGCCCATACATGGCCCTGTAACCACAAATACTATTTTAACTTTCCAAGCCCCTTTATGCATACAACACAACCTGTCATCTGGCCTGCCTCTAGGGCACCCACCACCACATCAGTGTAATTACACCTTACAACTTGAAGCCCCAGTGGATCATGCTAGCTTTCAAGTCACCCAAACAGCTCCATTCAACCAGCCTGTCCGCATCTCTGGGCCCCCCAAAATCATCACCTCCTCCCTACTCAACAAACAGTCCGGGTTCTGTAATGGCAGACATACTCCCTGCGTGACCATTCACCCCTGGACTCCCTGCAGCAGCACCCCCACCACTAGTGAATGCCTTCTTATCCCCACTTTCAATCGCTCTCTTGAATGGCTCCTAGTAGATACAAAACGTTTTTTCCTCCAATGGGAAAATAAAACATAGGGAGCCACTCAGTTTGCTCCCAACACCCTTTTCCAGCCGCTCACTGGAGCTACCTTAGCAAATACTCTAGGAGTAGGGGAAAATGAAAACAACAAACTCACCCACCTTTTTAACATACATAACGAGTTCTGTCTACCCAGCCAAGGCATATTCTTCTTATGTGGAATGTCAACCTATATCTGCCTCCCCACTAACTGGACAGGCACCTGCACCTTAGTCTTTTTAAGCCCCCACATTGGCATTGCCCCAGGGAATCAGACCTTATCAGTACCCCTCAAAGCTCAAGTCCATCAGCGAAGAGCTGTACAACTAATACCCCTACTTATAGGGTTAGGAATGGCCACTGCCACAGGAACTGGAATAGCTGGCTTATCCACGTCATTATCCTACTACCACACACTCTCAAAAGATTTCTCAGACAGTTTACAGGAAATAACAAAATCTATTCTTACTTTACAATCTCAAATAGATTCTTTAGCAGCAGTGACTCTCCAAAACCGCCGAGGCCTAGACCTCCTCACTGCTGAAAAAGGAGGACTCTGCATCTTCTTAGGGGAAGAGTGTTGTTTTTACACTAATCAGTCAGGAATAGTGCCGGATGCTGCCTGGCGTATACAAGAAAAAGCTTCTGAAATCAGACAACGCATCTCAGAATCTCGTTCCCCCTTCTAGGTCACTCTAAAAATGCCTCTTTTAGCTTGGGTCCTACCGTTTCTCGGACCCCTCTTAGGCATAGCGGCCTTGTGTATTCTCCTCCCTTGCCTAATAAAGTTCATACAACAATGAATCTCCTCCTTATCTAACCAGACTTTTAACCAGCTTCTCATTAGGCACTACCAACTCCTAGCAACTGAGGAAGACTACCAGGACTCCCGTACCTATGGCCTCCTCCTCCAGGACCTGTAATTTCTTAGATTTCCTCCAGGCCCTCCAAGAAGATACGTGCCTCATAGCAGGTCCTTCCCTGCCATACGGATGGCTCGCGTCCATAGATGACCTCTACTTACAAGGGACATTTTAGACTTCACACCCCGGGAAGTGTTCACCTTCAGCACCGTCCTCTTTGGCCTCCTGCTGTTGCTCCGCCCCTACAGTCCTCCAATATCCCTTCCCCACGACGCCCCCGTTCAGCAGGAAGTAGCCAGACAAACAGCGACTCCCACCTCCCCACTTCTTAAAAAACAATAAAGGGAGGAATGTTAGGTAACAGGAGTGCCCTAATGGCGCTGGTTCCGGGTTCTTCTTCCTCCCCAACACAGGCCCACCAAAAGGAGCCAATCAGAGGTCACGCCTTCCCGCCTCAGCCTAGACCCAGCCCCTCAGCCAACCAGCGACCCCCACGTAACGTCCCTAGGCATAAAAGACGGAGGCTGCAGAGCCCTCGCTCTCTTTCTTCTTCCACTTCGGCTCTCCCTCCTACTCCTCCAATAAAGATCTCTTGACTGCAACTGGTGTGGTGTGGTCTGAGTCTGAGCCTACAGAGTCACCCTTTCACTTTTAAAATGAAATTACAGATTCCCCACCAAGATCTTTCTTCCACCTATTCTCTGAGTATCAGGAGATCTTAACAAACAGAATGCTGGGTGTTCCATGGGTGATTCTGGACAAGCAACTTCTATCTCTGGTATTTCAACAGTGGTGTCTACTCAGGAGCTTCTCCACTACTGAGTAGGTTATGTTTCAAAAAGCTGTAATAGGTCCATTTTTTCAAAAGTCTATAGTGAAGCTAAATAAATAACCAGCATTACAGACAGTATAGCACTCTGATGTGCAGCCTCTGGAGCCCAATTTCCTGGGTTCAAATCCCAGCTCTACCACTTATCACCTGTGACCTGGCTATGTAATCTCTGTTCCTGTTTTCCCATTTTTAAGATGGGGAAGGGGATCATAATATCTCTCCGTTGTGAAAATAAAATTAGTCCATACATTTAGAACAGTGCCTGACACATAAAAAGTGTTCAATAATTGTCAACACTATTAGCTAGTGACAAAAACTGAAATTTCCCCAGAGAACTATAGATATTTTTGGCATTAGTTTCAACTCTTTTTTAATTTCAATTATCTTAAAAATATGTTCTTATTTTGTCTTTTTTTTTTTTTTTTTTTTTTTTGAGACGGAGTCTCACTCTGTCACCCAGGCTGGAGTGCAGTGTCGCCATCTCGGCTCACTGCAAGCTCCGCCTCCCATGTTCACGCCATTCTCCTGCCTCAGCCTCCCGAGTAGCTGGGACTACAGGCGCCTGCCACTTGCCCGGGTAATTTTTTTGTATTTTTAGTAGAGACAGGGTTTCACCGTGGTCTCGATCTCCTGACCTCGTGATCCGCCCGCCTTGGCCTCCCAAAGTGCTGGGATTATAGGCGTGAGCCACCGCGCCCAGCCATGTCTTTCTTATCTTTACTACATATAAAATTTGTAGCAAGCTAGGTCTTACACAATTATAGATATTTTCATAAATCTCTTTTAGTTAGGATCCTGATATCTAGACAATGAGAGTATCTTTTCAATAAACTGAAATGCCTGTAATATCAAAATGTATTAAATATGACAGTTTTTTTAGCTTATTCTTTTTGTCTTACTTTGCTTTTCTAAAAAAGCAAAACTCAGCAAACTTACCTTAGACTATGAATGAGGACAACTCTAAAATGACCTAGGGTGACTGCTAATACCACCTGTTGGTGGGGGCAGAGTTAATATGCTTTAGCTTTGGGGCATAGCTTTGTCATCTGAGAAAATTATAAGTTGAGAGGTCATAGGTAAAGGATGTTCTATACTAAAATAAGAAGTTGAAAAATACATATTTCTCTTTAATAATACATTTATTCTGTGTATCATCAGTGCCCAGAGGTATGCTTGGCAAATAAATAGATGTACAATTAATGGCTATTGTTGAATGAGCAAAGGCCAAGGACTTTGGTAAACACTCTACGTATATTTTCTCTGACACCTACAACAAACAAAAAAAATGAGTAGTATGATTTTCTACATTCTAGAGATAAGGAAACCAAAATTAAGACTGGTTAAACATTGTTCATGTGGCCATCTGATTCTAAAGCCCTCCTTTTCTGTAACTCAAGGTCTGGAATTCATTTGAGGAATCATGCTGAGTACAGGAGATAGGTCAGATAGCAGAGGGCTCCGGGCTGGAACTCCCCTGGAGTGAAACTCCAGGGCTGCTGTGAGTTCACAGAATGAAGCTGAAGCACAAGACGCCACATCTCAGTGGAGTGAGAGGAAGAACACAAATCTGCAGGCTAATCTGAGAAGAGATCTGGAAGGACTGCCAGGAGGGAAGGAATTCAGCCAAGATTCGTTTACCTCTGGACCAAGAAGGCACAGCCTCCTTTTGTTGCTTTCCATAGTTTTCATTATTTCTTTTCTTTTCTTTTCAACAAGGTCTGGCTGTATCACCCAGTGCAGTGGCACCATCTCAGCACACTGTAGCCTGGACCTCCCTAGCTCCTCCCACCTCAAGCTCCCAAGTAGCTGGGACAACAGGAACACAACACCATGCCTGGGTAATATATATATATATATATATTTTGTAGAGACAGGGTTTCACCATGTTGCCCAAGCTGGTCTTGAACTTGTAAGCTCAATTGAGCCACCTGCCTCAGCCTCCCAAAGTGCTGGGATTACAGGTGTGAGCCACCCTGCCCAGCCTTTGTATTTCCTCATTAATTTCTCTTAATTTTTCTGATTATAAAAGGAATAAATTCTCAATTAAAACAAAATTCAGGCAACTCAGAAAGGTACTTTTAAAATATAAAATTTTCTAATCCCACCACATAGAGTTAACACTGTGCTGTATATCCTTCCAGATTTTTTTCTGTGTGTGATTATATCTGATCTTTCTTAAATGCACAGAGTAGGGCCCCTTTTGAAAGCCCAAGGATGCACCTCCACAGACCTGCCTCCATTTGCCCTAACAGCACAACAAAAGTTCAAACCTGTTGCCTGATGCTCGAAGCCTCAATGTTTATTTGTAAATTGAGAATAAGATCAGTACCATCTATCACCCCTACTTTATTAAAAGTTAGGCATTTGTATTTAAAATAAAATTACCTGTATCCTTGGACTTTGGAGGATATTCTCTATTTCAAAATTAAAGTGCACAACTCTTACTACAGTCCTCCCCTTCTGGCATATGCATAGAAATTATAAAAAGTAAAGCCACAAAATGAATATTTATACTTATTTTGAAATTCTATTTTAGGCTGGCCATAGTGGCTCACGCCTGTAATTCCAGTACTTTGGGAGGCCAAAGTGAGCAGATCTCTTGAGCCTGGGAGTTCAGGACCAACCTGGGCAACATGGCAAAACCCTGTCTCTACTAAAAATATAAAAATTAGCCGGTTGTGGTGGCAGGCACCTGTAGTCCCAACTACTCGGGAAGCTGAGGTGGGAGAATCGCTTGAACCCAGGAGGTGGAGGTTGCAGTGAGCCAAGATCGCGCCACTGAACTCCAGCCTGGGTGAGAGAGCAAGGCCCTGTCTCAAAAAAATAATAAAATAAAATTAAAAATACATTTTAAATACTCACCTGAAAACATACAAGTCCATGACTTATTCAAGGCACACTGATAAAGGCCTCATGTAAAATGCTGGCTGTTGGAGATCCATATAGGACTTTATTACAGTGTGAGGGGGTTTCTACAGTACCCACTAGATATCAAATCAATCTTCAGACAAATAAAATAAGTAATTGTAATTTTTCAACTTCGTTGAAGAAAACATGCTCTTCGTTTTCCTCCAGCTGTTCTCTTTAATTATAGTGTTTTTGTTGAACCACAACAGGTGTTGCTTGTAAACGTAATATCACGCCCAGGGGAGGAATGGTACAGCCTGGCCTGAGGAAGCTGACCAGCTTTCTCAAGATGGCCACTCTAGAGGAAGCATGGCAGCCCACGACAGACAAGAGGCAGGCAACCTTCTGTGCAGCTACTCATTTCCAAAAGGTGGAGTATTTATGATCCCAAGTTCTAGATTCCTGGATCAACTGCTAACTAGCTTGTAACTTTACATTTTTATAAAATAGGGATAATAATAGCACCCACCACTGTGTGGTAGCAAGCATTAAATGAGCCAATTCTTAAAATCTTAGAATGGTGGCCAGATGTGGTCAATATTCAGCAGATGTTAGGTAGGACAGTCATAAACTAATTTTCCTCACTTTGTTTTCATTGAATGCCATATGTACCAAGCACTGCAGGGAACACAAAGAGAAGGTTCCTGCCATTTATTGGGCATTATCAAACATTGAGCTAAGTTCTTTATTTACATTGTGTTATTTAATCCTTACAACAACTTGATGAGGAGATATTCTTAATCCCATTTTTCAAATAAGGAAACTGAGACTCAGACAGATGACTCTTGTTCAATGTCACCCCACCTAGAAAATCCTTTCTCTAGAGAAAAAAGGAAAGGGTTCTGTCTTAGTCAGTTTGGGCTGCCGTAATAGAATACCATAGACTGAGTGGCTTCTAAACAACATCAATTTATTTCTTACAGTTCTGGAGCCTGGGAAGTTCAAGATCGACTCCAGCAGTTTCTGTGTCTGGTGAGGGCTTGCTTCTTCATTCATAGATGGCACCTTCTCATTGTGCCCTCACGTGGAAGAAGGGGAAAGGGATCTAGCTGGGGTCTCTTTTTTAAGAGCACTAATCCAATGAGGGTGAGGGCTCTACCGCATCATCTAATCACCTCCCAAAGGCCCTACCTCTGAATACCATCACATTGGGGATTAAATTTTAGCATATGAATTTTAGGGGGGACACAAGCATTCAGTCTATAGCAGGTACACATACATTTATTAAGTGCCTCACTAACTATATACTTAATCTAACACACGTAAACCAAATACATTCTACATAAATATTTACGATACCCAATGTTGGTGAGGGTGTGCAGAAAGTCACTCTCACATAATTAGTAATAGCTATCAAAAACATGTAATGTGTATGCCTTTTAGCACAGCAGCTTTAGTAATAGGAATTAACCCATCTATTGAGACAAATGTGCCAAGAGAAAAGTATCATGATATTTACTACCACATTGTTTTCAACATCAAAATGTAATACAAACATAAAAATCTAGCATGTAACCAGACAAATTATGCTGAAATACAGTATAGCCCATAAGGAATGAGGTAGATAAATAGGAAAAGGTATTCAAGTGTCAGTTCTAACGTCAAAGAACAAAAAAAACATAGGCAAAGAGGCAACCAAGGGTGGCTTCTGAGAGAAATGAAACTAGATTTGAGTCTGAAATGAAAAATCAAACTATTTTGGCCAGGCTGAGGAGAAGAGGAAGGCCATCTATGATGGAGCAGCCTTCGACCATTGACCAGGAAATGATGTTGTGCAGTGGAAAGACCACTGGTTGTGGATTCTGAACCTGAACCCCTGGCTCTAGAGTGACCTAAGGCAGAACCTCCCAGCCCTTTTATGTGGAAGTACCCAGATTGGCAGTGAAGAGAGCTGCATTCCCCACGAAAACAAAAAGTGGCCTAATGGGAGTAAGGTTTATTTTAAAGTCTCAAATTTCCCTACCTCTGACTTTGGCTAATGGACACTATGTTGTTTCACTGAGACTGACAAATTAGGAATGTTGAAATGAATTAAAGAGATGTGGTACAGCATATTAGGTTCAATTTCTTTTTTTGTTTCTTAGAGACCTGATTTTTCAAGGACCTGGGCTCACATAATTATGTGGGCATAAATAGTGGAAAGTAGAAACTAAGAATCCAGAGCTATTTTAGCAGATAGTTTAACCTGTTTGTCAAAGCCAATGATTTTTCTTTATTTTTACTTCTTTACATATTTTTTTGTGAGGTAACTAATTTTTCAAAAAGTAAACTGTGGCCATAGGCCTGTGGGTACTCCTCAGGAAGGACCACCGCTTCTCTGATTTATCTGATCTATGTTGGGATTCTGTGTATAATATTATTTGAAAAAAAATCCATGGCTTAATAGAAAAAGATTTAAAATCACAGCTTGAGAAGCTAGCTAGTAAACTACAGGCAAGATTCTATAGCTTAAATAGTAGTATCCAGATTCATTTGAACATTTAAGTTTCCAAAGGAGCTTTTCCTCCCAAAATTAACTGCTACTGACAAAAACACAAAATAAACATTTGCAACTAATGAATAAATTATATCACATTTATTAGTAAATAATTTTCTAAGTGAATATTGGCACTGACCTCTGCTTCCAAAAATGGCAGCAAAGAAGCAAGCTGGCTTTACTAATCCCCACAGAAAACCAAAAACAAATATACAGCACTAAGAGTATCACCAGAAATATCCCAGAACTCAAATATGAAGATGAGACAGTTCCTAGGGCCACAGAGAAGTGGGAAAAAACTCTGAGCAGACAGTAAAAGAATCAGACTTCCACATTCATGATGCCATTCCTCCCATTCTATTCCCAATTCTACCATCAAGCACACAGAAAATTCTCTACCAACTCACTGTTTCTACACTGTAAAAAGTGAGATCAAGGTGAATAACCAGCCTCCTCACCGTCTTGGGTTCCTTGGCAGGAGACCCATGCATGCCTTAACCCATGGGAAGCATTGCTAGTGCCTGAAGGAATAAATATCCCTGAGGACAATCAGAGGCAGAGACAATGGGGGAAGTTGGGACTATCATCCCCAGCCCCGGAAACTCTACTCTGTAACTCAGCCAAAGGAAAAGCCAAATCAGAGTGACTGTTTAGCAGCACAGTGCTGTAGAAGATTCATCTTATAGGTCCCCTGGGCACTAACCCCTAGCCAGTCTTTCCACGATGCTGGGATATCCCCATTTGGATTGTCCCAATTTGGGAAGAATAGTGCTCCAATCATTTAATTGAGCTGAGATAAACTTGGAGTTAAGACATCACCTAGAGCTGAAATCTGACCTAATGGTAAAGATTTGCTAAGCAAAATATGCAATAAAAACAAATACAACCCAGACAGAGAAAACTGGAATAAGTAACTAAACCTTTCAATGCAAACACAAAGATGTACACCCATAAGGAACAACAACAAACAGGGTACCATGACATCCTCTAAATGAAAAAACAAAAATTCAATGGCTAACCCTAATGAGATGGCAATTTGTGAGCTCTCTGACCAAGAATTCAAAGTAGCAGGTCTAAGGAAACTCAGTGATCTCCAAGAAAATGCAGAAAAGCAATCCAGAAATGTATCAGAGAAATTTAACAAAGAGATTGAAATAATAAAAAGTCAAATAGAAATCTTGAAACTGAGAAATACATTTATTGAACTAAAGAACGCATGAGAGGCTCTCAACAGAAAAGCAGACCAAGCAGAGGAAAAAATCAGTAAACTTAAAGACCACCTATTTGAAAATACGCAGAGGAGAAAAAAGAAAAAATAATGAAGACTACCTATAAGATATAGAAAATCTCCTCAAAAAACCAAATCTAAGAATTATTGGTGTTCAAGAAGGAACTAAGCAAGAGCAAAGACTAGAACATTTATTCAAAAAAAGAATAACAAGAAACTTCCCCCAAACTTTAGAAACATACAAATGTCCAGGCACAAGAAGGTCTGAGAATACAGATTCAAACCAAATAAGACTACCCCAAGGCATGTAATAATTAAACTCTCAAAGGTCAAAGACAAAGAGGATTCTAAAAGCAGCAAGAAAAAAGAAGCAAATTACATACAAGGAGCTCCAGTTTTTCCAGCAACAGACTTCTCAATAGAAACCATACAGGCTAGTAGGGAGCAAAACAATGTTTTCAAAATGCTGAAATAAAAGAACTGCTTTACAATAATACTATACTCAGCAAAGTTATCCTTCAAATATGAAAGAGAGAGAAAGTCTTTCCCAGACAAATAAAAGCTAAGAAAATTCACTACCACCAGACTCATAGAAAAAGAAATGTTAAAAGGAGTTCTTCACTTTTCAAGGTATAAAACCCACAGGTAAAATTAATTACATGGACAAACCCATAATACTCTATTACTATAATTATGGTGCACAATCCACTCATAACTCTAGTGTTAAGCCCAAAAGACAAATCTATCAGAACAATAATCGCTACAACTCGTTAACAGTATAAAAATATGTAAATTGAGACAACCAAAAGTCAAAATATGGGAGGATGGAGTTAAAGTGTAGAATTTTTGTGTGCTTGTCTTGCCTTTGTTTGTTTCTATTCTTGTATTTTTGATCTAATAAGTTGATATGTCTTTAAAATAACTTGTTAGAACATGTTTATGTAAACCTCATGGTAATCACAATGCAAACACCTATAATAGATTCACTAAAAATAAAAAGCAATGAATTAAAACATGCTACCAGAGAAAATCATTTAACCACAAAGGAAGATAGTGAGAAAGGAAGAGAGGACTTACAAAACAATCAGAAAACAAGAAACAAAATGGCAGTAGTAAGTCCTTACTTACTAATAATGACACTGAATGTAAATGGACTCAATTCTCCAATTAAAAGGCATAGAATGGCTGAATGGATGAAGAAACAAGACCTAACTATATGCTGCCCTACAAGAGATCCATTTCACTCATAAAGGCACACATAGACTAAAAGTTAAGGGGTGGAAAATATTATATGCAATTGGAAACCAAAAAAAAAAAAAAAAAAAGCAGGAGTAGGAATACTTATATCAGATAAAATATACTACAAATCAAAAACTGTAAAAAGAGTCAAAGAAGGTCATTGTATAATGATAAAGGGATCAATTCAGCAAGTGGATAAAACAATTATAAATATCTGTGCATCTAGCACCAGAACTCCCAAGTATATAAAGCAAGCATTAATAAATTTAAAGGGAGAAATGGATTGCAAGACCATAATAGTAGGGGACTTTAACAGCCCACTCTCAGTAATGGCCATATCATCCAGACAGAAAATCAACAAACACTTGATTTAAACTACACACTAGACCTAATCGGCCTAACTGACATTTATAGATCATTTAACTCAACTCTTGAATAATACACATTCTTTTCATTAGCACATGGAACATTCTCCAGAATAGACCATATCTTAGGCCACAAAACAAGTCTGAACAAATTTTTTAAAAAGTAGAAATCACATCAAGTATCTTTTCTGACCACAATGGAATAAAACAAAAAAATCAATAACAAGATGAACCTCAGAAACTTCATAAACACATGGAAATTTACCAACATGCTCTTGAATGACCAATGGGTCAATGAAGGAATTAAGAAGAATTTTTTTTTAATTCTTAAATGAAAACAGAAATATAACATAACAAAATCTATGGGATACAGCAAAAACCATACTGAGAGAGGAGTTTATGGTAATAAATGCTTTTATCAAAAAGGTACAAAGACTATAAATAAACAACCTCAAGGAACTAGAAAAGCACGAACAAACCAAATCCAAAATTAGTAGAAGGAAAGAAGTGATCAAGATCACAGCAGAAATAAATGAAATTGAGACCAAAAAAAATAGAAAATAAACAAAACAAAAAATTGATTTTTTGAAAAGAAAAGCAAAATGGACAAACCTTTGGCTATGCACACACAAAAAAAGAAGGCTCAAATAAAAAACATCAGAAATGAAAAAGAAGACATAACTGAGATCACAGAAATACAAAGAATCATTACAGACTATTATGAACAACACTGCACCAACGAATTAACAAACATAGAAGAAATAGATAAATTCCTGGACACACACAACCTACCAAGATTGAAACAGGAATAAATAGAAAACCACAACAAACGAATAATAATTTTTATTTTATTTATTTATTTTTTTTTTTTTTTTGAGACAGAGTCTCGCTGTCACCCAGGCTGGAGTGCAGTGGCACAATCTCGGCTCACTGCAGGCTCCGCCCCCCAGAGTTCACGCCATTCTCTTGCCTCAGCCTCCTGAGTAGCTGGGACTACAGGCACCTGCCACCTTGCCCAGCTAATTTTTTGTATTTTTAGTAGAGACGGGGTTTCACTGTGTTAGCCAGGATGGTCTCGATCTCCTGACCTTGTGATCCGCCCACCTCAGCCTCCCAAAGTGCTGGGATTACAGGCGTGAGCCACCACGCCTGGCACGAATAATAATTAATGAGATCAAAGCCATAGGGAAAAGTTTCCTGTTGAAGAAAAGCCCAGGAACTGATGGCTTTACTGCTGAATTCTGCCAAACATGTAAAGGAGAACTAATATCAATTCTACTCAAACTCTTCAAAAAGGCTGAAGAGGAAAGAATACTTCTGATATCATTCTATGAGGTCAGCATTACACTGATACAAAAACCAGACAAGGACACAACAAAAAAAAGAAAAACTACAAGTCAATATTACTGATAAATATAGATGCAAAACTTTTCAACAAAATACTAGCAAACCAAATTGAACAACACTTTAAAAAAATCATTGACCACAATCAAGTGGGATTCTTCCCAGGGATGCAAGAATGGTTCAGCATATACAAACAAATAAACATAATATATCACACTAACAGAACCAAGAACAGAAACTACATGATTATTCCCATAGATGCTAAAAAAGCATTTAATAAAATTTAACATTCTTTTATGATAAAGACCCTCATCAAACTGGATATAGAAGGAACAAACCTCAAAATACTAAATGTGGCTTACAACAAACCCATAGCTAACTTACTTACTGAATGGGGAAAAAATGAGAGTTTTCCTCTGACTTCTGGAACAAGAAAAAGATGACCACTTTCACCACTTTTATTCAATATAATACTAAAAGTTATGGCTGGAGCAAACAGGCAAGAGAAGGAAATAAAGGGCAACCAAATTGGAAAGTAAGAAATCAAATTAGCCTCATTTACAGATGAGATGATCTTATACTTAGAAAAACCTAAAGACTCCACCAAAAAAAAAAAAAAAAACTTGTTAGAATAGATAAAGAAATTCAGTAAAGTTGCAGAATGAAAAATCAACATACAAAAATCAGTGGCATGTGTATACACCAATATTAAACAGTCTGAAAAAGAAGTCAAGAAAACAATCTCATTTATAATAGCTTAAAGGATGTAAAATGCCCAGGAATCAACTTAACCAAAGAAATGAAAGCACTATACAAGAAAAACTGTAAAACACTGATGAAACAAATTGAAGAGGACACAAAAAAATGCAATATCTTTCCACGTCCATGGATTAGAAAAATTAATACTGTTAAAATGACAATACTACCCAAAGCAATTTACAGATTCAATGCAATCTGTATCAAAATATCAATAACATTCTTTACAGAAATAGAAAAAGAAATCTTAACATTTATATGAAATCACCACAGAAGACCCCAAATAGCCAAAGCAATTCTGAACAAAAAGAATAAAGCTGGAGACATCACACTACTTGACTTCAAAATGTACTATAAAGCTATAGTAACCAAATCAGGGTGGTACTGGCATAAAAACAGACAGACCAGTGGAACAGAATAGAGAACCCAGACATAAATCTACACATTTACAGCCAACTCCATTTCAGCAAAAGTGTCAAGAACACACTATGAGGAAAAGACAGTCTCTTCAATAAATGGTTCTGGGAAAACTAGATAACTGTATGCAGAAAAATGAAACTAGACCCCCTAACTCTCACCTTAAACAAATATCAAATAAAAATAGATTAGACTTAAATCCATGACCTGAAATTATAAAACTACTAGAAGAAAACATTGGGAAAACATTCCAGGACATTGGTCTGGGCAAAGACTTTTTGTGGAAGACCTCAAAAGCACAAGCAACCAAACCAAAAATTGACAAATGGGATTACATCAAACTAAAATGCTTCCGCACAGCAAAGGAAACAATTAGCAAAGTGAAGAGACAACTCACGGAATGGGTGAAAACATTTGCAAACTACCCATCTGACAAAAGTTTAATAATCAGAATATATAAGAAGCTCAAACAACTCAATAGCAAAAAAAAAAAAGAGTCCAATTTTAAAATGGGCAAAAAGTCCATTTTTGCCCATTCATTGAGAAATGAATAGACATTTCTCAAAAGAAGACATACAAATGGCCAACAGGTGTATGAAAAAAGGATCAACATCACTAATCATCAGAGAAATGCAAATCAAAACTACAATGAGATGTCATCTCACCCCAGCAAAAATGGCTTTTATCAAAAGACAGGCAATAACAGACACTGGTGAGGATGCAGAGAAAGGGGAACCTTCCTACACTTTTGGTGGAAACGTAAATTAGTACAGCCACTATGAAGTACGGAGGTTCCTCAAAAAACCGAAAATAGAATTACCATGTGATCCAGCAATTTCACTTCTCAGTATATATCCAAAAGAAAGGAAATCAATATATCAAAACAACCCCTGCACTCTCATGTTTATTGCAACACTATTCACAATAGTCAAAATATGGAATCAATGTAAGTGCCTATCAATGGATGAATGGATAAATAAAATGTGGCATATGTAAGCAATGGAATATTATTCAGCCATAAAGAAATCCTGTCATGTTGTTGCAGCAACATGGATGGATATGGAGGTCATCATATTAAGTGAAATAAGCCAAGCAAAGAAAGATGAAAAATCACGTGTTCTCAGTCACATGTGTGAGCTAAAAACTGGATCTTGTGAAGACGGAGAGTAGATTGGTGGTTGCAGAGGCAGGAAAGAGTGGAGTGGGGGAGAGAGGATGAAAAGAAGTTGATTAGGAGGTATAAATATATACAGTTTGATAGAAGAAATAAGACCTAGTGTTAAATAAATCAGTGGGTGACTATAGTTTACAATAAGCTATTGTGTATTTGAAAATAGCAAGAAGAGAAGAATTTGAATCATTCTAGCATAAAGAAAAGGCAAACAGATAAGGCGATAGATATTCCAAGTACACTGATTGGATCTTTACAAATTACATGAATGTATTAAACTATCACATGTACCCTGAAACCATGTTCATCTATTAGGCATCAATAAAAATTTAAAATGGAAAATTTTAAAAATTAGCTCTAAAATGCATAAGAAGAAATCTAAGTCAAGATATCTCCGCTTGTTGAGCCCACATGAGACAGCATGAAGAAATGAAATGAACAGGAACAACAATGGAAAGAGAACAGGCTCTGGAATCAAGCAGGCCTTGATGTGACAGGCAATGGGACCTTAGACCATCACGTAAGCGTCAAACACTGAGCTTTCTTAACAGCAAGACACAGAAAACAATATCCACTTCATGGGTGTATTGCAAGCATTGGCCATGATATATTTATAGTGTCTGGCACAGAGTAGGTGCCAAAATTTGGTAGTTATTAATAGACAATTCACTTAACTCTGAGCTTAGTTTTATTAGTATAACAGGAAGGTAATAATTCCTATGAGAGAATAGATTTAAAAAGGATTTCTGAGCTTTAAAATTCTCCGAAGAGTCAATATTGTTATCAATAATTGGGAAGTCAATATATATAGATACAGAGCATTAGCTAACACATAGGTTACATAAAAGTGTATGATTTCTATCTCTGAAAATATTGTAAACCAGGGCTGCAGGGGAGAGGGGAAGGGGCAGGTTGCAGTATTAAAAATAGTGGTCAGACAAGCACATGTGTGTTAACTGCAGCACTATTCACAATAGCAAAGAAATGGAATCAATCTAGGTGCCCATCAGTGATGGACTGGATAAACAAAAAAATGTGGTACATACACACTATGGAATACTATGTAGCCATAAAAAAGAATGAAATCATGTCCTTGGCAGCAACATGGATGCAGCTAGAGGCCATTACCCTAAGCAAATTAACACAAGAACAGAAAACCAAATACCACATGTTCTCATTTATAAATGGGAGCTAAATATTGAGTACATATGGACACAAAGAAGGAAACAATAGACCCTGGGGCCTACTTGTGGGTGGAAGGTAGGAGGAGGGTGAGGATTGAAAAACTACCTATCAGGTACTATGCTGATTGCCTGGTTGACAAAATTATCTGTACACAAAACCCCTGTGACGTACAATTTACCCATGTAACAAACATGCATATGTACCCCCTGAACCTAAAATACAAGTTGGAAAGAAAAAAGAATAGTAGTCAGAATGGGTCTCATTAAGAAGGCAAGACTTGAGCACAGACTTGTGGGAGGTGAGAGAATATCTGTGGGAGGGGCCTCCTGAAAGAGGGAAAGGTTAGAGCCAAGGCCCTACAATGGGAGCAGGCCTGAGTGTTGAAGAGTGGCTCCAGGCCAGTGTGGCTAGAGCAGCACAAGTGTAAGGAAGAGTGGTGGGCAAAAACTCGAAGAGGAAACAGCAGTCTGGAGATGCACAGCCCTAGTGCGCATGTTAAGGGCTTTGACTTTTACTCTCAGTGAAAACTATGACAGGGTTTTAAGCAGAGGAATAACATGACCTGATTTATGTTTTAGAAGAATTACTTTGAGAATAAAATTTCCAGTGGCAAGTAGAGAAGCAGGCTAACCTGAGCAAAAGCAACTAAATGGATCCAGGTGGCAGATAGTGGCTGAAAGCCAAATTAGAAAGAGTTTAAGAGACAAAATGGCACAACCAAGAGATTAGCGCAACTCTTGACTACAAAGCTGCAAACACAAAATTCAGTGCAGGGCCTGGAGGCTCACGTGAGTGAGGGGCCCTGATGCTTAAGCTCTGTCAGCATCCGTGCACACTCACCTCTGTACAAGCCAAGGCCCCTGGCCTGGTCAGTTGGGTGGATGGTGAGGTGCTTACCAAGTTGGGTACCCAGGAGGAGATGAGAGTTTGCAAGCAGGAAGAAGACAGATCATGCATTTCATTGTGAGAATTTTGAGATTCAGGTCAGTGCAACATCTAAGTGAAAATGGCCAGGCTCTTTCTGCTCCTAACGATACTGCCAAGAGCTACCAGGATGACCTTTCTAAAAGGCACATCTGATCAAGTCACTTTCCTGCTTAAAAACCTCAGTGCTTCCCTTTGCCCATATTCCTTTAAAAAGAAACAGTTTCTCACAGTCTATCCCTGGCCTGTTCTTCCAACTATGTCTTCCTCCATTCCATCCCTGGCACACTGTTCCCTCTGACTTGCAACTCCCTCTGTCTACAGTGTCCTTCTCTAACTACTAAACGCCTCCTCTCCCAACACTGCCCTGATCTAGTAACTTCTGTGAAACCACGTCCCCTCCTGCACCTCCTCCAAGGCAGGACTAACCACTTCCTCTCTGCTGACTCAAAGCCCTCTGTACACAGTCCCATGAAATCTGCACCCAGAAATACAAACCCATAAGCCTGAGAGGCAGGGTCGACAGTGGAACAGTTATGGGCTTTAGAATTAGATTAACCTGGGTTAAAACACACACACTTGCTTGCTGTATATAACTTTAAGCATGTTATTTAATTTCTGTAAGCTCAGCTTCTTATAAAGGTAATGCCTATTTTGTAGAATTGGTGTCAAGATTAAATGAGATAATTTAAGTAAATCACCCCAGATAGGACCTGGCACACAATACGTCTCCAAAAATTATCATTTCCCTCCAGACCCTGTTCCTCTTGGGCAGAAAATATGTTTAATTTATATTCTATATGTCCCATTGTCACTGGTCACCCAGCACATAATAGGTGCTTGATAGACGTTAACCTGAATGAATGGACCCTGTCTTCTCAGAAACATTTACATATACGTTTTAGAAGTGCAAGGGTTCAGAGGTTAGGATAGAAATTCTAAAGTGGACCTTGGCATGTAAATCCCTTGGGTCTAATATCAAACCAATTGCTTCTCCTTGGCAGCAGCAGCAGAGCCCCTCTGTGTCTCTGGGGAGCATTCAGCCATCCGGTCTGTGAAGATTTCCCTCATTGCTCTTCGGAGCTTCCGTTACATCGTGCTCTTCTCACTTCCTTCTCAGCTGTGCTCCCACTCCTCAGCCTTGTTTGTTCTGTTTTCCTCCGCCATTTTTCACCACACACCATATGGCCCTTCCTTGCCTGCCTTAAGCTTGGAATTTCACAGACTTCTCCAGGCTTCCCCAGGGCAACCTGGGTCCTCTGGGCCTGCTGACCACCCCCTTTAACTAGCAGCCCTGCCCTGACGTTTACTTTGAAACCCAACACTGTTCCTAAGGAGACGCAGGACACAGAGCCTTTTAGTAAATTCACTTCAGGGGCTGGTTCTGCCAGTTAACTATGAGCCTAGAGTGTTTTGAACAGGTGGTGATCTTCCAAACACAATATGATCGTGTGTTTAATCTTAGAATCGTGAGAGGCTAGTAGGGCAGATACAGAAAAACACAATTTCAATTTTACCTATTTTTTTCAACCTCCTCCAGCATCCAGTGAGGCAGCCTCCTGGTGCAGAGGATCCTGTACAAACTCTGGAGTGTCGTGGACACAAGTCTGTGTCCCAGCTCTGCGTCTCCCTAGTGGTATTGTATGTATGCTTCTCAAGTTCTCTAAACCTTAGTTCTTCATTTCTGAAACTGAGATAACAATACCTGTCACACAGAGTTATTAGTTGATATCATGCGTTTATTTGTTATCCAGCAATACACAACAAATCAGCCCAAAACTTGGTGCCTTGCAAGAGCAATGTTGCTTATTAGCTCCTGTGGGTTTTGTAGGCCAGGAATTTGAGAGCAGCCGAGCTCAGCTAGTCTGAGTCGGGGTCTCCCAGGAGATTGAGGCAGACTGGTCAGTGGCTAGAGCTGCGGTCAATTTCAAGGCTTCTTCATTCACAGGTCTTGTTCCCATGCTGGGAAGACAAATAGCTGGGGCAGGGGCTGAAGCAGCTGTGGCTCCCCAGGCACCTCCCTCTATCCCTTTGGGACCCACCACATGGTGCTTCCTCATGGTCCCTTCAAGGTCTCCGGATTTCTTATGAGGTAGCTCAGGGCTCCAAAGGCAAGTGTCTCACTTGAGAGAGAAACAGGTGAAACCATATCCTCTTTTCTGGCTTGGCTGGAAAGTCACACAGTAGCATCACTTCCATTGCCTTCTATTTATTAGAAGCAAATCACTACCACCAGACTGTATTCTAGGGGAGCAGAATTAGGCCCTTCCTTTTTTTTGAAAGAGTGCCAAAAATTTGTGGACATCCTTTAAAAACACCATAGTATGTGTAACGCCCAGTCCTCAATAAGTAGCAGCATTTTTTTTTTATGTATCAGGTGAGTTGAAAAATAAGACAAAAAAATGCCTCTGTGCCCTATCATTCCTATCTTCACTCTCCACAAACACGGTCACCATGAAACAAGGTGAAAGCACTTAGCAATATAGGCAAAAGGTAAGAAGGAAGCATAAAAAGGGGAGGCAAAAATAATGATCGTTGACATTTATTGATCACTTGCTCTGTGGCAAGCCCAGTGTTATATGCCTTACATACATTATCCATTTTAATCCTCAGAACAATCCCAGGGTTTTATCATTAACCCCCTTTTATGGAGGAGAATTCTAGAGTCTACCAATATTATATGCATTGTCCAGGATTAGACAGTTTAGTAAAGACATAACAAGGAGTGGAACACAGGCGAGCTGACTCCAGAGCCCTTGTGCCCAGCCACTGTGCACACTACTGAGATCATTTCAGCTGAGATAAGCAGCTGGGAAACCTTCGGCTTAACTTTTCCCTCCCTTGGAAACACCAATTTGAGAGGGAGGGTATCTGAGGGAGCAGATGGGATAGAATCCAATAATTCAAAAATTCTTGAGTCTGGAAAGACAAATGCCAGGTTGTTGTTGATGAGAAGAGAGCGCAAGAAGTAAAGGACTGCCAGACAGCCAGGTAGCAGGGAGGCTGGGATACCTGGCCCCACTCGGCCACTTACTGGGCTCTCCCCACATGCTTAGCAGAGAAGGCTTTGAACAGTCTAACAAGGGTCTCTTCCACCACTACTGTGCCAGCTTAGCTATCTCAAGCTTGTGCAGTTTGGCACCGCCTCCTACTTCTCCTCCCACCAGGAATAATTCAGGGGATTCCCCACAGCCTCTCCTTCAGGATGTGGAAACCACCCCACTTTGAGTTGACAGGTGTCCTGAAACTTTGCTGGGTGATTAAACAGGAAGAGATTGTTGAACAGGGACTGAGGAAAATCTTGTCATCAAATTCAGTCCTCCTGGTAAGGCCTTGGGTGAGGCACTAAGGGGATGGAGCACAGTTTTCTCCAGGGCCCATAAGAGCATCATGCAGCCCAGACCCTGGACCCAGGCCCATGGAGGTTCTGGCACAGGTAGAGATGAACTGTGGTCTCACTTGGGGCTCCTGAGAACTAGAGCAATGCCTCTTGCAGTTGGCCACACTTAGGTCCCCACCACTGCCTCCTCCAGCATTTCATTCCTTGGATGCCTTCTGAGATCCACTCCTGGTTGTCCAGGGCCCTCTCTTCATTTGTTCCTTTCCATCCCTGTTGTCTGAACTTGTTTTAGACTGTAGTTGCCCTCAAAGTACTTTCTTCTCTCATATTCTAGGATAGCCTTCAAAGTATCCTTAATTCAATATATTCAAAGTCCATCATTCAAAAAGTATTTATGAAGCACATACTGTGTGCCAGACATGGTTCTAGGTACTAGGGATTCTGCAAGAAACAGGATAGGCAAAGTCTCTGGCTTCCCTGAGCTTATAGTCCAGGGAGCCTTAACAAAAGTAGAATTCAGATTCCACCAAAAAATAGCGCAGGTGGGTGGGGGCAACGCAGGAAAAACATTTGAAATAATGTCAGTAATTTTCCTTTTACATCTAACTGAAACTGCAGCCTGCCAGAGTTTGTGAAGCATGATGGAAGTGAGACACCATCTCTGGCACTGAACGATGGCCTGCAGCAAGTCACTTGGCCTCTCAGCCATCCTACAAGGGCCACATGCACGGCCTGGAAATTCACCCATACAGACCTTACCTGTGGCAGGAATGTGGTCTGTGCCTGGCTTCTGTCATCACTCCCTGCCTGGACTTTCCAGACAGAGGATTTGTGGGAGGGGAAAGTTGCTACAATCCACCCAAGATACTTCCTCTTGCCTTGACCTCTCCCCGGTTTGCAACAGTGATCCCATGGACCTTTGCAAGCTCTGTCCACAGATTGCTTCTGGAAGCAGGTGCTTGGCTGGTTGGTATCATGTGGGGCACAAACCTTGCCAGGGGTTGGCGTAGCCTCACTTTAAATTGAAAATGTACATGGTAGGAAGCGCCAAATAATTGAAATGTTAAGTAGATAAAAGAGGAGTTTTACATTAAGAACAAGACATTTTAAAAACTAGAATGAAAATTTCACATGAATTTCAAAGTTTAAGAACATAGGAAGTCAAATAAATTTCAGCTTTTTGGCTGGCAGCTTTAGGCTTTGCCCCCCGCCCCACCCCACCCCAACCAATTCTACAGGCGATTTACTTTCCCTCTCCTCTGCCCTACATTGTAGATTGGTTTGGAAAGTTCTGGTAAGAGACCTGCACTCCGATGGTACCCTTGCCTTTACGATAACCTCTCCCAAATGCTCTCTAAGAAGGGAGAGGCAGATGGGAGCAAAAGAGGCAGCTTCGCTCAGCTGTTAGCATGCTCTTGTACCAGCAAACCCAATCAGAAGTGGCCCTGAGCAACAAGGAAAAATTATTCTCTCTCACAATAAGAGCTTCCAAAGTAAAGAAGCTCCAAAGTTGTTTAAATGAGAGGCTCAAAAATGTCATCAAGGACCAAGATTCTTTCCATTTTCTCTCTCTGCCATTCTCAGCTTATTGATATTTGTTTTTGTATTATCCAGACAGTCAAGCATCACATACACACACAATGATAAGGGGGGCAGAAAGAGAGGGAGCACTCCTACCTTGAATCCTTTTTTAAAAACGAGAAGAACTTTTCCAGTAGGTTCTGCCACCCTAGCAGATTTCCCTTCGTATCTCACTGGATGGAATCATAGCACAAAATTACAAGCAGGAGGAAAAGAATTTTTGTAATTGGCTTATCTAATCCAGATTCTTCCACCTCCTAGAGGTGCCTTTCCCTGAAGAGTGTGGCCACTGATACCTGAGCCAAATCAGGGTTCAGTTAGTAAGGCATAGTGCAGTGAATGGCTGTCGGCAGCCACGCAGCCACCGGAGTGTGACCTCAACACCTCCATCATCCCCCACCCACCATCACAAAGAAATCTATGAGAAAGCAGGGTGATTAATGGGGGAGAAACAAATGTCAAGTGGCTTTCTGTTCCTGAGATGAAAGAGCTTTGTTATGCTTTTGTTTTTAATCATCTGGTTTAGGCAACACTTCATTAGCCAAATCCATTAAGTTGCTTTCCAAATTTGGAAAAGTTTTGTCAGCTTGGAAGAAAGCAGCAAACCAAGTTCTGCTGAAGCCTGACCTCTTCCACTGAGCAGGTTATGGATATGCCTCCCCACTGAGTGGCTGGGCACACGCTTGTACGCCAGGGTCACTGGAAAGGGTAATCAGAAGAACAGAACATAAAGGCTAGGTCTTAGTGCTCATCCACTCTCCTGAATGCTATGCATCTCATTACACAGAGAAGCTCCTGGAAGAGCAGACAGGAAAGGGCTTGCCCATGGTCAGGCGGCAGAGTGGCAGAGGCAAGAAGGGAAACCCATGTGGTGTTCATCTGTTTTCACAAAGCCTCTTAGCTCCAGCTTGGGCCCACCTGGCCAAAAAGCCTTCTTACAATTCTATAAATACTTTCAAATAACCAGAGTCCCGTATAGCAGACCACAAGAATAGGAAACGAAGCTGAGAGGCAGATGTGGGGAAGGGAATTGGGGTGACCTTCCTGAAATATAAACATTCCCAAAACCTACAGAAAGTGGGCATATCTAATGAAAGAGTTGAATAGAAGGAGCTAGTTCATCTTCTTTAGCTGAAGTGGATAAGTTGCAAGACACCAAAGGAAGGAAAGAAGTGAAAAGTGCATTGAATGATCCAGTTAAAAATAAATATGATACTAGATCCTAACAGACAAATGTGAGTTTAACTACAAAAAAAGAAAAGGCCTTTGTTCTTGCTTCACATTCTCCATAGATCTAGACAAAGCTGCCCAAATATCTCACAGGCTCTAAAAACTTCCTTTTAGAAGTCCTACTTTTTATTATATCAAGCATATTAAGATATACACATATCACACATTTAAAATAATTGATATACAACAGAATAAGAGTTGTGTTCAACTTCTTTTCTAATTAAAAATAAATATTTCATAGACATTAACTTAAACATTCATTTCTTTTTTTATATTGCAGTTTTCTGTATGTTTTGTGTTTACATTTTCACCATGTCTCACATGTCGCAAATATTTTAACAGACCCTTGAAAAGATATAAACCCTAGACCCTATGCTTACAGCATCAAATGGATAAAATGAGAAACCATGGATCTTTAGACCCTGTAACTCCACAGAGAGGGAGTGGTGGGAGTTGAATTGAGCCAGGCACTCTTAACATCTGTCACTTACCTTAGCAGTATGCCTAACAGGACTGATTTGCATCTATGTAATACTTTGTAGCTTACCCAGATCTTTTGTGTATTTGATTCCATTTGATTCTCTTCAACAGCTTAGGATATAGACACTAAATTAGTTGTATTGATAAGAAAATTTTCATTTACAGTGATTAACTTGTTCAGCGTCATGCAACTAGTAAGTGAAGCAACCCAAGTTTAGAGGTCTTACCGCTCTAAATAATCATCTGCTTTGGATCACAACAAGCTGCCTTCAACTCTTTGTTGAAAAACATCTCCTGAGTTTTCTCCTTCATGACTGAGAAGGAATGAGCCATCTCAGGGTCTGAACCCTTTGGATAAGTTGCACTGGAGGAGAAAGCCTGAAGAAGAGATGTCACAATGCCTGGGATAACAAGAAGCCCACTAAGGGATAAAGGAGGATTCTGTCTCGGTTCATTTGAGCTGCTATAACACAATACTACAGGTTGGGTAATGTATAAACAATAAAATTTATTTATCTTGGTTCTGGAAGCTGAGAAGTCCAGGATCAAGACACAGCAGCATTAGTGACTGGTGAGGGCTGCTTTCTGCTCCCAAGATGGTGCCTTGTTGCTACAAACTCCAGTGGGGAGGAACACTGTGTCCTCACATGGCCGAAGGGTAAGAGCGTGCACCTTTCAACCTTTGGCCCTCTCTTAAGGGTGCTAATTGCATTCATGAGGGCAGAACCCTTGTGACAATTACTTCCAAAAGGCCATACCTCTTAATATTATTGTATTGGGGATTAAATTTCAAAGTGAATTTTGGAAGGGACACCACGAAATAACAGTAACTCCTAATATAAACCAAAGAAAACACCCTCTTCTGGGTAGTATTTTTAACATGCCAGTAGCTGAGTGGTTAGAAATACAACTCAACACTCTGACCCAAGGCTTGAACCCCAGGAAGGATGAAGTCATTTAAGAGGGCTGATCTAAGAGAGCACTTGAGGTAATCAACCTGTTTTCTGTAATGGCTATGTTGACTCCTAAAAGCTGTAAGGCCTGTGTCTGTGACAGTGTCTTGTCACATAATAACCACCTCATCCAATGTCTGTGGAACAAAAAACTGAATCATGGGTGAATAAAACAGGGGCCTTCTCCTAGTTCATCAATTCCACTCCCAGACGCTGTCATCACCTACAATACCAACCATTCCAGTGCCCATTCTAGTGAAAACAAAACCAGAGTAAAATGAAAATCTATTGTGCATGGCAGAGGCTGGGAAAGGATTTTTGGCACAGCTATATTTAGGAACACACCACTAGATTTTCTTTAAAGACATGACTGCACCCTATATAATCTCTAACAAGATAGTTGAGATCTTTCTGACAGACCTTTCTGACTCCACCAAAAGAAGTTTGAGACCCTTACTTCCAGGATAAATGGGGTCAACTAGGTGGAATGGGACATTATTGGCTGGCATTCATCAAGTCCAACCTGTTCATTCCAATAGAATAAAATTGAACATGTTGCTCTAAGGGAGGAGACCACCCCTCATATTGTCTTATGCCCAATTTCTGCCTCCAAAGAAAGAAAAAGTAAAAACTAAAAGGCAGAAATGAAATCCACAAGCAGACAGCCCGGCGCCACACCCTGGGCCTGGTAGTTAAAGAACGTCCTCTGACCTAATCGGTTCTGTTATCTATAGATTACAGACATTGTAGAGAACAGCACTGTGAAAATCCCTATCCTGTTTTGTTTCGATCTAATTATCCATGCATGCAGCCCCCAGTCACGTATCCCCTGCTTGCTCAATCAGTCATGACCCTCTCACGTGCACCCCCTTAGAGTTGTGAGCCCTTAAAAGGGACAGGAATTGCTCACTTGGGGAGCTCAGCTCTTGAGACAGGAGTCTTGCCGATGCCCCTGGCCGAATAAACCCCTTCCTTCTTTAACTCGGTGTCTGAGGAGTTTTGTCTGTGGCTGGTCCTGCTACAGCTCAAGATGAAAGGATCAGACTCTGAATTCTGCCATGCCAGCCTACAGTCTCAGAGGCATTTAAGCCTGAGCACCTAGGATTTCTCTATGTAAGTTCTGTGGAACCCTGTTTTCCTTCCTATTCCATGCTTTGTATCAAAAAGGGGAAGTATGACATGGGGACAGGCCCCACCCATGCTAATTTCAAAGTCTGGGAAATTATCATGGTATCCAGGGATCCCAGTGTTTGCACAAGTTTACTGCCAATGATAGAAGCATAGGAGAACAGGAACAAGCCATCCTGGCTGGCTGTTCTATTCAGGTGCCTAGAATAATCCTGCGGGAAGAAATAACACTGTGTAAGGAGAATCTCATCATTCTTGCTCACCTCTTTGCTTGGCCAACCCTCATTAATGACTCCTAAGTTATCCTTCCAATCCTCATCCCTTGATCAGATTGAATTCTGGGTGTGATGTGCCAATTAGAAATCCGAAGTGGAGGTTATATGCATTTTGAGTGATTGTGCTGGTGTACTCTTTCTACCATCCCTACTATATTTTAAAGTCCTTGAGGGCAGAGGCCATCCACATGTCTTTGAAGCCACCACGTCTGTCACAGTGTTAGGCATGGAATACATACTCAATAAAGATGTACTTATTTTGACCCTGTGTCACTTTGGTTATATCACTGAGGAAGTTGGATGGGAAACTGAGTCAAATCTGCAGGTTTCACAATTACTTCAATCAGAACTTCCTTTTAAAACATTGGTTCATCAAGTTCTCTTTTGAAGGGCAATTTATTATATTAATAGTGCTAATCCTGATATTGTAAATCACATACTTGACATAGCATCGTTTACAGTCAGGCACACTTCTTTCAAAAGCCTGGTGATATCATAGGAAACCAAATATTCCTCCCTTATCACTCCGCATGCAAGCATTCTTTCCTGCATTCTAGAAATGATATTACATAGTTTTTAGTAAATGGAAGCAGGGCGGGGGAGCTGCCATTGCGAGGTTGACTTCCCACCACATTTGGAATAAAATCCAAAGTCCAAATCCTTTCCACAGCCCCTGCCAACCTCTCTAACCTCTCCAACCTCTCCAATCTCATTTTCTTTTTTGTTTTTTTGTTTTGTTTTGGTTTTGTTACAGGGTATCACTCTGTCACCCAGACTGGAGTGCAGCAGCAAGATCATAGCTCACTGCAACCTCAACTTCCCAAGCTCAAGCAGTCTTCCCGCCTCATCTCAGCCTCCCAAGTAGCTGACTACAGGCATGTGCTACCACGGCTAGCTAATTTTTGTATTTTTTGTAGAAATGGGGTCTCAGTATGATGCTCAAGCTGGTCTCGAACTCCTGGACTCAAGGGATCTTTCTGCCTCAGCTTCCCAAAGTGCTGGGATTACAGGTGTGAGCCACCACACCCAGCCCCAATCTCATTTTCTAATTCTCTCCTTCCCCTCAATATTCCAGCCACATTACCTGTCTTTAAATTCTTTGAACACTCAAGTCTCTTCTTACCACAGTGTCTCAAAGTACAGTGTATACCTCTCTTAGAAAGATTTTTCACAACTGATTCCTTGATCCTCAGGTCTTGTTTTAATGTGACCTCCTTCCTTGACCGCAAAAGTACAGTAGGTTTGCCCCTCTACACTTTGCCTCTTATTATCCAGTTTTTATCCTTTGAAGCACTTATTCAAATTTATAATTGAATATTTTGTCACCTTCTCTTTTTCAGACTATAAACTCCTGAGAGTAGAGATGTTTATCTTGTTCATGACGGCATCTCTAGTGTCTATCACAGAGCATAGCACCAAGTAGGACCTCAATAAACATTTTGTGTTTTTTTGAGACAGCATCTCACTCCATCGTCCAGGCACAATCTTGGCTCACTGCAACCTCCGCCTCCCACGTTCAAGCAATTCTCATGCCTTAGCCTCCTGAGTAGTAGTTAATAATTTTTTTTTAATGAATGAATGAACAAATGCTTTAAGAGAGATTTATCTTTTGCTCTCTGACTTTCTTTCCTATTTGCCCATTTTAGATTCTTCCTGGAGACTAAGGAGCATTGTCTTCTACTCAGAAGATTCTTCTAGGGAATATAGATAAATTAGTTTGGTGGGGGTGGTGGGAAGGTAGTTGGGTAGTTAATTGGCTCCTACCTACAGGATAAGGTATGAAATATACCAAGAATGAAGAAAAATGTGTAGAATGCAGGTTGGAGGTCATGGTGAATTCAAGAACTCAGTTCCAGGGAGTAGAAATCTATCCTTACAATCTAAAGGAACTACTCATTTTGGAGCTGTCCATAGCTTTGTAGGTGAAAGATTATAACCCCTATCAAATGTAGGTCATATGCCATCCCAGGGTAAGACTTATCATGGGTTGTATCATTTTGAAAAGATTACTTAGGACTTGCCTAGCAGAAGAGAGTTCCTGGGTCCCTCAGGAGGAGACTATGATGCAGACCAGGAACTGCCTTCCCCATACTCCTCAGTCTATCTGAGCCCAAAGCAGGGTACCAAGGAGCCCCCTCTGGCATTCAGTGGGTGTTGCTGATGATGACCTTTTTTAGATAGCATGATTGGGGAGATTGGCCTCCTAGTCTGATTTTTAACTTTCCATGGAATTCTAACATGGTAGTATTCACTAACTTTCCATGGAATCCTAACACAAGGTGTTCCACTACCAAATGTCCCAAATAAACCTCAGCTCAGCACATGTGGACAGAAGAAAGCTGCCACCCTACCACAATTTACTTTCCCTCTAAGATTCCTATTTTCTTTTTTTCTTTCTTTTTAAATTTGAGACCAGGTCTGCTCGGTCACCCAGGCTGGAGTTCCGTGATGTCATCAGAGCTCACTGCAGTCTCAAACTCCTGGGCTCAAGTCATCCACCCACCTCAGCCTCCCGAGTAGCTGGGTCTACGGTTGCTCACCACCATACCCGGCTACTTTTTTTTCTTTGAAATGGGGTTCTAGGCATGTTGCCCAGGCTGGCCTCAAACTCAGATTCCTATTCTCAATGGTTTTAGGCACTGCACAACTGTCTGGCAGTGATACCACTGGGCTCTGTGGTTTCTAGCAGTGCTGAGGGAATATTCACACAACTTAACCCACTTCCTGCTCCATATCACTGTCCCATAGTAGGCTAGCAATTCATTGTTATCACAGATCTTCTGCCTAAAGATCCTAGCTCTTCCATATCTAGACCTATTACAGGTAAGATTGATGAATAAATTCTTCATTAATCTCTTACCTATCATAGTAACCTGTGATCTTGTGGAAATTATTCCAACTCTAGATGCTTCAGTCTCCTTATCTATAAAATAGGGATAATATTAGCGTCTACCTCACAGGATTAATTACTAAATGAGCTATTATATAGAAAGCATATAGATGTGTTTAATAATAATTAGTCCTCAATAAATGTTAGCTGATTACAACTAGTAGTATTGTATCATTTTTTCACAGTGAGCTCCTAGAAGGGAAAGAATTGAACTCATCCATTCCTATGTCTTAGGGGCCTGATTCACACTTGACAGACTGAAGGGCTCAACATATATGAGCTGAATTGAATTAAACTCCTCTGACATTTATTGTCTGCTCCATTCATATGCTGCTTGTCACCTAGGTGCTTTCTCTGACTTTCAGTGTGCAAATCATATAACTCCAACTGAGCTGTTGTTTCCTAGAAGTACAGGATAGCTCATTCACCTTTGTATGTCTAATACCACCTGGCTCATAGTAGGTGCTTAGTAACTCTTCACAGCCTTAAACTGACTACAGTTCTGAATCCTGATAACAAGGATTCTGTGATATAGAATATGTGTAAGAGCAGCTGGCATACATGCATTTTTACTCTAATAATATTATAACTTAGCAGTGGGAGGAGATGTCTAAAGCATCAGGGCACCAAATTGGGACTGACATACACTGGTGGGGTTGGGGAGGGATTGCCTAAAGGCTGGACTGTACAGTAGACTGTATGTTCCTTGTGGGCAAAGAGCATGTTTCCTTCTTTCTCAAGCACCTTGCCTGACATACTCTATGCACTCAATGACTGTCAGTCCAATTAATGAATTTATTCATGTTTGAAATCCCAACACAGGCAGCTCTTACTGCTCCCTAGTGTCAGATGTGTGCTTGCCAGCATGCCCCTACACCTGGGTACAGTGCTCATTTCCCACCATACTCTCAGTATTACACACTCTCCATCCCTGGCTAGTGTTACATGCATCCATGTGAAGAGACCACCAAACAGGCTTTGTGTGAGCAACAAGGCTGTTTATTTCACCTGAGTGCAGTGGGGGCTGAGTCCGAAAAGAGAGTCAGCAAAGGGTGGTGGGATTATAATTAGTTCTTACAGGTTTTGGGATAGGCGGTGGAGTTAGGAGCAATGTTTTGCGGGCAGGGGGGTGGATCTCAAAGTAAATTCTCAAGAGTGGGGAGAATTACAAAGAACCTTCTTAAGGGTCAGGAGATTACAAAGTACATTGATTCAAGTACATTGATTAGTTAGGGTGGGCAGAAACAAATCACAATGGTGGAATGTCATCAGTTAAGGCTATTTCCACTTCTTTTGTGGATCTTCAGTTGCTTCAGGCCATCTGGATGCATATGTGCAGGTCACAGGGGATGTGATGCCTTAGCTTGGGCTCAGAGGCCTGACATCTAGATCCTTACCTCAATCTCAAGTTGGCAAGATGAGTGTCACACTTTGAAATCATGTTTGTGCAAAAATTGCTGCAATCAACTAATGCCTACCTGGCTTGAATCTCTTCTTGGTATCCAGGAAATCATCAACAATTAATCCTGTCTCCTGTCACATGGGAAGAGATCTTTCTTTCCTGCCTATTGAATGTATTCTCTTTTTGAACCAGCTCAATTTTAGGAAGTAGTTTTCTCATCATTAGCAGGTTTTTGAAGAACATTAGCAGAGAAGCTTCTTCAGGAGACAGACCAGCCAGAACTGCTAGTCAAACATGGCCGCCTTCTTTCTTTTTTCATATATAAGAAAGGAAGTTTTTTGACTTGGTGCTATGGTTTGGATGTTTGTTGCTTCCAAACGTCATATTAAAATTTGAACATCAGTATTAGAAGTGGGGCCTAATGGAAGGTGTTTTGGTCATGGGGGTGGATCCCTCATGAATACAGCAATGCCCTCCCTAGGAGGTGAGTGACTTCTCACTCTATTAGTTCCCATGAGAGCTGGTTGTTAAAAAGAGCCTGGCACCACCAACCTTTCTTTTGCTTCCTCTCTCACCATGTGATTTCTGCACATGCTGGCTCCCTTTCACTTTCACCTGCTGATGATCTAACCACTGGGACCTCAGAATGTGGTCAAGATTTTCTTGTCAAGAATCAGCATAGTCTATCCCTAATTAAACAATCACCAGACAAGGAAAGGCCACCATAAATTGGCCTAAACCAATGAAGATTCACCTTCTATGGTTGGGTAGAGACTAAATTCTTAAAAAGAACATGACCCCTCAGATGAAGATTACTAAAATCAGGGTTTTGATAGCAAGCTAAAAAGGGGGAAATAACTCCTTGGTGGGCAACCAACAGTGTCTGCAACAGAGAAGGTTGGACCTCTAAGTAGTAGGTAATGAGTAAAATTACTCCAATTTTATGCTTAGGAGAATCAAGCCAATGTAAGACAAGGACCCTTCTTACTCAGAGCTACAATCTGGTTTCAGAGATAAAGCCTTTTCAAAAGCATTAGCTCAAGATGATTTTACAATCATTACCCATATAGGCTGCAATAGAGGCAAAGCACTACCAAAACCTTCTAGTATAGCAAATGTTAAAGTAGGCTCACTAATGCAAAGCAAACAAAATCTTCTTGTAATGCTAGGTCACAAGGTTTGTACACATCCTAATCCAGATAAATATCGAGAGCGAAATGGTAATATTTGGCCTCAGTTTCAGTCTCTGTTACAAAATTGACCAATGCCTTCCTCTGGAGAATACAATATTTTTTTTTAATGGATGAAAACACACAATTCACAACTTCCCTGGAGACTCTGCTAAGGTTTTATAAAGATTTAGTTTCTTCTTTCTTTTTTTTTTTTTTTTTTTGACTTGAAAACATCTAATTCCTTGCGAAAGAAATAGAAAAATAGGTAGGAGAACTGTTTGACCCTGAAGACATGCCAATAAATTTCCCTCGCCAAGATTTATATTAAACACAAAATTTGATGATCAAATTGTTGCTACACTTCTGACTCATTATTCATTTACTTAACCTTAGGTTGGCCATTCTTTCTCCCATTCATGCTCTCTGAGGTCTGGCAGGACCAGAGGTGCTAAAAGCTCAGGTCTCCACTGGTTAGTATTCTCAGAATGGCCAAAAGGGAGTCATTTGGGCTGAATTATGTCCCCCCTAAGAGTCACCTGCTGATGATCTAACCACTGGGACCTCAGAATGTGGCTGTATTTGGAGCTAGGGTCCTTTAAAAGGTGATTGAGTTAAAATGAAGTCATTAGGGTGGGCCCTAATCCATTTTGACTATTGTCCTTATAAGAAGAGGAAATTTGGACACAAAAAGAGATACCAGCGGCACACAAAGGAGAAACCATCTGAGGACATAGCGAGAAGGCAATGATCTGCAAGTCAAGAAGAGACGCCTCAGGAGAAACCAAACCTGAAAACACCTTGATCTTGGACTTCCAGCCTGCAATACTGTAAGACCATAAATTCCTGTTGTTTAAGCCAACCAGGCTGTGTATTTTGTTATGGTAGCTCCAGAAAATGAACACAGGGAGCAAAGGGGCATAACCTCAGGGAGCGTCCTTTGATTTCTCTACCTCCTCCACCCCAGGAAGTCCTCTCCATTCAGTCCTACCTTTACGCTGCAGCTGGCCTTCCGCCAGCTGCGGGGCCCTCCACCCACGATGAATGCAAACTGACACTCAGATTCCTCAGCGATGAACACTGAACACTGTCCACATTACAAAATCTCTTCCTTCCCTGACTGTGCTTCTCTCCAGAGAAGACTAGGGTGTGTTCTGGAGTAAGGCCACAGACGCAAATTTTCCCTAGAAGGGCCTGGAAAAGAAGCAGTAAGTCACGGAGCTGCAGTTAAGTTGCAAGAAAACTCACCTGAAAAAAGAGCCAGGAGTTTTCACAGGGCAGGCCAATTACGTAAAGCACGTCTCCGCTGTGTGTTGTCTTAAGATAATGAGGCTCCTGCCCATCAGCAAGAGCTGGCTGGAAGCAGAGGGATCAGGTAAGTAAACCTTCAGGAGGACTGAGTTTCAAATGTGGGTCCCTGCCAGACAGGGATTGTATGTCCTCAAGTAGATGTCCCTCCCTGTGACCCACAATATCAGCAGCATGTGGCCCTTTTCCAGGGAGGAGAAGTGGAAATACCCACCTATAGTTAGGAACTGGGGATTACTATGAGAGAAGGGAGGAAGAAACACAGTGTCTAAAAATTAGCAGACTACCAAACTTAAAAGTCCTGCTCCATCATTTATTTACCAACTATACAGCTTGAACACATTTTTCAACATCTCTAAACCACCATCCACTCATTTTAAAAAATGGGAATACTAGTAGCTATCTCAACAAACTGTTGGGTGGAATTAAATATTATAGTAAAACTAGCAGATTATAGGGTATATAGGCAAGTGAATAGCAGCAGCAACAACAGCAATATGGTTGGTAGTTATTAATAAAACAAATGACCAAGCAGGATTTAGCATTTCAAGAGCTCTGACACAGGGCTGAGCTCTGCACTTCTTGGTGATAATAGAATTAGAAAGGAGGAAGTCGAGATGTGGGTGAGGAAGCTGGGCCAGGTCAGAAGGTCCTTCTGGAGTGGAGGAATGTTGAGTGGAGCCAAGGTTAGATAAGATCTTGAGATAGAGGAGGAGGTTGTAGGGAAACCTTCCTGTGGTGTGGAAGTTTCTCTCCTCTTTTAGCTTAGTATGTTAATGAAATGAGTTCATGCTCTCCCCACTAGAAACAGTCAAGTTACTTCATCTCAGAAATAATCTCCCCCAGGAACTATCACACTTAGAATCATAACAACAAAATTACCTCAGACACATCCCAGGGCAATAGTCCAAGGGACAGAACTCTCAAAAGTACTACAGCCTGCTATTTTGAGTAGATTGAAAAGTGAGAGCCCCTCTAACTGAGGTCAACAATCAGGCCCCGTGTCTCAGAGCTCTTCTAGCCAAGAAAGTCCACCTGGAAAGCAAGCAACCCAGAGAAACCAAGCTACCCAGACACACACTGACCAGCCAAGCATCAGCAGTGTACTTAGTTGCTTCTCAGACTGAAAGCTGGACTAGGGAGACAAGTGCTAGAAAATGAAGCATAAAGCATGAAGGGTATTTTTTTCTCCATTAACAGAACATTCACACAGTCCCTAGTGTCTACAAAAGTTAGCAGCTGTCAGTAAAGAAACGATTAGCCAACAACAACAAAAAATTACAGTGAAACCGTTTACTAGGGAAAAAATTCAAATTTGAACCTCATTATAAATCTGTATAAAATTATCTCCATATGGATTAAGGATTTAATATTTCCATAAAGGAAGAAGAGGAAGAGGAGGAGGAGGAAAAGAAAGAGGAGGGGCAGGAGGAGGGAGAGGGGCATAAACAAGCTAGAAGAAAATATAAGTGTACATTTAACCTATCTTGGGGTGCTGTGGCAATTTTAAAATATGGCCACAGATTCCGTGCTATACCTCCCATGACACCCACTTGAATGTGAGTAGGCTTGAGGCTGCATTCACCAACAGAGTAGCTGATGTTCCAGGCTTTGTCGTAAAAGGGCTTACATCTTCCTCTTTGTTTCCTAGAACACTTGTTTTTGGAGCACTGGGCTGCCATATAAAGGTTCTAACTACCACAAGATCACTGGATGAGCCACATGCAAGCACTCTGTAGGACATCTCTGCTGAGCCTAGCCTTCCAGCCATTCTCACCAAGTCTCCAGACACATGAACTACACCATCTTGGACTCTCCAAATCAGCCCATCCACCAGCTAATTAACATTGAATGACTTCTGTCAACACCATGCATAATGCAGAAAACCCACCAGCTGAGCCCTGCCCAAATCCTTGACCTAAAAAAAATTATAAAATACAATAAAACAGTTGTTGTTTTAAACTATTAAGTTTTGAGGTCACTTGATATGCAGTGACAGATAAAACTGGACTGGTAGGGAAGGACCTTCTAAGCACAAAAGTTCATTAGGAATCCAAGGAAAGAATAATAGATTTGAAATTGTAAACTGCTCTATTTCAAAAGTAATCATCACATACAAAATTAAAAGACAATGACAAACTTGAAAAACATCCTTGTAACACGTTTAACAAACAAGAAGAAAAGCACAATAGGAAAAAAAATGTACAAATGACAAAAAGCAATTATCAGAAAAAAATTAAGACAAAAAGAGAAATGCTATTTAATTTTTAGTGGCAATTACTGGTAAAATAAATATAAATGAGATAATATGATACCTATTTGGCTTCAAATTTGTGAAGATTTTTTTAAATGATAACAATACCTGCAAGACTGCAGTGTAGCAGGGATTTACGTACCACTGATGGGAATGTAAATTGGTAATCTTTCTGGAGAATAATCCAATTATATAAATCAAAAACCTTAAATGCCTTTTGCTCAAGTAATCCCAGTTCTAAAAATTAATGAGACATGTGGCCAAATATTTCTTACATTCTCATCACAGCACTATGTATGATACTGAGAAGTCATAAACAACAAAACATTTAACAGTAGAACTGGCCAGGCGCGGTGGCTCACGCTTGTAATCCCAGCACTTTGGGAGGCCGAGGCGGGCGGATCACAAGGTCAAGAGATCGAGACCACGGTGAAACCCCGTCTCTACTAAAAATACAAAAAATTAGCCGGGCACGGTGGTGGGTGCCTGTAGTCCCAGCTACTCAGAGAGGCTGAGGCAGGAGAATGGCATGAACCTGGGAGGCAGAGCTTGCAGTGGGCCGAGATTGCGCCACTGCACTCCAGCCTGGGCGACAGAGCGAGACTCCATCTCAAAAAAAAAAAAAAACAGTAGAACTGTTGCTAAATTTCACATAATGGAATACAATGAAGCTATCAAAAGTCACGCTCTCTCCAAAATATTCGTTGCCAGGGGAATACATTTATGATATAATTAAAGTGGAAAAAAGTAGTTAAAACTATGCAAAAAGAATAACCACAGTGTCGTTTACATACATGATAGACTTAAAAAATGAATGGAAGGAGCACACTAAAATATTAACAGTAGTCTCTGGAAAAACGGTTTAAGTATTATTTCCTTCTTTCTCTTTGTCTGTGTTTTCCTAATTTTCCAGCAGGAAGCTATATTAATTTTATAATCAGAAAAGCAGTTTTCTTTTAAGTAAATATTTTTTTTTTTTAGTTTCACAGTATTCCAACAAACTCGAACACAGGATTTCAAGCACTAAAGTTTTCCCAGAAGCCAGGAGTGCTCCTTCAAGAGACCTGCTGTGATCTGTTTTAGAAGTGTCTGACTTCTAAGCCATGCTGCATGGATCCCCAAGCTCCAGCATTAGCTCTCTATTATCCCTCCCTTTTTCCCACCATAACTCCTGACCACATCACCACACACAAGTAAAGATTCTTATTCCTTCAATGCCCTCCTGTTAGCACAGAAATCACAAAAAGTCACCCTTAGGCCAAATGGGGTCTATAGATCTCTTTTCTTTGATGCCCCTTTCCAAAATGTGTTAATTTTCTTTTTACTAGTTGTCAGTATTAAAAAATGAAGAGAGATTTTCGCCTCCAGGAAGATGAAATAGACATACTTTTTCCCTATTCCTCTCACTGAGGGCAACAAAAAATCCTGGACATTATTTATAAAATATAAATGGCTCCAAAATGTAAAGAGAAGCAGCCAGATTAGATAGAGACTTAGGACCTGAGAAACAGCAAATTAGTGAGTTCCATGGGTTTTCTTTTTGACTAATACATCCCAGACTTAGAACTGAAGAAGCCCACAACCCAGAAACACCAACTGGAGCAGACAAAAATAGTGCCAAGAAAAGTGTGCTATCCCTAGCCAGAAAAACAGGAAAAAAGCAACCTAGCAAAACAGAAAACTTTCAGACAATAACTGCTTTACTCCAACCAAACACTAGAGGAGTGGTGGGGGGAAATGTGGCCCCACTTTACCCACAACAGCAAAGCCCACTATGGAACTTCAACTTCCACCATCAGGAGGCTATATCACAAGGCACTCCAACCACCTGACCGGGGTGGTGTCAGTGAAAGCCAAGGAACGAGCCAGGACTTTCATCTACTATGACCAGTAGGCAGCTCTAACCTTCCCCAATGTGGGGAGCCTGGAGTTTCACCACTATGCAGCAGTAATGAGGCACATCTCTCATTCTCCAACAGGAAGGTGTGAGAGGAGGCCTCACAGAGTATAAGAATTTTCACTCCTAGCTAGCAGTAATGAAGACGCCCCCACCACTGGAGTCCCCATCGCACCAGCAGTAATAAGGATTTTTTTGAACCCTTACCACCTGTCAACAAAGACCAAGTGGTAAGCCTGGACTTCTACCCCAACCTGAAAGTTATAAGGTGGCAGGCCCCTCTTACCCTGCTGGAATAGTGTCAGAGGAGATCAGCTAAAAGAGTAGATTTACAGAAGATTTAGAGCCTAATAACATAAATGTAAAATGTACAGGTTTCAATAAAAAGTCAGTCATCATCCCAAGAACCAGGAAGCTGCTCTCAAACTGAATGAAATAAGTCCTACGATAGGTGCCAACACTGAGATAACAGAGATAATAAATTTATCTAACAGATTTTAAAGCAGCCCATGATGAAAACGCTTCAACAAGCAGTTATAAACCTGCTTGAAACAAATAGAAAAATTGCCTCAGCAAATAAATGTAAAATGTCAGCAGGGAAATAGAAGATGTAAAAAAAAAAAAAAGAACCAAGTGGAAAATTTAAAACTAAAAGATTGTTTTGTTTTATTTTGTTCTGAGACAGGGTCTCACTTTGTTGACCAGGCTGGAGTGCAGAGGTGCGATCACAGCTTACTGCAGCCTTGACCTCCCGGGCCCAAATGATCCTCTGCCTCAGCCTCTAGAGTAGCTGGGACTACAGGTATGTGCCACCATGCCTGGCTAATTTTTTAATTTTTTTTCTTTTGCAGAGATGGGGAATCTCACTGTGTTGACCAGGATGGTTTCCAACTCCTGGCCTCAAGCCATTTCCCACACCTCGGCCTCCCAAAGTGCTTGGACTACAGGTGTGAGTCACTTTGTCCAGCCCAGAACTAAAAGGTATTAGCTTTTAAATCAAAATTTGAAAGTTCAATATATGGACTTCTATTAGTTCCTATTGCCGCCATGACAAATTATCACAGTCAGTTAAAACAATACAAATTTATTGTCTTATAGCTCTGGAGGTCAGAATTCTGAAATGGGTTTTGCTGGGCTAAAATCAAGATGAGTCAGGGCTGTGTTATCATATAGAAGCTCTAGGGAAGAATCTGTTTCCTTGTCTTTTCTAGTTTCCTGAAGCTACTTGCCTTCCTTGGCTTGTGAGTTCCTTCCATCTTCAAAGCCAGTAATGACCTGTCATGTTTTCTCACATTGTATCACTCTCACAAAGACTGTCCTGCCCCTCACACTCACTTATAAGGACCTTTGTAATTATATTTGGCTCACCAGTATAATCTTTCCATCTCAAGAGTCTTAATTTAATCACACCTATAAAGTCCTTTTTTCCATGAAAGGTCACATATTCATATGTTCCAGGGTAAGGATGCAGACATCTTTGGGAGGCCATTATTCTACCTACAAGAGTCTGCTCCCAGAGATTCATGTCTGTTCCACAAGACAAATACATTCGCCACATCCCAAGGTCCCCAAAAGTCTCAATCCATTACAGCATCAACTCAAAGTTCAAATTCTCATGTAAATCTCACCAGCTTAGAAGCCCCAAATATCTTCTTATATGTCATTTAAATATATATATGGGTAGGACTCTGAGTATGATCAGCTTGGAGTAAAATTCCTCTGCATCTAGGATCTATAAAACTGAAAACAAAAACAGGGCCAGGTGCAGAGGCTCATACCTGTAATCTCAACACTTTGGGAGGCCATGGCAGAAGGATCACTTGAGCTCAAGAGTTTGAGGCTACAGTGAGATATGATCCCACCACTGCACCCCATCCTAGGTGACACAGTGAGGCCCCATCTCTAAAAAACAAAACAAAACAAATTATCTGTTTTCAAAATACAATAATGGGATGATGGGACTGCCATAATATACCAATTATAGACATTCCCATTCGAAAGGAAAAATGAAAGAAAGGAGTCACAAGTCCCAAATAACTTTTGGGACTTGTTATTGCTGGGAGTTCTGGGAAATGCAGCTAGGCAAATTTTTAGGTTTCAAGGCCTCTGTGGCTCAAGGCTCTATCCTCTGAGCTCACAGTTCCACCCTTGGAGTCATCCTTTCTTTTCCATGAAAGTCAGTGCTTGTTTGCAGCTGCATAGTGCTATCAGCCTATTTCTTATCTGTAGAATTTTAGGGATTGGACATAGATCTTAGGGATATAGATCTTAAGAAAATTGAATTAGTAACTTTTTTAAAAAGAAAAAAGTTTCCAAGCACATATGGTATCACTGGAGAATTGTATCAAACATTTAAAGAACTAAAAACTAATCTGTACAATCTCTTCCAGAAAATAGAAGAGGAGGGAACATTTTCCAATTTATTTTATGTACCTAGTTTTGCCTAGACACCAAAACCAGACAAAGACAGTACAAAAGAAAGAAAGAAAGCTATAGACAAATACCCCTCAGAAGTATAGATGCTAAAATCCCTAACAAAATGTTAGCAAATAGAATTAGCAATATATGAAAAGGAATTATAAACTATGACCAAGGGAAGTTTTTTCCAGAGATGCAAGCCTGCGTAGTTTATTGTTTGAATATTAATCAATGAAATCCATCATACTAGCAGGCTATGATAAAACCTCAAAAGAAAATAGCAATAGAGGGTAACTTCCTCAACTTGATAAAGAGCATCTATAAAAAAAAACTGTAGCTAATGTTGTACCTAATGGTGAGAGACTGAGTACTTTCCCCCTAAGATGAAGAACAAGTCAGGAAGTTCACTCTCACAACACTTATTCACCATGGTACTAAATATTCTAGCCATTGTAATAAGGCAAGAAAAGGAAATAAAAGACATGCAAATCAGAAAGAAAGAAAGAAAACTATATCTTTTAGAAGAAGACATGATTGTCTATGGCCGTACCACCCTGAATGTCTGATCTCAGAAGCTAAAGAGGTTGTGCCTGGTTAGTACTTGGAAGGGAGTCAAGGACATGATTGTCATAGAAAATCCCAAGAAGCCTAAAAACAAATATGTCAGAACTGCAAGTGAGTTTGGCAAGGTCTCAGGATTCAAAATAAACATGCAAAAACCAATTGTTATTTCTAGACACTAGCAATAAGCATGGGGACTCTAAAATTAAAAGTATAATATCATTTACAATTGCACAAAAAATGAAATAGATAAAACTCTAAGAAAAAATCTATAGGAATTGTATTTGGAAAACTACACAATGCTGATAAAAGATATGAAAGAACACCTAAATAAATGGAATTGGCAAAAGGATAGACTCACATATTAATGAAACAGAATGGAGAACCCAGAAGGAGACCCACTCAAATATGCCCAATATATTTTTGATAAATGTGCTAAAGCAATTCAGTGGAGGAAAGACTTTCAACAAGTGATTCTGAAGTAAAAAAACATCTGTAAGCAAAAAAGATGACTCTCTGCCTAAGTCTCATACCATATATAAAAATTTGCTCAAATGGATCATGAACTTAAACATAAAATGTAAAACTATAAAACTATTAAAAACATAGAAAATCTTCAGAAATTAAGACTTGGTGAAAAGTTTTAGACTTGATAACAAAAGCCAAAAAAAAGGAAAAGTTAATAAACTGACTTCATCACAATTTTTTTTAATTTGCTTTCCTATAAACTCTGTTAAGGAAATAAAAAGACAAGTTACAGAATAGTAGAAAAAATTTAACAAATCACACATCTGACCAAAGATGAGCACCTAGAATACATTTAAAAAACTCTCAAAGCTCAAAATAATTCAATTAGAAATGGCTCACACGTGTAATCCCAGCACTTTGGGAGGCCGAGGTGGGTGGATTACTTGAGCCCAGGAGCTTGAGACCAGCCTGAGTAACATGGCGAAACCCTGCCTCTACAAAAAATTCAAAAAACAGAAAGTAACCATGCATGGTGGCACATGCCTATAGTCTCAGCTACTCAGGAGGCTGAGGTGGGAGAATCATCTGAGCCCAGGAGATCAAGACTGCAGTGAGCCATGATCATGCCACTGCACTCCAGTCTGAGCGCTGGAGTAAGCCCGTGTCTCAAAAAACAAACAAACAAACAAACAAACAAACAGTTTTCTCCTACTATACTCTCAACACTTATCACTTCTGGTTATCAAGATGTGGGGGGTACGTTTTCTCCACACACCAAGCAATTCTCCAGTCCTATGATTCAATTCAATTCTGACCACGATCTACCTGGACATAACAACAGATTCCACAAGTTAAGGACTAGGTCCTACAGGACTGCCCACATTTCAGATGCCAATTGCTAGTCCAAGGTTGTTAATTTGTGCTTCTGTCTGACTAATTATAAATCAGAGGTTCCCACAACCTACCTGCAGATTCCATCATTTGCTGAAATGGCCCGCAAAACTCAGGGAGATACTTTACTTACATTTAACCAGTGATTATAAAAGGATACAATTGAGGAACAGCCAAATGGAAGAGATGCATAGAGCAGGATATGGGGCAAGGAGCATGAAGCTTCTAAGCCCTCTCTGGGCATGCCACCCTCCTGGCACCCCCACATATTCAGCAAACTAGAAATTCTGTGAACTCTGTCCTTTTTGGTATTATGGAATTTCAATATAAAGACATGATTAATTAAATCCTTCACGATTGGTGATAAACTCAACCTTCAGCTCCTTTCCTTTCCTCAGAGGTTGAGAGGATGGGGCTAAAAGTTCCAATCCTCTAATCACAGGGTTAGTTCCCCTGGCACCCAGCTCCCATCCTAAGGCTATCAAGAGCCCCTAGCCATCAGCTATCTTATTAGCATACAAGACACATCACTTTGGAGAGTCCAAGCATTTTAGGAGCTGTGTGCCAGGAAAGGAGGAGAAAGATCAAATACATGTTTCTTATTGTAAATCACAATGTCAAACTTACTATTGGGGGAAACTGGATAAAGGTATAAGGCACTTCTCTGTATTACTTCTTACAACTGCATGTGAATCTACAATCTTCTCAAAATAAAAAAGTTTAATTTAAAAAAGTTTAATGTGATTTCACATAAAAATCTAGATCTCTACCTTCTCTGAAAAAAATTGCAAGATCTGACCCACTTCCAAATATGGCTAAAACATGCTGGAGAGGAGCAGCAGTCGTACCTCAAGCCTGCGCCAGTTATCCTATTTGCCAGGTAATCCCAGTCCTCACCATTCCCTATCGTCTATCATCTAAGCCCAGGTTTCTTTGCTATCTGTCATGCAGCTTGCCCTGCTATTTCTCTTACATCCACTCAGATTCCCCTCCCTGGACCCCATGGGCATTTGAGTTTTCCACTTTTGTAGAGTCAGATTTCTTATACCAGTAAAGCAGAGCTAAGTCATGCTGAGGTGTTAGCTCACAGAAACATCTTAACACCTTATGTCTAAAAATGCGTACCTGAGACATAGTAGAGTGGAAATCCTTACAATTCAGAAAGAACTAAGTTATAATCATGGTTTTCCCATCTCACTTGAGCAAAGTACTTGAATTTCCACACTTTAACTTATAAACTGGTAACAATAATACATAACTCAATCCATCCAAAACACCCATCACCATAGAGAAGGTGCTCATTCGTATGTTTTCCTCACAGGGGCAGGATGCCTCTCTTATTGCTGTGATCTCCTCCTTAGTAACCAACACCTTATGCTAAAAGAGGTTGACTCCCACTGGAGTTTTACACATACATTTACCATTGACTGGGAACTAAGGTGCCACTTTGCTAAGCATCTCTCTAGAACTATCTCACAATCCTCACAATAATTCTACAAAGCAGTCACTCAAGTGTATCATGCCCATCTTACAAATGAGAAATTTGAGGCATAGAATTGTTTGGTTATTTGAGCTTCAGCCAATAAGTCTGAGTCTAGAACCTGTGCATTTAATTACTTTTCCACCACCTCTCATAGTTTGAGGCTTTGGCAGAGGTTGGTAGAGCAAAAGACTTTCCAGACTGTCTCCAGGGACCAACCTTTGCCTTCTGTATCTCTTTGCCTATTACTAAGGTAAGGTCAGGAATGATAACTTCCTGGTCAGCCTCATGTTACTGCCTTAGGAAGACTTTGAGAATGGCCATCCCTGTTTCACCTTCTTCCCCTGGCACATGAAATGTCTTTTGGGATGTGTGTGTGACTCAGGGACCTGCAGGCTGCACTACGAAGATTTTCAGATACCATGTGCCAAGCACAGAGTATTATTATTGAGGATATTTTCCTATACAGTTTTTTTGGCATCTTCTTCACAAGCCAGTAATCTTTTATTGGCACTAACTTATATTGACAAAAGAAAGTGGACAAAAAACACGAGAAACAGGCTGAGTGAAATACCAGCTCTCCCCTGAGGACTGGTTGCTGGCTGAGCTGCCCAAGCCTGTCACTCACCAGAGATGAAGATACTCAAGAACAACAAGATACTCCCTGCTTCTTGACAGAGTGTCCAGGACCTTCCCAAGAAATGAAACCAGAGAAATATCTTAGGCTTACTTCTCAGTGGTTAAAAGCTGGGACTCTTCAGGAAGACAAAGCTGGATTTGATTCCTGGCTCCTCTACATCTTGGCTGTGTGAACTTGGGCAAGGTTCATAATCTCTCTTGCTAAGCCTTCCTTTTCATTTTGTAAAATGGAAGTGATAATCACAGTAATGCCTTCGTTACAGGGTCTTTGTAGGAAATAAATGAAGTGATGCGGAAAGGTGCTTACTACAGTGCCTCATACACAGTAAGCACTTGATAAATGCTGGTGTATTATATTAGTGGTAGGATTTGAAATAAGCCTGGGGTAAAAAGGGGGTGGTGGTGGTGCTGCTGCTGGTGGCGGTGGTGGTGATGGCAGTGGTGGTGGTGATGGTGGTGGTGATATTTTAGCAATTCTCAACAAAAAGGCAGGAAAAAAAGATTAAACTTCAAAGAATACTCTAGGGAAGCTCACATCCCACAAAAGCTGTATTCCTGGCAGATTATCTGGATTTAAATATTTTAAAATTAAACTTTGTTTTTCTATTAGATTCCTTTATAATTCCAGAAACATTTTCTGTTTGATTTTGATAAATTTAACTCTTTAAACAATATCCTTGTGTCACCTCTTTCTAGCTTTATGTCCTTAGGCAACATTATTCACTTTCTTTTTTTTTTCTTTGAGAGGGAGTCTCACTCTGTCACTCAGACTGGAGTGCAGTGGCTCAACCTTTGCTCACTGAAGCCTCTACCTCCCGGGTTCAAGTGATTCTCCCACCTCAGCCTCTTGAGTAGCTGGGACCACAGCTGTGCGCCTCTAGACCCAACTAATTTTTTTTTTTTCTATTTTTGAGTAGCGATGGAGTGCATAGGCTGGTCTTGAATTCCCAGCATCAAGTGATCTGCCCGCCTTGGCCTCCCAAATTGCTGGGATTATAGCCCGCGCCCAGCCTATACTAATTAAAATATCAATTTTCTTCATCTGTAACATTAAGCTCTGGAATCGCCTGAGATAATGTCCATGCAAGTGCTCTGTAAATGTGTAATAGCCCCCTATAGAAATGGTAAATTACGGCCGGGCACTGTGGCTCACACCTGTAATCCCAGCACTTTGGGAAGCCAAGGTGGCCAGATCACGAAGTCAAGGGATCGAGACCATCCTGGCCAACATGATGAAACCCTGTCTCTACTAAGAATACAAAACTTAGCTGGGAGTGATGGCGCACACCTGTAGTCCCAGCTACTCAGGAGGCTGAGGCAGGAGAATCACTTGAACCCGGGAGGCGGAGGTTGCAGTGAGCCAAGATCTTGCCACTGCACTCCAGCCTGGCACAGAGAGAGACTCCGTCTCAAAAAAAAAAAAAAAAAGAAATGGTAAATTACAATGGGTCCAGTGCTACTCTCAGCTGGGCTCCTTACTTAAGACATTTATAAAGTAAAATATACTTTCAAATGGAAAATAGCAACAGCTTAGTTTGCCCTATTAAGTTTGGCTTTGGTATAATATATTTTCTTAAAGAAGATAAAACTGTGAAGAAAGCCGTGCTTAATGAAGTACAAGCAATATGAAGAAAACATTGAAAAACTTGATTAAACTTTATTAATATCTTTTTTTGTTTTTTTTTTTGTTTTTTTTTTTGTTTGTTTTTTTTGTTTTGGTGGTGGGGAGACAGAGTCTCATTCTCTCACCCAGGAGGGAGTGCAGTGGTGCAATCTCAGCTCACTGCAACCTTTGCCTCCTGGGTCAAGGGATTCTCCCACCTCAGCTTCCTGAGTAGCTGGGACTACAGGCACACACCACCACACCCAGCTAACTTTTTTTTCCTTTTGCATTTTTAGTAGATACGGGGTTCCCCATGTTGCCCAAGCTGGTCTCAAACTTCTGACCTCAAGTGATCCGCCCACCTAAGCCTCCCAAAGTGCTGGGATTACAAGCATGAGACACTATGTCCAGCCTGAAAAACTTGATTAACATCTTAGGAAGGTGATATAATTTTTTTGTCATAGAATTTTGTCAGAGAAAGGCAGAGCAATGGGTGTAGAACAGAAAAGTTTTCTACCAAGTTATCACAGAATCAATCTCTTCAGTCTCTCCCAGATTCCAGACAGCTGGCCAAATATTACCAAATTAATTGTGCTAACACACTGGTTTTCATCTTATTGCTCCCCTACTCAAGAATTCCCAGGGGTTCCTAATTATCCATGTGGAAAGCTCCAGTTCCACAGCCTGGCCTTTAAGTGTCTTACTTTACCATACACCCCCCACTCCCCTTCTTTGCCTGGGCCCTGCCTCTCTCTGTAATGTACATTATCCACTCCACCCCAGCTTTATTGTCTCCCGATCAGTGTGCACTTCTCTCCTACCACAAACATTTGCTCACCTGTTTGTTTTTTCCTCTACTCTTTCACTTATTTTATTCCTACATACCCCGGTTAATTTTCTTCCTTTTGCACGTCTACATTGTCTTCATTTTCTGCAATATTTGTTATTTAAATCCTAGTTGTTCCTAAGGTCCACCTCCCAATATTCCTTCCCCAAAAGGCCTGGCTGGCATGGATCACTCAGTGCTGGGATTACCCCTGCATCTACTGGAGCTCTTAGCTTTCCTGTGGGTGGATCTGTCTCCATTGGCCAGATTGTTCCTGCTCTAGGGCCAGAGCTAGCCCTTTTATTTCTTGTGCATTGTGTTTTGTTTGTCCATGGCCAGATTGTTTCTGCTCTAGGGCCAGGGCTAGCCCTTTTATTTCTTGTGCGTTGAGTTTTGTTTGTTCTGTGATCCTTTCCAGAAAGGCTTGAGGGCAACTTACAACACACACACACACACACACACACACACACACACACGCACACACACGCATATGCACACACACAAGCACACAGGTACAAATGGCAAAATATAAATAATAATACATAGAAGAGGAGGACAAAGAAGGTAATTAAGACTCTAACTTCCTCCAGTTTCTGTCAACCACAGGTACTCTAAAGACACTCAAACTACAAAGAGTCAGTGTCCTAATATCCACATGAGCACCTTGTTACTGAAACCTTAGCAAGGAAAGAACAGGAAGAAAACCAAACACAAGTGAAAAGAACAGAAGTTGCAACAGAAAGAATCCCAGGCTTTGAATTTCTCATTCATTCATTTATCCCTTTATGCAATAAAAATTTTTAAAGCATCTATTGTATACAATGTACTGGCTATATAACTAGTTCTATAACTTGAGTCTCTAAGCCTCATTTGTTAAATAATAACAATTAAAAATTAAAAAGGGGGATAAACTTATGTTCTTTCCCTAATGAATGCACAATAAATTTGGAAGAAAACATTATTTCCATAGATAACACTGAAAGCCAGGACGGGTCCATGTCCTGAAATCTAAAACTAGTTTGGAAATTAAACCCTAATTCTAAAAGAGATCTAGTGTTTTCTGACTTTTTAAATATTTCATGTGTGGCTTTTCTTGGACATTTCCATTTATGAAGAAAATGAGATAAATCTGATCATCAATAAATGCATAAAAATTAGTCAACCTCACTGGTAATCAAGTAATCAAAAATGTAGTACCATTTTGAAGATAATGTAAAACCACAATGAAGGCCAGGCACGGTGGCTCACACCTGTAATCTCAGCACTTTGGGAGGCCAAGGCAGGCAAATCACTTGAGGCCAGGAGTTCGAGACCAGCATGGTAAATATGGTGAAACCCTGCCTCTACAAAAAATACAAAAAATGAGCTGGGTATGGTGGTGCACACCTGTAATCCCAGTTACTTGGGAGGCTGAGAGTTTCTTGAATCCAGAAAGAGGAGGTTGCAGTAAGCTGAGATTGAATCACTGCACTCCAGCCTGGGCAACAGAGCAAGACTCTGTCTAAAAAAAAAAAAAAAAAAAAAAAAAACCTCACACAATGAAATCCCACTACATACCCACTAGAATGTCTAAAATGAAAAAGATTTACAACACGTGTATTGGAGAGGATGTACAATAAATGGGACTCTGACCAGTGTGGAAATTGGTATAACCACTTTATTTTGCTTTATTTTTTTTTAGATGAAGTCTCACTCTGTTGCCCAGGCTGGAGTGCAGTCGCATGATCTCAGCTCACTACAACCTCCACCTCTCAGGTTCAAGTAATTCTCTTGCCTCAGCTTCCCAAGTAGTTGAGATTACAGGTGCCCGCCACCACACCTGGCTAATTTTTGTATTTTTAGTAGAGATAGGGTTTCACCATGTTGGGCAGGCCGGTCTCGAACACCTGACTTCGAGTGATCCACCAACCTCACCCTCCCAAAGTGCTGGGATTACAGGCCTGGCCAACATGGTGAAAGCCTGTATCTATTAAAAAAAAAAAGTACAAAAATATTAGCTAGGCATGGTGGTACATGCCTATAATCCCAGCTATTCAGGAAGCTGAGGCAGGAGAATCGCTTGAATATGGGAGGTGGAGGTTGCAGTGAGCCAAGACCGTGCCACTGTACTCCAGCCTGGGTGACAGAGCAAGACTCCATCTCAAAAAAAAAAAAAAAAAAAAAAAGTTAAAATGCACATCTACCCTGTGACCCAGCAATTCCAGTCTTAGCTATTTATCAAATATATATATATGTCTACAAAAAGCCTTGTTCAAGAACGTTCATAGCAGCGCTACTCATCATAGCTAAAATTAGAAATAATCCAGATACTCAGCAACAGGATGAACGAACTGTTATATATTCATACAATAGAGTAATAGCAATAAAAAGGTAACAAATTCCTGATATCTGGAATAACTTGGTTAAGTCTCAAAAAGATTATATTGAATGAAAGCATATATGGTTCCACTTATATGAAATTCTAGAATCTACAGTGATAGAAACAATCAGTGGCTGCTTCTGGGGTGGAGAGTGAGAGGCGTTGATTGGGAAGAGCCAAGGAAACTTTCATGGATGACTGAAATGCCCCATGTCTGGACATGCATTCATCAAAACCCACTTAAAATTTGACCATTTTACTGTGTTCCATTATATTGCAGTAAGACAAGCTTTAAGAGATAATGCTGAGGGAAATTTGGAAGATAAGCATGCTTTAAAACTGAATTGTGGTGATGGTTACACAATTGTATGCATTTATTAGAAATTATAGAATTGTTCACTTGCAATGAGTGAATTTTATAATTTGTCAATTGTATCTCAAAAGTGAAAAGATAATGCACATGGCTATTGGAATATGGAGAAAGATACTCACAGATTCTGGGTACAATTTTTCTTCAGGGAAGTTTGATAATGGGTATCAAGCGTTTTAAAGTAAGTATTGCTTCTGGCCAAGCAATTCCACTTCAGAAATTTACCATAAGAAAATAATCAAGGACATGCACAAAGATTTAGTTTTAAAGATGTATATTGAATTGTAGTGTTGTTTTTAATAGATAAAAACTGAAAGCAACTTAATGTCTACCAATTGCATTAGCGAAATAAATGTGTATGAATGTCTGCATAAATTGTAGCTATTAAAATATTATAAGTTAATATTTATCAACATGAAAACTATTCATAACATATTAATAGAAAAAAGCAGGTTGAAGAAAATATGCAGAAAATAATATGTTAGCATTATTATATGTTATGTAGTACTTTTAGTATTACATAATAGTGTTCTTATATATATAGTTCTGTGAGGATATGTAACAAGGTGGTAAATGTAGTTATCTCTGGGTGGTAGAATTGGGGAGTAATTTTTTACTCTTTCACAATAATTACATGTGCCTTTTACAAAACATATATATGTTATTTTTAATCTTCAAAATAATACTTCAAATGACTTAATAGTGGGAGAAGACAGAGATCACCAGAACTGTGGTTCATGTGTGGTAAATATGGGATAAACAGGATCATACACTGCTTGACCCTAATGAGTTCTAAAAATTTCGTACAACAGATGTATGTAAAGTGAATTGCATTTTTCCATCATGGCTAATGAAAAAATCTGCAAGAAAGCAAAGAATCATTTGAGAATGGGAATAACTAGTGCCTTGAGTTTCTTCTTGGAAGTCCACAGCATTTCAACTTTTAGATTTCCTTAAACCAGAAAACAACCAACTAATTATTTTTTTGTAATATCCTGATCAAAGCATTAATCTCAATCATATTAAGAAAGACCTTGGTTTTTCCTGTAGTTTTACTTTCCCCACTTGCAGGGTACAGTCACCTTCTCCACGATTTTGGGAATAGACTGAAAGGGTAGAATTCACATTTTTAAAGAATTTGAATTGTTAAATAAAAATTAGAGAAGACCGTTGTTTTGGACTAAGCTCCTGCACTAGTCCCCAACAGACCAAACGAAAAATCAAAATAGAGTCACCTATGCTAAAATTCCACATCATAAATCTAAAAGTTGTTACTGCCCTTCCAAGAAATCAGAAGAGTTAACACCAATTTCCCAAACTGGCCAGTTTCAGTCTTCAATTGGCATGATATTAAAGTTACCTGTACTTTAATCCTTACACAAAAAGGTAGCCTGAAGTAACCTTATGTTAACTAATCAGTTATCTTTCTATTGTTCTGTCTTCTTGTCTCTGCCTTATAACGAAACTTTGAAATGACCAGTTTATTTTTTGTTCTTTGTTTCTGCTTTCTTCAGTCCTTTCTCTCTCTAAAACCAGCCTCTTCTGCTGCACTCATGAGAATACATTCTATTTTACGGAAAAAAGTCTTGCCCGATTCTAGAATTGCAGTAAAGCCAATTGAGAGCTTTAATTTGTTGTAATTTTGTCTTTTAACAGGTAAATTTCTATAACTAATGACACTTGTATAAAGCCGCCTCTAACAAACTCTGATGAAGAAACAAAGCAATCCGCATGTCCAAAAGAAAAGCAAAGAAAGCAGGCATGTCTGGGTAAAGTTTACCACTGAGAGCATCCTTTCAGAAAACTCACATGAAATAACATCTAGAGTGTACCTTTCTCCAGGGAGTTTGAGCTCTAGACAGTAGTCACTTTGGCCCATTCCAGCCCCATCTGAAGAGACTAAAGCATGGAGAGGGTGACTTGCCCAAAGTCATACGGAAAATCAGCAGTGAGGCTTTGATTAGAATCCATTGTCTTCCAAAGTGTCAGAGTCTCTAGTAAATAAAGGAGACACTGTATAATAAAAAGACCACTGGACAGGAAGTCAGGAAACCCAGGTCTTGAGGTTGGCTTTGTTACTTAATCAGCTATGTGTCCTTGGGCAGACACCTATCCTTTCAGGAACTATGCCTTCTTACCTGTAACGTGAGCAGGTTCCAGGTGAACACAATTTAGGGCTTCTCCAGATCAAACAGCCCATGGTTCTAAGAAGCCCACATCCTTCCCTTTCCTTTGCCCTCAGGTGGAGTGCTAGAAGGCATTCTTTAAAAATATATATATTTAATCCTAACTTCTAATTGATACGGGACAGGTAGTCATTCTTGCCACCCTACCTTCCTTCCATCCATGGTTCCCCTGGGCACACCTGTTCTGTGATCTCCAAGCTATGCAAGCGTAAAGGAATGTCCCATGAGCCACCCAAGCAAGTGCTGAAATGCTTCCCTTGTTGTTGCTACTGTTTAGCTAGATCCAAGTTAATCTTTTTTTTCTGCACAACTGGATTAACTAGGCACACATCTGTCTGTAGATAGAATGGTATTGAATACATTTTGCAGAGTAAATAGAAGCTTAATTTTTCTTAAACAGATGACAAGTGCCTGTGGATGTGTGAAGCCCACAAGAGTGATTTTCTCAGGCAGCCTGCCTCTTCCTGAAGCTGGGGCTGCCCAGGTCCCTACCAGGAGAGGAGGAAGAGCTTGGGCATAGAGAGAGAGGTCTTGCCACATTCAGCAAGACCAAATTGCAATCCAGTGAAAGAAGAGACAGAGGGAACTAGGTTGTGCTATTAATTCAATTTTCAACTTCAGCTAATTTTATTGGCCTGACAAGGTAGACACATTGCCAAAATCAATACAGTAGATCTGTATGCCTAAGGCTGGTTTTTGTGCTAATGGAAGCTTTTATGCCAGACAGTCTGTCCTCTGAATGTTTCCCAATGTCCTTCTTGGTCTCCAGCTGCCACATGTTATAGTTATGATTTTGCTATTGAAGGGCATAGGATTAAATTTTAAGTCCCCAACTGAAATTTTGATAAGGTCTTCTCTCCTGAAAGCCCTTTTCACTATTTGGAAAAACCTTGTGAACTATTTTATTTTCATTTTATTTAGCATATAATGTACAATGATGAAAATAAATAAATGTTTTCAAATACGATATTGTTAAAATAGTTCACTTCCTAGGCAGATTTTAAAAGTAAAAAAAAAAAGCCACTAAAAAAACTATCTAAAATTTTCTTAACAAAAAATCTTGCTGCAATATTTACACTTCAAGTAAACATCTAGTTAAGCTATTAATACCTAGGATCTTTCCATTAATACAAAGCATTTCCAGCCTTTGGAGAAACATGGGAATTACTGTTTTCTGGTTGGACAAGGTTTTGTTTTGTAATCTTAGGGGCACGGAGATGCACCACATTATTATCACCAAGAGCCCAGTCTGAGCTGCTAGACCAAGAAGCACGTGTAGACAGTGGATAAAATTAGATCATAGTTGGGTGCCTGTAACTCCAACTACTTGGGGGGCTAAGGTGGAAGGATCACTTGAGCCCAGGAGCTGGAGACCAGCCTGGGCAACATAGTGAGACACTGTCTCAATAATAATAATAATGAGATCTTGAGCAAGTCATGACTGTGACTAGCAAGTGTGTGATAATGGCTAAGCTTAATGTTTAAACAAATATTGTTTTAAAGGGGGTGAAAGTGGAAATACAGCATGTATTTCAGATACACCACAGGTATGGCATAAGTATAGGCATAAGCCTATCACTTTGGGTTTTTTGTTTGTTTGGTTGGTTGGTTTGGGGGGGTTGGTTTGCTTATTTGTTTTTGTTTTTGACACAGGGTCACTCTCTGTGGCCCAGCTGGAGTACAGTGGTGCAATCATAGCTCACTGTAGCCTCAGGCTCCTGGGCCCAAGTGATCCTTCTACCTCAACTTCCTGAGTAGCTGGGACCACAGATATATGCCACCATGCTCAGCTAGGTTTTTTTTTTTTATTTTTTGTAGAGATAAGGTCTTGCTATGTTGCCCCAGCTGGTCTCAAACTCCTGGGCTCAAGCAATCCTCCCACCTCAGCCTCCCAGCCCACCATTTTGGAGCACAGAACCTATGGATAAAGTATCACCCACACCTAATGGCAGCATGCACTAATAATAGAGTTATTTTTCTGTGAGATTCCTGTAGTAAATGACTGACTGAATGCATTTGTACCTACAAAATCTACAGTATTTAAGCTATCTGGAACATACTAGATTCACAGCTAGTAATTCTCATTTTACAAAAACTGAGATCCGGATATTTTTGTTTTCATGTTTTGCTTAAGCTCAAAATGTAACAGTGAAGGCTATACTACAATTCAGGTCTCTTGATTCTCAGAACAGTTCATGTTCCATCATGCCAGGATCCCACTGCACACTTAGATTCTGTACTTTGCCCTCATCACGTTTATATAAAACTTAAAACGCAAGTCTATAAAGAGGCCAATGTCTACCAACAATAAATCAACCTGTAAATCTTACCTATTTTTCAATTTCTCCCCAGCAATTTACTTCTTCATTCTAATAGTCTTTGTAAGGAACAGTGGTGGGTTTTTTTTTCTTTTCTTTTTTTTTTTTTTGGTTAAAGATATTCTGCAATTTAACTTAAAGGCCAAGGAGGAAACAACACCTTCTTTATCTTGTAGGTTTAATAAGCATTCCCAAAGGAAGGTCATTGTTATTACTAACAAACACAACATCAGCTTTTTGAAACAGAAGATATTTATATATCTATCCAATATCAGATAAAATGTTGTTAATATAGTTCACTTCCTAGGCAGGTTTTAGAATTAAAATGTCACTCTAAAAGCCACCTAAAATTTCTTTATCAAAATGTCTTGCAATAATGTTTTAGATAGACATAGATGTAGATATTTTCCTTCTTGCCTTACAAAGATTGGAGTCATTCTTCAAAAGTTAGACTTTTCAAAGTGACTCTGCATAGCTGGTGAAAATGGAATAGGAGAACAGACTTGCTGGAGAGTAAATGACACAAACAATCAAGCTCTGGGCTTTTTACTCTTTTTTTTTTTTAACTGCCTTTTTAAAAACTTGACGTAGTTATTTTGAGATCCATCCATGTTGTTGCATATATCATGGATATTTTCTTTTAAACTCACTTTTTTTCTTTTTTTTTTTTCTGCAGCCAGGTTGAGAGCAACCAGCCAGGATCTACATTCAGGGGCGCTGGAGAATTCCAGATGCTCCTCAGCATCTCATTCACAAAGGCTCTGAGCAGCTCTGAGACAGGGCTCCTCTAAAGGACGTTTTCCCTTCCAGTCAAAGGTTTTGCAGAAGTAACAAGTTCCCCGAGTCAACATTTTAAATATGTCTGAACACTTTAGGTGCTTTTATGTTTGGAGTCTTTGCTAGTTTTAACAGTGTCCACATTAAGGAACTAGGATGAAATCGAGGAAGATTAATCAGCTGGGATCTCCATTTCCTAAAACATCGGGAGCTGTTAGCCAGAAGAACAGCACATCATACTTTGATCAGGAAATTAAAATATTCTCCTAAGAAAATCCAAACGTAAAACATGTTCCAAATTGAATTCCAGTTGCAGAAATATTTTTGGCAAGTAAACAGCAGGGGGCTGAGAGCCTGGTCTGTGCCAACCTTGCTGACTCCACCAACCGGGGTGGAAATATCTGACCTATGGGTAAGCAAAAGCCCATGCAAGGAAGGGAAATGTTTGTTGGCTGGGCCCTCCAGCCTGCTCCCTAGACTCCAAGGCACAGAGTATTGCGACACTGAAAGGTGAATGTTGGAGACAGACAGCTGGGGGAGAGGGAAAAGAGGTATTAGACGCTAAGGCCATATACAAGCTACTTCCTAGGCTCAGTGAATCTGAAGGGGGTACAGTGGGAGAATATGCCTGGGCCAGCCAGAGCTGTGCTAAGGGCCACTCTGAGCCAGCCTTTAGAGGAGCCCTGTCTTAGAGCTGCTCAGAGCCTTTGTGAGTGAGATGCTGAGGAGCATCTGGAATTCCCCAGCACCCTTGAGTGTAGGTCTTGGCTGGTTGCTCTCAACCTGGCTACAGTAAAAAAAGAAAAAAAAAATGATTTTAAAAGAAAATACCCATGATATATGCAACAACACAGATGGAGCTCAAAAATAATTACGTCAAGTAAAAAAAGGCAGATTTTTTTTTAATGAGTACATACTCACGATTACATTAAGGTAAAACTCTAGAAAATGCAAATTAACCTATAGTGACAGAGAGCAGATCACTGGTTGCTGGGGGGTGTGAGGTCGGAGGAAAGGATTACAAAGGGAAACAAAACTTTGGAAAGTTTTGGGTGTGATGGATATGTTTACTATCTTGATTATGGTAATGGTTTCACGGGTGGTTTACATACATCAAACTTACCAAATTGTATACTTTAAATATGTGCAATTTCTTGTATGTCAGTTATACCATAATGAAAAAGATCCCTATACAAACCTCACTCCCAAAGATTCTGATTCAGTTGGTCCAGCGTGGGATCTTGGCATCAAAATATTTAAAAATCTCCTGAAATGACAGCCCAGGTGCCAAGGCATGTGCCTGTAGTCTCAGCTACTTGGGAGGCTAATGTGGAAGGACCATTTGAGCCCAGGAGTTCAAGACCAGCCTGGACAACACAGTGAGACCCCATTGCTATGAAAAAAAAAATTCACCAAATAATTAAGAATGTGCAGCCAGGGTTAAGGTACAGAATCTTGCAAGCCACAGTAAGGACTTTGTTAATGATCTGCAATAAGATTGAAAGCCAGTTAACATTGTAAGAAATTCAAATCAAAACTTTCCTGCCAGCCCCAGTGCCTTTTGAGAATATGGGCCCCTTATAGGCAAGCAGTTACAAATGAAACTTTCATGAACTCTGCTCACAAGTCTGCAGGGCCATTTCTACAATGAAGTATATCATACAGTTCTGAAATAAGTGGAAGTTTATGTTATTCCACACGTTTCAATTATCTTATTATGTCTATTGGTGACATTTGTGGTGGGTGGTTTCTTTTATGTTCTGGGGAAACCTATCACATTTGGACATGGGTCTGTAGGTTTACTGTCAGGTAGGAAACTGGCTTTCAGTTGTCAACCCAATCAAGATTACTACTTTGTCCACTGTCTTTTTTTTTTTTTTTTCGAGACAGAGTCTCGCTCTCTCACCCAGGCTGGAGTGCAGCGGCGCGATCTCGGCTCACTGCAAGCTCCGCCTCCCGGGTTCACGCCATTCTCCTGCCTCAGCCTCTCCGAGTAGCTGGGACTACAGGCGCCCGCCACCACGCCAGGCTAATTTTTTTGTACTTTTAGTAGAGACGGGGTTTCACCGTGGTCTCGATCTCCTGACCTCATGATCCGCCCGCCTCGGCCTCCCAAAGTGCTGGGATTACAAGCGTGAGCCACCACGCCCAGCCTGTCTTTAGGTTTAAGAAGCTCACAGATTGTGTGTGTACCAACATCTACCACCCTCACATTCTCCTCAGACTTCTTTATGAACTCCTCAGTCAATCTACTTTCCTCTACAGATCGTAACCCTCAGTTCCAGGAACAACTTGAATTACAATATTCATTCTTTACGGAAGCAATAAGTGGCTTCTAATCCTAATAGACATTCATTAGGAATGAGGCAGCAGACCTGTTTTCAGAACTGTTTTGTGCCAGAATGGTTGTTCATTCATGTGGTGGCCTGGGCTTTGGAGTCCAATGGATCCAAATTAAAATCCCAGCTCGTCTACTAAATAGCTCTGCAACTTTTTGCAAATTACTGAACCTCTCTGAGCTTCAGTTTCTTTATTTATAACATGGAAATACATCTCCCTTACAGAATTGCAGTAAGAGTTAAATGAGACATCCTTTCGTTTATTTGTTTTCAAATCTGCATAGTGAGAAAAAGAAAGCAGCCCCTGACATCTGGGAGCTGCCCTGGTACAACTCCTAGGCCCTGGTGTTGCTACCAGCTGGCCCAGCACTTATAGAGAGGTTTTGGTGCTCTGTTAAACAGAAACGACTTCACACGACAGAGGAAACTCTGTGACCATAATGGAGCAAGACAAAAACAAGAACACTCTTCTGATCTTATATAAACAGACAAAAATGGGAACATTATTCAAATCTCAAAAATGACTAAACATTCCCCTAGTCTGATAATATGAGTGACTGCTACTTCTTTGGCAATCATAGCTTTAGCCTCATTCCAGTCTTCACTCCTTATAGTCTTCACTCTTCATACTCAATTATTCCTGCTTTCTGATAGCATCCAATCCAGAGCAGAGCCTGCTTCTTTAAACACTACTCAAAATAACCTAACACAAGCCCAATCCTTTACTAAGTCCTTCTGGCCCCTTTTTACTGAGATACCCCATGGTTGTCCATGGTGTGTGTTCTGCCTCGTTGCAATGAGTAATAGGGCCAAGTTGTTCAATGGCAGGTGTGCTCCTGGTTATCTTTAACTGGAGGGTCAAGTGACAATAATGTCTGTCCTTTGCCAAGAAAGATGCTGAATTCTGGGCTTACGACTCCAAACAAATCATCTTTGCCCTGCACTCAGGAAGCTCACAGTCTAATGGAGGAGACCTTGGAGCAGCAAGCAGAATCTCAAGAGTCATGACGAGTCAGACAAAACCCAACAGAGTATCACGTGTAATAGCCCTAAGACATGTATGATCCTAAGAATATAAGAGAATAGGAAACCCCATCAAGGTCAAATGTATTTATTATTAACAAGAAGATAATGTATACAAATCTTACGATTCCATCAAGTTTAAGTTAGAGTTACTTGTAAATATATTGACAAATCTTAAGGGACAAGGAAATACAAAATCCTGTGAAGTGATCAATAAGAATGTGAACTACAGGCTTCCTCTGAGTAAACAAAGAATCAGATGGAGTGACAAAGGCTCTGGGAGACCAGCCTCTTTAGTGTGAAAGCCTATGACTCTATAAGCATTAAATAAGGCTAAGTCCCTTGGCGGGGCGCGGTGGCTCATGCCTATAATCCCAGCACTTTGGGAGGCCGAGGTGGGTGGATCACAAGGTCAGGAAATCAAGAGCATCCTGGCCACCACGGTGAAACCCCATCTATACTAAAAATAAAAAAATTAGCTGGGCATGGTGGCAGGTGCCTGTAGTCCCAGCTACTCGGGAGGCTGAGGCAGGAGAATGGTGTGAACCTGGGAAAAGGAGCTTGCAGTAAGCTGAGATTGTGCCACTGCAGTCCAGCCTAGGCAGCAAAGCGAGACTCCATCTCAAAAAATAATAATAATAAAAAAAAATAAGGCTAAATCCCATCATGGTCACCAACAAGACCATCTTCTGGGCAAAACTAACTTCATTTACCTGTGATGGCAAATGCCTTCCCTTAGGTAGGTTATGTTTTTCCTAACACCAGGAAGATTGAGAATTAAGTATGGAAAGATTTTAAGAGACCCAAACGATAGTATTGATAATTTTGTATTAAAGAAGAAAATTGTGTATAGTTGCTATTTTGTGTATTTGCAATTTTTAATAGAATCAGACCTATTAGAATAATAGCCTTATAAGGCCGATTTAAAATACAATTGAGTAATGGATGTGAAATTTTATGGTTTTGAGTTCTTAAGTTTACTGGAACATACAAGAGAACCTTAGAATCCTGTATTTATACATTTAAGAGCATAAATGTATATGAGTATTAAAGTACTCCAAAAAGTTTAGTTTGTTAATACAGAAAAATGCATGTAGGGAAAGAAAGAGGTGGCGATTATAACATAATCATAGCTTAAAATATTTGAAAGTAATTAACTTTATTCATAGGCCCTTTAGAAGTAATTGCTAAACTCTGCTAGACTAAAAAATAAAATAGTAACAAACCTGTACATGTACCCCTGAACTTAAAATAAAAGTTGGGAAAAATATAAAATAAAATAATTACATATATAAGTTGAACCCAAACAAACTACGTTTTTAATTCTAACTTTAATAATCAGAATATTAATTTTTAATTCAGAAGTAAACCTTTAAATGCTGTTTCCAACAAACCTCCAAAAGCCACTTTCAGTAACATACAGAAACTCCTATCGAAATAAGCAAATTGCCATAGTGTGTGATAAGTGCTGTAATGAGGGAAAGATAAAATACTATATAGGAAGAAGTGGGAAAGACGGAATTTCAGAGTGTCTAAGAGGGACCTTAAGGAGGAGGACTGGGAAAGCCAAGAAAAAGGTGTGAAGATTAAGGGAGGGAGGGGACAGCCAAAAGGAGTTCATTCCTTTACAAATTCTGAGTATGTGCCAGGCACAAAACCAGGGGTCGGGGCTCCTTCCCGCTTGGAGCTCAAGGCCAGGAGGTAAGAGGGAGCTTGGCATCTTGGAGGAAGAGAAAGAACTTCAGTCTGAGTGCAGCCCACCCTGGAAGGGTCAGAGGAAGAGCCCACTCACTCTCCCTGGGTGGGTGAGCCTCCAGGCGCTGGTGGATGTAGGTCAACTACTAAGATGGTGCAGAAACCAGAAGGCCTTCCAACAACTGCTCCTCCTCCTTCAGGAGGTTCTTTGCTTAATTTGTTTTTGCTTTGGGGGTCAGAAACCTATTTGTAAAGCATTTAAGCTTTGCTGGGACTCAGCTACTCAAACTATCAGCCCTTTAGTCCAGTATCCCTGAAGCCTAAACAGGCAAGAATCTCATCTTTGGCTTCAGCCTGAGGTCATGGGCTGCAGGAACTGGTGGGATTTGTTTATCAAGACCACTGAAGACCTGCGGGAGGAAGGATCTTATCTCAGTGTTGCCATGGGGACTGCTGGCTGGATTGACTGAATGCTCTGCAGAAAATGACTCTTTTTTAGAAGAGAAAATAGTTGCTATTTTCCAAAGGCTAAATGTGGAGTGAGGTGGCAGTGAGGGGGAAAACAGAAGGCCTGTGAGGGTAAGAAGTGGGGACCAAGGCCAACTCTGGCTAAAGAAGAATGGGGACAGGCTGCTCCAGGACTCAAGAGCTTGAGATTCATGCTAACCCACTCCCAGAGTTCAGGCCTCCATCAGAGGACATGGTTCTATTCATACAAGAATTTTATACAGAAAATAGTAGATCTGAGATTTGCAAAACTCATTTTCAATTTCATAGGCTACAGCCTTCAAATAACTCCAAGTCACATCACATGTCTAATAGTTGTCTCAGAAAGAAGTACCCAAAAGGCATTTCCTCCAAAGGTCCTTCAGAAACTGTGAAATGGGCTCTATTTGAAGAAAACCATTTCCATCAATGTGCGCAGAGCCTCTGTATGAGTGTGCAGCACAGCTGAGCCTGTCATCCCTCAGAACACAGTCTGGGATTGCCTGGTGGCTATCTGGCTATAAGGATTTTGGACATTATCCCCAATTCCCTATGGAAGAATTATCCCCGTGTTTCCTACCAAAAATACTGAGCCAAACTGCCTTTGATGTCCCTGGAGTTATCTGATCACCTAGATGACACTGAACAGAGTGAGATGACTGGGAGACAGCAGCTCAGCCCTGACATCTGCTCAAGGCCAGCAGCAAAAGTTCCAGGAGTTATATGAGCCACTAGGTCCATCCAATCTACCATCTGTCACTGGCTTACCTTGCCACCTTGGGTCACTGACTTCCCCACTCTGTGCCATCTGTGAAATGTGCATAATAGCACACCGAGTCCTTCTGTACCTCCTCCCTCTTCTCCTGTTCTCTCTCCCTCCCTGCTTCCCTCTCTCCCTTTCTCTCTCTCTACCTCTCTTCCTCTCCCCCTCTCTCTCCTTCTCTCTCTTTCCTATAGAAGAGAGATGATGTGTTTGTAAAGTGCTTTGAGCTCCTTGGAGATAGAGAGTCTATAAATATAAGCTGTTATCACTGTTACCATGGAAACACACACAGACAACTGTGCTCTGTTTCTGCATTTGCTGAGCATAATTCTGGTCTTCTTGCCCCGCTGGCTGTTAAACAATCAATGGTTTTACAAAGCTCAACAGCCAGGTAACAGGTGGAGCCTCAAGGCTGAATTTCTTTGCTATTCAACTCTTCTTCATGTGAATTTTCAAAAACTGTGTTTCTGTTTGCTAAGTTAGAGGATTGTATAAGATTGTTCAGAGCCAGCTGTTAAACCAGGGATGCAAATAATGACAGGCATAGGTATGCCACCCAACCCAGTGCCCTGATCTGTAACAAGGGAGAATTCCAATGAGCTGCAGAAATAATATTCTACCCATTTCCTAAATTTACTCCAACTCCTAACTCCTCAACTTTACAACCAGAGCTGGCAAAATGTTGGAATAAAGAGAGTTACGAGTTTGCACCCTTTTGCCAATTTGTGACCATCTGAAAATCAGGGGCTATGTCTTTTTTATTATTGTCTCCACAGGGCCTAGCACAGTGCCCGCACATAGCAGATGCTGCACAGAAGCCTGTGGAAAAAAAAAAAAAGAATAAGCGAGTTATAAATGGCTGTTGTTTTCTATTACACAGGTAAAAGTGTTGTTGAGGGAGATATGCCGTTAAATGTTGGCTTGGACCTCGGGATCTCAGAGCACATCAGTTTTGGCAGAGCCAATCTGCTTCCTTCACCCTACCATCATAGTGAGAACAACGATATCACTTCACATCTAGTTTTATGGGTGGTCCTGGGAAAGTTGCTCTATAACTGAAAGCCCGATATAGAATGATGTAACCTAGTTGTTAACCAGACAACTGAAAGATCCAGTGCAAAAAGTGAAGGTGTGAAAACCATAGGAAAAGTCTTTATTCCTCTCAGGCAATGCTGTGATCTCAGGGGTAAGTTTTCCAGGTCTCAGTTAGGAATGCAGGGAAATGGGAACGGGCTTTGGACTCAAACACATCAGAACTCAGTGTGTGAGCTCTGCCACTTACTGACCTTCCTGAGCCTCCCTTCTCCCATTTGTAAAATCAGAATAATAGCACTCTCTCACAGGTCTGAGGTGGCAGTTACACAAAATTAGTATATAAACCCATAGCTCAGTGGCTGGCACCAGTCAATGATTTATGCATGATCATTCCATTCCATTAGTTGGCCAATATGTATGAATATCCATTTATTTTGAATATTTCACTTACTAGTTTATTCTAAAGGCCTGGCAGATGTTTCAGGTCCCACTAAGATGAGGGTATGTGATGTCTCTGCCTTTAGAAAGGAGGATTGGAGGATGTGAAAGGGAGAGAGAAAATGCTCAAACACAGACAGGGAGTTGGGACCTGCTACAAAATTTGCAGAGTCCAGTGCAAAATAAAAATGTAGGGAACTTGCTAAAAAATTTATTAAGAATTTCAAGAAGGTGACAACTGAGCATTAATCCAAGCAGGGGGTTCCACTAAGCTAAGGACGCCACGTAACTGTATAGACTGCACACCGAAGAAGTCAGCCCTAGAGCCAGGGCAGAGGTAAACTGGTTTCCAGGCTTGATACAGAAGATATACTGATGAAGTAAGTACAGTGAGTGATGCAGTTTCATGGTGTTACCCGAATGCTGTCTTTGTCATCAGGTAGCTCTAATACGATCACAGAGGACAGAGGTATTTTTTCTACAAAATACTTGAATACATGGAATTCATATTCTAAGCTAAACCTAACTGATAGTAGAGGTCATTTCAGGAGGAAAACACTTACGAAAACAAGCAAACTCCTATAGGAGTGGTTATGATTGCATAAAACACATAATAATTGTGTTCAGAGGTTCAAATTGTTCCTGTATCATTGTTCATAGAAGATATGGGGGAGAGGTCAAATTACAAAGCATACAAAGCATTTATCTACTTACGCAATTGCTTTTTATTAAACCCCCTACTGTATACAAGGTATGGTGCCAGGTCATGTAAGGGAAACAGAAAAAGATATCGTCAGCCATAATATGATCTCTAACATTCCTTTCAGGTCTAACAATTTAGGATTCCTTGATGAAGACATAAGGCCTACCTTTAAGAAATTCGTTTAGTGCAGTAGCAGAAAGTGAAATGGGCCAGGCACAGTGGCTCATGCCTGTAATGCTAGCACTTTGGAAGGGCAAGGTGGGCGGATCATTTGAGGCCAGGAGTTTGAGACCAGCCTGGTCAACATGGCAAAACACTGTCTCTACAAAAAATACAAAAATCGGCTTGGTGTGGTGGCAGACACCTGTAATTCCAGCTACTTGGGAGGCTGTGGCACAAGAATTGCTTGAACCCAGGAGCAGGAGGTTGCAGTGAGCTGAAATAGCACCACTGTGCTCCAAAACAAGAAAATTAAAAATGAAATTGCTCTGTATGGGGTGTTTATAACTGATTGCATAAATAAGCATATAAATAATTATTATTTATATTATACAATAATTTATTAATATAAATATATATTTGTTATTTTTATTATTTTATATAAATAATTTATATAAAAATCCTACGATAAAAAGGAAATCTAGGCAAAAGACCATATAAAAATCTAGATTTCTACTAATCTCTTCAAACACTGAGAACATTGTTTTTTTTTTTTTTCATCTGACAGTAAAATTAAGTCACAGAATAGACAATGGGTTCTTCTGGAGTCAAACAATAAAGCTGTGGCAAAACATAGTCCCCTGTTGATAAATTACTGAATTTATTCACAGTGGTTCTCCATCCCCCTCTCCATCCTTGGTTCACTAATAAAGAATGTGCTTTAAATAAGCTATATGCCTCCCCTTTTTCCCAAGGTATAACAATTAATGGCACTATTAAAAGACTCCACATAAATGTGTTGATGCCAATTTTGGAGCACAGGCTTTAGAAGTCAGACAACCTTGATTAGATTTTGAGTGTACCACTTATTAGGTATTAGTAACTTGGGCAAATTGCATAATCTTCCACTTTCTCATAAATTACAATATTAATTCCTCTCCAGCTTTGTTTTGTTTTGTTTTGCTTTGAGGATTAAAAGCATCTAGCTGTGGCTGGCACACAGCGGCCATTCACCTGGTAATGTGCTCACTCCCTCCCCCCACCTTCTTACCTTCCTTCTATAAGACCTACTGTAAACAGAATGTCATGGGGCTGTAATGTATTTCACTGAAAATTATGGAGTACCAAGATACAGCCCATGGAAGATTAAACTAACCAGAGACAGAGTCAAGAAACTCAGGATGAATAAGATCAAGGCAGAGCTGATTAAGGATAAACGTTGACTTTATTTTCAACTTTGAATGTGCTAAATCCCACCATTGTGGGTTTCTCCTGATTCCCCGTAGTTTATTATAATCCCTCACTGAATGTACCGTGAGCAATCCTGGCATTTGATCTGATCCAGGCATTTGAACAGCAGAATCAAAACGGTCAACTTGAAAAGAGGAAGGGAGATAAACAAGGCTGGAGAAAGAAGATACCTAAGAGTTCTACCTGTTTTTGTTTTTGTTTTTCCAGGAAATAGAATTGGCAATTGTAAATGACAGATTGAACCTAAAGGAAGAAGAAAGATGTTATTTCTCTCATAGTCTATCATACTGGAATGCAGACAGAGAGCTGCTGCTGCAACATGGCCAAAGGACCCTGCCTGGGTGCTATTTGCAGGACACCAAAAGCCCCTAATAAACTAAACGGACCTAAAATTCCCCATTACTAGTTTCACATTAAATGAGGCACTGATCCCCAAGGAGTCCCTAGTGCCTGTGCACACAACAGAACACAGAATTTTGAGGGAATGAGCACGGGACATGGGAGTTCTGATGGCAGGGATCTCACTGGCTGAAAATGCACAAAGAGGTTGAAAGCTGCCAAAGACAAGTTAACACACTCCATGGCTTTGTCTGGCCTGGGCTTGGGGCTCTCATGGAGGTTACAGAGTGTTCAAGACAGCTCAGAACTGCCGTGTGGGGGAAATTCTCAGCCAACCTCATCTTATGACCATCCTTGTAGTCAGGACTGCACAATTCTTTTCATTTTGTGCTTGCTCTGAGCCTACCATCCATCAAAATTCTGTTTATTTCAACCTTTACTAAGACAGGAGGGATTTGAGGTACACTGTTCTAATTCCCAGCGTTTCATTACGAAGAACAGGTTCCCATTCAGGCTAATTTTAGAAAAGAGGGTTTTAATGTTGGGATACAGAAATCTCACAGGAATCCAAGGATAGGGCGGCTTGGTACAGTGGGCCCCGTGAGAAGACGAACTGAGAAGATGTTCAGAACTCTGGCAGAAGCTGCTAGCAGTCTTCCAGTGTTCATTCTTCTTTTCTTCTTAGTAATAGAACCCTGTGTGCTTTATGTGGGCACATGGCTGCCAGTTGCACACTACAGTCCCCAGCCTGCCTTGCAGCGAGGTATGACTATGTGAGTAATGAGGTATAAATGGAAGTGAGATGTACAAATTTGGCATCATCTTCTTAAAGACAAAACCACTTGTCCTGGATTTTCTCCTTGCAGTAAGACAGAATGCAGATGCAATATTGACTCGGGCTCAGTCAAGCAAAGGAGGACACCACCACTGGGGATGCGAGAGTAACAAGACAGGAGAGCAGGCTCTCTCAATACCCACACAGCAGAGCCACCATTCCAGCCTGGATTGTTCACTGCCAGGCTGTTACAAAAGAAAGAAATAACTGCTATTTTCTTTGATTCCCTGTATTTTTGGGTCTCTATTACAGCAGCTTGGCTTACATCTTGCCTAACACAAGAATTGAGGGCTAGCTTATAGATTGGGCTTCCCTTGAGTCAGTGCTCACTCCAGTCCACTCTGCTATAGCTGGGTGGAAGGGGCACCACAGTAAAAACAGCAGTTTAGGTAATGCTTCCGGCACATGTCTATAGATCACATCATGAGGCCAGTTCACTGAAGAAGCATTTGAACTCAGAATCTGTCAGGTTCCTGAAAATCCTCTACCAGGAATATACTAGCTCTGGAAGCATCATATTCTAAAATCCTCAGTGATTATGTTTTCTCAGTGCAAGTCATCAATTCTCTGGCATCCAGTGCTCAGATCATGTCTAATTACAGCACTGGGGAGTTTTATATATAGTTCTGGTTCTCAAACTCTGGCACACATCAGAATCAACAGACCCCCACCCCTAGAATTGTTCACTCAGTAGTTCTAGAATGGGGCCAGAGAATTTACATTTCTGCTAAGTTCCCAGGTCATGCTGATGCTGCTGGTCTGGGGACCACACTGTAAGACCCACTTATACACTGCATGTACTACTGCCCCATGTGATGTAGGGAACGCATACAGCTGCCACTGGCATAGTATACAACATCTTAAAGCCAGATGCTAATAGGAACACCAGACTTTCTACTATTTTAGAATATTCAAAATACAAGGATGCATCTCCAGTCTGTGACTTGGTAACTAAACAAAAATGTAATTTATTTAACAAATATTGTAAGTACGTATTCTGTGTCAGGCACTGGAAGCCAGCCATGATGAAACAGACAAAAATATCAGACACTATTCAGCTTAAATTCAAAAGGGAAAAGCTATCATGTATTGATTTCTATTAGGTCTTAAGGCCTTAATTCTCTCAAGTTCCCACAACGAAAATAAAATATAGATGGCATTATTTCCGTTTCCAAGATGAGAACGTGGAGCCTCATATAGTTAGGTAACTTTCACAGCTTCAGATGGCTGTGTCTTGGAAACCCATGCACTTTCTACAGCACCACAATGAAATATATCTGGCTAACTCTACAAAGGGGCTCTTAGATAAAATCCCCTATATTTTGTCATCAAAAAATTTCTTTTTTTATTACCATAACCCAGAAACATCCCTGAAAAGCTGAGGACCTTGAAAGTGTAAGGTATCAAGTGCTGTGATGGGAGGATCATAGATTTCAAGAAGGGAATAGTTTATACCTCTTTCCAACAACCCACTTTCTAAACCATCTGGCCAGGTAAGTTACTGCTAGGTTGCAATAAACTTTTGGGGTTCAGAAGAAGTTTACTTTGAATATCAACCTTACATTAAACTAGCAAGTCCCCTGGTTAAAACTGGAGATTCCTCCTTCAATGATTTATTCAACATATATTTCCTGAAATTTTTATGTTCCAGGCACTGTGGCGGAAACTGTGGATAATTCACAGGTAAAATAATACTTCGTCTCTTTTTTTAAGGACTTCACAGTTTGAATACAGACCTTCTTCTTAGTTGTTCTCCAGGTACTGTGCTTGAGTCCTTCTTAGGGATATTTTCTTATGTTTTGAATACTTCATGGTTTGAATTTTTAATCTTTATTCATAACCCCAATTCATACATCAGCTCATTCTGTTTTCTTTTTAGTGGGGCTATTAATATATAAGAGTTGGATATTTGGCAAGATAGCATAATGAACTATTTTTAAAAGAGAAATGACAATGATTATTCAAAACCTTGTTAAAATACTAAAAAGAGGAGGTAAAACCTGGGGCAATGGGAGAAAGGACAAAATCCTTGGAAGGTAAAGAATCTATGATCCTTAAAGAAAGATAGGAAGCTGCCCTCAAGATGAGACAGAGAAGGAAAGAATCTTAGAAGAGGAAGAAGAGGCCTTTGGTGTTGAGTTTAAAAAGCAACTGGGGTGGGCAGAAAGAAAGAAAGACCAAAATGTTCAGTATAACTCTTGTTTTAAAGGGCTTTCACACCATTTGTTGTTAAATTGTATGTTTAGACCTCACTCAGTGTGGTTGCCCATGTGGATTTTTAACTTCAGAACAATTATACTCCAATTATTTTAATTTTAAAGAAAACAAGGATTAAAGTGCATCAGCTCACTTTAATAGGTGACCATATGTGTGATTAAATTTGGAGGCTGGAAATGAGACTTAAGGTTCCGTGGAGGACTTAGGTTTTGCTTCAGAAGCCCCTCAACAAGGATTTCCTGTTACTACTCTACCTAAGAGAGGAGGTTGGTTGGGGGGAGGGCAGATAGTAAGCTACCGGGTGACAATCAAGTCTTGATTTCTTTCTTTAAAATTGTCTGTGCACAGGTGCTACCGTGAACACACATTGTTTCATTCCACATAATCTGGACTCCCTAAGCTCAATTAACAGCTGTCTCCAAATTTTCCTTGGCATCTTCAGATCTCAAAGAGAAAGTTGTTTTATAAGTTTCTTCTCTCTAAATGTAAGCAGACTGAGGTGGCTCTTGAATACAACAGTCTTATCCTGAAGGCTCATTCTTGTGAACAGCATGGGCCTCTTAATAATATCTATACTGTACTGTCTTCCCAACTGCAATGGGCTTCTCAAATACTGTGGTGTGTGCAAATTACCTGGGAAGTTTATTCACATGAGGATCCCAGGTACCTCTTCAGATACCTTAATTCAATAGGGTTGGGATAAAGTCCAGGAATCTGCATGTTAATGGAACTAAGCAGGTAAATCTGATATAGACAGTTCACGTCAATATATTGATAAACTCTATAATTGCATTAGGGTTGGAGACAAATGTGCAGGTGCAGCGACTTCATGGATTCACCTAAATTCACTGAGTGCCCATCACTGTGCTAGACACAAGGGATACCAAGGTGGCAAAAGCCAGTGCTCATAAAATTAAAGTCTCAGCAAATAATCACATGAATGAAAAATTATTATCTGTGACAAATGGCACAAGGAAGAGTTATACAATGACAGGAAAACCTGTGGCTAAGGCTTTTTTTTTCTTAGAAGTCAAGGAAGTCTCCCCTAAAGACTCCAGAGGTGTTATCTTGCCAAGAGAGGAAAGACAAACATTCCAGACACAGAGGAAATAGCATGTGCAAAGGTCTTGTGGCCATGGGGAGTTTACAGAGTTGGAGAAGCAACCTAGTGTCCTCAATAATGTGTAGTCCAATGCTGGTCAACTCTAATACAAGCTTCCAAGTGTCGCTGTGATATTCCATCCTTCTGGAAGGCTAGCGAAATTGAAGGACTAGTGATCTGCTGAAAGTAGCTATTAATTTACAGCTAAATGGGAACTGCACTAAGCCCTACTGTCAGTTAACATGCTGAAACTGACACCCAGCTGGCATGCTGGGGCTGAGTAACCACACCCTGCCCGGCTACAACTTGTACTAAGAATGGACAATAGCTGTCTAAATCCCACAAGCCCCAAAGAGGCTGACAGATATTGCAGCCATGATTGCAACAGGAAGTAGAGAAGGGTGGTGGGTGGGCAGAATATTAATAGAGCCCGCCCTTGCCAACTGGGCAATGTCACAGGCTGTGCCATGGCAAGGCATGCATCTGTTTCTGTGCACTCTTTTTGAGATTTTTCTTCAGCTCTATGCCCCTGTCATTTCCATAGCCATGTCTCCTGACCCCAGTGGCCTGAACTCTTCTAATGGTTTGCTCTTCAAATGGCTTGTCTTTCTTACCACAAAAGAAAGAGATTTGATCTTCTCATTGGAGAATAAAGTATGAGACAATGGGCCCCCTCCCAGGATTCATCTTTGAAAAAGGCTTTGACAATACTAACACAAAAGAGCACATCCATATGTGTCAAGTTTCTCTGCATCACTGTGGCAGAGGCAGTGACAGAACCTCTAATTTTTAACAGGGGACAAGTGCCCTGAGTAAAGACTGTATTTCCGAGCATCCCATATGGCTAAGTGTTGTCTTGAGGCCAAGTTCTGACCAATGATATAGGAGCAGACATGTAAGACATCTAGGATGGATGTTTCCTTGAAGGGTAGTTGGCACTTCTGTTTTTCCCCTCCTCCACCCTGGATGTGATGACTGGTGTCCATAAATGCAAGGACCATGTAGAAGGGATGTAAAAAGATGAGCTGGAAGGGGCTTGGCTCCCTGAGGACTTATTGGAACAAAGCCATCATCCCAGTCCTGGACTACCTACCTCTGGACTTGTAAGTCAGAGGGAAATAGAATCCCATGATGTTGAAGCTGCTGTTATTTTGGGTTTCTGTTACAGCCACACCTAACCCTAACTGATAAAGCTATCATGGGGATTTTTTTTTCTCTTTTTCTTTTTTGATGGAGGATCACAGTGAAATTTTTTCTTGGAGTCCCTCAAATGTAGACAATGATATTCTCCATCTTCATGTGTGGCTGTGTGGTTTAACCCAAGCAGAATCATGAGATGGAAAATGAACATGGACTGGAAGAATGAGGCCTCAGTCAGAGACCAGCCCTGCCCCAAGCTCACCAGCCATTTTTCCACTCTAAGTTTTCACTTTCTCATATGAAAAATCGCCTCTAAGTTCTCATACAAATCTGATAGTTTCTAAGACTTGGCAGGCTCAGTTTCACCCAACCCCTGCACCAATCTGCCAATGAAGGGAAATTATTATTAGGATGAAGGGTTTGCATCTCACCAACACGTTACGTTTTAAAAATCCATATGTTACCTGTTTGGAACTTGCAACACATTTTTCTATAGGTCGATAACATACATGAAGGTTAGCTTTGCAAGCACACTCCCAAAAGATATTTAATTAACTCACAGTTAAACTATAGTGCTGGGAGGTTCACAGAACCAAAAAAAAAAAAATTGTAAAAGGTTGACATTGAGTAGTAAAGTACTCAATTTCAAATTGGAGGAAGGGGTAGAAGCATCTTTTCTTCCACCCATGGCGGAGAAGGAAGCTGTGTTTGGTGCTGAGAACAATACCTGTATTCTGTGTCCTGGAGGTGAGAATAATCATTTCCAAGTAACTGCACTTTTTTCCCATAAGGGGTAGGAAGAGTAGCCTGTGTGAGGACTGAGGGGAAGGGCATGGCAGGCAGAGGGGAAGCCCTGTGCTTTGGAGGTGAGAACAACACTTCATTTCACATCTAGATGTGCATGAAAGCTAAGAAAATGGGCGTCTTGATATATTTCAAATATCCTATGAGATCACTGCCTGGTTTCCTTAAGTCTAATTCTATTTTCATTTGAAATATTGTCCTGTAGGGGAAAGGCCATTTTCTGAGCATGTCCAAGTTTCCTTAAGCAAACATTATGCAGAAGCCATGGGAGAAGCAAAAGGAGGAAGATTGCTGTCTTTCAGGACAATGGTGTTTTACAGTTACGCTTGACTTTTCCCATTGGCCATCGCGGCATAGAGCCGAGCATCACCCACTTCAACCCAGGAGGGCAGCAGTGGAGAAACAGTGAGGAGGGAACCTGATTTCCTTTGCTAGAGGAACTTGTATCTTTCCTTCCTATCCCTTATGAATGAGGGAGTGATAGGCATGAAGTCACAGTTCCCTGATGAACTTGGATCTGCTTCACTTCAGTTCTTCTTTTAGAAAGGCCTGTCTATGGATAAAGAAAATGTGGCACATATACACCATGGAATACTATGCATCCATAACAAAGAATGAGTTCATGTCCTTTGCAGGGACATGAATGAAGCTGGAAACCATTACTTTCAGCAAACTAACACAGGAACAGAAAACCAAACACCGCATGTTCTCACTCATAAGTGGGAGTTGAACAATAAGAACATATGGGCACAGGGAGGGGAACATCACACACTGGGGCCTGTCCAGGGGTGGGGGGCTAGGGGAGGCACAGCATTAGAAAAAATACCTAATGAAGATGATGGGTTGGTGGGTGCAGCAAACCACCATGGCACATGTATACTTGTATAACAAACCTGCACGTTCTGCACATGTATCCCAAAACTTGAGTATAATTAAAAAAAAAAAAAAGAAAGGTCAGTTTAGGGAGTGTATACTCAGGGCAACTTGAATCTATGCTCCCAGGTAAACATTTAAAAAAGAAAAGAAAGGAAGGAAGAGAAAAAAAAAAGGGCAATCTTGACCCTGCACTTATAGGTCTTATCTTTTCCCTGTTAAAAAAAAAAACAAACAAAAAAACTAGGCCTGGTGCAGTGGTTCACACCTATAATCCCGCCACTTTGGGAGGCTGAGGTGGAAGCATCAGTTGAGCCCAGGAATTTGAGACCAACCTGGGGAAAATAGTGAGACCTCATCTCCACAAAAAATAAAAAAATTGGCTGAGTGTGGTGGCATGTGCCTGTGGTCCCAGCTACTCTAGAGGCTGAGCTGGGAGGATCACTTGAGCCCAGGAGGTTGAGGCCACAGTGATCCATGATCACACTACTATACTCCAGCCTGGGCAATAGAGACCCTGTCTCAAAAACAACAAAACAGCAAAAACAAACCCCTTTGTCCCAATCAAAGGAGTTCTCTCATTCTACCCTAATGAAATGCATCCTGTGTTTCTGTGCATTTGCACATGCTTCCCCTCTGCCCACACCTTTCCTCTCACTTCCTCACACAGGCTAATTCTTCCTTGTCCAAATGTCCCCATCTTTTGGAAGTCATCCCAACTCTCAGGAGGAATAAGTCCTGTGCCCTCTCCTAGCACCCTAAGCAAATTTCAGGCTGTTCCCACATGACAGAATAAACTGCTTGACCGTCTTGACTCTCCAGTGACCAGCACACTGTGAGGTCCATCAATATTCAGTGAATTAGCAAACAAATGTTCCTTCCTGCCTGGTATTATCTCAGGCACCATCAATATTTCTGTACAGGATTTACCTCTTGCACAAAGGGTATCTCTTCTCTAAATTCCCATTGTATCTCTTGTTTGTGGTATTCATTGTGAAACACAATCATTTAGCACCTTGCATTGTTGTTCACTCATTTCTGTGTATTTTGCTCCCCAACCAGAATGTTTGCTGCTAAAATGTCCAGACTATATCTCAGATGTCATGTCCTTTGTTATTCCCGCAGTTTCTAATATAATACTATACACACAGTAGGCAATCGATGAATGATTGATGGATGAGTGCATGAATCCAAAAAAACGTTTCTTTAAATTGTGACCTCCATGAAGATTTACATGATCTTGGAGAGATTTTTAACATAAAAAATAAACCAGCCTTTCCATGACAGCACCCATTTGGTGCCATAAGCTATGCTTGCACTTTCTACGGGTATACATTTTCCCCCTGAAGTGGCAGTTATATCTAGTGGATCTGAGCCTGGTCTCTGGAGCTAGACTGCCTGGGTTTGAAGGTGGCCTCCCTTCTTGCTAGCCTTAGTCTATAAGAGACTTGGCTGCTTCATTTGTAAAATGAAGATGGTACTAATAGGACCTACCTCATTACATTGTAAGAAAGGTAATATAAAGCAGAAAACAGGGGAGGAGGGAAGGTAACCCACATTAAATACTTGGCGTAGTGTCTGGCTTCTAGTAAGTGTCTGATAAATGCAGTTATCAGTGTGGCTTCTAAGATGATGACAGTAGGTTTAAATGGAACAAGAACTCTTAGAGAAGCCAGGGCTCAATCATACTGGTCTTTTCATTATTCCACTTATTTATGCGGACAGTGTCCTTGGTGGTATCACTGTAAGGAAAGGTATAGCAATGACTTTTAGAACTAAGAAGTTAAATTCCCTGGTGGGATGTGTCATGCTATGTAACTGGACAGGAGGCCCATCAGGTACGCAGGATGCATTTCAGTAACGTCTTAGTAAAAGGAGTGTGCCTTCTGCTGGGATGATTGGGCACACTGACATGTGCATGATACATATGAAAGACTGAATGTTATCATTTATTCATCAAAAAACATGCTGTTAGCTAGCCAGAAAACAGATACTGCAAACAGCCGGTTTGCCTAAAGGATTTGCTCCTTCAGATCATAAAACCTCCTCATTACTCAGTACAGAGATGAGTATAAATTAAGTTGTAAGTTAGTTTATGCAAATTATTTTACATTTTCCTGCCTCCCAGCTCCTCCCAAAAGTAAAATAAATGGAAAACAGTCTCTTTTCATTTCTTCCCTTTGTTTTGATCCCTACAAACTAAACACAATATTTCTAGAAAGATGTGGAAAGGTACAGTGCCCCAGAAATAAGAAAAGTTAGTATATTTTATGGGGTATAAAAGGTTCTTTATTCTGTGTGTTTGTTCGCCTACCTGTCATCCTGCTTATCTGAAAGTGCCTGTCTGCCTTACACCAGGCAACAGCTAAGCAGCCATTTAATCCTGCATGACTCCCTCCTCCGTATCTTGACCACATCACAGGGAGGAACCTACACCAAGGCAGTCAGCAGGCTTAGGTTTCCCAGCAACCTGGGACCTGGCTGGAAAATGTGAACTGTGCCAATCCGATTCCCTTTGCCTGGAATCCAGACTAGAAGCAAGGTAAGCTTTGCCAGTTAGCCATGGGAACTGCAGCTGCAGGATCATGAGAAAGGCAGGATCACAAGAACCTCTGCCAATTGACCTGCATGGAAAACAAAGTTGGGCACTGGGAGGGCTGAAGAAGCAGAGAAAGTCAGGGTTGGTTAGAAGGAAGAAGCAGCATTTAGAGTTCAGTTGAGTCATTTCAGCGGGTAAATGCTAGAATAGCCAGAACCAAGCTCTCTGGACCCTGGCCTAGCACCATCCCAGGACAGTCCTCGTGAGGACAGCGTTTACAGTACCCTGTCCTGGAGATCAGGGATGGATGGCCCCTGCCCTTATTGCTTCATAGGTATCCGTTTGACTTGTGTTAGATTTTGAGGGAGAGGGTATCTCTGTTTTTTTGCAAGTACAAGAGATTTTTCTAAAATACTTACTTGGCGTCAGTGTTAGAGGGGCGTTGGCTCAAAAAAGCCATGAAGACGTAGCTTTGTGATAACAGTAGTTGGCAAGATGATAATGTCCAGATCATACACAAATATTAGCTCCACTGAACTCTGATCTCCTCAGAACCAGGGTACCTGCTTTAAAGAGGACATGAGCAAATGAGAAATCATGCAGATGAAGGCAGCAAGTATAATGAAGAGGGTTGGAAAGTTTCTCACACAAGTACTGAAGAAATAGGAGATTTTTTACAAGAAAAAGTGAAAATTAGGGAGACAAAGGATGTTTCTAATATATGTAGAGTTGCCATGTGGAAGATATACCAGGGTTGCATTTTGTTCCTCTAAAAGCAAGAACTAGGATTGGACAGAAGTTATAAGGAGCTAGGATTTAGCCCAGCGTTTCCCAACAATGGAATGAGAGCTGCAAGGTAGGGAGTATACAGTCTCTGGAGGTGTTCAACGAGAGGCCAACTGACCAGCTACCTTGTCGCAGGAGAGGGGAGTTTGTACTAGAGAATATCTGATATTATCTTCAGTGTTAATACACAATGAGTTTATCTGCAATGACTATATATTACCTCCAGGCTCTAAACAAACGCTGCTGAAAGAAGCTGAAGATCAAGCAGACCATAAAATAGATATTCCTCCTTATCTCTAGAAGACTCCAAGTGGTCCAGCAAGAGAGGAGTCATGAAATACCTCAGATCCTCTCTCATCTACGTTCGTCTCTGGGGCTGTTGAGACCATGCCTCTGCCAGGGGAATGATGTCGTGGGACCTCCTCTTATTGAGATTAGCCTCTCAGAAGGGTGTCTGATCATTGCCTTTTAAGCAGATGGAAAATTCTGGAAAGGAACTTTATTTTTTAAAGCTTAGAGGAGGTGCTGGTTGGTGCCAATTTTCCAAGGAAAAAACCAAATTCAAGCAATTTACCCCCCACTGGGGGAGTACAAAAAAGCAGGCAAGCTAAGTCTGAAAGCTCTAACAATGGTTTAGCACCACTTATCCATGGGCCTTCAGGCCTACCACCTACTAATCATGCAAGTAAGTTCAGATTATTGCAAAGACCAAACGCCTCTGCGGTCCCGCTAGAACAAAAATAATTCTCTGTGTGTCTTCTTTTCTGTGCCTGCCTTGGTCACCTCCACTATCCACGTTTAATAATTTGGCAAAGGACATGGCAGGTGGAGAGAAATGCCAGTATTCTCACTATATCAGGGATGCTTTCTGGACTTTCTCTCAAGAAACAGGAAACAGCATAGCAGAAAACAACTTCTGGGAGTCTGCTAGTCAAGGCCTGGGAGCCAAGGTGATAAGCGGGTAACCTACCATTCCCACTGATGACAGGAATGGTCCACTTACCAACATCCCTAGCAAAAAAAAAAAAAAAAAGTCCTTTTTTGTTATTTCCATACTATGTCCTCACACAAGGATTCGATTCCAGATCCAGTAAAATAGGAAAGTGCCAGAACAGAATGCCTTCAGATGAAAGAAGTGAAGGGATAGGGTCTAAACTGCAGCAGTGCTAAATTATTGTTAGAAACCAGAACCATTTTGGAGAATTATTTGATTTTCTGTCAAACAGGCCAGGTCCATTGTGCAGCACAGAATGAAGCCCCAGAGCAATCCGGCATCCTTCTGTGATGGTAAGGCACGCAGCCCAGCCCCATGTTAGGTGCAACTCAGGTATCTATGCATGTCCTGGCCAACGTGGCAAGTCCAGCAGATTTCCCAGTGCTCGTCCTCTCCCAGCCCTCTTTGTCTTCCATTGCAGAGCTGTGCATTCCACTGCAAACAGAGCTTGCCATTGAGCCATTTTTCTCTGCACTGCACATAGTTTCTGCTGCCAGGATGAGTCACCATGCAACACATACCCTCATCCCCTCCACGCTGTACTTAAAATACTCTAGGGCTGGCCAAACAGAACCCCACTGTGAGTGAGCACGTGTGTGAAGGTGGGATTGGCAGCTCAGCCCTGCGCAGCCCTCTGCAGAGCAGTCTGCATTGTGTTTGGCCGAGAGATTCAGAGAGCCAATATTTGGGGAGGGGTAGAGAGGGGAAAGTCTGTTTTTCAAATCTGGTTCGACCTCATGCAGCCTGCCAAGTTGCACCCTCTCTTTTGCAGGCACCCTCTCTTTTGCAGGCACCCTCACTTTAGCTTCTCTGAACAGAAGAATCTTACTGCTAGGGGTTGATTTGTCCTGCCTCTTCTCCCAGCCCAGCTTCTGACTGGCCACCTTGCTACAAACAGGACTGCTCTGTCCTGCTTTTACCTGCCAGCCTGTCTGCCTCCAGCGTAGATTTTTCTTCAATCGCAACAGCATCTATTCATTTCCTGAGTTAGAACTTGTCATCCTCACTGGGACGGAGGTCTCTCACCGCTCTCCTGCCATTCCTGCTCTCCGCTTCCCCTCATCCACCCACACACAGAGCACTAACCTTGGGCAGAACCAATCACAGGACTCCAGAACCATGCCTCTTCCCCAGCCTGCACTGAAAAAAGGGATTAAAAATTGTTCTCTTCCTCCTGAGCCTTTAAACTGAACTGAATAATTTCTTTCTCCTTTCTGCAGAGAAACACTGGATCTCCATAGGCATTGATTGAAAAGTTGTCTTAGTTCCCCATGGTCCACACCCTCTTCCACGCCCAGCCACACACTCCACCTGCCAGGGCACCCCTCCCTTTGGAGAACCACACATGTTCCGCTTTCAACCTGCTGCTACAGCACCCTTCAGAGAAGGGTCCTTGGAACAAAAGCCCAGCTCAGCACAGCCCAACGGGACATAACGTACTTGAGTTATTCATTACTTGAGTTGGAGGAGGTCACAGAGCAGGAAGCACACTGGAAAGCAAGGGGAAAGGTGGCAGAGAGGGTGGGGAATGCGTCAGGGTGACCTTCTAGGGGCTGATGGGAACTCAGAGTCCTGGTACGGGGTGGGTATCAGAGTGGGAAGGTGACAAAGTCATAGCAACAGTCCCAAGGTTAGCCAAGGTCAAATGGAAACAGCTGATTATAATTAAGCTAGCTACTTAGTAGCTCTTGCCATGCCTCAGGCACTGTGCTTAACACTTTCCCGTATCTCTCCTTTTATCCTTGCAATAATGTATCACTTCAATTTTATGACTGAGGGAACAGCCCTGGAGAGAACAAGTGACTTGCCCAAGGTCACCCAGCTAGCATGCATGAAGCTGGGAATGTGAATGTAGGTCTTTACCAGCTTGTTCTGTGTGGTGAAGTGGTTAGATGGGTGGTACAATTCCAGATGGTCTAGAGTGGCTGGGCAAGTGGAGTGTGAGATGAGCTACTGAGATAAATCTGGTTCCTATAGGGCTGAGATCATGTTCTCCAGCAGCAATCCCAGGTCTGGGTGGAAACCCGGAGGTTTTCAGGAAGCCTGGAGGAGGCTGACTTAGGATGAGCTGCTGCATTGGCTATGGAGACGGGACCCTCAGGACTTTATCTGAACCTGTGAAGAGTTTCCATGCAGGGAAGGGGGGATGAGTAGAGCTAGGGACCTAAAATTTGAAAGGGGAAGATATTCCCCAGTGGAAGACAGTAAACCAAAGACTAGAGACCAACCATCAGTCTACTGGATGTTTGCTACACCTCTGAAGAGCTAAGGTAGGACACTTTTTTTAGGAAAAAAGAAAATCTGTCACTGGAGACTCTCTTTACATATTTTGTCTTACCATATGCTTCTTTTGGAAGGGGGGTTGGGAATCAAGGTACAGGAACGGAGTGGGCACAAGTAAGGGCACCATGACCTCGCAGAACCGCCTCATCCCTTCCCATGCTGCCCTTCCCCCACTCATCTCTTTTTGCTGATTCTGCCTACAGGTTTTCCCTCCTGTTACAGTAATGGACACTCAACAACACATACCGTTCCCAGCAACCTGTCCTGCTGGAAAACTACTCGATAAGGTAACTTCTGCCTGAAGGGGACCAGGGTCATCATACCCGCAAGTGCAGCCTCTTCCTGCAGCTCTCATACTACCAAGCTGGGGTTTTTCCAACATAAACATTACAGGGGCTAAACGAGAGGTGGCTTCCTTTCTCAATAAGCTGTTCTCTCTCTCGGTTGCCCTTGACAGAGCCCTGCAGCCTCTCCCACTGGGGCTTGGTGGATAGGTGGTCGCTTCTCCCCCGAATTTCAGGAATGTTCAGGTTTGCACAGGTCCTGCAGGTGAGCTTGGAGAAGGATTAGAAAAATGCTCATTCTTAATCAGTTCGGGCTTGTCTTTATGCCGGTGAGGTTGACCTTGGGGACAGAAGGGTGGCCAGGACAAGGACAAGCATCCTGGTATTGGAGAATTCTCTGGTATGGGGCTGGGACGTCAAGATGGGCCATGATGGCCCCTGGGGATGGGGCTTCTCTGCAGTGGAAGCAGAAGCATCCCGGTGTTTTCTGCTGTGTCACTGCCCTCAGAGGGATGTATAAAGCTGCTCGGGGGCTCATAGGAGGGGGATGAAACCAAGAGTTTGGCTTTCTAGCAACAGCAGACAAAGGGTGGGAAGGGGTACTCTATGCCCCAGGTCTGCAACATCTTGCCCTATGCGCTAGGTTTTCCCAAAGGTTCTTTGGCTCCAAGAATTTTATAGCAGAACAAAGGGATTGATACCCCCAAGGGGGCATAAAAGCGTGCCAATGAGAATACCCGCCGCCAACCTGGCACCAAGAAAGTCCTCGGTGGCTGGGTCACGTGCAGATATTGTTGCCTGGGGTCTAGACTGGCGTGAGTCTCAACCGGTTTCTATGGGACAACTCACCGCGGGCTACCCCTCCCGAGCCCTAGCTCCGGGCTACCGCCCTGGGTGGGTTTGGCAATTGTCCTGCTCGAGGTGGTTCAGGCCGCCCACAAGGGGCACAGCCGGGTAGTCAGGAACCGGGGCTGCCGGCTGGGCTGGCCTGCAAAGAAGAGGGAAGGGCCGGAACTGCAACCGCAGTGGCGGGGAGTGCGAGGGGGCGGCAGGTGCAGGAGCGGGAGGCGGGGCGGAGCTGGGCAGAGTCCTCGCCGGTCCGGCGTCCCGGAGTGACCTTCCCCCACCCCGCCAGCGCCCAGGAGGGGTGGACCCACAGCCCAGGGAGGCCGAAAGCGCGGGCCGGCAGGCGTGGGGGCTGGGCCAGGACTGCCGGGCTGGGGTCCTCGAGGCTCCGGGCGACCCAGGTGCGGACACCCCCTCCACGGAAGGGGCGGTTCACGCCCAGCCGGGAGATGGGAGGGGGCTGCGCGGCGCTGCCTGCGCGTCCCTCATCGCCGCCCCCGCCTCCTCCGCGCCCCGCGCCCAGCACTCCAGTCGGCCCCTCCAGCCCCGGCGGCTCCTTTGTGCCGGCCCCGAGCCCGCCCCCTCGGGACGAGTCCCCGCCCCTCACGTCGGCGATTGGCCACCCGGGCCGCCAGAGGGCGGGGCGCACGGCCGCCGGGTCGCGGTATATAGTAAAGGTAGGGCGGACGCAGCCAATTCCTCGGTTCGTGGCGGGCGTGCCGGTGGTGCCCCGCAGTCCGCTTGTCCGTCCTTCCCTCTCTGACTCTCCTACCCCGGGCCTGTCTCTGCAGAGGTCAAGGGAGGCGGGGGCCCAGCACACGTCCCCAGTGGCAGCGGGAGCGGCAGCTGCGGGTTCGCGGAGCCCCCGACCCCCCAAGGGCTAGAGGAGCGCTTGGCGGACGAAAGAAAGCCCGCGAGCGGCTGCGCGCCCACCAATAGGTGCGGGGCTCGAAGCCGCGCAGCCTGCGCCGTCCCTCCCTCCGCCCCCGCCCCGCTGCCGCCGCCGCCGCCGCCGCCGCCGCCGCCGCCTCCCCCACCTCCTGCTCCTGCCTTGGCTCCTCCGCCGCGCGTCTCGCACTCCGAGAGCCGCAGCGGCAGCGGCGCGTCCTGCCTGCGGAGAGCGAGGCCGGAGAAGCCGAGCGGCGCAGAGGACGGCAGGGCGCGCGCCGCAGCCACCCACCCTCCCTCCGGACCGCTGCAGCTGCTGACCCGCCATCGCCATGGCCCGCGGGAAAGCCAAGGAGGAGGGTAGTTGGAAGAAATTCATCTGGAACTCAGAGAAGAAGGAGTTTTTGGGCAGGACCGGTGGCAGTTGGTGTAAGTACGGGGTCCGCAGCTCCCGGCCGCCGCATCTGATCTTTCCCGGGCGGCGCATCCCCTGCGCAGGCTCCGCGGCGGGTTCCGCACCCGCCGCGCTGGCCCGGGTGGCGGGGGCGAGGGGAGTGGACTCTGCTGGGTCGCGCCGGCCTGGGCTTTCAGTCCTGTGCGGAATGCGGAGTCCCCAGAATGGGGCGCAGGGTCGGGGCTGGAACACGACAGGCGGAAGGTTATGCATATCGTAGCGGTCTTGGCTTGGTAATTTGCAGTCTTTCCTACCGTGCATCGGTTGAGCCCTTTACTCCTGGGAATGGTCAGGCTCTGCGAGACTACATTTTTATCTCCCGTGTCCTGAGTCCTTAAAAAAAAATGAGATCTGGGGTCTTGAGAGAACCTCGTGAGGTAATGGGATCTAATGCAGACGAGGTTGTGTGTTACAGCATCTTTCTTCTAGTCTAAATACGTACCTCTAAAGAGAGGAAAGAGAAGGGTGGAGAGGAATCCATCCACACTGTAGTATTTCACAGCGATGGCTAAGGGTTTCCCTCCATGACCTCCCCTGGAGTCATCACCACCCAGAAATGGTTCAGTAAGCTCCATTTCAGGACTCCGATTCTTAGCTTTGGCCCGAAACCTGGCAAAGTCTGGTTGTTTTCAAGGTCTACACAGACAGTTGTGGATCAGTCAGTAGGTTGGGTTGATTATGGTGAAGGGAATATAAACGCAGAGCAGCTGATCTTAAAATATTTTGTGCAGCCTGTTGCTTGGTTGGATAGACTTTTTTCCATCGAAAATTAGATTCCTTGTTTTCAGCCTCTCCGGAAGGGTGACTTTTTTTTTTTTTTTAAAAAGGTCATTTTGAAGGGCAGAGTTGTAGGCGAATCTATCAGAGTCGTGACTGCGTGAGGGAAGGAGGGAGGGAACTCCCCCTGCTGCATCACTGCCCCCTCCTCCTCCAACATCATCATCATCATCATCATCATCATCATGACCATCACCACCACCACCACTAGCACCACCACTGCAGTCATTCAGGGAGTCCTGAACACAGGCCGATTGGTGTTCTGGTTGGGAGGATCTGTGGGAATCGGCAGGAGAATGAGTCAGGGAAATAGTGCTTAGCTGACATTTTGAAATGGAAGAAGCTGGAATATATGAATTTTTGTAAAGAAAAAAAATGCATCCTGTCTCTCTTGATTGAAAATTAAAGGGTTAATAATGCATCACACTTCAAGGTTAGTCAAGGTGAAGCCTCTTTCCAAGGTGTTACTGGGAAGCATAGGTATCCCTGAGCCGTGGAAAATGTAGTTCTTTAATGGCTGTTAGCTTTTGTTTTGTATTTTATTTTGGGGAGACTGTTCTTCATTGAGATTATTGTCATAGTGTCTCAGGCATAAAGGTGGTTTCCTGTGTTTTACTGTGGAAAGGAAAACCTGAAGAACTGTGGGGCGTGTGTAGAATGAACAGCTCCCTGGCAACTCCTTGTAACTTGAGGGAGGCCTGGAAGGTGCACTGCGGTATGGGCACCCTTCTCCCCAGGTTAGCTGGGGCTTCCTTCTCTGGTGGTCTGACCCTGGTGCGTCACAGGGGCAGGGGCTGCATTGACTCTAGGCACATTGTGAAATTTGCCTTCTTGTCTTTTTCCCCCTTAGTATAATATGTATCTTTCCTCATTCCAGTTTCATGCTTCTTAGAATAATACTTGCTTTAGAGGGTAAGGCAGTATGGACTGACTCATTCTTTAAGCCGACATTTAATGGGCAGCACCTCCATGAGACAGAGAAAGAGAGACCGTGCGTGTCAATTTTTATGTCTTGGTATCCTATCCAGCAAGCTATCAGTATGCTGATTTGTGAATGTAGACCCCAGGACTGCTGTACTTGCCTCCTTTTCCCTTCCGTGTTCCACGGTACAGGTGCTGGGCTAAAAATCCCCTTTTTGTTTTGTGCTAATATGTCTGCCCCTTTCTGGCAGTGTACAAACTGTCAGAGCCTCTCTTAGGTAGAAAAGGCTGCAGCAATTACCGTCTCCTACGGAGAAAATGGCCCTTTTTCAGCACTGGGCCCAACATGGATGCCCTTGGGGCGAGGGCAGGATGCCCTTGGCTCGGTTTTGCTTATAGGTAGATTTTCACCAAGATGGACGCAGGAGACTCGCCTGTCACCTGCTGGAGAAATCACAGCATGCAAATCACTTTGTGCCTTCCACCTTTTTATTAGGTTAATACAGACATTGGTAGGTTTTATATTTACAGCTAGGCCTGAATGCCTGCCTGTGACCTTTTGAAGGGTACGCACTGTTTGTTTGTTTGTTCGTTTGTTTGTTTTTCCAAAAAAAACCTCTGTATTACTTTTTTTTAAAGGAAGAAAAATTGTTTGAAAGGGAGATGCCTCTGAAGCCTCTCCGCTCCCCCCACAGTGCCTCCGCAGAGAGTTGGTGTGACTTATCTAACCTTTTTTTTGGCTAGTGGGGGACCCCTGGTGGCCTGTGTCTGAGTGAGCCACTGCATAGGCCCCTCTAGTCCTGAGTGCTCCACTCTCTCCCAATGACCTCACGGCAGTAACTAGGGAGATTTTATCAAGTAACATCTCAGAGCAAAAAGGGAAAATTCCTCACTTTTCTTAGGATATCGTGTGGGCAGAATAGAAAGGCTGTCTGTTTCTGAGCTTAATCGGCGTACTTGCAAAATGACTTGTTTTTCTATTGCTCTTATTTGTATTTTAAACTGTAGCCTCAATTATGTACCCTCTTATGTTGTTAGAATTGGGCATCTGGAGTCCAGGGAATGAGTGTAGAGATGTTTCAGTTGTTCGAAGGGGCACATGTAGGTAAGCTAAGAGCACCAAGATGAGGTGGGGGTGGGGGGCAACAAGAGGAAACTTGAATCAGGGCTACGACAGCTGTCTTGCTGACTGTTACACCAACTCTTGCACCTCTTAGGAGCATTCACTGGAAAAATTTTCCAGATCTCTTGACGTCACGGCGTTGCCATTTGCCTACTGCTGCTTAGATACAGAATGCAGCACTTAACCCTTGTCCTACGGGGAGGGAGTGATTGAGTTGGGTGCTGTAGTTCTGGATTACACAACCTTTTCTTTCTTCCTTATCTTTGCTTCTGTCTTTGCCTTTTTCCTTGTTATTTGCTTTTGATAGAGAAGAAAAAGGATTATGATTAAGCATTTTGCTGTGGTTTTGTGTGTTTTGCTTGTTTTAACAGCTCTGTAGCCTGATTTCCCTTAACTATTTAGTGCCTGATAGGAAAGTTGGGCTTTTAAATGTATGGACAGGGCAACAAGGCTAATTCCTGCAGTTGTGTACCCACTCCCTCCCTGGCCCCCTCCCTCCTACCACATATAGGTCTTTTCAATAATACTGTTTTTCAGTGGCTTTTCCCCAAGTACCCTGGCATTTAATGCATGAGATCTGGACCTTTTTAGCAGTAACCTAAGGCTCATTTGTGCAGTCATGCTTCTGACTCAATAACCTTACAGTTCACTTGTTCCCTGTTTTGCATTCACATTGAGTTGTTTGGCTGGCACAGGGCTGCCAGGCAATGCCTAGTACAGCCTGTTACTATGCGGCTAATCAGGGAGATAATCCTTGTAAACCAGTAACTGATAGCCACCCTCATTCCCATCTATGTGTTGAGTCTTTTTTTTTTTTTGCTTTTGCAGCTATTTCAGCCTCCATCCTGTTATCTTATTAACTATGGGAAAAAGAAAATGCAGCCCAGCAAGTCAGTCGTTATTCTTGTTCCAGTTCCAGAAGATGGAATTAAAATGTGCTGGTCATTTTCGCTACAAAATTTTCTTTTTTTCCCCTTGTCTTGTTCTCCAAGGGGAAAGAGTGTGCTTTGTTGATAATACAAACCAAAAGGAGAGTGATAGTAAAAAAAAAAAAAAAACAGGAGGATAACATCACTGGGTTTCTCAGCATTCATTGCTCTGCCATAGCAAAATAACCCTCAGGCATCTGAGCATTTGGAGAAGCAGCAGAGCTTGGATTGTAGTATTTAAATGTCAAGGGATATGCAAGCAAAGAAAACAGGTCTCTAAGGGAGTATACTGTCATATTTTAAATTCATTGCATAAGCATCCAAACATAGCTCTAGATTTTATTGGTGATCTTCATGATTTTTTTTTATAATTTTGAGAATAAAAAATATGTATACTTTTTTTAAAATTTAGGGAATAAAAAATATAAGGATCCTAGTTCTAGCTGAACATTCCTCCTACCCTTAACCACCTCCCATACACACTGCAAGTGGAGGGCTGCCCAGCCTCTCGATTTTTACCCTGTGTCAGTGGGGTGAGGTGCACTCTTGACATTGGACAAGGAAGAAATCATGGGGCTGGGGGAACCAGGAAGGAAGTTTGTTCATCCGTGGGAAGATTAAACTTTCATTCTGAGCATATGACTGCATCACAACTTTTTGTTTCTGTTCTTCTTGCAGTTAAGATCCTTCTATTCTACGTAATATTTTATGGCTGCCTGGCTGGCATCTTCATCGGAACCATCCAAGTGATGCTGCTCACCATCAGTGAATTTAAGCCCACATATCAGGACCGAGTGGCCCCGCCAGGTAAAATCCACATGAGTAGCCTCATTTCCTTCAGAGATAGCATGGGTGTCACTTTTTCTATTGAGAAAAAATTCTTTGGAAAATTACTCTATAATGTAGTTTTAAAGCAACCATGAAAAGGGAAAAGAGAAACTTCTCTCGGCTGCAGCCAGATGTCCTACCCGCATTGCAGGCAGAGCTCCCACGGGTTGCAGACATCTTATTTGCCGAGTTCTAGAGTGAGGGTGAAGAGTCCTGGTTCTTGGCCCAGCCTGCTACCCACCAGCTATGTGACTGTGAACAGACTGAGTTCTGATGGGGGCCCCTGTCTTCTCATTTTTCATATTCTAGGGTTTGGTTAGTGGGATCCTTTCCAGACCTTTTCAACTCTAACAGACATTTTTTTTACTTCTTGAGGGGGGCTATGACTCAGATAAATCCTTTTAAAAAAGTCACTTGGGCTCCTGTTTTAAAAGGTGAACTTATTTTTAGAGATGATAAGAAGCTGTGGAATGGGCAGCTACTCACAGGGAGACGAGCCATGACTTTAGGGGTCTATTGTTCCACCTGCTGTTAATTTGCAGTTTGACCTTGAACAGAGTCACTCTTCTCAATATTTATACCCATTGATTTAATAAGCATCTCATTTGCCAGCTTTCTGGTCCCACTTTGTAGTTTAATTAACTGTCTCCTTTAGCTCTTAAAAACTTGGGTGAACAAAAAGATTATCATATGAAAATGCAAACTACCACACGAGTCCCTGCTGTGACTTGGGTGCCATCAGTGTAGAGCTATGCGTGTCCACACCAGTCGTGAAAGGCCCACTGCCATCATGCCTGATGCTGATAGGACAAGGCAGTGGAATAGCCACAAACGTGAATTTACCATCTGGCTGTTGTAAAAATCATTGTCTGGAGGACCTAGAGAGAAAGTGTTGCATAACATCCGGGTTCTCACTTATGAATGACCTTGAGGCTGCTGCTGAGGGGTGGCAATGACTTGTCCCTTCTCCGCTTTCCCTTGGCAAAGGTTTAGTAACAGCTGTATTTAGGTGACAATCTTCAGTTGATCTACGTGGCCCTGAGCAGCCTAGATCAAGGGCCACTGCCTGCCACAGACTCTTCATGCCCACCTCCTTGAATGTGGGAAGGATTCACAGAGGACGATCTTTAAAATACGGAGGTGGCAAGCATTGTTGTGTAGCCCTAAGTCAAATAGTTCTCCACTGTAAGAAAAACTCAAAATATTTCCAGATAAATTTAGATCTGAGGGATTGGGGAAGTGGAAAAAAGAAATCACGTAAGTAAATAACATGACTTAAACCTGCTTAATAATCCAGTTTCCAGCAACTGTTTTCCACAAGAGGTGGGTCTGTGGAAAGGTCGAAGCAAGAATTCTGGAGTATGCAGAAGCTGAAACATGTTTTACGTTGGGTTCGGTGATAGGGAAGCATTGTGTCTTTTCATGTCCTCTTCTACTAGAACTTTTGTGGTACCATTAGTCGTAATTTTAATTGGTGCAGATATTTTGTTTTTGTTCTTTGTTCTGCCATTTAAAAGTTATTCTTCCATCATGATGTGATTTTATAATTCTTTTTTTTTTTTTTGAGACAGAGTTTTGCTCTGTCACCTAGGCTAGAGTGCAGTGGCGCAATCTCGGCTCACTGCAGTCTCCGCCTCTCAGGTTCAAGCGATTCTCCTGTCTCAGCCTCCCAAATAGATGGGATTACAGGCATGCACCACCATGCCCGGCTAATTTTTTATTTTTAGTAGAGACAAGGTTTCACCATGTTGGCCAGGCTGGTCTTGAACTCCTGACCTCAGGTGATCCACCCACTTCGGCCTCCCAAAGTGCTGGGAGGTGTGAGCATGAGCCACCATGCCTGGCTTGCTGCTGTTTTATAATTCTTATACTCAAAGCCAAATACGACTACAAAGTCAAATATTTTCTTCAGGAAATTTCCTAGATTAAAAAAAAAATGGTCCTTGACTATAAACTTTGAGGAGTCAGCCTTTAATAAAACTAAAAATTCTCTTTGTGCCCTTTGCAGAAAGGAAAATTTAACTTTGGAAAAGAAATAGCCAAAGTGCCTGGCCTTGTAAGTAAGGACTTGGAAGTGACCTTGGCTGTAAATCAACTGGCTGAAGTGCTCAGTCCTTTCCAACACCCTCTCACCGTGCCTCCCTTCCCTTCCTTCCATCCCCTTCCTAAAAGACATGTTCTTAGTACCTATATTTAGTGTGCTCACAGCAGTTGGACTGACCTGACAAACCCTGACTTCTCCAAAGGAATGCTGGTGGCTCATCTTGGAAAAATGCATTCCTGTCCTATGGTCTGAGTCACAGGAAAAGTCCTCTGTCCTCCATCTTCCTTGTTCTTTGGCCTGGTAATTTCTGTCTCTTCTTTTCCTCATCCCTTCCCCCATCATCTTTCAGGAGAGTCTAGGCCAGGCCCCTCCTCTTCACCTGCCTTACCCTGTGGGGTTTTTCGGGGGCCTTTACCAAGGGACATGACATTCATATGAAAATAACAGTAACCTTGATCAGGCCAGGCCAGCAGAGTGCTGGCTGCCACAAAGTGCAGCCCTTCGGCCACCCCTTATGGCCCTGTGTTGCCTGAGGGACCCTAACTGGACCCTCCTTGGCATTTTTCAGAGTACATGTTAGAAGTTTGTATTTTGCATAGGAAATAACTCCTTAAGTATGCAGACAAACGGTGTGTTTAAGAATACCCTGACAATTTTTTGGCTTCACATTAGTATCTTTAAAGCCTCCATTTTCAAGTTAAAGAGGGAAAATTGTAAATTTGAGTTAGATACACCTAGCGGGTGTGAAAGTTTGCATATGATTTAAAGATATAAGGACTTACTAATAATATTATCAGCTGAATTTGAGGCATGAATGCAAATCCAGCCTGACTGGGTATTGACTGCCCTTTGTACACCGAATACCTTGTAGTTGGATCTCTTCTCAATAACGTGTGAATGTGGCCATATCAAGCAGTGGCAATTGTGCAGTGAGTGTATTTGGGCCTGTATGGCGATAATATTGGATAAACTGAGAGGCCAAACATGAAATCTCAGAGGAGAGACTACAGAATGGAAGTGAAATGTAAGAAAAAAAATGGTGAACGTGTACAGCTTCTTGGCCCTGAACAATGGTGGCCGTTTAATGCACATGATATTCCTTACAAAGTCGTGTTACAGCCGGTGTGGTAGCTCATGCCTGTAATCCCAGCACTTTGAGAGACTGAGGCAGGAGGATCCTTTGAAGGCAGGGGTTCAAGACCAGACTGGGCAACATAGCAAGACCCCATATCTACACACAAAATTTTTTTTAAAGTCTCCTATTAAAAAAAAAGGGGTGGGGCCAGGTGCGGTGACTCACATCTGTAATCCCAGCACTTCCAAGGCGGGTGGATCATGAGGTCAGGAGATCGAGGCCATTCTGGCTAACACAGTGAAACCCCGTCTCTACTAAAAAATACAAAAAATTAGCCTGTCGTAGTGGCGGGCGCCTGTAGTCCCAGCTACTTGGAAGGCTGAGGCAGGAGAATGGCGTGAACCCGGGAGGCGGAGCTTGCAGTGAGCCGAAATTGTGCCATTGCACTCCAGCCTGGGTGACAGAGCGAAGACTCCATCTCAAAAAAAAAAAAAACAGAAGAGAAAAAAAGGGGGGAAAAATATGGGGAATCATATGCTCTGTGAGAACTAAATGAGATGATAAACATATATAAAGCAAATAGTACTTTATGGTGGCAAAACCAATGGTATTAAATGTAGGGTAGCTGTTGAGAGCAACTTCTGTTTTTTTCTTTTTTTTTTTTTTTTTTTTTGAGAGGGAGTCTTGTTCTGTCGCCCAGGCTGGAGTGCAGTGGCATGATCTTGGCTCACTGCAACCTCCGCCCCCTGGGTTCAAGCGATTCTCCTGCCTCAGCCTCCCGAGTAGCTGGGACTACAGGTGCGCGCCACCGTGCCCAGCTAATTTTTGTATTTTTAGTAGAGACGGGGTTTTACCATATTGGTCAGGTTGGTGTCAAACTCCTGACCTCTGGTGATCCACCCGCCTCGGCCTCCCAAAGTGCTGGGATTACAGGTGTGAGCCACCGCACCTGGTCCAGGGTTTTTATAGCCCTGTCTTTCTACTAGAAGCAGCAGTTTCTTCTTTTTGGACACTGAATTTCCAGATATGACAGGGATGCTTTGCACACTTAGATTTTCATGGAGTCAATAAAACCTTAGCTTTCCATGAAAATGTTTAAGAGACATTTGGGAAACGTGTTTAAAAATTTTAAAGTGAATTTAAATGGCATTGTATTTGTTGTGCAGTCTCTCCCTTTAACAAACCCACGCTTGTTGGGTTAGCTCCTGCCAAGCTTTTCTCCAGAGGAGACCCTCTTAGGCAGTCCTGCAGTGCTGCTCTGCAGCAGCGCTTCTCATCTATTGATGCAGTTGGATCTGGGGAGAGACGCAGCAATTAGCTGTGCTGGAGAGGGCTGAGCAGGCACAGGCACAGCCCACGGACATGCAAGCGTGCACACACACGCACGCTCATGGATATACACACACTCAGGCTTACCAAGCCCTGGCCCTGATTTGACCCCGCTTGCCTTGCTGCCTGCCCAGTGGTGTAATGGAAAAGTCTCTTCTTCACATCCGCCGTTGCCCTTCCCCCACCCCAGGCTCACTTAGCAACAGTGGAGTGAAATGAAGGTCACTGTGTGTCAGTCGGTGGGTCCGGGAGATTCCCAGCTGGCTTGCTTCCTGGTAGGCAGGTATGAATGTATGCTGCTGTTCTCTCTTTTCAGGTTGTGGTTGGCTGTTTGTTTAGCTCTGAAGTATAGACGGCTCAGTGCTAGCAGACACATTTTCGAAGGGTCACATTTTTGGCTCGTTGGTAACCAGAATCGGGCAGAAGAAGTGGGGTGGATGCAGACCAGCTGACCACACTGGCACCACCAGCACTTTCAGTTTCATCTTGATTGTAAAGAGGAAATATCTAATCTTAAAACTCATTAGGAGCCTGGCGCAGTGGCTCGTATTCCCAGCACTTTGGGAGGCCGAGGCAGGCAGATGACATGAGGTCAGGATTTTGAGACCAGCCTGGCCAACATGGTGAAACCCCGTCTCTACTAAAAATACAAAACTTAGCTGGGCGTGATGGCAGGCGCCTCTAATCCCAGTTACTTGGGAGGCTGAGGCAGGAGAATCACTTGAACCCGGAAGGCGGAGGTTGCAGCGAGCCAAGATCGTGCCACTGCACTCCAGCCTGGGCAACTAGAGCAAGACTCCATCTAAAAACAAAAACAAAAACAAAAACAAAACAAACAAAAAACCCATTAGGGTTCAAGCCATTATCATTCAATCTCAGCTGGATTAAGTAAAATTCCTGAGAAGTCATTATGTCAATCTCAGAATACCTAATTCCCCCCCCACCAAACTACCTCATACTTGTATTACTATCTCTCACTCACATTTCAAAGGAGAAATAAGGAGAAATTAGAAACATTTGGCTTCCTTATACTTTGGAGGGATTGTTAGTGCAAAGTGCCAGTGAGGTGTTTCCAGTTAGAATACACTGCTTTGTAATCTCTCAGCTGACGCGATGTATCTGTATACACCCAGCTGTCTCTCACTTTCCCTCTCCTCCTCCCTTCCCACCCTCAAATGGATCCTGTCTACCTGGTCCCAGAATTTGTGGACAAGTTAGCATTGGTGGCAATTAGATTTCCAAAAGCTACTGCCCAGCCTTATGACTTGGTAAAGGGTTTGTGGGGGGAACTCTGTTTGGCTTCAACAACTCAACTACCCAGGTGGTGATTTCTTTATTTCTAAAGACAAGGGTACAACTAGTAAGTCATCTCTTGGGTACACAGGAAACCTAATGATTTACTTTAAAATGTTCTTGGAGCCACAGAAAAACAGATCTTACATTGTATGCCCATCGTATGATGAGTAAGCAGAACAGAGACCTGATAAGTAGGAAGGACCAGGTAACAAATCTGTGGGAGTAATGGTGGGGGAAAAAAAAAAGCTGGATTTGTGAAGTTTCATTTAAGGGTTTTTTGCTGCATTCACCCAAGAGTCATAGAAAGTGGTGTGGAAAGAGCAGTAGCCTGACAGGTCCACTTCTACCATAAAATCTGATGGGGTTATTGGACTGGTTGCTCTTAACTGTTGGTCGGGGCTCTCATGCTAGTAATCTGATGACCAGCTGGTCTGTCGGATGCAGCCAAGACTATTGAGAAGCTGGGGAGATGAAGGGAATGGGGATGTATCATCCAGCTTTTTCCCACATACATGCATGAGTAGATCTTATCAAATGTCATGTAGAATGCAGTGTCTTATTTCGGGATATTACTTAACAAATGTTATGTCTTATATCTAGATAAGTCAAACATACTATATGTACTTGCTCTTCAGTTTGGCCTTGAGCATAATTAATGTAAAATACTAGGATTTATCTATTTGTTTATATTATTCTTTTTATAAAAGTGGCACCTTTCCTTTATCGTATTGAGAATAAGCACAATTACGAGCTATACAAAATACCAAGGATTTGCCCCTATAGAATATGCATTTTTAAAGATAGGTCATCTGAACTGAATAACTCCCTGCTTGCCTGAAAGTGAATATACAGCCATAGGAAGAAGAGGACGGATCAGAGGAGAGCCTAAATCAGAGTTCATGGCATTTAGCTTAGACAGGAGGAATAATTTCTTTACCCTGAGTGTTGGTAAACATCCAGATTGGCTGTAGAGACAGTCCAGGGATTCAATTTTCTAAGACTTTGTAAAGGGAGCAGATTCTGAGTGTGGGAAGGGTGTGAATGTGACCCTGCCTGCAGGCAAGGAGATTTATTCCTTGCTAATCTCAGAGCCTGAGTCTGGGAGCCGGAGGCAGAAGGTGAGTCAAAGGTAGCTAGTTTCCAGAAAGTACAAAGGCACCTTTTTTCCTGTGCCTCTCCCCTTTGCTAGGTAAGTTGATACCAACCCACAGATGTAAAACAAAAATAAACAAAAAACAAAATCCAGAAATATCTTAGGTCTTACAGAGTGGCACTTAAAGGAGGAATTTCTATCTCATATATGCGTATGCATACATATGTGTGTGTTTATGTGTTCATATACATGTGTGAGTATGTATGAATTCATACCTCTCTGTATTTTTTTTAAATTGGAAATTACTTTTCAACTCGGAGCATTTCTTTGCTTCCTGTGCCCTTCTCAGTCATATGGGTACTTTCCTGGAGGTTTCCATGGGAAATTATTCCTATTTAGAGATTTGATCTAGTGATTCATCAGATGTATTAAATGACAGGTGCAAGCAGCTGTGCATTTGAATAACTTACAAGGTTGAAATGGCTACATTCTAGTTTAAATACTTTAAACTCACATGTAGATTGAGAAATGATGAACTTGCTACATTATAAACCTAATTAGAAACAAAATCCTTTCCCCCAAGCCTTTTCCCCCTTGTGCTATCAACACTTACTAAAGCTAAACATGGAGGATCTTCCTTATTTCTCAAGAGATGGGGACCAAGGACAGGTAAATGTGTCTTTGAAAAGCAAGTGGGAATCCAAAAGTTTTTTTAAATCTAAATCTTATGTAAAGTTGAAATACTGATTGAAAACCAAATATTAAAATTTTACATACCCAGATTATGATTTCTGCCTCTTCAAGTGGCTTTATTAAGTAATGATATATAGCTTAAGGCAAATGATCCTATCAGTACGAAGCTAGTGTGAAATATGACTCATGAGAACTCCAGTCAGCAAGGTGGGATTTGTACAGCCCTTGGAGAATGTCATGGTTGGAGAATTTGGGTGTGGCCTCAAAATACAGATGCTCTTCGATTTAGGATGGGGTTATGTTCCAATAACCCATTGTAAGTCGAAAATACCATGAGTCAAAAATGCATTTACCAACCCTGCTAAACCCACTGTGAAGTTGAAAAATCGTGAGGCAAACATTGTAAGTTGGGAACTGTCTGTAATAATTACCAAATCCAATCCCATTGCTTTCTATCTCTTCTTAACAGTCTGATAATTCTAAAGTAAATGATTTAAAGGATTTGGACATCCTTTCAAAGGTCTTTCATCTTTCAGTTGTGAGTATCTAGTTGCTTTAGAGAAATAACTTGAGAAGAGGAATTTTTCTAATGTTTGGAGAAGACCTCATCAAAAACTGTCCTAATTAAGACTGTCCAGAACAGAACAGACCCGGGGGCTGATCTGTGGTGATGTCCAGGAGAAGTTGTCAGGCCATCAGGCTTCGGATAAAGAAAAGAGAGGAGGCAGAGATAGTGGGTGATGGAGTGAGAGAGAGACTTTGTGGAGATGTGAGGAAAGGGAGCCAGAAGAGCTACTAAGGAGGCAGCGGCCGCTTGCCTGTGGCGTGGCCTCCTGGACATTTGTTTCTGTATGTGGTAAGTATGTGTGAGCTGATTGCATGACCTAAACCCAGACCATCTGTTTTTTTTACTGGAAGTGACATTTGGATCAAAAGCTCTGTATCTTAAAAGGATGGTCATTAAGGCTTATGTTAGTTACCACCATCTAAGACCCCTCAGACTCCAGAGGGAAACATGAGCTCACAAAAGAGAGTAAGACATGACTGAGCTTTCTGGGGTTTCCATCTGTCATTCCTCGGCTCCTTCTACCAAGGTTCTCTGTTACTTAAAATGGAAAGGACAGGGCAGAGGCTTTGGCCTAAGGTCTAATCCAGCTGGGCAAGTCACAGGGTTCTAAGACTCCGTGCTTAGCTGTCTATGTTTCACCCCTTGCTTTCTTGGTTTCACTAGTTTCTGATGCTTCTGTAAGAGCAAAGTCAAGATTCTTCAAGCAGCCTGCATCTATGTTTCCCTCACAAAGTAATTATAAACTTGACTGGCTTAGATCATGAGCTATGCTTACTGAAAACTTTGGGCTTTCAGGTTGAAAGGGATGTGATTCCATTACTTGGTTTTCATTGTTTCTTATTTGCCCTGTCTAGAGAGACATGAGGCCAATTGTGTATATAACTCTCTTCTGGGCCAGTAGTACCACTTCATGTAACAGTAATACCTATTATTTTCACAAATGTGATCTTAGATTTTTTTTTCTTTCCCTTTTTCTTTTTCTTTTTTTTTTTTTTTTTTTTTTTTGAGACAGAGTCTTGCTCTGTTGTGCAGGCTGGAGTGCAGTGGTGCTATCTCAGCTCACTGCAACCTCTGCCTCTTGGGCTCAAGCGATTCTCGTGTCTCAGCCTCCCAAGTAGCTGGGATTACAGGCATGTGCCACTATGCCTGGCTAATTTTATGTTTTTAGTAGAGATGGGGTTTCACCATGTTGGCCAGGCTGGTCTCGAACTCCTGGCCTCAAGTGATCCACCCAACTCATCCTCCCAAAGTTCTGGGATTACAGGCATTAGCCACCATTCCCGGCCATATCCTAGATGATTAACAACAGAGGCACTTACAAGAAAGATTTGTCATAGGTCTATCAGTAAACATGAACTTAGTTTTGGTCATAGCCCCTAGGCTCCTGGGGAATGCACTAGCCTTATCATTTTGTTAGTAAAGAGCCCAGAGGACTGAGTGAGAGTTGCTGATGTTTTGAGTCTGGCACATGTCCCCTGGTCACTTTTAATAGTGGAGACCGTGGACTTGACATCGTGAAGGAGTGAAAAGCGCTCAGCATAATACCTCTTCCTGTTCTTACTCCTTTTATTGTGTGGGAGAATCTGAGAAATGGCATCACCATTCCTCATACTCATATCAAAGTAATGGAACCTTGAGCAGCCACTGGAAGAGAGAATGCAGGCAGCCAGAAAGTGAGAGGCAAACCACTGGAGAGGCCACTGAAGCCAGGCCAGGGAGAACAAGGATGTTCGTGACACTCACTTCGCAATCCAGGTTTTACCGTGTTTACTCTCAACATGACCTTCTAGGGTCACTCCTCCTTTCAGCTTGTTAGGTGAGACTCTCCAAATCTCAGAATCAGGCTTGTTTATATTTTGGCTTTTGCTGCATCCCACCCTCTGCTGATGGACCACAGCTTGCATAATTGTTGTTTATCACACCAATGTCCCTTCGGTCCCCTGGCTGTGGTTCTTCCCCCCACCTTCCCTGAAGGTCAGATGAGATCCCTCCTTGGTTTCTGACATTTGATCTCCTTCACTTGTCTAGCCATCCACCACCCTCCTGCCTTGTCTTTCCCAAGCCTGGAAACACTGTTTAACCTTGTGTACATAAGTCCATTTCTGTTCCTGACCCCCAAACATCACACAGCATACTTGGAGGAGGTTCCTGCAGACCTCCTGCCTGAGCGATGCACAGGCATTTGTCTGTCTCTCTCTGGCTGCCTATGCACTGGCTCTTCGGGTGGCCCCTCAGCGTGACCATCCCTCAAGGCTCCATTCCCTCCTGACTCCAGGATTCTCCCATTCTGAATTTTGTTGAGCCTCTGGCTTTGGGTCTGCTGGTGTACTTACCCCAGGTCCAGGCAAGTCACCTTGACTTAAGTGTCTTATTTACAACTCAAACCAGGAGTGACCCTCCCTACCCGACTTCTCCGTTTCACTGGAGAACTCTGTTTACCATTGCTGTCTCAAGCATTAACTATCTGTGGAAGCTTCTGCTCACCTTTATTTTTGCAGGTATCTCTTCTCTTTACAATACTGTTTTGCACCATAAATGATCACAATGCCAATTTTAACATAGAAAAAGATTGTTCAGGGTATATTTAGATTGCTTTAGAAATACTAAAAATTATGGCTTGTAGGCATTTTTACAAAATTTTAAACTGTAATCTGTGTTTATTTTAAACTGAAGATTTTTATGAGCAAATTCAGCTGCTTCCCCTTTGATTCATTTCTATCACTGTCGAAATTTTTGTTCCCCAAAATTCTTCAGGTTCTACATCATCCCTTTCAGGATGATTTTTTTTTTTTTTAATTGCGATAGGGTCTTGCTAGGTTGCCTGGGCTGGTCTTGAACTCCTGGGCTCAAGCGATCCTTCCATCTCGGCCTCCCAAAGTGCTGTGATTACAGGCATGAGCCACTGCACCTGGCCTGAAGATGATTGTTAATGGCCTTAAGTCCTTTGCCCTGGGCACCCCTGTGCCTTGCTCCAGTGATTACTTGTCTTCCTCTCTATCTCTTCCATTCCTCTAGGGAACTACATGTGTGAAAAAGCATATCTATACAACCCCCTGAGCCCACCTCATTATGTAACCACTTTTAAAGCATCCTCAATCACTAGAAAGAATAGCATTTAGTCGAGCCTTACTGATGCCTGCTTCTCAAGCCCTACAAATGGTGCTGCACTCTAGTTATCACTTCCACATTCGTTAACGTCGTTGTCTTCATATCTGAATCACTGTTGCCACTCTCAGATTATAATTCCCTAGAGAAGCAGTTCTAAGCCAAGGGTGTTTAAACATCTTTTCATACTTATTAAACAGATTCTCAAATCTCTTTCTCAGAGATTAGGATTTCGTGGGTCTGGAGGGGAGTCTCTGAGACTGCATGTGTGACAAGCCCCTAAATGATAGTGACATAGGCACTTTCCTGACCTGCTGGGAGGTGGGGGTGGGAAGCCAGGGTAGTCACTTATCAAGGATTGTGATGATGTGCCCCCTTGTGGGCCCCACACAGAGAGGGGAGATCTGGGAGTGAGGATTAGAATCAGGTTGCCAGATTTAATAAATAAAAATACAGGGTGCCCACTTAAGTTTGAATTTCAGATAAACTATATATCTATCTCTCTCTCCATATATATTTATATATATCTATATCTACCTATCTATATATATAGATTTTCTTTTTTTTTTTTTGAGATAGTCTCACTCTGTCACCCAGACTGGAGTGCAGTGGCACAATCTTGGCTCACTGCAGCCTCTGCCTCCTGGGTTCAAATGATTCTCCTGCCTCAGCTGCCTGAGTAGCTGGAATTACAGGTGTGTGTAACCACGCCTGGCTAATTTTTGTATTTTTAGTAGAGACGGAGTTTCACCATGTTGGCCAGGCTGGTCTCAAACTCTGGATCTCAGGTGATCCACCCATCTTGGCCTCCCAAAGTGTTGGGATTATAGGCGTGAGCCACCATGCCCGGCCTCAGATAAACAGTAATTTTTAAATATAAGTATGTCCCACATAGCATTTGGGACATACTTATGTTTAAAAAAAATGTTCTTTGCTTATCTGAAATTCAAATGTAACCAGGCATCTTTTATTTGGCAGTCCTACAATAAAATGCAGTTGTGATGGACTTTTCCAGCCATTGCTCCTGAGTAGTGCTGTGTAGTGTGGTTCACATACCCATCTAGGAAGTCTCATGAAGGCAGAGGCTTTTGGATATTAAAGAATGTAACAGATTTTTAGAGAGTGCAAACCCAAGGCATATGGACTTTGAATTTTATCTGACCGGCACTGACATGCTGAGACTTTCGGATTGGAAAGCATTTGTGGTTACTGTATGTATGTCCCAAATTCTTCCCGTTTAGGTTAAAGATCCAAAGAAATAATCTCGGTTAGGTAGGCTTGAGTCTAGAGAATTTGGAATGGTTATATATTTACTGACAATAAGGATTATAAAAGAAGACCTCTGTGTCCAAGGCTTACATGCAATTAGGGAGGGTAAAGCCACCTGCACACAATGCTAGCTAGCAGGGTATTTTAAAAAACTGTGCATGTTGGGGTACTAGAAACATAATGGGCTTTGGAGTACAGCACACCTGGGTTGGAATTCTGGTTCTACCACTTTCTGTGCAGCCTTGGCCCAGGTACTTAACCTTTCAGTGCAAGCAGTGTTGTCATTCATAAAATGGAGGTGATGCCTACCATGCAGTGTTGCTATGGAAACTAACTGATCTGTGATACTAAAGCATAGTCATTGGTACTTGGGGTTACCTAATCTAAATGCCAGGGGAGTGATTTCACAAGGGAGGCAAGACCCTTTCTTTTTAGCCAGGTGGAGTTAGCAAAGTATGTTTTGTATGTGGAAAGTCTACTTTTGAATTATCTTGGTTTCTGCCTTCCTACTAATGATTTTCTCTTTGCCTGGTCTAGGATTAACACAGATTCCTCAGATCCAGAAGACTGAAATTTCCTTTCGTCCTAATGATCCCAAGAGCTATGAGGCATATGTGCTGAACATAGTTAGGTTCCTGGAAAAGTACAAAGATTCAGCCCAGAGAGATGACATGATTTTTGAAGATTGTGGCGGTAAGTAGACTCATTGTAGATGTTTGTGGCTAGTTTTTTTTCTCTTTAAGTCTTATTTCCCACTTCTATTTTTTGTTTAATGATCGAGAGATAATCCTGAAATAATGAAAGATTGAACTCTGGCCATATTTAGACACTTTTTTTAAAAAAAGCAGGAAGACACAATGAAAAACAGTATAGCCTCAAGTATGACTGTTTTCTGCATTGGAAAGGTGTCTTACTTTAAAACACTCCTAGGCACTATTTTTACTGTTCAGACCCAAGACAGCAATTACGGTTTTCTTTCTCTTACATCCATTGAAAAGTACAACTACTTATTTCCTTATCTTCCCCAAAAAGTTCTCCCTATTGAAGAGTGCACAGGGCCTTCTCTCATCAGAAAGACCTTTTGGTGTGATTAGCTATCACTGCACTGGCATTCATGAAGGAGGATGTATGGTCAGGGTATACTTTTATTGATCCTGGTTGGGATAGATAATGAAATATGTGTTAGGCAGCTGATCATTTTGGATAAGGAAATGACTTATGAAGGGTAAAGAGAGGCTTTTAGCTTCATTAAGTCATTGACATGAATACATGTCCTCCCTCTTACTACCTGGACTGTGAATTTTCCAGTCCATGTTCTCATTCTTTCCACACACAAAAAAACTCGCTGGGTGCAGTGGCTCCTGCCTGTAATCCTTGCACTTTGGGAGGGTGAGGAGGGAGTATTGCTTGAGCCTAGGAGTTCGAGACCAACCTGGGCAACACAGTGAGACCCCATCTCTACAAAAAATAAGACAAGTTAGCTGGGTGTGGTGGTGTGTGCCTGTGGTCCCAGCTACTTGGGAGGCTGAAGTGGGAGGATCACTTGAGCCTGGGAGGTCGAGGCTGCAATAAGCCACGATCACGCCACAGCACTCCAGCCTGGGCACCAGTGTGAGACCCTGTCTCAAAAAAGTTAAAAAAAAACAAACATAAAACATCTTTCTGAGTTTTACTAGGTAATATCCCTTCTGATTCAATTCAAGCATTTACCAACTCCAGTATTTTATAAGGCAGGCTGTGGCTTGGTCAGAGTATGGGGCGAATTGCCATTTTAAGTTATTTTGGAAATATTTAGTAATTTGAAAGAACATTTTCAGTGTGAATTTTTCTCATTAGAATTTAAATGAGGTTTTCATCTTACTTTGCAGTAATTAAAAGGCCTGAGGGATAATCAGGGTGAATCACTTCAAGGAGATAGTCTAAATTCAGACTCTTCACTATTTGAAGGGAAAATAGTTAATTTGTGAACTTAAAAACTATATGTAAATTATGGTATTTGCATTATTTTCCTCCAGCAGGCTATGCATTAACTTTGAATTCTATATGCACTTGGTCTTTTTCTGGCTTTTATATGAGGATTGAACTAAAAACGCCAGAATAAAATTTCGCAGTCCAGCAAATGCTTAATGCATAGCTTTAAAAGGCAGAAACTCAAATCAAAAAAGCCTGGGCAACATAGCAAGACCCTGGTCTCTGCAAAATTAAAAAAAACTAGCCACAGGGTGGCACACGCCTGTAGTCCTGGCTACTCAGGATGCTGAGATGGGAGGATCTTTAGAGCCCAGGTGGTTGAGGCTTCAATGGGCCATGATCGTGCTGCCACACTCCAACCTAGGCCACAGAGTGAGACCCTGTCTCAAAAAAATCCTTAAGTGGTGGTTGAAAAGGAAAAATACCAGTTCCTTCTTAAAAATTCTGACCAAAAGAAAAAAAAAAAACCTAGTTCTGAAAATTATTGACAGTCCTTTTGTATTCTGATTATAATATCCCTGTTACTGAGCTAAGCCAGTGTTGACAGTGTGAGTGATGCTACTCATGCAGTGTGATCCGTCTCCTTTCAGTCTTCTAAGTAGCTGAGTAATCCATTATTTAAAAGAAGGGAAATATTGCCAGAGACTAAATATTATGTGCTGATCAAGTACTGTGAAGCTTTGGTGTGGGGCCATATACCAGCTATTCCTTTTGGTAAAATATCTTTTAAAATATGAGTGAAGAGGTGAGAGATGGTTTTCCTGGAGATCTTGCTTAATTCAGATCATGCATTAAATGCAGAATAGCATACTCTCAGAATAGGTAACTATGACAAGGAAGAAAGTTTCTTTTTCTTAGAACTGCTAAGGGAATTGCTGGTACAATATAAAAGTTGTGTTTTTATTTTTAGATGTACCCCGTGAACCGAAAGAACGAGGAGACTTTAATCATGAACGAGGAGAGCGAAAGGTCTGCAGATTCAAGCTTGAGTGGCTGGGAAATTGCTCTGGATTAAATGATGAAACTTATGGCTACAAAGAGGGCAAACCATGCATTATTATAAAGCTCAACCGAGTTCTAGGCTTCAAACCTAAGGCAAGTAATATTTTAAATGATAGAATTTAGATGAGTCATTTACACTAAGTACTTAATTGATCTGAGAAGACAATGTAAGATAGTTTTAAAGTATACTCAGTGCTGACTTTGAAACCTAGCCAGTAGAGTAACACCAAAAACTTCTGTATCCACCCTGCAATTCTTGTAGTTAGGGCATTAATCTCATTTTCTAAAGTTAAAGGAATTCTGAGAGGCAAAGCTGCATTCTGAAGTGAGTCTGTGGCCCTTTTCTTAATACTCCTGCTCAGTATCCAGATAACAGTTTCTATAACATAAACTCTTTAAAAATGTAAAAATAGAAAAATATATTTTTTCCCTGGTGGTCTAGTGGTTAGAGAAAAAAAAAAGTTTTTTTTTATTTTTTACTTCATAAAGAATGGATTTAAAAAAAAAAAATTTTAAAACCACCTGCATGTATAGTCTAGTTTTGGTCCTCTTGAAGCCACAAGAACATTTCAAAAAAATTGATAATCTAAAAAATATTTTTTCTGAATTTTATTGCGGAAGTAGAAGTCTAACATCATCTAGGCTGAACTTTGCTAGCCATGCTGTTGGCTTTTTGTATTACTGCAACTTACAATGGATAAACATTACTCTGGATCACTGAAAAATGAGCAAATTGCCATTGCTCACCATTTGGTGAGATTATATTCTCCATAAGAATGGAAAATTTATCGTTGTTGTCTGCTTTTGTAAAACTGGCCATTTCATCCTCTCCTCCAGATCATGAATTAATGCTGTCCTTTCCCCTTAAGCCTGGCTTCTTCTGGCAGGTTTCCCCTAATCACCCATATATGAGCATTGGCATTATGAGTGTTGTTTCTAATTTTGATAGAAATTGACTGCAGTATATTGAGTTATGTGAACAAATTCATTTCATTGCTGAAATCTGGCTCTTTTGTTCATTAATTTTCTGTTGAATGCTATTAATTTATTTTTACAATGCTTGTTACCCATGAATAATATTTTCAAAAGAAAATCAACATAGAGATAAAAAGTTTTGTTAACTGAAGGATGCATCAAAGTTCCTTTATTGCCATCAGAGGCAAAAATGAGTAGGCGGGGATGGATGGTTGCCTGGCTGGCTAGTTTGATGGATTGCTGGCAGAAATTAATGTACCCCTTAACAGGATTTTAAGCTTCTTTCCACATAGACAGGATATAATGGAAGAAAAACGGTGAGAACCATTATGCCGAAATGTATTTGATATTCATATTGCTAGGGAATACTTCACTGAGATCAGTCAGCTATTTAGCAGCAAAAGAAATTGTTGTGGCATGGCCAAGACTCATCCCATGCTTTCTGAGTACCTTGCTTTTGACATTGCTCATCGCAGACATTGAGTGACATTTGGACCCCACAGAGGCAGTCTGGTCTATTATGATTGATTTCTTCCCACATCTTTAGAGTTATTTGGTTCAGTGATAAATTCAGCTACTCTTTCTTTTCAGTCCTTTTTTTCTTTTTTCTTTAGTTGCTACTTGGTTGTCCATCGCCACTGCCTAATTTATCACCTCCACCCAAATCTCCAACTCTTTTGGAGTTATTTTTGTCAGAGATCAGAGTATCCCAGCATCTCACTATCCTCACCTTTTGAGGATAGATTCTGGCAACTTCTTTTATCAGTAAGCATTTTCTCTACATATTTTTAAAGACAAATACATTGCTGGCAGAAACGTCCAAAAGAGTCAAATCTAGACGATCATTTTCTTGCATCCAAAACAGAGTAGTACCAAAATAGTACTTCCTTCCCGATGTGGAACTAATATTTTATCTGACTTTGATTAGGCTATGTATGTGTTACATCTCACATCAAGACTCACTTGCTGTGCTGATCTGAGTAAGCAAGTGACTGTCCTCCAGCGATGTATATTCATCACACTTCTGAGATAAGATTTGAGCCATGGGTGTAGAAGAGGAATCTCTGGATATTTCATGACAGCAGTAATTTTCAGACTGTCCTCTGGGTCCCTTCAGTGGATTCACCCCTTCAAGACAACTCTTCCTCTTAGGGCAGTGACACCTCTACTTTTTTTACATATTGAACTTTCCTAAGAAAATTGCAAAGAAACACTCCTTAAATGGCAGTCTCCCCGACTGGAGATTAAAACAACAAAAAAGGAAAGCCTACTTGAAGTCATGCTTGAGGGAAAAGGATGACATTATTTATTCATGACTCAGGAGGAAAGCCCACGCTTTATAAAAACAGAAATGTCAATCATCTTTCTCATGTAATCTAATCTTAGCAAATAATGAGCATTATATTTTGGGTCGACTTAGTTTTCAGTGTCTTTAAGCAAAGCTTATAATGGGCTACTATTAAAAGTTCCATTTAGTACTGGGTTGCATCATAGCTTAATTGTAGTCGTTATAAACTTGGGCACTTATTTTCATTTCAACAAAATCACAAACATGACCTTAAATTGGTTAGGGGAGTCATTCATTCTGCTGTCCTGATGTCTTTTGTTATTTTGGTTGACTTACTGTGACCAGTGTGTACTTGTTTGGAATACAGAGTAGTTTTATTTTTCAGAAACTTAAGAAATCATTTACAATTACTGATCATAATGGGTTTTATTTTTAGCCTCCCAAGAATGAGTCCTTGGAGACTTACCCAGTGATGAAGTATAACCCAAATGTCCTTCCCGTTCAGTGCACTGGCAAGGTAAAGACAAATTTAGGGTTACTGGGGTGGTGGAAGGGTAGGCAGGGGAAGAGGGGAGAATGAAGGAGACTGTTTAAGTGACAGGTAAAATTTTAATAGAACAAATAAGAAACATTGCTTTCAAGTATAAGTCTCAGTGAGATGAATTGTAGCTATACTAGGTAAAACTTTTTAAAAGAACAGAAAGATGTAATCAGAGTAAGACTGATGTCAGTTTCTCCATTGGCCTAAGAAACTCAAATATCTGAATTTAATACATTGGGATATTTGCTTACAGAACTGAGAGGTGAATTAGCCCACAGAAGTACTTCTTTCTGGCCCACAGCATGTATTAAAAATTTGGGGCCAACGTTAAAAAAAATTAATGTCACATAAAAATTTGTGGTTTGGGCTTCTCTTTTAAAAATATTGAAATATCGCCAGGTGCAGTGGCTCACGCCTGTAATCCCAGCACTTTGGGAGGCCAAGATGGAGAGATAATGAGGTTAAGAGTTTGAGACCAGCCTGGCCAACATGGTGAAACCCTGTCTGTACTACACATATAAAAATTAGCTGGGCGTGGCAGCGTGCGCCTGTAGTCCCACCTGTAGTCCCAGCTACTCGAGAGCTTGAGGCAGGAGAATCGCTTGAACCCAGGAGGCGGAGGTTGCAGTGAACCGAGATCACGCCATTGCACTCCAGCCTGGGGACAGAACGAGACTCTATCTCAAAAAAAAAAAAAATTGAAAGACTAAGGTAACAATTAGTGCATGTTTCCTTTAGATCCAAAATGGACAGTTTAGAGAGAAAGGCAGAACAAAGAAAGGGAGTTCCCAGACAGTGCTAGCACCAAGAAAAGAAATGGAGATTGATTTCTCAACAAGAAAATGAGAGGCACGTAGTAAACTTTGGAGATAATATCACTAGAAAGATCATCTGCTGGGCCAACAGCAAGGTGTTTCTGACTTTCAATGTTGGCCTTGTTTCTAGGAGGTTGTGTTGGCTTGAAGAATGCTTATTTGGCATTTGACTCAGCTTCCCCATCCATTTGCACATTGAGAATAGTCTCTTCTTAAGACCATTTCTCAAGGCTGCAATGGAATAGACTGAGTAGCTGTTCTTTCCTCTCTCAGTAGTTTGCAAACTACTGTGAGGATTGAGTCTTGTTTTTGAGTACACATAGTGATGCATGATGTGAGCCATTAAAATTTCATTTCATTCTGGATTTCAGCGAGATGAAGATAAGGATAAAATTGGAAATGTGGAGTATTTTGGACTGGGCAACTCCCCTGGTTTTCCTCTGCAGTATTATCCCTACTATGGCAAACTCCTGCAGCCCAAATACCTGCAGCCCCTGCTGGCCGTACAGTTCACCAATCTTACCATGGACACTGAAATTCGCATAGAGTGTAAGGCGTACGGTGAGAACATTGGGTACAGTGAGAAAGACCGTTTTCAGGGACGTTTTGATGTAAAAATTGAAGTTAAGAGCTGATCACAAGCACAAATCTTTCCCACTAGCCATTTAATAAGTTAAAAAAAGATACAAAAACAAAAACCTACTAGTCTTGAACAAACTGTCATACGTATGGGACCTACACTTAATCTATATGCTTTACACTAGCTTTCTGCATTTAATAGGTTAGAATGTAAATTAAAGTGTAGCAATAGCAACAAAATATTTATTCTACTGTAAATGACAAAAGAAAAAGAAAAATTGAGCCTTGGGACGTGCCCATTTTTACTGTAAATTATGATTCCATAACTGACTTGTAGTAAGCAGTGTTTCTGGCCCCTAAGTATTGCTGCCTTGTGTATTTTATTTAGTGTACAGTACTACAGGTGCATACTCTGGTCATTTTTCAAGCCATGTTTTATCGTATCTGTTTTCTACTTTATGTGAGCAAGGTTTGCTGTCCAAGGTGTAAATATTCAACGGGAATAAAACTGGCATGGTACTTTTTTCTTTTTCTTTTTTTTTTTTTTTTGGCTCTTTCAAAGATAATGGCCCATCGATGAGCATTTTTAACATACTCCATAGTCTTTTCCTGTGGTGTTAGGTCTTTATTTTAATTTTTTTCCTGGGGGCTGGGGTGGGGGTTTGTCATGGGGGAACTGCCCTTTAAATTTTAAGTGACACTACAGAAAAACACAAAAAGGTGATGGGTTGTGTTGTGCTTGTATTGAATGCTGTCTTGACATCTCTTCCCTTGTCCTCCGGTATGTTCTAAAGCTGTGTCTGAGATCTGGATCTGCCCATCACTTTGGCTAGTGACAGGGCTAATTAATTTGCTTTATACATTTTCTTTTACTTTCCTTTTTTCCTTTCTGGAAGCATCACATGCTGGTGCTGTGTCTTTATGAATGTTTTAACCATTTTCATGGTGGAAGAATTTTATATTTATGCAGTTGTACAATTTTATTTTTTTCTGCAAGAAAAAGTGTAATGTATGAAATAAACCAAAGTCACTTGTTTGAAAATAAATCTTTATTTTGAACTTTATAAAAAGCAATGCAGTACCCCATAGACTGGTGTTAAATGTTGTCTACAGTGCAAAATCCATGTTCTAACATATGTAATAATTGCCAGGAGTACAGTGCTCTTGTTGATCTTGTATTCAGTCAGGTTAAAACAATGGACAATAAAAGAATGAACACATTCCTTATGTGTGTGATTCACTCTTGTCTAAATGTCCCAACCTGTGACTTCTTTACTTTCCACACCACTAATTATCCAAGATCTTGAAGAAGTATTGAACCTGAAACGGACAAACACATAATTTCTTAGTGCAGACAAATTTTGGTCTTTTCCACTTAACAGAGTCCAAGAGGTTGGTCAGGACTCCAGACACTGGCATACCCCTTCCCAAAGACATTAAGTTACTCAGAGGCAGAGAATCGATGAAGCTCCAGTTTGAAGTTCCATTTAAACAATATCTTGCAGTGCTACTTCAGTCAGTTTAGAAAACATGAAGTGTTGTTGGTTCCTGCTATTGCTTCACTAGACATAATGTGTTGTTAAAAAAAAAAAAAAAAAAGAGTTGTTAGCACTTCAGTTTTTAAAAAATGAGGTTAGGTTTGAGGTTCAGTAAATTAAGGTTCATACCTTGCTTTTTGGTTCAGGGATTGGCCTAAGTCCTTATTTAGCTGTATTTAAAAATTAGCCTTAGTGTGAAAGAAGATAATCAGCTTTCCAAAAAACATTTTCCAGCTATAATTAAAGATTTAGTATCACTTAACCAACATGGGAAATGCCCACACTAAAATCAGGGCATTGTATTTCTGAAATGGAAACCTTTCACAAAGCCTGTGCAGGCAGAGGAGCTCACACACATCCTTGACGTGGCACTGTGTCTTCAGGGGTGCTGCCCTCTTACAGAGAGACAGACCCGGAGGCCATGGCTGTTTTGGTGAGAAATGCCAGAAACAGCTTCAGTTCCCACCTGTCGCTCCATATTTATAATCACACTAATCTATTTCTCTTGTCTTGCTATTTCTAGAGCAACAAATTGTGTGATGCGAAATAAGTACCAGAGGAACAATGACTCCACTTAACAAAAAAATAGCAAGGGAACTATGAAAAATGGCACAACTGCTTAACTGTAATTGTTGAAGTCTTTAGGAGACTTCAGTAGTTGAAATGACACAGAAAAATCCTCAAACTAACATACCTACATGAAACTGAGTTTCTCAAAGTAACCGACATTTATGGAAATAGAAGTTTGTCTTGCAGAAACGTCAGCTCATTTTGTAAGGTGTATGTGATATTTAAATTTGTGATGCTTGTGAATAAGGGGAATGGGGCTTTAGGTCTGAGGAAAGGGGAGCATTCATTCAAATTGGAGGGTGTTTTGCATTTTTAAGGCTGCTATAAGGTCACGACCTTGGTGAGACATACTTAACCTGTTTTCATATGTATTGTGTACCTTCTGTTCTGAGCCATTGTGTGTGTCTGTAACTTTCTCCAAGATTCTCTCCAAATCTTGCTTCTCTTAATTTCTCCAGATTGTGCCAACCTATTTCCCACTCCTGATCTTTAGCGTTATATCACCACTAGGAGACTGGGGAATGTGGTTTGTGTTCTTAGACTCAGCAGATACCTACCATATGCCAAGCACTCTTCTAACAGCTAGTGAGAGATCTATCAGTGAACAAAACAGACAAAACTCCATCTTTTTTCCTCTGCTGCTCATATTCTAGTGTTAACCATTTGCATATTTCTCAGACTTCAATACATTTATTATTTCTGTTTAATCAGTTTATTCTGACCCTTAGTAGATGACATATTTCATGGGTGTACGGACAGTGCCATCTATCTCCCTTGGGGTGTTCTTACATTCAAGAAATGGGTTTTCACACAAGTCCTGTCAAATACTTAATTCCTTATACAATATAAAGGGATTGAGTTTTTCAAAGATAGGCTGACTGCTTGGAATGAAAAGCATTTAAATACTGAAGAGAGAAAAAGGATTCTCTTTTCAACCCTTAATATTCTCGGAAGGAAAACTGAAATACGGAGTTAGTATGTCCTCAACCCTGGTTAATTTCCCTTGCAAATAAAGAGGGACAGGCCTTGGTCTCAGAAGCTTTGCCATGAGATGTTACCTAGCTAGGATTTTTTTTTTCTTTTATTTTATTATTATTATACTTTAAGTTTTAGGGTACATGTGCACAATGTGCAGGTTTGTTACATATGTATATGTGTGCCATGTTGGTGTGCTGCACCCATTAACTCGTCATTTAGCATTAGGTGTATCTCCTAATGCTGTCCCTCCCCCCTCCCCCCACTCCACAACAGTCCCCGGAGTGTGATGTTCCCCTTCCTGTGTCCATGTGTTCTCATTGTTCAATTCTCACCTATGAGTGAGAACATGCGGTGTTTGGTTTTTTGTCCTTGTGATAGTTTACTGAGAATGATGATTTCCAGTTTCATCCATGTCCCTACAAAGGACATGAACTCATCATTTTTTATGGCTGCATACATAGTATTCCATGGTGTATATGTGCCACATTTTCTTAATCCAGTCTATCATTGTTGGACATTTGGGTTGGTTCCAAGTCTTTGCTATTGTGAATAGTGCCGCAATAAACATACGCGTGCATGTGTCTTTATAGCAGCATGATTTATAGTCCTTTGGGTATATACCCCTAGCTAGGATTTTTAAACTGCTTTTCATTGTATTTTATTACCTTCAATTAAGAATAGTTTAAAACAAGTAGTTTTCCATTTATAGCAGTCAAATAAATTTGTTCAAGTATAGCACTGAATGGATTGAAAGAAAAACAGTAAAATTTCAGGTGGTAAATATGATAAAAAGCATGGAGGTGATACATGGTTGACTAAAATTTAGGACTCTGCTTGAGAGTATAGCATTTTAGGCCAGGCACAGTGGCTCATGCCTGTAATCCTAACATTTTGAGAGTCTGAGGTTGGAGGATCACTTGAGCCCAGGAGTTCAAGATCAGGCTAAACAACATAAGGAGACCCCGTCTCTACAAAAAACAAAAACAAAAACAAAAAACTAGCTGGGCATCGTGGTACACGCCTGTGATCTCAGCTACTTGGAGGTCTGAGGTGGGAGGACAGCTAGAGTTCAGGAGGTTCAAGGCTTCAAGGCTTCAGTAAGCCTGGGCAACAGAGTGAGACCCTGTCTCGAAAAACAAAAACAAAAAACCCAACCAAAAACAGCATTACCCAGAACCTATCTACTTTAGAACAACAGCATGCCCTGTCTGCTCCAAGCTGCACCTAATACCAGAGGGAACTGCTCCAACTCCAAATTAAAAACATCACTGATCAGAAACAAAAGTTCCGTTATGAGAATCTTTCAAAGCTCAGTAATAGCTTAAACCCCTGGCTTCTTAAAGGATTAGTAACACTTTGATATCTGTGTATATTTGGCTCACAGAGGAGAACCAAATGACATTACCTTGAAAATCTAGGACTAAGGGACCTTATGAATACAGAGGGAAGCTATCCAAGGAACAGTCAATAGCAGTTTTAATTGAGTGAGTAAAGTGATCTTGGTTTCAAATTCAACTGAGAAAACATGACTTTCTCCTTTTTTAAGAGGGGGCTACTGTTAACCACACATGTTATCTGTAGTCCCCTGGGCTCTACACTGAGAAAGATGATCAAGAAACAGATAAGCCTGTTATTCTTCCAACCGATGGTTCCAATGAGCACCCATATCCTAGTCATGTGAAACAAAGGGGTGAAACAAGGTTCATGCTTTAATTCTCTGTCTTGGTTCATGCTTTAATTCTCTATTTTTCTCTGAGGGACTTTCAGCATCAGTCCTTTCTGAGGGATTAAGTATCTTACTAAGGTGTTGACTTTTATTGACTACAGAATTCAGCTCTTTCATTTAGTCACAAAGGGATCCTAGACCCTAAGAGAATGCCCATATTGTAATAAAGCTGTAACACACTATCTGTAGCTAGCTTTATCACAAAGCCTTTAAAAAACTCGGATTTCATAAAATCATAGGCGGCCTCTAGGGCTATCTTTTCCAAGGAGACACATATATTCTCCCTTAGTGTTGACCCTATACAGACCAGGCAGGAGGTGACACGGGTTAATTTAGAACTCAGCCCAGCCATAGTGCCTGATATAGTCATTACTTGGTCTGTCTTTTGGAGTGCTTCAAGGAGTATGGAACAGTCCTGCAGGAATAGGACATAGGATCCTTTCCTTTTGATAAGGAGCAGGGGTTCTGAAATAACCAGCAGGTAAAGATTAGGCCTTGGGGAGGTTCTGAAGAGTCTGCTTTGGAGCCTCTAGACAGCAAGAGAATAGTATAATAGTATAATACAACTCAGGTTATACTGCAGAAAATGAAACATAATAGATGGAGAAGTCCATGCCTACCATAAACCTTTGAAACCTTTGCCTAGAGCAGGTCTTTCTTTTCTTTCATTTGCAAATTTCTCCTGAGCCACCTACTATGTACCCAGCACTATGAAATGTTGGGGTGGGGTAGAGGTAGGGGGTCACAGGGGAGTGTCCAAACATACTAGGTCCTCATGAAATTTTTACTTTTGTACTTCTAAACATCTCACATGGTCTAAACTATTCTCATCGATACCACTTCCTTCCCCTCCTTCTTCTGCCATTCATTTAACATATTCAGCATATCCAATGGATAATGATACTTGACTACCTATGAGATTAAGTTGAAGGCTTGTTCTGTCTTTATCACTATTAAATAAGAACAATAGCTTACATTTATTTACTACTTTATAGTGCATAGTCTAATTTCACATATAAATCTCATTTCCTTCCCGATAGCTTTGTGAAGCTTGTTATTCTTTCATTAGTGTATCAGACACTTTAGAGGTGGAATGCAGGCATCTATTTTCCAATGGTTTTTAATGTTGGTTGAGTATCAGAAATGCCTGTGGAGTTATATTTTCTTTTAAATGAGAGTACAGATGTGCTTGAACACTTAGAGAATCTATCGCACAGTTGTGGAATTCCAGCACCAAATTAAAATATGTGTGCCTGTGTTATTATACTAGATTTTTGGATAAAATCTAGTCAGTTTGATTGAAGTGCAATTTTGTTAGTGTTCCAATAATATGACATTGAGTTTTAAATATATCAGTGTATTTAGTAGATGACTAACTTTCAACTCACTTGGGCCCCTTACAGCCAAGGCTGGCTGCATGGGCCTGCAGTCTGTACACGGGGCCACATGCCTAGAAGAGCCTTGTGTTTGGTTTAATGCTCTGCTGCTGCTGTCTTGAAATTCTTAATAAATTTTGAAAAAATGCCCTGACATTTTTATTCTGCACCAGTTCTGCTTAAAGCCAAGGGCCTCTACTGTAGGGTTGCTTTAGCATGGTTGTCCTAATGGCTGAATGAAAAATGTGGTTGAAAAGGCTGCTTTTAAAATAAGCAATGAACAGATCGATGGTTGAGAGTTGGGCAGGTTGGGGAAGGTGCAGGGTGAGGCAGATTATGGAAGGTGTGAGCTGGCAGACTCAGCAGGCATGGAACAGAGGCCCTCGGATGGCGCTCTGCAGCCTTGGGCAGGGGTGAGGAGGGGAGGGCTTATGCTGTGGGGATGGCAAGAGGCAGCTACCAGTAGGGGATGCACATGTGAGCCTTGAATGAACCTTTGCTGCGCTCCCTTTCCCTTTTTGTCTCCCCTCTCCAAGGCACTACTTACTTTCAGCTCCCAAAATATGGGGCTCAGAAGTGGACAAAGTGAGGAAAGGAGTGGTAACTGAAAGAAGTCTAGGGTTCTCTGGGTGGAAAGACTCAGAGGAAACATTCAAACCTTGATAGAAAGGAGATGAAAATCCATCCTTGCCTATTGTTGTTCATGAGTAGCTACAGAGCCCCAAAAGCCCTTGGGCTGCACATGTACCCCCCACAAATCTATAGTCTAATTAAAAAATTAAGTTGACTTAGTCATGACAGTATCTTCTTCAGATATGCTTATCTTCTCCATAGGTTTAGTTGACATATTTGAAATGTTTTAAGACTAAATGAGCCGGGTGCAGTGGCTCATGCCTGTAATCCCAGCACTTTGGGAGGCCTAGGCGGGTGGATCACCTGAGGTCAGGAGTTTGAGACCAGCCTGGCCAACATGGCGAAACCTCGTTTCTACTAAAAATACAAAAATTAGCTGGGCATGGTACTGCACGCTTGTAATCCCAGCTACTAGTGAGGCTGAGGCAGGAGAATTGCTTGAACCCCAGGGGTGGAGGTTGCAGTGAGCCGAGATTGCACCACTGCACTCCAGCCTGGGTGACAGAGCAAGACTCCTCAAAAAAATACATAAATAAAAATAAAAAAAAAGAGTAAATGAAAATGTCACATTAAAAGGACTATACATTTTTCTAATTCTGGAAACCCAATGTCTCCAGAGTTCTCTTTTAAAAACCTCAAGGCCAGGTGCAGTGGCTCACACCTATAATCTCAGCATTTTGGGAGGCCAAGGCAGGAGGATCACTTGAGCCCAGGAGTTTGAAACTAGCCTGGGCAACATAGAAAGACTCTGTCTCTACAAAAAAATTAACAACAAAAAAAATCAGCTGGGTGTGGTGGTGCACACCTGTAGTCCCACCTGCTTGGGAGGCTGAGGTGAGGGGATCACTTGAGCCTGGGAAGTCGAGGATGTAGTGAGCTAAGATCATGCCAGTGCACTCCAGCCTGGGTGACAGAGCAAGACCCAGTCTCTAAAATATATATAGATATGTATATATGAAATTAAAAACTCAAAAGATAAAAACCTCTTGATTCCTCTGACTGCCACCCACTAAGGAGAACAATTCCCTTTTAAAAGCTGGAAGGTAATTATATCTCAGCCCAGAGTAGAGTGGTGCTGACTTTTCTCTTTATGGAAAATATTTACCTTCTTTGCTAATATAACTAAAGGATACAACTTTCCATAAATTCATCGTAAAATTGTGTTTATGGCTCATCATTATCTAGCCCCTTTTGCCTGGAAGATGGTTTTGGTTTTAACTGGTATTTCCCCAGTCTCTCAAAATATGAACAGATGTTTGTTGCTTCTGTTCCCTTCTCCTCCCTACCTGTAATGATTAAAAAGTTTTCTCATCTCAGTGTAACTTAGTCATAACAGTAACTTCTTAGTCATAACAATATCTTCTTAGTCATAACAGTATCTTCTTCAGATATGCTTATTGGTCAATTTTTCCATATTTATATTTTAAATTTTACTCTTAAAAAATGAAGTTCTTGCTACATACCAAATGCTTTAACAGATTATTGTGTGTAATCCTTACAACCACCTTTATGACGTTGGTATTATTAGTCCCATTTTCAGTTCATGAGACTCAAGTTTTTTGAGCTAATAATTTGCCTAAAGACATATAACTCTGTTAAATGTCTCTGGTTCAGCCTGTGCTGGTTCAGAGCTCACACTAGGGATGTAGCCTGGCTGTTGGAATTTGACTCCTAGCCCTGCCATCTCCTGGCCAGATAACCTTGAGCAAGTTACTTAACTTCTTTGTTCCTCAGATTCCACATCTATAATGTAACAATACCTACTATGTAGGTTTGTTGTGAAATTTAAATGAGGAGTTATATGGAAGACATTTAAAATAGTGTCCAGCATAAATATTGCATAATAAATATCATTATTATTGGTTTCCAAATATTCTCCGAATGTTATGGCCCATCCTGCTGTATGTCACTGAACCCAAGTATTTCGGAATAACTCCATCAAGTGCTGACGGCCAGAACTGTCAATTCCTGCTTATCAGATGATAGCATACATAATTATTCAAGTCATGAACAGCAGAGGCAGACTAAGAAAACTTTGAAGACTAAGATAGTAAACAGACGTGAGAACCAAATGCAATATGTGATCCCTGCTTGGATCCTGAACCAGAAACTGTTTTTTTTTTCCTTTTGCCACAGAAGACATTTGTGGGTAAAAAATGAAGGTCTGTACATTGATAATAGTATTGTATTAATGTTAACTTCTTGATTCGCAATCACTTCCTGTGGTGACTGCAGATAATATCAGTGTTTTTAGGAAATATACGCTGAAGTATTGAGAGATAAAGGGGAATTATATCTATAATATACTGTTAAATATTAATTACAAATAATTAAATTCATATGTACAGAAGGACAGAAGAAAGGATGATTAACATGGTAAAATATTAACATTTGGCAAATATAGATAAAGGGTTTGTGGAAAGTTATTTTTTTTTAAACTTCTCTATAAGTGTGAAATCATTGCAAAATGGAATGATCAAAATATTAATCAGTAGAAAGAACAGAAAGAGTACTAGATTTGGAGTTGGAAGAATTGAGTTTGATTCTAGCCACTATTTCCTGGTGCTCTTAGGCAAATCATTTAGACTCTCTGAGCCTGTTTCCTAATCTAAAAATTGAAGATAATAAAACCTATCTCATTGGATTTAGTGGGCATGTAAGTTTCTGGGTGGATTTATAAAGTTGTAGCACATTATACAAATAATACTTCTTAAAAAAGGACATATGGCCCCATGTTCCCACTCTGAAACTAGTAGCCCAGGATGGGCTCTGCTACAAATCAGCTACAGTAAAGCTTAAGGGATGGGTTTTCTCAGTTATGAATGCCAAGCAAGCAGAGGGGAAAAATTCAGGTGACCTTGACACTTCCTCTTAGAAATTCATTTTTGTGGCTCCCAGAGAAGAAAAGATTTTGACAGGGAACAGTCCATCCTTAAAAAAAGAAAAAAAAAAAATTCAAATAAAAGAAATTGTAAATATAATGACCAGTTCTCAAGATTGGTGATTTTCAACTTGGTTGTACATCACAGTCACCCTATGGATCTTTAAAGAACCAAAAAGCAGATGCTTACACCCCCACCCTGGAGAGTCTAGGTCTTGGGTAGGTCCTAGACGTCCACATTTTCAAAGAGCTTCACAGACACTTCTGATGTCCACTGGGGTTGAAAGCCACTGCCCTGGTACTGTTTATAAGGACTAAATAAGATCCTTTATACATAGTGCTCAATAAACATTAACCCTAATCTCATCTTTTCCTTTCTCTGTGCCTCAGAGTAATGACAAACTGAAATTAGAAATGCAGATCTTATTGACAAATGATTTACTATTTAATAAAGTTTCTGGATGAAGAAAAAAAAAAAGAAAAGAAAACTACTGTCCTAGATAGTTAGTCAAAGTAGGTGCCTCAGAAATCAGAGCTCAAACCAAGCCCATCTGATATCATTATATGTGATGTGGGGAAATAATAAAACCCCCCACTTAATTTGGCATTTACTAGTATCCACAGTACCTTGGAGGCACTTAACATGGATAATGTGCCAAGGAGACAGGTAGGCCTCAAAAGACGAAGTGGGGAATATGGGCAGAAAAGCAGAGTAAACTTCAACAGGATTATCTTGGGTATTGATAAGGAAATAAATCAAAGCAGGCTTACAAGATGAGTTTTATAAACAATAAACAGTGATTCAGGAAAGGGATCTTGGAGTATGTCCTCGTCATTCCCTGAATACTTGGGCCAAAACTGCTGACTAGGAGGCCATCAATGCTGAGATGCTGAGTGTCCTCATAAAGGATGTTGTCAATTAAACCCAAGGAATTACAGTACTCTTTACAAGAAAAACAAACCACAGAATATTTTATTTCTTGGGAAGTTCCTATTGCTGTATTTCATACACATTTCAGTTAGAAAAGCTCCAAGACAAAAATAATAGAGTTAGAAAATAGAAACAAAAATTTTTTAGAAGATGGAATGCCCTTTTTTTTTTTTTATAAGGACAGATGAGAAAAGTAAAAAAGCTCTTAGATTGGATAAAAGCTGAGAGAATACATAATCAGAATTCATGAGATAATGAAGGGAATAGCTGGGATGGACTTCGTCACTTAAAATTGGAAAGAAATTATGAAAGCAAATGCTGAGGTAATTTAAGATTTAAGAGAAAATTACTTCATATATTGCCTCATTTAATTTTTACTGTGAAATGTCATCATTTCTACTCTTCAAGTGGATAAAATGAGTCTGAGAAAGGTAATTTTTCCTAAGTCACGAAGTTGGTAGGAGGAGAAGCTGGGGATTTGAACTCAGACCACCTGACTCCAGAGTCTGTGCGCAGAATCACTATACTCCTGGACCTCCCTTATACTTTAGATTTTTGAGAAGGCTAAGGAAAGCCTATATGGCATAGTAAGATTCAAGTTCAACTTTAAACTTTTGATTTACCTTTGAACTCAAGTTCAAATCAAGTAAAAGTCATTAAGAGTTCAGCTAACTTATCTTTCTATTCATCGCTTCTGTATGCTCACAGCCTTTGGACTGATTTTGAAATAGAAATGCTAGTCTTGCAATATTTTCAGCTAAGCCAGAATAAGATAAGATGTGTTGTTTTCCTAGGAATTAATTTCTCCATTTCTAGTCTTCAAGTTTTAGTAAAACGATGCTTGATGACTTACAGCAATAAATTCTTAACTGGTAATCAAAAAAGAATAAACTGTACTTCTGTTCATAAATAGAGGAAAGAAAAAGAGGCACCTGCAATTTGATAATTATAATAATTCATTATACTGCTTACAAAGGATATAGAGACAGTATGGCAAACTAGAAAAACCCAGGATTACTAGTTAGGAGAGTAATGTTCTATACACTAAGCCATGCAATTTTAGGTGAGCCACTTTCCTTCTTTGGGCAACACTTTCCTCAATGGTAAAACCAAGGTGTCAGATTAGAATTTGATTTCCTCAAAACCTAGAATCATGGAATGTTAGTGCAGGAAAGGGGTTTAGAGGAGGGCCTCTCAATCTTTGTCACTTCATGGTGCACCTAGAAAATGCTCATTCTCGCATGGCATCCTGGAGCCGGCACAGGAAGTGGTTAAGGATTGGAGCTGCTGCCTCCAGGTCTCAGAGGATCAATTATTCAGCTCATTTGTGGGGGAGTCCAAGCTTTGAGAATTACAAGTTCAGCCTCATCATTTTCCACATGGAGAAACTAATGCCTAGACACATTTTATGAATTTATAACAACCCATAAATTAAAGTACATGGTATCAATGTATTTTCAGTTGTTACACTATTATTTAATAAATCTATCCCAACCTGACCCCCTTCAGTCCATTTTCCACATGGTAACTGGAGAGACCTCTTAAAAACTATAAACCTGATTATGTCAATGCCCATTCCCCTCAAGGGTTGCCTCCTGACATTTTGAGGATAAAGATCCATATTCTTAAAATAGCCCACAAAGCCCTGCATGGCCCAATCTCTATTTCTCTAGTGTCATCTCAGGCTATTTTTTTTTTGTTTGCATTTTATATTTCTTCTTTCCTTTTCTAAAACACACCAACCAATTCCCTGCATAAGGGCTTTAGCAAGTGCTATTTTCTCGGCCTGGAGTCATTTACCTTCTTCCTTAGCTGACACTCATTTCAGGCCTCAGTTCAAATGCCATTTGCTAAAGAAAACCTTTCTTAATCCCCCATCTACACCAGGTTCCCCGATTACAACTCATCCTGTCTTTTACTACAGAGCAATAATCAGAGTTTGTACTTGTCCATTTCTTTTTTGTGATTATCTGGTTAATGTCTGCCTTTCTCATTAGACTATGAGCCCTGAATGGAATGTGTGTCTGAATAGGAGCTCTTGTTCATTACTGTCTCCTCAGTGCTTACCAGTTTCTGGTGTATAGGAAAAGTTCAGTGAAATGTTCAATGAATGAATTTACGGTTTAGTTTTGGCTACAGAAGTCTTCCTGGCAACTTCCATTCATTGCACTGACAGCTCTGTACATCACATTTCTTGTAATATGAAACATGGATATGGTAATGCCTTACTTCACTCTAATTAGTGAACAGTATGAGCATTTACTTAAACTTTTCACTGCAATATTCTTAACAATTTTTGTTTTATTGTGGACAACTTTGAGATCTAACAAGCTATGGACCATTTCCCCCCCCAGAATGAATATTTTGCAAACAATTTCAGCCAGTCAGTCCATGGACTAACCCTATGAGTAAATTTCAAACTCCTAAATTTGGCATAAAATAATCATATGACTTGAGCCTTAGCTACCTTTCCATGCTCATCTGCAATTCTCTAATGTCTTTTTAAACTCTGCTATATCAAATTCCATTAGTTTCCCTACATGGAATTAGGGATTGCTCCTGTGAGTAGCTACTACACTCTAGCCTGGGCAACATAGTGAGACTCCATCTCGGGAAACAAAGACAAAAACAAAAAACCAAGGTAAAGAACTAAGAGAATGGATACATAATATCCCTCAAATGAGAAAACAAACTGGAATACCAGCAAATAAAATTGAATACTTGCAATGTGTAATTATCCACAAAGGCCATTACAAGAGAATATATTATACAACATACACACTATTTCTTCAGCCTGGAATACTATTCTATGTTTTGTTTTTTTAACCTATCCTCCAATACTTGGAGCAGATTTCATATCTAACAGGAGGCTCATCTGATTCTTGTGCTGAAACCCAATAAGGATCAACCTCCTAGCATTTACTTCCTGATAGGGGCTTTCATGAAACCCAGGAAGGATCAGTCTCCTAGCATTTAGTTTCTGATGTCAATTTTGATAACAATTTTTCCTGGAGAACGTTAAGTTTTTTGAGAATGAGGAGTGTGTCTTATTTAGCTGCAGTGCCTAGAACAGTGAATGGCACAAACAGGCCTTCAATAAATATATGTTAACCTGAGAAGGACCAAAATTATCAATGGTAGAAGAAGCCAGGCACTGTGGCATGCACCTGCCGTTCCAATTACTGGAAGCTGAAGCAGGAGGATTGCTTGAGCAATTTGTTTATTATACAACAAAGTTATTTTTACCCCAGTAAAATGACTAAAAATTGCGTTAGCCTAAGGTATCAATGTCAGTATCAGTTTCTGTTACAGAAAATCATCATGTAAACACTAGAACAATGAATTCTTTATTAAAACAATCTGAAGGCAATACTCAGAAAATGTACCATTATGATGACTTTATGGAAAGATTCAAAGCTATGCTGTGTGCTACTATTGTATAATGTTTTATAATTCTCTCTGCCTTGTGAATAGTAAGCAGCAGATTTTAGCTCTCAGATGGTGATTGTAGAGTAACCAACAAGTTAATGGGTAATGAGAAAAGTGGAGAACTTTGCACGGAAAGATATGTACACTGATATTCCAAGCAAAGAAATTATTTTTGCTGTTTTAAACTTGCGGTTTTTATTCATTTACTTAACAGATTAAGCTATTTCTAACTCTAAGGTTGGTACCAAAAGGGACCAGTATTTATCATTAGAACAATTACCATTCATTACACAATGGAATATAAGCATAATGCATAATGGATTTTCACAGTGTGATTGGGTAGAATCCAACGAGACGGCTAATTCACACAATTCTGTTTCACTTACTCTGGCGCTCTTCTCTCTTATGCCAGATTCATTTGTTGTCATAAGGCCAGTTATAGCAGCACAGTGGGAGGCAGGGTAGAGGTGAGGACAGAAGCATTATCAGAAGCTTCCATGGAGGCACAGTTTTTAAAACTACCCACCGAGAATCCATAGGTAGCCTCACTGTAGCCTCATTCCATCCCCTACTCTTGCTCAGACCATAGTGGTAATGACAGAATGGGAGATACCACTCACTGATACAGTAGACTATTCTGTAAGATGACAAGGTCAGTAAAAGCAGTAAATAAGGGTGTGCTTACAACAAAGATGGAATTCACAATGTATGTTGACCTGAATTTAAAAAACAAGAAATAGAATTATGGAGGAAAATCGAATTGTTATAACCCCTAGAAACAAAAACAGCATCCAGCACAATTGTGAGTGCACAGTGCATACCACAAGAGATGTCAGCTAAATGTGGTATAATATGAGAGTATAGTGGGCCTGAAGAAGAAAGTAAAAAGTGGAGAGATACAGCATTTCATATTATTTTTATTGATTCAGAGGGTGCATGTGTAGGTCTGTTACATGGATATATTGTGTGATGGTGAGGTTTGGGCTTCTAGCATACCTGTAACCATAATAGTGAAGATTATACTCAATAGGCAATTTTTCAATCTTCATCCTCTTCTCACTCTCCCCGCTTTTGGAGTCCCCAGTGTCTATTATTTCCCTATGTATGTCCATGTGTAACCATTGTTTGGCTCCCACTTACAAGTGAGGACACAGCATTTAATGTTATCGGAGGGGGAAAAGATCCCATACTACAAATTTGTCTCAAATAATAAATACATCTGTGGTTTTTCAAAGAATAAGCCCTAATTTCCAAGGCAGACTTCCTAGTCCATAGCTTATACCATGAGATGGAAATTTAGATGCTACAGTGATTTGGGGTGATTCACACAGGCATTCTGTATAAATTAAGCAAAAATGAATGTACTTATCAATAATTACAGATAAACTCACCAAAAGTACAGCCAAAGCCCTTTGGAGTATGACATAATTTTGCAATAAAATCAGGTGGTGTACCTAACGGACAGACTATAACATACATACTCTTTAAATCCCAGTGACCTCTTCCCAGGGGTTAAATCAGAGGAGTCATATCAAATCCAAGAAATATCATCTTCAAGTATATTTCAAAAGTCTCAAATGATTAAACCCAATGACCTTTTAATAAATGTAAAATAAATACAAACGGATATCAGCTCTAGGTCTGCCTTACTCCTTCCCTTCCTTCCACAGCCATATGTCAATAATCAACTAAGTTACTGATAAACAGAGGCTAGGTTCTTGGGATACAAAGGTAAGACATGGCCCCTGCCCTCAAGGAGTTCACACTAAGGGGAGAACTACACAGAAACAAATAATTATTTTACAATACAACAAATATGTTAACAGAAGTATGTATAAGGACACTGGGGACAAAGAGGAGAAAGTACTTGTGATTTTGTTCCTCATATGACACATTATTCTTAAAATGGGAGATAAGAATTATGTACTTGGTCATTCAGCAAATACTGACTATGCCCCTCTCATGGGTAAGCACAGTGAAATCACAGTGAGATCAGAATAATCCTTTGGAATTCCAGGGGCACGTGACCTTCTTTCATCCCCCCTCAAGAACTCAAAGGCCTCTTGCTGCTGACAATGCAGCAGCCTGATAGTTAAGAATTTTTTAAGAACTAAATAACTTTATATTTTTAATCTAAAACTGAGTTGGACAAGTTTGTGAATAAAAATATCAGTTAATAAGGATAAAACATAAGTAAATATCTAATGATTCTAATTACTTTTGAGGGAGGCCAAATATTCTGACTCTATTTCCTATTATATCTTCCCTCATACTTAGTTTTTCTACTCTCACTCCCCATCCTATCATGAACTCTACAGAAATAATACTTGTTACATTTAATATCATACAGAAAGGCAGTGAGGTTAGAGAGTGTAAATTCTGGACCCAGATTGCCTGGGTTCAAGTCTGTGCTCTGTTATGTTCTAGCTGTGTGGCTCTGGGGAAGTTGCTTAACTCTTCTATGTCTCAGTTACTCATCTGTAAATGGGGTCATCAATTAATGCATACAAAACACTTAGACCAATGCTTGGCATATGGCCAGGACTCCCTACAAGCTAGTTAATATTCCTACCATATACATAAAAATAAAAAATCAATAAGCAATGATAAGAAAGAGTTAATGCAAATAAATTTCATAGCAGAGCTATCTTTTAAACTTCATCAAGAGCATGACTGTATCAAATTCCTAACTATATCAAGTAAGCATTTGCCCAATATGAGATTTAAAAGTAACGACTATAGTAGTTTGGATTTCATCTATGCTTAAGAAAAGAAAGTGTGACTTTGCTGTGGATAAGATACTTTCAAGATGTTGTCTTACTGCTATCTGTGTGGCTAAATTAACATTCAGATTAAAGGTGAGAAGGATATAGCGATTGTTATAACTTCTTTCACAATTATCTCACAGAAAATTGCTCACACAATATCAGCATCTACATGGTAGTGGAGGTATTTGATATTTGAAGACAAAATTTCTTTCAAGTTTCTTTTATTTTTTTATTTTTTTGAGACAGAGTCTCGCTCTGTTGCCTAGGCTGGAGTGCAGTGCTTTGATCTCTGCTCACTGAAACCTCTGCCTCCTGGGTTTAAGCGATTCTCCTACCTCAGCCTCCTGAGTAACTGGGACTACAGGTGCACATAACCACACCTGGCTAATTTTTGTTTTTTTTTGTAGAGCCAAGATTTTGCCACGTTGGCCAGACTGGTCTCAAACTCCTGACCTCAAGGGATCCACCTGCCTTGGCCTCCTCAAGTGCTAGGATTACAGGTGTGAACCACTGCACCCGGCTTCGTTTCTTTAAAAGCTTTCCATAACCTGCAAAACCTTCTCAATACATGTGCTCTTGAAAACATTGAGCCTAATATTTTCCTGTTAGACTAGTCTTCTGTTTCCTCTTAAAACAGGGAAGTCCGTAACTGTCTAAAGGACAAAGAACAGTAGTAGGTTTAACAATTTTCACCCTAAAGCCAAAGTGGGAGTAGCTGTAATATTTTATGAATGAAAAACAGGATGAATTCGATTAGGGCAACCATGTTTTAGACTCCTTTCTAAGTCACCTCCTAGAATTTTTAATCAGTCACCTAAGAGTTACTTATTAACTCAAAAACTGCTTAGTCACTGACTGAAAAATGAGGCAGGGAGCAGACCAAAGTCAAGAGTTCAGGGTCAAACTGCAGAGAGCAACGCACAATGAGTGGATTGGTTTCATCTTTCTCCTCAGTCTTTCAGAGCCAGGCAAATGAAGGGACTGGACAGTGTTGGTGGCTGGTAATGTGAACACAATACCAGCTGTCTTAGGTGAAGAGACACAAAAGTCACAGGTTAAAAAGGGCACTTTGTCTCCCTTACTTGATATGTGGATCAAAGCCATGTACCCATACATGTATTGTCCTTGGCATCTTTTCTCAGTTTTCTCTTTCACAAGATGCCCATACACACAATATATTCTATACCAATGCTCTTCTGGAAGTTCTTTCAACATCAAGATTACTAGAAATAAGAGCACTAGTGAGCATATCTATTTGTTAGTTTTAAGTAATATTTAACTGGCAGGGCGCAGTGGCTGACGCCTGTAATCCTACTTTGGGAGGCCGAGGTGGGTGGATGACCTGAGGTCAGGAGTTTGAGACCAGCCTGGCTAACATGGTGAAACCCTGTCTCTACCAAAAACACAAACAATAGCCGGGTGTGGTGGTGCATACCTGTAGTCCCAGCTACTCGGGAGGCCGAGGCAGGAGATTTGCTTGAACCTGGGAGGCAGAGGTTGCAATGAGCCAAGATCCTGCCACTGCACTCCAGCCTGGGTGACAGAGTGAGACTCCGTCTCAAAAATAATAAAAAATAAATAAATAATATTTAACTAAGAGAGGTTAATATTTTAGTTACACATTTCTCTCTACTGCTGGAGGATTATATTTGGTTATTACAGTATTTCCCCCTTATCCCTACGGGATACATCCCAAACCCCCAGCGGATACCTGAAACCACATATAGTATCAAACCCTACATATACTATGTTTTTTCTTATACAAACATACCTATGATAAAGTTGAATTTATAAATTACACACAGTTAAGGGATCAAAAACAGTAACTAATAATACAATAGAACAGTTATAACAATATGCTGTAATTAAAGTTATGTTGTGAATGTGGTCTTTCTCTTAAAACATCTTAAGTACTATATTCATCCTTCTTGTGATGAAGAAGGGTCAAAGCAGAACAGCATGAGATTGCATCATGCTACTTAGAATGGTGTGCAATTTAAAACTTACGAATTGCTTATTTCTGGAACATTCCATTAAATATTTTTGAAGTACAGCTGATTGAGAGTAACTGGGACCAATGGAAAGCAAAACTGCGGATAAGGGGAGATTACTGTGATACTGACTTATTGAATTCGGATTATACAGTTCTGATATGAGCCAGTCTTTTAACATCTTTCTAGTTTATGACTTTGGGTCCCTTCATGATTCTTAATCACTTTCATTCAATTATAAAATACTTATTTTATTAGCTGGGCATGGTGGTGCATGCCTGTAGTCCCAGCTACTTGGAGGCTGACAGTGGAGGACTGCCTGAACACAGGAATTCAAGGCTGCATTGAGCTATGATTGCACCACTGTACTCTAGCCTGGGTGACAGAATGAGCCTCTGTCTCTAGTTTACAATATGTATATATATTGTCTCTAATTTACTCTGTATGTCTGTATGTGTATGTGTGCATATTAAGCCCATAAGAAATATTTTTGTGCTTTATAAGACAGCTGAGAAAAATATATTTAACAGTCTAAGGGCAAGCTAGTCTATCTGTATACTTGTTATAAAAAGGGTAAGGTGTATTGTAAATACGTTGCAATTAATGGACAAATAGTTGCTAGTATCTCTCTGGATTTCAAGGGCCCTTGCTAACCCCTTAATTTCTCCATTATGATAAAAGATCAAGAATTGGCCAAACTCAATATATTAACATTACTGAAGATCATCATAGTAAAGACCTACAAAATAGAGACAAGCATTGCTTAGTGGTGATGGAACAAGATTTTGATTTTATTTGTTTTTAATAAACAGTAGGCAAAGGGATATTTTGGTTGTCTAGAAAAAACACGTATTCTCACTTCCTTCCTACTAACCAGCTAACTTTTGCCTCTCAAACTTCAGCTACAAAAGGGAATCATCCATGAGTTTAATTGTACTGCCAGGTGACAGACAAGAGGGTTTATATGATGAGAAGAGAGGCTGGAAAAGGAAAAAAAAAAAAAAAAAAAAAAAGAGGAGCAAGTTCAGATAGGCATGGTACAGAGGCTAGCACCTGGGTACTGACCTTTGAATTTCTTGCAAGGCAATATAATTTGCTCTTCAAACATAAAAGGCTACACTAAAAGAATAAAAGCCTTTTCCCCGCTATGTTCCTGTAAAACTTTATTTATGGACATTGAAATTTGCATATCACATACTTTTCAAGTGTCACAAAATATTATTCTACTTTTGATGTTTTTCAACCATTTAAACATGTGAAAGCCATTCTCAGCTCATGGGCTGCACAAAAACAGGCTGCAAGGGATGGGCCCTTAGACTAACGTTGGCTGACTGCTGGATTGGAGCATTAGAGCTTGGGTATGAGTCCCACCCCAGGGCTTCCAGGAGAGGGGGCCAAGGCTGATGCCATCTCCACCCTCACTGCTCTAGGCGAGAAGGCAGAGCTGGTGCTGTATGAGGTGTGGCTGCAGATCCTGGGCCAGCCCTTCACCAAGGCCTTGGAAGATAAAACCAGTCCTGAGTCCTGGGTGCTCAGGGGCAGCTGATGAAATGAGTGAAGTGGCAGGATGGAGTGGGAGATCACGGAAGAGGCCTCGAGGGGATGGAGGATGACTGGACAAGGCTTTGGTAGAACTGTGACCCTCTTCACCCTCTCCTGACTCCCCAGCTGACCACCATCCTCAGACCTCTACAGAACTTGACCTACTGGTGGTGGAGGGATTCCAATGAATCCAGGGTGGCCCTGGGTGACCCAGGGCTCAGAGCTGGACTTGGTTGAGGGCAGGAGGCTGGAAGAGATGACCTCTGCTAGTCCCCCCAGGCTGTCCAGCCCCCTGAAGCCTGTGATGATCCTTCCACCAGGCCAGACCCACTGACTGCCAGAGTGGGTGCCACCTTCTTCAGGGCTGTGCCAGCCCAGGCCCTTGGGTAGGAATGTGTGCACCAGTGTCTGGACACCCTGTGGGAGGCAGAGGGCCTCTTGGTAGAGATGGTCATTCCAGACCTCAGTCAGTATCTCCTTCCCTCTGCAGACTCCCTCCGTCTGTCTGTGTCCTCTGTCCATCTGCCTCCTCCCTCGGGTTCATTGCCCCTACATGACCTGATCTGAAGCCTGCCTCCTCGGCCTGCCTTGCATTCTCATGGAAGCCCTCCCATGATAAATTTTCAATTTATCTTTAAAAATACATTATTTGAAACCAGATTTGTTAAAGCCCATAATCAGTTGAAAAGAAAAAAAAAATCCAGATTTGTGTGGGTTTTGTATTTGGTAAAAAGATAATTAAGTAGGTTCTGACAGTGAAATTGGAGTTTTAACTTAGCTGGGATAACATTTATAAAAGAGCCTAACAGGCCTGACAAGAAACAGGGCTGCCATAGAAGTTATAGCCTTTCCTTTGGCTCTACTATATTTATTTTCTAATGGACAAGTTAAGTATAGAATGGTAAAGATAATAATTTAAAAAGATAATAATAACCAATATTTAATTGAATACTTCCTATTCTTATTGATTTACCTATATCACCTAATCTATTTCTTGCTGCTGCTCTCTGAGGTAAGTACTATTATTATCCCCACCATAAAGATGAGGCAATTCAGGCACAAGAGTTTAACCCGCTTGCTTGGACAGCTAGTAAGTGGCAGAGCTAGAATTCAAACCCAGGTAGTCTGATTCCATATGCATTTGCTCTACTGAAAGTACTTAACCCAGTCTGGGCACAAAGTGAGTGCTTTCTATGATCATTATTGCTTTTATTATTACTGGATTTAAGAAAACTATATTGAATGCCTACCCACTGGAGAATTGAGGAATGAACAAAACACACAAGGTCACTGTTCTCATGGATCATAGAGGTCAGGGGAGGAGATAGATACTATTCAAAGAATTACACCTTGATAGTAGAAATTGATCACTTGAAGGAGAAGAAAACTTCTGAATGGTCTTATTTTAGACTACCAGGTCCTTAAGACTTGTTACTGGATGATCAGAGTATACGCTTCCATTACTCCTATTATCTACTCACCTTAAACTCTGCTGCTTGGTTAAAGTTTTGGGAACTTTATCAAGTCACTGCCCTGTTCAAAAACCTTTGATGGCTTCCAGTTTTCTAGAGCCTAAGTAGCCACTGTGTGTCATACATACCAAGAAAATCTCATCCCACATTTACAGCAAACATCAGTAATCCATCATGGTGATTTTTTTTTCTGTTTGGTTGTAGTTTTATCAATAAATCAAAAACTGGCACTTGAATTGAAACACTTTTGTCATCCTTGACCTAGTTTGCTGTATAGAAACAGTGGTTTTGGACTTAGACAAACTTGGGTTCAAATTTCAGCTCTCTGCCACTCATTGGTGGTGTGATCCTGGCCAAGTCATTTCACCTATGGGAGCCTCACTCTCTTAGCATATAAAATGGAGATAATAGAAACTATTCAATAGAGTTTTTAGGTAATGCAGGTAAACAATTTGGCATAGTACCTGGTATATATTGCTTAGTAAAGTTATTATTTTTATCACCATTATCACAATGTTCATTATTGCCATCAGAAAGCTTTCCAAAGTCTCCACAGTCTAGCTCTAATTTACATTTCCAAATTTATTTCCCATACTCTACCAAAGGAACCCTCCACTTCAACCAGACGAACTCAGTGTCTCCTAAAACTAGCCTGCCCTGTTCTTTTTCTGTGTGTATAAAAATCTGCCTTATTCTTCAAATGCCATTTCATTAAATTCATGAAATTTATTTCATGAAATTTCCCTGACCCCCTTCAGCCACAGTCATACTGCTCTCCATTGAACTCTCATACTTAGTGTTTCTAACACTTCATCATACACTATCTGGCAACATTCTCTTATGCTGGTGTTTAATTTTATATTACAATTTAATTTTACATGTCTTTTTATCTTTTCCATCTAAACTCTCTACTTTTCTTTTTCTTTGAGACAAAGTTTTGTTCTGTCACCCAAGCTGGAGTACAGTGATGTGATCATGGTTCACTGCAATCTCGAACCTCCCAGCCTCAAGAGATCCTCCCACCTCAGCCTCCTGACTAGCTGAGACTTTAAACACCTGCCACCATGCTTGGCTAATTTTTTTTTTTTTTTTTTTTTTTTTTGTAGAGACATCTCCCTCTGTTGCCCAGACTGGTCTTGAACTCCTGGGCTCAAGTGATCTTCTTGCCTTGGTCTCTCAAAGTGTTGGAATTACAGGTGTGAGCTATTGTGCCCAGCCAAATAGGGATAATCACGTTTTATTTTTTGAAACAGAATCTCACTCTCTCACCCAGCTGGAGTACAGTGGCATGATCATAGCTCATGGCAACTTTGACCTCCCAGGCTCAAGCAATCTTCCTGCCTCAGCCTTTGGAGTAGCTGAGACCACAGGTACATGCCACTACACCTGGCTAATTTTTGTATTTCTTTAGAGACTGGGTCTTGCCACGTTGCCCAGGCTGGTCTCAAACTCCTGGGCTCAAGTGATTCTCTTACCTCAGCCTCCGAAAGTGTTGGGATTACAAGTGTGAGCCACTGTGCTGGGCAGAAATGTGTATCTTCGAAACAGCACCTGGTGAAATGACTGCACATTCCTATCAATGAATGAATGAAATTTAAATAAAATAACACGTGGTAGTTAACTTGAAATTAAGCCATGGATTAAGGAGATAAAATTAATTTTTAATTCCTCACGTTATATTGAAGAACTCAATATTATAAAAAAAACTCTGGCTTTTTATTTTGAATTTGAAAATCAGAGGCCGAGCACAGTGGCTCACGCCTGTAATCCCAGCACTTTGGGAGGCCGAGGTGAGCAGATCAGGAGTTCGAGACCAGCCTGGCCAATATGGTGAAACACCATCTCTACTAAAAATACAAAAATTAGCTGGGCATGGTAGTGTGCACCTGCAGTCCCAGCTACTCAGGAGGCTGAGGCAGAAGAATTGCTTGAACCCGGGAAGTGGAGGCTGCAGTGAGCTGAGATCAAGCCAGAGCAAGACTCTGTCTAAAAAAAAAAAAACAAAAATCAGAATTTTCTACCTTTGTCCATTAGTCCTAGTTAAATAAATATTTTTTAAAATACTTGTGCTTATGTATAAGTGTTAAAGAATACTCTATTTCTCCAAATAATTATAAAGGATTTTTTCTTTATTTTTAAAATATGTTTTTAAAATTTGTATAATTAAAAAAAATTTTTTTAAGATAGAGACAGGGTCTTGCTGTGTTGTCCAGGCTGGTCTCGAACTCCTTGGCTCAAGCAATCTTTCTGCCTCAGCCTCCCAAAGTGCTGGGATTACCACAGCACCTGGCCCAAATTTCTTTAACATAGATAAAATCACCACTCACGGGACTCAACTAGTTTACATTCCTCTTTGACCTGTGAAATGTGATATGTTTTCCATATCAAGTTTGAATAAAATTATCAAAGACTCCATAAGCATGTGTAACTTAGCCCAGTTGCTCCCAACCACCAGATGGTGAGGGTCTGGGATGACATTTCACTGCTTTCTGGCAAAATGGGAAAAATGAGGGCAACAAAGCAGTGATGAAGTAAGGGTTGGCAGGAGTAGTCCACCCTGGGGAAGGGGCAGTATTTTCTCACTGACATTGTTTGGAACTGCCTGTTTATGGTGATAATGAAAAGCAGACAAACTATTAGTGGATTCTGTTATTGTTTTAAAATGGTCTACAGAAGATGCAACGCTGTTTTGCCTGTGCCTGAAGTGGACTGCTTCGACCATCATGTCTTTGGCATGCCATAGCAATAAAGTGAGCTTCAGGTAAAGCTGAATTTATTCAGTTAAAGAGACAGTCCATTATTCTACGATAAAATGCTGTTGGTGATTAAATATCCTTTTAAAACAAAACGATGATGACGGGAAACAAATTTTTCTAATGTCTTCGTTAAATTTTTAAAACTTTATCATTATGTCTATCCCCAAAGTGGGTTTTGTTACTGTTTGGTTTTGTTTTTTTTTTTTTTGAAATGTTCCAGGTCTGTGAAATTCCAAATCTGACAACAGCTTGACAAAAATTAATCAAGAGAACAACTTGACTTAATGGAGAGTGCACAGTGTTTTTTGGCTTAGAACAGTGGCTCTCCAAGTGTGGTACTCTAAACCAATAGCAACAGTACTAACTGGGAACTTGTTAGAATGCAAATTCTCAGGCTCTATCTCAGGTCTACTGAATTAGACACTGTGGAGTATAGCCCAGCAATCCATATTTTTAAAAAGCCTGGCCAGGCATGGTGGCTCACACCTGTAATTTCCAACACTTTGAGAGACCAAGGTGGGACGATTGCTTGAGCCCAGGAGTTCTAGAGCAGCCTGGGCAACACAGGGGGACCCTGTCTCTACAAAAGAAAAAAAAATTAGTGGGGCATGACGGTGCATGCCTGTGGTCCTAGCTGCTAGGGAGACTGAGGAGGGATCACTTGAGCCTGGGAGGTCAAGGTTGCAGTGAGCTGTGATCATGCCACTACATTCCAGCCTGGGTGACAGAGTGAGACTCTGTCTCAAAAAAATTAAAAAAAAAATTAAAAAGCCATCCAGGGAATTGTGCTACTGTTTGAGAACCATTTCCCAGGGAATAGGTAGAGAAGATACAAAAAGTGCTGAGACAGAATGCCTGGAGATTCTTAAATGACCCCTATAAGGTCACTTTTAGTCCAATGATTGTGTCTATTTATTTTATATGGATTTTCCATACTTATTAATTAACCAATTTATCCAAAATAAATTAATCTAAAATAATCCTAGAGTCTTCGGCAAATGATTTTATAAGTGCCTATATAAAGTGGGATAAATCATATTAAATATAGTCCTTAAGTCATTAAGCTTGTTACTTTTCAGATTCAGAAGGCAGCCTATCTGAAGAAAGGTGGAGCTGGCACTGTACTTGAGAAAGAGAAAGACCTATGAACCTGTAACTCCCTTATAATCTAGCAATGAACATATGCCCCACTATGACGGGATATAGGAGGGAATGTGAAATTGCTCCTTATCCAAGATTCTTTTATCTAAGAAAACAACCAATGCTGATGAAATACTAACTGGGCCATGAAGAATTACAATTTGATAGTTTAGGGCCTCTTATATTTTCATGATGTTTTTACGATGAATGTAGAGACTTCTGAAATATCAGGTTTGAGAAGGAAGAAAAGAATCCATGCAAACCATTTGCTTTCCACATGCACATATTTCAGGTTTTACTTGAATAAACAGCAATGAAAGAAGATGCTGGTGGAAGTGGCCTTTTTAACTGACACATAATAATTGTTCACATTTTTGGGATGCTGTAGTGGACTTTTCTGGCAACTGGCAGGTGGAGGGAAGGGTGAGATGTGGTGCCTGAAAGCAGGGCTCACTCTCATCAGGTCATTGAGACATTTCAGCCATATAAAAAGAGAGAGGGTATGGAGGTCCACTGTCCCCATTCATGATATATTCCCACATGCATTTACTCAACAGACTAAAAGCCTGCAATATGTTAGCAGCTGGAGATACAAAAGTCCCTGATAAGCTCAGGCCCTCAAAGCACTTACACAGCCCACAGGGAGAACGACAAGAGTTGGTCTCCTGTACACCTCTGAGCCACATGACCATGACAAATGGTGAGTGCAGATTTGATGAACCTGCAGATAACTATTTTAAGCTGCAAGAAACCCAGGGCCTCTCTCCTTGTTACCCTCAGCATCCATGCAATACATGCATACCATATATCTCAGGCCTCTCCTCCCTGGGAGGGCAAATAGCAGCCTCAACATTGAGACTTCCCCCCCAAAAAATCTGGGTAATTAATCAGGTCATGGCTGGCTCCTTCCAGAGAAGCCAAAGATTCCCCCATTCAGAGACTGGAACTCCTCTGGAAGTGTAACAACCCTTGGCTACAGTTAAATCCATCCAGAGAGGCTATTGATCCCTTCAAAGTTAAGAGGCTGCTGCTGCTTCCAACTGTCAGTTAAATCCTGAAAGCAAAACAATCCCTTTGCTGGTCTGCTCACAGGGTCTAGGCTTTCCTCAAAAGCAGAACCAAAGCCGACTTCTAAAAAGTCTGGTGTATGTCTTCTTTTGAGAAGTGTCTGTTCATGTCCTTTGCCCACTTTTTGATGGAGGTTGTTTTTTTTTTTGGTAAATTTGTTTAAGTTTTGTATAAATGCTGGATATTAGACCTTTGTCAGATGCATAGTTTGCCCAAATTTTCTCCCATTCTGTAGGTTATCTGTTTACTATGTTAATAGGTTCTTTTATAAGTTTTAAAAAAGTCTAGTGTGCCCCTACTCACTGAGACAGTGGTTTCTAAATGTTAGTCTAACTATCAGCCATATCAGAATATCAGAATCACCTGCAACATAAAATACAGTAGTGCCCCCTTATAAGTGGGGAATATGTTCCAGTTCCCCCAGTGGATGCCTGAAACTGTGGATAGTACCGAACTCTATCTATACTGTTTTTCCATATACATGAAAGATAAAGTTTAATTTATACATTAGGCACAGTAAGAGATTAACAATAAAATAGCATAATTATAACAATATACTGTAATATTTCATCATACTACTCAGAATGGCATACAATTTAAAACTTTTTATTTTTTAATTTTTGCAACACTGCTCTTTAAGGTACCATACAATTTAAAACTGATAAATTGTTTATTTCTGGAATTTTCCATTTTATATTTTTGGGCCATGGTTGACCACGGGTAACTGAAACTGTGGAAAGTGAAACCATGAATAACAGGGTTCTACTCTATAGATATAAGAAGCTCATACCAGACCTCCTTAACCAGAATCTTCTATAATAGGGCTCTAGGCTTACATAGTTTAAAAAAAAAAAACTCTATAGGTGATTTTAATGCATGCTATTGATTGGGAACCGCTGCACTAGGACGGTAGTTCTCAAATTTCATGGGCACCAGAAGCACCTGGAGGGCTTGTTAAAGCACAGATTCCTGGGTCAAATCCCCAGAGTTGCTAAGCAGCTGGCCTACAGTGGACCCCGAGAATTTCATTTCCCCTAAGTTCTCACATGATGCAGCTGTTCTGGAGCAGGAGAGAACACGTAAGAACCACCACACTAGGGATCAGCTGGGGCCAGTTCCATTGGAAGCCTGTTTACTAGCTAAATGCCTCTTGACCACCTGGAGAAGATACTGCTTTTTACTTATCCAACATTCATTCTCCCTTTCTTCCTTCTAACAGTATCTTGATTTTTGCTAGTGGGAGCAATGTTCCCAACTAACAGAACTACGTTTACTCACTTCCTTTCTAAAAAGGGGCGGCCACAGTACTAAATCCCAGCAACAACAAAAATAACCAGAAGCTGCTGGGTGAGGGCTTTGGTTTTTGGAAAAGCTTAAAGGTGGGCGAGGGAGGAAGTGTTAGCTCAGCTGGCATTCTTTGCCTTTTGCCCTCACTCTTCTTTCTTTATGCCTGGAAAAAAGAAGTGATAACTCGAGTTCTGACAACATTCTGTGGCAACAAGGCAAAAAGCACATTACTAAAGATGATGACAGTACCAAGGAGGAGGAGACTGGGTGACTGATGGTATTATGGAGCTGCCATACCAGTCCCACATGCCTACCTTCAGATCTCCAATTATGTGGCAGAAAAATAAAAGTTCTCATTTTTAAAGATTATTTTAGGGTCTCTATTTACTAGTCACCAGAAAATTAATTATTAATTTGTCACACCCCCAACCCACCAACATGGAGGCCATTATATTCACCTCTTTTCTCCCATCCTGCTATTCTCACATGGCTCTGAGATTCTTCTTCCCTTCCCCAATCTCTAACTATTCCTATTGCTTTCTGCGGAACTTCAGTGCCATTGTAAACTCCCTTGAAACTTGAATCTCTTCATAGGCCTCTTAGCCTTAAATGAAACTTGGATATCCCCTAAGGGCATCAATTCCTTGGAGTCCTCAGGAGAAGAATCTCTGGCCAGGAGGGTAGGAGTAGTTCTATCCTTTGTCCCAGTGCTACTTTAAGACCTCCTCCCCTTATATATGAACTCCTGACTTTTTGAGGCTTATGCCATCTGGCTAGATCTTTTCTTCTTGTTGCTGTCACACCTTTGGTTCACAAACTTCCCTCGTTTGTGAAAGAATTCAGACTTTGAGTCACCATTTTCCTCTCCACCCTACCTCCTAACCTAACCATGATCCAAGGTGATTTCAATGCCACTCAATATGAAAGCTTCTCTCAGTTCCTAGACTTACATATCTCTAGCGACTGATACCGATCTCCACTCCACACTGGCTACCTCCTTCCATGGCCACACTTGGAACCATATCATCCATTACCATGGAAAGCTCCACTTCTCAAGTGTACCGTGACACAGCTCTTTCCCTGTTATTCCTGGGGTCTCTGTAGGTACTTTAGAAAAGCATTTAGTCCCTTGGCCCATCTACTTTCTCCCTTTCTTCAAGCACCTCCTGCCATCACATCTTTCCTTGTTTATAACTTCAACTACAGTTGCTAACATCCTCAATTATCTTTCCTCATCGTACCCTCCTGTAAAAACCTCACCCCTGGGCCAAACTGTTCACTAGAAAATAATAACACCATAATACTTGTAATCTCCTAAATCAACTGAATTGTAAATATAACCCATAAATATATATTCTGTCCTCAGCACTTTCTCCACGGCCACTTCAAACTTTGTCTACTATCTCTTATTCAAGACTCCTGGTGCCAGATGTTTTGGAATTTACAATAATAATCTGGAATATATAGTATATATTATATAATACTTCAAGGGGTCTGGGAAGTCACTCATCATCAAATACATTAATATTTTTACAGCAGTGTGGACAGTCACACTAAATAGGTTAAATAAAAATGATATACATTAAATGTTTTGTCAAGCTACTGAAACAAAACTGTTTAATGATACACGATATAAGATCAGGTTAGGCTTTACCATTAAACTTATGAAAAAACTTTGGTTTTCAGATATTTTTAGATTTTTAGATTTTGGTATCACAGATAAAGATGGTACTATCATGTTTGCTTGGGGATAGGCATTAATCTGGATTCATTCCCACAGGCTACCTTTCACATCCAATTAGTCTCTGAGGCTGTCTGTTCTACCCCACTAAATGTCTTTTGAAGCTCACTGCTTCTGGCTATCCCTTCTGCCATAGCAATTCAGGAAACCAGAATTTTCTCCTGAATTACTTAATAGACTTCAACCTAGTCTCTGTCCCCCTAGACTCCACCCACTTGTTTCCCTGCCCAACCCCAGGGCCCTTTCATCTGTTCTCTACACTGCAGCCAGAGTGACCTCTATAACACAGATATGATTGTGCTATTCCCCGGGTAAAACATTTATTTGGATCCCTAATGGCCTGAAGATGAAGTTCAGTTGTCTTAATATGACTTTACAAGGCCCCTGCTGACGTTTCCAGCTTTATCTCTTGCCATTTTCTACCTCCTGGTCAAAGCCCCAGTCTTATTGCACTATTTTTAGATCTCTGAGAGAAAGCTGTTTGCTTTTGTATTTGTACAAGTTGTTCCCTCTTTGACAATGTACTAGTAAAAATCACAACTCTTCTTCTTTCAAGATAGAAACTAAAACTAAAGATAAATTATGAGTGTCAGTATGTGCGGAGGCCTGCGTTAATCATGGCCAAGAAATTGTGGCCTGTCCAATCATCTTAGTCACCCTGCACCTATGTTTATTTCTGATTAATCCTTGATTCACTATTTTTTCCCCCAGAGTGTACCAGAATAAGAATCCATGCAGAAATAATTATGTATCCAAATTCAGATTTGATCAACTACTTATGAAACTGACTTTGCAAAGACTATGACAGTGAGAGGGTCTAGCATAGCTGACTCCATCTTGCTTCTGGCCTCACAGACTGGCTGTCTTCACTCATTCTTGGGTGTCAGCCAAGCTCACCATGAGAGGAATTCAGTCTATAGTTTCACCTGAAAACAAGAACTAACCCCTTCCTGGCTCAGGAACTGAAAATTGTCTTTGTAAAACTAATGAAAAGCCACAATATTAATATTATGGGAGGGGCTTGAATGCTGCTAAAATGTAGACGTAGGTTCTATAATGCTTTATTGCTCAGGGGTCATGTGGTTCAGAGGTCACAAGATTTGTGATCTCCCCAATTGATCCCGTAGGTAACATCACTATCGTAAAACCTAAGATTGGTCTTTTGAGATGTTTTTTAGATGTGCATTCTGGCAACCGATGGACCTCACCTTGACCCTGACTTATGACTCAACTGATCCTGTGGCCCCACCCAGAGGTAGACTCAGCACAAGAGGACCGTTTTCTACATCTCTATGATTTCATCCCCAGTCAGTCAGCAGTACACACTTCCTACCCTTGCCCACCAAATTGTCCATAAAAACCTTAACCTTTGATCCTTTCGGGAGACTGATTTGAGTAATAATTCCATCTCTTATGTGGGCGGCCTCTTGTCAATTAAAATGGTAACTTCAATACCACAGTCTTGGTGAACTGATTTTCTCTGTGCAGGGGGCAGGAAGAACCTGTTGGGCAATTACACTTATACATACAATTAAATATTTTATATGCTTCTTAAACTTTTATAATCACAAAAGTGGTATCACCAAGTTACAAAACATTTAGAAAAAAAACAGGAAAGACCCATGTTTTCATCATCCTATAAAATATTTGCTATACATAACTGTCTCCTGAAAGGTGAGCTCTGTGAAGATAAGAGCCACATGTATTCTGTTTACTGCTGTGTTCTCAGTGAAGCGTTTTAATGTTTAAAAAATATAAATACAGGCCAGGCATGGTGACTCTCACCTATAATCCCAGAACGTTGGGAGGCTGAGGCTGGGGAATTGCTCAAACCCAGGATTTCAAGACCAGCCTGGGCAACATGATGAGACCCCATCTTTACAAAAAAAAAAAAATTATTTGGGCATGGTCGCACAGCCTATAGTCCTAGCGTCTCAGGAGGCTAAGGCAGGAGGATTGCTTGAGCCCAGGAGGTGAAAGCTGCAGTGAGCCATGATCATGACATTGCAATCCAGCCCAGGAGACAGGGTGAGACCTTGTCTCAAAATAATAATAATAATAAAAGTACCTAAATGAATGATTGACCTATCATTTTGGCATACAGAATTAAAATTCGAACATACTTGAATATTCTACCACATACCCATTCAGCAACATTGAGGTTCTCAATTTTAGTACATGCAAAGTTTTGGTTGTTCCCGTAAGAGAAAATCAGAAAAAGAAGGTCCTTGGAAAAGACCAGAGGTTTAGAGGTAAAGTGAAAGGCAAAGAAGTAGATATTATTTTCCCCACATACAATGATTCCCAAAGATGTGTTTCAACGAATCCTGGGGAAAGATGAAAGAAGCGAGGAGAAAGTAAAACTGCCTCTCAGAAGTATCATTGGTGACATGAGTGAGATGACAACTAACACTGAAGTGGAGAAGAGGGGAGGCGTACACGAGGTTGAGTCATAACATCACAAAGGCATCATTCATTTTCATAGACAACGGGGAGCCAACAAATGACTTCTCGTATGAGTAATGTATACCATACAGCAAAATAAATTTGCCAGTATCTTGTTAGAACTGTAGGTGGAAGCCATCTAGAAAAATTTCTGATGAGCGAAGGGATAAATGGATCAATTAAATTATAATCTCTACTTGTTATCTTTAAAGGTGTTAAGGTCATGAAAGTCAAGGAAAAATTCAGAAACTGATCTAGATTGAAAGAGACTAAGGAGAAAACTAAATGCAATGCATGATACTGACCTGGATCCTTTTGCTAACAAAGAATCTTATTGAGACAATTGGTGAAATCTGAATGGAGTCTAAGGATTAGATGGTAGTAATAAATGAATGTTGATTTCCTTATTTGGACGCTTGTAATGTGATTATTTAAAAAAAATACCCTTTTATGTTAAAAATACACACTAAAGGATTCAGAAGTATGCACATAATGTTGATGACTTACTCTCAAATGTTCATAAAAAATTTATTGTACATTAACTGCAACTTTTCTAAAAGTTTAAAATTGTTTAAAAAAATTAGAATCTTGGCCAGGCGTGGTAGCTTACGTCTGTAATCCCAGCACTTTGGGAGGCCAAGGCGGGCAGATCACAAGGTCAGGCGATCAAGACCATCCTGGCTAACACAGCAAAATGCTGTCTCTACTAAAAATACAAAAAATTAGCTGGGCGTGGTGGCATGCACCTGTAGTCCCAGCAACTTGGGAGGCTGAGGCAGGAGAATAGCTTGAACCCAGGAAGCAGAGGTTGCAGTGAGTCGAGATTGCACCACTGCACTCCAGCCTGGGCAACAGAGTGAGACTCTGTCTCAAAAAAAAAAAAATTAGAATCTCTGGGGGTGAGTCTGGACATCAGTATTTAAAAAACTGGCTAGGTGATTCTGATGTGCAACCAAGGCTAGGAAACACTGTTATAGAGTCTTCTCTATAAAGTGTGACATACTTTTTCACTGAGTGCAAAAAATATAATTTATTTAACTAAACTCTTCCTTCCTTTCTTTTAAAAAAAATCACTTATTGAAGAGCTTTTATATGCCACGCAGGAAAAAATCTCTTCTCTACTATGTGTACTCACAGTCTCACATGAGCAAACAGACACTGTGCTGTAATAGTAATAATAATAATAACTACTATCATTTGTTGAGCAATTACTATTTGCTAGGCACAATGATATTTGATAGGGCAGGTACTGTTATCTTCGTTTTACAGAGTGAGGAAACCTACGCACAGTGAGATGAGTAACTTGCCCAGGAGTACAGAGCTATTTTGACTCTTGGCTACACCACTATAGTATAGGAAGGCAAAGTGCTATGAAAACACACATACGGACTGATGCAGACTATGGGTGCCATGGGAGGTTTCTTAGAGGAGGGAAGGTGGGATGTATCTGTAAACATGCATATTATTTCCATTGTTAATGATCACAAATACTCCTTCCATGAACATCTGTGCAGATAGCTTTCCACTTTGTAGTCCTGCTGCCACTCTCTTCCTTTGCTTAGATTCTAAGAAGTAGAATTCTGGGACAAAAGTTATAGAAATACTCCAAGGCTTTCAATATGTTTTTCCCATAGTTGTCACCAGCTATATGAGGGTATCTACTTTACTGTAGCATTGCCAGCAGTGGGCATTATTACTTCAAAAATTCTTTTGCCATTAATAGAAAACTAGTATTTGATTACTCAGCTGAACATTTTACCATCAATGCTATCTTTAACACACAAATTTAAGACCTTTGTAGTTACAACCAGCAGAGTATAAGAGAACATTAACAGTGAAAGAACATTCTAGAATGTCTCATATTATAAATACCATAATTTATTCCTATAATCACAAAATTGACTGGGTCACAATTAGCAATATTCAAAGAAAACAAATTTCTGTATTCATGCTAAGATCTTTGACCTCTCAAACTCACTATGAGTTCTAGGAGAACAGTAGAAATGAATTGTTTGATCCTATCACAATCCAGCAAGTAAAACATGTTCTATAATTGTTTGCTATAAAAATAAATAAATAAATAAATAAATAAATAAATAAAATAATGGATAATGACAAAATATAAACTGAAGCCATACTTTCTGAGCTCTACACTCATGACACATAGCTCAGTAAACATCACATTAGGGAAAGATTAAAGAGAAGTGGCATGTTCCCCTCTTTCTCTTCTTGCCATATAAATAGGATAACAATATATTCCAGTTTGCGTGTGACAGTTCTGGTTTGCGCCACTTGTCCGAACATCTTTTCTGATTAGAGCTGCCTTTCAAAGGGTGTTTAATTGGGCAATAAGTTTTATGGTCACTCTACATCTAAAGGATGTCCCCCTAATGAAGAGCTGATCTTAAGAACAAAGTGCTCACTGATCAGACAACTTGTCTTGTGTCACTTGGATTTTCACTTTGAAGACCTATAGCCAGATGCCTCATTTGGCCTTTATGTATTTTCATAATATTTTATCATCTGAAGCCAAATAATAATCTGAAAGTAGTTAATTGATAAAGGCATCCTTGACTATATCAGCACTCTTTATTTCATTTTATTGATAAAAGAAGTGAAGCATGGAAAGAAAATGTGACTTATTCAAGATCATATCAAGTAAAATAATCAGCCATATAAAAGGAAGCTACTGATGCTCTAACTTCTGATTTTTGATTAATTCTCTAAACCACACAGTCATTAATGTACGATGAAATCTCCAGTGAAGTTAGATCAGAAAAATTTCAATCATTTAGTAAATGGCTTTGCAAACTACAGGCAGTAATAATCTACTTCAAACGATATAAGCAAAATCATAGGCATACCTTAGATAATACTTTTTCCTTTTTCTTTTTTTTCCTCAGGCCCTCTTGGATAATATTTTTAATAGGTATAAATTTCATGGTTAATAACATTTCAGTCTCATTAAGTAAAAGTCTCTGTTCAAACATAGTTGATAGGTCCAAGCTACCAGAAGGTGAGGAAATATTTATTTATAAAATAAGTTAAAATTTAAAATAAACATTTAATCTTTTTGGTTATTAAAAAATAAAGCTTAGTACATTTTTACATTTCACAAGTATGTCTAAATTTCATACAAAGATGCATAATAGAAAAGGTTTTACAAATATCTTGGGATTATACCAGAAAATCTTAATGGAGCTAACAAAGCCACTTTCTGTAACAACAACAAAGAGACTTATGGTGATAAATTTAATAGACTACTACTAAGAACTATATGAAAAAAAGTGACTCTACTGCTTGCATAAAAGGAGAGGCATACCACATACGAAGTTGGAGAAATTCACTATTACAGATATGACATTTTCATATAATTTATAAACATATTGTAACATCACTCAAGGTCCCATTTGCATTTTGTAGGGGTGGAGTAAAGACCTCGGTAAAAAGTCATTTGAAGTTCATTCGGAGGTTGGCCAGGCATGGTGGCTCATGCCTTTAATCCCAGAACTTTGCGAGGCTGAGGTGGGTGGATCACCTGAGGTCAGGAGACCAGCCTGGCTAACATGGTAAAACTTCATCTCTACTAGAAATACAAAAAATTAGCTGGGCATGGTGGCATGCACCTGTAATCCCAGCTATGCAGGAGGCTGAGGCTGGAGAAATGCTTGAACTCAGGAGGCGGAGGTTGCAGTGAGCCGAGATCGTGCCACTGCACTACAGCCTGGGCGTCAGAGTGAGACTCCCTCTCAATAAATAAATAAATAAATAAATAAATAAATAAATAAATAAATAAATAAAAAGTTCATTTGGAGGAATACATTTTAGGGACTAACCAAGAACACTTTTGTAAAGTATAAATAAGCTACAATAATAAAAACAGTATTTTGCTGGTACAGATCAATGGAATAAAACAGGAAGTTCAGAAACAGGCAAGGATGTATATAAGTATTCAATAAATGAGAAAGAACAATGAAAGGATGGAAGGATTTAGCCATTTAAATAAAATAAATTGTTTATTATTAATAAACAATATTGTGATAGCTGGCTAAATCCATACCTCACACTATATGTCTAATAAATTCCAGATGGATTGAACATTTCAATGTATGAAAATGAAAACAAAATATTTGGGGAAGGCTTTTCTATGTACAACTTCCAGGACATAATGTTTTTTTAAAAGACTAATAGATTTGATCACATAAAACATAATACTCATTAAAATAAATGTGTATTAAGGATATCAACCATTTTTCTGTCATTTATAGTATAATCACTTAAATTTATTATCTTAAATTTCATTTATCTTATTTTGACACAAAAATTTTAAAATTCATAAGAAGTTAAAAAAATAAAATTTTTATTTACAGTTTCCTTCTTGGATTTTGGCCTAGAAATGACTTTCTTAACCCTAAACCAGACCCAGTTTCACTTATATTTTCTCGGAATTCTTTGTTTCATATTTTATGTTAATTTAAAAGATGAGAGATCAAATATGGCTCTGTTTCATATTAGCTGTCTGGTTTGGGGATGTTACTTAACCTCTCTGAGTCTCGATTTCAGTTTCCTAAAAAAACAGATATAATGAATACTAGCCTATGGAGTTGCTATGGCAATGAAAAAAAATCATTTATACAACGCATGTGTCATGGTAGAATCTGGTTAATAAAGGTGACCAAAATGTTAGCTATCACTTTGAGTGCTACTGTTATAGTTGGTAGCTAGTCGGGTATGAGCAGGGCAGGAAAGGGCTCCCATACCTCACACCAGGAGTGTCGGGAAACCATCAGCGATGGTCAGATAGTTGTTAACTGTTTCTCTGAAATAATAATTGGTCACAGCTGGCGCCAGGGAAAGGCGGGCTCCTAGTAGATAGAAAACACCTAAAACTGGTGACGAGTGGCTTCTCAATAAGATCTCAGGAGTTGGGCAGGTGGTCAGAAGTAATGCAAGACCCTGGAGGTATGCCATCATATAAAAACCCCAAGTCAAAAGGTCAAGCCATACACTTGTCTTTCAAGTCACCTGCTTGGCCCTCTTCCAAGTGTACTTTCCTTTCTTTTGCTCCTGCTGTAAAGCTTTTAAGTAAACTTTCACTCCTGCTCTAAAACTTGCCTCAGTCTCTCCTTCTGCCTTATGCTTCCTCAGTTGAATTCTTTCTTCTGAAGAGGCAGGTACTGAGGTTGCTGCAGACCCATATGAATTTGCCATGAGTAACACTATCACACTGAATATTAGACTCCTTCTCCGCCTTTTTAGAGGCAAAGTCTCGCTATGATGTCCAGGGTGGAGTGCAGGGGCTATTCACAAATGCAGTCATAGCACACTGTGGCCTTGAACTCCTGGCCTCAAGCAATCCTCCCATTTAAGCCTCCCAAATAGCTGGGACTCCAGGTGCATGCCACTGAGTCTGGCTGGACTTCTTAATTTCATTGGAAAACAGTTGACCCTTAAACAGTGTGGAGGTATGGGGTACCTATCCCCTGCACAGTGGAAAAATCTACATATAACTTTTGATTCCCCAAAAGCTTAACTAATAATGCTGTTGACCGGGAGCTTCATCGATAACAAAAAGTCGATTAACACGTAAATAGACTAGTATCTATATATATGTTATGCATTCATAATATACATTTTTTTCTATTTTTTTTTATATTTCTAGGCTACAAAGTTCACCCAAGAGTTTTTTCAAATTGTCACAAATCTCCAAAAAACTTTCTAATATATTTATTGAACAAATGAATATATAAGTGGACCAGCACAGTTCAAACATTGTTCAAGGGTCAACTGTATGTATTTTCATGACTAGCAATTTATGGTGATGGTATAGTCACCTGATATAAGAACAAATTTCACACAATTTAATTATTTTAAAATCATAACATATGCCAACCAGAAAAAAATATCTAAATTCTTTGAAAGCTATGCAGCATGCTACAATTTGGTCTTTCAAAGCTGCAGTCCAAAATCATCAGATGGCCAAGTAAGAGAGTCATCCAAGGGGAACATTACACACCAGGACTTGTCAGGGGGTGGGGGGGATAGGGGAGGGATAACATTAGGAGAAATACCTAATGTAGGTGGATGGGTTGATGGGTGCAGCAAACCACCAGGGCACATGTATACCTATGTAACAAAACTGCACTTTCTGCACATGTAACCTAGAACTTAAAGTATAATAATAAAACAAAAAGTTTTCTTACACATCACAACTCCTGAGATAATTTATGAGCTTGAAATACAAATAGGATGTTTACCTTCTTTATCTTACCTCTAATAGGCCATCCTCTGGCAGATCAGTACAGTGAACAGCATTCTGGATCTTAGTTTTACCAAAGATTGCTCTTAGAGTTTCAGGGCGTAAATGCCGGGCAATTTCCTATTAAATATACATTCACATATAGATTAAAGTTAGTCATATGGTATAAATAAGAAAAACACTAGCTATATGAAACACTAACTTATTTATGAAATACATGTAATATAGAGACAGTGCTTATAAGGGTTTTTCTGTGGCCCAATGTAAAGTCTGCTTTCATCTACATCGGGGAAAAATAATAATTGCATTTCTTTTTATCAATAGATTATGAGAATCACACAAAATGTGAAGCTAGTTCATTACTGTGAAAGACTTGTATTTTATAAAGACAGTAGAGATCTTAACAACTTTGATTTAAAATGAACCAATTTGATGCTATTGATTTCAAAAGCTTTTAAAAAAAATGTTAGTTTATCAACTTAGTGGTAATTCGTCTTTAAGAGAAAAAATATGGTCACAAATAGCCCTGAATTTAATGAGGGTTAGACAGAGAGAAGGGAATGATAATAATGTACAAAAAAAATTTAAATTGAGAAAGACAGGAAGAGAGGACCTAGTGGATAAAGAGGTAATCGACAACGGTGGATCAATGAATTTGAGCTCCTAGTGGTATGGGATAATTATTGAGATCAGTATGTTAGAGGAAGAGAGCTGGAAAGTTAAAAGATACTGGAGACTGAGATTACTGTGGGTGGGAGGAGAGGGGGCTATAGTGATTGATAATGATCAGTTTTAAGGCATAAATAACCATGGCTAACATTAGTTTGAGGGCAAGAATGTTAGAAGAAAGAAGAACAACAGATTGAGAGGCCAAGGTCGTAAGTGGATCACCTCTATGAAAGTGGAAATCAGAAAGAATCATGACAGGTGTAGCTTAGGGTGCAAAGATTCTGAGCAGCATTCACATTTGTGGTTCCGTCACTTAAGGATGTTTTAAAGGCATGCATTTATTTAATTACTTAAGTTTTATTTGCCAGGTTTCCATCAAATGTCAGCTATAAATGTATTATGTTTAGGAAAAACATTTTGATAAACTAGAAAATAAGGATGTCTTTATATTGTATTTCATATTTATTACTTTCATTCTGTTCTCCATAATTTTTCTAGCAAGTAAGTATCCAATATTAAAAATCTACTCAGCTGGGCATGGTGGCCCACGCCTGTAATCCCAACACTTTCAGAGGCAGAGGTGAGTGAATCATTTGTGGTCAGGAGTTGGAGACCAGCCTGGCTAACATGGTGAAGCCCTGTCTCAACATGGTGAAAACCTGTCTCTACAAAAATTAGCTGGGCATGGTGGTGCGTGCCTGTAATCCCAGATATTCAGGAGGCTCAGGCAGGAGAATCACCTGAACCTGGGAGATGGAGGTTGCAGTGAGCCGAGACTGTGCATTGCACTCCAGCCTGGGCGACAGATCAGACTCCATCTCAGAAAACAAACAGAAGCCTTACTCAGATTATATAGTGGGAAGCTGTCATTTTGTGACATAAGATGTAATTTATGAAATTGTGAAAGGTGAGTACTAATGTTCTTTTTCTTATTTCCGGTCAGGGAAAAAAACACTTTTAAATTACTCAGTTTCAGTAAACTGTTTTATTAGAACGTATTCTCTCTCAAATTTTGTTTGATGGCCAGGCTCATGCCTATAATCGGCACTTTGGGAGGAGTTTGAGAGCAGCCTCGGCAACACAGAGAGACCCCGTTGCTACAAAAAATACAAAAAGTAGCCAGGTGTAGTGGTGCATGCCTGTAGTCCCAGCTACTTGGGAGGCTGTGTGGGAGGATGGCTTGAGCCTGTGAGGTCGAGGCTACAGTGATCCAAGATGACACCACTGCGCTCCAGCCTGGGTTGTCGGACAGAGCAGGACCCTGTCTCAAAAAAAAGAAAATTTTATTTAACTTGCATTACATTCATTAAAAGATTACTTTCATATAAGTGTCTGCTACATGCACAGCACTTGAAATCTGAAGAGGTTCGCGTGTGTTGGCCTAGCGCGGTGGCTCATGCCTGTAATCCCAGCACTTTGGGAGGCTGAGGCGGGTGGATCACCCGAGGTCAGGAGTTAGAGACCAGCCTGATCGACATGGTGAAACCCTGTTTCTACTAAAAATACAAAAATTAGCCGAGCATGGTGGCATGTGCCTGTAGTCTCAGCTACTTGGGGGGCTGAGGCAGAAGAATGGCTTGAACCCGGGAGCGCGGAGGTTGCAGTGAGCCGAGATCGCGCCACTGCACTCCAGCCTGGGTGAAAGAGCGAGATTCCTTCTCAACAACAACAACAAAAACAAAAAAAAAAAGAGAGAGAGAGAGATTCGTGTGTGTATGTGTGCGTGCGTGTGTGTGTGTGTGTGTGTATGATATAAATGGGATTGGCTGGTGGTTCCTGGGGTGGTTGTTAATATCTAATCATATTGTATTATGGTCAGAAAACATGGTCTCTTCCATCGGTCTTTGAAGGAAATTTGTATCATAATACATAATGAATGTTAGTGAGTATCCCATGGTGTTTAAAAACATTGTCACAGGTTGCATTCCCTGGGAAACCAATTCTGAACTGGAGATATATTTGCAAAAAGTTTGCTGGTTGTGACCTTAAGATCTACACTTGTGGGCAAGTGAGGAAGAGGATGGCCTCAGACAATCCTACACAGAGCTCTGGAGCTGCAATGGCCCTTCAGAGTTGTCCTCAATGGAGACAAAGGGGTCAGGCCTTTATCCCCCAAACTGATAAATTACTAGATGTGGGTCATTCCAGGGAAGGGGACATGACCTTGGGCAAGGTGACTTTCTTCAGCAGAAGGCAATTCCTGGAGAGAGATTTTCTAGATTACTGTCAGCTCCTAGCAGGAATGAGCGTTTCAGTTCTAAAGGGCAGAGGGACATCTGAGTGGCTCTCCACAGAACCACTACGCACATATGTACACACATATACATATATGGCACTTTAGACTACTGCAATCTGATTACCATTCCCTTTAGGTAACTATTTTTGCTTTTCTTTCTGAAAGGTTTTGCACTATCTCTTTAACTAGGCCTTTGTCATTTACCAGTCATTCTGTTCCATACTCAACGGTCCAATTTAATCTAAGATATACATCTTCAGTCAGCTTCTACTATTATTCTCTCCTCCATTTTATCTCTTCTTGCCTTTATTTCTATAAGAAAGATGTTGAGATTTCTTGTGTTAACTCTCCTTTCTCTTTTACAGTTTCCATGTAATTATCTTTTTGTGTTACACTCTTGGAGAATAACTCCATTTGATCTGCTACCTCACTAATTTGCTTTTAAACTGGGCCCACTGTGCTATTTTATTAATTTACTGTTTATTATAAAAACTTTAACAAATAGGTTTTTAATTTCCAATATCTATATATTTTTTTTTTCTATGGACCCAATATTCTCTTAAGTCTTTCTCAGAAAGCCGACTGTTCTATTTCACAGTCTGTTTTTGTCAGCTCTATTAATTTGTTTTGTTTAGGTTTAGGTTCTGTTGGTTGAGTTATGTGTCTTCTTTATGATATTGGTAAACTTTAAATGGTTGGTAATTCCTGGCTGTTTTTTTTCTTTTTTTCATGAGTTCTCTATTTGCTTGTCATAGATGCCAGGGACATGCTGCTAGATGAGGTATTCTGGTTGCCTTCCTTTCAGAAGACGGTGCTACCATTTTTCCTGAGTGTTATTAGCTGCCTTCCCATTGCTCTGCCTCTTTAGCTCAAGCTCCACATTCAGTGCCTTAGGCTGTGGCTAAAAGTATCAACTGCCTTCCGCTCAACGTAAGCAAGCAAATGTGAAGGCGCTGATTTACTCTGCTGCTCTTCATGCAGCCCTCCAAGTAACCACCCTGTTTACAGCCCCATGCCCTTCCTCAGCCTTGCATCCGTATGTCTGATGTGCAGCTCACCCAGTACCCCTACCCCTTCTGGAGCAGTTCTCTCCTGCATGTTTTAGAGTGTTGGTTTTCCTCAACAATACAATCCTATCTGCTTTGAGTCCTTTGAAGTTTATGGCCTGTAACAAAACTAAAACAAACAAACAAAAAAAACAAACCCACAAAAACAAAAACATACGTGTGTGCGTGTGTGTGTGTGTACTCTTCCTTGTTTTCCAGCATCACTGGAGATTTACTCTTTAAAACAACACACAGTGAAACAGTATCTCCTGTAAATTCCTGTAAGGACTTGGTAAGCAAGGGGATGATGACCACATATGGTCTTCTGCCATCTTCATGACACTTCATCTTACTGACATTCTCTATTTCTCCAACACAACAAACCATCTTTAATTCATTTTTCATGCTGCTATAATTTTGTACCTAAATGCCAATATGATCATGTTATTTACTTGCTCAAAAAATCTTTGAAGGCTCATAATTGCCTATGGCCAAATGTCTAAACTCCTCAGTGTGGCATTCAAGGTCCTCCCCACTCTTGCCTAAATCTACCTCACTCACACCTGCCTTGAAAGCTTACACATCCCAGTGAAAACACTATTTCCTCTATAAAAGCAAATTAAGCCTTCCCAATCAGAGTAATCTTTCCTTCTTCAATGTTCCTACAGTAGTTTACACTTCCAATATAGGCCTTCTTGACTTGCAATTTATATAGTTGTTTTGTGAGCCTATTTTAGTAAGATCCCATTAGATTTCAATCCCTGAACACAATATAAAACTTCCCTTATATTCTGTATCTTACTAATGAACACAGAGTAAATGTTTGGTAAATATTTGTTGACTGACACAAAATGACAGTACTTCTATTCAGAGTGTCAGGATGGAGTAGCAAATAAGAGCGGGGGCTGTGGAAAAAGGCTCTCTGGATTTGAATTTTGCCTCTGCCACTTAACAGTTGTGTGACCACACCACATTATTTAACCTCTCTGTGCCTGCTTGAATGTTCTTATTTGTAAGACAAGGATAAAACAGAATCTGTCTTAAGGAGATTAAGACAATTCTTAAAGAGAAAGAAAGGTATATTTTGACAAATATCAAAGATAATCCAACCAAATATTATATTATCTTTAAATAAATATATAACATCTCTTAAGAGTTGTAATCATCATAGTTTTAGAATAAAGGTTTAAGTTTAGATTAGATCATAAGCTAATTATGACCTATTATTATGCATTAATAAACCTCAGAAAACATGAAGTATTTTTACTGATATAAAATGTTTTATTTAGGTAAATGATAACAATGAAACTTAAAGATATAAAACAATAGGTATTTTCTTCATAGCTGCTCTTAAAATCTAGGCTTTCATGTTAGCTCCTCTTTAAAAATGTATTGATAAATTAATTTTAGTTTTGATTAGTATAAAATATCACATATGCTTATAAAGTAAAAAATACTGAAATACTAAAAATACAAAAATATTAAAAAATACTAAAAGTGAGAGTGAATTAATAACAGCACTTCCCCCCCTCCATTTCCTGATGGATTGCCCCTAATTTTTTCTAACAGATTTATATTCCCCTTGCTGCTTAAACTCTGGTGAAGACCATACTACCACACATAGTTCCCCTCCCTTCAAGGAGCAGAAACAATTATGAGATCATAAAAGCAACACAAAGTACCAACGTATAATTTCGTCTAATACCATAAATAATTCTTAAAAAGTTATTGCAGTATTTATAAATAACAGGTTATGCTGAGAAAATCAGACTCATTAAAGAGCAATACTTATTTGTACTTGGAGGGTCAGCAGTCTTTCAAATTCCACAAAATTCCAGGCATATTCATCCTCCCCTAAAACCTTGCATGCTGAGTCCCATCAAGTCAAATTCTTGGCCATGTTACAGCTCATCATAAGTATTAAAAATTCTGCTCAGGTAATCCTGCTGTGGGAGGAAGAATTCTGACTTATAGAATGACCTCTAAATCTAAGATATCAAAAAAATGCGCCAAATATAGAATAGTGATTGGCAAAATACTGAAAATAAAGAAGAGAATATTTAATTATTCTATGGCTGTGTTATCGTAAAGAATGTCACTGTTTATTGAATAGGTATATCAGATTGATAAAATATGTCTGCACAAAGAATAACTTACTTCCATAATAAAGCCACTCAGTTTCAGTTCTCCAAAATACAGAAGAGATATGTCAGAATTGAAAATGCCCTTCCATTTAATAAACAAACTAGAAAAAGATTTATGAAATTTACTAATTACAGAAAAAGATCAACTATAGAATATATTCAGATACAGTCATGCATTGCTTAATAACAGGGATATATTCTAAGAAATGCATCATTAGGTGATTTCCACATTGTGTGAACATCACAGAGTGTACTTACACAAACCTAGATGATATAGCCTACTACACATCTAGGCTATATAATTTGCTACTAGGCTACAAACTTGTATAGCATGTTGCTATACTGAATATTGTAGGCAACTGTAACACAATGATAAATATTTGTGTATCTACACATATCTAAACAGAAAAGGTACAGTAAAAATATGGTAAAAAATGATGTAGACCTATAGAGGGCACTTACCATGAATGGAGCTTGTAGGACTGGCATTGCTCTAGGTGAGTCAGTGAGTGAGTGGTGAGTGAGTGTGAGAGCCTAGGACATTACTGTACACTACTGCAGACTTTTTAAAACACTGTACACTTGGGCTACACTACATTTATAAAAATATTTTTATTTCTCCAATAGTAAATTAACCTTAGTTTACTGTAACTATTTCACTTTATAAACTTCTAAGTATTTTTTAACTTTTTTTGACTCTTTTGCAATAACACAGCTTAAAACACAAACACATTGTACAGCTGTACAAAAATCTTTACATCATTATTCTATAAGCTTTTTCTATTTTTTAAGGTTTTTTCTTTTGAAACCTTTTTGTTAAAAAGGAAGACATAAACACACGCATTAGCCTAGGCTTACGCAGGGTCAGAATCATCAAAATCTCTGTCTTCCACCTCCATATCTTGTCCCACTGGAAGGTCTTTAGGGACAATAACACACGTAGAGCTGTCATCTCCTTTGATAAAATGCCTTGTTCTGGAATACCTCCTGAAGGACCTGCCTCAGGCTCTTTTATAGTTAACCTTTTTTTAATAAGTAGAAAAAGTATACTCTAAAACAATGATAAAAAGTATAGTAACCAGTAACATAGTCATTTATTATCATTACCAAGTATTATGTACTATACATAATTGTATGTAGTATACTTTAATACAAGTGGCAGCACAGTAGGTTTATTTATGCCAACATCACCACAAACATGTGAGTAACACATTGTGTGACTATGTCACAACAGGAATTTTTCAGCTCCATTATAATCTTGTGGGATCAGCGTCCTATATGCAGTCAGGTGTTGATGGAAATGTCGTTATGCAGTGCATGACTGTAATGAGTAGCATATGGTGGTTTATCACGAGGTCACTAGTCTCATTCAAGGAAAATCTAAGTACAAGGAAACTCTAGACTACAGGATAACTATGTTAGCAGTGATATAAATACGTGGATAAACATTAAAAGAGGAGCTAGTATAGCTCAAGTCCTAGTAACCCTAAAACAGCTGTGAAACACTGTTACAATCATTGTCCTCCTTTCACAGGCAATAAGGGTAATAAAACTTAATATCAAATACCAGTGAGGGGACCACCATAACTAAAACAGCAAATATTCTCATTTCTATCCATTACTAGTATTCTTCTGCAACAAGTCTTGTAATACTAAACAGCACACGCTAAGTGTTCTCCTTGACTCCTCTGGCACTTCAAAAATATCTTACCAAAACTGACCCATCAAATAGCTTTTCCCAGTAGTATGCAACTTTGTACTAATACAGTTATGCAGTTTTACATTCCTGGGAGATAAGCAATGTCAGACGAATTCAAACTAAAACGAGATAATGAAACATGGGGAAGAAATTGGAAGCAGAAAAGGAAGTCGGGGAGAGACCCAGAGGCTACTTTCTGCTAAGTCTAAGGATCCTTCTAGAACCTATGCATAGGCTTTAGAAAGAGTAACTGCAAAATTAAACTCAACTACTTATTTATATAATACTAATCTCACTGAATGAGCCACCTGCGGGTTCACGGTAAATACACTTATTGGCACTGGAAAATACATAAATTGTTTGTATATGAGGAATCATCAAAACATCTGGCTTGTGAACTCTGACAGGCTTCACATCTCACTTTTATTAGATAAAAAATAGCTGTAATGTAAGTTTATAGAACCTGAAGAGGGTCACAGTTAAATGTTATTTCAGGTGAAATATTTAGATAATTCAATCCTGTCTTTTTCATTAGGTTTCAATAGACCACATGGCATTGTAACTATTGCCTCTTACTGATCTGTTTGCTGTTTCAGCCAACAATAGGAACTGGCTGAAGTGAAAATGAAGTCTTATTTGACACAGGTGTTACTTTTAAAAGTAAAAATATGATCTCTTGGTTCTCCTTTTTTTAAAAGAATTGGGCATTCTGCAGAAGGATGAGCTCAACTAAAAAAAAGAGAAAAATCTCTTAACTCACTTTTATATAAATTACTTAGTATTTTAGCAAAAACTACAAAGATTCACGTATATAAGTAAAATTTAAGAACATAAACATTAGCATAGAGGGTTAGGGTTTTTTGGTAAATATTTTCCTATTTCTTTTTGTTTTTCTAAATACATTTTAAGACATTTAACCTTTGATGTATACTCACATTACTATGAAGAAATTTAAGAGGCATTCTTTTTTTTTTTTTTTTTTTTTAACACCACGGACCTGAAGGCAAGAGAGGCATTCTTAATATCTCCCCGCAAAAGAATCGTTCCACATTCTACTCCATCCCTATAACATAATTACTAGCCAGTCTTGCTTTACTATTTTAAAGAATCCTACAATTCAATGCTCAGAAACTTCCCCAAAGGAATAAAATAATGAAATAGCTGGGACCCACTCTTGGCACTTCTAACACCCAATTCTTGCCAAGTCCTGTCAACACAACTACTAATATATAGCCTGTATCAGTCGGCTTCTATATCCACTCTGGCACCATATTCTCCTGCCTAGAATATTGGGTTTTTAGATTTTATACTTGCTGGTCTATCTGGTTTCCTAGATACCACCACTCCTAGTAAACATATTGTCCAAAAAGCAGTTAGAATAAGCTTTAAAAAAACATAAGTTGAATCATACCACTTTCCTGCCGAAGAATCTCTGATGCTTTTCTTAAGAGAAAATGCAAAATTGTTGGGCTGGGCATGGTGGCTCATCCCTATAATCCCAGCACTTTGGGAGGCTAAGGTAGAAGGATCATTTGAGGCCAGGTGTTCAAGATCAACCTGGCCAACACAGCAAGACCCTATCTCTTAAAGAAAAAATTCTCAACATAACCTATAGTCCTGCATGCTCTGGCTCCTGCTTACCTCTCCAACCTCACCTGAAATGAACTAGTCACATCAACCCCTTCCAACTTTTCAAACTAGTCACATCAACCCCTTCCAACTTTTCAAAGGCACCAAGCTCTTTCCTACCTCAAGCATGAAAACACACAGTATTTCCCTTGGCTCAGCAATTCTCCTCTTTTTTTTTTTCTTTTGAGACGAAGTCTCGCTCTGTCACCCGGGCTGGAGTGCAGTGGCGTTTGACCCAGCAATCCCATTACTGGGTATATACTCAAAGGAATATAAACTGTTCTATTATGAAGACATATGCACGTGTATGTTCATTGCAACACTATTCACAATAGCAAAGACGTGGAATCAACCTAAATGCCCATCAATTATAGACTGGATAAAGAAAATGTGGTGCATATACACCATGGAATACCATGCAGCCATAAAAAGGAACAAGATCATGTCCATTGCAGAAACATGGATGGAGCTGGAGGCCATTATCCTTGGCAAACTAATGCAGGAACAGAAAACCAAATACCCGCATGTTCTCATTTATAAGTGAGAGCTAAATGATGAAAACACATGGATACATGGAGGGGAGGAGGGGAGCATGTGTCACTGGGGCCTGTCAGAGGACCAGGTGTGGGAGGAGGGAGAAGATCAGGAAGAATAGCTGGTGGATGCTGGATTTAATACCTGGGTGATGGGATGATCTGTGCAGCAAACCACCATGGAACACATTTACCCATGTAACATGAACATGTACCCCTGAACTTAAAATAAAGGTTGGAAAAAAAAAAAGCATGTCAGTCAAAGAAAGAAACAGTGGGTCTAACAAACTGATCTTAGTACAGGTATATCCAATTAATAAAATAACACAGAGATTTTATAAAATTTAGGTTTATTTGTCCTAGAGTAGCAACATTAGTCTCAGCAGTTAGTAGAAAGATTTTGGTCCCTTTAAAGGCCTAGCTTCAGCGTTATCTAGCTGAATTAATTAAGATAATGCCAATAAAATGTCTAATGGTGTCTGGCCAAACTGCAGGCATTTAGTAGATATAATCATTGTCTTCATAATATTATAAATAAACTCATAGCTAACAATGAGGCACTTATATAGTACTTGTGTTTTTAAAAGCATGTACTATTTCACAGGAATCTCACAAATCCCCTTGTCAGCATAATTGCTGACAAGGCAGACAGTTTTTGCCTTTTACAGATATGGATAACTTGGTTCTACGGACAGTTTCAGACCTCCTATCCAGCACTGAAGAAAGAGTATATCCAAAGATCCAACCACTTGGGGTGAACTCTCTTTAAAGGTTAATTTCCTAAACTGCCCCATGTCTTCTATGATTCCCTTTAAAGTTGCAGTAAGCAGCTAAGATTCCAGACCAAGGTGAGCATTTTTTGAAACCATCTAATCTTCTCCTATAATTACCAATAGCAATGTTGTCCAAAAGAAATGTAATGTGAGCCACCTATGTAATTTAAAATTCTCTAGTGGCCACATTAATAAGAAGTAAAATTAATTTTAATAAAATTATTTAACCCTATATATTCAAAATACTATTTCAGTAGGTAATTAATAAAAATTATTAGTGAGCTCTTTTACATTCTTAATTTATGCTAAATTTTCAAGTCCTGGGTGTGTATTTTGTATATAATACATCTCAATTAGAACCAGCCATGTTTCAGGTGCTGGAGAGCTACATGTGGCTAATGGCCATCATATTGGACAGTAGAGACCTAGAGAATAGTAGCTCTCTCCCAGGACCGAGGTTTAACTTCTCAGCAACATTCTGCATTAAGGGCTGAGCCAAGACTAATAATATCTGCAATATTAACCTCTCTTATGCTAATGGAAACCTTGAACATAAGCTTGAGGGCAGTCAATCTAACCACGTTTCTCATGCTGCCATCCTAGGCTATAATACTATCTATCTATCTATCTATCTATCTACCAATCATCTATCTACCTATCTATCTATAATTTATCATGTCTGTTGCCCACTTATCCTCCACAGCTGGCACTGCCAATGTTCACCATTATCCTCAAGGCTCCATCCTCAATTACATGTTTTCTCTCAGCAATTTTGTTTCCTGCTTCACAGAAAAAAAAATTAAGACTGGTATCAAGAGATTCAGCTCCCTCAAATTCCTACACACACACACACACACACACACACACACACACACATATACACACACACACACACATTATCCCTCCCTTCCCTCTTTCCATTTGGTGCCAAAGAAAGTGCCATTTCTTCTTCTTTTGATAATTAACCCTCCCATCTCTTTGCAACTCTAGGTCAGGAAACTTCCTTCATTATAACTACCTTTCGCCTGTGTTTTCAACCTTTCTCTTTTCAATAGTTTATTTTATGCATCCTATCAAAATGCTCATGTCTCTCCCATCACTTAACAAATAGACAATTTTAAATACTGTCCTACCTCTTCTCCTCCTTTTTAGAAGTCTTAATAAGCTCCACTTTCATTTACTCTTCAGCCTTCTGACTCACAACACTATCTAAACCACTTTGGCAAAGGGCACTGATATTCTTCTAATTGCCCACAGACTCTCTCAATTTGTGACTTGTCTTCAGCATTTATTATTCTGGACCATTCCATTATTAAGCTCTCCATTTACTCAGCCCACGTGATACCACAATCCAGGATCTCCTCCTGACTGTTCCTCTCAAGCTCCTTTATTTCCACCTTCCTACTGCCTAGGGTCCACTCCATATTCTCCTCTTATCTTCTGGCTCTCCCTGGGCAATTTCATTCACTGCTGTCATATCTCTTTAGACGACTCTTTAACTACTGCCCAGTTCTCTTTCCTGAGTTGCAGGCTGGACTATACAACTGCCTAATGATCACTGCAGCCTTGAACTCCTGGGCTCAAGCGATCTTCCTGCCTCAGCTTCCAGAGTAGCTCAGACTACAAGCGCATGCCACCACAACTAGCTAATTAAAAAAAAAAAAAAAACTTCTCTGTAGAGATAAAGTCTTGCTGTATTAACCAGGCTAGTCTTGAAGTCCTGGCTTCAAGAGATCTCCTGCCTTGGCCTCCCAAAGTGCTGGGATTACAGGCATGTGCCTGGCCCCCACAGGGCTCTCATACACAGCTTGCCCAAAACTAACCTCATTGTCTTCCTCCCAAAACTCCCCCTCTTCCTAAATTCCCTCTCTTCATAAATGGTACCACTCTTATACCAAGTTACCTAGGCCAACAGCTTGGGATTCATCCCAAGACTCCTCTCTCTCCCTTTTGGGCCCCCCCATCTAATTTGTTACCAAGTCACAGAGATTCTATTTCTTTAGCATAGAATTCTTTCCTTTCCAAGTCTACTCCTACTATCACAGTTCACCTTTGCATCTTGTTTAGGTTTTAGTGGTCTGCTAACAGACTGCATTACTTCTACCATTAAAAATGTACTGTTTGTTTACCCTTCTGTCTTAACTCCTTAAAAACAAGGACTACAATCTTTTTATATCCAACACACAGAATCCTCATGAAAGATTCATTGAATAAAATATTAATGATTTAGGGGATAAGCGAATGGATGAATGGAATGACTAACATGCCCAAATTTATACATCCCATTAACTTTGTTAATGATAGGGTAGAGAAACTAGGCCTCTTGGTTACCAATAGTCTGGGCTCCTTAGGCTATATTAGATCCTTCAGAAGTGCCTATTTTAAGGAACCCCGAAGAACATCCTTTTGAAATCTAAGTAACCACCATTTAATTTATCTATTTTGTGAGGTGGTGGTTTTGTATATCAGATTTTCTCAAACTAGGACACACCTGTCTGAGAATGGAAATGAGAACTCTAAGCTCTAATCCATAGCTCTGAAAGTAACTTGCTCTGTGACTTTGATTAAGGATAATATTACTGTTTCATCACAGATATAAAATGCCATGTGACAAATACGTGGAATTGGACTAATCCACTAGAATAGCATTAAGTTTATAAGTGCATGCTCATAAATGACTTTTCCAGTTGAGATATTAAGACTATTCCCCAAAGAACTACTTAGTCTTCTGGTGAATATCCATAGCATAGAAAAGACCAATTCACTCTAAACATGAGAGATCACATATAATAAATAATCTTTCATCTTATTTGTTAGACTTGTCTATTACTATTACATATTTTAAATATATACACCTCTATAAGCAATAACTCACATCTTTATGATCTTGAGGCAAGACTCTCATTTATAAAGAAAAGAATAAACTCTCTTCACTATAGTTGCAAGTCAAGTATATTTTCTTGGTTATACAAGTATATTATCTTGGTTATATATTTCTTAAGAAAAGCCCTGGCCGGGCACAGTGGCTCATGCCTGTAATCCCAGCACTTTGGGAGGCCGAGGTGGGTGGATCACGAGGTCAGGAGATCGAGACCATCCTGGCTAACATGGTGAAACCCCATCTCTACTGAAAATACAAAAAAATTAGCTGGTCATGGTGGAAGGCACCTTTAGTCCCAACTACTCGGGAGGCTGAGGCAGGAGAATGGCGTGAACCCGGGACGTGGAGCTTGCAGTGAGCCGAGATCACGCCACTGTGCTCCACCCTAGGAGACAGAGCAAGACTCCGTCTCAAAAAAAAAGAAAAAAAAAGAAAAGCCCTATGTGTACAGATTATACTGTATTATCCTATTAACGAGAACATTTACTAAATCAGAATATGCCATTTCTTAGATAATGTAGTTATTGCCTTCTGAATGTATATTGTTTTACTTCCCTAATACTTTATTGTAAAAAGATTTTTTTTTCTCATGGTCTAATTATAATAGCTTTTTTGAAAATAAAAACTATTTATTAGGAGTTATATTCTAAAAGGTAACTTTAACTTTATCCTCCCCCAAAATTCATTTTTCTCTTCCTAATAGAATTGTAAACTGTGACTATGATCTTGAAATACACTTACATTGTTAAAAAAAAAAAAAAAAACATTCCATTTCCTTAGTCATTCTCTTCTAGGCTATCTGATCTCTGCTTTTCCCTGCAAACATGGTGTTCAGAATGTATTATAAAAATGCAATTTTCTCTTATACTGTTGAAATGAAGCAATCTTTTAAAAAAATAACTTTGAACTTCAACTAGTCTGTATAGTTGAGTATTTTAGAAAGTCACAGGAAAAGTAATTTCAAAACTGTCACTTGATAGTAACTGGAATGAATGCTGGGCATCCCTAATCCTGGTCTTTTGATAGTACCTCAAACACAACATGTCCCAAATCAAAACAATTATCTTCCCCTATGATCCCTCCCTCTGCCTCTGCCTCTCAACTCAGTTTTTCTTCTTCAGTTTCTAGTTGTATCACTATTACCAGATGTTCAGGCTACATAATATAGGGCTATTTCCAACCATTTCATCCATTCCCAAAACCAATTGGTCATAATCTAATTTGTTGATCTCATTTGTTAATCTGTCCCTCTATATATTCAATAAATATTTATTGATACCTATAATTTGTGAGGTACTGGGCTAGAAATAAGGAAATAAAAATAAGATGGTATTTTTATTCTAAATGGTCACAGTCTTATAAGAAGTCGGACATGTTAATAAACAGTCGGTGGTGTGCTAGTAACTGTTTAACAGTTTTCAAAAAACAACAATAAAAAACGGATTTGTATTGTTTGCTCATTTTCATGGTGTAAATATTCCTACCACAGCAGAGCATAGAATTGGAAAGTTATACTAACAACTGGATCTTGCAAGCTGGTGCAAGCTGACTCCAACACACCACTCTAAAAGCACTCACAGTGTAACAAGAGCTCTACTAGAGATATATGCGAAGTGCTATAAGGGGAGCACAAAAGAGGGAACTCTAGGGTACCCATGCAACGTTTCACAGGATCCTCTTGGTTCTGTGAACTTCTTTCCATTCTTCATAGCTACTACTTTAGTTCAACAAAATGCAATGATAGTAAGCATGATACAATTTCTTCCTGACTCAAACACCTCTGATGGCCCTCCACTGTTTGTAAGTCCAACAATTAATAAGTCCAAAATAAGACACGACAATTCAAGGAACTTTTTCATCTTGCCTTGAGCTACTCTTTCAGCCTCATCATTCCTTCATACACTTCTACACGATTTATGCTTTAGAAAATATTTAGAAGTGAAAAAGGCAGATGAAATTTGACCCAGGATACAAAAGAGAACATATATATTTGTCATAACAGTAAACCTCTTTACAAAACTTCTATTGAGCCCTGTGTATTTTCTCTGTGATACTCAAAATCCCTGTCAAACAGAATGGGATGAAGCTTATTAATACTTTTACATCTTGCCATTATGTGTTTATGCTGTGCTTTCCCTTAGCTTGTTTTTCCTCTTCTTTTCTGGTCAATGAAACTCTAAGACTCTAGAAAAATTGTCACTTCCGCCGGGCACGGTGGCTCACGCCTGTAATCCCAGCACTTTGGGAGGCCGAGGCGGGCGGATCACGAGGTCAGGAGATCGAGACCATCCTGGCTAACACGGTGAAACCCCGTCTCTACTAAAAATACAAAAAATTAGCCGGGCGAGGTGGCGGGCGCCTGTAGTCCCAGCTACTTGGAGAGGCTGAGGCAGGAGAATGGCGTGAACCCCGGGGGGCGGAGCCTGCAGTGAGCCGAGATGGCGCCACTGTACTTCAGCCTGGGCGACAGAGCGAGACTACTTCTCAAAAAAAAAAAAAAAAAAAAAAAAAAAGAAAAATTGTCACTTCCATGAAACATTTCTCAATCCATAGCTATAGTTAATAAATCTCTGTGCAACAAAGGGTATTTTAGCACAGTGATTTATATTGTAACTAAAATTTTATGTTGTCTGTCCCTCTGCAAGAACACAGATCACAACTGTATTGCTCCCTGCTATATCCAGATGCCAAGAACAGTGCCAAGTACATAATAGGTGTCAAATTGTTTAATTAAGATTTATTTAGCATGCAAAAACTTAATTGTGAACGTTTCCTAGAGTTGATAAATACATTAGAATTAGAGATTGTGTCTTACTCATCGTAGTATCCCTTATAGCATTCAGTACCTCTGACACAAGGAAGTACTTAATATATGATGTTTGCATTGGACTGAATCTTCTCTAGGCCTTTCAATTTTCTGAGCATTCAAAAACTATACACCAGTATTTATAAAATACACGTATTTTAAAAAATATATAAGTAGAAATGCACCAAACAGATTGAATTGCAAAATGGGTAAAGATGAACTCTAGGCAATACAGGAAGACCAACCAGAATTTACAGTGGTGAATTGTAATAAAATTAGAGTACTTCTACTGCAAAAGGGAAGAGATGTGGCTGCTTCTCTACTTGTTGCTTTTAAATGGTACTTCATTAGGTTGAGAATTGAAACCTGAGACTCACACAAATAACAAAATAGCACCACAGACAGGATTGCAGGCTCTAGACACTATTTTGCAACTCATTTGGACAGGCTTCACAGGAACACACAGGCTAAGGATCTGAATGCTCTATTGCTCTGAGTGGTTTGATTATGTACAATACATTTCATACTTAAGATTCATTTAAAAATCTCAATTTCAGAACTTGTTATTGGTCTATTCAGGGATTCAACTTCTTTCTGGTTTAGTCTTGGGAGGGTGTATGTGTCCAGGAATTTATCCATTTCCTCTAGATTTTCTAGTTTATTTGCGTAGAGATGTTCACAGTATTCTCTGATGGTAGTTTGTATTCTGTGGGATTAGTAGGTGATATCCCCTTTATCATTTTTTATTGTGTCTATTTGATTCTTCTTTCTTTATTAGTCTGGCTAGCGGTCTATTTTGTTAATCTTTCCAAAAACCAGCTCCTGGATTCACTGATTTTTTGAAGGGTTTTTCGTGTCTCTTATCTCTTTCAGTTCTGCTCTGATCTTAGTTATTTCTTGTCTTCTGCTAGCTTTTGAATTTGTTTGCTCTTGCTTCTCTAGTTTTTTAAATTGTGATGTTAGGGTGTCAATTTTAGATCTTTCCAGCTTTCTGATGTGGGCATTTAGTGCTATAAATTTCCCTCTAAACACTGTTTTGGCTGTGTCGAAGAGATTTTGGTATGCTGTGTCTTTGTTCTCATTGGTTTCAAAGAACTTATTTATCTTATTTATTTCTGCCTTAATTTTGTTATTTACCTAGTAGTCATTCAGGAGCAGGTTGTTCAGTTTCCATGTAGTTGTGCAGTTTTGAGTGAGTTTCTTAATCCTGAGTTCTAATTTGATGGCACTGTGGTCTGAGAGACTGTTATGATTTCTGTTCTTCTGCATTTGCTGAGGAGTGTTTTATGTCTAATTATGTGGTCAATTTTAGAATAAGTGTGATGTGGGTGCTGAGAAGAATGATTTCGGGTGGAGAGTTCTGTAGATGCCTATTAGGTCTGCTTGGTCCAGAGCTGAGTTCAAGTCCTGAGTATCCTTGTTAATTTTCTGTCTCGTTGATCTGTCTAATACTGAGAGTAGGGTGTTAAGGTCTCCCACTATTATTGTGTGGGAGTCTAAGTCTCTAAATCTAGGTCTCTAAGAACTTGCTTTATGAATCTTGGTGCTCCTGTGTTGGGTGCACATATATTTAGAATAGTTAGCTCTTCTTGCTGCACTGATCTCTTTATCATTATGTAATGCCCTTCTTTGTCTTTTTTGATCTTTGTTGGTTTAAAGTCTGTTTTATCAGAGACTAGGATTGCAACCCCTGCTTTTTTATTTTTTTCTTTCCATTTGCTTGGTAAATATTCCTCCATCCCTTTATTTTGAGCCTATGTGTGTCTTTGCATGTGAGATGGGTCTCCTAAATACAGCACGCTGACAGGTCTTGACTCTTTGTCCAATTCGCCAGTCTATGTCTTTTAATTGGGGCATTTAGCTCATGTACATTTAAGGTTAATATTGTTATGTGTGAATTTGATCCTGTCATTATGTAGCGGGGGTTTTTACCCATTAGTTGATGCAGTTTTTTCATAGTGTCAATGGTCTTTGCAATTTGGCATGTTTTTGCAGTGGCTGGTACTGGTTTTTCCTTTCCATATTTAGTGCTTTCTTCAGGAGCTCTTGTAAGGCAGGCCTGGTGGTGACAAAATCTCTCAGCATTTGCTTGTCTGAAAAGGATTTTATTTCTCCTTAGCTTATGAAGCTTAGTTTGGCTGGATATGAAATCCTGGGTTGAAAACTCTTTTCTTTAAGAATGTTGAATATTGTCCCCCACTCTCTTCTGGTTTGTAGGGTTTCTGCAGAGAGATCCGCTGTTAGTTTGATAGGCTTCCCTTTGTGGGTAACCAGACCTTTCTCTCTGGCTGCCCTTAAGGTATATTTTGTACAAGAGTACATCAGAAAATAACAAGCTTCAAAGACAAATGTCTATGAGTATTTTACTGATGGTTTTTGTTTTGCTTTGTTTGAATGTGTGAGTGTTTTATTTTATGGCACGGGGCAAGCATCTGATCACATTTGCTTGCTTATTTTATAAATTTCAGGCTAAGGCTGTACAATCATGATCTATACTACAGAGCTTTGGAAACTTGATTGTTCAATCACGTCTATGCAACAAATTATTGGGAATGAATTCAGGTCCTGCCTGGGTACTCCCTCATTACGGGTATCCATCCATTCAACTGAATGTCCATGCTATTCTGAATCTCCACAAAGAGCACACCTGGCTTGGCTAAGAGGTGAAGCACACTGCTCTGCACTTGCATGTGGACATACAATAACCACATTCCAGCTATTTTTCAGAAAGTTTAACTCTGAACCTATTGTCATTCAGTATTAATCAAAACCTTGACTTAAAGAACAGGTATAGAAGATTGCTTAAGGGAACACAACAAACACATCTTTCTTTTCTTTTAAAACTCTATTCCTATATTGCACCAGCTGTGGGATCAGATCATTTTGACTTCTCATATAATTGTTACACACTGAGGTGATACCATAACCATCTTAAAAGGAATATTCTAAGAAACTGGTAGTTATTGAGGATAGTGAATGCTGGAGCACATAGTGTCTTCATTTGAGATCCATGAGGGAATTTTCTATTAGGTATCAGGAAAAGTTGGGCTTTTTGTGAGCAACTCATTTGCTTATGTCATGGACACTGTCAGTCATATAATTTGATTGGGTGGAAGTCTAACAGCTGAGTAATAATGTGGCTACCCATAACAAAATACAGGATTTCATGGCATGTATTTTATTGTTCAGAGCCTCATTTGCTGTCTGTCCTGATTTTCTTATTCACCTTATCTTATTATATTGCATAAATTTTATAAGCGGCCTTACATTTTTACTAAAAAAGGAAGTTTAAAATAAATAAATGAACACAACAATGACAATGTTGTAAACTTTTACAAAAATGTAGAGTTAACTTATACATATTAACAGGTATTTTAACTATTATAGTGTTAGATAACTACAGATACTTTTTGTTACAGGCACTCTTAAACAATGAATGTTTAATAATCACAAAATCACTATTTTTGCACTATTTCAATTTGCTATTTAAACTTATAAAATACTTGTAAAAATTTTTGCTTTATTCAATAAACTGTATCAATGCAAGTCCTACTTTAAAATCAGTGCTGTGGGCTCATGTAATTCATTTATTTTAAAAATATAATCATTTTTCTATTGAATTCAGCTTTTACAACAGGATAAAGAGCAAGTTTTGAAATACAACAAATTAACATACTATCAAGATTTATTAGCCCTGGTACTCCTTAGACTAATATAGATAGAGTTAACCAGTTTTTCTTTTCCTATATTATTTTTGATTGGCCTGACTCTGAGTACAGTATGCTTAACAAATAAAATTCTCTGCATAAGAAACAAAGACTTAAAAAGACAAATTACTGTTTTGGCAAATATTCATTCTCAATTAAAATTCATGTGAGTTGCTTTATGTACTGTTTGTACAACTAATGTCTCAAATGTGACATGACCATAACAGAACTATGGCAGTGTAAGCTGGTAAGTCAAGTTGATAAATGCTGTTCATTGCAATGCCTACTGTTTATGAGCTCCTCAGGCTAATTCGTGTTCCAAATATTGAGTAGCTCTTTTGTGTATTAATGTATGTCAGGAGCCAACAAAAGTTTTGCTATTGAGAGAAAATAATTTTCAAAAGAAACTATGAAATAATGTAAGTCAAAGTTCTATTAAACTACTTCTGTCGTTTTAGAAAGGGCAAGACGAAACAAATTATAAATGAACACCTTTTATCCTCTGACCTAGCAATTTTACCTCTAGAAATTAGTTCCAAGGTAAAAACTTATACGAACATTTATGTATAAGTCTGGTCTCTGCAATATCCTCTTACATAAAAATTACAAAGAAAATCAACAGTAGGGGAATGGTTAGTTAATCCATACACTGGAACACTATGCAGCTGTTAACAACCATGTTATGGGAATGTATTTAGTGATATTAGAGAAGACCACAATATATTTTGTAATTTAAAAAGGATGTTACAAAGTAGTAATGATTATATAATCTTAATTTTATTTTTATAATATATATATATAAAAAGACAATGGTTTGAGGTCAGGTCAAAATGTTTATTTTACAGTGTTTATTTCTGAGAAGTAGGCAAACAAGAATCGTTTTAAAATTTTTAGTCGATTAGGTCTTGACTCTTTTCCATAATTTTTCTTCTTTTTTTTTTTGGAGGTGGAATAGGGGTAATAAACACGGACTATTTTAGTAATTAGGAAGAAAACAATGAAAGTGTTATTTTTATAACTTATATTTAAACATGTTTTATTTTAATACTCGTGGAACAGAGATGTCTTCATTAGTTTGCCTAAATTCACTTGTGAGAAATTGGAGATTTGGGGGTCTGGGGAGAGAGGCAATATAAAAAAAGTGTAGGTTGACTCATACTAAAATAAATATGGCACTTATCACAGGAAGGAAGCAAGTGAACTGTTTCTAAGAAAACAACCAGAAAAATAGTGAAGTGCTATTTAGACACTTCAGTGTTGGCAATCAAGGTTTGAAGTAAGCATAATTTCCCAGGATTACCCTTAATGTGTTTTCTATTTGGGGATATAAAGGGAATAAACAATGCACACTTCCTCTGCAATAAGGAGCATGCCATTAAAGCCTGAGGACTCAGACTCATTGCTTGTTGATAACTATTATTGCTCCATTTTTGAGTTCCATCAAACAAGAGAAAAAAAGTCTTCACAGAGTTTATACTGGGTATATGCATAATTCTTGACCCTGAAATGTGACACCTATAGAATCTAAGAGTTTACTGGGAAAACCATCTGCTCCTCAAAGCTAGGTGTCCCAAGTAAGAGAAAAGTTAGAAAAAGATTGTATTATTTACATGACTAGAAATGTGTTATAAAGACTTTTGCTTTTCAGCCTGAATCTAGTGAAGACAGAAGTAGAAGTTATTCGCATATAATCTCATCCAGTCTGGTATTAATGAAAATGGATAAGCTAAAGTCCATTCCTATTGATCAGATGGAGAAATCAGAAAAAAAGACATCTAACATCTTCAATCATTCAGCCTATTTTTTCAATCAATATCTCAGTTCATTTCTTAGTGCTATTTGCATATTACATAAAAATGCAGCATTTAACAAATTTAAATCTCTTATCCCTTTTCTGAAAAAAAATGGCATAATCAATAAACATTTGCTGAAAGTTTTCCAGACACTGGTCACTCGGAATGTGGTCTGTGGTCCAGCTGCATCACATCACATGGGAGTCTGTCATAAATGTAGAATCTCAGGCCCCACCCCAGACAGCTGAATCACAATTTTCAATTCAACAAGATCCCCAGGTGTTTTCTATGCACAGTACATGGATGTTTGAGAAGCACTATTTTAAGAGCATTTTTCAAGTATTGGAGATACCAAAAAGGTTTGTAAGGAGACTCCTCTAGTTAGTTCCTAGACTAGGAAGTAAATATACAAGAAGCATATGCCAACTGCCAGGTGAGAGGTGTAGACAATTAACAGCATAGTAGTTTGAAGGAAGGCAAAGGTCACTCAAGATTGGGGCAGTTGGAGACATCTTAAATGAAAGACAGTATAGTTGGCCCTCTGTATCTGCAGATTCTGTATCCATGAACACAAACAATCTGGGATCAAAAAATATTTCGAAAAAAAATTGCACCTATATAGAACATGTACAAACTTTTTTCTTATTATTCCCTGAACAATATAGTATAACAAAATTTACATAGCATTTACATTGTATTAAGTATAAGTAAACTAGAGATGATAAAGGAAGATGTGCATAGATCATATGCAATTACTACACTATTTTATATCAGGGACTTGAGCATCTCAGATTTTGGTATCTGAGGGGTCCTGGAACCAATCTCCCTCAAATACCGAGGAGTACTTTACTTGGAAAATAAGAAAAAAGGGAGTATGGTGTACTCAACCCTCCTTTGCATACGTTTACTCTGTAACAGTTCTGTAAATTTTATATACCTAGAGCTCTTGGTATGGTTACTGTGCTGAGAAAAACTATTTGGTCTGAACAACTTAGTTATAGTAACTTGAAAACAGATGTACAAATATACAACTTTCTGTGAATAAGGCCAGGCTGTTTTCCCCAAACTGTGTGTATTTCATTTCTTATAACAAATATATTAAATTTAGGATTTATTTAGAATGCAGGAAAACTCCTTTTTGAAGCACTCCTGAAAGGAATTCTTTTGGAAAATATAGAATTCTTTTATAATATGGATAGTCAATTCCTGAAATATATATACCGTGAGTTAATATTTTCATTATATTTCAATTAAGTGCTTTTAAAAAGATCATGCTTGGCCATGTAATCCCAACATTTTGGGAGGCTGAGGCGGGAGGATCACTTAAGGCCAGGAGTTCGAGACCAGCCTGGGCAATACAGCGAGACTCCATCTCCACAAATAATAATAATAATAAAGATCATGCTTGTACATACTTACTATATGGAGCTAATAGTTATTGTTTTGCTACAGTGTCACTAAACAAAAATCAACATACAAAGATGAAAGGGTGGCACATGTCTGCTGATTACATTTAAGGGTCCCCAAAGTCTCTCTTTTTGTCCTTGCAAGTGGTAGGATTGTTTCACTGGGATATAAATAAAACGCCTTAGTAACTACATCCTGAGAATACCATGCCTCAGTACTATTCATGCCAACTTAACTGATCCTGAACTGAAACATGGCACTGGAGTCAGTGGCTTTTACTTACTGATGGATTTGTAAGGTGGCAGGCTCTTTCATGTCCAAAAGCGGTAGTTTCCCAGGGTCTCAAGAAGATTTAAAAATATGTTCCTTCCATCACAACACAAAGCCTACTGATTTTAAGTAATGCTGCTGAGGGTTAACATTTCAAACTGACAAGCAGCACATGGGCATTACGGAGATAAGGCCTGGCACATGTTGCTGCGGCCTCCTGAGATTTTGAAATGCTAGCAGCTCCAGCTGGTGGCTATGCTCCATTCCTAATGTGCACTTTTTAGGGAAACTTGAGCCCCTCCTTCTGACTGTGATAGGGACATGTCTGATTGGAATAAGGTTATTTTTTAAGATATTCAGAACAACGAACATATTTATTCTAAGAATAAAAAGAGAGTGGAAAGAAATAAAAGAGGTAAAATGTTAAGCTGAGATCTTAAAGAAAACAGTATCACTTGTTAAAAAAAGAAAAATAGTGAATGCAGCCAAAGAGCAGTTAAAAAAAAATCACTAGGGAAGAATAGTTTTAAAAAGAAAAAAGAAAAAATGAAGGAACTGAAAGGCACTTTTTATGAGAATCATTCAGATAAACATACTGAAACATAGCAAGGCAAAAAAGACTGATACAAGGAGTAGGGAAATGAAAATGAGTTAAGGAATGGGGAAACAAAAACCAGTTGAATTCCAAAATGAAATAAAAACATAGAGATTAAAAAAAAGAAAAAGTACACTATGGAAGAAGATAGGTATCAAAATTTCTCAATCCCTATGGGGGCTAAGGTGGCACACATGGAATGGAAGGCAAGGGACAAGAAAGTGGGTTTGGAAGTAGACAGGGTGACATAGTTCTGTTTAAATAATATTTATAGGAGGCCACTGGTCTGGACTGAACTCCTTCCTGCAAGAGGCCCAACAGACCAAACCAAAATGGAGTCACAGATGGTAAAGTTCCATGTTACCAAGCCAAAACTTAGTTTATCTGACCTTCTGAGAAATCAGGAGAGTGACAGATAATAGCAAAAGCTTCAAGTTTTAGCTGGCATGATGAGAAAATCCTCTCTGCTTTAACCTTTACAAGGAAATTAATTTTGAAATAACCAACCCAGTTTTTGTTTTCTGTTTCTGCTTTCCTCAGTCCTTTTGTGACTATAAAACCAACTGCTCAGCTTATTGGAGCACTCATTCTATTTTACAGAATGAAGTGTTGCCCAATTTTAGTATCACAAATAAAAGTCAGTTAAGATCTTTAAACCAAATTTGTTGTAATTTTGTCTTTTGACAATTTTTAGCTGTAATAGAAGATGCTAAGGCCAGAGAATCAGGCAAAGTCAAAACTAAATTCAAAATGTTAGGGGCAGAGTCAGAAAAAGTACCTAATCCAAAAGGATACTTAGGCAAATACCCTCAAAGAGTTAAAATTCCATGGGTGACAGTTTCATGATTGGTTACTGAAGTTAACTGGAATATCATATAACTAATCTTTTGAGGTTGGTGTTTAGAATGTTACCACTCTCATCTACAACATATATATTAGTACTATTATCACAGACAGAAATCATGGAGGACAGATCAGAGACTAACTCAGCAGGAGAATTATATTCTTAAATGCTTTAAGGGCATTCAAAACATGTTTCTTGCATTATATGTAATTATAATTTGGAAATATATTCTTGACATTTTAAAACACAAACAATTCAAGATGGAACCAGGTAGAACAGAGTTAAGATCCTGGCTTTACTTTTTAATAAGAATATGTCTTTTGGAAACCATAAAAAGATACTTTTAAAATTCTTTAATTTTATTTTAGAGACAAGAATCTTGTTCTGTCACCCAGACTTCAGTGCAGTGGCACAATCATAGCTCACTGCAGCCTCGAACTCCTGAGCTCAAGGGATCCTCCCACCTCAGCTCCCTGAGTCGCTTGGACTACAGGCATGTGCCATCATACCTGGCTTGTTTATTTATTTACTTACTTGTTTATTTTTATATTTATTTTTCCCAGCTGGTTTTGAATTCCTGGCCTCAAGTGATCCTCCCATCTCAGCCTTCCAAAGAACTGGGATTATAGGCATAAGCCACTATATCTGGTCAAAAGATACTTTTTTTAAAAGGTTTTAAAATTAGGTTCTTTGAGCCTCATTTCTCCAACTATAAGATGAACATCAGAAAATTTACCTTGAAGGGAATTGAGGATTAGAGCAAATCGTTATCAAGTTTCTGGGTCATTAACTGGATATAGCAGTCATAACAAATAGTTCATGAGATGTGTATTTAAACAATACAGAATGGATATTTAATTCATCTTTTACTAACACTCATTCTTTCAAAAATATACACTGAGTTCTTACTATGTACCAGACACTTTTCTGAATATATCAGTGAAAAACCAAAAATCCTTTCCTTCTAAGAGCTTGCATGCTAGCGAAAGGAAACAAAAAATAAATGTGGTCAATAGTAAATGGTATAGTATGTTTAGAAGCTAATACTTACTTGTTACAGAAGAAGGTAAAACCAAATACAGTAAGATAAGTAATTGAGTGTTAGGCTGTTATAACTATAAATGTGGGTGGGAAAAGGTAGGCTTTGATCTCTTTCAGAATGAGACACTCAAGCACAAATACTACTAAGCACAAATAACTGAGGTAACTAAGTACCAGTTTGGATTTCTGCAGATAAATTGTGGATGATATATGGATGGTGTTTCATTGTTGTTACTGTTATCCAAAGGCATAAGAAAGCTAAATTTGCTGGAAGAATCTTATCTTGAAATGTTCTTACAACTATATTCCATTCCCATGCTATTCTTAACTTCTCTTTGGCCTATCACAGAACAGTATTTGTTTAAAGCAAAACCATTTCTTTTGACCATGCAGCAGCAGCACTCATTAAGGCCATGTTCAAGGTTATCAGTATTCAGACAGGCTTCCTTCTCAAAGCACTCCCCATCTCTCATATTGCTTCCTTATTCTCACAGTACTTATTTTACTCATTTGTTGTCTGTCTTCCCGTTAGAACAAAAACTTTGTGAGAAAAGGGATTTTTTTTTTTTTGTGCCATTACTGCAGTATCCCCATGCTTGGCATTGTCTGACACATAAAAAGCACTTGATACATGGTTGAATAAATAAAAGCAGTAAGTAAGAATTATTTTTAGAAAAGAACCACAGTGTAGAAAATCATTAGGATATTTTCACAATTAATAAAGGCTTGAAATTTAGAGATTTAATATTTGCAACTTCAACTACTTAAGAGAAATTCTAAAGGTATGTGATGTGCACTAATTTGTAATACTGCAGAGGCTGGTGAGTGGGAGCAAATCACTCAGCTAGTGAGTGCATCCTACCAAGCTGCTCACATAACATGAGGCTCTGTCATTCTCTACTGATGACTGAGCATATTGCTACGCAGCAAGTTATTTGCTAGAATGGTATGAAAACTGGAGATTCAAGATCCCAGGATGCAGTCCTCTTGTATATAAAAGCCTTTGATATACTTGTTATAATTAGAGAAAATATTTTATATAATAAGATGCTGATTCCTAATCTAACAGTATAGAGGTAGCCTGATAGAGTAGCCAGAGTACAGAACAGGGTTAGGAAATTTGTGCAGATTTGTCTTAAGCTGAGTGAGTGACCTGGACAGATCACTTCATGTTTTCATGCTTCTGTTTTTTCATAGATAAAATGGAGTCACAATAATATAAGTAAATAAGAGTACCTATATTTCAGCATATTAGCCTTAGGACCAAAATGAAATGTTCTATATTTAACTGCTTTATAAATTGAAAAAAGATTTTTGGAAAAATACAATACTTGTCAAAATAAAAACTATGCTTTTAGATTTTATTTAGAAAAATTTCAGGTTTATGAAATTTATTTATGCAATTTCTATTCATATTCATATTTAAGTGTGTAATTCTGGATGATTCATTTCTGATGTCTAGTTAGCTCTATAATCATGACTAAAAACTGTGTATTAATTAAAAACTACTCTGTGTGTGTGTGTATTCTTAGATGTCAACATTATCTAGGAGAAAAATAAGACAAAACAAGAAAATACCTAAAGATCAAATGTACACATGGCACAAAGATAGACATATGGATTAATGGAATAGAACTGAGAGCTCAGAAATAAACATATGCATCTACTTTCAACTGATTTTCAACAAAGTTGCCAAGGCCAACCAATGGGGGAAATAATAATCTTTTCAACAAATAATGTTTCAACAGCTGGATAGCAGTGTGCAAAAAAATGAAGTTCAATCCTTACCTCACACCATATACAAAAATTCACTCAAAATGAATAATAGGCCTAAAAGCAAGACCTACAATTTTAAAACCTTAGAAGACAACATAGGAGTAAAACCTTTATGATCCTGGATTTGGCAAAGGATTCTCGGATATGACATCAAAAGTATAAGCAATAAAAGCAAAAAATAGATAAATTAGACTTAATCTAAGTTAAAAAACTTCCTGCTTCAAAGGACACCAATAAGAAAAGTAAAAGCCCACAGAATGGGAGAAAATATTTGCAAGTTATATCTCTGATAAGGGGACTTTTATTTATAACCTATAACTCTTACAAGTCAATAATAAAAATGACCTAATTTAAAAATAGGCAAAGAACTGAATAAGTATTTCTCCATGGAAGATATACAAATGGCCAATAAGCACATAAAAAGATACTCAATATCACTAGTCAATATGGAAATGCAAATTAAAACCACAATCAGACATCACTTCACACCCACTGAGATGGCTAGAATTAAAAAGTCATACTAACATATACTGGTGAGGATATGGAGAAATGAGAACCCCCAAATACTGCTGGTGGTAATGTAAAATGGTAAATGGTGCAGCCATTTTGAAAAAAACTCTGCTAGTTTTTCAAATGATTAAACACAGTTACCATATAACCCAGCAATACTACTACTAAGAATATACTCAAGATAATTGAAAACATATATTCCCACAAAAACTTGTACACCGTGTTTACAGCAGCATTAGTCATAATAGCCAAAAGATAGAAACAACCCAAACATCTATCATTTGATGAAAGAATAAACAAAATTTGGTATATCCATACAATGGATTATGATTTAGCCATAAAAAGGAATAAAGTACTGAATGCATGATACAATGTGGATGAACCTTAAAAATATTATGCTACATGAAAAAGGCCAGTCATGAAAGACCACGTATTATATGATCTCATTCATATCAAATGTCCAGAACAGGAAAATCTACAGGGATAGAAAGTAGATTAGTGATTGCCTAGGGCTGAGGGTGAGGTGGGAAGTAGGCAAATGATAGCCAAAAGGTATAGGGCTTGTTTTTGAAGTGATGAAAATATTCTAAAATTGTTGTGATGGAAACCACTGAGCTATACGTTTTTAAACAAGTGAATCATATTGGTATGTGAATTATACCCCAATAAAGCTGTTAAAAATCACATGTATAGACCTTGCTCAATTTTCACACAAAGATTTTCTTATTTTCCTTTTTAAAAAGACTTCTCTGAAAGAATTAAATTACCAGACAGGCCACCTAGGTAATTATAAAACAACAAAGATGTTCTTTCATTGACTTATATTTCAATTTCATAAAATGTGACTAATAATAATATTAATACTTAAATGTACTTAAAGCTACATGTGTCTACATCATATTATGTCTATTTTTCATTTATCAAAAATAAGGCCACTGAACCTAGAAACCTTGGCCAGTATCATACTGTAAGAGTGCAGAGTATCATTAAATAGTGATAATTATAATAACCTCTATTACAAGAGTGACAATAATGTTAGCTAACACTTATTAAGTATTCGCTATGTTCTAGAAAGTTTACATAAATTATCTCACTTATTCTTTACAATAATAATTCCATGAGGTAGATATCATTATTACTACAATTTTACAAATAAAGAAATTAAGGTTTTCAAAGGATAACACACTTGCCAAGAGCAAAGCTACTGAGTGGTGGAGGTAGGATTTGAACTTAGATACATAACAGAACCCAGGGTCTTTATTATTATTATTATTATTATTATATTTTTAAATCGAGATGGAGCCTCACTATGTTGCCCAAGCTGGTCTCAAACTCCCGGGCTGAAGTGATCTTCCCACCTCAGCCTCCCAAGTAGCTGAGACTAAAGATGTATTTCACCATGCCCAACAGCACCCAGGGTCTTAACCACTTTGCTATAGTTGTTGGTTCCTATTGTCTACGAAAATAAAAATCATGTACCACATTTCCCAGAGCTGCAACTTTCAAAACTGCACATTATACCTCTAAGCTATATAAAGGTAAAAGGAAAAGGTATAATTCACCAAAAGTACTAAAAGCTTTACTCAGCCAAAAATCAGAATTTTAGAGTTGGAAGGAGAAGCATAAATCATTTAGTTTGATGACAACTTAGTGCAAATGATAAAACTGAAAAACTTTGGCCTAACTCTTCAGGTTTTAGGAAATAAAGGAAATTCAATGATGATGAGTTTTCCACAGGTATGACTGTTATAGAACTTATTAATTCATTAGTAATTCATTCACTTATTCATTAGTTATTTTTCATCTCAGTCAACAAATATATACTGAAAGTCAACTACACACCAAGCACCCTTCTAGGCTACAAACTCTAGAAAGTAAAAAATGAGTATGATGGTCCCATTCCCCAAGGGGCTTACGGTCTGGACTTGTGGGGGTGGGGAAAAGGTGTAAAATAAGAATTACTATATAACGTGATAAGCAATACTCAATAAACATGGCAGGGAGTTATTCTGTTGGAAACATCAGGGAGGGCTTTACCAAGAATATCATTAAAGTAAAAGATAAGCAGTTATGTTCAGGAAGATATCTTCCCTCCAGGAAGAGGGTAGGGGAATTCAGCCTTGAGTGGTTGGAAATTCAAGTCACTTAGAATTGCTTGGAGCATAGCCAGTGAGGGTAACAGACTGTGTTAAGCACATGTTTTTATTCTGATGTTTTAACATCTGGGGCCTCACTGATCCTGAGGAGACTGTCCCTCCCAAGGCCAGCCATCTTCTAGAGATAATAAAGGGCTCCCCTGTGAGACTGCCTTTCATATGCAAACCAACCAGGTCAGACCCCATCCACTCCAACCTCCTCTATCAGGCTCTTACAATCTGGATCAATATTCTCCTGCCCTAATTTCCTCAGGGACAGGGTCAGACAGCTTAGAACAGCCCTCTACATCCCACAGTCCACTGAAATTATTCAAACTAGCCAATCCTGAACTTGTTTGCCCTTCCTCACCCATTCCTTTCCAAGGAAATCACAATAGAAGCTCTTGCCCATATTTCCCCCTATTCTTCTGTTTTCTGACCCACCCTCACGTTTCCCTGTGTGGCCCTGCATGTGCAGTGTGCACTCTCCTCTTGGGGATTGTAGCTATCTTTTCAATGGCAGTCATCTGATGCATCAGCCTCACCATCCCTGAATGATAATAAAACCGACATTATAAACAAAGATTCAAGCCTGAGTGCCATGGCTCACATCTGTAATCCCAGCACTTTGGAAGGCTGAGACAGGAGGATCCCTTGAACTCAGGAGTTTGAGACCAGCCTGGGCAACACAGGGAGACCCTATTGCTACAAAAATTTAAAACACAGGCCAGGTGTGGCAGCACGCACTTGTAGTCCCAGCTACTTGGCAGGCTGAGGCAGGAAGATCACTTGAGTCTAGCAGGTAGAGGCTGTAGCAAGCTATGATATCACTGCACTCCAGCCTGGGTGACAGAGCGAGACTGTCTCAATAAATAAATAAATAAATAAATAAATAAATAAATAAATAAAACAAAGATTCAGTAAATTCTGCTACATAGACAGAAAGGGGCAAGACCATGTAAAGTGTTGTCTGAGGAGTTTTAACTACTCAGTAGACATTGGAAGCCACAGAACAGTGTTAAGCAGGGGCATAATATGACTAGATTTACATCTTAAAAAGATTACTCAGGCAGCAGTGTGGTTACAGAATTGCAGTGAAGTAATTCTGAAGGTATGGAGACTAGTTAGGAGGTTACAGTATAAAACAGTCAGGAAGTGATGAAAACCTCAATTAAGGCAGGGGAACTGGAAATGGACAGAAAGGAATATTTATGAGATGGTGAAAAGGTATCTTGAAGGACTTGATTGACTATAATAGGTTGGGGAAAGGCAAAAGTAAAGACACACTTCAAGGTTTCTGGCTTAGCTGACTGTGGCTGGTAATGAATTTATGGAGATAAGAAAAGAAGCACAGAAGCAAGTTTGCAAGGAAGGAGAATGGGATCTGCTTGTCTGTAGGATTGTTCTTGTGGAGATACTAATAGCCAGTTAGAAACATGGATCTGGTGCTCAGGAGGTGTTCTTAGACTGGAAACAAGATTTGAGAGTTACCAGCCCACTGGTGGTGGTTAAGGTCATAAAAGTGGATAGAATTACCAAAAGAAGACATGCAGAAAAATATCAAAGTTCAGGTTGAAAACAGAATTCCAAGAAACACCACAACTTAAAAGGCAGGTAGGGAAATGGTGTTTGCAAAAGAAAATGGAGGTGGTAAGATAATCTGGGGAGTCTGGCAGCAGCATCAGCAACAATGACATAATCATTACCATCATCACCAGATGGCTAATATTTCTTCAGCATTACTACGTTTCCCATATTATGCCATGTGTTTTACATGTATAGTTCATTTGCTGCACATAGTAACTGATAGTTTGGATATTTGTCCCTGCCCAAATCTCATGCTGAATTGTAATCTCCAATGCTGGAGGTGAGGTCTGGTAGGAGGTGTTTGAATCATGGGGGCAGATCCCTCATGAATGGCTTGGGCCATCCCTTTGGTGATAAATGAGCTCTCACTCTGAATTCAAAGGTGATCTGTTGGTTTAACAGTGTATGGAACCCCCCTCCCCGCCACCAACTCCTTTGCTTGCTCCTGCTTTTGCCATGTGACATGCCTGCTCTTGCTTTGCCTTCTGACATAACAGTAAGCTTCCTGATGCCTCCCTATAAAACCATGAGCCAATTAAATCTATTTATAAATTACCCAGTCTCACGTATTTCTTTATAGCAATGTAAGAACGCCTAACACAGTAACTCAGCGAGGTTTAAGAGATGATGACATAGGCCTACAGAAGTTAAGTAAGGCCTATAAAATTGTTCTCCTTTGCAATCTCTCTAAAGCATGGCTTCTTAAACTGCTATAATGTGTCCAGTGAAGAATGATGAGGTTCATAACTTTGAAAAGGAGAGCTTATTTCTCATTAAGGGTTGTAGTCTGAAGGGTGGCCATTCCAACAGGCTAGGAAGCACAATCTCTGGCCAGAAGCCAGAAACAGGCAATTGGAGGGAGGGGTAAAGGGAACAGAAATTTATGCTGAGCAGTTTGGCTAAGTATAAATATTCAATGGCTTATAGGAGGAGCTATGAATATTCATGAAGGAAAGGCATGGGTATGCACAGTAGGCCAATGTGTACAAAACATGTGCTCCATTGAGAGAAGAGAAAGGAAGAAGCTGGTCAGGCAGGCGGGCAGGCAGGGTGGGTCCTCAGTTGAATCCTTTCAAACAAAAGAACAGCATGCAGGCATAGATAAGAGAACTGCACAGGGTGGCTTGCCTAAGACATGCCCACAGCCCCACAGATAAGAAAGGCTACACAAGTGACTTGCCCAGTCAGGCCTGCAATGGAAAATTCTGTCCCCTGACACATGTGCAGTAAAGGGAACAAAGAAATATGGAGTAACTCAAGCTAAAGCCTGCATGTACATTACGAGGATGGGCTGGAGCTACCAGAAATTCATGCCTTATGCAAATGAGACACCCAGCCCTCAATGTTTTCTTATAAAAGTCTTTGTATTCAACTGTAAAAATGGTAACCCTCTTCTGGGCCCTCTCTCCCTGTCAGAGAGCTTTCTTCTTGTGCTTATTAAACTTTCACTCCAACCTCACTCTTTGTGTCCACCCACCTTAATTCTCTTGGTTGTGAGACAAAGAACTCTGGGTGATACCTCACAATGAGAGACTGCTACATTGTGGTGCACTGGTGAGACTGCAACACCACGTTCACTCTAGGGTGAAGATTTAACATTTAAATGTATTACAATTAGGCCTTATAAATCAAAAGGTAAAGCAGAGGACATAAAAGCCCTCTGTGTTCAGTCTCCGCAGAATGGCCAGAACCACTCTGTGGCTGGTGGTCTCTAATCAGGAAGGAATACCGGTGGGTTACCGTGTCAAAACCACAAAAGGGAGGACAGCAATGGTTGATATGGTTGATATCAGCAGTGGAGCAAGTTTTTCAAAAGGGCTAGTTTCTCTTTAACCCTTAGGGAAGGCTAATGATGGTTAGCAAAGGAGTGGGTATAATGAGATGTGTCTGATACCGCATCCCCTCATGGCTGGGAACTCGTTTATTTTTGTGTTTTGTTTTTGAGACAGGGTCTTGCTCTGTCACCCAGGCTGGAGTGCAGTCGTTTGACCAAAGCTCAATGCAGCCTTGACCTCCTGGACTCAAGTGATCTCCCTGCCTCAGTCTCCCAAGTAGCTGGGACTACAGGTGTGCACCACCATGCCTGGTTAATTTTTCATTTTTTGTAAAGACAAGATCTCACAACGTTGCCCAGTTTTGTCTTGAACTCCCGGCTTCAAGCAGTCCTCCCACCTTAGCATCCCAAAGTGCTGGGATTGCAGGAGTGAGTCACCACACCAGGCCAGGGAACTTAGTTTTTAAGGTTTCTCTGGGGTCCCCTTGTCCAAGGGGGGATCTGTTCAGTCAGTAGGGAGCTTGGGATTTTATTTTTATTTCTCAAATGCCTCAGTACTGGCTGCCTCTCCTCCTAAACTTTCACTCAATCCATACTAGATATTGTCACATAACTCTTACTTTGATCATATGACAGTGCTACTTTGTCAGTAACCTTCAATGGTTTTTCATGTTTATTAAATAACAAAATTCCCAGCCTTGGACTCATTATGATGCTAATATCTCTAGTCTAGCTTTATTGTCTACTATTATACTATATCCAATGCTTCAAACTAAATTACTCAGCCTTGCGATCTCTATGCCTATGTGACATAATCTCTCATTTTAAAAGTACAGATTCCCATTTCAGATTATAGAAATTCTATGTATTCCACAGGGTTCACCTTCTTTCAGATGTGACACTCTCTCTGAAACCTTATGCAGTTACTCCAGAGATGTAAGCACTTTCCTTGAAAATCTTATTTACAACCTGTACCTCTCTTAAAGCATTTATCTTACTGTCAGATTTATTTTGCCACTGTCTGTAAACTTATCTTTTCTTACAACAGTTTGCAAGCAAAATCTAGTAATGCTGTGACTACCATTACATTTCAATAAATAATTATTGATTCAATTTTATTCAATTTTGAACTCTATCAAAGCTCTCAAATTTGATATTTGTGTTCCTTGGGCAAGCTTACTATCTTTACAGACGGTGTAATTCCATTGGAAGTTTCTTTTCTTTCCTGAAGGTCATAAAACAAAGATGGCCCAACATCTCCTACTGAAAACAGTTTTCCATCTAATTTTTTGATCAACTATAAGATTATTCTGTAAGACCAAAGCAGGAAGCCTATAAATATATATTCACTATTGTCACACTAATAATTAGTCTAGCAAAATAGTATGCTTATGTTATTGTTCTTCAGGATAAACTGACAATGTAATGTTGTAGTTTACTTAAAAAACACTACTTACTATTATAACCACAATTCTAGCTTTTTCATTTACTAATTCACTACTTTCTATAATCAGGGTCAGTGTCAATTGTTTTCCCATGATCTTATGTAATTTTAGCTTTAGCACCATCATCACATATATGTATGAAAATAATAAGGTTCCAGATCTAAAGGCAACATCTGGTGCTTCCTTTCCTCAATTACTCTCCTAAAATCAAGACATAGGAACAAGGTTCCCCAAAACTCATTCAAGTCTTCCCATCTTGCCCATTATGTGTCAAATAGCTGTGTGGTACCCTCACAGCATGTATCCTGGGCTCTGAGAAAAGTAAGAAAAATCCATATTTATGGAATAGTCTAAGAAGTTTGCCCATATTAGCTGATATAATCCTCCCATCAGGCTTATTCTTTTTCTGTTTTATTGGTGAAGAAACAAATTATATTTTACAGATGAAGAATCTCAGGTGGCCTGGCTCTAGAGCCCACTGCAAAGCACCACATGTCAAGTACTGGCATTCATTATTCATTCTTCCTGCTGCTGCTCCGGCCCCACTTTGTCTATTCACCAAATGGAAGACAGCAAAATTGTGTTAAAACATGTTAGATTATGTTGGTCCTCTGCTCAAACTCTGCAATGGTCTCCTTCTTACTCAGAGTAAAAGCTAAAGTCTTTTCAGTAGCTTTCCACGCTCTATGTGATCTTCTTTTCCATCCTGTATCTCTTTGTCCTCACCTCACACATTCACTCCACTCTGGCTACACTGGCCTCCTGACTTCTTCCAATATACTAAGCATACTCCAGCTTTGGCACTTGCTGTTCCTCCAGCCTGGATTGCTAGGTGACTCTCACCCTCACCTCCTTCAAGTCTGTATCCAGTGTTAACTTTTCAGTGCAGCATTCTCTGTCCATTCTGCTTAAAAACTACAAATCCCTCCCTTTTCTGGAAAACCCTATTTCCCTTCCCTGCTTTATTTTCCCCTACACACTTACCATCATACTATATATTTTACTTATTTATTTCCCTCTTGATCTGTTTCCCCCCACTAGAATGTCCTCTGTGAAGACAGATTTTATTGTTTGTTCTTTTGCCGCTGTATCTCTACTGTATCTAGAATAGTACTCAGTACGTAGTAAGTCCCCAGAAAATATTTGATGAATTAACTAATTAATTAATTCAAATATCTATATGGAAGTTGGAGCTGATGTTGAGAGACTGAAAAAGAATGGATGGCTACAAGTCTTACAGGGAAGAATACCTCAGAGGTCCGGAACACGGAGGGTAGGGAGGATTAATACTAGGACAAGGAATAAAGAGGAAGAAGCTGTTTTGGGTTAATGCTTGGTCTTCAACTCCAGGGATTCTTATTTGACCTTTGTATATCTTCCTTTAGGACTAGGGTTCATAATTTTGTCTTATGCAAAGACAAAGTTAAGAACCTCTTTTGGCAGCCTGATGGAGCCTATGAACCCTTCTCAAAGCAATGTTTTCAAATGCATAAAATACATAGGATTGCAGGAAATTAATTATTCTAAAATAAAATTATAATATTTTATATTTTGTGATATAATATAATGTGCATATTTATTAAAATGTAGCAGCTGATTTAATAACTCATAATTTTAAAATAGCAATGACTGTAAATGATGTTTTAAGATACATACAACTGTAATGCAATATGAAAATGTTTGCAATTTCTGGTGGTTGCTAAGTTAACTACTATATTAACTTACATAGCTATAACAGTGATTTGTTGTTTATATTTATGGAATTCTAACATTCAGTCAGATGTTAGTGAAAATAAACACATGATTCTTTTTTTCTCATCCAAGTTCACAGGCCCCTTGTCTTAGTCCATTTGCATTGCTATAAAGAAATATCTGAGGATAGGTAATTTATAAAGAAAAGAGGTTTATTTGGCTCATGGTTCTGCAGGCTATACCAGAAGCATGGTACCAGCATCTGCTTCTGATGAGGGCCTCAGGCTGTTTCCACTCATGGTGGAAGGTGAAGGGGAAGTGGCATGCAGAGATCACAGGGTAAGGGTGGAAGCAAGAGGAAGAAGGGAACAATGCCAGGTTCTTTTTAACAACCAGCTCTCAAGGAAACTACCACAGTGAGAACTCACTCATTACCCTGAGGATGGCACCAAGCCATTCATGAGGGATCTGCCCCCAGGACCCAAACACCTCCGCTAGGCCCTACCTCCAATGCTGAGAATCACATTTCAATATGAGATTTGGGGGAGTCAAGCAAACCAAACTAGAGCACCACTGAATTCTATTCCCAAAAGCCATAGGGGTCTGTAGACATCAGGATAAGAACCTTGCTCTAGAATTAGTCTCAGGGTATACACAAGGGGGAAAAGGATCAAAATTAACTACACCTTCACTATCACAGAAGCAGAAGGAAAAAAAGAAACAACAAAGAAAAACAAAACAAAATGATTTTTTTCCAAATTCCTTTAACTAAAGACAATCTTTTTCACCTTGTAACTAGAAAATAGTCTGAAAAATGCAAGTATTTATGAGTTTTGGTGTATCAGGATGAATAAGTTTTAATAACAGGACAATGTTACTTTCTAACATTGATGAGAAATTCAAAAGCAGGAAAGCATAGAAGCCTCCAAATCAGTGCAAAGATCTGATGCGTTGGGGAAGGGAGGGTGGTGGAGTGAATAGGCTGGAAATAAAGAAAACAAAATAATGAAGGCTAGATTTATGTAGTCCTGTTTATCTTTTTCTCTTCCCTAAAAAGTAAAAGCTATGTGTCAAAGTTCTTTATGTTCTCTTCAAGGTCCCTGAAAGCAGCTTAGCAAGAATTATGGTCAGGAATTTCTCCTTATCCTGGTTGTCATCTGTAACTTTTGGCAACAAAATTGGAAAATACTTCATACCAGATGCCGTCTTTTGGAGATTCACAATGCATGTCAGCATTTGAAATGTTCTAGAGAACTTTAGTACACGAATCTGCTTAACTTCCTTTAAATGAGTATTTCTCTATCTTATTTGATCATAATTTTTTTTTCCATTTACTATGTCTATTATTGCAATTATAAGACTTTATTGCAATTATTGACAATATAATTCTTTTCTTCAGCTAGGACATAAATTCGTCTGGCTCAGCAAAGGTGTCTTGTTCATGTTTTCATTGCTAGTACTAAGAACTATTAATACTTCATATGCACTTTGAAAGTTTGTAAATGTTTAGTTGGTTAGTGGTTGGTGGGTTGGCTGACTGAATAAATGAATAAATCAGAGACAAAAATACTTCAGGCCAACTTCACTGTGTATATTATCTCTGTAACATGTCAGGAACCTTTAGAAGCCTTTTGAAGTAAGTTTAACAGTGAAAAGGATAACAAAAAAAAATGGCTGTTATCAGTTAACTCCCCAGTGGAAATCTACATACATACTTATATTTAAACGAAAATAATAGCAAAACTTTACAGAAGAAAGGTATATTTCTATTCTAATCATTTCTGTAGCTCTGAAAGTAGAGATTATGGTGTTAATAATTCAAAGAGCCATTTCATTTGCATTCTGTGCAGTAATAAGGGTAACATCTCAGCAAGTGTCACAATTCCTAGCAGTAAATTACGTTAATTAATTAGTAGGAAGGCTTAAAGGCCAAAACTGGAAATAATCCCAAAAAGTCTCTAAATGTTACCTTTAATTACTTAGATCAAGTTTATGGGTGATAATAAAGTAATACAAAGATCTATAGATTTACAGGTTTGGAAAAATACATATATATTTGTTGGATTTCGATCCTGTAAGGTTATAAAGAATGTGTTTCCATAGTCCACCTGTTTTTAGAGTTTAGTCAATTAATTCCACCCACACATGAATCTCCACAGCAGAACTAATAAGAAAGCAACATCTGCTGGTTATAGCCGGGCGAAATATAGCATTTTTTGTTTTTACAAAACTTGAGTTTTTAAGAAATCTACAAAATTGAAATTAACACTGAAGGAGCAGCATAAGACCTCATTATTGCCACACCACTACTTTAAGAACAAAACCAGACATACTCAAGACCTTTTTCATCAAAGACTAGGGGGTTCCAAATTTACTAAAACCTAATAGATACCAAAGTTAAAATAGTTTAAATTCAAGATTGCATGTATTTTTGCTATTTCTACCTCCTGCTTTTGAGAGTAAAAGCTATTTATATGTACGTCATATTTAAATCTCTGGAAAAGCTCCAGAGAAACATTGAAACAATGAATAAAGGCTTTGGTGTTTTAATTACTGTTTCTGTATATATTCCAAAATAAAACAGACATTTCTATCAAGAATTTCTTCATCTATAGTAAATAAATTATCTACTTGCTCGTGCCCATGTCCAAATTACCAAGTTCTTCCAGTTCTCCTTCCAAAATATATTTCAAAACCTTCCACTATTACCATCCAAGCCCAAGGTCCCATTATTTCTAGTCCGATTTCCTTTATTTTCCTCCAACAAATTTTCCACATCACAGCCACAGAGCTTTTTAAAAATACAAATTAGATGTCATTCATTCTTTATTTAAATTTCCATGGAGCTTCCTATTGCACTTAGAGTAAATATAAACTAGTTAATGTGGCCTTCATACTCTGGCCTAAAGAATCTCTTCAGTTACCTTGTAGGCTACTTTCCTCTTTGCATTGTAGGCTAGAGCCAAACTAGACCTCCTTGAATTCCTAGAATATGCTAGGTTCTCCCCAGATTTAGGGCCTCTACAGGTTTCAGAAGAAATGAAAATCTTTCAGGAATTCCTCTACTTCAACTAAGCTACAGCCTCCTGTTATTAATATAATTTCTTGCACAATTATCAGATTCTTCTAAAAGACAGCATAGTTGTAATATATACAACTATGTAATCATTTGTTTAATAACAATATTCCTCACTAGACTATAAATTCCATGTGGACAGAGCCAATGTCTATCATGCTCAGTCCTGAATACCCAACACCCATAATATATTTAATAATTTTAGTCAAATAAAACAGAGTAAATCCCAATCTAACAAAAATGTAGGTAAAAGGGCAAAAATCCCTTAAAGTGAAATTTATTTCTAGTTTACCCAAGTCTGTATACTATAGGGAATCTCTGAGAGTTTTATTCCTAAGACTTTTCTATATTCTCCACTACACTAGAAGATATGCCTGAATATATGAAAGTATTGTTGATATTATTCTAATTATTGCTTGAGACTGAAGCCTCCATTCCAGAAATGTATGTGTCAACCTAGAACCTAGAGAGTATCTCAAAGCTTGGTTCCTAAGTGAGGTAATAGTAAACATTATTGTGACAAAATAATTCTGTATCAGATGTGTTGGTGCCCCGTGGGGGTTGGAACATTGGTATTCATCTAGAAACTATGTTCTAAGTTTGTTGTTTAGATAGTCCTTCTGTGGTAGTTTCAGATGCTCTAGAACAAATCATTCTTAATATTTAAATATACACACACACACATACACACTCCATCAGAATAAAGGAGTACACTGTAAATGCAATGTGCCAAAACAAGAACAATATGTTACTACAAAATGACAGTTACTACAAATTTGCCAGTTATGTCATAATCACAAATAAAATGGGGAAAAAAGAAAGGAGATGGGGAGGAGGTTCTGTAATCAGGGGCAATATAATACCTCTAGAGAATCACACACTGAACAATTATCAGCTACCCTGCCCCAATCATTCTCTCCTGTTTCTGCTTTGTTCCCCTGGCCTCGTCGGGGCTTCCTTCCCCTTTGCTTGCAGGCCACATTAAGTTAAGACTTTTAGGTACATTCCAGGTGACGGGACTATCATATTCCTACCTTAGTCTACTGAATCCCTCATATAGATCATAAGTTCTTTCTTTTTTTTTTAATTTTTCTTTTGCAAGCTCCAGTTCAGCTCCAGATCATTAGTTCTTTCAGATCAAAGAACACATCTCATGTTTTCCCTTTCTTTTTTAAATTCCAGTTTATCAAAGGATAATGTTTTGCTTGGAAGACTGTATGAGAGGATACAATTACCATATTTGGTGAACTATATGATGAAGTAATGTTTAAAATAAATCTGGAAACATAATAAACATTTTTGTAAAATAATTTACCACAGCACTATTTATCATGTATCTGTTAAAAATGCTGTTTAAATGGTTTTATAGGGGAAAACATTATTTTGTTCCTATACACACAGTATGTCATACCTAGGAGGCTGAGATAGTATAAAGTTCTTTTTGCCTTTAATCCAATCAGTTAATATTTCCCTGGGTTTTGACTTTCTATCCATAATACAAGTAATCATGATATAGGTAATATAAGGTAAAAACTGTCATCTCTCTTGTTGCTTTTGGATCAGCTTACAGCTAAATCACCTGGAAAAATATTATGCAATCTCTACTTTTAAAACTTAACAGAGAATACTTTTCTATTTAATTTTCAAAAGTCATTAGATTTGCACAAGTTTTATGCCCTGGTAATATTGTGATAGGGTCATGAACATGTAATAAAACAATATGATATAATGGTTAAAGGCATGAAGTTGAGAGCAACAATGTGAAGATTTGAATCCCAGTTATGATACTTAATGGCAGGAACAACCAGAAAAGAGAAAAATCTTCATTTAAAAAATTTAGTTAAAAAATCCACACATTACAAGAAAAGGATATATAAAATTCCAAACCTCTGACTTGTAAATTTGAATTACATCTTCTGCTTTTTCAGAAAAAGATTGCTGTTGATTCAATACTATTATATTTGAATAAAATTTTAATTTTCATAGAAAAATATGATACAATATTGTTTTATTCAGCAGTTTAATGGCAACTGCTGTTTGTTACTCTCTTATTAGGTTGCAATGTTTCTTCTTTATATATTCACAAAAAGAGTAATTATTTTCAACAAATTTGGGGATTGAGCATTATTTAACACCAAAGCAAAAGAAATCCAAGACACACAGTTATTCTGAAATCTAAGTATTTTCCAGTATGTAATTTTTGCTAATTGTATTAAACCCCTTTCAGCCATCTCCTCTTCAAGAGAAATTCTTTTCTTTAGCCAGAATATTTTATTAAATGAAAATATTTATTTTAAAAATTAATTGCTATTTACTTTGCTATTTACTTAATAAATTTGTTTTACTTAATAACTTAATAAATTATTTAATAAATTGCTATTACTTTTTTAAAAGTCATTTAAATTCATTGTTAAAAAACATAGAAAATATAGTTAATTCCCGCTGTTTGTGGATTCCATGTTTGTGAATTTACCTACTCACTGATATTTATTTATAACCCCAAAATCAATATTAATAGCACATGTATGGCCATTGGTAGACATGTGCAGAGCAGCAAAAATTTGAGTCACTCAAATGAGTACAAGTTCCCAAATGAGGGTGAACAAGGTGACACTCTCTGCCTTCTTATTTTAACTCTCACACTTCACACTTTAAAACAAATGTCTTTTTGTTTTTTTTTTTTTTTAAGTCAAGGTCTTGCTCTGTTGCCCTAGCTGGAGTGTAGTGGTACCATCATGGCTCACTGCAGCCTTTAAGTCCTGGGCTCAAGCGATTCTTCCATCTTAGCCTCTTGAGTATTGAGTAGCTAGGACTACAGGCACAGGCCATCATGCCCAGCTAAGGTTTTTTTGTTTTTGTTTTCATTTTAAATATTTTTAGAGACAGTGTCTCACTATGTTACACAAGTTGGTCTCAAACTCCCGGCCTCAAGTGATCCTCCCACCTCATCCTCCCAAGTTGCTGGGATTATAAGTGTGAGCCACTATACCTGGCTACAGGTGTCCTTTTTGCAGTATACTTGGTGTTACATTTTTTGCATTTTTGTATTTTCTGTTGGTGACTTTACTATTTAAAACAGTCCCTGAGCATAGTGCCGAAGAGCTGTCAAGAGTCCTAAGTAAAACAAAGCTGTGATGTGCCTTATAAAGGAAATATATATGTAATGCAGGCATCATTCAGGCATGAGTTACAGTGATGCTGGCCATGAGTTCAATGTTACTAGATCAACAATATTTATTAAGTATAGTGTCTTTAAACAGAAATACACACAAAACAAGGCTATATATTGATCATTAATATATATGTTGTGACCACAGGCTCACAGGAACCTAACCCTGTATTTCTCCTAGGAATAATAGTTCAGTATTCACCAAGTCAGTGTTCATGGTAACTCTACAGAACATAACTACTATAAATAATGAGAATGAACTGCACAAGAATAAAAAAAAATCTCACCCATAGTACTACAACCTACAGTACCTCTTCCACCACATGGTTGCCAATGCTGGATTTTATCTATTTTTTTAAATTTTGCCAACCTCACTGGTTTAAAAAGTTGTATTATTCTCCTTTAATATGCATTTCCCTGATCAATAAGGCTGAACATATATGAAATAGGCATCTTTCCTGTGTATCACTCCCCATTAATTTTTTCTCTTTTTTGCCTTTCTTAAGTACAGAATTATAACCAACTAATCTTTAAACATGCCAAATGCTAAAGGAAGGAAGAGAACAAGAACTGAAAAATTTTCCTGGTCTTTAGTTGGTTGACAACTAAAGAGATTTGGCTCAGTGTTTAGCTCTGGCCAAAAGAGACCCATCCTGGTCAGACAGCAGTTGAGCTGTCTCATAAAAACAATAATCTTGGGAAAAAATAAAATAAAAATAAAAATAAATATATATATATATATACACACATACACACACATACAGGGTGTAAGCTTCTTGAGCTAATTTCCAGTTAATAGATGCTCCAGATTACCCAGTGCTATACATTCATTCTCTTTGTAATACATATTGATTGGTGGTAATGAGCCCACAGATGTCCACAGCAGTAAGCTTTCTAGTATGTACAAGCATATGTTTTGAAGATCTATACAGTTAATTATACTGATCTCCGAATTTCAAAAGTGAATTATGAGAAAGGAAAACCTTAGTCCTCTTCAGGCTTTGTAGTTTAGGGGACAAACCAAGTATAAAGAATGAGAAAGTGCTCTTCAAGGCAAAACGTAGGACGACACGTTAGAAGCAAGTGGTTTGAAAAGGGAGCTTATATCATGGATTAAAATTACATGAGTAGACATACTAGAAAAAAGTCTCAATATTGATCTCCATTGTTAGCCCCTTCGAAAAGACTGGTCTTTCCTTTCCTAACCTGCTCTCTGAGCCTGCTAAAGAAAAGAAGGGAACAGCCTTGTTTGAAACATGACTACAGAAACCGTGTGGCTCTTCTGAGTCCCCTGGGTTCCTTCACTGATTTCAAAACCATGAAGGCTTTTGTTTGAATTTTTGCCATTTCAAAAAATGATAATAGGTCCAAGTTAAATTCTCATAAGAACATCAAAGGTTTTCTGACTAGAAGACACTAAACATCTGGTATAATTTGCTTCTTAGGATAACTTTATTTAAAAAGAGAGGAAAGAGAAAAGAAAAAGGCTTTGTAACTTTCTCCAGGACCATGTCAAGAAACAAAGGTATTGATAATGCAGGATATTTTCTTGATCCCTTCATGAGACCCATGACAGGGGTGCCCCATTTACTCAGGCTGCCATGCTCAACACCTTGTGGGAGGGTATGTGTAGGTGAGCAAATGTAGGAACCAGCTGGCCACTTTGGCACCAGCAGAAGCAGACTCCATGCAGGCCCTGTGGCAGCATCCAAGTGGGGGTGCCTGCAATGCCAAGACCCCAGAGGGCGTGTTACAATGCTCTCTTAGCTCCACCACCTGTGGACAGCAGTGTGTTACCAGCTCAGTGGGCCCTTTGCCTTGTGTGGGGCAGCTGCCCTCTGCCAGTGAGGGCAAAGGGCCAGTGTGACAGCCTTTTTGGGTATTCACACTTGGTGGGCCCCAAATTCTTGTCTGGTGCCCAAGAAGAATGAGGTCACACAAATGAATTGAAGGATGGTGAATGTGGAGAATTTCACGGAGCAATGAAAGTGGCTCTCAGTGGAGAGGGAAGCTGGAGGGGAAGGGCAGGGCAGGGCAGGTCTCTCCCCTGAAGTCAGGTTGCCTCTCTCCCTCTCTCCTTGAAGTCAAGTTGCCTCTTTCTGACATCCAGCCATCATCTCTGAAGTCAACTCACCTCTTCTAGACATCCAGCTGCTTCTCCCCTCTACTGGTTGAGTCTGGGGTCTTTATAGGCACAGGATGGGGGGCAGGGTAAGCCATAGGTAGTTTTGAAAAAGGCAGCATTCAATTTGTAAAAAGACATTATTCAGAAAGAACCAATCAGGAAAGACCAGGCAAACAGGGATAGAAGTTCTCACTTTGGGCCACGGGTTTCAGGTTTTTTGGCTTGAAGGTGAGGCTTCACCAGGGACTAACCCCTGTCTGCCTAGAGTTTCTCTGCCTCCTACCTCTATTATTATTTATTTTGTTGCAAAGAGAAGTGACAGGTACTAATGTCAAAATGAAACAAAAAAAAAAAAAAAGAGAGGTGACTCATTTTTTCAAGGTTGCTAAATACTAGCTTAGCATCTTATTTGAGCTTTAGAAAGCAAGGCCCACCTGGGAAGCAAGAAAACAGTTAGTTTTAAAGGTAGGCTAAGGCAGATGAATGGATAAGTGATGAAGGGCTAAAGAAAATGTGGTATACATATACAAGAGAATATTATTAAATCATAAAAAGAAGGAAATCCTGCCATTTGTGACAATATGAACATGGAGGGCATTATGCCAAGTGAAATAAGTCAGAGAAAGACAAGTACTAAATGATCTCACCTATGTGTGCAATCTAAACAAGTCAAATTCATAGAAATTGAGAGTAGAATAGTAGCTGAGAGGGCTTGGCAGATGGAGGAAATGGAGAGATGATGGTCAAGGGTATAAACTTTCAGGTATAAGATAAAAAAGTTCTAAGTTCTGGGAATCTAAAGTACAGCATACTTACTGTACGTGAAATTTGCTAAAAGAGTTGTGATCTTGTGAAATATACATTTGATCTTTGTCCAAACACATTTGGTCTTAGTCCTGGGATACAACTCCTAGAATCTTTGGAATCTTCAAAGTGATAAGTACCATTTTGTATGCTAACGAGTTGACTGATGGCTGACACCACCCAGGTAGCTTCAGAATGAGAGCTGTTCACCAGAAAGATCAATGTATGATCAGAAGGGACTTTCAGCTCTACTTCCTAAATTTTGGGGAGGGAAGAGAAGCTGAAAGTTAAAGTTAATCACCAGTGGCCAATAATTTAACCAACCATGACTGTGTAATGAGACCTTCATAAAAATACAAAAGGACAGGGTTCAGAGAGCTTCCAGATAGCTGAGCACATGAAAGTCCCTAAAGGGTGGTGCACCCAGAGACAGCATGGAAGCCCCACACCCCTTCTTACACATTTCCTTTGCATCTTTCTATCTATATCCTTTGTAATATCCTTTATTATAAACCAGTAAACATAAGTGATTCCCTTAGTTCTGTGAGTTGCTCTAGCAAATTAATCAAACTCAAAGTGGGGGTTGTGGAAACTCCGATTTCTTTATAGCAAGTCAGTAGAAGCACAAGCAAAACAATCTGGGAATTGCAATTAGCACAGGAAGTCGGGGCAGTCTTGTGGGATTGAACCCTCAACCTATGGGATCTGACACTATCTCTAGGTAGATAATGTAAGAATTGAATTGAATTGAATTAGAGGGCACCTAGCTAGTGTCTGTTGAAGAATCTGCTACAGAATTCATTGGTTGTTGGTAGGGAAAAATCCCCACACACTTTTTGGTGACCAAAAGTCACAGAGGTCTTTTCTGTTGACTGTTGTGGTATAAAAGCAGACGAATAACAGGTGTTTTTTGTTTTTGTTTTTGTAGAGAGTAGCTCTTTAATGTCCTCACCACATACACAAAAGTTGTAACTATGTGAGGTGATGGATGTACTAAATAACTTGACTGTGATAATCCTTTCACAATATATATGGCAAATCATCATTTGTACACCTTAAATTTTTATAGTTATATTTGACAATTTTGTCAATAACATTGAAAATAATAAACCAGAGAGAAATATATGCAAAGAAATCAAAACTAAGCAATATTATACTTTATTGTTTATTCTGACAACAAACCCAAGTATAGCACTCCAATAATAACAAACAATGGAGAAGACTTCTACATTCCTAAGCAATGTCTGTTGAAATGATCTCGACTTTCACTGTCCAATATGGTAGCCATATGTGGCTATTAAGCATTTGATATTTGGTTAGTTAGAATTGGGATGCACTCCAAGTGTAAAATGCACGACAGATTTTAAAGATTTAGTGCAAAAAAGGAAAAAAATTATAAAATATTCCATTAATAATTTTTGTATTGATTATATCCTTAAAATATTTTGGATATATTAAATTAACTATATTGTTAAAATTAATGCCATCTGTTTCTCTTTGATGTGGCTACTAGAAAATTTCAAATGTATTACATTATATGTAGCTTATATTACATTCGTATTGGACAGTGTTGACTGAAACCTATCCAAATTGTAAAATCTGTTCTATTTGCAGCCCCCCTTCCACTGTATTCCTTTAGTCTCAGAACTTAACACAACAGGATAAAAAGTCACATAAGAAAAACGTCAATGATGGAGCCAAGATGGCAGAATAGGAACAGCTCCGGTCTACAGCTCCCAGCATGAGCGGCACAGAAGACGGGTGATTTCTGCATTTCTGTTTGAGGTACCGGGTTCATCTCACTAGGGAGTGCCAAACAGTGGGTGCGGGACAGTCAGTGCAGAGCACTGTGTGCGAGCCGAAGCAGGGCGAGGCATTGCCTCACTCGGGAAGTGCAAGGGGTCGGGGAGTTCCCTTTCCTAGTCAAAGAAAGGGGTAACAGATGGCACCTGGAAAATTGGGTCAGTCTCACCTTAATACTGTGCTTTTCCAACAGGCTTGGAAAATGGCACACTAGGAGATTGTGTCCCGCACCTGGCTTGGAGGGTCCTACGCCCATGGAATCTCGCTGATTGCTAGCACCAGCAGTCTGAGATCAAACTGCAAGGCGGCAGCGAGGCTGGGGGAGGGGCACCCGCCATTGCCCAGGCTTGCTTAGGTAAACAAAGCAGCCAGGAAGCTCGAACTGGGTGGAGCCCACCACAGCCCAAGGAGGCCTGACTGCCTCTGTAGGCTCCACCTGTGGAGGCAGGGCACAGACAAACAAAAAGGTAGCAGGAACCTCTGCAGTCTTAAATGTCCCTGTCTGACAGCTTTGAAGAGAGTAGTGGTTCTCCCAGCACGCAGCTGGAGATCTGAGAATGGACAGACTGCCTCCTAAAGTGGGTCCCTCATGCCCGAGCAGCCTAACTGGGAGGCACCCCCCAGTAGGGACAGACTGACACCTCACTCGGCCAGGTACTCCTCTGAGACAAAACTTCCAGAGGAACGATCAGGCAGCAGCATTGACGGTTCATGAAAATCCACTGTTCTGCAGCCACCGCTGCTGATACCCAGGCAAACAGGGTCTGGAGTGGACCTCTAGCAAACTCCAACAGACCTGCAGCTGAGGGTCCTGTCTGTTAGAAGGAAAACTAACAAACAGAAAGGACATCCACACCAAAAACCCATCTGTACGTCACCAACATCAAAGACCCAAAGTAGATAAAACCACAAAGATGGGGAAAAAACACAGCAGAAAAACTGGAAACTCTAAAAAGCAGAGCACCTCTCCTCCTCCAAAGGAATGCAGTTCCTCACCAGCAACGGAACAAAGCTGGATGGAGGATGACTTTGACGAGTTGAGAGAAGAAGGCTTCAGACGATCAAACTACTCTGAGCTACGGGAGGAAATTCAAAACAATAGAAAAGAAGTTAAAAACTTTGAAAAAAAATTAGACAAATGGGTAACTAGAATAACCAATGGAGAGAAGGGCTTAAAGGAGCTGATGGAGCTGAAAGCCAAGTATCGAGAACTACGTGAAGATTGCAGAAGCCTTGGTAGCTGATGCGATCAACTGGAAGAAAGGGTATCAATGATGGAAGATGAAATGAATGAAATGAAGTGAGAAGGGAAGTTTAGAGAAAAAAGAAGAAAAAGAAACAAACAAAGTCTCCAAGAAATTTGGGACTATGTGAAAAGACCAAACCTACGTCTGATTGGTGTACCTGAAAATGATGAGGAGAATGGAACCAAGTTGGAAAACACTCTGCAAGATATTATCCAGGAGAACTTCCCCAATCTAGCAAGTAGGGCCAACATTCAAATTCAGGAAATACAGAGAACCACAAAGATACTCCTCGAGAAGAGCAACTCCAAGACACATAATTGTCAGATTCACCAAAGTTGAAATGAAGGAAAAAATGTTAAGGGCAGCCAGAGAGAAAGGTCGAGTTACCCACAAAGGGAAGCCCATCTGACTAACACCTGATCTCTCGGCAGAAACTCTACAAGCCAGAAGACAGTGGGGGCCGATATTCAACATTCTTAAAGAAAAGAATTTTCAACCCAGAATTTCATATCCAGCCAAACTAAGCTTCATAAGTGAAGGAGAAATAAAATACTTTACAGACAAGCAAATGCTAAGTGATTTTGTCACCACCAGGCCTGCCCTAAGAGAGCTCCTGAAAGAAGCACTAAACATGGAAAGGAACAACCGGTACCAGCCACTGCAAAAACATGCCAAATTGTAAAGACCATAGAGGCTAGGAAGAAACTGCATCAACTAACGAGCAAACTAACCAACTAACATCATAATGACAGGATCTAATTCACACATAACAATATTAACTTTAAATGTAAATGGGCTAAATGCTCCAATTAAAAGACACAGACTGGCAAACTGGATAAGTAGTCAGGACCCATCAGTGTGCTGTATTCAGGAAACCCATCTCACGTGCAGAGACACACATAGACTCAAAATAAAAGGACGGAGGAAGATCTACCAAGCAAATGGAAAACAAAAAAAGGCAGGGGTTGCAATCCTAGTCTCTGATAAAACAGACTTTAAACCAACAAAGATCAGAAGAGACAAAGAAGGCCATTACATAATGGTAAAGGGATCAATTCAACAAGAAGAGCTAACTATCACAAATATATATGCACCCAACACAGGAGCACCCAGATTCATCAAGCAAGTCCTGAGTGACCTATAAAGGGACTTAGACTCCCACACAATAATAATGGGAGATTTTAACACCCCACTGTCAACATTAGACAGATCAACGAGACAGAAAGTTAACAAGGATATCCAGGAATTGAACTCAGCTCTGCACAAAGTGGACCTAATAGACATCTACAGAACTCTCCACCCCAAATCAACAGAATATACATTTTTTTCAGTACCACACCACACTTATTCCAAAATTGACCACATAGTTGGAAGTAAAGCTCTCCTCAGCAAATGTAAAAGAACAGAAATTATAACAAACTGTCTCTCAGACCACAGTGCAATCAAACTAGAACTCAGGATTAAGAAACTCACTCAAAACTGCTCAACTACATGGAAACTGAACAACCTGCTCCTGAATGACTACTGGGTACATAATGAAATGAAAGCAGAAATAAAGATGTTCTTTGAAACCAACGAGAACAAAGACACAACACACCAGAATCTCTGGGACACGTTCAAAGCAGTGTGTAGAGGGAAATTATTAGCACTAAATGCCCACAAGAGAAAGCAGGAAAGATCCAAAATTGACACTCTAACATCACAATTAAAAGAACTAGAAAAGCAAGAGCAAACACATTCAAAAGCTAGCAGAAGGCTAGAAATAACTAAAATCAGAGCAGAACTTAAGGAAATAGAGACACGAAAAACCCTTCAAAAAATTAATGAATCCAGGAGCTGTTTCAGGAGCTGTTTTTTTTGAAAAGATTAACAAAATTGATAGACTGCTACCAAGACTAATAAAGAAGAAAAGAGAGAAGAATCAAATAGATGCAATAAAAAATGAAAAAGGGGATATCACCACCGATCCCACAGAAATACAATCTACCATCAGAGAATACTACAAACACCTCTATGCAAATAAACTAGAAAATCTAGAAGAAATGGATAAATTCCTCAACAAATACACCCTCCCAAGACTAAACCAGGAAGAAGTTGAATCTCTGAATAGACCAATAACAGGCTCTGAAATTGTGGCAATAATCAATAGCTTACCAACCAAAAAGAGTCCAGGACCTGATGGATTCATAGCCGAATTCTACCAGAGGTACAAGGAGGAACTGGCACCATTCCTTCTGAAACTATTCCAATTGGCAGAAAAAGAGGGAATCCTCCCTAACACATTTTATGAGGCCAGCATTGTCCTGATACCAAAGCCTGGCAGAGACATAACCAAAAAAGAGAATTTTAGACCAATATCCTTGATGAACATTGATGCAAAAATCCTCAATAAAATACTGGCAAACAGAATCCAGCAGCACATCAAAAAGCTTATACACTATGATCAAGTAGGCTTCATCCCTGGGATGCAAGGCTGGTTCAACATATGCAAATCAATAAATGTAATCCAGCATATAAACAGAACCAAAGACAAAAACCACATGATTATCTCAATAGATGCAGAAAAGGCCTTTGACAAAATTCAACAACCCTTCATACTAAAAACTCTCAATAAATTAGGGATTGATGGGATGTATCTCAAAATAATAAGAGCTATCTATGACAAACCCACAGCCAATATCATACTGAATGGGCAAAAACTGGAAGCATTCCCTCTGAAATCTGGCACAAGACAGGGATGCCCTCTCTCACCACTCCTATTCAACATAGTGCTGGAAGTTCTGGCCAGGGCAATCAGGCAGGAGAAGGAAATAAAGGGTATTCAATTAGGAAAAGAGGAAGTCAAATTGTCCCTGTTTGCAGATAACATGATTGTATATCTAGAAAACCCCAATGTCTCAGCCCAAAATCTCCTTAAGCTGATTAGCAACTTCAGCAAAGTCTCAGGATACAAAATCAATGTACAAAAATCACAAGCATTCTTGTACAACAATCACAGACAAACAGAGAGCCAAATCATGAGTGAACTCCCATTCACAATTGCTTCAAAGAAAATAAAATACCTAGGAATCCAACTTACAAGGGATGTGAAGGACCTCTTCAAGGAGAACTACAAACCACTGCTCAATGAAATAAAAGAGGATACAAACAAATGGAAGAACACTCCATGCTCATGGGTTGGAAGAATCAATATCGTGAAAATGGCCATACTGCCCAAGGTAATTTATAGATTCAATGCCATCCCCATCAAGCTACCAATGACTTTCTTCACAGAATTGGAAAAAACTACTTTAAAGTTCATATGGAACCAAAAAAGAGCCCGCATCGCCAAGTCAATCCTAAGCCAAAAGAACAAAGCTGGAGGCATCATGCTACCTGACTTCAAACTATACTACAAGGCTACAGTAACCAAAACAGCATGGTACTGGTACCACAACAGAGACATAGATCAATGGAACAGAACAGAGCCCTCAGAAATAATGCCGCATATCTACAACTGTCTGATCTTTGACAAACCTGACAAAAACAAGCAACGGGGAAAAGATTCCCTATTTAATTAATGGTGCTGGGAAAACTGGCTAGCCATATGTAGAAAGCTGAAACTGGATCCCTTCCTTACACCTTATACAAAAATTAATTCAAGATGGATTAAAGACTTACATGTTAGACCTAAAACCATAAAAACCCTAGAAAAAAGCCTAGGCAATACCATTCAGGACATAGGCGTGGGCAAGGACTTCATGTCTAAAACACCAAAAGCAATGGCAACAAAAGCCAAAATTGACAAATGGGATCTAATTAAACTAAAGAGCTTCTGCACAGCAAAAGAAACTACTATCAGAGTGAACAGACAACCTACAGAATGGGAGACAATTTTTGCAACCTACTCATCTGACAAAGGGCTAATATCCAGAATCTACAATGAACTCAGACCAATTTACAAGAAAAAACAAACAACCCCATCAAAAAGTGGGCGAAGGACATGAACAGACACTTCTCAAAAGAAGACATTTATGCAGCCGAAAAACACATGAAAAAATGCTCATCATCACTGGCTATCAGAGAAATGCAAATCAAAACCACAATGAGATACCATCTCACACCAGTTAGAATGGCCATCATTAAAAAGTCAGGAAACAACAGGTGCTGGAGAGGATGTGGAGAAATAGGAACACTTTTACACTGTTGGTGGGACTGTAAACTAGTTCAACCATTGTGGAAGTCAGTGTGGCGATTCCTCAGGGATCTAGAACTAGAAATACCATTTGACCCAGCCATCCCATTACTGGGTATATACCCAAAGGACTATAAATCATGCTGCTATAAAGACACATGCACACGTATGTTTATTGCGGCACTATTCGCGATAGCAAAGAGTTGGAACGAACCCAAATGTCCAACAACAATAGACTGGATTAAGAAAATGTGGCACATGTACACGATGGAATACTATGCAGCCATAAAAAATGATGAGTTCATGTCCTTTGTAGGGACATGGATGAAACTGGAAAACATCATTCTCAGTAAACTATTGCAAGGACAAAATACCAAACACCGCATGTTCTCACTCATAGGTGGGAATTGAACAATGAGAACTCATGGACACAGGAAGGGGAACATCACACTCTGGGGACTGTTGTGGGTTGGGGGGAGTGGGGAGGGACAGCATTAGGAGATACACCTAATGCTAAATGACGAGTTAATGGGTGCAGCAAACCAACATGGCACATGGATACATATGTAACAAACCTGCACATTGTGCACATGTACCCTAAAACCTAAAGTATAATAATAAAATAAAAAAATAAAAATAAATAAATAAATAAAATAAAATAAAAAGAAAAAAGTCAAAGAAAGGAAAAGTATTTACCCCATTGCCTTCTCCCCTTTGATATATTTAGGAAAACAAGACTGTTATGTACATTTGAATCAATTGCATGGTGTAGCCTTTTTTTGCTGGTTGCAACTTCACTGTTTACTTCCTCACCTGCCACAGCTTAAAGCAGCATTATAAACTGCACTATGCTTTTCAGTATGATGCCACTCCTTCCTCTAGGCACCAGCAGTAGTGGTAAATGTGTTACAGGTTTATACTTTCCTTTTCTACCCACACCGCCACCACCCAAAGCTTTAATATGTACTAAATTTCCTAAAGTTTTGGGATATAGAGGATTTATGCCCCAGAAACACGAATATATCAGACTTAAATTTTAGAAATTATATTCTGAAAATCCCTTCACCCACCCAGATGCTAAATTCTCTTTCCCTAGGCTCCAGCCTCTGCTGGTGGCTTAACTGCTCTTTTCCCTTTTATTTCTTATGTAGAACAGTTTAGCTACACTTTTAGTTTCTTATCTTAGTACAATGTATTCCCCTGGAGCCTCACCTACTTCCCTCTGTACCCTAAATGACTTTGCCTACATTTCTCTATACAAAACATTTCCTGCTTGAAAAGAACTACTAGACCAGGTGCAGTGACTCATGCTTGTAATCCCAGCACTCCGGATACTGAGGCAGGAGGATCACTTGAACTCAGGAGTTTGAGACCAGCCTGGTCAACATGGTGGTACCCTCTCTCTACAAAATATTTTAAAAATTAGCCAGGCATGTAGTACATGCCTATAGTCCCAGCTACTCGGGATGCTGAGGTGGGAGGATTGCTTGAGATGGGGAGATCCAGGCTGCCACTGCACTCCAGCCTGGGTGATAGAGCAAAACCCTGTCTCAGAAAACAGAAAAACAAACAAACAAAGCAAAGCAAAGAAAAAATAATAGTATTTCCTGTTAAGGCATTTTAAAATCTTTTCCAATTTTGAATTTTTTTCTTTTTTTTTTTTTTTAGTAGTATACCCCAATGCCAATCAATGCAGCCTGCCAAAAGTCTTCATATACAGTAGCCCTGGGAAAGAGGAAAAATCCTTTGCAGAGAATACCCACTCGCATTAGAAGTAATCTCAGTGTTTATCATTAATTCCACTGGAAGCAGGAAAAAACAACAAAAATAAGAGACTAAGATTTCAGATGACGTGAGACACCACTTTTTGAATGCAACTCCATCCTTAAGATAAATGCCCTGGATCTTAAATACAACTTTTTCTCCTATAAGGTTGAAACTTCTTGCCAAAGATCCAGACTTTCCTTAGGGAAACTTGAAGGCAGATGGGAGAAGCTTTAATTTCCCATAAGTAGGAGCTCTTCATTTCTCTGGAACTTTCCTTCTTTGCCAAGCCAAATTTAACTCCTTCTTTAAATTATAGCTCCAGGCATCATTTCCTCAGGGAAACCTTTTCTGAATAGCCTGTTCCCTAGGCCTCAGCCCCACCCCACTCAACACAGACTGGGTTGGGTTCTTTCAGAGTAAAGTCAGTCCTCCGTATCCATGAGTTCTGCATCTGCGAAGTCAACCAACCACAGATCAAAAATATTTGGAAAAATAAAAAAATTCTACAAAGTTGTAAAAAGCAAAACTTGAATTTGGCATGTGCTAAGTACTACATTGAATCCACACAAATTAAGTGATGTGTAGGCATTGTATTAGGTAGTAATAGTAATCTGGATGTGAATAGGTTACATGCAAATACTATACCATTTTATATAAGGGACTTAACTATGCTCAGATTTTGGTGTCTGAGGGGGTACTGGAATCAAGCCCCCAAGATACCACAGGATGGCTGTATTTCCTGAGCATTCTGTACTTCTCACTAAAATAGCCTTTATCATATCTTATTACAATTATTATGACTTGAGATAGGATCTCACTGTGTTGCCCAGGCTAATCTCGAGCTCCTGAGCTCAAGTGATCCTTACACCTCAGCATCTGAAGTAGCTGGGACTTATAGGTATGTGTCACTGTACCCAGCCTACAATACATTATTGCAATTTATTTGTCTGATTCTCCCAGTATACTGAGAGCTTCTTAAGGGTCTCAACTTATCTTTGAATCCCCAATAAATAAACATGATATCAGGTTCATTGCAGGGCTTTAATAAATGCCTGAATTTATGAATAGATAATGACAGTTGAAATAAATAAATATTTACTCTAAATCTCCTATTCTGAAATGCGTTCCAATATACCTTACATGATGAAGAAGCTACAGAAACTTGATGGAAGGAAGGCTAAGGAGACCTTCCAAGACAGCTTTTCCTCATTTTTTTATCATTTTGGTTTGCCTCCTTCATGAAAGATTTTCACAAATCATGAGTTAGAATATGGACTTACATTTCAGTTACGCATGTTTTCCCCAACCTCTATACTTTAGCTTTCAACCCCATACGTTGTTTTGAGAAATGGGCCAGTACTTAATACCCCTACTTGTAAATAATTCCAATGAAAGGATAACTTATAAAGCAAATGAAAAGTTAATTAAAAAATAAATCTAAGTGACCTTTTGTGAATGTGGGTGGAAGTAGTTTAACTGTACTTCTAAGCTTTTATAACTTAATACATCTATTTAAAATTCTAAGTGAATATAAGTAAACTTTATTACAGTTCAATTTTAAGAGGTATACAATTAAAAGGTAAATTATTTAGAGCGATCAACCATCCCACTTTTCCTGGGATTGGGGGATTTCTCAGGATGCTGGTCTTTCAGTGTGAAACCTGTGACAGTCCTGGCCAAATTGGGAATGGTGTTGGTCACTCCAACTAATATATGACATTGAGATGAGGGTTTTCTTTCTTTTTCTCAGTTAGACAAATATTTCTTCATTAAACACATGATCATTTTCCCCAGGATTATTTTGTAATCACTGAATCACTTAATAGGTATTACAAGTATTGCATGCAAATCACTTCAAGGAAAATAAATTACTAACACATAATATTTTTATATATACTCACTGTACTTGGATTACTTTCAATTTTCTTAGGTTAAAATGCATTTAAACCACTTAATACTTTCCTGAAAATGTATTTTTATTTTTACATTTGCTAAAGTTAACAAAATGCTTATAAAATAAATTAAGTTGATTACCTAAGACAAATGTTTCTTTTACTATAAACTAGTAATAGAAATGCTTGGCACATGTTAATCTGTGGATATGCCTGTTATCTCCGGTTAGGTATAAATGCCTTCTCTAAGTGTTGTTATGTACTAAATTGACAGGCAGGAATATGAATTCACCTTCCATTTTCTCATCAATAGAGTGAGATAAAATCATAACAGAGTAGAGAGAATTCTGTTTTATTCCATTTCTACCCCGTAGAACTAAGGATTCTTCCATTTCCCTTTTTCTATTTCATCAATTTAACCTTCATCTACTCATCCACTTGAGATAAAGAGAAAAAAAGGTAAACACATGGTAAATAACACCCGACTCTTTCTCACCATGTCTACTACCACCATCCTGGTCCAACTCACCATCATCTTGTACCTGGATTATAACTTCCACTCTTGTCTTTAGACTATTCTCAATACACTAGTAATAATGATTCTTTTAAAGTCAAATTATGTCACTCTTCTCTCCAAACTCTTCAGTAACTTACGGTCCCAGTTAGAGTAAAAGCTAAAGTCATTATGAGGGCCCAGGAGATCTGCCCTGTCCCTCATCTCTCTGACCTTATCTTCCACCTTGCTCATTACATGGTGTTCCTAGATTACCTCAAGCAAGCTCCTCTCCCAAGGCCTTTGCACTGGCTGTTCCTTCTGCCTAGGATGCTCTTCACTGAGAAATCGGCATGGCTGGCTTTTTCAAGAGCTTTATATATATATAAATATATGTATATATGTTTACATATATTTATATGTATTCAAGTCTTTATATGTATATAAATATATGGAAATATATTTGTATACATATATACCGTGTGCCAGGTAGTATATGTGCCAGTAGAATATATAAACATATTTACATATATTTATATATACATAAACTTGAACACACATGTGCATACACCCAAATTTTTTTGAAACAGGGTCTCACTCTGTCAGTCAGGCTGGAGTGCAGCGGTGCGAACAGGGCTCACTGCAGCCTTAACCTATTACAGGCATGTGCCACCATGCCTAGCAACTTTTGTATTTTTTGTAGAGATGAGGTTTTACCTTGTTACCCAGTCTGGTTTGTTGTTGTTGTTGTTGTTTGATTGTTTGTTTTTTAAATAGAGATAGGGTCTTGCTATATTGACCAGGTTAGTCTTGAACTCCTGGCCTCAAACAATCCTCCCGCCTCAACCGTCCAAAGTGCTGGGATTACAAGCATGAGCCACTGTCCCTAGCTAAATATTTTCTTAAATATCACTTTCTTAGTGAGCCCTTCTCTGATGACTCCAACTTATAATCAAATCCTATCTACACTTCCTTAACTCAGGTCGCTTCCTTTCTTCATTTTCCATCATATGAAATACTACATATTCTATTTTTTATTTGTTTATTATCTGTCTCCAACTAGAATGTAAGCTTGGTGCCCTGTGAGGAGATTTTATCTCTCTGTCTCTCTCACTTTCTCATTTGTTTTGTTCACTGGTGTACCCTTGGTGCCTAGAATACTGCCTGGCACACAGTAGGCACTCAAACAATTATGAATGCATGAATGATTGAAGGGCAACTATGAAGTCCTGTAAGTCAGCTTTTCTTAGCTTCCTGGAAACTAAAATTCCAAAACTGAAATTTTCTTTTAAAATAAAAATAATGAAATCTGTTTAAAAAGTAAAGGAAAAGGAAAACCCCAAGGGAATGGTAATATATTGATTCTGAATAGTAATTTGTGTCTCAGTGTGACCAAATTGACCAGACCTGCTTAGAGACTTTGTTCTGTTAAGACAGTAGAGGAACCCAGGGCTGAGATCTCAGGACTATGGCAAGGAGAGGAAGGAGCTAAACAATATAATCTATTTCTTTCACATTTTCAGTGGAGCTGGCCTTGACTTCACAGACAATGACATTTTATTTATTTACTTATTTTTGAGTTGTAAAAACTTGACATTTTAAGTTTTATTTTGAAAGAATTGTAAATTTATAGAAAAGTTACTAATAGACTACAGATAATTTGTTTTTGCTATGGATTGTTCAAAAATAAGTTGCTAACCTGATGCTCCATTACCTCCAAATATTTTAGTTTATATTTCTTACCAATAACTACAGCCTCCTATGTAACCACGATATAGTCTTCATACTTAGACCCTGGTGAGGTTTCACTAATTATCTCAATAATGTTGTTTATGGCCAAAGTATCCTGACTTGGAATCACATGCTGCATTTAGATATCATGTCTCTTCAGTGTTTTTCAGTCCCGAACAGTTCCTCAGTCTTTATTCAACTTTGTGACCTTTATATTTCTAAAGATTAGAGGCCACGGGCATGTCATATTTCTGTATAATTGAATTCAGTTATAAATATTTGGCAGGAATATCGCAGAAATAATGTTATATTCTTTTTATTTCATCCTATCTCGTGGTACATGATTTGATTTTCCTTCAATCTATGATATTCACTTAGATCACTATAATTTTTTTTAATATTTCTTACTGTCTGCCAGCCTGTTAACATTATTAATTATAATGTTAAGGGTTTTTTTTAGTTAATAAATATTTTGTGGGAAGGGATTTTGAAACTATGTATATCCCATTTTAAACAAAATTTTGATTAATTAATTACTATTTGTCTAAAGTCTTGGTTTCCTATTTTAGTAACAATGAATAGATTATAATGTGTTGCTATCATTATTTACTTTGATACTCAAATTGGTTTCAATTCAACTAGTGGAACCCCTTCAAGCTGGCTTCTGTGTCCTATTGACATGTCACCATTACTCTGGCATAATAAGATTTTCTGAGATCATATTATATTTTCCTTCCCCCAGTTCTGGAATTTGCCATTTCACTTCTCTGAGGATCTTCATTTCCTAGAGTGAAGAATGGTATTTAGAAGTCAAGATCTGGAAACCAGGTATGTTCTTTGCTATGGAATATGTGTATGGGAATACATGCATGTATATATATACATATGTATTTTTCTGAGTGTGTACACGTACGCACATTTATATCTTTTATTTCTACATTTAATCTGTGTATATTGAAAGCCATGCCTTCATATCGTATCTCCAATTCCAATTCGAACACAAAGTTCATTGCAGTTTTCTCATTTTCTGTATTTGTATATCTCTCCTCTGAGAGAAATCTGGCTCCTATTGTCTTTAATTTATCTAGTTATTTGATCAATTCTACCACATATAACCAACCTCCCATATCTGTCATCACCTATTACCCATGAAGATTCTCTTCTCATCTCACACAGGCTTCAATATCCTAACCCAGGTGATGCCTCTCACCTGGATGTCTTGGTCATGCCAATCAGGCTCTGACACACCAGGCCAGATCTCCCTTCTGTATCAATGCCCATCTGGCACTGGGCTGCCTCCAAGTGTGAATGCTCTCTTCACCTCACTCAGGTTCTGACTCCCCATGCCAGGCTGCTCCCCAGGATCACAGGCCCTCCTCTCTGTGCATAAGATCGGGCACCCTATGCCAGGCCATTCCTTCTACAGAGAAACCATGCTTACCCCATCTGGGCTCTAAAACCCCATACTAGGTTGTCTTTCCAAGTCTGAACCTTCCTCATCTTACGCTAAGCTGTCTTCAGGTGTGGATGCTCTCTTCTTCTGAGACTTCCTGTTTAATAAATTTTGGATATTCATATATGTGTATATATAAATATAGATATATGAATATATACATATATACACACATTTATACATATATATTTAACAGATCTGTAATATTTTACATATCATGTCACATTACAATAGGAGTGGTGAAAACAAGGCAAATTCAAAAGTCTGGGGGAAATCCTGGACTTTTTTTTTTAATAGGACCATATTCTATTTCAAAAAATCTATTCATTTGTCCAGTACATGACTCTAGACGTATTCTTCCATTCATTTATTCCACCATCAACTATTTATCAAGTGCTTTCCACAGTCTAGGTACTCTCCTACATGCTAGAAATACTAAGATGAATAAAATATGATCTTAGAGAACAATTTCAGGAAGTAGACAGACTGTAAATAAATAAGTACAGTAAAATTTAACAGGTGATATAAACATAGTATATATAGGGTAAAATGAGGCCACAAAAGAGGAAACAGCCATTCTGTCTGAGGGTGGTGGGATGAATATTTAATTCTCAGGTGCTTGGGCAAAGTTTGAAAAATAGCTGAGGAAGTTTCTCTGTCAATAAGAGAATAAGAGAAGGATATGGAAACAGAAGAAAGAATGAAGAAAGACACTGGTTTATTAAGGAAGAATAAACAGTTTGATATACATATATAATTTTTTTTTCTTTAGACAGAGTATCACTTTGTTGCCCAAGCTGGAGTGCAGTGGTGCAATCTCAGCTCACTGCAACCTCCACCTCCTGGGTTCAAGCAATTCTCCTGCCTCTGCCTCCTGAGTAGCTAGGATTACAGGCGCCCGCCACCATGCCCAGCTAATTTTTATACTTTTAGCAGAGATGGGGTTTCGCCATGTTGGCCAGGCTGATCTTGAACTCCTGACCTCAAGTGATCCGCCTACCTCAGCCTTCCAAAGTGCTGGGATTACAGGTGGAACCACCCTGCCCGGCCCAGTTTGACATTAGTGGAGGGTAAAGTGCAAATGCGGAGGACAGAGGAAAGGCACAAAATGCAGCAAGAAATGAGGCTAGAAGTAGGAATGGCTGTTTCATGGAGGACTTTGAAAGCCTTCCTATGGAAGGTAATAGGGAGCCACTGCAGGGCTTTAAGCAGATATTTTAAATAAATTATAGAAATGCAGTCTTATCAGTCCACACATTATATTTTACTAAAACTTAGTCTCATTATTACCTTGTAGATAGTAAATAGAAATTGCAAGTCTAATATTTCCCCCCTCCCTAATGAATTGTCTTGTGCACCCTCTCCTCTTTGGACACCACTTCTAGAGAGACCGAAGGAAATTTTGTTAATACATAATGAGTGTTCCTTCCAGCTACAAGAACTGGAAGGGGAAGAATATGCCAAAAGCACATACATCAATGATGAAATGATGTCAATCTGCAACATATATAGTTACAAACTGATTTAATGGTCACTGTTAGGCTGAACTTTCTTTTGAATCAATTTATAAAATAGCTCTATATCTTAGAAAATAATTTGTAAGAAGTAGGACCCATTTCGATAGAAAAAATATTTAAATAATAAGTTAGTACCAGATGTTAGGTATATATACATATAAAATATAGCCAGTTTATTAATTAATTCATCAAATATTTATTGCATGGCCAGTAGGTACATGGCCATCTTCCAAGCACTAATTATATTTGCACATCTTGTCACCAAGGGTCTTTCTTTCGATATGGGAATGACTAGGCAATGAAGAAATGAATTTCTAAATTATTTTAAGATAATATAATACATGAATAGACTGGCACATCTGCAGTTTAAGGTGAGATTACTATTTAATTATCAATTCTATCTCTTCCTAGAGCTAGATCATACATTCTTCAAAAAACAAACCTGTATTGGTTTGATCATTAATATAAAACTAGTAGCACCTAGCAGTTACCGGCATGCAATAAGCATTCAACATCCATTTGTTGGCGAGGTGGAGAGAAAAGGGGGAAAGAAAAGAATAGAGAAAAGGAATCAAATGGATTTTGAAATTCTGAGACCAAAGGGAAAGAGCCATTTTATTGTCCTCAAAACATAGTTTGACTGTAACTACTATAGTATTTCTTCTGATTTGAAATACCCATCAAAGGCATACAGTCCTGCCTGACATCCTGGATCTCCACTTAGAAACAGAATATAACTCAGGAGTCTGAGACGCAAGATAATCAGTTCTTATAAGTATATGCCTCCTCATTCAAAAGTTCATTAACTTTCAGGTTTTAAGATAAAAAGTATTTTTCTTACTATAAAAGTAACATAAGTACTTTAAAGAAATTTTGCAAAATATAGAAAAACAGAACTGAAACATTATCATATTTCCACCTCTTAAAGATAACCACTGTTAACATTTTACACGTTAAATCAGTTCCAAATTTTAAAATCCCTGTGGTGCAACTTTCTATAACGCTATGAGGAACTCATAAACAACTAAAATGAACCAAAAAAACACAGTAGAGTAATGCCATCCATATTTAGTGAGACAAGATTCAGGGCCCTGAAAGAGTTTCAAGATTGAGCTATCATAAGGTTACGAGGTCCTAAAGGAAATATAACGTATTCTAGTCATCTTTTTTATGCCCCAGCAATAGGACCCAGGAGTGAGCCTTGCACATACTATTCACTCAGTAAATGTTCCTTGAATAAATACCTAGAAAAAATGGGAATCAGCATTGTTTTCTTTTCCGGACTCTTCTTTCTATGATCGTGAACCTGCTCACTCCCCAGATCCTCCCCAATGACCCCATCCTTTATCATTCCTTGTGCTGAACATTAGTTCCAGCAGTAATAAAGAGCTTGCTGTAGCCCCAAAGTGTTGTTTTAGGCATTCAAAACTTTAACCATATCATTTGCCATCTTCATCACTAAGCTAAGTTCTAATTCCTTACAATTCAGCTCAGAAGCCATGTCTCCCCTGACATTTGTCACATATCAGTCCATTTTCTTTTGCTACAATATCTGAGATTAGGCAATTTTGGAGAAAATAAATGTATTTCTGCTGGGTGAGAGCATTTGAAAATATTTTTTAGAAGTTATTTCTGTAAGAAATAACTAAGTTCTGGAGGCTGGAAGGTCTGAGAGCATGGCACTAGCATTTGGTGAAGGTCTTACTGTGTCATAACATGATGCATGATATCACATGGTGATAGGGCAAGAGTGTGCATGTCAGCTCAGGTCTCTCTTCCTCTTCTAATAAAGCCACTAGTCTCACCATGGGGGCCTCACCATGATGACCTTATCTAATCCTATTACCTCCTAAAGGCCCCACTTCCAAATACCATCAACATATACACATGGGGATTAAATTTCCAACACATGAACTTTTCGGGGACACATTCAAACCATTGTGTCACACAATCCCAGGCTAAGCTAAGTGCTATAATTCTGGGTTCCTAGAGTACCTGCAAATATCTAACAATGCAATTGCCATATTGCATGGAAATTAGCCACTTACAGTTGTTTACTCACAGGCTAAGATCTTTGAGGCTTATATTATATACAACTTTATTACATAATATATATATAACAAAAATAAAGATAAAAATATAATTATTTGTGTACACACACACACACACACACACGTGTAATTTTATAGCAATAGGGTCTCACTATATTGCCAAGGCAGGTCTCCAACTCCTGGCCTCAAGCAATCCTCCTACCTTATCCTTCCAAAATGCTGGGATTACAGGTGTGTGCCACCATGCCCAGCCTGGGCTTCTATATATTCACAAATACTGACATGGGCTCAATAAATATTTATTGAATAAATGAGAGAACAAAAGAATGAATCATCTTATTTCTTTCCTTTTTTGTTTTAGTTTTTATCTCTTTAATTTATTTCTGTTTGTTAGGTCAAGCTGATCACTCACAGTTTTACTTACCTTAAAAAAAAGTACAAAAACCCCTCTTGCCCATCAAATAGAAATCAAAAATTTAAAATGTCAAAAATGGCAAAAACTGTTACCTTTACTCATCTAGCCAAAAAGCAATCCCTTCCTGATTTATTATAATTAATTTTCAATAAACAGCATCATTACCAATTTCTCTCAATGTCCTTTGCAACAGAGTCACCTTGTAATCATTACTCTATCACAACCACATGTATTATTTAAGTATCTATTCTTTCTCCCTGAAAAGGTATAAAGGAGGTCCTGCCGACTTTCTCTATTGATGACATCAGGTCTGTCTCTTTCTATTTCTAGAGCCTCTGTCTTTAATCTCTCCCAATTTAGTTTGATCTAGTTGCATCAAAGTAACAATTCAGTGTAGTCAAAATTAAGCTGCATACCAGGAATTCCAATTTCCTATGATATGGGATTCAAATTAAATAGAATTACAATTTTTATCCTGGCTTCTAAGGCTAAAATCACACCCATCTCTACCAGAATTCTCTACCATATTTCCTCTATCTAAGAAAATGTATTTCCTTGTGCTTCCAGCTATGTATTTCCCACTGAAGTCAAGAAAATATTCTTGCTGTATACTACAGTAAATTTGCAAATTCCTTCATTGGTGTTTTTGTACATGCTTTAGATCTTTTCTCATTCTCTTTGTGCACTAATTTATCTTTCAAACCCCTGCTTGTATCTCTCTTTCTTTAAGTTTTCTTAACTACTTTCAGGTTATACTAACTGCTGTGTTGCTACACAATCCAACATTTGGATTTTACTGAAATAACAATATCCTTATTTGTATGTGGCACAGTAAGTGTTCTAACAGATCTTTATGTATACACTTTTAGATCACTGACAACAGGAGTACTGTTCTCCCCTACTGGGCTTAATCTAGCAGCACTTTGACACAAGATGATTTCTTAATAGATGCTGTGGATTTATTGTCTTACATCTAAGGGTGTTCAATAAATGGCCGGGCAGGGCGGCTCATGCCTGTAATCTCAATACTTTGGGAGGCCAAGACAGGCCGATCACCTGAGGTCAAGAGTTCAAGACCAGCCTGGCCAACAAGATAAAACCCCGTCTCTACTAAAAATACAAAAAATTAGCCAGGTGTGGTGGCACACACCTGTAGTCCCAGCTACTCAGATGGCTGAGGCAGGAGAATCACTAGAGCCCGGAAGGTGGAGGTTGCAGTGAGCCGAGATTGCACCATTGCACTCTAGACTGGGCAACAGAGTGAGACTCCGTCTAAAAAAAAAAATTAAAAATAATAAATAATGCCCTGAATAAAATTAAATTGAATTGGCTGCTCATCTTCAACAAACTACTTATAAATAATAGTAAAATACAGGAAACAGTACATTTACATTAAGGTTAGTGTTTAAATCAGTAATACTTCCCATAATCCTATCAAGTTTCTAATATTTGCATAGAGCTTTATCATGGCATTCTAATGTTACTTCTACTTGTCACTCCCCTACACCTATACACACATACATACATGCACTGTTAAATGTCCAAGAAAAAGTAGTTTGCTTTAGGAAGAAAACTCAAAGCAAATTGAAAGGTATACTAGTGAATACCACATTTCACATAAGTCTCATTGCCCATATTGATTTATGTATTGGTATGTTGCCACTGTATTATAAGAGCTTTATTTATGGCCCCCCTATGTCAAAGGATATATCATACCCTAGATAATTTCTATTATGAAGCTTACAAAACGTATTTACCTGGACAATTTAGCAAGAAGAAAGAAAAAAAGAAAATGCGATAGTAAATGCTTCTGCCTATTCTATATTGTCACTAAGTTAACAAAAAAAATTATCTTTCTTGGAATGTTATGTAAAAATAAATTTTGTGAAGTGCCATTTTGAATTAAAACTTTGTATATTATATTCACTTTTATATTATTTACCCCCACAAACGAAAAATTTTAAACCTGTTAAAATAGTGAATAGATAACACAAACTAGGCTAATATTTTAAACAATAACTTACAGGATCAGCAGGTCCACAAAATTCTCGAAATGTCTTTGTAGCATTATTCTGTTGAATCTCCATTGCTACACAAGGGCCAGAATACATTTCTGTCACCATGTCCTATGATATGTAATATAAAAGAATGAAAAGAATTTAACAATTTTTAACTCTCCTCTTTTAATTGTGTCACTGTTCCACTAACGTCCCTAAAGTCATCTGTGACTTCTTCCCCACTTATATCCCACACATCAAGCAGTTCCCAAATTCTGTCCATTTTTCCTTGAAGAATATTTTTTAGATATGCTCTCTCTTCTCCATTCCTATCACATTTTAATGTAATGCTTTATCATCCGACATTTTCATTATTTGGAATGATCTTCTAGTATATCTTCCTTGCAAAGGCCTTCTTGAATACAATGTTGAATTCACATTACTAAATATATACATATAAATTTCAAAGGTTTTATCCTAAAAAACCTTTTAAAAATCATAATGCATTCTAGCAACAAGAAATAATAGGACCAGATTTATTCTCCCATATTAAACATCTAGAAACTAGACAAAATATACAAAACAATAGTTTTCATACACTGGGTGATGGGCAGCACAGGTCTATCACCCCTGAAAGTACGGAAACAGATGAGGTGAGCTGTAGAATTGCTCTGTCTTACTGTCTAGAGGCAGTTTCCAGACCAGTAGACCAGGTAGAGGAAACACAACAGAGCCCAACGTTCTCTGAGTTGAAAAGACAAAGATTGGACTTTGGGGAGGCCAATGTAGCCTTATTTTCAGGGAAGAACACTGGAGAGATGAGGGGAGTATGCAGAGAATAATCTACAGGATCTGCAGAGGAGTTCCCATGAGTCTTTGGCTACTAATCTGTCACATGTGTAGAGGAAACTACTTGAGGCTGGGGAAAGAATTGCCAGAAAGTAGACCAGACAACTCAGAGACAGCACAAGGCTGAGAAGAGTTTATGTTTCTACCAGCCAGAGTGAAAGGCCTTTTTATATGATACATGGAGCATCAGGGAGAGTTCTCAGAAGGGTACTGCACCATAGTAGTTGGCCTAAATTAGCCCTAGATTATAAGATGCTCTATACCCATCCTACAAAGATTAAAAGCAAGACTCAAAAGTTTCAAATTGATTCCAAGTGATTTAACTAGGTGCCAGACCAAAATTAAGCACTCTCTACAAATCTACCATGTAACAATGTAAATTTTACAATATACAGTATCCAATAAAAAAATTACCAGGCAGGCAAATATGTAGGAAAATACTAACCATTACCAGAAGAAAACTCAATAAATAGACCCAGCAACTAAATAAATGACATAATAAGGAAATTAAAACAGCTATTATAAGCTGCACATTCTCAAATTATACAAGGAAATATAAACTTGATGAGGAGAAAATAAAAAATATTTAAAAGATCCAAATAGAACATCTAGAGATATAATCTAAGACATCTAAATTTAGAAATACACTGAATGGGGTGAACAGGCTAAGACATTGCAGAAGAGCAATAAATTTGAAGACATTCAATAGAAACTATTCAAAAATAAGCATGCAGAGAAAGAAAAATGAAGAAAAAGAAAAAAGCCCTGCTGTGCAGCCATGTCAAGCTGTCTATTATATGTGTAATTAGAATCTCAGAAGAAAAGGTGATAAACATAAAATGTATTTTTTAAAATAAGTGCTAAAAACTTTCCAAATTTGCTGAAACCCATAAACCTATAGATCCAACAGAACCCAAGGATAATAAATGTAAAGAGAAGTACACTAGGATGCATAATAATAAAATTAGCTAAAAACAAAAACAAAAAGCTTTATAAGCAGCCAGGGAGTTAGGGGGGCGGAGGAAAGAACATTATATAACAGTGGGAAAAAGATAAGGATGACAACAACGATGACCAAAAAATGTAAATCTGTATTCTATACCCAGGTGAGAAAATATTTTTCAAAAATGAAGAAAAAAGGAAGATGTTTTAAGACAAAAAAGACCTGAGACAATTCACCATCAGAAGCATTATGTCATAAGAAATACTAAAGGAAGTTCTTTACGCAGAAGGAAAAAAATACCAGACAAAAATATCAATTTATACAAAGCAACCAGTAAACATGTTGAGTATAAACATAAAATGCATTTTTATTTTTTAGTTGGTTTCTTTTTCTTTTTTTTCCTTTCTGTGTTTTCTTTTCTTTTCTTTTTTTTTTTTTTTTTTGAGACAGTGTTTTGCTTTCTGCCCAGCTGGAGCACAGTGGCACGATCTTGGCTCACTGCAACCTCAGCCTCCAGGGTTCATGCTATTCTCATGCCTCAGCCTCCTGAGTAGCTGGGACTACAGGCGCCCACCACCACATCTAGCTAATTGTTGTATTTTTAGCTGCTTTCAAACATAATTGTTCAAAGCAAATGCAGTGTATTGTTGGGTTTATAGCATATACAGATGTAAAATGTATGAGAACAACAGCACACAGAATAATCGGGGAAAAATATAATATACTGTTTTAAGATTCTTAGCTCTCTATATAAAGCAGTATAATGAAAAACATGATCCAAGAAAAATGCTCTCACAGTGTCTAGAACACTCAAAAAATATTTTTTTCACCTGCTTGAACAGGTAACAATACTTTAGGCAGAAGTGAAAATGGATATAAAGACTTTGAGGCAGAAGTACAGTAGGGATATATGAAGATCAGCTTCGAGGCTAGGAGCTGAGTGAGACTACGGGAAAGTAGTAGGAGATGAGGCCAGACCATGTAGGGTCATGTAAACCATTTTCATGACTTTGGAGGATTTATGATACACAACATCAAAGTAAAATAATTTATTACAGAATATATTTGAATATTGATCCAAAAGCAGTCATCTTGGCTAATATAAACTACAGAAGCTAAAAGAGGAGGAAAAGGACTTCATAATTTATACGGTACTCATAACTCTACTCATTAGAGTTCCTGAGTGTATCTCCCAAAGCCATTTTGCTATTTCACAAAGGTCATATGTAATTGATTTTTTATGGATAATTATATCGAGTCTGATTTTCTGCCTCATGATATTGAAGTACTGCCTACACATAAATGTCAAAGCCAAATTTTCAGAAGGAGCAGAAGGCATGAACAAGTTTTCCAAAAACAGAAGAGTAAATTTTGTCTGCTTTTCTCCCTCACTTCCTTGTTTCCTTCCTTTCCCTCTCCCTCCTTTCTTTCCTTTGTTTCTTTCTTTCTTCTTTTTCTCTCTCCCTCCTTCCTTTTTTCTTTGTCTCTCTCTCTCACTCATTCTCTTTCAGTGTTGATTACAGATACCACTGAAAATAGACATACAAGGCTGTCAAAATGTATAAAATGGAAAGGAAAAAAAACATGTTAAACAAAGAACTTCATCAAAAGCATAACATGTTCCTTCAAAAATTGACTCAGAATTTTTAAGTCACCCTAGTTTTTAATTAAGTCACAAATTTTTTAAACAAAAAAAGAACCTTTCTGTTTCCTTTACAGCCTTTTGACTGCTGTCCTTAGGTAGCTATGTGTAGGATCATTTGATTTCATGTCTATCTTCTCCAGAGCATAAGCTCCATAAATGCAGGCAGCATGTTTTTTGTTCATCACTGATTATTTGGCTTATAGCAGATACTCAATATATATAATAAGTGTGGATCATAGTAACAGCATGAGATAGGAATTATCACGTTTTTATGACTGTACAAGTTGAAGCAGAAAATATAGGTGTAAATGATCAACATGGAATCTACCACCAAAGAATCATGTCAGACTAAATAATAAAAACAACAATAATAGCAGGTAATATTTACTGAGTACTTTTAAGATGTGAGACAGTTTTACATAATTTATTTCATTTAATTCTCACAACAATCTCATAAGGTAGGTAACAGCATTATTCCCATTTTATAAATGAGTTAATCAAGGTTTAAAGAAGGTAAATTGTTGATGGTCATATAACCAGAAGATTTAAGATCTGAACCTAGTACCTGACTCCACAGAGGGGGAAGAAAAAAGAAGAGAATTGAGTTTAGGAAGCTGCAGGCTGGTTGCAATGAATTTTGGGAGATATGAAAGGTATATAGTTTGAAGAATGTAATGTGGAAATAACTGACTGATTAACATCAGGTTACCTCACATTACTTTTTGTTGTATGGATGAAAGGCAGAGAAAACTTCATTATTATATCAAACAAAATTAGCCTGTTTGGGAAATTTGGCTCGCTCTCTCCTGATTTCTCAGAAGGTCAGATAACAACCTAGGTTGTTGACACAGAACTTTAGTATGAATGACTCTGTATTGATTTTCAGTCTGGCCATTTGGGACCTAATACACGAGCTTAGTCCAAAACACTGCATCCTATACTTTTTATTTAACAGTACAAACGTTTTACATTTACTTTTATACTTACATGATATTCGGTCACTACTCCTTTATAAACTTCATAGAATTCTTCAACATTAACCCGATCCATATTGAACTATATTAAAAAATAAAACAAAACAAAACCATAAACCAACCAACAAAAGGAAAATAAATAAGCCACACTTAGCACTTAACACTTGTAATCTCTTCTTTACTCTAAAACACAAACTTTACGTAGATTACTCTTTGAGGAAAAAGTGTTATTAAAGATAAGCTCATCAAGAATAATAATGGATAACAGCATCATTCTAGGTTCTGTACGTGCATCATCTCATTTAGCCCTCACAACCACCTTACTGCATAGGTAGTATTAATAGCTCCAACTTACAGATGAGACTACTAAGACTCAGAGGAGTCATATAACCTCCTCAAACTGGCATCCTATCTCAAGCAGTCTGACCCCATTGATCATACTTTTACCTACTACACTACACCTCTCTCTGAATAAAACCTCATACTTGATACAAAAGAAGATTTATATGCAATATTAATTATACTATTGATAGATTAGTGGCACAAGAAAGAAATATTACTAAAGAAAAGTAGTTCAGACTTTTAGAGGAGACAGAAAACAATACCATTTTCCTCCCAAGCATTCGGAAAAATCCGTAGTTAGTCTGGTTTGTGATAAAGCACTTATACAAGTCATGTGGACTTCCTGCTACTCTTCCAAAAGAACTGTGAGTAACAGTATGCTTACAAAGTAAGTCTAGAAGGACTTACGCTTATCAGGCTGAATTTAAATTTAGTTAGGAATAAAATTTCGTTAAATTCTAAGGTTCTCAAAAACTAAGACCTTATTTTTTTTAAAAAATAGCCTCAGAATTCCCAATTTTATTTTCTCTCCATTTTGCTTGTTTATTGTTGCCAGGATTGAAGACCCACTGAGAAATTTCTGCCAATATGGACAATCATTTAAGCTAGGAGGATTTATTTTTATGGGCAACATTACTACTATAGGGAGGAAATTCTGTTGGATTTCAGTGTTTTATCCAACATTCACATATGTTTTGTTAAAGGCAACAAAATACTAATAGAAGATACCATTTATTAAATACTTAGAATTTGAGCCAGAAATGATTATTTTATTTAATCTGCTGAGTAACCCATTTAGGCAAATAATAATGCTTTCATTGCCTAGATGAGAAAACTGAGAATAAGAATGCTTGACATTTGGCCAAGGCCACATGCCTAGAAAGCAGCTGACCCAAGATTTAGAAATAGATCTTTCTGACTCCAAAAGTCCATGATTATGCTTGCTACTACACTACCATGCCTTCCCTATAGGCTCAATTGATCATTTTTAAAATTATTTTTTTTCATTGAGTACAAACTATACCCAATCACCAATCACTATGCTAAGCTGCAGATCTAGAATTAGGTCAGTGTTTAAAACTAACATTTCTATATTTTTTTAAATAGGCTTACATGTCATCCTACAATCTTATTAATATATCACCAAGCTATTACTTTCAGAAAGTTTTGGCTGACAATTACTTTATAATTCTAGGTAAGATTCTTCAAATATCAATTTTCTCATTAGTCTTTAAGTTTTGCTCAATGACTTTGTAAACTATTTCACTTTTATTTTTGGCTTATTGGCACAAAATAGAACTCCAGTTTGTGTCCTGGTCCTTGATTTTGGGTAATCTTAAGACTCTGTAGAAAGCTGTTTCTTTTCAGAAAATAAAATACAAATAATACCGGTAAGAAAATTCTCAGCTTCAAATGGCTATTTTGGTATTTCACTATCAAAAAAGCATAAACTTGCTGGGCTTCAAACACTGTAAAAACCAAATTGTTTATCTGATTTACATAATAATCTGTTGCCCAATTTCTAGTCAAATGTACCGATGAGTACAGCACAAAGGTATGACTTCTACCAAAGTGGGTGCTGTTTCTCACTGAAAGGTTTCCTAGGAATGTATGAGCAACGCAATTTTGAACAAGCGTGGGCTCTGAAGGTGCAGCGGTACAAGTGCCAACAGAGTTGCTAGAATACATTAACTCCGAAGACGGTCTTGAGAGAAAGTCCAAAAGCCAGCAAAAGGCACTGGTTAGGGAAAAAAAATCTGAACTGATTCTCTTCCTTCATTATCTGTTTAGTTAAGAATCCAGAAGACAGAAAACTCATCACAATTTCTCACTTTGATTCTACTTTTTGTTTCTAAGAACAAAATACAGTTTTTGGTCCTTATTTATTTTGCAACTAAAGTTTCCAGAATTGTATAAACTTAACTTATAAGCTTAAATTAGGTGTATCATTGAATATTACTTCTCTCAGTAAAATATTATATGGGAAAAATCATTTCAAAAACCATTTTTTGACTATAGGAAGGTTACTGAGTTCAGTAAGTATGTCTTTTATTTTTAACGTGGTTCACGAGCACAAAGGGAACATTCACTGTAAAGCATTTTATAACTATTTTTGAAAAAAATCCTCACAAATATTATGGTTCATTGTAAACTACCTACCATCTGCACAGCTGAGATTGGTTCATTGTAAACTACCTACCATCTGCATAGCTGAGACTTCAAAACCTGCATCTCGGATAGCCATCAGGATCTTTCCCAACAGTCCTGAAAATGAAGGACAATGAGTGCAAAAATACAAAATTTTAAGACATTTTAATTTCTTAGAAATGCAAATTTTTTACAGCAAAGTACTTTTTGTTTATACTCTGTATTAAAAAAACACATATTTTGCAAGAGAAACTAAATTAAATCCCTAATACTGAGCATTAAATCTAATCATTTGATTTCCTTAGTAAGTGCTTCAAGAATATCAACAATGGTTCTGAGGATTATGCAAAAAACTTTTAAGATAATATTTTGCCTTTAAAGCCCCTTAAGTCTAGTGATATAGAGAACATAAAAATCAAACAATTATAAATGGCATTATTTAATACAAAGAAATGAAATGTCAAAATACCAGATACAGAAGGAATTCAAACAAGAGTTCAAAGAAGTAGAAAAATCAAATTGTAACTGAAGAGATAGGAAGAAGCTTCAAGGGGAAATGAAAAGCATGAATGGTCCTTAAAGGCTGTGGACAGACGGGCTTATACAGGGACAGGAGAGAAGGCACACATCTGGGAAAGTGTGAGCATATTTAAAAGACAGTAAGAAGACAGAAAAGAAAAACAAATTAAAAAGGAAAGGAGATTCAATTCAAATCGATAAAGGCCTTGGATACCAACATGAGGAATATAGTCTTTATCCTACAGATAAGTGATTTTTATATTGGAGTCTATAATCTCTGGGGTAATGAGGCTGACTTTGAGATTCCATTTGTTTCCTATAAAAGTCCAAGTTTCTTTTTTTCAAGTCAACTAAAACTCTGTCTCTTACACATACATGCACAAAGGAACATACACACCCACACACACACACACACACACACACACACACACACACAATATTCTGGATCATCTGGATCTTACCGAGTGACCCTAAATCACCATGTACTATTAGTGTCTGAATGTACATTTGTATTTACTATCTTACTATAGTCAAGTAGTGCTATTTTAATTGTGGCAGGCTGAGGAGTGAGAAAAACCAAGAGGTGGATCTGTTTCTCAAATGATACATCTGTACCAAATGAAGGCCAAATGATATCATAGCATGCTGTAGAAACAAAGGTTTCTCAGAAGCTCAAAGACAGAAAAGTGGTGGATTAATTGAGTCATCGCAGTAGAACAGGCTCATGCCTAACTCAGAATCTGTACTATATTCACGTTAAGCTTGTTTTTATGGCAAATAACATCCTCTGTCACATTAATGCTATTAAGTTATATTTTGTTTTATATTTTCCTTGCTATGAATTTGCAAATTATTTTAGCTATGCACTTGTATGTGCAAAAGTTTGTATTTAGTTTTATATTTGGCCATATTTAAGTTGTATTACTAAAAATTAAAATAATTTATGTCAACACTGAGAGTCCATGAGAATAGTTTTCCTTCAAAAAGAAACACTGCCAAAAGAAATGAGGAGTCACTAAAAATGTTGAGTGAGAAAATACAAAATAAAAGTAGTATTTTAGGAAGGTCACTAATGCAATAGTGATGAGCAAGCTGGTCTGAAGAAAAGAATAAGCAGTGGAAAGAATAGCAAAAGCTTTTGAAATCATTTAGAATGCTGGTTGGAAAAAAATAGGCCATGATATTTAAATATTTTCTCTCTTATTTTGAACTTCAAAGCGTGGATGGCAGAAGTAGAGAAAGGAGGTAATGAACATAAGATATTTTCAAACAAGAAGCAATAGGATTAAACTGGATACAGAGTATGAAGATGAAATAGGATAAAAGATGATTTCAAGATTTTGAATCCAAGTGAATAGAAGAATGACAGTACTTTTAAGAAGAAAACAAATAATGATGAAACCAAATTAACAAGGGGAAAGACACTGAATTGTTTTGGACATAGAAACCCAAAACATACTATATAGCATTTATAGAGTAGGAAACTGATCAGATCTTGAGGATGTGGCATATCCAATGGCTGAATGAGTAAAATAAACTCCCTGCACAAAATTAGTGATATGGGATTGCATACCAGCAGATAGAGTTATAAAGATAGAATAAGAGGTACAGAGAAGTTAGAACTGAAATGATGCCAAGAGGCATTTGGAGACAATACTTTATATAAAGAGCTGGAGAAGAATACATATTCAAGGCAAAAGGAACATTAAGCAAAGGTAAGGAGATGTAAAACACCGTAGTTCTGGAATAAAAGTATCTTCATCTTATTGAATAATAGAGTGGAAAGGAAATGAGACAGAAGAGAAGGGAGCAGAGGTGGCAGAAGCCATGATAGAAGGACTTATGGACCATATACAGAGGTTTGGATTTTATCCTGTAGGCCAGAAGTTCTCAAACATTTTGGTCACATAGACCCTTTAGCTCTTAGATAGTACTGAAGACCTTTATATAGGTTATCTCTATCAATATTTATTATAATATAAGTTAAAGTGTGTTTATTCTCCTTTACTTGACAAGTGGTAGTTTCTTAGCCTTTATATAGGTTATCTCTATCCATATTTATTATAATATGAATTAAAACAAAATTTTAAACTATTTAAATATAACAAAAATCCTTTAAATGTTAACATAAATAATATTTTGTGACAAAAAAAGATAGTTTTTTTAAAATTTGATCTAAGCCAAAAGGCCAGGAAGAGATTATACTATTTTTTTAATTAGTGAGAAGAGAGATATTGTTTTGCATTTTTAAAAAATCTCTTTAATGTCTCATTTAACAAAAGGCAGCTGGACTCTCACATTTACTTCAGCTTTCAATCCGTTGCCATATGTTGTTTTGGTTGGAGTATATTTAGTTGAAAAATAGTGGAATATTTTAATAATCTTTTACAATAACTGTGTATATTCTCCTTTACTTGATAAATGGTAGTTTCTTAAAAGTTTGTTACAATGTATAATCTAAAACCTTTATCAATAAACTTTTTTTTACCCTGTTACATTAAAATCCACTGGTCTATCTTGTATGTACTTTGAATGAAACTATGATATGACTCAGACATGATTTTTAACATCACACATTAATCATTTGGCAAATACCAGCTCACTGAGTTATGCAGATTTTCCAAATGCTGATTCATTTCATTATACATCAAAAATCAATTAAAAATTTGTTAATATCATCACCAATTTCATCAGAATAGTCTTTCTATTCTGTTATACAATGTATTGGGAAGTTGTCAAACTGAAAGTGGTGAATACAGTTTTCCAAGGTTCTAAGTTTAGTTTTCCTTTGTAGTTTATCTTCACTTGGATTTTATCTTTGGCAAAGGCTATTGTCAGTTGTTCTCTTTGATATGATAGGCTTACTTAATTTGAAAGACAATGCCTGCCAAATACCGAAGTCTGAATAAGCACAATTTGTCTGTCAGTCATTCTTTCAAGTAAAAATGGTATTCCATAAAAGAAAAAGCATCTAATTGAGCTGAAGTGCAAACAATTGTGAATAGGATTACTCACTAATGCTTTTCCTTAAAACCACTATATGGAGCTTTATGTGTACTTCACATTACTTCACACAGAGTATTAAAAAGACCTGGCCGGGCGTGGTGGCTCATGCTTGTAATCCCAGCACTTTGGGAGGCCAAGGCGGGCGGATCACGAGGTCAGGGGATCGAGACCAAGGTGAAACCCCCTCTGTACTAAAAATACAAAAAAGCCGGGCGCGGTGTAATCCCAGCCTGTAATCCCAGCACTTTGGGAGGCCGAGGTGGGCGGATCATGAGGTCAGGAGATCGAGACCATCCTGGCTAACACGGTGAAACCCCGTCTCTACTAAAAATACAAAAAGTTAGCCAGGGTGGTGGCGGGCGCCTGTAGTCCCAGCTACTCGGGAGGCTGAGGCAGGAGAATGGCGTGAACCCAGGAGGTGGAGCTTGCAGTGAGCCGAGATTGCGCCACTGCACTCCAGCCTGGGTGAGGAGCGAGACTCTGTCCCCCCTCAAAAAAAAAATTAGCCGGGCGTTGTGGCAGGCGCCTGTAGTCCCAACTACTCGGAGAGGCTGAGGCAGGAGAATGGCATGAACCCGGGAGGCGGAGCTTGCAGTGAGCCGAGATCACGCCACTGCACTCGGGTGACAGAGCGAGACTCCATCTCAAAAAAAAAAATAAAAAAGATCTGTATTTGAGGATCAAAAAGTAATAAAATTATTTTTACTGCATCTAAGATATTCTTAACTAAGTATGGCTTTTTTTTTTTTCCCCTGCAGATGCAGGATGGTTAAAAATACAATAATTACTAGCATAGTTTGGTGCCACTGCCTTGATTCATTCTAAGGCAGTGGCAGTTTTACTCACCATTGCTTTTGCACCATCAGTGCAAATGACAACACATTAAAAAAGGCAATTAAGTATGAAATCAGCTTTGGTCTTGCATATCCATAAAAGGGTCTCATTAATAATAAAAAAATGATTACATATTAACCCTAATCTAATATGAAATTTAATCTAATCTAAATGTTAAACACTATGCTTTAATCAATATGAAAAGAAATTTATAATCTATATCTATTACAAATTCTAAGAATAAATAGGACAAGTTCACACAATATATATGAAGATGCTCACCACAGAATTATTAGTAATAAAAAAATTTTAAGTTCTAAATAATAAAAAACAGGAAAAAATTAGATAAAGAAGAATAAGTTCCTACAATTAACTTTTTACTCAGACTTTAAAAATCACATTTTCAAATATTATTTAATTGCATAGAAAAAAATTCAAAGTACAATGTTAGTACAATTCAAAATTGTATACATAGGATAATTCCCAATTCACTTTATAAAACTAGTATTATCCTGATATTGAAATCATACGAAGACAGTACAAAAAACAAAACTACACTCCAATAGCCCTTATAAATATAAATATAAAAATTATTTTAAAAAAATTTTAAAACAATAATTTATTTACTTAATTTGAGAAAGGGTCTTACTATGTTGACCAGGCTGGTCTTGAACTCCTAGGCTCAAACAATATTCCTGCCTCAGCCTCCTAAATATCTGGGATTACAGGCACATACCACTGTAGCTGGCTAAACATAAAAATTATTTCCAAATGTTAAAATTTTAGAAATTTTATAACTTCCAATAAATTTTAAATTTTATAAATTTAGCAACATATACAAAGAATTATACACCATGACCAAGAGAGGTTAATTTCAGGTATGCAAGCCTGGTACATTATTCAAACTATCAACCAATATATTAACAGGCTAAGGAAGAAAAATCACATGAACACATCAATATATGTTGATCACATATCTATCTGTAGATATACATCTGCATATATTGATACAGAAAAAAAATTTGAAAAAATACAACACTCATAAATAAAAAAAACTGTAAGAAAAAAATAGGAATAGAGGGCAACTTCCCCATCTTCATAAACAGCATCTACAGAAACCTACAACTAACATAATACTGAAAGACTGAATGCTTTCCATGCGAGACAGTAAACAAGGCAAGAATGTCCATTCTCATTGCTCTGATTCAATACGGTGCTGGAAAATTCAAGTCAGTGCAACCAGACAAAAAAAGGAGATAAAAAGTATACAGACAAGGAAGGCAGAAATATAACTGTCTCTATTTGCATATGACATGACTGTCTATATAGAAAATCCCAAATAGCCTAAAAAAAAAATCTAGAACTAATTATTTCAGCAAGGTTGAAAGACACAAAGTAAACATACTAGATCAGTTGTATTTCTACACACTGGCAATAAATACTCGAACACTGAAACTAAAAATATAATAGCATTTATAATCACTCAAAAAGAAAATAAAATTGGGTGTGAATCTAACCAAAAATGTATAGAACTTGTGTATGAAAACTACAAAATGCTGGATGAAAGAGCTAAATAAATGAAGAGCATACAGTGTTCAGGGAATACTTAACACAATAAAGATGTCAATTCTCCCTAAATTGACAAATAAGTTTAACAAAATTGTTATCAAAATACCAGCAAGTTTTTTTTGTAGCAATAGATAAGATTATTCTAAAATTATATGGTAAGATAAAGGAACTAGAATAACTAAAACAATTTCAAAAAAGAAAAATGTGAGGTAATCAGTCTACTCAATTTCATGGTTTACTATTAACTACAATAACCAAAAGATGGTGTAGTATTGTCAGTGATAGAGATCAATGGAACAGAACAAAAAAAACCCGAAATAGAACCACACAAATATGTACAACTGATTTTTTACAAAAGTGCAAAAGCAATTAAAATTAGAGAGATAGCTTTTCAACAAACTCAGTAAAGTTAGGAAATAAAGTCTCCAAGAAAAAAGAGTTACTTCCCAGAAGGAAGTCTACACAATGAAAGGATAACACAAATTTGGGGAAACTGCTAGTTTTTTCTCATCTATACATTGTGTAAGCTAGTCACATATTATTACACATAATTCTCACAACGCTGCTATGGACTGAATATTTGTGACCCTCTGAAATTAAGATCCTAACTCCCAATGTGATAAAGGTAGGGCCTTTGTGGGGAAGAGGTGATTAGATAGCAAGAACGAAGCCCATGTGAATGGGATTAGTGCCCTTATAAAAGAAGCTCCAGAGAGTTCTCTTGCCTCTTTCACCATGTGAAGACACAGTGAGAAGGTGTCATCTATGAAGAAAACCATGGGCCCTGACCTGAAACTGAACCTGCGGGACCTGATCTTGGACTTCCCACTATGGAGAACTGTGGGAAATACATGTTTGTTGTTTAAGACATCCAGTCTATGGTATTTATATTGTAGCAGCTCAAATGAACTAAGATAATGCCTATGAGGAAAGTACTATTATAATCTTCATTTTATAGACGTTGAGTATCTATACTCAAGGATTAAACAATATGCCTTAATAGCTAGTAAGTGATAGAACTGAATTTTAAACCCAGTTTTGCTTGCCCCAGAGCCTAAGATTATCTTATAATAAAATAAATAATCAAAATATTTAGTTGGCATATATATGTATCTCAATTAAATAATTAATTTATGTATATGCAAAAATATACATGTGTATATATGTATATATACAGCTATGAAACATCTTTTTGATCTTCTGAATATAAACTATAAAATTTTTAACAGAGATGGATATAGAATGTATATCTAGTAAATTCTGAATTGTTCAGAGGATCATCACTTAATTTAACTTACTGATTATTCAGACTTTAAGATTTCTTTCCTTCTTACCATTCTGATGCTTATCAATTTGGCAGAAAAAGGAGGAAAAAAGATCACTTTATTGTTTATTAATAGTTCTAGAAAACTGCTTAATAGAGAGAACATCATTAAAAATTAAGTTGTTGGCTGGGTGCGGTGGCTCGCACCTGTAATCCCAGCACTTTGGGAGGCCAAGGCGGGAGGATGATGAGATCAGGAGATCGAGACCATCCTGGCTAACATGGTGAAACCTCATCTCTACTAAACAAAATACAAAAAATTAGCTGGGCATGGTGGCGGGCGCCGGTAGTCCCAGCTACTCGGGAGGCTGAGGAGGGAGGATGGTGTGAACCCGGGAGGCGGAGCTTTCAGTGAGCCGAGATTGCACCACTGCACTCCAGCCTGGACCACATACTGAGACTCCATCTCAAAAAAAAAAAAAAAAAAAAAAAAATTAAGTTGTTAAAAAGTAGATGCATAGTATTCTTCAAAATTCTAACAAAATTGGTCTTCATAGTTAATAATGTAATAGTTTTATTTTGCCACATGTATCTGTATCAAAAATATTTCTTGTGAAAATAACTTATTCTGATGTTAAGGTCTTTCCTGGCATCAATATTTTCCCTTGATATCACAATATCTACCAGCTGGGTGTGGTGGCTCATGCCTGTAATCCTAGCACTTTGGGAGGACAAGGTGGGTGGATCACTTCAGGTCCTGAGTTCAAGACCAGCCTGGCCAACATGGAGAAACCCTATCTCTACTAAAAATACAAAAATTAGCCAGACGTGGTGCCACATGCCTGTAATCCCAGCTACCTGGGAGGCTGAGGCACAAGAATCGCTTGAACCCAGGAGGCAGAGCTTACAGTGAGCCAAGATTATGCCACCGTCCTCCAACCTGGGTGACAGAACAAGATTCTGTCTCAGAACAACAACAACAAAAATAAAACAAATAAACAGAAAATCATAGTATCTATCATCTATAGTATACCTCACAGCAATCTTGCAGCCAATGAGCCCCTTACACTGTAGAAACACTTGAAAAATATTGTTACCATGAATGTTAACCTTACTGGATGTAACAGCAAGATATAGATGACAACAAAACCCTACTCATGAGCATGAGAGTCCATGAAAAGGACACTTTGGTGAGCAAAACAACTTACAAAACTGAAATTTAAAGAAGCGACCAGGCTGTTGTACAAGATAATTCACTATCACCTGTATGCTTTGCTTCACAATCCATATAATAAACAGGGGTGGTGGGAAATAAAACGAAAGGATTTTTAAAAATGAAAAAATGTCAACAAGGAAATCTTGCAATTATTTTGGAAAGAAACTGAAAGAAAAGTTTTAATCGTGATGTAGCCAAGAGTACATGAACGAATAAAACTGATGCCTAACATAGACATGTTTAATATTAATAACCATAACCAATTTAAATCAAATTGGAAGGATATTATTTCCTCTAAAATTTAAATCTAGTGAAATAAAATTCAAAGCCATTTTAACTAAAAAATAGACGTGTATCTTTAAAATATGATTAGTGTAAAGCCAAATCAAAAAACTAGAGATTATGAGAGTTTAATGTTCAATGCTAACGTATAAATCACAAGTGTTACTAAATTCAACAGAAGGAATTTAATACTAATCTTGGCAAACATGCATAACAAATAACCTCAGGCATAAAAACCAGGTGGAAAAGTTTTCTGTCTCCTAGAGAGCAATATGTTACTAGGCAATACCACTTCACTGATAATCTTCCTGTAATTTTTAATGGAAACACTCAGATTGGTTTAAGCTACAAATGTCTATGGTTTTCTGCCTTGCAATAAGGAAAAATATTGTAGAATTATATTAAATCAATTGCAGACAAGAGTCTGGATTCCAGACGATCCTGGGCAACATGGTAAAACTTCATGTCTACAAAAAATATGAAAAAAAAATTAGCCAGGTATGATGGTGTGTGCCTGTAATCCCAGATACTCAGGAGGCTAAGGTGGGAGGATCACTAGGGCTCAGGAGGCCAAGGTTGCAGTGAGCTGAGATGGCACAACTGCAATCCAGCCTGGGTGGCAGAGCAAGACCGTGTCTCAAAAAAAGTAAAAACAAATCAAAATAGATAAGAGTTTGGATTCCACAGAATTGTTAAATTGGGAACCAGTAAGGCACTTAGGTCTTAATGGATCTCAAATTAATCCATCAGTTGATCATAAAACCCACGTTAGTAGAAAGTAGCTTTTAAAAGACAGATTTAATTCATCCAATAGATTTCTGATCCTCCACTAACACCACATACCCAAATCTGAAATTCACAGTTTTCGTTACCAATTTCCTAACAAGAACAAGCTGTACATTCCTTACAAGGTAGTAAAAAGAGTAACCAATAGAACTTTATTTATTTTATTTGTATTTTTTTTAGAGGTGGGGTCTTGCTATGTTACTCAAGCTGGACTTGAACTCCTGGGCTTAGGTAATTCTCCTACCTCAGCCTCCCAAGCAGCTAGGACTACAGGCATGTGGCACCATGCCCAGCTAATTATTAAAAATTATTTGTAGAGACAGGGTCTCACTATGTTGCCCAGACTGGTGTCAAACTCCTGGCCTGAAGTGATCTTCCCACCTCAGCCTCCCAAAGTGCTAGGATTACAGGCATGAGCCCCTGCGTCTGGTCCAGTGTAACAACAGCTTTGTAGATATACCTACAATACGGTGACTTTGTGTACTGAAATTCATCAAGATGCAATTAAGTGAGTAGAAAATAATAAAAACAGGCTCCATACCATCATAGGGACAGCAGAGAAGACCTATGGGAATGAAGATTTCCAGAAAAGAGTAGTCAAGGGTTCCTCCTCACTGTGAAGAAAGACAGGCTCAGCATGCAAAGGAAGCTACGAACAGCTATACCTTGGCTGAAATAAGATCACAGGTTTAAAACAAGGACAGTCTAAGAAAATAAAGTAGGGTACTGAGTAGACAGGCTGGAAACTGAAAACTGTGTAAGACTGGGTAAATAGATCATATGAAGTCTAAAGTCAAAGCCAGGTTAATACAGAAAAGTTAACCACACAATCACAAAGTAAAATTACGTTTCTACAGCACAGGGTACTGCCAGCTTTGGGTAGAGTGAGCTGCTTCCCAATCTTAACAGGCCAGTCTTTATGTGGTTGGAGTAAGCAAATGTCCCATTAGAAGTCAACTCCATGTTTCTAGGAGATTTTCATGAATGTTATTATGCAGGGGCTATTCTCATTATAAGAAAATCTCAGTTTTTAAAATTTGTTTATTTCAATAGTTTTTGGGGTACAAGTGGTTTTGGTCACACGGATGAATTATATAGTGGTGAAGTCTGAGATTTTAGTGCACCCATCATCCAAGTAGTGTACATTGTACCCAATATGTAGTTTTTTAATCCCTCACCCCCCTCAACCCTCCCTCTTCCGAGTCACCAAAGTCCATCATATAATTCTGTATGCCTTTGCATACCCATATCTTGGTTCCCACTTATAAGTGAGAACATATAGTTTTTGGTTTTTCCATTCCTGAGTACTTCGCTTAGAATAATGGCTTCTAGCTCCATCCAAGTTACTGCAAAACACATTATTTCATTATTTTTATGGCTGAGTAGTATTCCATGGTGTATATATATCACATTTTCTTTATCCACTCATTGGTTGATGGACAGTTAGGTTGGTTCCGTATGTTTGCAACTGTGAATTGTGTTGCAATAAACATATGCGTGCAAGTGTCTTTAATATAATGACTTATTTTCCTTTGGGTAGATACTGAGTAGTGGGATTGCTGAATCAAATGATAGATCTACTTTTAGTTCTTTAAGAAATCTCCATATTGTTTTTCATAGTTTGTACTAATTTACATTCCTACCAGCAGTGTATAGGTGTTCCCTTTTCACCACATCTATGCCAACATCTATTATTTTTTGACTTTTTAATAATGGCAATTTTTGTAGGAGTAAGGCAGTATCTCATTGTACTTTTAATTTGCATATTCCTGATGATCAGTGGTATTTAGCATTTTTCATATGTTTCTTTACCATTTTTATATCCTCTTTTGAGAAATGTCTATTCATGTTATTTGCCCACATTTTGATGGGATTGTTTTTTTCTTGTTGATGTACTTGAGTTCATTGTAGATTCTAGATATTAGTCCTTTGTTAGATGCACAGTTTGCAAATATTTTCTCCCACTCTGTGGGTTGTCTATTTATTCTGATGGTTATTTCTTTTAATGTACAGAAGTTTCTTTTGTTTAATTAGGTCCCATTTATTTATTTTTATTTTAGTTGCATTTGCCTTTGGGGTCCTACTCATGAATTATTTGCCTAAGCCAATGTCCAGAATAGTTTTTCCTAGGTTATCTTCTATAATTTTTATAGTTTCATATCTTAGATTTACATCTTTGAACCATCTTGAGATGATTTTTTATAAGATAAGGGATAAGCATCCAGTTTCATTCTTCTACATGTGGTTATCCAGTTTTCCCAGCATTATTTATTAAATAAGGTGTCCTTTCCTCAACCTATGTTTCTCTATGCTTTGTCGAAGATCAGTTGGTTGTAAGTATTTGGCTTTATTTCTGGGTTCTCTATTCTGTTCCACTGGTCTATGTGCCTACTTTTATACCAGCACTATTTTTGTAACTACAGCCTTGTGGCATAATTTAACATCTGGTAATGTGATGCCTCCATATCTGTTTTTTTTGTTTGTGTTCTGCATAGGATTGCTTTGGCTATTCAGGTTCTTTTTCTGGTTTCATATGAATTTTAGACTTGTTTTTTCTAATTCTGTGAAAAATGATGTTGGTATTTTGATAGGAATTGCACTGAATCAGTGGATTGCTTTGGGTAGTATGGTCATTTTCATGATAATTGATTCTTCCAATCCATGAGCATGGGATGTGTTTCCATTTGCTTGTGTCATCTATGATTTCTATCAGCAGTGTTTTGTAGTTCTCCTTGTAGAGATCTTTTACCTCCTTGGTTAAATATATTCCTAGGTAATTTATTTTTTCCAGCTGTTGTGAAAAGGACTGAGTTCTTGATTTGATTCTCAGCATGGTCATTGTTGGTGTATAGCACTGCTACTGATTTGTGTGTATTGATTTTGTGACCTGAGACTATGGAATTCATTTATCAAATCCAGGAGACTTTTGGAGGAGTATTTAGGGTTTTCTAGGTATACAGTCATACTACTCATGAACAGCAATAGCTTGATGTCCTCTTTTTCAGTTTGGATGCCCTTTGTTTCTTATTCTTGCCTGACTGCTCTGGTTAGAACTTCCAGCACTATGCTGAATAGAAGTGGTTAAAGTGGCATGCTTGTCTTGTTCCAGTTCTCAAGGGGAATACTTTCAACTTTTCCCCATTTATTATGATGTTAGCTGTGAGTCTGTCATATATTATTTTATTAGTTTTAGGTAAAGTCCCTTTCATAGCTGTTTGTTGAGATTTTTTATACGGGGATGCTGGATTTTATGAAATGCTTTTTCTGCATCTATTCAGATGATCATATAGTTTTTCTTTTTAATTCCTTTTATCGGATGTATCCCATTTATCGACTTGTGTATTTTAAACCATGCCTGCATCCCTGGAATGAAACCTACTTGGTCATGGCGTATTATCTTTTTGATGTGCTGCTTGAATTAGCTAGTATTTTGTTGAGGATTTTTGCATCTATGTTCATCAGGGATATTGGTCTGTAGTTTTCTTTTTTTCTTACGTCTTTTCCTGGTTATGGTATCAGAGTGATACTGGCTTCATAGAATGAGTTAGGGAGGATCTCTCTTTCTTAATCTTTTGGAATAGTTTCAGTAGGATTGGTCCCAGTTCTCTGAATGTCTGGTAGGATTCAGTTGTGAATCCATCTGGCCCCGGGCTATTTTTTTTTCTTGGCAATTGTTTTGATTAGTGATTCAATCTCACTGCTTGTTCTTGGTCTGTTCGGGGTTTCTATTTCTTCCTGGCTTAATCTAGGAGTGTTTATGTTTCCTGGAGTTTATCCATTTCCTCTAGATTTTTTAGTTTGTGTGCATAGAGGTGTTCACAGTGGTCTCAAATGATCTTTTTTATTTCTGTGCGGTTGGTTGTAAAGTCTCCAGTTTCATTTCTAATTGAACTTTAACCTCTCCTGGTTAATCTAGCTAATCGTCTATCAACCTTGTTTATCTTTTTGAAAAACCAACTTTTTGTGTCATTGATCTTTGGTATTTTTGTTGTTGTTGTTGCTACTGTTTCAAATTCATTTACATCTGCTCTGATCTTTGTTATTTCCTTTCTTCTGCTAGCTTTGGGTTTAGTTTGTTCTTTCTCTAGCTCCTTGAGGTATGATGTTAGGTTGTCAATTTATCATCTTTCAGATTTTTTAATGTAAGCATTTAGCACTATAAATTTTCCTTTTAGTACTGCTTTTACCATATTCCAGAGACTTTGATAACGTGTCAATATTATCATTCATTTCAAAGAATTTTTAAAATTCCATCTTGATTTCATTGTTAACTCAAAAATCATCCAGGAGCAGATTGTTTAATTTCTATGTATTTGTATAGTTTTGAGGGTTACTTTTGGAGTTGATTTGTAGTTTTATTCCACTGTGGTCTGAGACGATACCTGATATAATTTCAATTTTTAAAAATTTATGGAGATTTGTTTTGTGGCCTATCATATGGTCTATTGTGGAGAATGTTCTATGTGCTGATTAAAAGAATGTATAATCTGCAGTTATTGGGTAGAATGTTTGGCAAATATTTGTCAGGTCCATTTGTTCTAGAGTGCACTTTAGGTCCATTATTTCTTTGTTGACTTTCTGTCTTGATGATCTGTCTAGTGTTGTCGGTGGACTGTTGCAGTCTCATACTATTATTATGTCATGTCTATCTCATGTCTTAGGTCTAATAGTAATTGTTTTATGAATCTGGGAGCTCCAGTGTTAAGTGTATATAAATTTAGGATTATAATATCTTCTTGTTGGATTGATCCTTTTATCATCACATAATGACCTTCTTTGTCTTTTTTTTACTGTTGTTGCTTTAAAATCTGTTTTACCTGATATAAGACTACCTAATCCTGCTCACTTTTGGTTTCCATTTGTATGGAATATCTTTTTCCACTCCTATACCTTGAGTTTATATGAATCTTTATGTATTAGGTGAGTCTCTTGAAGACAGTCTATATTTGGTTTGTGATTTTTAAAATCCATTCTGCCAATCTGTATCATTTAAGTGGAGAATTTAAGCAGTTTATATTCAATGTTAATATTGAGATGTGAGGTACTGTTCCAGTTATCCTGTTACTTGTTACCTAGATACTCTGGTTTCTTTATTGTTACTGTTTTATAGGCCCCATGAGTTTTATGCTTTCAAGAGGTTCTATTCTGGTTCATAATGGCCTTTTTGTTTTAAGGTTTAGAACTCCTTTTAGCATTTTCAATAGGGCTGATCTAGTAGTAACAAATTCTCTCAGCATTTGTTTGTCTGAAAATGGCTTTAATTCTCCTTCATTTATGAAACTTAGTTTTGTTCTGGATACAAAATTCTTGACTGACAGTTATTCTCTTTAAGAAGGCTAAAGATAGAACTCCAATCCCTTCTGGCTTAAAAGGTTTCTGCTGAGGAAATCTCTTAGTTTTTTAAGCAAACACAATGAAAGAAGACTGAAATGATAATTCAAAACCATGGATCCATTAACTTTAACATGAACAATACAAAGTAAATAAATGTTGTTCCTTACCTATAATTAGTTCTAGTGTTTGTTTCTATTTTAAAAGGACATATAGGCCTGGCACAGTGGCTCATACCTGTAATTCCAACACTTTGAGGGGCCAAGTCAGGAGGACTCCTTGAGTCCAGGAGTTTGTGGCCAGCCTGGGAAACATAGTGAGACCCCATCTCTACAAAAAATAAGAAATCAGCTAGGTGTTGGGGCACGTGTCTGTAGTACCAGCTGCTCTGCTTGAGAGGCTGAGGTGGAAGGATCACTTGACTGCAGGAGGTTGAGGTTGAGGTTGCAGTGAGCTATGATCAGGTCACTGCACTCAGCCTGGATGACAGAGTAAGACCTTGTCTCAAAAAAAAAAAAAAAAATATATATATATATATATATATCTTCTCATTCTCAAAGTTAGCCTTTGCACAACATTTTTTTTAATAAACATGGACATTGATTTTTACCTATTCTAACTTTCCAAAGTCACAGTTAAGGAAATTCACAAATTTAGGCATCTTATTACAAGAACACTGTTTCTTTTGTTTGTTTTAAATGGCTCTGATTCCCTCAGCACTGGCAAGGCTTATATTGCCATTCATAGATTGGCTTAAAAATAGACTAATGCCACAACATGGGTCACAAAGTATATAATTCTTGCTCCTTTTCTGTTGTAAGCATATACTATATACACTGAATACAGGCTTCCATTTTCTTCTGCTATTCCCCAGCACGGTTCTATAGATTGGTACAGCTTTGCTGTCTAGTGGTTCTCAAAGTGTGGTCCATGCATAAATATCTTTAGCATGACCTGGGAACTTGTTATAAATGCAAATTCTTGGGCTCTAAACCAGATATTCCAAATCAGATACTTTGGAGTTAGGGCCCAGGAATCTATATTTAATCCAAGTGATCCTGATGCACACTAACGTTTCAGAACCATTACTGTGAGTAAGGTCTCTGAGAACAACAAAGCATCACAACAACTACTCCTTTGGTCATGGAAAAGGTGATATAGTCTGAAAATTTTTATATTTTAAATTGTAAAATATTGAATACATTTTACATTGTAAAATACAAAATATACTTTTATGGTAAAATATATAACAGATATGCTCAGATTAAATAATTTTAAAGTGAACATCTGCAGTTATCATCAGCCACATCAAAAGCCCACCCTCAAAGCCCTCTATATATGCCTCCCAATCATGACCCTTTCTCCTCTTAGGGGAGACAACTACCTGACTTTGGAATAACCTTTTCTTTATAGTTTACCACCTACATATGAATTCTTGAAATATATGGTTGATTTTTGCCTATATTTGAACTTTATGTGATTAGAGTAATACAGCATATATGCTTCATGTCTTTCTTATTTTGCTCAAGTTCATTACTATGAAATTCATTCATTTTGTTGTGTTTCCTTCTATTTGATAGGGAAGGAAGAAAATACAACAATGTAAACAGAATCTCTGGATGGTAGGAGTAAGCGATTTTAAAATAGACATTTGTCTGTATTTCTAAATTTTTCTACTAAAATGAATTCCTGAGTAAAACTTAGCACTTCCCACCACTGTATCAAGTAATTTGAGGTGCATGTTTTGAATCACATTAACAGATTAAATAAAAATCTATGATGCAAAGCCAAACCTTGTTTCATTTATTAAACTTTCATTTCATATACGAAACTTCACATTCTGATTGAGCCCAATACTTAAATAAGATTTGGCTTAAAGATTTTCTGACCTCAAATTCAGGATATTCTGAAGAACAACTTTTAAAAACAGAGAAGAAAGTCTGTGGCACAGACCTGCAACCACAATTTCAAGAGTGATTTTTAAGGACACTAGAGTCATTTTAGTTCTTTCCAATCTGCTTAAATTGAAATCCTTAACATTATCCTAAGAGCCTACTCTACCTTTGATAACAAGGCTGTTCTTCAATAACCACCATGAAACTGCTCTGGTGAAATAACTGGGATGAGTAACTCACTTCCTATTTTGCACACATAGAAGTCACAGTACGTATGCTAAGTGTCAAAAGATACATGTAGTAGACTAAGTTGGTGATAGGTTAGAAAAGAACTAATAACTAAAATAAGTTAGAACTTTGAACCATAGGTTTTCTAGAGTAAGATGTGTGAACATATAGAAAGGCAAAGAAGGGTACCATTTATTAATCCATTCAAAAATCAATTACACTGACCATGTCCCTTCAATATTTTTCATGTCAACTCCTCCCATGTTTTAACTTACTATTTGGAAACCCAAGCTTTTCATAGACTTTTCTGAAAGATACTACCTTTTCTTTAGAAATTTTCCCTCTTTCTTCCTCCTAAGAATCAATTATAATTATGTTGCCAGAATTTCAGCATTTATAATCTGCCATGTAACTTGAATCATCTTTTAAAGTCTTATAAAATGAGATCATGCTACTTTGGGTTTTCATGTTTTAAAACATATCTTGATAAAGTAACATCATGTGTCCTGAATCCTGGATCACAGATTCATAAAGACTGGCCCAATTCCTGGGTAGAAGAAGAAAAAAAAAAGCCTGAAAAGCAGAATCACAGCATGGTAGCAGGAAACTCTTGTGTTCCTTTTGTCATTGTGCAATTACACAGTTGTTTAATCTGCAGAGGAAAGGGTTAGGAGGAGACATAGAAAACCAGTACCAGAGGATCCTCCAAAGCAGAGGAGTGGGCACATTCTATCTTTGCTACAAACTCTTTTTTAAGATATGTTTTCCTCGGGTCTAGATCATGTGTAGCTATGCTCAGCATTAGTTATCATGAGTTCCAAAATGGCATGGTCCTCTAACAGACAAGTGAATGAAAAACAGGCAAGAGGAGTGACACTGTCATCAAAATTCTGCGCAAAGCTTACATTAATGTTGTTCCTCCTAGAAGTATCTGTGCATACATAGAACCTACTGGGTCAAGAAATGAATATTCCAAAGGCAACGTATGTCAGGTTGCCTCAATAACATCATTCCCTGAATGGTGACTCTGAATCTTAAAATAGAAAAAAAAGTGAAAAATAGGAATTATCTAAATTTCTTTTATAAATGTTTACTGAAACAAAACACTGAAATTAATTATTATTCAAAATAAAAAACTGAAAATGTATAAAGAAATTTAAATAATTAAGCTTACAAGTGATACTTATTGTTTGTGGTATTTATAGTTCTGAAGTTATTAAAGCTTAAAATTGTGCTATGACTTTTGAGAAAACCCCATGTTACATTTTTGCCAGTGCTATTTCTTTCCATGAAACTGGGTTTCATTCCAATCTCACTAGAGAAAGATCAATCTAAGCACTGTCTAGCAACAGATCAAGATTTACTGTTATTTGCATTAAACAATTGCTGTAAAGAAGTAAATGTGCATTAGAGAAGCTACTTGTGTAAAGCAGAGTGTCCCAATTACTCACATTTTCCATTACTCCAAAAAATTCTCACCAACCTAAAATCCAGCACAGGGATCTGAGTTAAAAGAACAACTGAAAATCAAAAGGTGACTCTTCCCTAACCATCTCCTTGGTTGCTATTGACCTGCCATAGTGAACAAACTAGGAATCTTCAATCATGTATCAACTTTTACAAGGCTTGACTCTGATGATGGCAGATTACTAGAGGAAATGCAAGATGTTCCCTGCCCAAAATTTCTCATAAGTGGCTCTTGTACTGGGTGTTTATCAGGAAAACCCAGGGATTCTTTTAAAAATGCATATTCTTGGGCTCTACTCCAGATACACTGAAAAAAGATTCTAAAATTAGGGTCCATGAATAAGAATTTTAAACAGTCTCCCCAAGTGGTTCTGTTGCACACTAAAGTTTGAGAAGCACTATCTAGCATCTTAGTGTCACAATACTACTGGTTCAGGTTCTAGTCTCACATCCCAACCACGTGAAGGACTTAAGATGCCTTATACCACCTGAGGTAGAATGATACATTGGTGGTCCAGTGAACCATAATTCCTGGTATTCATGCACTTGTAGAGTCTCCTCCTATACTGACTCTGGACCTGGCCATGTGACTTTCTTTAGCTGTGATGCAAACAGAGACATGATGAGCACTTATCCATTGAGGATTATCTTGTAATGTTACTCTTAGAAGCCAGAAACCATCTGGTAAAGAAGCTCAGGCTATACTACTGAATGATGACAGGCCACATGGAAAGAGTCTTTTGAGAATGAGATTCAGTCTTGTACACTCCAGCTCCAGTACCGCTTCCAGATGAATGAAGCCACATGAATGACTTAAGGCATAGCACAGAATCATCAATTGATAACCCACAGAACTGTGAAAAATAATACATCATTTTTTTCCCTTTTTCTTTTTAGCCTCTATTTCTTAATGATGAGATAAATCATTGTTTTTAAGAAACTAAGTTTTAGACTGGATATCTAGGGGTAGGGCTAAGATGGTAGACTGGAAGTAATTCATGTGTGCCACTCCCATGGGGAGAAAACAAAAGTGCTAGTGAACACGGGTTCTGCAGGCTGATCATCTGAGAAACCATGATGAGATACATCAAGGCAGCAGGGGAACACAGAGAACAAAGAGGGGCAAAGCTGGGCACCAGTCTGTCTGGGCTCAGTGCAGAGCCAGGAGAACCTTTTCAACACGGGAAAGGGTGAGTGAGTGACAGCCCCCAGGGGGACTCATCCTTACCACAGGGACCCATGCAAGACTGAGAAGGAGAGAAATCAACCTGGCCTTCCCACAATTCCCCAACATACTTCTAGATTGAGGCAGAGAGCTACTCAGATGTTTTGCGGAGGCAACTCCCATGTCCCTCCAGGAAGCACACAGATAGTAGACTAGGGCAACTTGGTTAGGATAGGGCTTGTCACTCAACTGCAGCCTCAGTCTGAGAGAGCCCCTTGGACCAGAATAACCAACACAAGAAATGCAGACACAAAGGCAGTAATAACTGGGGCCTCCTGCAAGACCCAGGAGCAGACTAGAATTGAAGCCAGACAACCAAACCCATCTTATACCACAATCAAACCCCCAAGGGCATCAAATAAAAAAAAAAGAAAAACAATCCATCCAGAAGACAGCAACTTCAAAAACTGAAGGAATATCAGCCCACACAAATGAGAAAGAACCAGTAGAAGAACTCTTACAATAGAAAAAGCTGAAGTGCCTTCTTTCTTCCAAACAACCACACTAGCTCTCCAGTAAAGGGTTCTTAACTGGGCTGAGATGGCTGAAATGACAGAAATAGAATTCAGAATGTGGATAGGAATGAAGATCATCAAGATTCAGAAGAATGTTGAAACCCAATCCACGGAAGCTAAGAATCACAATAAAACAATACAAGAGATGAAGGTCAAAATAGCTCATATAGAAAATAATACAACCAATCTGATAGAGCTGAAAAACACACTACAAGAATCTCATAATGCAACCACAAATATTAACAGCAGAATAGACCAAGTGGAGAAAAGAATCTCAGAGATTGAAGACTGGCTTTCTGAAATAATACAGTCAGACAGGAAGAAAACAGAACAAAAAGGAATGAATAAAACCTCTGAGAAATATGGAATTATGTAAAAGACCAAATCTATGACTCTCTGGCATACCCGAAAGAAATGGAAAGAAAGAAAACAAGTTGAAAAACATATTTCAGGATATCATCCATGAGAATTTCCTCAACCTAGCTAGAGAGGCCAACACTCAAAGTCAGGAAATGTGGAGAACCACCACAAGATACTTCAAGATCACCCCCAAGACACATAATCATCAAATTTTCCAAGGTCAAAATGAAAGAAAAAATGTTAAAAAGCAGCTAGAGAGAAAGGACAGGTCACCTAAAAAGAGAAGCCCATCAGAATAACAGTGTACCTATCGGCAGAAACTCTACAAGCCAGAAGAGACTGAGGGCCTATATTCAACATTCTTTAAGAAAAGGAATTCCAACCAAAAATTTCATATCCAGTCAAACTAAGCTTCAAAAGCAAAGGAAAAATAAGATCCTTTCAGACAAGAAAATGCCGAGGGAATTCATTAATGCTAGACCTGCCTTACAAGAGCTCCTGAGAGGAGCACTAGATATGGAAAGGGAAGACCATTACCAGCCACTACAAAACACACTTAAGTACACAGACAAGTGATAATATGAAGCAACCACCCAAAGAAGTCTGCATAATTACCAGCTAAGAACACAACGACAGGATCAAATTCACACATATCAATACTAATCTTGAATATAAATGGGCTAAATGCCCCAACTAAAAGGCACAGAGTAGCAAGTCGGATAAAGATGCAAGATACATGGTATGCTGTCTTCAGGTGACCCATCTCACATGCAATGGCACCCACAGGCTCAAAACAGAAATAGAGACAAATCTACCAAGCAAACGGAAAACAGAAAAAAGCAGGAGTTGCAAGCCTAATTTCAGACCAAACAATCTTTAAGCCAAATAGATGTTTAAAAGCCAGAGAATGGCATTACATAATGGTAAAGGGTCCAATTCAACAATTCTTAAATCCTAAAAATTTAGGATTCAACTATCCTAAATCTATATGCACCCAATACAGGTGCACCCAGACTCATAAAACAAGTTCTTAGAGACCTATGAAGAGACTTAGATTCATACACAATAATAGTGGGAGACACCAACACCCTACTGACAGTATTAGATCATCGAGGCAGAAAATTAGTTTCAGGATCTGAACTAAACCCTTGACCAAATGGATCTAATAGACATCTACAGAACTCATCACCCTAAGAAGACAGAATATATATTCTTTTCATTACCACATGTACTAGTCCATACTCATGCTGCTAATAAAGACATACCTGAGACCGGGTAATTTATAAAGGAAAGAAGTTTAATTGACCCACAGTTCAGCATGGCTGGGAAGGCCTCAGGAAACTTACAATCATGGCAGAAGGGGAAGCAAACACGTCCTTCTTCACATGGCGGCAACAAAGAGAAGTGCAGAGTAAAAGGGGGAAAAGCCCCTTACAAAACCATCAGATCTCATGAGAAGTCACTCACTATCATGAGAAAACAGCAGTGTGGGGGTAACTGCTACCAAGATTCAAATACCTCCTACCAGGTCCCTCCCATGACATGTCAGAATTATAGGAACCACAATTCAAGATGAGAGTTGGCTGGGGACACAGCCAAACCATATCACCACATGATACATACTCTAAAATCAACCATGGAATCAGACATAAGACAACCCTCAGCAAACTCAAGAAAACTGAAATCATAACCAACCATACTCTTCTGTGCAATTAAAACAGAAACCAAGGCCATGAAAATTGCTCAAAGCCATACAATTGCATGGAAATTAAACAACCTGCTCCTGAATGACTCATAGGTAAATAATGAAATCAAGGCAGAAATCAAGAAGTTCTTTGAAACGAATGAGAACAAAGACACAACAAATTGGTATCTCTGGGGCACAGCTAAGGCAGTGTTAAGAGGGAAATTATAGCACTAAACACCCACATCAAAAAGTTGGAAAGATCTCAAATTAACAATCAAACATCACAACTAGTAGAACTTGAGAACCAAGAATAAACCGACTCCAAAGCTAGCAGAAGACAAGAAATAACCAAAATCAAAGCTAAAGTGGAGGAGACAGAGACAAAAAATCATACAAAAGGTCAATGAATCCAGGAGTTGTTTTTTTTTTTTAAAAAAAAGATAAATTGACAGCTAGACTAATAAAGAAAAAAGATACAAATAAACACAATCAGAAATGACAAAGGAGACACTACCACTGACCCCACAGAAATACAAAGAACCATCAGAGACTACTATGAACACCATTATGCACATAAGCTAGAAAATCTAAAATAAATGAGTAATTCCTGGACACATACATCCTCCCAACACTGAACCAAGAAGAAATTGAATCCTCAAACAGACCAATAATGACCTCTGAAACTGAATCAGTAAAAGCCTATCAATCAAAAAAGAGGCCCAGGACCAGATGGATGCATAGCCATATTCTACCAGATGTACAAAGAAGAGCTAGGATCACTCCTACAGAAGCTATTCCAAAAAATTGAGGAGGAGGGAATCCATTCTATGAGGCCATCATCATCCTGATACCAAACTCTGACAGAGACACAACAAAAAAAGAAAACTTCAGGCCAATGTCCTTGATGTACATCTATATAAAAATTTTCAACAAAATACTAGCAAGCCAAATCCAGCAGCACATCAAAAAGCTGATCCACCATGATCAAGTAGGCTTTATCCCTGGGATACAAGGTTAGTTCAACATACACAAATCAATAAATGTGACTCATCACATAAACAGAACTAAAGACAGAAACCACAGATGCAGAAAAAGCCTTTGATAAAATTCAGCATCCCCTCATGTTAAAAACCCTCAAATAAACTAGGCATTGAAGGAACATACTTCAAAATAATAATAGTCATCAATGACAAACCCACAGTCAACATCATGATGAATGAGCAAAAGCTGAAAGCATTCTCCTTGAAAACCAGAACAAGACAAGGATGCCCTCTATCACCAAATCTATTGAACATAGTATTGGAAGTCCTGGCCAGAGCAATCAGACAAGAGAAAGATAAAAGGCATCCAAATAGAGAGAAAGGAAGTCAACCTATCCCTGTTTGAAGATGACATGATTCTGTCTTTAAAAAACCCCATTAGTCTCTGCCCAAAAGCTTCTTGAGATGATAAGCAACTTCAGCAAAGTTTCAGGATACAATATCAATTTATAAAAATCAGGGCCAGGTGCGGTGGCTCATACCCGTAATCCCAGGACTTTGGGAGGCCGAGACGGGTGGATCACTTGAGATCAGGAGTTCGAAACCAGCCTGGCCAACATAGTGAAACTCTGTCTCTACTAATAATATAAAAATTAGCTGAGCATGGTGGTGCGTGCCTGTAATCCCAGCTACTCGGGAGGCTGAGGCACAAGAATCACTTGAACCTGGGAGGTGGAAGTTGCCGTGAGCCGAGATCATGCCACTGCACTCCAGCCTGGGTGACAAAGTGAAACTGTGTCTCAACAAACAAACAAACAAACAAACAAAAACAATTTATAAAAATAAGTAGCATTCTTATACAGCACCCAAGCTGAGAGCCAAATCGGTAATACAATCCCATTTACAACTGCCACAAAAAGAGTAAAATATCTAGGAATACAGCTAACCAAGGAGGTTAAAGATCTCTATAATGAAAATTACAAAACACTGCTCAAAGAAATCAGAGATAACACAAACAAATGTAAGAACATTCCATGCTCTTAGATGGGAAGAATCAATATCATTAAAATGGTCATACTGCCTAAAGCAATTTACAGATTCAATGCTATTCCTTTCCATGTACCAGTGACATTCTTCACAAACTGGAAAAAAACTATTTTAATGTTCATATTGAACCAAAAAAGAGGCTGAATTGCCAAGGGAACCCTAAGCAAAAAGATCAAAGCTGGAGGAATCATATCGTCCAACTTCACACTATAGTACAAGGCTATAGTAACCAAAAACAACATGGTACTGGTAGAAAAACAGACACACGACCAATGGAGCAGGATAGAGAGCCCAGATATAAAGCCACACATCTACAACCATCTGATCTTTGACAAAGCTGACAAAAACAAGCAATGGGGAAAAGACTCCCTATTCAATAAATGATTCTGGGATAAAGGGCTAGCTATATGCAGAAGACTAAAACTGGACCCCTTCCTTACACCATATACAAAAATCAACTCAAGATGGATGAAAGACCTAAATGTAAAATCTAAAACTATAAAAACCCTAAAAGACAACCTAGGAAATATCATTCTGGACATAGGAACTGGCAAAGATTTCATGAGAAAAATGCCAAAAGCAATTGCAACAGAAGCAAAAATTGATAAATCAAAAATAAGCTAAAGAGCTTTTGCATAGCAAAAGAAACTATGAACAGAGTAAACAGACAACCTACAGAATGAGAGAAAATATTTGCTAACTATATGTCTGACAGAGGTCTAATATCCAGAATCTATGAGGAACTTAAACAAATTTACAAGAAAAAAATAAAAACAACCCCATAACACAGTGGGCAAAGGACACGAACAATTTTCAAAAGAAGACACACATGTAGCCAACAACCATGAAAAAAAGCTCAATATCACTGATCATTAGAGAACTGCAAATCAAAACCACAGTGAGATATCATCTCACACCAGTCAGAATGGCTATTACTAAAAAGTCAAAAAATAACAGATGCTGGTTAGGTGGTGGAGAAAAACGAACACTTATATACCTGTTGGGGGAAGTGTAAATTAGTTCAGCTATTGTGGAAGACAGTGTGGCGATTCCTCAAAGACCTAAAGACAGAAATACCATTTGACACAGCAATCCCATTACTGGGTACATACCAAGAGGAATGTAAATCATTCTACCATAAACACATGCATGCAAATGTTCATTGAAGCACTATTCACAATAGTAAAGACATGATAGCAACCTAAATGCCCATCACTGGTAGATTGGATAAAGAAAACATGGTACATATACACCATGGAATACTCTGCAGCCATTAAAAAAGAAATGAGATCATGTCCTTTACAGGAACACGAATGGAACTGGAGGCCATTATCCTTAACAAACTAATGAAGGAACAGAAAACCAAATACCACATGTTCTCACTTACAAGTGGCAGCTAAATAATGAAAAGACATGGACAGAAGTTGAAAAACAGACCCTGAGGCCTTCTTAAGGGTGGAGGATGGGAGAAGGGATAGGTTTGGAAGAAAAAAGAATACCTACAGAGTACTATGCTTGGTACTGGGGTGACGAAATAATCTGTTAACTAAACCCCCGAGTCAAGAGTTTACCTACATAACAAAACTGCACACGTACCCCTAAACCTAAAATAAAAGGTAAAATATTTTTAAGAGTTAAATTAAATTTAAAAAATATTTTAGGATAGTTTGTTATACAGCAATAATAACTAAATTTCACTATTTGTAAATGATTTTTCTTAAGCTTAATACATACTTACCTCTTCAGGGCCATTAAATGCAATCCTTCCTCAAAATTAGGATTCTTTTGTAGGGACTAACAGAACTCTTGAGATTCCTTCTAAATCAATAAATCATCAGTTTTATTTAAAGTCCCTAAAACTTACAGATCCATAGGATATTTTCACTGCCTATAATTTTATGTTTCAAAAATGTATGCTAAGCTCTGTGCATTCAAAGTCAGGGTCCTAACATGTAGTTCAGTGTACTTGGTGCAATTGATAAAATTCCATCCAACTGTTTACTTTTTCAGATAGAACAGAAAACATTCACAAAACTCCAAAACGGTGACATTCTAAGCAAAACTGGGCCCAGTTCTGGAATTTTTGTTAAAACTGAATTAAATATACAATGTTTAGCTCTCTTTATACCAAAAAATGTCATGCCTCTTTCACAGTATCCTAGAGGATGAACTGCATGAAGGGAATCAAATATGAAAAAACTGAGCACTTAACTGATTCAATCGGCCCAAATTTAGGAGGTTGTATGCATCTACCAGGGCTCTTGGCTTACGCAGCACCAAAGCTACCATTACGGTGGATAGTAAAACTCTGAAAGGGGCTCTGAGTAAGAACAACCCAATTTCTAAAAGTTAGGACATGATAAATAAGACCTAGTGCCTACCAGTCCCATTTTAATTCTTATACCAGAGCCAATTCTGATGTTAAATTTACAAATTGGTCAATATTCTAATAAATAATTTGCTTCCTAGTAAATTAAATACAGACAACCATAAAATATCTAAACTTTCTTTGAAACATTCTCCATGAAAAGAGAATTAATTTTTACAACCAAAACACATCAAGGTACAGAATACAATTTATTTTTTTCTCTATCCAATTGATTTTTTTCTCTCGCTCTCTCTTTTTAATATAGACAGGGTCTTGCTATGCCAGCCTGGCTGATTTCAAACCCCTGGCCTCAAGCAAACCTCCTACCTTGGCCTCCTAGAGTACTGGGATTGCTGGCATGAGCCACCATGCCTGGCCAAAATATTCTTTTCTAAGAATTTTCTAGCTCTAGAGGAGTGAATTGAACAATGAGAACTCATGGACACAGGAAGGGGAACATCACACTCCAGGGACTGTTGTGGGGTGGGGGGAGGGGGGTGGGACAGCATTAGGAGATATACCTAATGCTAAATGACGAGTTAATGGGTGCAGCAAACCAACATGGCACATGGATACATATGTAACAGACCTGCACATTGTGCACATGTACCCTAAAACCTAAAGCATAATAATAATAATAATAATAAAGAATTTTCTACACAGTTTCACACAATAATAGAATATCTGGGTTTAAATGCTCAGATAAAACTTTTACACAATCAACTCATTTTCCTGATTAAACTTCAAAAAGGACTGTGTTATAAACAATGCAGTAAAATTGGTTAATGCATAAATCTGTTACAAGGAAAATTTCTAACAAAATTTCAGGGTTCTACTACTCAATAAAAAGGCTAAATTGTTTTGCCATTACAAGTATAAAAGCCACTCTCCTAGATATGGCTACCTCCTCTTGCCCAGTGTCAACCATAATAGGCAATCAAAAAATAGCCACTGAATCAACCAGATGTAAGCAATAAACCTACTTCATGCACTTAAATCAGACCTAGGCTTTAACTGGGGAAAAAAATTAAAGCACTTTATTCCTTTAATGATGGCAACATTTTTCTCCCTGTAGATGATGAATGTAAATGTTGGATTTTTGTTAGCATTATAAAACTATTACTTTGTTACAAGACAGTCATTCAACTTTGCTTAAAAATTAAAAGATAATGATATTAGTGGCAGCAGTAGTAGTAGTAGTAATAGAGTAGTAATCATAATACTAAAAATGTGTAACACTTATACAGCACTAAACTACGTGCTGGGAACTGTCTAGAGCACCTTCCATACACTAATGCACTTAATCCTTAGTTACCCCATGAAAAATGTATAGAATTATTCTCATTTTAGAAATAAGGAAACAAGGTAGAAAGAGATGAAGTAATTAATCCAATATCCCATGGCTAGTAAGTGGCAGAGCCAGAATTCAAACCTAAACAGCCTGATTTCAGAGTAAAAGTAATTTATTTTATTGATGGAATTAATAACTACCTATAAATAATACTGAGAACATAATAAACACATTGCATAATTTTTAAAGTAAAAAGAACACAAGAACATTCACCTTGTTTTTCTTCCCTTTTAAAACCTGAGTCCCAAAATGACAATATATTTTAATCTGCATATCTAAAAAGACCACAAACGCCTCAAATGTACCTTATTTTTCCCACTATTTATCTCACAGACCAAGAACTCTTTATGTTCTAGCTCTCTTAGAAATGAGAATTGAAACCACTGCATCCACATAGATTAACTATAGGTCTATGAACTAAGGCCACCTACATACACATGACTACTACTTGTGCCAAGAAGTTTCTTGCCCAGAAAGATAAGGCAGCAAATCAGTAAATAACTTCATTGTTGGCTTCAGGAACTTCCCAAAAATCCATTTACCCCCAACAGTAGAGTACTCAAACAGTCCCGTTTCACAGTATTCCCTCTACTGCTCAAACAACTCATTTATCAAACAACTGTGTATTTACAAGACTTGGTTAAGATCCTTAGCCCACTGTTGCAACAAACCTTCAACTATTATTATATCATGAACGTTGTCCAGTCTCAATCAGACGACTGCACTGAAAGCTCTTAAACGTCTCAAGGTTTTGCAATGTCTGCCCCTGAACTCTCCCTTGCAGAGTCTACTAAGGCTCCATCAAGGTTGTGCTTGCCCTTTATTGTATTAAGCAATAAACTTAGCTTTGCTTCATCAACAGGATATTCTGGCCTTTTTTTGGGAAGTCAGCAGTCAACAGAAGGGACAATCCTATTCCATTTCAGCTGCTCTCTTATCAGCAACTCCTTTTTTAAAATAAAAATCTTTAAAAATAAAAATAAAAATCTTTCATGCCTATACTAGATTACAGGTAAAATTAAATATATTAATACCAGGAGATGGGATTATTACAGAAACAGATAAACATAAACCAGCAAGTGAAAGGGGGCCATGTGAACCTAATAATAAATTCAATATGAGACTTCAAACTATATTTCATTAAAATGACAGTTTAATCTGAATTGGATTAATTACATACTTCAAAATGGTCTTAAATTATTCCAAAAATACAGGTTTAGAAATAAAACAAAAAAAAAGCCTTGGGTTGCCAAAGTTTATTCTGCCATCTGAGTAGATTTTTACAAAAATTTCTTTTGCCTTAATTAAGTTATATGACCTAATGTTACATATCAAATATAAATATATAAAATATAATCTATCAATAGCTCTAAAAACCATAAAATCCTGTATAGACAGAAAATAATATATTAAAATTATTAATAGTTATTTTGATATCAACTTTCACTTACATACATTATTTTTTGGTTTTAGTTACATGTGCAATTATTTTTATTCTTGAACTTTTATTTTAACTTCTGGGGTACATGTGCACGATGTGCAAGTTTGTTACATAGGTAAATGTGTGCCATGGTGGTTTGCTGCACATATCAACTCATTATCTAGGTATTAACCCCAGCATCCATCAGCTATTCTTTCTGATGGTCTCCCCCCACCACCCCCCATGACAGGCCGAAGTGTGTGTTGTTCCCCGACCATGTGTCCATGTATTCCTATCGTTCAGCTGCCCCTTGTAAGTGAAAACATGCAGTGTTTGGTTTTCTGTTCCTGAGTTAGTTTGCTGAGGATAATGGCTTCCAGCTCCATCCATGTCCCTGCAAAGGATATGATCTTGTTCTTTTTATGGCTACATAGTATTCTATCATGTATATGTACCACATTTTCTATATCCAGTCTATCATTGATGGGCATTTGGGTTGATTCCCTGTCTTTGCTATTGTGAACCGTGCTGCAATGAACATACACGTGCATGTATTTTTATAATAGAATGATTTACATTCCTTTGGGTACATACCCAGTAATGGGATTGCTGGGTCAAATGGTATTTCTGCCTCTAGATCTTTGAGGAATCACCACACTGTCATCCACAATGAAGGAACTAATTTTACACTCCAGTAACAGTGTAAAAGTGTTCCTTTTTCTCCACAGCCTCACCAGCAATGGTTGTTTCTTGACTTTTCAATGATCACCATTCTGACTGGTGTGAGATGGTATCTCATTGTGGTTTTGACTTGCATTTCTCTAATGATCAGTGATGTTGAGCTTTTTTAAAAATTATTATACTTTAAGTTCTAAGTTACATGTACAGAATGTGCAGTTTTGTTACATAGGTATACACGTGCCCTGCTGGTTTGCTGCACCCATCAACCTATCACCTATATTAGGTATTTCTCCTAATGTCATCCCTCCCCTAGCCTCCCACCCCCTGACAGGCCCCAGTGTGTGATGTTCCCCTCCCTGTGTGCATGTGTTTTCATTGTTCAACTCAGACTGATGAGTGAGAATATGCAGTGTTTAGTTTTCTGATCTTGTGATAGTTTGCTGAGAATGACAGTTTCCAGCTTCATCCATGTCCATGCAAAGGACATGAACTCATCATTTTTTATGGCTGCATAGTATTCCATGGCGTATATGCACCACATTTTCTTAATTCAGTCTATCATTGATGGGCATTTGGCTTGGTTCCAAATCTTTGCTATTGTGAATAGTGCTGCATTAACATATGTGTGAATCTGTCTTTACAGCAGAATGATTTATAACCCTTTGGGTATATGCCTAGTAATGGGATTGCTGGGTCAAATGGTATTTCCAATTCTAGATCTTTGAGGAATCACCACACTGTCTTCCACAATGGTTGAACTAATTTAGACTCCCACCAACAGTGTAAAAGCATTCCTACTTTTCCACAACCTCTCCAGCATCTGTCATGTCCTGACTTTTTAATAATCGCCATTCTAACTGGCATGAGATAGTATCTCATTGTAATTTTGATTTGCATTTCTCTAATGACCAGGGATGAACAGCATTTTTTCATATGTCTGTTGGCTGCATAAATGTCTTCTTTTGAGAAGTGTCTGTTCATATCCTTTGCCCATTTTTTGATGGGGTTGTTTGTTTTTTTCTTGTAAGTTTGTTTACATTTTTTGTAGATTCTAGATATTAGCCCTTTGTCAGATGGATAGGTTGCAAAAATTTTCTCCTATTCTGTAGGTTGCCTGTTCACTCTGATGATAGTTTCTTTTGCTGTGCAGAAACTCTTTAGTTTAATTAGATCCCACTTGTCAATTATGGCTTTTGTTGCCATTGCTTTTGGTGTTTTAGACATGAAGTCTTTGCCCATTCCTACGTCCTGAATGGTATTGTCAAGGATTTCTTCTAAGATTTTTATGGTCCTAGGTCTTATTTAAGTCTTTGATCCATCTTGAGTTGATTTTTGTAAAAGGCATAAGGAAGGGGTCCAGTTTCAGTTTTCTGCATATGGCTAGCCAGTTTTCCCAACACCATTTATTAAATAGGGAATCTTTTCCCCATTGCTTGTGTGTGTCAGGTTTGTCAAAGATCAGATGGTTGTAGCTGCATGGTGTTATTTCTGAGGCCTACATTATGTTCCATCGGTCTATATATCTGTTTTGGTATCAGTACCATGCTGTTTTGGTTACTGTAGCCTTGTAGTATAGTTAGAAGTCAGGTAGCATAATGCCTCCAGCTTTGTTCTTCATGCCCAAGATTGTCTTGGCTATGTGGGCTCTTTTTTGGTTCCATATGAAGTTTAAAGTAGTTTTTTCCAATTCTGTGAAGAAAGTCAATGGTAGCTTGATGGGGATAGCATTGAATCTATAAATTACTTTGAGCAGTATGGCCATTTTCATGATACTGATTCTTCCTATCCATGAGCATGGAATGTTTTTCATTTGTTTGTGTCTTCTCTTATTTCCTTGAGTGGTGGTTTGTAGTTCTCCTTGAAGAGGTCCTTCATATCCCTTGTAAGTTGTATTCCTGGTATTTTATTCTCTTAGTAGCAACTGTGAATGGGAGTTGACACACAATTTGGCTCTCTGTCTGTTATTGGTGTATAAGAATGCATGTAATTTTTGCACACTGATTTTGTATCCTGAGACTTTGCTGAAGTTGCTTATCAGCATAAGGAGGTTTTGGGCTAAGACAATAATGTCATCTGTAAACAGAGACAATTTGACTTCCTCTCTTCCTATCTGAATACCCTTTATTGCTTTCTCTTGCCTTATTGCCCTGGCCAGAACGTCCAATACTATGTTGAACAGGAGTGGTGAGAGAGGGCATCCTTGTCTTGTGCCAGTTTTCAAAGGGAATGCTTTAAGTTTTTGCCCATTCAGTATGATATTGGCTGTGGGTTTGTCATAAACAGCTCTTATCATTTTGAGATATGTTCCATCAATACCTAGTTTATTGGGAGTTTTTAGCATGAAGGGGTGCTGAATTTTATTGAAGGCCTTTTCTGCATCTATTGAGGTAAGCATGCGTTTTTGTCATTAGTTTTGTTTATGTAATGAATTATGTTTATTGATTTGTGTATGTTGAAACAGCCTTGCATTCCAGCGATGAAGCCACTTGATTGTGGTGGATAAGATTTTTGATGTGCTGCTGGATTCGGTTTGCCAGTATTTTATTGCAGATTTTCGCATAGATGTTCATCAGGGATATTGGCCTGAAATTTTCTTTTTTTGTTGTGTCTCTTCCAGGTTTTGATATCAGGATGATGCTGGCCTCATAAAATGAGTTAGGAAGGATTCCCTCTTTTTCTATTGTTTGGAACAGTTTCAGAAGGAATGGCAACAGCTCCTCTTTGTACCTCTGGTAGAATTTGGCTGTGAATCTGTCTGGTCCTGGACTTTTTTTGGTTGGTAGGCTATTAATTATTGCCTCAATTTCAGAACCTGTTATTGGTCTGTTCAGGGGTTCTACTTTTTCCTGGCTTAGACTTGGGAGGTTGTATGTGTCCAGGAATTTATCCATTTCTTCTAGATTTTCTAGTTTATTTGCATAGAGGTGTTTAAAATATTCTCTGATGGTAGTTTGTGTTTCTACTGGATCAGTGGTGATATCCTCTATATCATTTTTTATTGCATCTATTTGATTCTTCTCTCTTTTCTTCTTTATTAGTCTGGCTAGCAGTCTATCTATTTTGTTGATTTTTTCAAAAAACAGCTCCTGGATTCATTGATTTTTTGAAGGGTTTTTTTGTCTCTATCTCCTTCAGTTCTACTCTGATCTTAGTTATTTCATGTCTTCTGCTAGCTTTTGAATTTGTTTGCTGTTGCTTCTCTAGTTCTTTTAATTTTGATGTTAGGGTGTCAATTTTAGATCTTTCCTGCTTTCTCTTGTGGGCATTTAGTGCTATAATTTTCCATCTAAACACTACTTTAAATGTGTCCCAGAGATTCTGGTACGATGTATCTTCGTTCTCATTGATTTCAAAGAACATCTTTATTTCTGCCTTCATTTTATTATTTATCCAGTAGTCATTCAGGAGCAGGTTGTTCAGTTTCCATGTATTTTCTGCAGTTTTGAGTGAGTTTATTAATCCTGAGTTCTAATTTGATTGCACTGTGGTCTGAGAGACTGTTTGTTATAATTTCCATTCTTTTCCACTTGGTCAGGAGGGTTTTACTTCCAATTATGTGGTCAATTTTAGAATAAGTGTAATGAGGTGCTGAGAAGAATGTATATTCTGTTGATTTGAGGTGGAGAGTTCTGTGGAGGTCTATTAGGTCTTCTTGGTTCAGAGCTGAGTTCAAGTCCTGAATATCCTTGTTATTTTTCTATCTTGTTGATCTGTCTAATATTGACAGTGGGGTGTTAAATTCTTCCACTATTATTGTGTGGGAGTCTAAGTCACTTTGTAGGCCCCTAAGCATGTGCTTTATGAATCTGGGTGCTCTTGTATTGGGTGCATATATATTTAGGATAGTTAGTACTTCTTGCTGCATTGTTCCCTTTACCATTATTAATGCCCTTCTTTGTCTCTTTTGATCTTTGTTGGTTTAAAGTCTGTTTTATCAGAGATTCGGATTACAACTCCTGCTTTTTTTGCTTTCCATTTGCTTGGTAAATATTTCTCCATCCCTTTACTTTGAGACTATGTGTGTCTTTGCAAGTGAGATGGGTCTCCTGAATACAGCACACTGATGGGTCTTGACTCTTTATCCAATTTGCCAGTCTGTGTCTTTTAACTGGGACATTTAGCTTATTTACATTTAAGGTTAATACTGTTATTTGCGTATTTGATCCTGTCATTATGATGTTAGCTGGTTGTTTTGCCCATGCAGTTCCTTCATAGTGTCGATGTTCTTTACAATTTGGCATGTTTTTGCAGTGGCTGGTACCGGTTGTTCCTTTTCATGTTTAGTGCTTCTTTCAGGAGCTCTTGTAAGGCAGGTCTGGTGGTGACAAAATCCCTCAGCATTTGCTTGTCTGTAAAGGATTTTATTTCTCCTTCATTTATGAAGCTTAGTTTGTCTGGATATGAAATTCTGGGTTGAAAATTCTTTTCTTTAAGAATGTTGAATATTGGCCCCCACTCTCTTCTGGCTTGTAAGGTTTCTGCAAAGATATCTGCTGTTAGTCTGATGGGCTTCCCTTTGTGGGTAACCTAACCTTTCTCTCTGGCTGCCCTTAACATTTTTTTGTTCATTTCAACCCTGGTGAATCTAATGATTATGTGTCTTGGGGTTGCTCTTCTCGAGGAGTATCTTTGTGGTGTTCTCTGTATTTCCTGAATTTGAATGTTGGTCTGTCTTGCTAGTTTGGGGACGTTCTCCTGGATAACATCCTGAAGAGTGTTTTCCAACTTGGTCCCATTCTCCGTCACTTTCAGGTACACCAATCAAACGCAGATTTGTCTTTTCACATAATCCCATATTTCTTGGAGGCTTTGTTCATTTCTTTTTATTCTTTTTTTCTCTAATCTGGTCTTCTCTTTGTATTTCATTAAGTTGATCTTCAGTCACTGACATCCTTTCTTCCACTTGATCGATTTGAGTACTGATACTTGTGTATACTTCACAAAGTTCTTGTGCTGTGTTTTTCAGCTCCATCAGGTCATTCATGTTCTTCTCTGCATTGGTTATTCTAGTTAGCAATTCAACTTGAGCTTTTTTTCATGTGTTTGTTGGGTGCATGAATGTCTTCTTTCGCGAAGGGTCTGTCCATGTCCTTTGCCCACTTTTTAATGAGGTTGTTTTTTCTTGTAAATTTAAGTCCCTTATAGATTCCAGATATTAAACCTTTGTGAGATGGATAGATTGCAAAAATTTTCTCTCATTCTGTAGGTTGTCTGTTCACTCTGATGATAGTTCACTTTGCTGTACAGAAGCTCTTTAGTTTAATAGATCCAATCTGGCAATTTTTGTTTTCGTTGCAATTGCTTTTCACGTTTTGTTCATGAAATTGTTGCCCATGCCTATGTCCTGAATGGTATTGACTAGATTTTCTACTAGGGTTTTTATAGTTTTGGGTTTTACATTTAAGTCTTTAATTCATCTTGAGTTAATTTTTGTATACGGTGTAAGGAAGGGGTCTCGTTTCAATTTTCTCCATGTGGCTACCAGTTCTCCCAGCTATATATGCAATTATTAAGGTATACAACTAGTATTTATTCTAGTACCACTTTATTTTATTTCAGTCTCCTTGCAACATATTTTTCCCTGAAAAGGATTAGATCAGATAAATTGAACAAAACATTTTAGGGTGTCAAGTATAAGCTTTTTAAAAAGTTGATGCCTATAAACAAGAACTTTTTCAAAATGTGAGTGTACTATGTGCGTGCATGTATATATACATAAATATACATGGGTGTATGTATGTGCATGTATGTGTGTACAGGTTGAATATTTCTTACAGAAATGCTTGTGACAAGCAGTGTTTTGGATTTAAATTTTTTTTGGATTTTGAAATATCTGTAGATACGTATTTGTGGAGCATCCCTAATTCAAAAATCCAATAAACATAAACCAGTGGTTGAAAATGCTACGATGACCATTTCATCTGAGCTTCATGTCTGTGCTCAACAAGTTTTGGAGTTTGGAGTAATTTGGGTTTCAGATTTTTGGATTAGGGATACCACATCTGTGTAGACACTCACATACACACACACAATCTCTCCAGCTAAGAAAAATGAGTGAAGCACAAAATCCCAGGATTTTTTCCATAAATTTTCAACACCAGCCATTTCAAATATTACTATCACTTCCTATGGAATTGTTACGAATCATGTGCCATATGACTTTTTTGTGGCTATTGCTGTTGGGGCAATAAAGTATAGAGGGAACAGAACGGAGGTTAAAAACAAACAAACAAACAGGGTTTGCATCCTCGATTTCCATTCCAAATTAGGAGAAACAACTTAATCTCATGGAACCTTGGCTTGCCCATCTGGAAAAGAGCAACAAATTTACCCACTTGCTGTGAAGATTAAAGATAATGTATAAGGAACCAGTCTGCTACTTGTTCCTTATACATACTTGCTGTGAAGATTAAAGATAATGTATAAGGAACCCGTCTGCTACCTGGCACATAGTGGTATATTCTCCATAAGTGTCTGTTACCCATGCTGCATGTTAGTTCCTTATAATCATGGTCCTAAGGATTTACAATATACTAAAATACTTCCTAAATAATTAAGTAAGTATTAATTATGCAGCAAGATCTTTAAGGTTCATATCCTTCCAACAAGTAATTCTATTTCTAGGAAACTAGCCAGAGGAAAAGATTAGAGATATCATCAAATACTTATGTATAAAGATATTCTTCAAAGTTTTAATTTTAATATCAAAACACTGAAAACAACCTAAGTATCCAAATACCAAATACCATACTAAATCTATACAATTGCTGTTAAATATTAAAGAATCTATTAAAATATTAATGAGGACTTGGCAGCCAGAATGCTCACAAAAATTATATTTAAACAACAGCCTATAGACCTACATCTCAACCATTACATTCATGTGTAGCACTGTACACATATGCACATACAAATGCAGAAAAAAATGATTTGGAGGAAATCCATCAAAACATTAACAATGACTATCTTCAGGTGATGGGAATTCAGTAATTTTTTACTTCATTTTTAATGCTTTTTTATTTCCAATTTTCTACTATATACATGAATTACTTGGATACTTAGGAGACATAAAATTTTAAAATCCATTCACTTCTGTATAGTATTTAGTATATTCTAGTTTTTTAAGGGTGATCTTTTTAACCATACTCCATCTTACTTCCAAAAAGATTTGAGATACCTAACAAAAATATATATACCAGACTAAAATGAATAAAATAAAGAAATTGAGACAAAAATAAGAAAAGAACTTGCAAACTCTTTCTCTCTATATATGTATATATGCAAACATGTATATACATACATATGTCAAAGAACTGTTTCAGATACAAAGAACTGAAGGAAATTTCTCCAGCCTTCTCAGGAAGGGTATACTGGAGGTATGGCAGACGTTGTTTTAATTTGTACAACAGGAGTGCTATTGGCTGGGCACAGGGGCTCATGCCTGTAATCCCAGCACTTTGGGAGGCTGAGGTGGGTGGATCATCTGAGGTCAGGAGTTTGAGACCAGCCTGACCAATATGGTGAAACCCTGTCTCTACTGAAAATACAAAAATTAGCTGGGCATGGTGGCATGTGCCTGTAGTCCCAGCTACTTGGGAGGCTGAGGTTGCAGTAACCTGAGATCATGCCACTGCACTCCAGCTTGGACAACAGAACTAGACCCTGTCTCAAAAAAAAAAAAAAAGTGCTATTTCAGTAAATTAAGTGAATCACAGTTTGTGATTAGAAAGAGAGGAGGCAGACTAAAAGTCAATTAACCAAGATCTATAACAGTATGACTGAGCCTGAGCATGATCAGCAACTCAAAGAACACCTCCTAAAAATGCACAAAGAAAAAGACAAATAGAGATTTAGACAGATGTTCCCTTATATTTTGTCACCTTTATTCAAGTGCCTTCAAAGAAAAAAAAATGGAAATACTAAAAGTATACTTTAATTTCTATACATAAAGTACATCAAGAAAATAAACATTGCTCTCCTATTAACAAAATGTGTTGAATATAGTTTATTCAACATAGCACTTACCTTCACTGACAGCATGAGGTTTAACAATGCAACAGGTACAATTGGTAAATTTAGCAGTGTTTGCCGGCCCACAACCTCCACTTGAAGGAAAAAACAACTCCATTTCCTAAAGACAGAGAGAAATGATTTTGACAAATGTGATCTCTTATGTTGAACTTACAAGATATTTCTGTGGGGGAGGAGAATCATGCAATTACTTTTAGAGTTTCATTGTATAAAATTTTTGTTTCAGATTTTCTAAAAATGAGTTTTACAAAGACACACTGATTAAATTAACCCTGTTTCAAGACTTAGAACCAGAAGAGCATATAAAGAAGTATCAATCGAAGCAATGAGAATACGTGTCATTTTGTTCCAGGAATATAGTGGACAAAGATTTAATAAATTTTGAATATTGGAAATACCAATATAAAGTTCTTATTCTCCCCAAAGCATTAGTTAATTAGACACAAATTTAATTTTAAATTTTTCATTAAAATATGTAAAATAAAATTTAAAACTAGGAAATTTTATAGGAACAGAGATTAATATCAGGAATCTGAGAACTACAGCTACTTAAAACTAACTATAGGCCTAGTATAAAATAAAATCAAATGAACCATGTTTTATAAACAGATTCAGGCTGTGTTATTCACTTTGCATGTGGTTCACTAAATGACAACACAATTTGAACTAGCCACAAAGATGGTCACACTAATCAGTTCTTTTAATTACTTAGATGCTTTCCTGTCTCTAAGCTTTCACTGCTATTATTTCTACCATTCCCTATAAAACCCTCTGACTCAAGCTCCAAAGAATCTTACCAATGTGTAAAGAGCCACCTCAAATACCACTTACCACTAGGAGGCATTTCCTGATGCTTCCTTCCAGCAACCTTTGCTCCCCCAAAGTTATGGTTATTTGGGTACTTACCTTCCATCAAATCATAAATTTGAAAAAAAGGGAACTAAGTTGTATAGCTCTGTAGGACCCATAGCACCTAAAACAATGTCTGGCTCAATGCAAATAGCCCTTGGTATACACAAGGGATTGGTACTGAAATCCCTGTGTGTACTCAAATCCATGCATGCTCAAGTCCTGCAGTCAGCCCTGTGGAACCTGCTTATAGGAAAAGTCAGATCTCTGTAGATGTGAGTTTCACATCCTGCAAATACTGTATTTTCAATCCTTCTGTTGAAAAAAAATCCACATATAAGTAGACTTGTGCAGTTCAAACCTGTGTTGTTTATGGGTCAACTGTATTTATTTTTCATTAAATTTAAAATGAAAAGATTACAGAATGTGTTAATATGCCACATTGATGAGGATTTTTTTAAACACAAGGACGATGAGGAATTATTCAAATAGTAGTGTATACACTTGAGCATTTCCAGCGGTAAGACACTAGAATAAAAAGTGTTCTATTCCTAAGATATCAAGTGCCTTTCTATCATATTGCTGCCATTATTTATTATTCTTTTTAGTCAATAACAACAGCAACTACCCCTTTTAGTCCTATACCAGATGCTTTGATTGCATGGTCCGAGAGAACCTTTATGGTACAGATGAAAATTCAAATACCTACAGGGACCTGGCAGATGATCAATGAAGCAATGAAGTAGAAGTGGTGTGACAAGAGAATATGATAGAGTAGCAAACTAGAAAGGGCATGCCCTTTCGAGAGTTCCCATTGGTCTGTTCCCTTCACAACAAAATTCAAAAGAAATGTCTTTCTTTTCCATTTCCATTTTTATTTCTCTCCTACAGTCTCTTTTAAACCCATAACCAATTAGGTTTTCATTCCACCAAAGCTGCTCATTAAAATCCCTTACTACCTCCATGTTGCTAAGTCCACTGGCTAATTACTCTCAGCCCTCACCTTACCTGACCAAACAGTATTTGACACAGTTTGTCACATCCTACACTCTGGAATGCTTTCATTACTTGCCTTTCTTCCTACCTCACTGGCTACTCCCTCTCAGTCTCCTTCGATGGTTTTCTCCTATCTAGCTGACCTCTATGTGTTGGAGAGCGCCAGGGCTCAGTCCATCTTCATTACTTGTTCACTAGCAGTTTCTCAATGAATATTTGGGAATGACTGAAATTCAGCAGCTAATAAATTCTGCATGTGCTAAACAAAATAAATATATCCACAGTGTACAAATGAGAAAAATGAGACTCAGAAAGCTTAAGTAACAAGCCCGTACAAGTTAGCAAGTGGCAAAGCCAGGATTCAAATCCAAGTGACTGTAGCTCCAAAAACCATGTACTTTTTCTATTATCTGTCTTTCCAAAGTAAAAAGCAGTGCTAAATTGTTCTATCTCTAGTATAACAAATTATTTAACAATTAATTGACCAATTATTTTTGTCTCAACTTTCCTTTGATTTCTTTTCTCGCTCAATTTTTAAAAATAAAAATGCCAGCTTTCCAAGTACCCAGATTTTCAAGTACCATATTTACCTATGCTGAATAAATATTTATTTATAAAGCATAAAGATTTTACATAAATATATCTTCTTAGTGAAACGTGAATATGAGCGCTTTTACTAGGTCATTGTTATGGCAATTAATTCAAAGTCTTTATAAAACAAAGTCACAAAAATAATATCCATGCTCCTTTGGGATTTGAGGGGCTAAAATATTCTGTATAAAGATCCTGTTCTTCCAAAGATTCCTGCTATTACTCTTGGCCTTTTACATTTTCCTAAATTCTCTAGTAGGAAAGAATAAATATTTACAGCTTTACAAAAAATTAAAAATTCAGACTGAATTTGAAAGCTTTAGGTATAAAATTTTTTAATTTTTCAAACAAATTATAAAATATATAGTTGTACTGCTTCATAAATTTTCACCATGATAGGATTTCCTGGTAATTTCACTAAAGCATTTGTAATTCATCTATACTAATAATTTTATGATGATAATAAAAGTATGGCTAAATGGTGGCCAGTTAAAAGTTTCTCCAAAACTTTTTACTTGTAATAGTAATTTAAAATGAATATCATTTCTGTAAATGTCCCAAATTAAAACAGTATAGATCAGTGGAACAGAACAGAGGCCTCAGAAGTAACGGCACACGTCTCCAACCATCTGATCTTTGACAAACCTGACAAAAACAAGCAATGGTGAAAGGATTCCCTATTGAATAAATGGTATTGGGAAAACTGGCTAGCCATATGCAGAAAACATTAACTGGACCCCTTCCTTTCATCTTATACAAAAATTAACTAAAGATGGATAAAGACGTAAACGTAAGACCTAAAACCATAAAAACTCTAGAAGAAAACCTCAGCAATACCATTCAGGATATAGGCATAGTCAAAGACTTCATGACTAAAAGACCAAAAGCAATGGCAACAAAAGCCAAAATTGACAAATGTGACCTAATTAAACTAAAAAGCTTCTGCATAGCAAAAGAGAAATTATCATCAGAGTGAACAGGCAACCTATAGAACGGGAGAAAATTTTTGTAATCTATTCATCTGACAAAGGGCCACTATCCAGAATCTACAGGGAACTTAAACACATTTACAAGAAAAAAACAAACAGCCCCATCAAAAAGTGGGCAAAGTATATGAACAGACACTTCTCAAAAGAAGACATTCATGCAGCCAACATAAGAAAAAAAGCTCATCCCTGGTCATTAGAGAAATGCAAATCAAAACTACAGTGAGATACCATCTCATGCCAGTTAGAATGATGATCATTAAAAAATCAGGAAACAACAGATGCTGGAGAGGATGTGGAGAAATAGAAACGTTTTTACACTGTTGGTGAGAGTGTAAATTAGTTCAACCTTTGTGGAAGACAGTGTGGTAATTCCTCAAGGATCTAGAACCAGAAATACCATTTGACCCAGCAATCCCATTTCTGGATATACACCCAAAGGATTATAAACCATTCTATTGTAAAGACACATGCACACATATGTTTATTGCAGCACTATTCACAATAGCAAAGACTTGGAACCAACCCAAATGCCCATCAGTGATAGACTAGATAAAGAAAATGTGGCACATACACAGCATAGAATATTATGCAGCCATAAAAATGGATGAGTTCATGTCCTTTGCATGGACACGGATGAAGTTGGAAACCATCATTCTCAGCAAACTAACACAGGAAGAGAAAACCAAACCCTGTATGTTCTCACTCATAAGTGGGAGTTGAACAATGAGAACACAAGGAGGGGAATATCACACACTGTGGCATGTTGGGGGGTGGCGGGCTAGGGGAGGGATAGCATTGGGAGAAATACCTAATGTAGATGATGGGTTGATGGATGCAGCAAACCACCATGGCACGTGTATACCTACATAATAAACCTGCACATTATGCACATGTATCCCAGAACTTAAAGTATAATAATAATAATAATAATAATAACAAAAAGAAATAGACACAGCCACTTCAACCTTTGGCAACCACAACTCTGATCAATCAGCAGACATCAACATCAAAGTAAGATCAGCAAAAAGATTATGACTCGCTGAAGGCTCAGATGATTGTTAGCATGCATTTTTTAGCAATGAAGTATTTTTAATTGATATATTCATAGTTTTTTTAGACATAATGCTATTGCATTTAGTAGCCTACAGTATAAACATGACTTTTATATACCAGGAAACCAAAAAATTCATGGGACTCCCTATATAGCCATATTCACTCCACTGTGGTGGTCTGAACCAAATCTACATTATCTCTGAGGTATGCTTATAGATGAATAGAACAGAACAAATCGCTGAAACTGACCCAGATATACATATTCAATACATTTTCAACAAAGGTGCAAAAGCAATTAATTAAAGAAATAAGGTCTTTTCAGCATAATGCTGGAAGAATATATGTCTAAAGAATAACAAATTGTGATCATACCTTGCACCATACATAAAAATTAACTCAAAATGCATCACAGAGTTAAGTATAAAAACTAAAACTATAAAACTTCTAGATGCAAATAAAGAATGAAATATTGGTGACCTTAGGTGTGGGAACAGTTTGTTAGACTTGAAACCTAAAGCACAATACATTAAAGAACAACTGATACTGGACTTCATCAGAAGTAAAAATTGCTCATCCAAAGATATTGTTAAAGAGAATGAAAATGCAAACCACATACCATGAGAAAATACTTGCAAATCATATCTCTGGATAAAGAATCTGTATGCATAATATAAAGAACTCTGAGCTGAGTGTTAAAAGACAAACAAAAATTACCTGGGCAAAGGCAGAATTGGAATTCCAAGGCAAAGGGGTAGAATGAGTAAAAGCAACAGAGTAAGAATCCCACAGTATATAGAAAGTTAGGCAGGATATAAGGCTGGAGGAGGGGCTGGGAGACAGATCACTGGAACACTTTGGAAACCATGTCAAGGAGCTTGAACTTGATTCTGGGAATAATGGAGTACTTTAAAATATTTTTAATAGTCATGAGATTGATGGATTAATATTTTTAGATAACTCATTCTGAAGCCTATGTGGATGATATATTTGAGGTAGAAAAGCATATTCCAGGACTCTTGCAGCAGCCCAGGTCAGAACTAGAAGAGCGATGGTAGGAATAGAGAGAAAGGCAATAATTCAAGAAAATATTCAGAAGGAAAAACCTACAAGATCTTTTGCTGATTCTATTGGGGGATAAACAGGGCAGAAGAAAGAATACTAGCTCCCAAATTTCTTTCCTAGAGATGTACAGAATACACAAGGAATGCTTTGGTAAATTATAATCAGCGCAGGCTGGGCATGGTGGCTTATGCCTGTAATCCCAGCATTTTGGGAGGCCAAGAAGGAGGATCACTTGAGACCAGGAGTTTGAGACCAGACTGGGCAACATAACAAGACCCTGTCTTTAGAAAAAACAAAAAAAATAGCTGGACATGGTGGTACATGCCTGCAGTCCTAGCTACTTGGGAGGCTGAGGCAAGTGGATGGCTTGAGCCCATGAGTTCAAAGTTATAGAGAACTATTATCACACCAACCACTGTACTCCAGCTTGGGCAGCAGAGTGAGACTGTCTCAAAAAAAAAAAAAAAAATTGTAGTCAGTTCAGTTTTAAGTGCATTATTTCTATATAAGTCTGAAACTCTAAGGAGAATCCTAGATAGAAACTTAAGAAGTTAATTTACATTTTTCCATATAAAATTATCTCACACAATTTATTGACTAATCAATCTATCCCTTGTCCACTGATTTATAATGGCACCAACTTCTCATTATATGTGGGTCATCTCTTGAGCACTCTAGACTGTTACACTGATATACCTACCTACTCCCATGCTAATACCACAGTTTTTCCTACTAAAGCTTTATAAAAAGTCATGATATCCCTTAAAATAAGTCTCACCCTATCATCACCACATCTTTTTCTCCCTCTTCAAAACTGTCTTAACTGTTTTGGGCCCTTGGCTGTTTCATAAGTTTGTTAAACTTCATGGAAATCTGTGCTAAGATTTTGAATGAAATTACACAATTTATAGATCAACTTGGAAAGAACTGATATCTTCAGGATACTGACTCATCCCATTCATAAACATGGCATATATCTTCATTTATTTATGTCTTATCGTCTACAATAAATATTTATAATTTTCTCCATAAAGATCTCCCACATCTTTTGTTCAATTTATTCTAGGTATCATAGACTTTTTTTTAACCATATGAATGGAAATCTCTTCTAAAATTACATTTTCTAACTGGTTATTTCAAGTGTATCAAGACTACTATTGATTTTTGTATATTAATATTACATCCAGTACAAATTACAGATACAGGTTTGGGGAGCACCATGCAAGTAAAATATTAATAATAAAAGATAACATCCATTCATTAAATACTATGTTCTAGGTACTATACTAAGCACTGAAATAATTTCATTGAATCCTCAAAGACCACTATAATGCAGGTTCAATCATTATCTTATTTTACAGACTAGGAAACTGAAAATTACAGCAAGAAAAGCAGTAAACCAAGAAAAGAAGCCCGCACAATACCAGCGTCTGAAAGGACAAGTGAAGGAAGAAAAACCAATTAGTAAGACACAAGTCATGGTCTCCAAAGACAATATTTTCAGGAATGATGAAAATAACGCTAAATTTTAACAACTGCTCACAAATGAGTAGTCAAAGATAGCTGAGGAATAAAAATAGTGAGTATAAGTCTACGTTTTGGTAAAATCTGGAAAGCTGGAATGAAAAATTAGACAATAACTAATAGGAACTCAAGGTAAAGAGGCTGTTTGGCACTGCATAAGTTTGGGGCTGTGATGTTTTTCAATTTTTTAAGACCTATGGTCTTTGCTTCTTCACATAAGCTCTATTTTCCAGCTACAATATTTTTCCTTAATTCCTAGAGCCACCTAACATAATGTCAACAACACTCACTCTTCCCCAGACAAGGGTAAAAATATATATATACCCTAACGGGTTCATATCTCAAATAATAGGATATTTCAGGGACAAATAGCAGAAAGAGGTTAAAAAATTAAATGCACAAAATGTAAACAATATGTTTAAGACATTTCTTTAGGTGAAATGGCAATGGTAGCTGCTTTGGATTGGATGTTTGTTCCTTCCAAATCTCATGTTGAAATCTGATCCCCGGTGTTGGAGACGGGGCCTAATGGGAGGTTTGGATAGTAGCGGTAAATCCCATGAATAGATTAATGCCCTCCCTCCAAGTTGAGCGAATTTTCCCTCTATTAGTTCCCCTGAAAGCTAGTTGTTAAAAATAGCCTGACACCTCTCCTGGTGGCTTGCTTCTTCTCTTACCATGTGATCTGTGCACACGCAGGCTCCCTTTTACCTTCCACCATGAGTGGAAGCTGCCTGAGACCCTCATGAGATGCGGATGCCCAATCTTGATGTCCCAGCCATCAGGACTATGAGCCAAATAAACCTTTTTCCTTTATAAATGACCCAGCCTCAGGTATTCCTTCACAGCAACACAAAATGGACTAAAACAATAGCTAACTTAACAAAAGTTGCTCCACTACAAGATATACTAAAATCTAACAAGTATATTTATGCTCAAATTTATTAAATGACCTAGTAGAAATAAAACAGAAATGGATGGCATAAGGTGGTAACAGGGTGAAATAGGCAGGAAATATCAGTAAACACGGTAGTGACTTTCGGTTCAGCCTCAATTATTTCCTTCATTAATTAGATATGTTTATTATTTTTATAATGCTTTAAAATATGATTGGAAATTTAACTATACAAAACAATACCACATTTACAGTAAATGTCTACTACTAAGATATGGTCAAAGACTCTAATTGCTCTCTTGCAGGTATCTTTAACTTCCTTAACACTTTCGTCACATTTGTTTCACAAAACCACAGCCATGGTTAAAGCCAGCTCTCCACCTACTCCTTACCTTCAGCCATGCAGTTGAACAGGCTGGAGAACCATACTCATAATTCATGGCCATGAGCACTAGATGGGCCATTAATTCAGTATAGCAATCACACACCACATTTCCCTCATCTATTCCTTTTCCAGATGACCATTTCGCATATTCTTCTCTCCCTTCAGACCAACCAATACCTTATCCTTCATCCTCACTTTCAGCTGTTTTGATCTTGCTTCCTACTTAAGAATCAGCATCTGTGTTCACATATTCTCCCTTCCCATCTGTTGCTATAGACGAGTACCTGAGATGCACACCTGCCTAATCTCTCCACCTGGGTTCTAATTTCCATTTCCTTTTGCCTAATTAATGAAATTGCTCCAACAAGTCTCCCTCTTTTTCCTACATCATCATTTTTTTACCTAATACCTCTCCTCTTAAAAAAAAATTGATCCTGCTTTTCTTGACAGCTACCACCTCATCTCTTTGCAGGAAAACTCCTCAAAAAAACTCCTCAAAAAAAAAAAGTTGTCTATATTCACTAACTCCAATTCCGGTCCCACAACTTTCTTTTAAGTCTACTCCACACAGGGTTTTGCCTCCACCTCCCCATCAACATTCACCTTACAGAGTTCACCAATGATATCCACATTGCAAAATTTAACAATCCATTCTCAGTCCTCTTCTTACTTGCCTTATTTGACACCACTGGTCATTCTCTCATTTTGGAATATTTGATTCACTTGGCCTCTAGGACATAATTATCTCTCAGTTTGTCCTCTTACCTCTCTGGTGGCTCCTCCTCAACCTCCTTTGCTGCCTTCTTCTCCTTGACCTTTTATCAAGATGTAGCTTCATCTTTGGTGCTCTTTATTTCTCTATCTATACCTTCTCCTTGGTAATCTCAACCAGTCTCCCGGCTTTAAATACCATTTATGTGCTGATAACTCTAAGCTGTCATACTAATTTTTTTCATTCATCAGTCTAATTGGAAAACTAACAAACAGGTTAAGTTTATAAATGTCCAAAACATAACTCCTGATTGTCCATTCATTCTGACTCTAGCCACAGTTTTCCTCATTTTAGTTTATGTAAATTCTATCCTTCTGTTAATCAGGCTAAGAACTCTGGAGTAATCCTTGGTATCTTTTTCTCATACTCTACATTCAATCTAGCAGAAAATCTTGTTTAGTTGACCTTCAACTGTTAATATATATTTTAAAATATATTTGTATACTTCTTTCATTATTACCACCTGGGTCCAAGCCATCATCTCTCTGGGTTATTCCAACAGATTCCTGATTAGGCTCCCTGTTGCTGTTTTTGCCCTCTATAGTCATTCTTTTTTTTTTTTCCCCCAAGATGGAGTCTCATTCTGTCACCCAGGCTAGAGCACAGTGGCATCATCTCAGTTCACTGCAACCTCCACCTCCCTGGTTCAAGCAATTCTCCTACCTCAGCCTCTGGAGTAGCTGGGATTACAGGTGGGTGCCACCACACCCAGCTAATTTTTGTATTTTTAGTAGAAACAGGGTTTTACCATGTTGGCCAGGCTGGTCTCAAACTCCTGGCCTCAAATGATCTGCCCACCTCAGCCTCCCAAAGTGCTGGGATTACAGGCATGAGCCACCACTCCCGGCCTCTATAGTCATTCTTAATGCAACAGCCAGAATGATCCTTTTAAATGGCAAGTGGAACATATCAGTCCTTTGCTCAAAACCCTAAAATGGCTCTCTATTTTTTCAGAGAAAAATCTAAAAGTACTACTACGGCCTATAAGACCATATAATCTTTCCCCTAATTACCTCTGTAACCTCATCACCCTCTTCCTCCCTCTCTCACTCCTATCCAACCACGCTGTCCTCTTTGCTGTTAGTTGACTATTCCAGACAGAAATATGCTATTCAAGGAATAGTGAGATGGTTAGTGTGCCTGGAACACAATGATTAAGATAGAGATTGATCAAAGATACAGTTAGAGATAGATATGGGCCAGACTAGATAGAGCATTGGAGGCTACAATAAAGACTTTAGATTTTATTCTAGAAGAGACAGAAATTCACTGAAGGGTTTTCAGCAGGTGAATATTAATCTGATTTGTCTTTAAAAGATCACTGGGCATAGTTGATTTTACTTGGGCAAGGTAAAATTTTCATTAATTGAGTGTAAGAAAAGAGGAAAAAAGAATTTGGAGGCTATTGTAGCAGTTCTGGCAAAATATAATAGTGATTTAGACCACAATGATCAGATTCAGGGTTTATTTTGAAAGAGCTGAAGGGACTTGCTGATGAAATGGTAAGAAAAAGAAAGAAATCAATTATAAAACTGTCTAATGTTGTTTCATTGCAAACACGACCAGATTAAAAACTACCTTAATTGAAGTGAGACACTTCTCATGATACTAAAAATAAACTTATACTTCATTAATTCAACCTCAGCATAAATCCAATATAATACTTTATTTATATGGATTTAAAAATAAGGAGTAGAGAAACTTTCATAAACACTAGCTATGTATAGGAAAATAATAGGACGTTAAGCTTGAAAGCACAGTGTTAGGTCTGAATCAAAAGGTAATATCTCAAATTATATCTTCTTTTTAATATCTACTAGCCATAAACTGGTATTCTTACATGAATTCAATAATTCAAACATTTAGGAGCCTCAGTAACTTAAGTCTTTGGAACAAGAAACAGGATGAGAAGAGTTTTAATTGGAGAAAACGTACGCTGATCATGATCACGTTATCAGTTCACAAAGGAGATATACTGAAACACTGTTTGATACTAAGCAAAATGTCAAAGGTTTTCTCTAAGTCACCAGTGATAGAAATGCTTTACTTTGATATAAAACATTTAACAGAACTAGAAGAGAATTAAAATATTTTTAAAACATCTTACTCTGGCCGCAGAAGCAAAAGAATCAGGGCCATGCGCTGCATTTCTTATGCCATCTGTTCCAAAGAGGGCTCTAATGCTTTCAGAAGCATCTGTGCGTGCCACTCCAGAGTTTGCAGGTCCCAGCAGTCTTTTCCATTCACATATAGCATCATCTCTTAAAATCTCCATGGCAATAATAGGACCAGTTGTAATAAACTGGATCAGCTCACTACAAAACAGATAGAAGATTAGTTTGCTTCTTTTTTCTGTCAACTAGGTATCTGTCTTAACGATAGGATATATTTAAATTGGATTATTTCAACATAGACATGAATATTATAATTTTAGAACCATTGAGCATAGTAATTTTACATGGGCAGGAGAAATTTTTCATAAATTGAGTGTCTTGCAGTGGCTCAATTCACTTCGAATCACTAGTAATGTCAAATTACTGTTACCAGAAAAATCACTGTTCTGTTGAATTAAGACTATTTCATGATTTAAAATGCATATTGTTACCTATGCTTTTCCCAGTGCTCTAACAGGTACAGAGGATTTTCCTTTTTATTTACATGTGTTTACCATTGCAGTCAAGTACAATTTCACAATATATAAATTGATGACAGGGATGGACGCCTTGTAACATATTTTTAGTAAGAATTTATTTATTTTTGTGTAAAACTATTAGAATTCAAAGACAGACAAAGAACTCTCTCAATCAATAAACACCGAGTTGGTTTGGTGATAAAAAAAAAAAAATCCCCAGCAGGCTTCAAGAAATATCCTTTTATTAGTGTAAAAACTACTCTGGGTTATTTCTGTATTAAATTATTAAAGTGTACGCATAAGTTCTTGATTAAAAATCCAGCACTGAGTCACAGTCCCGCAAGGTATAAAAAACAATACTTCATTTTATTTTCTACTTTTATATGTGTACAGGATGCAATGACAAGTTTAACTATGAAATAAGTGACATCCTCCCTCTGACTGTATTAAGCAGGGACATAGTACTTTTTAGAGTAAGCCCATGGTTTTCTCTCATCCAAAGTAGAGAGAAGAGATCCTCCTGGAGAAAGGAGCATGGTGTGACGCGGTCTTTTGTGCCCACTAACTTATGACTATTTTTTACACACTTCCTTCCACCCTGCATGTTATATGTCAACGCCCCTCAGTACTTCCTTTTTAAAACACTCCCATTCATTTTGAAGAATATTTCTAAGAAATAGCATGTGCAAAAAAGTATTCTTATCCTCTATCCTAAGAGGTCTATAATACCTCCTCATACATTTTCTGCCAGACCTTTGCTGCCAAAACAAACAAAACCCCCAAGACCAACCATTAGATTTTAAAAAACCCAAATCAAAGGCGCAAACCATGTTTATTCACTCAATAAGCATTTAATAATTGCCTGTAACATATCAGCATCTGTGCCACAAAAAAAGATCCCCTCTTCAAGACACTTACAATCTAACTCCCTTTAATACAAAATTCTCAAAACACAATCGAATAAGCCTGTGAATATGGCATGTAACAATATAGGGAATGATGTGCCTGATTATAGATACTGCTTCATGAAAATCTAATTACTTCACCTAGTCTTTTGTTACATCATTCTCATTAACAGGCAACTAGTTAACTCATTCCTTTAATAAAATTTACTGCATGCAAATCACATATAAATCATTAGACTAGGAGTTGTAATTCAACGCTATAAACATATACAAAGTTTATACCAAAAGATAATTTCCACCAATTTTCTAGAAAAGTGTATATAGCTATTCTAACAAGGCTTAGGAATATTTTATAATGCTTGATTTGAAATAATCTATGGCACAATAATTTTCTTATATAAAACTGTTTTTAAAAACCCACTACTCAGTGCAGGATATCAAATAACATGTCTACTGTGGCCATTTAGTTTGGCTGATATAACATTCTTTCTTATTAGAAGTGTAAACACTCTTTGGCAACAGTAATAGTAATATGAGCATGCAAAATATTCACTTAAATTTAATTACATGTCAAATATTTAGAATATATAAAGTGTAACATACATTATCTGTTCTATGTCAAGGAACAAAATATATATCAAACTATTTAGTTAAAACAGAAAGGTTCCAAGAACATTGCTTTATGTATCCAAGACTACCAAAATAGTTTAAAAGTACAACAGGCTACAGTAACCAAAACATCATGGTACTGGTACAAAAACAGACACATAGATCACTGGAACATAATAGAGAACCCAGAAATAAAGCCACACATCTACAGCCATCTGAACTTTGACAAAGTCAACAAAAATAAGCAATGGGGAAAGGATTCTCTATTCAATAAATGGTGCTGGGATACCTGTCTAGCCATAAGCAGAAGAAAGAAACTGGCCCCTTAACTTTAACCATATACAAAACTTTACTCAAGATGGATTAAAGATTTAAAAGTAAGACCTCAAACTATAAGAATCCTAGAAGAAAACCTAGGAAACACCATTCTGGACATTGGCCTGGGGAAAGAATTTATGACTAAGTCCTCAAAAGTCATGGCAACAAAAACAAAAATTGACGAGTGGGACTAAAGAGCTTCTGCACAGAAAGCTTCTGCACTAGCAACAGAGTAAAAAGACAGTCTACAGAATGGGAGAAAATATTCACAAACTCTGCATTCAACAAAGGACTAATATGCAGAATCTGTAACGACCTTAAATAATCAAACAAGCATGAAACAACCCCACTAAAAAAAGAGCAAAAGACATAAATACACACTTCTCAAAAGAACATACACAAGCAGCCAGTAAGCATATGAAAAAACGCTCAGTATCACTAATCATCAGAGAAATGCAAATCAAAACCACAATGAGATACCATTTCACACCAGTCAGAATGGCTATTATTAAAAAGTCAAAAAATAACATGCTGGCAAGACTGTAGAGAAAAGAGAATGCTTATACACTGTTGGTGGGAATATTAATTACTCCAGCCATTGTGGAAAGCAGTGTGGATATTTCTCAAAGAACTTAAAACAGAGCTACCATTTAACCTAGCAATTCCATTACTGGGTATATACCCAAAGGAAAAGAAATTCTGCCAAAAAGACATGCCCTCATACACTCATTGCTGTGCTATTCACAATAGCAAATACATGGAAACAACTCAAGTGCCCATCAGTGGTAGATTGGATAAAGAAACCGTGATATATATATATATATATATATATATATATATATCTAACAGAATTCTACACAGCCATAAAAAACATAAAAAAAAAATCATGTCCTTGGCAATAATATGGACACAGTTGGAGGCCATAATCCTAAGCAAATTAATCCACTAACAGAAAACCAAATGCTGTATGTTCTCACTTACAAGTAGGAGCTAAACATTAAACACGCATTGACACAAATATGGGGATAATAGACACTGTGGACTACTAGAGGAGAGAAGGCAGGTGGTTTGAAAAACTACCTATTGGGTACTATACTCACTACCTGGATGATGGGATCCATACTCCAAACCTCAGCATCACACAATATTCCCATGTAACAAATCTGTATGTGTACCCCCTGTATCTAAAATAGAAGTTGAATTTTTTTTTTTTTAAAAAGTCAAAAAACAACAGATGCTGGCAAGTCTGTAGAGAAAGGGAACACTTATACACTGCTGATGTAAATGCAAATTAGTACCTCAACCACTGTAGAAAACAGTTTGGAGTTTTTTCAAAGGACTTAGAACTACCATTTGAACCTTAAATCCCGTTACTGCTATATATCCAAAAGAAAACAAATCTTTCTACCAAAAAGATACATGAACTTGCCTCTTCATTGCAGCACTATACACAATAGCAAAGACATGGAATCAACCCAGGCGCCCATCAGTGGTGAACTGGTTAAAAAAAATGTGGTACATATATACCATGGAATACCATGCCGCAATAAAAAAGAATGAAATCATGGCCTCTGCAACAAAATGAATGGAGATGGAGGCCATTATCCTAAGCAAATTAACGCAGAACAGAAAGCCAAATACCACATGTTCTTACTTATAAGTGGGAACTAAATAATGGCTACTCATGGACAATAATATCTATTGACGGCAACAACAGACACTGGGGACTACTAGAGTGGGAGAAAGGGAAGGGAGCAAGGGTTGAAAAACTAACTATTGGGTATTATGCTCAGTACCTGGGTAATGGGATCAACTGTACCCCAAACCTCAGCATCACACAATATACCCAGGTAACAAACCTGCACATGTGCCCCCTGAATCTAAAGTAAAAGTTGACATAAAAAATAAAAATTAAAAAAATTAAAAGCCCCACAAACACAAAAGCATAATAAAAATATTGGACATCAAATATAATTATCACTCCATTTTTAATCAACCAAAAATTTTAAAAGTTATCTTTCTTGTAATGTAAACAAATATTTCTATTTGCAATTGAATAAATTTTAAGATTTTTAATAATAAAATATAGGAATTCTTAATAAAAAGACAGAGAATGTAATTCTTAGAATTCTGTGCAGTTGCAAGATGTTGCTATGGCCCTTTGAACAGATTATTCTCATGTAATAAATTTTACAAATGTAACTCCATAGTTTTCTAGGATATCCTCCTTTACATACCACTAATCCCCAAATTAAGGACCTACTTGAAAAACGGTCTTGACTGGTGATCTACATGAAAATCCAATGCTTCTTTCCTATAAAATAATCAAAATGACAATAGTTAAGAATTATAAAAGAAAACACTTATTATTTTAGCTTATGTTAATAAAATAAAGATAAAATCCTCTCAATTTATACTAACATTTTAATTAGTAATTTTTCACCAAATATTCTGTCAAAGCCTCTCTTTTAAAATATTTTGTAAGTATGAGTAATATCGATGTAAATAAAAATTAATATAGGAGGCAGTATTTACTTTTCTACTTATGTTATATATCGTCTATCTTCTTCTTTTTTTTTTTTTAGATTGAGTCGCCCAGGCCAGAGTGCAGTGGCATGATCTTGGCACTCGCTACAACCTCCACCTCCTGGGTTCAAGCAGTTCTCCTGTTTTAGCCTCCCAAGTCGCTGGAATTACAGGCATGTGCCATAATGCCCAGCTAATTTTTGTACTTTTACTAGAGATGGGGTTTCACCATGCTGGCCAGGCTGGTCTCAAACTCCTGACCTCAGGTGATCCACCCACCTCGGCCTCTCAAAGTGCTGGGATTACAGGCATGAGCCACCACACCTGGCCTTATCTATCTTTTTACACAGCATCCTGAACATTCTAGAAACAAAGGTTAATATTTGACCAATGAGAATATTTGTTCTTTAAAGTCTAAATAAGCTGCATCAAAAAAATGCAAAGCCATCTTCTAATTAAAAATTTGTCACTTTTTTCCACAGTCTTTAAACTTAACAGTTTAGGCTAGAATTTTAATTTAATGTTTATAGCTTTTTTTCTTAGCTAGGTCTCTCCAAAGGAAAGACTATACAGTCGTGTTTTTAAAAGCTGCCTGAGAAATTATGTACCTTAATTTGTTTTTATTTTATTGGTTACTAATGCTTTAACTGACATCACTAAAAAAGGGGAGAATATGGAAACATTTAGAATTCAGAGTTTATTAATTGTAACAGGGATTTAGTTTTTACGTTTATATTACCACTAAAGAATATCTATAGAGGCAATAAAAGAATGCACTTTAAACTGATTAGCTAAAAAGTCTAAAAAACTTTTTTTAAAAGCAAACCAGATGACTCTCCTAACACTGTAGTTTTCTTAAAGGCTTTGAACTGGGTTCACAGTATGTGACAAATATATGTAAACATTAGCTACCTTTAAAACTAGAAAGCATTCCCTAGCAAAGAATCAACCTTTTCAGGCTTGAGAATTAATTTGATATGCAATGCTTTTAAGATTTTATCAGCATATTACAAAATGAATTTACATAACAAGTTATATCCCGCATACTCTCATTCTAACCAAATGTACTTAAACATTCATTTGACTATGAAGAGATTATGAAATATGTAACGCCAATAGAGAGAATAAAATTCATCCTGAGACATGGAAAGGAGAAAAAAATCAAATTTTTCTAGAGTCAATTATAGCCATGATTAAATTATTCTATTTATTCCTTACAACAATATATTGAAATAGGTGTGATCACCTTCATTTTACATTGGAAAAGAATAAAGTTCAGCATAGTTGCATAAGTTGTCCAGTTCACAAAGCTAGTAAGGACAAGACAAGAAGATTTGAACCCAAAGCTCTCTGATTGCAAATTTCTGACTGCTTATGCTCTTGCTACTACTAACTGCAGAACGACATTCTAGAGGGTAAAGAGAAAAACTCACAAAAAAAGAGATATGTATATATTGCATTACAGCCTAAAATGGGGTAAAACCGAATGACTGAAAAACTCACATGGAGAGCAAATTAGAAGAGTTAGCAGAAGAATACTAAAACAACCAATTCTAAACTTTTCAAACACACAAAAAAACTGAACTATAAGAAAGGAAAAAGAAATCATAATCTTTAACATCATTGAAAAGAAAAACCTCAATCCATTACTAAAAATGTTTCATTGTTTTCATCCAACATGTCCCTGATTCCATAGTTATCTCCATTCGAAATCTAAAATTGAAACCAGGATGAGAGTTCATACATTTTTTCCCATCATTCTTATCTAATTCTTTGCTTAAAAGGTTTAGAAGGAGATAGGTATTAACAAGTGAATCACTATCTAGAAAAGTTTTTTGTTATTGTTTTGTTATGTTTTGTTGTGTTTTTATAAAGAAACCATTCTTTCACAAGGATCTATCCATTAACCCTTTCAAGAAATATTTACTTAATGCCTACCTTGATTGAGGCACTGATCCAAGAACTAGAAATACAAAGTCATACAGAACTCAGCAGTTATCTTCTGGATATTGTCATCATGGGGGAACTGACATTTGAACAAACAATTTTAGAAAAGATGCATACATTGTGAGAAATTCCTCCAGGTGAGTTTCTCTCTTCTAACTTGTCTTATTGGGTATGCCAAGAATGCAAGGACCTGACTGATCTTCATCGGTGTCATTTCTCAGGATTGTGTTTGCAACAAGCAACCTTGAGGGATAAGGTAAAGCCTCTCTTCAGTATAAAGAGCAGGCTTGTTTATTGCTTGCTAATGGAACAGTTGGTAACCCAAGCTCACTCCTCCTCAGCTGTGATGCCACCCTCTAGATACACAGTATACACCTGGGCCTAGGTCATTTTATTCCTACAGGATATGGAGGCAAGGAGAACCAATATAAACACAATGCTCATGCTGCTTGCTCTACCATAATAAAGTATTTTGTCTCTGACCCAGAAGTCTCATGTCATCTGCTAACATCCATGGAAGGGTTACAGGTAACTTCCTAGCTTATAAATTGGATGAAATCCCAAGCTCAACATACTAATAAAAATATATGAAGTGATAGGAATGATTACACAAGCAGTGAAGTTTTCTTGGGAATTAGTTTCCATGAGACATTTGAGTTAGTTCTGAACGATGAATAGGAATGGACTAGACGGAAGACAAGGCACAGCATTCAAGACAGTACAATATTATGTACAAGAAAACTGAGATGCGATAAAGCACAACATGTTCAGGGAACTGAAACCTAAGTATCCTCTTAGAGCTATTACAGTAGGTGAGTCCAGATGACTAAGAGTCTTGTACACTCTATCAAAGAGCTTGTCTGCTTGTCCATATTTTCCTGCATATGGGAAACCACTGATGGATTTAAGGAAGGGAATGGTAACTTGTTCAAATTTTCATTGTATAAGGTTCATTCTAATGGCAATAAGAAAATGGCATGGAGTAATCTTGAGGTAGGAAATGAGCCATCAAGGAATAGAAGGTAGTAAGTCAAGAAGTAGACAAATCAGTCAGTAGCCTATGTTGATACTTTGAAAGCCTGAACATGAGCCTATAAAATGCCTAAACTAAGGGGCTGCAATAGGAATTATAAGGAGAGAATTGCTCCCATAGATATACAGAAAGCAGAAGTAAAAATATTTATATATCAGGTAGGTATGAGGAATGGGAGAGCAGCAAGATGAATCTAGGATCACTTTCAGATTGACAGTTGTAGAGAGAAGTCAAGGCTGAAGATGTATTTGGAATTCATCTATAAGTAAGTGGTAGGTGATCATATGGACATGGGTGGGACTACTCAAGTAAAGTTGTAACGAAAATAACATACAACAAGCTGGATGCAGTGGCTCATGTCTGTAATTCTAGCACTTTGGGAGTACAAGGCAGGAAACTCACTTGAGGCCAGTTCGAGACTAGCCTGGGCAACAAAGGGAGACCACATTTCTTAAAAAGAAAAAAAGCAAGGATCTGGAGGAATACCTAATTGAAATCATAGTGACAGTCACTGAGATGGGAAAGCAAATAGAGTAGAGCCCTGGATGATCACTCACCGAGATGTTGAAGTCATCCCAACTGTCAGGAGACACTGGAATAGAAGACTATAAACAAAGTGCCCAAATCTTTAACAAATCTGGAGTTTGTGAACTGTAGAATGGAAATGAGGCTCAGTGGATGGTAAAACAACTAAATAACATGAATTTCCAAGGATGAAGAAGAATAGAAATTTTTAGAAGAGAGCAAAAACACGCTTTATCATGACCCTGTGACACAAGAAACACTTCTGAGTGAGCAGCCTACAGGGCTAAAAGGAAAGGGATGTCCCTGGAGAACGGTCAGATTTCAACTAAACTAAAAATGTGCAGGCAAAGATACACTCTGTTAAGACACTATGGACATAGGGATATTTGTTCACAACGAAACTTGATTTCCAGAGGGGCCAGTGAAAATGGTTTGGTAAGAGATTTGTGTTCAGAAGACTATGAGAAAAGGAAGTGCATAATTACAAATGAATAGGTGTGTCAACAAGTAATTAGAAGGGCTTGCATCTGTGGTACTCCAAAGAATGAAGTATTTCAAAAGGCATGGGTGGAATTAAGACTTAAGGTTTCAAAGACACTAGCAAATGTACACCCTATGGTGCTCTTTAAGTGTTCGCTGGTTTTAGCATCTTTCTTCACGTGCTATAGGGCCATTATAATAAACAAGTAGCATCTTTACCACAGGAAGCTGGATACCAAGTCATCAGACACTAGAAGTATAGAGACACCAAACTCATGTAACCCTAACAACAACTTTATGAGATAGGTACTATTATAAATCCCATTTTAAGCCAGGTGCAGTGGCTCACGCCTGTAATCCCAGCACTTTGGGAGGCTGAGGCGGGTGGATCATTTGAGGTCAGGAGTTCAAGACTAGCCTGGCCAACATGGTGAAACCCCGTCTCTACTAAAAATACAAAAATTACCCGGGCATGGTGGCATGCACCTGTAGCTACTCAGGAGGCTGAGGCAGGAGAACTGCTTGAACCTGGGAGGTGGAGGTTGCAGTGAGCCAAAATCATGCCACTACACTCCAGCCTGGGTGACAGAGCAAGATTCCATCTCAAAAAAAAAAAAAAAATCCCATTTTGCAAATGAAGACATAAACACAGTGGTCAATTGTTCAGTCACACATCTAGTAAGTAGCATAGTTACAAGCAATCTGGTCTAAATACTGTGCTCTGAAATGTAAGCCTCCTGTCTCTCTAGAAAATATGTAAACTAGGAGATCATACATAAGGGAAAAATTCCAATTAAACATGTTGTTGTCAGGGTAAAATGGAGAGTGTTGGGTTAAAGTTTCTCGGAATCAGATGTATTGAAGCTGACTTGAATGTCTACTGCTCCCCATTGTCCCTGCTCTCACAGAAACAAAAATGCAACTGACCCATGGAATAAATCCAGAAATGAATCATTTATTGAAGCATTAAGAAGACACCTAACCAAAAACAAGCAAAAACTAGTGGAGAAACATAAGAACACTATTGGAGCCAGATCTGCCTAACTGCTACATTCCTGTCCCTAGAGACACTCTGTTACACTCAGCCAACCAGAGGGTGATCCCAGGAAACAAAGGCCTCTGTCCCATACGCATCTCCCTTCTTCATCTTCCAGAATGTTGCAGTCTTTGCTTTGTCTACTTGGTAGGAAATTTTTAAAAAATAAATGTCTAATATCATGGAAAAATCATTAGTTTTTTTCCTAAAAGATCTCTAAAAAAACTGAAGACAAGGTTTTCCCTATCCTTTGTTTGCACGTTGTTAATATTCTCCTTGCCATTCTCATGGGGTCAGAGTTACTTACTTTATGATAGAAAGGGATAAGTAGAATGTATAAGTCTTATTTTCACTAAATAACTTAGAAAATATCTGGTCAAACAGGTTGGATTGCTTGTTAGATAGGTATATTTACCTATCTAGGTAAAAAATAAATAGGTATATTTGCCTATTATTTATAATAAGAAGAGCTAAATGTAAACATTTCCAAATGCATCATCTTTGGAAATCTCAACAGTAAATCCTCTTGTCAAATAAAAATAATCAGACATCATTTCCTCTATTAATTTTATACAGAGTGGTATCCTTATATATTAAGAAAAGATTATAATGATCAAGCATTGGTGTTATAAAAGCAGTTGGGGTTTTGAAAGACAATAATAATTAAATGAGGCATGTATAATTTGACAACTCCTAATTACTTAGACTTCAGTGGTTATTTACGCATCTGATTACTTGGTGTCTTATTGTTCTTTTCTTTCTTCTTTTTCTTTTTGTTGCCTGGTGTAATGCCTACACGACAGCTGAATTTCTACCCTGTCCTAACTTTGCTTATCTTTAAGAAACAGGACTTCTGCAATAAAAGGTTCCCTTTATAACCAGACCAGTTGAGACTGGTTAGAACCAAGATGTGCAACCAAATGATATCAAAAAGACCTCGGGCTTCATTATAATCTCATTTTCATACTATATGGCACTCCCACCAGCACCATGAAAGCTGAAAATCGCCATGACAATGACCGGAAGAGGCCATAAAAAGACAAAAAGGAAAGCAGCACTACGATTCACCATCAGTTGTGAAACTGGTGGAAGTTCACCACCAATTTCCAGAAAAGACATGCATATTGCTCCTCTTGCTTTTCATGTCCTTTATTAGAGAAATCCTTTATTTTAACCCCCTCATCCCTCACTAGTTGAGAAGTTGATTTGTGAGCCACGCTCCTGTTTCTCAATTCCACAGACACTGAATAAAGCCTGCACTGCTTGATACTCACTTTCGGTTTTGTATATGGGCTTCATGACACTGAATAGGAAAAGATCAAATCTTTTAGGGGGCCGGCTTTGTCAGTAACATTCTAGATGAACTCCTGTCAGTTCCCATTTTGGTAAGGTTACTATTCTATTCTTTGTCATTCAATAGGAGGTTTTTTAAACAATGACAAGAAAGATAGAAAATGATTTTTAAAAAAGGAATCAGACATTACATAACTGAAAATGATAAAAATATTACCTTGAAAGCATCATCATTTTGAGTTTGGTTATAGTAAATCCAGCTTTGTTTATTATTTCAATTATTTCTCCAGCCTTTGATATTGCATCTGGTTTAATTAGGGCTAGTGTTCTATAAGGAAACAAAAAATAAGTTTGCAAATAAAAATAGTTCAACAGTTTTTATTTATAATTCCCAAGCAGCAGTATTCTCAACAATCATCCTAGATCATCAAAATTTGAAATTAACTGTACAGAAAAGTGTATTAAAGACATCCCTTAAAAACTTACACAAAGTAAGCTTAGTATTTTTCCCATGAACATCCAAATTAGATACTAAACTTAGGGGAGGGGGGAAGCTTAGGAAAAAAAGCACTAAAATTGTTATTTTTAATATGTCCAAATGAGAAAACACAGGCATTTAGAATCTCCATTTCTTAGAATACATTTTATACAAAGGACTAATCTCTAAAACATTGCATTAAATATATTATGAGCTTGGTTTTTGGTCTCTTAGACTTCAACATATGTATGCTATATAGTCAGTTCAACATTGATTTGGAAATAATTATAAATTGTTCTATTGACTCTTTATTCATAACATGGGTGACTGCATGAAGAATCAAATGTCTTCTTATACAACAATGTATATGAATATGTAACAACATGCTAACTTTTAAAATCATGTTCTTCTCTAGGAGGATACATCAGAACAATGCCCTCTCCCCCTCTGAAGATTCAGAATTAAGAGAAATTTGGAGATGAAGATCACCTGAATGTCCTCATTTTACTAATGAGGAAACTAGGCCTACCAAGGTAACATGACAAAGGTTACACAGGGGGTCAGCAGCATTTTCAGGACAAAACACCTGGCTTACCAGACTCCTAGGTCTGTCCTTCCACGTCACAAATAATGTTACTATTAATATTATTAAAAAGGGGCATCATCACCAAATCCTCAAGAATATTATTTGCAAATGCAACATAAAAACTATATTAGCTGGAGTAATTCTGCTTTTGTGATAAAGAATTGCTGCTACTTTCCCCTCTGCATTTCCAATTGTTCTTATAACACTGGCATTAATTCAAGGAATCCATAAAAGGAGAAAGGTTCGTCTTTTCATTGTTGGATTTTTTTCATCGATAAGACAAACTTAGCTCAGGATAAAATTCAAATATCCTGGCCGGGCACATTACAGGTGGCTCACACCTGTAATCCCAGCACCTTGGGAGGCCAAGGCAGGAGGATCAAGAGGTCAGGAGATCAAGACCATCCTGGCTAACACGGTGAAACCCCGTCTCTACTAAAAATACAAAAAATTAGCCGGGTGAGGTGGGCACCTGTAGTCCCAGCTACTCAGGAGGCTGAGGCAGGAGAATGTGAACCCGGGGGGCAGAGCCTGCAGTGAGCCGAGATAGCACCACTGCACTCTAGCCTGGGCGACAGTGAGATTCCATCTCAAAAAAAAAAAAAAAAAAAAAATTCAAATATCCTTACTTAAATTGGATATAGCTTATGGCTGAGTTTTAAAACTATAATAACAAAAGAAATTGTTCATCTTAGTGTGTTTATTACAAATTACACCAGATAATGGTTTTCTTTATTTTAAAGCAGATGAGTCAGTTATATTACTTTACATTGTCTGGCTTCATTGAAAACACACTTAAAACTCTTCGCTTTTTAATTCATATTATTTAAATATTTTAAGACAGACTAACCTATAAACTGTTTATGCCAAACTCTGGAAGAACATTTCACTGACCATGGCTCTTAAAGAAAAAACAAAACATGGCAGTAGTCATCAATGTCTATAAACAAGAAGCAATGTGAAAAGTCTAAAATTGACAAACAGCTTAAAATGTAATCTGATTTTCTCTTAAATGCCTACAAGAGACAAAGGATTGACTATGTGATAAATAATCCTAAATAAATTCCTCTGTTGTGTCTTTGCTGCTTAATTTTTCAGTAAGTAATCGTAAATTGTATTTTGGAGGGAAAATAAGAGAGAGATCAGGCATCATATGTGTTAATTTAAAAATAAAGATAGCACATGAAGAAACAATAGGGTGACAAAGATATATCAGTAGTATCTCTGTTATCTGTAACTGCATAACAAACCATCCAAATATGTAGTGGCGTAAAACAACAATTTCTCAAGGTTCTGTAGGTAGGCTGTGCAGTGGTTTCACCTAGGATCATTCACACAGCTGTATTCAGCTAGTGGGCCAGCTGGGGGCTGTGCTCAGCTGAGACAACTAGGCTTTTCTTTCCTGTGGTCCTTAAGGAGGCTAGACCAGGCCTCTTCAGATACCACCACACATCAACCAATGTACAGGCAATTATCAAGTGTCCCCCTGAGTCATGTTTGCTGACATCTCTTTGGCCAATGCAAGTCACGTGGTCAAGCTCAGCGTCATTGTGAGAGAAAACCACAAGGTATGATTCGTTGAGAGCCATCAGTGTAACAATCTACCACTTAGTAATCCTCTTGCCTGCACTGAGGCAAGCACTGTAAGATGCAGCATGAGATATTCTCAAAAGACAACAAAAAATTATAAAAACCACTATTTAAGATTAAAACCTCTTAGCAATACACGGTAACAACTTTTTGTGAAAAAAGTTTGGCCAGTCTTCACGAACCAGAATATAGATTTCCAGATAATAACAATTCTCACAGAGCTATGCAATAAATGTCTTCATATACCATCAGGTTCTGAGCAAAAATTGTAGCAAATATATTTCTGAGAAAGATGACTGATTGCAGTACAATCAATGTCCCAAATAGTATAATGGTATTGCTATGTAATAAAGTCTTATATAGTACAGTGCTATTAAACATCTTAGATAGTGCAGTGCTATGGACTCTTTAAATGCCATTGACCAAAAAGAATAAATATGTAAACTTTAATCGATACGGGATTCATATTTGTCTTAAGTAAATATTCTATTCTAAACCTATTCTAAAAGTAAACCTATTCTAAACATCAAGGCTAAATTTTTGGTTTTTCTCATGCTTCCCTTACAAGCATAAAGTGTGTATCTTCCCCATGGATAAAGGAAAACTGTCGCAAACGAGGCACCTGTAATTTGGTGGAAAATTCAGTGAGTCAATACTTTTGCTTGGCAACAATAGCAGAATTATTCAGAACAATTCTTCCACCAAAAACTTAAAAAGTTGATATTTTTAAAAATCTTTTAAAAATTAAAGATAAATTGACCAGATCATAAATAATTACTGGGACAAAAGTGAAAAAAAAAAAAAAAGAATGAAAAGTAAGAATGAAAGTTGTTTTTGACTTGACAGCATTGCCTATGTGGAAAATCTGAACTTTGATTTGCAATACATCATTGGGAAAGGGTAACAGAACCCAAGAGACGATCCTTCCTAAAACAATTTGGGCCCAAAGGCTACACCACACCCGCTTAGGGTGAATCAGAAACAACCAGGTCTTGAATGGCAATACAAGTTCACATCAACTGAGCAGTCTCAAAACTTACAATTTTTGAACTACCAGTCATACAGACTGCTAATGCCTATGGGAAAAAGACAGAAGCAAAGACAATTAATTCCCTCCTAGTAGGAAAGTAATGTCATCATGTACCTCAAATAATTCATATGAAAATGCATATCTCACATATATTATTTACATATATGCAATACACCCACACTTACACACATGGCAATCATACAGAAAGATAATCACACAGACACATACACACATACAGGTAAAAGGCCAACATGAGGGAAAACCAGGAGAAACAACAGAAAAGAGAGAGACCCACAAACACTTCAGATACTAGGATAATCAGATAAAAACTATAAAATATCTGTGCAAACTATGGTTAAAGGACTAAAAGACAAGCTACAAAATATTATCAGGTAATAGAAAACTGTAAGCTACAAAACTGAATAAGTAGATCTGAAAAAGAATGTATTAGAATATCTTGTGATGAAAATACAATAATGAAAATGAGAACTAGATAAAGGGTTTGACAGAAGAAAACAAATTCAGAATGAAGCACAGAGAAACAAAAAGATACAACAGAGATAAGAAAATAGTTTCATGAATGTAAGTGAAATAAAGACATTTTCAGATGAGTGCAAACTGAAAGAGTTTTCTATTAGTAAACATACTCAAAAGGAAATTATTTTTTAAAAATGTAATTTAAGCAAAGGTAAAATAATCCCAAACAGAATGTTTGAGATAAAAGAAAGCATAAAAAGCAAAAAGTGAAGAAACCTAAATGAATACTCATTACATAAAACAATAATAGTAAATCATTAGGTTCATGAAAAAAAAAACAAAAAAAATACACAACAAAAACAGCATATAATTCAGCAAAAATCCCAACAAAAATTGAGCTAAAGTCTTCTGAGATTCTTAGATTTTAAAGAAGGAAGGTGAAAATATTAATTAGATTTAAGCTTTACCAAGTTAAGTACATATGTTGTAGTTTCTAGTGTAAATACTAACTGTATATAGAAAAAAAATAGATGAAATAATCCTCAAGCAATCCAAACAATCAAAAATAAGATAATAAAACAGGCAGGAGAAGAAAGCTCAGGATAAGATGTCAGAGTTAAAGCCAAGTATATTAGTAGTTACGTTACAAATAAGTGCTCTACAGTAGATGCAGGTTATAAAACTGTATTTATAAAAAAAAAATTTTTTTTAAGATAATCTGATTGGATTTTAAAGCCTAGATGACAGGTTGAAAGGTGCAGCAAACCACCATGGCACAGGTATACCTATGTAATAAACCTGTACATTCTGCACACGTATCCTGGAACTTAAAGTTAAGAAAAAAAAAGATATAAAAAACAAACAAACAAAAACAAAAACTAATGAAAGGCACACTTAGAATAGAATACTGAAAATCTAAAGTAGAAAGAATGGAAAAGGTATACCATGCGAATGTTAACTAAAAGAAAGCCAGTGCAGCTATTGTAATATCAGAGAAAGTACAGTTTAAAGTAAAAGGCATTGCTAGAGATGAAGATGGTCTCTTCATAGTAATAAAAGGTTCAATTTACCAAGAAGATATAACAATTTAAATCACCTAGTAACATACCCTTAAAATTATAATATAAAGACTAACATAACTACAAGAAGAAATAGACAAATGATAATTACATTAGAAAATTTTAATAAAACCTTGGCAATTGATAGAATAAGCTGCCCCAAAATTAGTAAATATGTGAAAGATTTGAACATCACAATTCACAGACTTCACCTAATGAATAAATATATAAAACTATACAAAACAACAGCGACTAAACATTCTTTTCCTTTCTGTCTTTTCTTTTTTCTTTTTTTTTTGAGATGGAGTCTCGCTGTGTCACCTAGGCTGGAGTGCAGTGGCGCCATCTCAACTTACTACAACCTCCACCTCCCGGGTTCAAGCAATTCTCCCATTCAGCCTCCCGAGCAGCTAGGACTATAGGCACATGCCTCCGTGGCCGGCTAACTTTTGTAATTTTTTAGTAGAGACAAGGTTTCACCACATTGGCGAGGCTGGTCTCCCACTCCTGACCTCAACTGATCCACCCGCCTCAGCCTCCCAAAGTGCTGGGATTACAAGTGTGAGCCACCACACCTGGCCTGAACATTCTTTTCTAACACACATAGATCATTAATAATTGACTATTCTAAGCCAGAGGCAAATCTTAACTAGTTTGAAAGGCAAAAATCATGAAGAATATGTCCTCTAGACATATGCAATTCAGCTAGATTCCAATACAAAAAGAGAATAAACAAATCTCCATATGTTTGGGAATAAACATAATTCTAAATAAATAATAAACCAAAGAAGACAACACAAAGAAAGTAAAAAATGTTTCAAACTGAATAAAAATTACATATCAAAAATAATAGGATATGGTTATAAGCAGTTACAAGGAAATTTATGCTCTTAATTGCATATATTAAAAATATTAAAAATTGATAGAATATATAATTCTGTAACTGCTAATAGCAGAAAAGGGGAATAAAGAAAATTGGTCAATAACCATCAACTTAGAATTGTGTGTCTAGCAATAGTATCATTAAAGAAAGAGGGTAAAATAAAAAACATGTGCAGATTAAAAAGAAACAGGTAGTTTACAATGAAGAAATGAAGAACAACAAGAAGAGAAAATATTCTAAAAGGACAGGTTGATATGCAAGAAAAATTGGTGAACAGATGTTTAGGTAAATCTAAGCAAATGTTGTTTCTATCAAAATAAATAAATAAATAAAAGAATGTCTAACGTGCAGGCAAAAAAACTGAATGTCCAAAAACAACAATAATAAAAAAACTATGTAAGATTTAAGAGAGAAGATTAGAACTAGAGTGTCCTAAACTTGTTGTATGACTTGGGAGAGAGCCATATTATGATAGAACTTTAAGTTAAATATATGAAAAAATTTCAAGCCTAACCAATAAAGAATAAGTATAAAAATCACATAACCTCTAAAGCAACAGAGAACATAGTAGGCAGAATAATACTACCCCTCAAAGATGTCCACATCATAATCTCCAGAACGTATAAATACGTTAACTCACCTGCCAAAAAGGACTTTGCAGATGTGATTAAGATTACAGGCCTTGAGATAGTAGAGATTATTCTGGATTATTCCCATGGGCCCAATCTCATCACATGAGTCCCTAAAATCAGAGAATCTGTCCTAGCTTTAGAGAACCAGAGAGATGTCAGTGTGAGGAGGACTCAAGCCTGCTACTGGTGGCTTTGAAGATGGAGAAAGGTGGCCCCAAACCAAGGAATGTGGATGGCTTCAAGATGTTGGAATGTGCAAGGAAACTGATTCTTTCCTAGAGCCTCAAAAGAAATGCAGCCTTATCAACACCTGATCTTTACCTGATAAGATCTGATTGGACTTCTGACAGAACTGTAAGATCATAAATTTGTATTGTTTAAGTGACTAACTTGGTGGTAATTTGTTATAACTTCAATAGAAAACCATATAATAGAAAAAAAAACTGAAGAGAGGAAGAAAAATTTCTTCAACTAGTCCAAAGAAAAGGCAAGAAGAAAAAATAGAAAAACAGGAAAACAGTAAAATAGAAATATATACAAAAATATCAATAATCACAGCATATTTAAATGTACATGTATTAACTTTACCAATGAAAATATAAGCATTCCAGATTAAATTTAAAAAAAAACTATATGCTATTTACAAGAGACATAAGACATATCTAAAGCATAATAGGGCAAGTATAAAAGTGATGGCAAAAAGATATTAATTAACCCAAATACACTATCAATCAAACCCTTTCTAAGGAAAAATGGCTCAAGCTGGAGCTAAAAAGGAAATTCAACTCTAATCTGTTAACCGACCAAGGACCATATGACTGAGAATTGTAGAATGGAAAGGCAGAATTCTTATTTTACAGAAAAAAATGTCAATTTCTCCCTGGGAATTTAATGAGAAGGCATTTTTCATTGTATTATTTGGGAGGCAGTTATACTGTTGTTGGGTCTATCGTATAATCAATAGCATGCCATCTTAGACAATGATACTATAGATAAGTAAAGATGAGAAAAAGATTGGGGGTGAGTTTTTAGCAAGGCCTCTGTTACTGAACTAAGGTATTCTTCTAATGCATTAGGGTGCCTTTCAGCAGCCAAAACTCAACCGCTCACCACTGGTCCTAGGACAATATACAAAGCAACAGTAATTGGTATTGAGGGAATGGTTTTCCAAAGGTGACAGCAAGACTAACTAATATTCATCTGGTCTGTTCCCCGAGAAGTAGCCATAGTCTACTAGAGCATGGCAGCCAATTGGCTTAAAGGTATAAAACCCAGAAAACAACTAGGAATGTGTACCCTTGCTCCTCATGAGTAAAGTAACTTCTATCCCTGTTCCCATGAGAAAGTGCTCTCTCTCTCTACTTCTTCCATTTGCTTCTCCATGTCTGGCCATATTTAAGGGTTTCTGGTTATATGTGGCCCTACCTCTTTTTTCTCAGACCTGCAGGCCCTCAAGTAGGGGATAGTGTACAAGTAAGGGATAGTGTATTGTTCTCCTGCTTTCACATGTTAAGCACATTGGAGTCAGAGTCCAGCACCTGCAGTGGAAGCCTGTTTCTCTCTAGTGCTCTCTCTCCTGTGCTCCATGGGCTGGGAGGCAGGATGAGATCCCTGGGCAAGTATGCCCTTAGTTTGTTCTGTAGATCCAACTTTTCCCCAGGCAGGCCTCAAGTTCCAGATCAGTGTAAGGGATAGAGGAAATAGGAATAGAAAGAAAGCCTCAACCATTCTCAAACACAGCTTTCACAAGACAGCCTAAGTAAAATTAATGCTTAATATTTTGATCTACATCTGTCTCCTGTGTTAGTTCTTCATCAGTTAGTAATTTGGAGGGAAGAATGGAGACTAACTGAGCTCAAGAGAGGACAAGAAGCTGTTTTAAGGAGGAATGTAAAAGATAAAAAAGAGAAGAGAAATAAGAGAGATTTATGAAGGAGACAAGTAAATTGGTAAGATTAGGTCCCCATGTGGATTTAGGGATAAAATACATATGGAACTCAAGGACAGCCACCAATTTTGTAAGTATGTGATTAGGTGAATGTTGTGTTAGTGCATACAGAAGTAGGTTTTTCAATGAAAGAGAATTAATTTAATTTTGAATTTATCAATTAATTCAATTTTGGATTTTTAAGTTCCTGTGAAAAATCTACATGGAAACGTTCAGGAAACAGCTCAAACGCATGGTTTTACAGCTGGGGTGATGACATAAATTTGGGAAGCAACACATTGTTGAAGTCATGGAGTACACAGAATCCCCTGGGAGAGTATATAGAATGAGAAAAAAAGGGCCATGAACAGAACCCTGGGGAATACCAGGAGTCTTTTTTGCCTCTGAGAAGGAATGACTCTGAGAAAAAATAGCCAGAGAGATAGAGATGGAAGCAGCGGTGGGGGTGGGGGTGGTGAAGTGCCATGACAACCAGGGGAAGACAGAATAATAATTTTTAAAGTATTCTAAACTTAATTTATTCCAGTTGGGATGGAAGAACAGAAGAGGTACATTTTTTGCATTTATTAAAATTAAATTTTTTAATTTAATTTTAATTAAAATTAAAATGTCTTTTAAGTCATTCATACATTATGATATCCCAATACTGTAATCCTGCTAAACTATATAATACCTGAACCCTGAAGTTGTTTCAAACTTGATATAGCCAAGATTTTATGACATTTCCTTCCAATGAAATTTCTTCAAACATATATCTGATGATACTGCCAGATCTTCACATAGAAAAAATGTATAGTTCATATGAGTCAAATTCTACTATTAGAAAATGTATGTTCATCCATAAGAATTGTTAAACTACATAAGTCTAGAAAATATATAAAGTATTATTTCAGTACCTTTTAAAAATTATCAAGCAAATGCTTGGAATTTTGGAGCTGCATATAAAATTCAAAAGGTGATTTAGTTCAAAAGATTATTTAGGTCAATCTCCCTACCTCCAGGGAGAAGTATTCTTAAGCCCCTTCCAAGCACAGGTCTCACCTAAAATATGGCTTGTTTTTTTATCCACAAACCATTTCAGTACATCTCCCAGAGGACAGGAAAATGCATACTGTGACTGAGTTCCTGCTGTGATAGAGCCTCAAATAACTTGTGCTTAGACCTTGGGATCAAAGATTATACACACAGTTGACTTCATAATTTTTCTTCTGAAAAACAGCAGGGTCTTCCTTTCACTGAAAGTTAATAGATGGGCACAAGAATTTCATGTATTTAACATCTACTATAATGTTGCTCACCCAACCTACTGATGCCTTTCTCCCTTTAATTTGATTAGATGGCTTGCTTTCTGGCTGAGACTCAAAAGGAATGAGGATTGCTGAATGTAAATATGTGGCTCAGTACTTAAAATTAATGGATTTTTAAATAGGATACTAGCATTATTTTTCATTGATTTTTATAAACTTCTTACTAAAGATATAAGCTATCAAAGTAAACATTTAATACCTCACTTATCACATGGGGAATAGCTCTCTATTCACATAAAATTCCTCTATCATTCATACACATGCATACATATACATATTGACTCATCATATGAAAACTTTATTTCTGGTTTGAGGTAATAAATTTTTAGAAAGACACAAATTGTATTGTGTCTCTACATCTAAACAAGAGAATCATAAAGCATCAACTGATTACTAGCTAAAATTAAAATCAAAGACTGACTCATTGACAACTTGTAACCTTTATCCATTTGATTAGAGGATCTTTCTAAAGAAAGGATAAAAATGCGAATCAAATGTCAGATTTCTACAGTCAAAGGGAATTGGCAAGCTGTTGATGAGTTAAGCTGACTTATATTAAATTATCTGGATAACTGCTCCCCAGTTAGCTGATAGGCTCCATGGGGATCAATTTCACTCATCCTCCTCACTACAGGCTTTACTATAGAAAGAAAAGAGTTGAAAATGTAATTGGTTCATAAATTTTTCTCAACACTATACAAAACTGAGAACTAGACTAAATCAGTTGTTACACAGAAGGTGTTTCTGTGGAACGCTGATAGACATACACATATATTTCCATATGCTTACTTTTTGCCATTTAAATACAACAATACATTTTTGAAACTCTTCGGTTTGGAAGAAGTTTATTTAAATCACCCAAATGGTTGTTGGATTTACTAACTCATATGCAATTAAGAAAGAATAAGAAGAGAAAATGGTGAATCAATTTGAGTCAGTAAAATATATACTACATATATTTTCATTAACCATATAAAGCCCAAATACTTCAAATTTGTTTTTACATTAAAATAGAATTCTTCTGTTCATCCTGTTTTAAAATCAGTCCCATTCAACAGTATTTGCCAGCATATTAATTAGAGGTTTAGTAAAAAGAGAATGAATTTTAGGGAAAAACAAAACACGGTTTTCTGGTTTCCCTTTACCTTCTAGCTGTGTTGCTGTGGACAAGTTACTTACCCATTCTATAAAATAAATTTAACAACATTCACTTCAGTCAAATCATAGTTAAAATACATAAATTATAATTTTTATGGTTGTTATTTTATTTTTCTTAGGTCAGACTGTTAACCCTGACTCCCTAACTCACTTATTTTGCTAGTTTAAATAAAAATTTAAAGTAGTCTTCCAGCCTGGGCAAGATGGCCAAACTCCATCTCTAGCAAAATACCAAAAAATTAGCCAGGAATAGTGGTGCATGGCTGTAGTTCCAGCTACCTGGGAGGTTTAGATGGGAGGATGACTTGAGCGTGGGAAGTCAAGGGTGCAGTGAGCTATGATCATGCCACTTCACTTCAGCCTGGGTGACAGAGCCAGACCCTGCCTCAAAAATAATAATAATTAAATAAAATAAAGTAGTCTTGAACTGAGGTGTATGTAAAGTGCATATCACAGTGTCTGGCATATAGTATATGCTCCATAAATGAATGCTACACATATTTATTAGTTTTAAATAAAGGAATTATGGTTGGCATTTCTTTAATCCCATAGACTTTTACATAAGATCTCATAACATTAAAAGATTCCTATTTATTTATCTAATACCTGAAATTTCTGTCCTATTTCAAAGAGAGTCTTTGGTCTTCCTTTTTAATGAGACATTCACCACCCCTCTGATCCATCACCATTTGTGTACTAACACCCACACTGAGAACCCAGTCACCTCAAGAGCTATAAGGTGCTTATATAGAAAGACTATGGAAGTCACAGAAAGAGATATCATATTACTATAAGAGTGACTCAGATGTTAGGCAATCAGCTAGTCATTTGAGTAGTAGATCTCAAAAAATAGTTTGATTGATTTGTTTTCCCTATTGAATTAAATCATTTTTGGAGCCTTTTATACATATAGCCTTAACTTCTACAAATAATCCCTATTTTAATTACAGCACCAATCTACTCTACAGGAAAAAAAAATCTCCCAAACCATACAAAATATAAGCTACAGAAATTAGAGCCAAGAAAGATGACAAAGGAATTAAAATTTCATTTCAAATATAATTAATTCTAGTCTCAGAAAGTTGAAATTCATAAATGTAGAGATTGAAAATTAAAATGTCATCTTGCTAATACTGAAAATCAGTATTCAGAAGGAAAACATCAAAAATCCTTGTTTTCTATAAGTCTAATTTTCAGCTGTTATCTACAAGTTGTTCTTTCTCTCTTCCATTTTTTTCTTAGTCCCTTTTACAGATGACTGTATCTCTTCTAAATCAAAACTGAGAAAAAGAATGATGAATGCAGCTTTGACAAACAACAGAGAGAAGAATAGGGACACATGTGCAGGCACCATGTCACAGTTTCTCTCACAGAAAGAGCCACATGCAGTGGGAGGAAGATAGCGAGGCGGGGATGCCAGCCAGTGGGAAACTCTTCCTTTAGACATACTGTACCTCCAGACATTTCGATGACATAAATTTATTCATTCATATATTTAACAAACTTTTGTGGGTCACACTCTGTGAATAATTTGCTGTTTGAGGTATCACTACAACAGTTTTTAGGGATACAGTTATCAATAAGACAGATCAGTCTCCCTGTATCACAATTTCTTTATATGGTTTCTTTTTTTTTCCTTTTTATAACACTCACATTGTCATTGTTCCATTGATCCGATGGTCAACATTTATTAGATATAAATATATATATATATATATATATATATATTAACAAAACTTGAGAATAGGCAGCATTAGTTACAAACAATCTAGGCAAGAACTTCCTAGTCAACTAGATCAAAGATCATCATTTGAAAACAGGGAGAAAATGGAAAAAGGAAAGAATAGATCATAGATTTTAAATTGTGATTCATTAATTCATTCAGCTAATACAGAGAAAGTGCTTGCAATGTGGATGGAGATGTGCTAAGTGCCACAGGAGACATAAACATGAATTAAGTCAGATGAGACATGCATAACTATGGTATTATCAATTTTTTTAAAATTGAAAGAAAAAGACAGAATGAAGACAACCATTTTCCAGGTCCTATCCATCCTCATATGGTTACATACTCCCAGTCTTGATTCAGATTGACTTTGAACCCAAAGTTAGAGAATGTAAAAAGATTATATAATTGTTTTCTTACTTTTCTTTCCTACTGCCCAGTTGGCGAGCTGTATATTGATCCCCATAGTCAATTAATACCAATTGTCGAGAAAAGACATTCACTTTGTTGCCTATAAATAAATCTTCCAAGTGCAGGTTATCATATTTGGTCCGCTTTAAAAAGGTGCGATGATTCTTTACATCATGCTAGAACCAGACACAACAATATAACAAACAAACAAAAAAAGTTATGAATAAGGAAAGTTAATCTTATCATAAGGTAGAAATAATTCTTAATTCTGTCTTATCAAAGATAGGTTATATTCTGTTTCTTTTTTGTTACAAATATAAATCATAATTTTTAATAACTTCCATATTTCCTAATCCAATCTGGTAATAACATAAAAGCTTTTTATTAAAAATTTAATACTCTTAAAAACCTGAATAGAAAGATTTGTTTATTACCAAATCATTTCAGTAAAGTAGTCCTTACAAAATACTAAAGAAAGAGTCATACACCCAGATTTCTGCTTTATTGTGTACACAAAATCCCAATACCAAAAAGCTCTACTTGTTAAAATTGTGTTGCCAGTGAAGGAACACAAAGAAATAAACAGAAGCCTCTTAGCTTGAGCCTCTTCAATTTGACTTTTTGTAGCAATAACAGCTTTCAATAATGAGGACATATTTATGACCATAATAATCCTTATCTATAATCACTTACTGGTTATTTCTTATCCAAAACATGAATAATCCCAAATCCCATTTCAGTATTTTTTTTTTTTTTTTGAGACAGAGTCTCATGCTGTTGCCCAGGCAGGAGTGCAGTGGCGTGATCTCAGCTCACTGCAACCTCCACCTCCCGAGTTCAAGCTATCCTCCTGCCTCAGCCTCCCGAGTGGCTGGGATTACAGGCATGTGCCACCACTCCCGGCTAATTTTTTGTATCTTTAGTAGAGATGGGTTTTCACCATGTTGGCCAGGGTAGTCTTGAACTCCTGACCTCAAGTAATCTGCCCTCCTCGGCCTCCCAAAGTGCTGGGATTACAGGCATGAGCCACTGTGCCCGGCCCCCACTTCAATCTTCTAACAACAACAACAACAAAAAAAAAAAAATCCTATTTTTGAAATTAAAAATAAAGGCACAAGTTAACTTCTTATATTGGAATTATAATGAATACATTTAAAAAGAATTTCCATATACATATATATATATACACACACACACACACACACATACATATAAATGTGTTTTTAAAAAGCAATTATATAAAAGGCAGTGGTTCCCATGTTCACCCCCTTTGCCAACATTCAAGCAAAGAAACGCTTATTTACCATTTCAACAGATCCATCCCCTGGGTAAAATAAAAGCTCATAACGTCGAAGAAGTGAAGCATTTGGATCATACCACTCTGCAATGAAAACGAATCTTTCACTATGATTCTGCAAAGAAACACAGAAGAATTTTAACATTAACATATAAAGAACAAGCATTCTTCTATAAGTCACACAAAATGAAAGCAAGAATTACCAATATGCAAGAAACAAACTTACTTCTGCCTATTATATTGGATCTGCTTTTCAACAAAATATCAGTTATCAACATACCCTCAGAAATATTTCCTTTTAATTTCTCACTAAATACCCTTAGATATCTCAAAGATGGCTTATGGATTGCTTTTTACTTTACAGCCATCTAATCATCCTGAGTAAATTAACATTTTCTGAGAACGTGAGCTCCTGATTTTACTACTGTAACAATTCAGTCCTTCTGAAAGCAACTTTACATACAGACTATCAATAAACTAATATAAGAATAAATTTCTGAAGATAGCTCTCAATTATATGAAGTTTTGACTTCCCTAAATTTGACAATCTAGTAGTATCAGAATATTACCATTAAAATTATAGCAAACATCTTTCTTTTTCCTTAGTAATTTCATATGATAGTATCTTTTTATAGAAATAGAGAATGCGTTAGTCTAGGACCTCTGAAAATGAATCTGAAGACAAGATTGAACATACAAGAATTTCATTAAGGAAAATTCCCATAATATAAAATGATGAGGGAGCCAAGGAAGACTAGAAAAGCCGACAAAAACAATACAAGTTTGACACAGAGTGGTGGAGAGATGCAAGTGAGAGGTGACAGCGTGCTGGCAGTCCTCACAGCCCTCGCTTGCTCTCAGTGCCTCCTCTGCCTGGGCTCCCACTTTGGCAGCACTTGAGGAGCCCTTCAGCCCGCCGCTGCACTGTGGGAGCCCCTTTCTGGGCTGGCCAAGGTGGAAGCCGGCTCCCTCAGCTTGCAGGGAGGTGTGGAGGGAGAGGCGCGAGCGGGAACCAGGGCTGCATGGGGTGCTTGCGGGCCAGCTGGAGTTCTGGGTAGGCGTGGGCTTGGCGGGCCCTGCACTCTGAGCAGCCGGCCGGCCCTGCCAGCCCCGGGCAATGAGGGACTTAGCACCCACGCCAGCGGCTGCGGAGGTTGTACTGGGTCCCCCAGCAGTGCCAGCCCACCAGCGCCGCGCTCAATTTCTCACCGGACCTTAGCTGCATTCCTGCCGGGCAGGGCTCGGGACCTGCAGCCCGCCATGCCTGAGCCTCCCACCCCCTCCATGGGCTCTTGTGCGGCTGGAGCCTCCCCAACGAGTGCCACCCCCTGCTCCACAGCACCCAGTCCCATCGACCACCCAAGGGCTGAGGAGTGTGAGCGCATGGCACGGGACTGGCAGGCAGCTCCACCTCAGCCGCGGTGCAGGATCCACTGGGTGAAGCCAGCTGGGCTCCTGAGTCTGGTGGAGATGTGGAGAAACTTTATGTCTAGCTCAGGGATTGTAAATACACCAATCAGCACCCTGTGTCTAGCTCAGGGTCTGTGAATGCACCAATCGACACTCTGTATCTAGCTACTCTGGTGGGGCCTTGGAAAACCTTTATGTCTAGCTCAGGGATTGTAAATACACCAATCAGCTCCCTGTCAAAACAGACCACTCAGCCCTACCAATCAGCAGGACGTGGGTGGGGCCAGATAAGAGAATAAAAGCACGCTGCCGGAGCCAGCAGTGGCAACCTGCTCAGGTCCCCTTCCACACTGTGGAAGCTTTGTTCTTTCGCTCTTTGCAATAAATCTTGCTACTGCTCACTCTTTGGGTCCACACTGCTTTTATGAGCTGTAACACTCACGGCGAAGGTCTGCAGCTTCCCTCCTGAAGCCAGCGAGACCACAAGCCCACCGGGAGGAAGGAACAACTCCAGACGCGCCACCTTAAGAGCTGTAACACTCACTGCAAAGGTCTGCAGCTTCACTTCTGAGCCAGCAAGACCACGAACCCACCAGAAGGAAGAAACTCCGAACACATCTGAACATCAGAAGGAACAAACTCCGGACACGCTGCCTTTAGAACTGTAACACTCACCACGAGGGTCCGCGGCTTCATTCTGGAAGTCAGTGAGACCAAGAACCCACCAATTCCGGACACACAAGGAAGGTTAAGTGGAATCATCCCACATTGCTACACCCTCTAAGGAAGGTTCAGTAAGCCCATCAGGAAGTGCTAGAGCCAGGTGACTCCCAAGGACAGGGAGGGGCCAGCTTTAGTATCCCTGCTCCTCTCAATCACTGGCTGGGAGCAGCCTTTGGGAAGCAAGTGCTCAGCACAAAAGCAGCAGTAGATTTCAGAGAACAGCAGCTGGGACCCTTGGTCACTTAGGTTGCCTGTAGTTGGAGGTCTGTGAAGTACATTCTTAGGGCTACCACAGAGAGCAAAAAATGAAAAAAATAAGTCAAAGATGGGTCCTTTTCCCTTGACTATTGAGCAGGATTTCCCATTATATATGTTAGTAAAAATACCCTCGCCCCAAAGATCTTCATTATAATAAGCAAATAAAAGCATAGGGAAGAAGGGAATCTAGGAGTTTTATTGCTAATTCTGGATTTGCCATCTGATGCTCTGGTTAGGGAAAATTTAGGGGTTCTTTTTAAGTTAATAATTGACTTATAAATTCTAATGGTAGAAGTTGTATGTCTAATTATGTTTATAATATATCCATAAACTATAATGTAGATGAGTAGTTTTTAAGACATTTTTATTTTTCCCACAATCATCCAAAGACATATTTAAACCATGCTGATTACTCAAGAGAAAATAAATGTAAAATAAGGGACATACTATGACATTTGTAAAAGCCTTTCATCATATATATTTTTCATATTGATTATAACAATACAGCTTTTTTGAGTTTAGGTTTCACTGTGCATTCTAGTATTGTACTCACCTACAAATAAAAATTTAAATATTAGTAGATTATTAAAATTTTTACTACCCATAATAAAATATTTATTTAAATACATAATTGAAATGTTGCCTTCACTAAAATAAATATAAAATAGAAGAAATGACACATCTAACTAAAGCAAATGAAAAATCAATGAAACCTGGTACTTCCATTTATCCATGTAGCCTATCCACCAAACCTGCCAACTACACTCTTTAATTCTGAATTGGGCAGCAGAATTTTGCACTATACTCTATCCAGAAAACAGTTTTAATACAAAGAAAATAAACTGAGGAACTATTGCTTCTGGCTATGACAAAGTAGTTCATAGCAAACCAATGCTACTTCTAAGAACAACTAGAAAAGTAGGATATCAAAGACTTGGAGAGCTTTTAAGGCAGCCAGGATATGAGGATCCAAGATCCAGAAAGACACGAAGCCCACTGAAATGAAACCAACATTCACTGCATTGTTTTTACTCATAAGATATGTGCTGAGTCTCAAGTCAAGTAGACAAGTGACTGAGAAGCCTAAGAAGCTGGTAGAGGGAGCCCACCAAGGAGCAGAGAAACAGGTACAAAAGTGAGCTGAAACCTGTGCTTGTTCAGTAGAGCTTTTGGAAACAAACTCCCAAGCCAGTGCTGTTTCCTCTGTGGGAAAAGGTTTATTACTCCAAGTACAAATTATATTCAAACTTGATTTAAACTTAACTTTCTGGTTTACCTTTAAAGTAAAAACTGTGTTTACTTCCTAGAGCTAAAAGATATATCTATAGATATAATAGTGGTACATCTGGACTTGGGATAAAACATCACAGTCAGGTTGGCCTTTCAACTACCTGCCTGACACACATGCACACACACACACCATTCAAACCAAAGCCACCTTTAAAATTTAAAGAAAATTTACTTTTCAGCTTTGTTGAGCCAAATCTAGAAAAAAAGAGGAACTCGGTTTCCTTCCTCAAATGATATTAAAGCTATATATCATTTTGTTTTAACTCTCCACTTTATGGATAAAGAAACTGAGCTCCAGATAATACAAATGACTAGCATAAGGTCACAGAGCTGGTTAATAACTGAGCCCAAACTGGAAACTACATTTCCTATGACTCAGATATTTCCATATCACTAGCCTTCCTGGGCCAACTCAAGAGAGAGAAACTAACACTTTAGTAGCACATAGATACACCTTGAGTTGTTTGTCACAGATGCTCTGATGAGAATGCCACAACCTAATGATTACATGGACAATCATTAGTTCCTTCTTCCTTGAAGATTCCAACTGCTATCAAAAGTACTTTAGGAGGAGCATTTAAAGATTACATTGCATCAAAAAGAGACTTTCTTAAAGAAGCCAAATCATTTTTCCTCTTTTGAACATTTTAAATATAAGTTATACGTAATAAAAGAGTTGATCCCTCACACATAATCACACTTTGTTCCAGAAATCTTAGTCTTAAAGGAAAATGTGTATTATTATACCCAGAAGTCTTGAAGTGACTTGAACTGGGCAATGTGGTATTATTATACCCAGAAGCCTTAGCATCTTAAAGTCTTAAGGTCTCTGTCTATACAGAGAGAACTTTCCTAGAGCACCAGTCTTACTCGATGGTAAGTCATGTAAACAATTTTTACATTGTAACATGCATATATGTGTATATAAATATATGTTATTGAGTGGAATGTAAAATTCATATAAGTTTTATAACATAAAATAGGTGATTTTATGGAAATTTTGACCAATATTGGAATTGCAAGTGAAATTATATTTGAAGATTAACCAAGTCTTTGGAGAAATAAATCACACCATCACCTCTCTCTGCTACTGTTTAAAGGAAGGTCCAGCTTTACAATGGATCATATGAAATTAACAATCTTTTCCATACAGATATACTTTAAAAAAACCTAATCTCTCAGTTCAAGAGTGAGTTTAAGCTTATGTTACCAAGCAAAATTGTACCTTGGCCTCACATATTTCAATAATACTGATCAGAAAGCTATTCCATTCCTGATGATACTATGATCATCAATCAACAAATATCAACTGGGCCTGGTACTACTAGCATGCTGAGTGCAATGAGCACACCAATCTGATAAGTCTGCTGCTGCTGGTGCTACTGCTGCTATCACTTGCTGGCAGCCTACAGCAAGAGACATGGCCCTGAAATGTGTTGCTTAAAGAGAAGATCCAGGAAACTATAAAGGGGTTTTTTGGGGGAGAATTATGGAGGAATATTTGTGAGAGTCCAAAAGACCTGGGCAAGACTTAATCTCTCTAACTCTCATTTTCCCCATTTGAAAAATGGAAACAGTACTTTCCTCATAAGGTAGTTTTGGGGATTAAATGACTTAGTTTACATGAAGCACTTAGTATTTCTGTTGCCTATGTCTCCCAAAGCAATGATGGTGGTTTATAGGTCCACCTGTGACTTTAGAGCTGCATTGCACACACTCATCTCCCTCACTGATCTTTTTCTGACGTATAAGAAGAGCATCTCTGGATTTGTGATGATGCAGCCTCAGCTGCAACTAATTCTAGGTAAATAGTTTTTTAAAGGTCTTTGCAGAAAAAATCAGTATGAAGGAAAAAGGGATTTATGATGGACAGAAAAATGACTAAAATTATATTTATAAATGAAAATAAAAACTATTGAACATATAATACTAAGTAAATTTTTTTGTAAAGGATATATAATATTAATAAATCAGAGCCAAAGTACAATTCTTACCTTTTGGGGAGTTCAGTTATAGATCTGTTTTTGTCAATAAAAATCTTAGTAACAATTTTCTTTTTAAATTTTATAACACTATCTGTTACACACTCATCATTAGTTTTATAATGGACGTAGGGTGCCCTTAGAGCACATATAGCTTAGATCATAATACCCAAGTCTTTTCAAATACATGGACAGCCTTCCTGAGAAGGATGGGTACAAACATGCCAAGATTGCAGACTACAGTAAATACCTAACTTTCCAATGCCCAGACACAGATGAACATCCACAAGTATCAAGATCATCCAGGAAAATATGAACTTACCAAATAAACCAAATAAGGCACAAGGGACCAATCCTGAAGAAACAGAGATATGTGACCTTTCAGACAGAGTATTCAAAATAGCTCTGCTATAGGTTTCAAAATCAACCCTGGCTAGGGGCCTGAAGCAAACCAGTTTAGTGCTAACAAGGCTAGGGGCCTGAAGCAAACCAGTTTAGTGCTAACAACAACAAAAAAAATCTGATCTACTTTCTTTTCACTTTACCTTCTCTCCCACATATTCCTTATTTCTCATTCTACCACTCCAAGCTTCAACTTCTTTGTTCCTAAATATTTTATGAAAAAGTTCAAAACACTTTTTCTTCTGGATAAGTAATATTTGTGCTTTCTTAATGTCATGCTGTGGTTTGAATTTTCAAATTTCATGAAAATTTGTGTTTCCTGAAAAAAAAAAAAAAAAAAAAAGCTCTTTTAAGGAAACCCAAGAAATTCAAGATAACACAGAGAAGAAATTCAGAATTCCATCAGATAAATTTAACAATGAGATTGAAATAATTAAAAAGAATCAAGCAGAAATTCTGGAGCTGAAAAATGCAAAAAGCATACTGAAGAAGGCATCAGAGTCCTTTAATAGGAGAATTGATCAAGCAGAAGAAAGAATTAGTGAGCTTGAAGACAGGTTATTTGAAAATACATAGAGGAGACAAAAAAAGAATAAAAAACAATGAAGCACACCTATAGGATCTAGGAAATAGGCTGGAAAGGGCAAATCTAAGAGTTATTGGCCTTAAAGAAGAAGTAGAGAAAGAGATAGGGGTAGAAAGTTTATTCAAAGGGCTAATAACAGAGACCTTCCCAAACCTAGAGAAAGATATCAATATCCAAATACAAGATGGTTATAGAAAACATCAAACAGATTTAATCCAAAGAAGACCACCTCAAGGCATTTAATAATCTAACTCTCAAAGGTCAAGGATAAAGAAAGAATTCTAAAAGCAGCAAGAGTAGAGAAGCAAATAAACAATGGAGCTCCAATACATCTAGCAACAGACTTTTCAATGGGAACCTTACAGGCCGGGAGAGTGGCATTACATATTTAAAGTGGTGAAGGAAAAAAGACTTTTACCCTAAAATAGTATATTTAGTGAAAATATCCTTCAAACATAAAGGAGAAATAAAGACTTTCCCAGACAAATAGAAGCTGAGAAATTTCATCAACACCAGACCTGTTCTACGAGAAATGTTAAAGGGAGTACTTCAATCAGAAAGAAAAAGACATTAATGGGCAACAAATAATCACCTGAAGGTACAAAACTCACTGGTCCTTTGGTAATAGTACACAGAAAAACACAGGATATTATAACACTGCAACTGTGGCGTATAGAGAAATGCAAATCAAAACCACGATGTGGTACCATCTCACACCAGTCAGAATGGCTATTAAGAAGTCAAAATGGCTGGGCGTGGTGGCTCACACCTGTAATCCCAGCACTTTGGGAGGTCGAGGCAGAAGGATTACGAGGTCAGGAGTTCAAGACCAGCCTGGCCAACATAGTGAAACCCCATCTCTACTAAAAATACAAAAATTAGCTGGGCATGGTGGCGGGCGCCTGTAGTCCCAGCTACTTGAGAGTCTGAGGCAAGAGAATTGCTTGAACCCAGGAGGAGGAGATTGCAGTGAGCCAAGATCGCACCACTGCACTCCAGCTTGGTGACAGAGCAAGGCTCTGTCTCTAAATAAATAAATAAAATCCATTACAAAGGATACTGGAGAAATTCAAAAAATCTTTAGTGGCTACTACAAGCAACTATATGCCAATAAACTGAAAACTCTAGAAGAAACAGAAAAATAACTAGATACAATCTACCAAGATTGAACCAGGAAGAAATTCAAAACCTAAAGAGACCAATAACAAATAATGAGATCAAAGCCATAATAAAGTCTCCCAGTAAAGAAAAGTCCAAAAAATAGAGGAGGAGGGACTACTTCCAAACTCATTCTATGAGGCCAGTATTACCCTGATACCAAAACCAGACAATGACACATCAAAATAAATAAATAAATAAAACCACAGATCAATATCTCTGATAAATATTGATGCAAAACTTGTCAACGAAATACTAGCAAACTGAATTCAGCAATACATTAGAAAGATCATTCATTATGACCAAGTGCGACATATCCCTGGGATGCAAGGGTGGTTCAACATAAGCAAATCAATCAATGTGATATGTCATATCAAAAGAATGAAAGATAAAAACCATACGATAATTTCCATTGATGTTGCAAAAGCATTTGATAAAACTCAACATATCTTCATGATGAAAACTCTCAAAAAACTGAATATAGAAGGAACATACCTCAACATAATAAAAGCATGTTTGACACATATGACAGACCCACAGCTAGTATCATACTGAATGGGGAAAAACTAAAAGCCTTTCCTCTGAGATCTGAAACATAACGAGGGTGCCCATTATCACTACTGTTGTTCAACATAATAATGGAAGTCCTAGCTAGAACAACCAGATGAGAGAAAGATACAAAGGGCATCCAAATTGGAAAGGAAGAGGTCAAATTATCCTTGTTTACAGATGATATGATTTTACATTTGGAAAAACCTAAAGACTCCACTGAAAGACTCTTAGAATTGATAAATTCAGTAAAGTTTCAGGATACAAAATCATACAAATATCAGTGGTATTTCTATATGCCAACAGTGAACAATCTTAAAAAGAAATTTAAAAAAGTTATCCCATTTACAATAGCCACAAATAAAATAAAATAAAATACCTAAGAATTAACAAAAGAAATGAAGTGAAGATCCCTACAATGAAAACTATGAAACACTGATGAAATAATTTGAAAAAGACACCAAAAAAAATGGGAAGCTATTCCATGTTCATGGAATTGGAAGAATTAATATTGTTAAAATGTCCACACTACCTAAAGCAATCTACAGATTCAATGCAATCCCTATCAAAATACCAATGTCGTTCTTCAAAGAATAGAAATAGAAAAAACAATTCTAGAATTTATATGGAACCACAAAAAACTCAGAAGAGCCAAAACCATCCTAAGCAAAGAGAACAAAACTGAAAAAATCACATTAACTGACTTCAAATTATACTACAGAGCTATAGTAACCCAAACATGATGGTACTGACATAAAAACAGACACATAGAACAATGGAACAGAATGGAGAACCCAGAAAAAATCCACACACCTACAGTGAACCCATTTTCAACAAAAGCGCAAACAAGATACACTGAGTAAGACAGCCTCTTTAATAAATGGTGCTGGGAAAACTAGATATCTATATGCAGAAGAATGAAACTAGACCCCCTATCTCCAGCCATATACAAAAATAAAAATGGGTTAAAGTCTTAAATCTAAGACCTCAAACTATGAAACTACTACAAGAAAACATGGGAGAAAATCTCTAGGACATTGGTCTGGGCAAAAATTTCTTGAGCAATGCCCCACAAACATAGGTAACCAAAGCAAAAATGGACAAACGGGATCACATCAAGTTAAAAAGCTTTTGCACAGCAAATAAAACAATCAACACAGTGAAGAGACAACCCACAGAATGGGAGAAAATATTTGCAAACTACCAATCTGACAAGGGATTAATAACCAGAACACCTAAGGAGCTCAAACAACTCTACAGGGAGAAATCTAATAATCTGGCTACAAAATGGGCAAAAGATCTGAATAGATATTTCTTAAAAGAAGACATACAAATGGAAAATAGGCATATGAAAAGGTGTTCAACATCACTGATCATCAGAGAAATGTCATCAAAACTACAATGAGATATCATCTTATCCCAGTTAAAATGGCTCTTACCCAAAAGACAGGCAATAAAAAATGCTGGTGAGGATGTGGAGAACAGGGGACCCTTGTACACTGTTGTTAGGAATATAAATTAGCACAACCACTATGGGGAACAGTTTGAGGGTTTCTCACAGAACTAAAAATTGGGCTACCATATGATCCAACAATCCCACTGCAGGGTATATACCCAAATAAAAGGGAATCAGTATATTGAAGAGAAATCTGCACTCCTATGTTTGTTGCAGCACTGTTTACAATAGCTAAGATTTGAAAGCAACCTAAATGTCCATCAACAGATGAATAGATAAAGAAAATGTTGTACATATACACAATGAAGTGCCATTAAGCCATAAAAAAAATGAGATCCAGTCATTTGCAACAACAGGGATGGAACTGGAGATCATTATGTTAAGTGAAATAAGCTAGGCACAGAAAGACAAACATCACATGTTCTCACTTATCTGTGGGTTCTAAAAAATGAAAACACATTGAACTCACGGACATAGAGAGTAGAAAGATGGTTATCAGAAGTTGGGAAGAGTAGTGGGAGGCTGTAGGGAAGGTGGGGGTGAATAACAGGTACAAAAAAATAAAAATAAAAAGAATGACTAAGACCTAATATTTGATAGCACAGTAGGGTGACTGTGGCCAATAATAACTTAATTGTACATTTTTAAATAACTTAAAGAGTGTAACTGCATTGTTCGTAACAAAAGGATATCAAAAGGATAAAGGTATCAAAAGGATAAATTCTTGAGGCGACAGAGCACATTCACCATGATGTGCTTATTTCACATTCCATGCCTATATCAAACTATCTCATGAACCCATAAATATATATATCTACTATGTACCCATAAACATTTAATTAAAAAAAAAGAAATTTGCCAAGATCACACAGCTTATAAACAGAGGTGAACCCTGGCAGCTTGACTCCAGATCCTCTGCTCTTAGCCACTCCCCTTAACTGTGGCAAGAAGGAATGGAAACTCCCTTCTGAGAGACACTGGACTAAGCAGCCTATATAAGCTGCAGTGTTTGCTCGATTTCTAGAAACAGCAACTATATTCTTTCAATTTAACCCCCTATTAAGACAATTCAGGTTTTAAAAACCCACACAACCGCAACAATAAAAATCAGGCCATACTTATCAGACTTGTAATGCTAACAATGCACTGAAAAAAATGTACATTGCATTTTTGTAATGCTGTATTTTAGGAAAAATTACTTCACGATAGGCAGCAAAATATTTTTGTTCACACAAAAGTGCTCCCTTCTTTAAATCATACTAAATGGATTACATAATGCATGATGGATTATGTAATTTAATTCTTTAAATCATACTAAATGGATTACATAATGCGTAATGCAAAATGGATTACATAATGCATGATGTCTTAAACTAACCAGAAGTCTTATTTTCATGATTTGCATGTTGAAGGGTCAGTAACTAGTCTCAATCTATTTCAAGCCAAGTATCTGCTTCTGTTTGACTTCAAAGACATTCTGGAGTAAATTATGTAGATGATAAAGGTTACAGTTCAACAAGCTTCTAAAGTTTAGTCTGAGTCTCCATGAACCCACATTCACCTTGAAGGACATTATAATAGAAATCAACAGCATCAGTAACCAAAACAGCACGGTATGGGTAGCAAAACAGACACATAGACTAATGGAGCAGAATAGAGACCTCACAAATAATACCACACATCTACAACCATCTCATCTTTGACAAACCTGACAAAAAACAAGCAATGGGGAAAGGATCTCCTATTCAGTAAATGGTGCTGGGAAAACTGACTAGCCATATGCAGAAAAATGAAACTGGACCCCTTCCTTACACCTTATAGAAAAATTAACTCAAGATGGATTAAAGACTTAAATGTAAAACCCAAAACCATAAAAACCCCAGAGGAAAACCTAGGCAATATCATTCAGGACATAGGCATCGGCAAAGACTTCATGACAAAAAGGCCAAAGGCAATTGCAACAAAAGCAAAAATTGACAAATAGGATCTAATTAAACAAGAGCTTCTGCACAGCAAAAGAAACTATCATCAGAGTGAACAGGCAACATATAGAATGGGAGAAAATTTTTGCAATCTACCCATCTGAAAAGGTCTAATATCCAGAATTTACAAGGAACTTATATTTATAAGAAAAAAATAAACAACCCCATCCAAAAGTGGGCAAAGGATATGAACACAATGTCTTCAAAAGAAGACATTTATGTGGCCAACAAACATATGAAAAAAAGCTCAACATCACTGATCATGAGAGAAATGCAAATCAAAACCACAATGAGATACCATCTCACACCAGTTAGAATGACGATTAAAAAGTAGGAAACAAGGTGCTGGCGAGGCTGTGGAGAAATAGGAACGCTTTTACATTGTTGGTGGGAATGTAAATTAGTTCAGCCATTGTGGAAGACAGTATGGCGATTCCTCAAGGATCTAGAACCAGAAATACCGTTTGACCCAGCAATCCCATTACTGGGTATATACCCAAAGGAATATAAATCATTCTACTATAAAGACACATGCACACATATGTTTTCTGCAGCACTATTTACAATAGCAAAGACATGGAGCCAACCCAAATGCCCATCAGTGATAGACTGGAAAAAGAAAATGTGGTATATATACACCATGGAATACTATGCAGCCATAACAAGGAATGAGATCAATCATGTCCTTTGCAGGGACATGGATGAAGCTGGAAGCCATCATCTTCAGCAAACTAGCACAGGAACAGAAAACCAAATACTACATGTTCTCACTCATAAGTGGGAGTTGAACAATGAGAACACAGACACAGAGAGGGGAACAACACATACCAGGGCCTGTTGCAGGGTGGGGGATGAGGGGAGGGAACTTAGGGGACAAGTCAATAGGTGCAGCAAATCACCATGGCACACGTGTACCTATGTAACAAACCTGCACATTCTGCACATGTATCCTGATTTTTTTAGAAGAAATATATATATATATTTTATATATACTTATATATTTTTATATATATTAAATATATATTATATATTTATATATTTATTATATATGTATTATATTATATATATATAATATAAATCTATATATTATATATATATATTATACATATATAATTATATATTTAATATAAATATATAATATATATTACATATTATATATATATTAAATATATAATATATAATATATATTATATATTTAATATATATATAATATATATTTGTACATTAAAATTATATTTTTACTATAGTATATTGAATATATATTTAATATATATAAATATAAATATATATATATATATATATATATGGAAATCAACACCATCTAAGAACCTGCCCCCTCAAGCCAGCTGCTTCTAGTAAGGGTGAGTGAAAAGTGGCTTCTAAACAAGGAAATTTTCACTTCGCCTTGAACACTCTGAGAACATAGCAGATCATTAAAAATGTATTACCTACATAGTAGGCAAACAAGCATAGTAATTCACATTGCTTTACTTAGACGTCACAGTGGTAAGTACAATAGAAATAAAAACACAAGGAAAAGGTTTATACTATCCCATTGCCAGAGGCTAGATTTTAAGCACTAACTTGTTTTGTACCTATCCTTTATCAAATAGTCTTCCTCCAGGGCTTCCTTCAAAGACCAAGAAATTTTCTTACATTGAATAGCGTCAAATATTAACCTTACTTTAGTGTGACCATAACCAGTTTTGAGCCTGTCCAGGTTGTTCACAGAGACCTATTCCTTCTTCATAAATCTATCTTGTAAAGACAGACAGAAGGCAAACTCAAGTAAAAAGGGTCTTCATGTGTGAAGAATCTAATTTGCCAACTCCAACTTAGCATTTCTCATTAATAAAGGAAAACAAATTATAACAGAAGGAAAAGTTAGGTGAATTACTAAATTTAGTTAGCTATCCTATTTCACTTAAATTCTTTAAACACTAAGTATACCGTTGCAATCACGTTTTGCTTTTAAAAAAATTACAGTTTAAAATTTCTTTGAAAAAATATTTTCAACAGAATTCCACATATTTCCAAGATTGTGTTTTTTAATGTTACTTCAAGACAATATCTCAGAAATAGAATGCATTGTTTTTGTCTTTACAGAAAAAAATCAATGATGCAATGAACAGAACACAAACGCCTGTATTTCCCCAACTGTGATGTTTAAGATGCACTTTCAATTTAACTCCTGCTAAATTTTGTTAGTGAAAAATGCCAGAAAAGAACCATTTCCACAGTATGAGTATAAAGCAGGAAGCTGGTCAAACAAGATGGAATCGTTTAAAAAGGCACAGATCAGTTTCAGGGGAGAAACAGTTTTTAAACTTCTTCACCTTGGGCCCCATAATCTTGAAAATTTTTGCTCTCTGACTTCTGCAGATCACTGCCCAGTGAAAAAACAATGCCACACACCATCTATCAAGGGAAACCTCTCTGAAAAGCAAGGTTGAACTTTCCTTTAGACATCTCAAAGAAAACACAGTTATTATGAAGTCTTCCCAGACCAACCCCAGCCAATGGATATTTCTGTTACTTGGAATTTGATTTTCACAGAATTTCAGAGATCAAAGGAACATTAACAATGAGGAAACAGAAGCTCAGAGAAGTTAAGTGACTTGGCAAAAATGATGTTGACTTGTTAAGTGGCATAGTTTAACAAGGACCCTTGTTTCTTCACGGGCAGACTGATGTTCCCACAGTAGAACACTGGGTTGTCATCTAATTTTGTATGATACAATACAAATTATCTCTCTAATAAAATTATGAAATTCTCAAAGACAGAAATTTATTTCTCTTGAAACTTCAAAGTGGCTCTCCTAGTTCTGGGACCATAAAATACTCAAATAAATATTTACCAAAATAAAGATCTAAAGGAGTAAATAAATGTGCACAGCAACAGATCTTGACAAAATGGCAAAAATCCACTGTTCCATATTCAGAAAACTCCCCCCCCAAACTCTAATATTTGTTTGTAAGTCTGTTTACTTATATTTCCAGAAAGATTCTCAAAGAGGACATCTTTTCTTACTTTTTGGATAAGTATGGGCTTCTCTGACTACCATCTTAAAAGAATATACTTGATAGAGTATTAAGTAACTCCAGAACATGAGTTACCCATGAGAGATCACTTGCCAACAATTAACTGAACTGCAATATTCCAAAAAGACCGATGGCTCTTAATCAATAAATAAATTCTGGGTCTAATTATAGTGGCATGAAAATATTTAAGCAATTATAAACTACTCAATGTTCAGTTAGAAAATTGACTTTATTATTGAGCTAGAAATCAAATGATAACACAGAAAATAACAACATAAATGCTAACTTTGAGTTTTTCCAAAAAAGCAACTGTTGTCAAGGTCACAAACACACTGAGCCAAGTCTTGTTATTCCTTTATCCCATAGCTATTGTACTACTTGGCCTGAAAGTGGATGTGCTAGACATTTTCCATTTGTCATTTTCCATTTGTCTCTCCAGACCACTATGCTCTTCTCCATCCTGTTCTAAGCCTGGTCAGCTGACCTCCATGAACTTCATCAAAGGACCCCCTTGCCCTTGGACTTTTACATGGATTTGGCCAGTAGAAGCCAGTGGCTACAAATCAAAGGAAGAACAGAGAGGCCAAGATATTTATTCTACTTCCTCCTCCTTGCCAGATCACATTGGTTGTTTCTCCTCTGCAATGAAGACCACAGCTCATGTCAGACAGCCTTTCCATTACAGCTGCTCTCTGGTAGTTCTCTCCGTTTTCCCTGATAAGTTAAGAGGTAGTAAAGGCTCCCTGTTGTCACTAACCCCGACTTCTGCTTCCTGCACCATCCCTTGTTAGTTTCTCTTACTCTGCCCATACCTTTGTAACTAGTCCCTTCAATAAACTGTTCAGCCAGCCCATTTGAGTATTGACATGGTTTGGCTCTGGGTCCCCAGCCAAATCTCTTGAATTATAATCCCCAAGATTATATTATAATTATAATCCCTCAAGAGAGGGGCCTGGTGGAAGGTGATTGGATTACAGGGGCAGTTTCCCCATGCTGTTCTTGTGATAGCGAGTTCCATGAGATCTGATGGTTTTAAAAGTGGCAGTTTCCCCTGCACATTCTCTCTCTCCTGCCGCCTTGTAACGAAGGTGCCTGCTTCCCTTTTGCCTACTGCCATGATCATTAACTTTCCTGAGGCCTCCACAGCCATGCAGAACTGTGAGTCAGTTAAACCTCTTTCCTTGAAAAATTACCCAGTTTCAGGTATTCTTTATAGCAGTGTGAAAATGGACTAATTCGGAGAATTGGTACCAGCAGAGTGGGGTACTGCTATAAAGATAACCTGACAATGTGGAAGTACCTTTGGAAGTGGGTAACAGGCAGGGGTTGGAAAAGTTTGGAAGGCTCAGAAGAAAAGATGTGGGAAAGTTGTGGACTTCCTAAAGAATTGTTTAATGGTTTTGACCAAAATGCTGACAGTGATATGGACAAGGAAGTCCAGGCTGAGGTGGTCTCAGATGAAGATGAGGAACTTAGTGGGAATTGGAGTGAAGGTCACTCATGCTATGCTTTAGCAAAGAGATTGGAGGCATTTTGCCTCTGCCCTAGAGATCTGTGGAGTTTTGAACTCGAAAGATGATTTAGGGTATCTGGCAGAAGAAATTTCTAAGCAGAAAAGCATTCAAGAGGTGACCTGGCATTTTCTGAAAGCATTTAGTCAGATGTGTTCACAGAGATGGTTTGAGATTGGTACTTATGTTTAAAAAAGAAGCAGAGAATAAAGGTTTGGAAAATTTGCAGCCTGGCCCTGTGGTAGAAAAGAAAAACCCATTTTCTAAGGAGGAATTCAAGCTGGCTGAAGAAATTTGCATAAAAAATGAGGAACGGAATGTTAATATCAAGACAATGGGGAAAATGCCTCCAGGCCATGTCAGAGATCTTCATGGCAGCCCCTCCTATCACAGACCTGGAAGCCTAGGAGAGAAAAATGGTTTTGTGGGCTGGGCCTGGGGCCCCACTGCTCTGTGTGGCCCTGAGGCATGACACCCTAAGTCTCAGTCACTCCAGCTCAAGCCAAGGCTAAAAGGGGCCAAGATACAGCTCGGGGCATTGCTTTAAAGGGTGCAAGCCCCAAGCCTTGGCAGCCGACACATGGTGTTGGGCTTGCAGGTATGCAGAAGACAAGCTGAGCTTTGGGAGTCTCCACCTAGATTTCAGAGCATGTATGAAAATACCTGGATGCCCAGGCAAAAGTCTGCTGCTGGGGCAGAGCCCTCATGGAGAGCCTCTACTAGGGCAATGCAGAGGGAAAATGTGGGGTCAGGGTGCCCACAGAGTCCTCACTGGGGCACTGCATGGTGGGGCTGTGAGAAGAGGGCCAATGTCCTCCAGACCCCAGAATGGGAGATCCACTCACAGCTTGCACCATGTGCCTGGAAAAGCCAGGGGCACTCAATGCCAGCCTTTGAAAGCAGCCATGGGGACTGTCCCCTACAGATCCACAGGGAAGGAGCTGCCAATGCCCTGGGAGCTCACCTCTTCCATCAGCATGCCCTGGATGTGAGACATGGAATCAGAGGAGACCACTCTGGAGCTTTAACAAATTAAAAAAAAATTTTTTTAACAAGTACCCTGCCAGGTTTTGGATTTGCATAGGGCCTGTGGCCTCTTTGGTTTGGCCAATTTCTCCCATTTGGAATGGGAACATTTACCCAATGCCTGTGCCCCCACTGTATCTTAGAAGTAACTAACTTGCTTTTGATTTTATAGGCTCACAGGTAGAAGAGACTTGCCTTGTCTCAGATGAGACTTTGGACTTGGACCCTTGAGTTAATGCTGGAATGAGTTAAGGCTTTGGGAGGCTGTTGGAAAGGCATGATTGGTTTTGAAATTTGAAAAGGACATGAGATTTGGGAGGGGCCAGCGGTGGAATAATATGGTTTGGCTCTGTATCCCCACCCAAATCTCATTTCGAATTGTAATCCCCACATCTTGAGGCAGGGACCTGGTGGGAGGTGACTGGATCATGGGGGCAGTTTCCCCCATGCTGTTCTCATGATAGTGAGGGAGTGCTCATGAGATCTAATGGTTTTAAAAGTGGAAGCTTCCCCTGCACATTCTCTCTCTCCTGGCACCTTGTGAAAAAGATGCCTGCTTCCCCTTTGCCTTCTGGCCTGACTGTAAGTTTCCTGAGGCCTCCCCAGCCATGTGGAACTGTGAGTCAATTAAACTTCTTTTCTTTATAAATTACCCAGTCTCACATAGTACCTTTATAGTAGTGTGAACATGGATTAATACAAATATATATATATATACTTGTATTAGTATATATATATATATACTTGTATTAGTATATATATACTTGTATTAGTATATATATATACTTGTATTTATATATATATACTTGTATTTATATATATATACTTGTATTTATATATATATATACTTGTATTTATATATATATATATATATATATACTTGTATTAGTATATATATATATTATATATATACCTGTGTCCAGCTAGGACTCAGAATGATCCTTTGGGATAGAGGTGCTTCCTGTCTCACATTGCCAGTTCCACATGATTTTTTGTTGGGGAGGGAATGGCAACCTTTGGTCACTTGTGTTTTGGTGTCATATCTAAGAAAGCTGTACCTGACCCAAGGATACAGAGATATAGATACTTCTACAGTTTCTTCTCAGAGCTTTATAGTTATAGCCCTTACATTTAGGTCTATGATCCATTTTGAATTCCTTTTCATGCATGATGTGAGATCAGTTGAAATTGCTCTTTCTACATGTAGATATATAATTGCCCTAGCACCATCTGTTGAAAACACTACTCCTCATTGAATGGTATTGACATTTTTGTCAAAAATCAATTTACCATGAAGGGTTTATTTCTAGACTCTCAATTCTGTTCCACTCATCTATAGGTCTATCCCTACGCTACGCCATTACATTGTCTCTCTTTTTTTTTTTTTTTTTTTTTTTTGAGATGGAATTTTGCTCTTGTCGCCCAGGCTGGAGTGCAATGGCAAGATCTTGGTTCACTGCAACCTCTGCCTCCCCGGTTCGAGCAATTCTCCTGCCTCAGCTTCCTGAGTAGCTGGGACTACAGGCACATGCCACCATGCCTGGCTAATTTTTTTGTATTTTTATAACAGACAAGGTTTCACCATGTTGGCCAGGCTGGTCTCAAACTCCTGACCTCAAGTGATCCTCCTGCCTTGGCCTCCCAAAGTGCTGTGATTACAGGCATGAGCCACTGCACTTGGCCCACATTGTCTTGATTACTGTAGCTTTATAGTAAGTTTTGAAACCAGAAAGTATAAGTCTTCCAGTTTTGTTGTTCTTGTTTAAAACATCTTGGCTAATCTGGGCCCTTCACATTTCCATATCAAATTTAGGATCAGCTCGTCAATTTCTGCAAAAATGCCCACTGGGATTTTGATAGGAATTGCACTAAATCTATCTACTAATTGAGAGAGAATTGCCACCTTAACCATATTAAGTCTTCTAATCCATGAAGGTTGAATGTTTCCGTTTATTTAGGTCTTTAATTTTACTCAGCAATGTTTTGTAGTTTTCAGTGTACAATTCTTTCAGTTATTCCTGAGTATTCTTTTGGTGTCATTGTAAGTGAAGTTAATTTCTTAATCTCTTTTTCAGAGTGTTCATTATAGTATATAGAAAGATAATTAATTTTTGTGAAATCAATTGGTCTTGTATTCTGCAACTTTGATGAACACATTAGTTGTAGTAACTTTTTTGTGGAATCTTTAGGATTTTCTATTTATAGGGTCACATCCTCTGTGAATAAAGGCAGTTTTATTCTCTCCAGTCTAGATGTCTTTCATTTATTTCTTGCCTGACTGTACCAGCTAGAACTTCCATTCCAGTGTTGTATAAAATTGTGAGAGCAGACATCCTAGCCTTGTTCCCAATCTCAGGAAGAAAGCATTCACACTTGCCATTTAAATATGCTGCTAGCTGCAGCTTTTTCATGAATCCCCTTAGGTTAAAGTTCACTTCTAATTTGTTGAGAATTTTTATTATGAATGGTATTGGATTTTGTAAAGTGTTTTTCTGTGTCTAACGATGATTATATGTGTTTTGTCCTTTATTTCACTAATTTTTTTGTGTTATATTCATTGATTTTTGGATGTTAAATCTTTTTGGCATAAATCCCACTGGATCATGCTATATAATCCATTCTATGTGTTGCTAATATTGCTGATATTTTACTGAAGATTTTTTCGCCTCTATTCATGATGTTGGTCTGCAGTTTTCTTTTCTTGCAATGTCTTCATCTGACTTTGGTATAGGACAATACTGGCTTCGCTGAGTGAGTTGTACTTCCTTCTCTATTTTCCAGAAAAGTTTGGAAAGATTGCTATTATTTATTATTTAAATGTTGAATAGAATTCATGAGGGTAGTCATCTGGGTATGAGCTTTGTAGAATGATTTTTAGTTACTAATTCAATTGCTTTATTTAGTATAACTCTATTCAGATTCTCTTTTCTTCTTGAGTTTTAGCAGTTATGTCTTTCAATGATTTTGCCCATTTCCTCTAAGTTGTCTAATTTAATGGGATAAAGTTGTTCATAGTATTCCCTTATAATCCTTTTAATTTCTGTAGGGATAGGAGCGATGTCTCCTCTTTCATTCCCAATTTTGATAATTTGTATCTTCAGTCTTTTTTCTTGGTCAATCTAACCAAAGTTTTGCCTATGTTAATTGTTTCCAATAACTAATTTTTAGTTTCATTGATTTTCTCCATTTTCTATTTTACTGTTTTCTACTCCAATACTTATTTCCTTTCTTTTCTATTTCCTTTAGGTTTAATTTGTTCTTATTTTTCTTTTTCTGTTCTCTTTTTATTTTCTAGTAGAGATAGGGGGTCTCACTACGTTGTTTAGGCTAGTTTCAAACTCCTGGCCTCAAGTGATTCTCTCATTTTGCCTCCCCAAGTGCTGGGATTACATGAGTGAACCATCACACTCTGCCTTTTTTTGTTTTTTGTTTTAAGGTAGAACCTTAAGTTGCTGATTTGAAACCTCTATTCTATTCCAGTACAGGCATTTCTCCTTGGTTTCTTGATGTTAGAGTGTCAGAATACTCCACAACTTGGTCTTCGGACCCTTAATCTTTAGCTACACTCACTCTGTTATCATCTTGTCTAGTCTCATGGCTTTAAATATAATCTATATATTGACAGTGCTCAGGCCAGACCAATCCCTTTAAATTTTAGTTGCATATATCTATCCAACTGCCTTTTATCTTAGATGTTAGACAGCTCTAGTTTAACAAGCACCAAGTTGAAATCCTGCTCCCAGCCCCCTAACACAAATTGGCTTATTTACCAGTCTTCTGCATCTTAGTTAACAGCAACGCTATCCTTACCATTGCTCAGGACAAAATCCTAGGGCCATCTTTTAACTCTGTCCTTGACTCATTTTCTCTCAGACCATAGATCCAATTCATCAGGAAATCCTATTAGATCTACCTGCAAAACATATACACATTCTAACCACTTTACTACCTCCACTGCAAACCCCCTACTCCAAGCCACCATACTCCCTCACCTAGTTATAGCCTCATAACTAACCTCTCTACTTCCATCTTTTCCTCCTACATCTTCTCTCAAAAAAATACAGCCAGAGAGGGTTCTGTAAAAATATAAATTGTATCACCTCATTCCTCTGCTTAAAATTTGCCAACTCAGCCTAGGAGAATAATGTCAACCCACTTTCAATAGCCCACAAAGCCCTCCAAGATCTGGCCTCCAGTGATCCGTCTGACTTCATCTCCCACAACTGTCACTCTTGCCTACTTTGCCTTAGCCACACTGTTTCTTGAACATATGGCATGCTCCCACCTAAAAAAGTCTGTCCACTGACTGTCTTATTTCCTGGAATACTTTTTTCCCAATATTTACATGGCTTATCCTTTCTCACCCTCAAGACTTTGCTCAGGTATCGTCATCTTCTCCACAAGACTAACTCTGGCCACTTCCCTTTCAATTATATTCAACACCACTATCAGTACCCCCAACATTCATTACCCTGCTCATTTTTTTCCTGTAGCACTTATTTACCTTCAAATATAATGTATACTATACTTCATATGTTTATTACTTATTGCATATCTGCCCCAAAAGAATGCAAGCCCTTTTAGGGCAGAGACTTCTGTCCGTTTTATGTATGGATGCATCCCAAGGGAATAGGTATATGCATTGCATATATCAGATATCTATTAAGTATTTGTTGAATGAATAAATTTAAAAAGCAGAACTCTACTAGCTATCATCAATTGAAATGTTAGTTATGCCTTAAAAGTTGAATTTATTCATGCCTTCATTCATTCAACAAATACTGAATGGCTTCTCTTTGCCAGGCACTGCAATAGACACTGGGGATATTCAAGACAGAAGATAGACAAGGCCCTGTTGACATGGCGCTTACTTACTAATTTTCTGTCTCTCCTTATAGAATGTAAAAATAAAAAATATATATAATTCTTGTAATAATATGTGTTATAGCCAGGCATCATAGCTTGTGCCTGTAATTGCAGCTACTCAGGAGGCTGAAGCAGGAAGATCACTTGAGCCCAGGAGTTGGAGTTATGACCGTACCACTGTGCTCCAGCCTGAGCGACACAGTGAGACCCCATCTCTAAAAATGTAAGTAAATAAATAAATTGTGTTACAAAAACAATAGGATAAATAAGTAAACATGCCAATTATTAGGGGTAGTGAGCTAGGGAGTACCCCTTCAACTAGAATAACAACTACACTTGATCTGAGCTGTCAAAGCAGGATGAGGAAAAGCCAGTCATGCAGAAACCTGGGGTAAAAAAACATTCCAGGTAGACAAAAAGTATAAAGCTTTGGGAGGAAGATGGACATTGGCAAGTTTAACAAACAACAAAGCCAGTATGATTTGAAGGTAGAGTATGAGGAGAAGATACCGTGGGATGGCATCCTGTGGCATCTATCCATTGTAGAGGCCCTAAACCCACCCTGACATTTGTAGTAAATTAGATGCATCCTTTTATATCACCTTCTCTCTCCTGTGCTCCCTCCTCTCGTATTCTTTTTTCTTTCAAGAATAAGAGCCAATGACATAGATGAGCAGTATCATTGCTAAGAAATCTGAAAAGACTATTCTTTAGTCCATCTAGTACTCCTGTGCAAAAAGAAAAAGTTGTGCCTTCCTCAGAACATTTTACTGCCGCCTGTTAGAAAAATACATAATAAATAAGAATATCAGCAACTCACTCATAATTGTACAATGTCCTATATGTAGTATGTAGTAGCCCTGGTTGCAGAGATAGAGAAAAGTAGCTCTATGCAAAATATGCAAACCAAAATGGTTCCATTTTTTCCAGTATGTCATATACCAAATGCTGCAGATGCTAAATATACATATAGATTTACATGCATTGCAAATTACTACTATTCTGCATTAGCTACAGTTGGCTACTGATTCTGATAGCATTTTCATCAGGAGAAAAAGAATGAGTCTTTTTGAATATTAGTCAATGGAGAAAATACTGTTTACAGTAAAGTGATACAGATTTAAGTGGCTGTAACCACTAATGTACCTTTATAAAAGTGGTAAAAGTCTTAAATACATCCGCAAGTGTTAGAAGTAATGATCATCAGACAGTCTATCTGAAGAAGATATTAAGACAGTGTTTTCTTTGGAATGCATTTGCCTATATTACCTCATGTAATTCAAACATTATTTTTATTTTGTAGTTTCCTGTTTAAGTTTTTAAAAATAAGCCAAAGGATATTTTGGTAAAGTAACAGATTCCAAAAAAAAAACCCCACATTTTCAAGCTTAATCCCAAAGAAGACCATTAGTTTCATCATTTAGGCTAAAGTTTTCTAATTCAGGAAAGAAAAATGTGTGTCTTTGACTTTATGAGAAATAATCTGTGATACTGTGTACATCTGTGATTTCTAGATGAATAGCATTCGAATGCCGCTTCAATATGATTAAAATTAATAAGCAACTAATAAAATCCATAAAGGATAGCTTTTCCTGAAAGTGTCCAATGATGGAAGAGTGCCACCTAGTGTTCAATGTGGACTCAACATATCCTGCCCAAAAAGCCATTTCACAAAGCCATTTCACAAATACCCTCAATTTTAGCCCTGTAGTTATTCATTAAACCATAGTAATTTTGCAGAGCCCTAGTCAAGTATCAAAATATGAATTGTGAATTCCTGAAAAGAATGTATATCACCTATATCCATGAGAAACTGAGTTTTCGAAAAGGAAGTTAAATTTCTATAGCTACATAAAAGCAAAAAAAGAGTTACTCAAAAAAAAAAAAAAAAAAATTTAAACATCGTGACCCTAAGTAGTAGGCTAGAAAGAATATGAGGTTCTAGGCTAAATGGGTTCAAATTTGGGCCCTACCGCTTTCTAGCAGTATAATCTTGGGTATTTTAAAAAACTGAGGTTTTCCTTATGTGAAAAGAATATACACTAGGCATTCAATAAGTGATAGATATTAACTATTAAGAAAAAGAGATTTCCCATTCTTTTTTAAAGAATAAGTTAACAAGTTTCTTTTTTTAAAGAAAAGTGAGAGCAAGTTTATTAAGAAAGTAAAGGAATAAAAGAATGCCTACTCCATAGGAAGAGCAGCCTCCTTTTGTTTTTAATATATTCCCTCCAGTCATCAGGACTTTAGGAAACATTTTAATGAAAGGATGGCTTGTGCCAGGTCAACAATTTCATTTCTCTCTAATTCCTTGCATAAAAGAGGACCCAATCTGGGGTGGGGGTGGGGGGGGGGGGTTATCCTTTGCCCAGTCAGCCCCAAATAAGTTTAAAGTTTTTAAACTTATTGATGAAATTATCAGATTCAAACAGCCACTCTCATGGAATATGAGTGACATTCAGTGAATTCTCTTCCATTGCTTTCTAACATCTAATAAATTCCCTTCGCTTGCTTTCTAACATCTAACAAATTACATAACAGTATCTTAAACAATTAAAAACAATAATTTTAAAAATGCTATTAAATCATTTCAAGAATATCTTTCTCATGACATTTTTTAAAAGGGTTTAATCCACGATGTATGTCTATTTAGTGTATGTGTGTGTTGTGTGTGTAACATAACCTCTTATTTTAAAACCTTGGATTCATTTTATCAAGCTCCTTACAAATTTTCCAAAAGTCTCTTTTTAGCCTAATCGTGTCTTTAAGGCTACAGATTTCTCATTTGTATTAGTAAGAATGTAACTGTATAAAAGGAACAGTATCTCAAAAGCTCAGTGTATTAATCAGGATAGTTTTCCAAGCAAACTATTACTGAGGGACTACAAGAGAGAGTAAGAAATAAGCCCTACCTCCGCGGTGGCTCATGCCTGTAATCCCAGCACTTTGGGAGGCCGAGGCAGGTGGACTGCCTGAGGACAGGAGTTTGAGACCATACTGGCCAACATAGTGACACCCTGCCTCTACTAAAAGTACGAAAACATAGCTGAGTGTGGTGGTGGGTGCCTGTAATCCCAGCTACTCAGGAGGCTGAGGCAGGAGAATCACTTGAAACTAGCAGGTGGAGGTTGCAGTGAGCCAAGATCGTGCCAAGAAAGAAAGAAAGGAAAGGAAGGAAAGGAAGGAAGGAAGAAAGGAAGGCAGGCAAAAAGAAAGAAAGAAAAGAAAAGAAAAGAAAAGAAAGAAAGAAAGAAAGAAAGAAAGAAAGAAAGAAAGAAAGAAAGAAAGAAAGAAAGAGAAAGAAAGAGCCCTGCTCTCAAGGAGCTCACTCTCCTCAGTACATTACTGAGTACCAACTCAGAGAGCCAGATAGCAGGATATAGAGGTATTAATAAATTCCCAATGCATGTCTTTGAAAGTAGATGGACCCATTCTCCACCAGCATTGCCTTCCCAGAAGACTATAGCCTGTGCAAAACGCAGAGGGGATCTTGAAGAAAGCAGGAGTGACGGGGCAGAGATGCCTCTACTTCTGCTTGGCCCTGGATGTTTCTCTCTTTTGTCTCCTAGATTTTGGATGTTTACCCCTCTCCCTCTTTATTGGTCCTGGATTTCTTTCTCTCCCTCTCTCTAGCTTCACGTTGTATATCTTTCTTTCCTAGAGAAATAGAAGGATATTTAAGAAAAGAGGGAAAAAAAGAAAAATAAGACAAACATAAAAGAGATTAAAAATACAAAAGTCATGTGAGCACTTACTGATATGGTATTAACTAAATAAACTTTGTAATTTCTTTCCTTCGTTTGGAAATTAGAATTACTTCAGTGTGGAATAGTCATATACACATACAGACATGCACATCATGTGTAAATGGGATCATCACACTGAGGTAGAAGACATGTGGGCCTTTCAGTATGTCCCAACTAGTTTCTTTAGCTATAAAATTTGGGAATAAGACTAGATCAATATTTCATAAACATTTTCCTGTTCCCTTTTCTTTTTTTTTTCTTTTTTTTCTTTTTCCCCTATTTCTTAACCTATAGTAAGAACCACAGTTTCCATTGAAACCAATACACACCCACACCCACATCCACCCACAACTACACACACACATGCCCTACAACTGGAAAAAAGTTCTCAAAAACAATTCTTATTCTCAATATGTGAAATGTACTGATACTTTTATACCTTTTTTTAAAAGATGTCTATTACTTACAATTTAGCGCCTACAATCCAGTGATACATCATAACCTCAATTTCATAATCACTGATGTTAACAAAAATCAAAGGTCTCTTTCAGATATAAGACTTTATGACTTGAATGACCAGTGGGTCAGTGAAGAAATTAAAAAAAATTGCAAATTTTCTTGATACAAATGATAATGGAAACACAATATACTATTAGCTGTGGAATGGTACTAGCTAGGGAATTCAGTGAAAGCAGTATTAAGAGGGAAATTTATAGCTCTAAGTGCCTACATAAAAAAAAAAGAGAAAAACTTCAAATAAATAGCCTAATGATGAACCTTAGAAAATTACAAAACCTGGAGCAAACTGAAACCAAAATTAGAAGAAAAGAAATAATAAGATCATGGCAGAAATAAATGAATTTGAAATGAAAAAAATACAAAAGACCAATGAAACAAAATGTTGGTTCCTTGAAAAGATAAACACAATTGATAATCCTTTAGTCAGAGTAAGAAAAATAGAGAGAAGGCCCAAACAAATAAAATCAGAGATGAAAAAGGAAACATTACAAATGACACTGCAGAAATTCAAAAGATCAGTCATGGCTACTATGAGCAACTATATGCCAATAAATTTAAAAATCTGTAAAAAATCAAAAACTTCCTAGACACATAAAGCCTACCAAGATTGAACCAGGAAGAAATCCAAAACATGAAAACACCAATAATGAGTAACAAGATCAAAGCTATAATAAAAAGTCTCTGAGTAAAGAAAAGCCCAGGACCTGATGGCTTCACTGCTGAATTCCACCAAACATATAAAGAACTAATACCAATCCTATTCAAACTATTCCAAAAAATAGAGGAAGAGGTAATATTTCCAAGCTCATTCCATGAGCTCAGTATTACCCTGATACCAAAACCAGACAACAACATATCAAAAAAAAAAAGAAAGAAAAAGAAAACTACAGAACAATATCTCTAATATTGAAGCAAAAATCTTCAAAAATACTAGAACACTGAATTCAGTAACACGTTAAAAATATCACTCATCATGACCAAGTGGGATTTATCCCTGAGATGCAGGGATGGTACAACACATGCAAATCAATCAATGTGATACATCATATCAACAGAATGTAGAACAGAAACCATACAATCATTTCCATTGATGCCAAAAAAACATTTGATAAAATTCAGCATCACTTCTTGTTAAAAACATCAAAAAATTGGATATAGAAGGAACATACCTCAACATAATAAAAGCCACATATGACAGCCCCACAGCTAGTATCATAATGAAAGGGGAAAAACTGAAAGCACTTCCTCTCAGATCTGGAACATGACAAGGTTACGCACTTTCACCACTGTTATTCAACATAGGAGGTCCTAGCTATGGCAATCAGATGACAGAAAGGGCATCCAAATTGGAAAGGAAGAAGTCAAAGCATCTTTGTTTGCAGATGATATTAGCTTACCTTTGGAAAAACCTAAAGAATCCACCAAAAGACTCTTAGAACTGATAAATCCAGTAAAGTTGCAGGATGCAAAATCATACAAATATCAGTAGCATTTCTATATGCCAACAGTGAACAATCTGAAAAAAACTTTTTTAAGTTATCCTATTTACAATAGTCATGAACAAAATAAAATACATAGGAATTAACAAAAGAAGTGAAAGATTTATACAATGAAAACTTTAAAACACAGATAAAAGAAATTGAAAAAGCCACTAAAAAATTGAAAGATTCCATGTTTATGGAAAGAATCAATATTGTTAAAATGTCCATACTACCTAAAGCAATCTACAGATTCAATGCAATCACTATAAAAATACCAATGACATTCTTCATAGAAAGAGAAAAAACAATCCTAAAATTTATAAAAGACTCAGAATAGCCAAAACCATCCTAAGCAAAAAGATGAAAACTGAAAAAAATCACATTATCTGACTTCAAATTATATTACAGAGCTATAGTAACCAAAACAGCATGGTACTGGCATAAAAACAGACACATAGATCAATGGAACAGAATAGAGAACCCTGAAACAAATCCATACATCTACAATGCACTCACTTTCAACAAAGTTTCCAAGAACATATATTGGAGAAGACAGCCTCTTCAATAACTGGTACTGCAAAAACTGGGTATTTATATGCAGAAGAATGGAACCAGACTCCTTTCTCTGGCCATACACAAAAATAAAATCAAAATGGATTTAGATTAAAGACTTAAATTTAAGACCTCTAACTATGAAACTACTACAAGAAAACATTGAGGAAAATTCCCAAGACATTGGTCTGGGCAAAAATTTCTTGAACACCACCACACAGGCACAGGCAACCAAAGCAATAATGGATAAATTGGGGCACATCAAGTTAAAAAGCTTCTGCATAGCAAAGGAAACAATCAACAAAGTCAAGAGACAACCCACAGAATGGGACAAAATATTTGCAAACTAACCATCTAACAAGACATTAATAATCAGAATACACAAGGAGCTCAATCAACTCTACAGGAAAAAAAATCTAATAATCTGACTAAAAATTGGGCAAAAGATCTCAATATACATTTCTCAAAAGAAGACAACCAGTGGCAAACAGGGATATGAAAAGTTGCTCAATATCATTGATCATGAGAAAAATGCAAATTAAAACTACAATGAGGTGTCATCTCACCCCATTTTAAAAGAGTTTTATCCAAAGGACAGGCAGTAACAAATGCTGGCAAGGATGTGAAGAAACGGGAACACTCATACATTGTTGTTGGGAATGTAAATTAGTACAACCACTATGGAGAACAGTTTAGAGCTTCTTCAAAAAACTAAAAATAGAGCTACTTTATAATCCAACAATCCCACTACCGGGTCTATACCCAAAAGAAATCAGTACAACAAAGAGATATCTGTACTCCCGTGTTTATTGCAGCACTATTGACAACAGTCAAAACTTGGAAGCAACCTAAGTGTCCATCAAAAGAATGGATAAAGAAAATATGGTATATATACCAAATGAAGTACTATTCAGCCATAAAAATATGTGATTCTGTCATTTGCAACAACATAATGGAATTAAAGGTCATTATGTTAAGTGAAATAAGCCAGGCACAAAAACACAAACATTGCATGTTCGCCCTTACTTGTGAGATGTGAAAATCAAAACAATTTAACTCATGGAGAGACAGAGTAGAAGGCTGTGAAAGGTAGTAGGGGCTTGTGGAGGTGAGGATGGTTAATGGGTACAAAAAAAATAGAAAGAGTGAGTAAGACCTAGTATTCAATAGCATAACAGGGTGACTATAGTCAATAATAATTTAGTTATATATTTTAAAGTAACTAGAAGAGTATAACTTGATTGTTTGTTAACACAAAGGATAAATACTTGAGGAAATGGATACCAAATTTTCCATAATATGTTTATTATGCATTGCATGCCTGTACCAAAATATCTCATGTACATACTTATAAAGTATTAAATATATACTTATATATTTATAAATATTATATATAGTGGGTATATATAAATATATACATATATACACACATACACACACCTAGTATACTACGGGTGTGTATATATATGTTATATAGGTGTGTGCACATAATATATTATATTATATTTATATATTATATATAATACATATATAATACATAATAGATATAATATTATATTATATTATATATAGTATAATATATAATTATAAATATAAGAATATATAATAAATATAAAATAAAATAAATACAATAAAATGTATTATATATTATATCTATTATGTATTATATATATTTTATATATAATACATAATAGATATAATATATATGTTGTATATTATATATAGTATCTATTATATATTATATATTTACATATAATATATATTAGATATATTATACACACATACACACATATACCTGCTATGTACCCACAAAAATTTTGTTTAATTTTGTTTAAAAAAGACTGATTTCATGCCACATAAGCCTTGTATAATCTGGTCTCAGGATACCTCTTTATCTCATCTGCCTCACCTGCCTCTGCCACCCTCTCCCTCACCTTCTCTGCTCCAGTTACACCGGCCTTCTTGCTGGTTACTAAATAAACCAAGCAGGCTCCCACCTCAGGGTCTTTGGATGTACTATTTCCTCTACCTAGACAGCTCTAGGGCTAGGATTCCCAGGGCTCTCCACATCATCACTTCATTCAGGTGTCCACTCATATGTCAGCAATGTAAGGAGGCTTCTCTGACAAGCCAACTAAATACCAACTTCTTCACTCTCTGTCTTGTTTGATTTTTTTCCATAACACTTATCAAAACCTCAAATTATACTACATATTTGTTTATTCTGCATCTCCCCAGAAATTTTAGCTCCATAAGGGTGGGACTTTGTCACTGATTGCTCAGAACAGTGCTTGGCACCCAAGAGAAACTTAAAAATAATTGTTGAATGAATGAAGCTAGAGCTCTCTCTCAGAATAAAAGAGTCCACTGTTTTTGACCCAGAATTCTAGATTTTTCTCTAGAGGTGAACAGCCCTTGATCAAAACTGGTTGTCCACTCCTGGTCTCTACCAAGTAACTAGCAGGGAAATTCAGTGGAAAGTTACCTTCCTTTCTTTTCAACTATCTTTTCAGAGGATTATCTTTCTTCCTTGGATGTTTGTGCCTTTCTGCTCCCTGATGATATTGATATTTTTTCTCTGTAAATATAATACCTACTTCCAAGGACACTATCAATTAGTTAAGAATCTTAAATGCCTTTAAAAATGGAAAACATTCTCTAAGTGTCAGGCACTATCGTTAAAATAGCAGATTTGCAAAGCTTTTGTCAGGTGCTAAAGTGAAAAAAGAAGGTGAAGCTGGTAGGGGGACAGAGAGCAACTGGAGGTGTTACTTTAGAAAGGTGGACAAGGAAGCCCTCTCTGATGAGGCGTCATTTTGAACATACGTCTGAAAAAAAGTGGAGGAACATTTCAGGCAAATGGAATAGCAAGTGCAGCTGAAGTGTATGTAAAACTGGGAAAAAAAAGATGTAAACTTTGAAAATGTATATCTCAGAAGGCTAAACCAAAAAGAATTGCTTAAAAATTATATGAATAAGAACTACCTCAAATACTTCTGAATAGTCACCAACTCTGTGTATCTTGTGTCCTCTCAAAACTCACCCAAAGGGACATCTGGGTCAATAAACAAAAATGTTTAAAAGAAAGTGGGGTGGGGGGAAGCATCTGTTAAGCACTTAATTGCACAGGACATTAGGCTGAACCCCGAACAATGAACCACAATGAGGGAGTTTCCTACTTCATTTCCAAATGCCTTCCAGTAAGTTTAGGGAATCAATGTTGGCATTAATATGTATAAGTTTAATTTTGGATTTATACATATTCACATGTTAAAGAAAACCTGAAGCTCAGTGAATGAAAAATTGCAGAGAAAAAGCAGTAAAGTCAGCTAATCTTGCTTTTAATTAGCATTCTTTCAGTCATTAGTCTCTCTTCTGTGTTCCCACATTCAGTAGGTCTCTATCAAACACTTGGAAATAATAACAGCAGTAGCAACAGTAATAACAGCTAACATTTATTGGATGCTTACAGTGTATAAAGCATTGGGCTAAACAATTTATCATTTAATTATAATAATATCCCTATAAGAGAACCAGTATTATTATTATTATTATTATCCTCATTTTACAAATGAGGAAATTGAATTTCTCTAAGTTAGTATTACAATGTTACAGTGTATCATGTATTTCTCTTCTTCTCTTTTTTCTCTTTCTCCAAGACTGTGAGCTTTTTAAGAAAGAAATCTAGTCTTGTTCATCTTTGTATCACATATACATAGCATGTTGCAAGAACCCAAAAGCAGGCAGAAAGATGAGTTTAAGAGCCTCTGCTCTATATCTGAATATAAATGCTTATTATGTCAAGTTTGATTCTAAAAGTGTTCTAATAATGCATGCCACAACCTAGGTGTTAAGAGTATTGGGAGACAAGATAAAATCATAAGGCCAATACTAATTTTTATGTGGAAATGCTAGAAAAAAGTGATCATATTATTATAGAAGCCATTCTTTCTTTGCATAAAAACTTGAAAATTTTTAATTATGAAAAATATTCAGATATCTAAGATAGACAGATATTCACCTTTTAGAGATTTCAGTGCATGCAGTAAAATCCAATAAGGTACCTAAAAAACAATATGGTTTAACATAAATGATAAAACTGTACTTGCCACTAGATGAAGGGATTTTCAGTTTTTCCAGAGCCGAATTTCTGAGTCTAAGTGGCAAGAAACAGACTGGGTCTGAATGGTCTCACTGTACTTTCACAGTCAAATTACTGAATAATAAAATCTCACATGACCAGCAATAAAAGTAAATGTTCCCAGCTAATCCATTTAAATTGAGTAGATATTCAGGGATCTCACACCTAATACCTGCTAAATACATATCACACATATTTAGCTGCCCCTACCCACAAAAGTATATGACCATTATTGAAACTGGTCTCAAGACCAATCTCTGCCATTTCCCTCCCTTTTACCAGCTTTTTCTTGTTTCCATTAGAAAATGAATCTGTAAGAGAAATTTAGGAAGAGGGAATTTAATCTATCAAAGTAAATTTTTCAATAGCCACAAAATTGCATAACACCATTAACCTCAAATATTTATTTTTGAAGGTTGATATTTTAATCTCTTCTATTTTCCTCAACTATCTTCTCATTAGGCAGCAATCTGGTTAATATGAAAATAACACATTTCATATGTATATTACAGTTTATAAATTACTTTCATATTAACTTATTTGATCTTCACAAAAAATGCTTTAAGGTAACCTAAACAGAAAGTATTATTTTGATTTTATGGATGAGAAAATAACTACCCAGAAAGATTACATAACACACAGCTCGTAAGTGCTTAAGCCAGGACTGTAATAAATACTGAAATTTTAGATTTCTAGCTCTACATCAGTTTGTTTGTACTTCAACAAGCTACATCTCGAAAATAATTACACCAGAGAGGGCTGGAAAATCTGTCTACAAATAATAGTTTTAAAAAAACGCTAACTTAATATTCTTCACTACAGTCAGACAATAAACCTCGAATTTTAACAATTTATAAGAGATGTTAAGCAATAATTACAAAGAAATATTGTAGCTAAGTATTAACAGTGCCTTTCATCTATAGAACATACAGTAATTTATATTTCTCTCAATATTCTGAGCAAAGCAGCTGACAGTTTTATTAAAACTTTAAATCTATTGTTAGACATATGTATGTAATGTATAGAAATACCAGTTTAGAGTTTAGAAGAAACAGGCACCATGGTACACTGCTAGCAGAGTATTCATTCAAAACTATTTTGGGAGTAGTCTGCCAATGTATACTGAAAGCCTAAAAATGCACATGACCTCTCACACCTAGTTATTCCCTTTTTAATTTATTGTAAGGAAATAATTATGGATGTCTATAAAAATGTGTCTGCAAAAATATGTTAGTTATTGTGTTAACAGAACAAATTAATAAACGGATTGGTTAAATCAGAGTAAATGAAAGAATAAAACGTAGAGTAGTCCCTCAGTATCTGCAGGGGATTGGTTCCAGGACTCCTACAGATACCAGAATCCTTAGACGCTCATGTCCCTTACATACAACGACATAGCATTTGCATATAACCTATGCATATCCTCCAGTATATTTTAATTCATCTCTAAATTACTTACAACACCTAATACAATGCAAATGCTATGTAAGTTTTTTTTTTTTTCAAATATTTTCAATCCCCAATTGGTTGAATCTAGATGCAGAACCCATGGCTATCGAGGGCTGGCTGTAGTTCTTAAAACTGATCTGGAAAAATGCGCAAGATATATTAAGTGGGATAAAACAGATTTCTAAACAATGAATATAATAGAATCATATTTTAAAGGATATGTATCTGTGTGTGTGTGTGTATATATATGTATGAGTATATATGTGACCAGGATATTACACAAAAATATTAATAGCGATTGTATACAGGCAGTGTTATTATAGATAAATGTAATTTTATTACTTTTACTTCTATATTTTCTCATTTCTAAAAATGACTAAGTAGTTTTCCTATATCTCTACAACAGAATAAGTTAAATATCTTTACAAATATATATAAAACATACATAGCATATATATTTATCATGTAAATACTGAAACTACAGAAAACAAAGGATAAAAGTTAAATTTATATCTATCAGAGAGCTCTAGAGCCATTACGTGTGCATATGAAGATACATTTTAAAGATTATACAAATATGAAGACGGCACAGCACATGAGTCAGGAGAGAGAACAATAGCAACTTATTAAGGCAAAGTGTCTAGTATCAGAAAGTAAATGTGAATTAAGCAGTACATTTTAATAGCTACAGTTTCTGACATCTAATTAACAGAAAGTTTTAAAATATTGACAACTTTGGAAGTGAAGAAGTTTAGGCAGTTTTTGAAAAAAAAGTGAATACAAAGTTCATTGGGAATGCCAGAGATATTTCTGGAAAGCAAGATACTTCAATCATATGCTATAGCACCATCAAGAAAGGTACTAGGTGAAGATCACAGCAGCAAACATAATTCCCATGTTGAAACTATAATGCATACCCATTTGGAATATGTAGCTCTGCTCGCCACACCTTAGAGTAGATATTATAGAAACAAAAAATAAGTCCAGAAATGGGAAAATAAATTATGAAATGGCAACTATAAGGGATTAAATTAGGAGTCTCTGAAGTTCAAAGACAAGAGAAGCTCAGAAAAATATTTCCCAAAGTTTATAAGATCATCAATTTTACGGATAAGATAAAAATAAGCACCAAGAGACCAAATTAATATGGCAAAAGTTTAAGGCAAATCCAAGGAAAATAAAATATTTTGATGGAATAGGTAAAATATATAAGATGTATAATACTACTGCATTTAGAATAAAATCCAAAATCCTTCCCAAGTTCCATAAGTCTCAGTATTCCTGGCTCCTTCCTGCCTCTCAGATCTCTTCTCCTCCAGCTGTCCTCTCATTCCCTAGGCCCCAGCCACACTAGCTCCCTCGTGTTCCTCTAATGCACCTCTGTGCTCACTATTGACTCTGCCTGGAATGCTCTTCTCCTAGGTTTTACCTGGCAAGCTCCTTTTTATCACTGAGATCTCAGCTTAACAGTCACATCCTCATGAGGACCTTGCCTGATTGTCCTACTCAAGGCTACTCACTCTTGGAACCAACCAATATTGCATTACTTAGTTTAATTTTCCTCATAGTACTTATCATCCTATGAGGTGATCATTCATTTATTTATTCATGTAAACTGTTTTTCTCCCAAACTAAGGAAAAAAAGAATTAAAGAGTTTTATCATCAAGGAGATTTTCCCTCACCACCCCAGGCTAGTTCAGATCACTCTATTTTATTACTAACTTCCACCTCACCTTGTCATTTTTCTTTTGTAACCCAACTCACACTTGTAATTTGTTTTCCAATATCTGTTTTTCTCCATAAATTCCATGAGGTAGGGGCCACTGTGTGCTATCTTGTTAATCAATGTATAGCCACCAGTTACCAGCATATGGAAAGTACTCAATAAATACTTTCTTGAATAGAAGAATAACTGGTGAATAAGAAAGAATTGGGAATAAAAAGGCAAAAAAAGGAAAGCAAAAATAAATAAAAAGCTACATGAAAAAAATTATGGCATTATATTAACCACTTACTATTCAGGTCTCCAAATACCACTGTTTCCTACTAAACAAGAATATAACAGGCTCTAAACTGCATTTGTAATACAACATATAGGAAAATAAACTTTTAAGAATTTCGTATCTGCAATTTATGCCCTATACTTGCCGATTCATTTTTTGTAAATAAAATCCTGTAGATCTTTGGAACTGCAATTCTTCCAAATCAGCAATTCAAGTAACAAAAGGAATTCCGGATGAATAAAAAGCAGATACAGGCTGGGTACCGTGCTTCACGCCTATAATCCCAGCATTTTGGGAGGCCGAGGTGGGCAGATGACCTGAGGTCAGGAGTTTGAGACTAGCCTGGCCAAAATGGCGAAACCCCATCTCTACTAAAAATAGAAAAGTTAGCCAGGCGTAGTGGCATGCGCCAGTAGTCCCAGCTACTCGGGAAGCTGGGGCACAAGAATCGTTTGAACCCAGGAGGCAGAGGTTGCAGTGAGCCGAAATCGCGCCACTGCACTCCACAGCTGGGTCGATAGAGCAAAACTCTGTCTAAAACAAAAAAACAAAAAACAAAACAAAACAAAAAACAAACAAACAAAAAGCAGGTGCTAAAAACAAAACCAGAAAAGCTATTAGGAGAAACGTTATAAAGTTCGAAACTGAAAAGCATTTCATTTCATCGAATAAAATTTTGTTCTTCAGTAATCATGAAACTGTCTTTGAAAGCTCTGTTAAAAACAACTTTGACTCATGCCTGTAATCCCAGCACTTGGGGAGGCCGAGGCAAGTGAATCACTGAGGTCAGGAGTTCGAGACCAGCCTGGCCAACATGGTGAAACCCCGTCTCCACTAAAAACACAAAAATTAGCCAGGCATGGTGGCACACATCTATAATCCAAGCTACTCACAAGGCAGAGGCAGGAGAATCGCTTGAACCCAAGAGGTAGAGGTTGCAGTGACCGGAGATCACACTACTGCACTCTAGCCAGGGCGACAGAGTGAGACTCTGTCTCGAAAATAAATAAATACATAAACAAACAAACAACTTTGAGACATTTTACTTCAAAGGTTTAGATTAGTTCTTATGGAACATAGCTAATAATCTTTAAAGTCCTTCCTTATACTAATAGTTCATCTGGAGTAATGATATTCCAATAAATGCTATATTTTAGAAGATATATAACATTAATATCTTTGTTAGTCAAATGTATCTTAGAATTACCTTCTCTATCCTCTTTATAATACATAAAAGTAAAGAAATTGATGACTCCAGTATACGCTTCATCTTAAACGAGATGTATGAGAAACATGCTAAACTACAGTTCCCTATCTCTGCTTCACAATATAAAGGTGATTCTAGAATTTGGAAGCCACAACTGTAACAAACTAGATGAAGACAGAAGCTGATTAGATAAACTGCAGTGGTCAGGAAGCCTCACCAACAGAGCAAACAACCTCCATCTTCAGCTGCTTATTGAGAGGCCATAATCCTTTGCTATAATTCATACAACAGTGGCTAGACTGAACACAGAGAAGGGACATCTGTTTCTTAGGCCTATTCTTTCTCATAAACGATTGATGGCAAATACGTAGGAGAGTGATCTGGATGCAGAAAGAAACTTGAAAATTTTACTCTAGACAATTTTAGGCTTTCGTTAATTCAAAGCTGTATCTGCCACACAACAAGAACATTTTCACTAGATCAAAAGAGGAATAAGAATATCTGCAGGCTTTGAGATTTCAACTATTTTGCCTTTTAAACTACATATTAGCTGAACGTGGTGGCTAACATAAACGTAATCCCAGCACTTTGGGAGGCCAAGGTAGGAGGATCACTTGAGCCCAGGAGTCCAAGACCAGGCTGGGCAACATAGTGAGACCCTGTCTCTACAAAAAAAATAAAAATTAGCTGGGCATCATGGCACACACCTATTATCCTAGCTACTTGGAAGGCTGAGGCTGGAGGATCGCTTGAACTTGGGAGGCTGAGGCTGCAGTGAGCCGTGATCTCACCACTGCATTCCTGCCTGGGTGACAGGGCAATATCCTGTCTCAAAATAAATAAACAAATAAATAAAATAAAAATAAAAAAACAAATAAAGTATGTATTGTTCAAAGTACACTGTGTCTTGAACTTTGTGGATCAGGACTCACAGTAAGAAATATATTTTACATCAGAATCCAGTACACATCCAATACATTTACAATAAACAAAAGTTCATGAAAGTTACCCTTACACATGCAGTGAATATGTTAAGTTGCTATTTTATGTCCTCTTTTTAATGCTGGCTACATACCACAAATTTGAGCAATGAGTCATCAGGTACAGTTTGAGAAACATGTATACATGTATACATGTATACATGTGGTCTGGCCTCTGCCTACCTCCCTAACCACATTTCATGGTATTTTGTATCATGTTTTCCCTACTGCAGCCACCCCTGCACCATCCCACCACCCAGTTTCTATTATTTTATTACACTGAACCATAAGTTCCTCAAATATACCAACCTCTTTTCTGCCTCAGGGTATTTGATCTTGTTGTTAGCATGGCCTAGAACACTTCCTCCAGATCACTGCACTTTGTATTATATATTCAGATCTCAATATAAAAGTTCTTTCCACAGAGAGGCCTTCATTGACCACCTAATTTGAAACAGCCCCAGCCTGCAATCCCAGCAGGAGGAGTGGGAACAGTTCATTCATTCATTGCCCTTAGCATTCCTGGGAAGTCTGATAACATAATGCAAGACAGGCAAAACAAAACAAAACAAAACAAAACAAAAACAGTATTTAGCAAATGTCACTTTCCACCTCCCTATGCCATTGCACAGGTCATCGAATTCTAACTATTGAAATTCTATTCCATTTTCTTCATGACAACTTTTCTGACTCTGATTGAGAAGCAGGGACTCAACTGAACAATTTGCCCGCAATTACTTTGTATTCTCTCAGACCACTTACCTCATTCTTTCTTATTTTGTATTCACTCCGCAAACATTTGAGTGCCTAATATGACCTAGGCAATACTGTGAAGAAAATAAACATCAATTCCTCTAACAGTTCACATTTTAGTAAGAGTGACAAATCTATAAACAAATAATTTCTACTGAATGAGGCAAGTACAATAGGAGAGACGTATACTACATAAAATGGTGACAAAAAAGAATGAACAATCAACCTTTTTCTTTTTTTCTTGATTTCACAAGGTGGAGGGGAAAGCTCTGATTATCTGCACAGATTTTAAATTTGTATTTATTTATACTTTTTTAGAGACAAGGTCTCGCTATGTTAGGCTGGCCTTGAACTCTTGGCCTCAAGCAATCCTCTGGCCTCAGCCTCTTCAATAGCTGGGACTACACACATGTGCCACCACACCTGATTCGACTCAACCCTCTTTGAGTATGGAAGGAAGGCATCACAGAAGAAGAGACACCTACACTGGGTCTGGAAGTGAATCCACCTTTGCAAAAATTGTAACAGTGAGAGAAATCTAACCTAACTGACTCCATATTGCTTCTAACCTCACAAAGCTAACTGCCCTTGCTCCTACCTGGGCATAGGCAAGCTAACTATGAGAGAAATTTATAGTTTAACTTTGAAGCAAGGATGGTAATAGTCCCTTCCAAAACTGACCCCCTCTAGGGACTAAAACTGCCTTTGTAAGACTAATAGAAGGCTGCAGGGTTAGGATTATGGGAGGGACCTAAAATCTGCTAAGATATAGGCATAGGTAAGCAATAACCAGCTACTGTTCCTCACTTTTCTATAATTTCTTACTATTCAGAAGTCATGTAGCCAGAGGTCACCAGTTTGTAACTTCACCAATTGCTCCTTTAGATAACATCGCTATTGTAAAACCTAAGATTGGTCTTGAGATACTTTTCAGGCTTCTGCATTCTGGCAAACCTCCTGATGCCACCCAGATACATGACTCATACCAAGAAACTGACTCTACTAGTCCCATGACTCTCACCTAGACAACTGACTCAGCACAAGAAGACAGTTTGGAAACACCTATAGATTCATCCCCAACCAATCAGCAGCGCCCATTCCCTACCACCCTGCCCACAAAATTGTCCTTAAAAACCACAACCTCCAAGCTGTCAGGGAGGTAGATTTTAGAAATATCTCCCATCCTTCCACTCAGCTGCCTTGCCTCCATTAAACTCTTTCTCTCCTGCAACTACTGCATTCTCAATGTTTGGCCTTTCTGGGAAGTGGGCAAGAAGAACACGTTGGCCTGTAATAGAAGAATAAATAAGAGTTTGGCAAGCAACAAGAGGGCGCAGGTATTCTGTGCAGAAGGAATTGCAAGTGCAAAGTAGAAAGAGAAGGCATACTACCAATTTGAAGTTGCTTGGTATGTTCAATGAAAAGCAAGTAGCTAAAAGGCAAGAGAATTTAAAAAAAAAGTATGGAAAGGGAAAGGCAAAAGCTAGACAGAAAAGTGTTTGTTCATGGAGGAACTTGTGTGCCATTCTAGACATTTTACTGTAGGAAATAGGGAATCTAGAGTTTTAAGGAGGTGAGTAAATCAACAGGTTGGGTTTTTAAAAATTCCTTCTTGTGGCAGAGAAAATAATGGATTGGAGAATTTCCAGACCACACTGTAAAAGTCACTATTAAAATAATCACGAAATGAGGAGATGACAAACTAAAATTTGATCTAGTGAACAACTGATACGGGAGAAATAGAAGAGGGAGGTATGTAGGATAACTCTGATTTCTAGTTTAGGTTATAATATAGTAGTAGCATTATTTAACTTGGTGAAAATAGGAGAAACCAGGAGAAAAGATAGCAAGTTCAGTTTTGGTTCGAGGGACCTTTGAGACAGATGTGTCCAGGAAGCAACTGAGTTAGGCATTAGTAGATCTGAGAGGAAAATTGAAATTTAGAAGCAAAATCAAACACGTTAGCGGAATCCATGTGAGTGGACAGAATCACCCAAGGAAACTGTCTAGACTAAGAAATGAAAGTAATTAAGGAGTTAATTCCAAAGAATGACATTCAAAAACCAGGCACAGCCAGTAAAAGGAATTAATGACTATGAACCTCAGTTGTCACAAAGAGACTAAGTAATATAAATTTTGAGAAGTAATTACTGTATTTGGCATTTAAAAGGCCATTAGAAACTTAAGCAAGAACAACTTTCTTGAAGCCATTAAAGAAGCCAGACAAAAGACTTTTGTCTGTTTGATATAAGTAAAAATAAAATCCTTTCAAGAAGTTTACTGATAGATAGAAGGACTAGCAAATAACTGGATAAACACAGGATGGAGGACATGGTTTTGCTTTATTTAATTTTCATAAGATGTGTGACTTGAGCACTGAAGAGAAGAAACTGGAGAGGAAGAGGCTGAAAGCACAGGAAAGAAAAAAAAACAACTGGAAGCGAAATGTAAGAGATGGAAGCAAATGAGATCAAGAGCAAAGATGGATGGATTATCCTTTAATATCCCTTTCTCTACACTAGAAATACAAGACTAAAGGCTCAGCAAAAATATAGATCAATGTGTAGGTTGGGGGCATGAGGTTGAAGAAATGGCCTGTTATACTCCATCATGTTTAGAAAGGAGAAATGAGGAGGGCAAAAGACAGGGTTTGTAAAGGGAAGGTTTGAAAATGTCTTTACAGAAAATGGGTCAGGGGAAAACTGGGGTAACCAAAAGGATTGCTGAGTAATATGAAGAAACAAGGGGTGGTGGGCGAAGGCTCTGTTTCTAAATTCATAGCTATAGCTATCTAAAGATCTTTCTATCCTCCAGTCCGTTATCCACAGATGCTTAAAAGATATGGTAGTTAAGTGAATTAATTAGAACCCTCTCAAACATGGGGGTGAATTAAAATAACCTATAGGTTTATTTAAAATGCAAATACTGAGCTCCATTCCTTTCATTCAGAATTTCCAGGGGTGAAGCCCAAACAGTGAATTCCAGAAGCTCTCCAAGCAATCCCAGGAGAAATTTCTGTTAAAAAAAAAAAAAAGAAGAAGAAAGGAAAGAAAAGAAAAGAAAAGAAAAGAAAAGAAAAGGAGAAAAGAAAAGCAAGCACAGACCTAGAAGGCAACCAACTGGACAGAAGAGAGCTGATCCAACATACACCTGTTAATGGCCCTCGTGGGGGCGTGGGGCAGTGCTCTGCCACTCAGAAAAGCAAAAAGACTCCAAGATCTAGGGAGATTCAGATCAGTGTTGAGACAGTCACATACACACCACCCCATACTCTTAATAAAGCGCGTTAATGTGAATCTGTGAGCATGAAAAATGCCATGATGAACAATGCAAACACATAATGTTTGTTCAAAACAGGTTATTAGACCCGATGCCTTACCCTAAATTTTCTGTTTCATTACTCTAGAGACTTAGTAGCATCAGTGGAATTCAGGGTGCTATAAGAAATACGGAGAGCGAGGAGACTGCAGGAACAGCCCGTGGGAAGGGGGAAAGAGATAATGGGGAGAAGGTCGGGAGGACAGGACAACTTTAAGTGCCCATCCGCCCGAAGACTTGGAAAGCTAAGTAGGACCCCAGAGCCGTTCTTCTGGCATCCCCTGGCACTCACCATTGTCTCAGGATCTCAGCACTAGAAAATAGGTATCGTTGAGACAGGAAGACACCACCACCACCACCATCATCCGGTTACTCAGGCAACAGAGCCCCGCCCACTGTCGCACGGTGCGTGGGACGCCACCGCCCCACCTCTTCGTCCTTAGTGGCTGGGAGTAATCTCAGCTGCGTTCATCCAATCGACAGACCCGCCCCTCCACGCTGTCGCCTGGGGCTACGAGACGCCATTGTTCTGTTTCCGGCAGTTTTACTTCCGTTTGTTTAACAGCTGGCCCGGAAGTTTAAGTGAATATGCGGCTTGGGCTCCAGAAGTTGCGGTACGGTATTTTATTTTAAAGTAGAAATCTGTCCGCTTTTCACTTACGGAGGCCTTACAGTGTGTGTTCTGTGTTACTTCAGTTTACACACACTGCAGAATTTGTTTACCCTGCTCTTTCGGAAACGTATTCCGGAAGCGAAACCTTGAGTAATCGGAAGTGGTTAGGAGTGAGAGAGCCGCTGGATACGTGGAGGTCCTGGGCGGGTCGGCTTCTGAATGGAAGAGGTCTGTGAGAAGTTAACCTGGTGATACCGATCCGAAGAGCCTATCAAGTGAAGCTTCCTGAACTACGGAGAATAAGAAGCTTAGAGGTAAATCCGAGGACCAGCAGGTATAACTAAGGATGTTGGAAAGGGATGGAGGTCTGGCTGGAGCTCGGTGGCCAGTAGCTTTGATTTAGGGAAAGATTGTTGCGGGAAGGCTTTTTCAGACAGGGATGAAACTTAGGTTTCGACTTACCCGGACAGCAAAGTTGACAGGCTTGTCGCTTCCCGGCCTATCGCTTTCACACCTGCTCACTCCCCCTACTTACTTCTTCACCCCCTCCGCTTCATTTGGCATTTGCCAGCAGGCACTCGCTGTGCCTGTACGTTTCGCAGAGCAGCTACCAAGGGCGGTTTCAGGGATCGTTACTCTTACGAAGGGTTTTTTGGATACCTCTTTTCGGAGCAGTAGAGTGTAAGTGTAGAAAAGTTTGTGACTGTTAAGAAAGTCGTCGGGTTCACTAATTGAACTGAGTTGTATCTAGTACTGAGAGCGATCTTTTTTTGTAGTGAAACCATTTGTCATCTAGTGTACAGTTTGTCATATTTATATCATTGCAGTAGCATCACCTTCTTATATGTTCTCTGGTAAATCTGAGTCTGTACTGTAAGGCAATGTATACATTTCTGAAAGCATGTGCTCAATGTATGTTTCTCTTTTTACTTTTGGAGCTACACTATTTTAACTTTTTATTACCAAAAAAGTATAAATTTTGTTATCTTGAGTAATATTTTTTGTCGTTTGTTAAACATCTAAACAGAAGCTCCTTTTTGATGTGTGTGTGTGTGTGTGCGTGTGTGTGTGTGTGTATACAAATTGTGTCAGTATGTCTCTCCTAAGAAAGTAATTACTTTAAAATTCCTCTTGTCATATGGATGACACAAAACCACCACAGTAACTTCATTCCCTTTGCTTGGCTAAAAGTCAGGACATACTTCTGACAATTTAGAGTGTATTGGTGAGGATGGTGAAACGGAGTATTTAGAAATAAACCACCCCTATTTTTTTTTTTTTTTTGAGACTTTTAGTAGAAATAACAATGCCTTCTGTGAGAATGGGATATAAGGGGCATTTCCCTTTCTGAATGCATGAGTACTAAATACAGAAGCAATTAAAATATCATAACTTTTAAATTAGAGGTACTCTGTGTTTATATGATATTTTTTAAATTATTTCATATGCATACATTTCTAGGTTGTTCAGTAGAAGTCTTGGAGTGCATTTTCAGTGGTTAAGGTGAAAAAATGACTACTAAAAATTTAGAAACCAAAGGTAAGTGGCTTTTTTATAATTGTTTTTAAAACATGACATGACGATGTGAAGGAACGTTTGAGCCAGATAACTAGATCTCATGGACCCCCTTGGGAATCATTTGTTATTTCAGATCCCTTTATGTTTATTTTGTAGTGCAGTGTTTGTATTTCAGTACTTTAGATGTACAAGTGAAATTTAACATCATTAGTTAGAATTTATTAGGTGACTACTCTTAAACGTTTAATGTTAATACAAAGTTTTTAACAGCTATATTCCCTATACACTAGAAGATTAAGATTTAAATAAGAATACACATTTTAAAGATTTAAGTAGATAGACAAAGCAACTAAGATGTATCAAAGATCTCTTTCATGTTGTATTAGTTTGCTGGGGTTGCTGTAACAAAGTACCACAAACTGCATGGCTTGAACAACAAAATGTATTCTCTCAGTTCTGGAGGCTAGAAGTCCAAGATGAAAATGTCAACAAGGCTATGCTCCTTCAGAAGGCATTAGAGACACTCTCCTAGCTTCCAGTGGCTTGCTGGCAGTCTTTGGTGCTCCTTGTCTTGTAGACGTACCACCCTTATCTCCGCCTTCGTATTCACATGGCATTCTCCCTGTGTGCATGTTTCTGTGTCTAAATTTACTGTTTTTATAAAGACAGCAGTCATATTGAAAAAAGGAACCCAGCCTACTCCTGTATGATTTCATCTTAACTAATTACATCTGCAGTGATCCTGTTTCCAAATGAAGTCTCATTCTGAGGTAGTGGGGGTTAGTACTTAAACATATAAAGATTTGGGGGACACAATTCAACCCCTAAATTGTTAAATACAGTAGTCACTTTTTAGTCCTAGCTGATTTGTCCTCTCTAATATTTAATACTGTTGACCATTCCCTGCCTTTTGAGATAACTTTCTTTTGATGACTTCCATGACATCACTTTTCTTTTCAGCCTACTCTGTAGCCTTTCACTGTCCAATGCAGTAATTACATGTGGCTATTTGAATTTAAATTAATATTTTTTAAAAATTAAAAATTCAGTTTCTCAATGACACTTGCCAAACTTCAAGTGGTCAGTAGGCACATACGGCTAGTGGCTATTTCAGTCATTGAAGAAAATTCTGTTGGACAGCACTGCTGTAGCTGTATCTCCTCTGTTTCTTTTTCAGCCTCCTCTCCTTATTTATCTTTTAAGTATCAATGCTTTTCACCACTGTTTCTTTTCTACTCTCATGACTTCAGTAATTATCTATATAAATGACATCCAAATCTATCTATATCCCTAATCTTCTTCGTTATGATTCATACCCTTATAGACTACTGCCTACTGGCCATCTTCACATAGCTATAGGCAACAATTTTAACATGTCCCATAGTGAACTTCTCCTGACCCAGCTTATTCTTTGGATGGGATGAGTTCTGCATGCTAGAACCATCAGTGAAAGATGGAAAACTGTTTTCTAGATGCCAATTTTTCAGCAAGCTGACTTCCAGCCGCAAACCCTCTCTAAAAGCAGGTTGAAATAAGTTTAGGAAACAAGGAAGAAAGATCATGCTAATAAATATTTAATTGAATTTAATTCAGCTGTGCAACAGCATTTCATAAGTCACCAGAAGGCTTTTATATCATTAGATAAGCAAGTCAGAGACTGTAATGAAAGTAGTAAACTGGGGATTAATGGGAAATAAGAGCAGTTAAATAATTAATGTGAAAGCAACCAACATGGTGCTTGTCAAAAAGCAAAAACTAAATACAATATTATGATTAGTCATTAAAAGTACTGGCAAGTCCTCTGTGAAATTAAATTACTTTTTAATATTTATTATTACTTGTTTTTAATGAGGATTAGAGTTATAAGGCATTTTAACAAACATTATTTTATGTGATCTTAATTATCCAGTAAGGAAAATAATCCTGTTAGCCATATTTCTATTTAATCTGTCATCTGATGTTAGTGAACAAGTTACTTGTATTGCATGGCCTGTGAAAAGGTGTACTTGGTTGACATTTGTCAGTTGTCTGTACTTCCTCTAACTGCCTCAGGAGATAAGTACAGTTGTTTGGTATAGCAACAGAACTTCCTCTCAGAAGACATTCGAGCAGCACTGTCATCATAAGAGGGTTGTATCATGGCTGCTAGGGCTGTTTCTGAAAGGGAAACATACAGTAAATAGTAACAATTAGAAACTTAAATTAAAATCCAAAGCTTTTCTTGGAGGCGGGATTAAAATTGAAAATAAAGCTATTAAAGTCAAATAGTTTAGTAATAGTAGACCAAATAGAAAGGTCTGAGACATTTAAATATTTTTGATTCCATAAAATAGTCTAACACTAGTCCTGTAGAATAATAGGCATTAGGTAAAAAAGATATTCCATGAGCAGATAAATTTGAGAAATGCTGTATTAAAAGAGAGGCTATACTATAGGACCTCTCAGAGTCCTATAGTATAACTTTAATACTAATGTACACTGAAACTCCGTAGAGATGCAGTATGCAACATTGCCCACACTTATTTGACCAGGGAACTCTATCCATAGAGGCTGTGGTAAGAAGAATGCTTAGATTCCACTTCAGTAAATCTTGATGTAACTCTTAAGTCCATTGTATGTAACTTATTTTACTAATTTAATAATAACTAAACTTTATTAGGTGATATAGGTAACATTTAAAAAGACTCTTGATTTAAAATTACCACAACAATCCCTAATTTGTTTAACTGTATCATAGCTGAATTTGTATATGTTCTGGAAAGTCTTTCAGACTATAACCAAGTTAGGAATTAATGATTTAGGGTAGAGGAAAAGAAAACAAAGCAGTTTTTAAATGAGTTCGTTTTTGGATGTTAAAAATGAAACACTCTAGGTAGTGTATTAACAGATTAATAAACTTCAGTAAGCATTTATTCATTTTCTCTGTGACAAGGACCATTTTATTAGTTCATGATACAAAGATTAGGAGGCAGTCCATACCCTGAAGAACTCCCAAAAGTCTAGTCTACAAGAGAAACAAATTTTTTTTAAAATATATACTACCATATTTGCATTACTCTGAAAGCACCAAGGGATGAGAGGAGGATGAAGTTAAGTGCTTTGTCCAAGGTCACACAATACATGGCAGTAGGGACTTGTTATTTTAACTCAGGCTCTAGTGAGTTAGATTTCTTTTCACTACCCCATTCTGCTGACTTAGAGTACCTCTCATCATAGATTGAAGTTTTATGAATAAAAGAGAAATATTTGTTCGATGACAGACAATAAATTTTTTTTTTGCCTCAATATTCTAGAGCAAGGGTTGGCTCCTGAGAATATTTGCAGTCAGTTTGATAATAGTGGACATTAACACTATTTAAGCCAAACATTATCCTGAATTAAAAAAATTCTGTTCTTCCCATTATTACACCTATGTTATCAAAAAACTGTTTTCAATTATTGTTGTTATAGTTTGAATTTCATCAATAAATTTTTTTTCTCTTATTAAATACTTACATGGTATCCTCAGTTTTACCTTTTGGTTCACAAAGCCTAAAATATTTACTCTCTGGTCCTTCACAGAAAAAGTTTGCCAGCTCCCATTCTAGAATGTTAGACTAGTGACCTTCTTTGTTCTTTCCCTACATTTCACCAATCCTGGTAGGCAATACGAATGAGCAAACCTTAGATATGTTTTAATTCATTGATAATTGATAACAGGTGGAAGTAATGATGATGAATAATTTAAGGATTGTTTTGTTGGTTCCCTTTGAATAGTGGGGAAGAATAAGGATTGGTGTTTTCCTTGACTTAAGCATTACTCATAATTATGGAGCTGTTACCATAGGTCCTTGCCTTCCCACTTGAGATGAGGTAATTATTCGTAAATGTGTCCTGGATTGTGCCTACTGCATAAGTAATAAAGGTTTCTACGTATGTCACAAGGAAAAATAGAATTATGAAAGTTACCAGGTGAGAAAATGTTAAGCCCTGGCTCTTACGGCCTCCTTACCTATGCACATTAGCTAGAATCATAGTTATTACTGAGAGGGAACTCTCATGTAATATATAATACAACTTTGATATTCATAAATGCTTGAGTAAGTAGAATAGTTTAAATAAAGTTAAGAGTAAATCGGGGTGGAAACAAGTTGGTTGAACTTCTTGATTTTCCAACAAGGTATTTTGTTCAAAAAGAGATTTCTGTTAAATACCTATTAATGATTCTTTGCGTTTTAAATTTAACTTTAATCATTTTGTAATTTGTTCTTGAATCTCTGTTACTTAAAATTCCAACTCAAAAATGTTACAGCTTGCCTAGAAATTTTATTTGACCTTAATGGAAGTATCACACCTGTTTTTTATTTCCTCAGCCTCAGTGGGCCTGAACCATGGCTCTAGTGTGTATTTTTATTGTTGATGGTTTTTATTAGTTTATAGTTAATACATGATTCTGTGTTACTTCTTAAATGCCAGAATGTCTTATTGACAAAATTAGACAAGTTAGTTAAGTTTAGACAAACTTAAAATCAGATTTTAAGAATACAGGTGGCTGGGTGTGATGGCTCACGTCCGTAATCCAAGCACTTTGGGAGCTGAGGCCAGAGAATTGCTTGAGCCTAGGAGTTCAAGACCATTCTGGACAACATGATGAAACCTTGTCTCTACACACACACACAAAAAAAAAAATACAATAAATTATTTGGTCATGGTGGCACATGCCTGTAGTCCCAGCTACTCGGGAGGCTGAGGTGGGAGGATCACCTGAGCCCAGGAGGAGGTCAAGGATGCAGTAAGCTGTTTTTAAGTGATTCACTGGAAGTTCTCCTTGTCAGTGCTACCATGCTTTGTTTTAACTAATTTACCAAACCCAGCATGTTAGGCCTTTATTTCACTTTCTGAAGTATTCCTTTGTTTATCTTTTTAAAAGTACAGTCAGTCCCAAGGCCCAAGGGGTGTTTAAACTTAGTTTACATTTCATATAGAAATGACACTTTTATTCTAATGTAAAATGTTTTGTAAAATAGAACACATTAATTATACCTCAGATATGTTTCCACCTCCTGTCTAATTAATATAACTCGAGGTTCCCAGAACATTTCTACATGGGAAAAATTTGAAAAAAGTAAATCTGTTAATTGAATAAATAGTCCTATAGTCTAGCAATATAACTTTAAGATTTACATAAGAGAATGAAAGTCAGAATTGTATTTTATGGCATTAAATAAATTAACTTTATTTCTCTCCATATCAACATCCAAAGTTTATTAGGAATTTATTTGAAGAATAATAAAAGCAATAGGACCTAACATTTAATGAGTGCTTACTGTGTCAAATACCATTCTAAACAGTTTACATGTATTCTTACTTATTTTTAAGTGCCATATAAATCATAGGTATTGAGCATGCAAATAAATAAATAAATAGTAAGGATATTAGGCATAGATCCACAGATACACTGGTAGAGTGATTTTGGAAGGCATTTCGGCTGTACAGATCTTCACCAAACCCATTAATTTTATGCTTGGGAATTTATTTGGAAAAATAACTCAGAAGTTAAGAAAAATCTGTAGGCATAAAAGTGTTCAATAAAGCCTTATTTATTATAGTGAAAAATTGTAAAGAGTCTAAATATTCAACAGTAGAATAAGAAAGTAAATGCTATATTAACTTGAAGAGAATATATTCTAGCCATAAAATAAAAAATATGTTAAGCTTACAAAATGTATTACTATTACAAGTATAAAAGGAATTCTGTTTTAAGTCTCTGTTTTAGGAGATTACATTACACACACACACACACACACATATATATATATGGTTTGGCTGGACAGTGATGAATTCACTGAAGACCAATCAGTAGTTCATGATTGTCCTTAATGTTTCTATAGACATAAAATTTCTATTGAAATATTTTTATACCACTTACCTGCACACTTATTATATATTATGCTGTAATACATTTTATCTTTTTATATGTATGTTCTGTCCCCTAAATTAGATAGTAAATTTCTTAAGCATAGTGGTCTTACCTCATAGAATGTCAAGCCTACATTAGGTACCCAGCACCATGTTTGCCGCCCATGACCACTCAGAGTTCATCATTATAACCATTGTCACTGATCTATGTGCTCATCTTTTGTCCCTTCCCTTGTTATCATTCATTTATTGTTTATAACATATATATATACACACACACACACACACACACACACACACTACATGCAAGGCATTTTATTGGGAATACAATGCACTCAAAATAAATTGAAAGCCACTAGAGGGAATGAGAGAACAATAAAATAATTTGGGTATGATATGGTGAAAGTGAGGTATAAGGATGTTTAATCTGACAGTCCAGTGTAGTTTCACTTGTGTAAGCAGGACATAAACTGTTAGGCCTAAGAATAGGATTGAATCTTTTCTTAATAAGTTTTTCAGTGTAACATATATGTTGCTTCCTCTTACTCCAAGAGTTCACAAAACAGATGAATCTCTTATGATGTAGATGGTTTCAAATATGCATATGTATATAGCTGACATTTATTTTTAACTAACATTATTGAGTGTCTACAGTATGCCAAGCATTTGATCTTACTACATTTTTTCTTACCAAAATTCTATAGCAAGGTTGTTATGATCTCCAGTTTGCAAATTAGGAAATAGAGATTCATGGAAGATTAAATTATTTACCCAGGGTTATACTAGAAAGCAAAAGTCAGAACCAAATATTCTGATTCCAAATCTCTTGTCTACTGAAGGAAAGTTTAAACATGTATCTTTTGTTGACACATGATTGTTTTGAAAATTACTTTTTCTCTGATTTTTTTTGCATTCTTTTTAGTGCCAGTAACTTTGAATATAGGGTATAGCATGTCTTAGCATTTTCTTGGCATTTCTTCTTGGTAAGTAGTTTCTGTTTTGTTTCCTTTTTGTTAGTCACCGTTACTTCATCCCCAATCCGAGGAGCAGGAGATGGCATGGAAACCGAGGAACCACCTAAATCTGTTGAAGTTACCTCTGGAGTCGAATCTAGAAAGCATCATAGTCTTCAGAGTCCATGGAAGAAAGCAGTTCCATCAGAGAGCCCAGGAGTTCTTCAGCTAGGGAAAATGCTCACTGAAAAAGCAGTGGAAGTTAAAGCTGTAAGAATATTAGTTCCCAAAGCTGCTATAACTCATGATATCCCCAACAAAAATACAAAGGTTAAGTCTCTGGGACATCATAAAGGAGAATTCCTTGGTCAGTCAGAGGGAGTTATAGAACCTAATAAGGAACTCTCAGAGATAAAGAATGTATTGGAAAAGCTCAAGAATTCTGAAAGAAGGTTACTACAGGACAAAGAAGGTCTTTCAAACCAGCTCCGTGTACAGACAGAGGTAAGAAGAGCCTTAATTGATAAAATGAGTACTACTCTTTACGTCTGGACCTTTTAAACCTGCATGTTAGAAAACTACATTTCTTTATGGGAATGTCATTCATCCTAGCTTGTCATTTCTCTAAAACGCTTCCTCTTAAATTTCTCATTCTTTCTCAGTTCTCTAGGGATACTTTATATTGGGAACTTATACTCTAAACCTCATTGAAGATGGAGGTGTGAGGTGCTTTGGACAAGACCACCAATAAGTTGTAAAAGTAGGTTACAATTATAAACTACCAGACCAAAGATTGACCAAGTCAGGCCTAGTAATTGACCAGCAGTCCTTGTTTTAAGGATCCTTAAATTCCAAGTATTTTTGCCTGTGTATACGGGATACTTGGAATAAAGAGAATGGTGGTATAACTTACTGTGTCTTCATTGTAAATGAAAAAAATCTGTAGCCCTTAAGTGTGTTGCTTTAATCTTTGCATCTTAGTAAAAATTGCCTTGCCCCTTCCCTTGTTTCTCTATTAGACCATGCATCTTTTGGCTAGATACAAGTCTTCATAAGTGAGACCATGGTTAGTGGTTTTTATACAAATATATTTTTAAGTAACTAATTTCTCATTACAAAATGTAGTACAAATTTATGTAAAAATTTTAGAAAATACAGAAAAACACAATGAAAATAGTGCCAACTGAATCATTTCATCCAGCTATACCTGCATAACCATATACATTGAGTTCATTTAGTGTTACAACCCACTTTTTTCAGTTGTTAATGTTCTGCCATGTCACAGAATATTCTATTACAGTGTCATTATTAATGGCAACAGTGTTCTTCAATAGCTATACCATATACCAATACATATTATTGGATATCTGTTTTAATTTTTTGCTCTTTTCAATAATGATGTAAAGAACATACTTAGAAACATACTGGATTACTTAGTTTGCTTTATTTTTTAAAAGTAAATTTTTAGGATGCAATAGACTAACTTATAAATGTTTAATAAAAAACATAAAACATTCTCTGCCATATTTTTTATCAAAATGTATTGGTTTTAATTTTTTTTCCTTTAACTGTTGACTGGAAGCAATTTGTTATTTTCGTAATTATTTTTACTCTTATTACAAGAGGTTCAGTTTAGGACTGTGGATATAGATGTATAGAGAGAAGTAGATTTGTTTTGTATATCGTATAGAACTTAAATATTTAATTTTACTTTTTGATAGAAACTTTAAGTCACGGAGGTCCAAAATTACACAGAAACACAGTCTCTTTTTGTTAATTTTGTTACATTAAAGGTAGTGATATTACTTTGAGTTTGTTGTATTGATTACGTTCTCTTCTAGGTAAATCGTGAGTTAAAAAAATTACTGGTGGCTTCTGTTGGGGATGATCTTCAGTATCACTTTGAACGTCTAGCCCGTGAGAAAAATCAGCTTATTTTAGAAAATGAAGCCCTAGGTCGAAACACAGCTCAGCTTTCTGAACAGTTAGAACGTATGTCAATACAGTGTGATGTATGGCGAAGTAAATTCCTTGCAAGCAGGTATTTTCTACAGCAAATAGTATTTCATTTCCTAGTTTTTGCTCCATCAGGTTTTTGATCTATAACACCAGAAAGTAGATTGTAGTGTGAAAATTTCTGACTAAGATCATCAAAGTACTTCATTTAAGATGTGGACTCTCTCTCCTCTGGATAGTCACACAGTCTCGCTAAATGAAGAAGTGATGTAAGGATCATCCCTTATTCCTGAGTTCTAGTTTACTGTGTAGTAAAAATACAATGTTTAAGACCGAAACAAAACTGTAAACTCAGACATCTAGTAAACATTAAAATCACAAAAAGCCAAACTAGATTATTTTTCCCCATTCAAATATTTGGACTCCCCAAGATAATATTATTCATTCTAAATGCTCTTTTCTCATAGTTCCTTTAACTGTATAATAAAGCTTCCCAACCTTTTTCTCTCTATGCACAAATAGAAAATTATAACATTTTTATGACATACTAGATGAGGCTACTCTCATATGGCAGTAAAAACCCTGGGGTCCTCATCCAGGCCTCTCGACATACTGGTGGTTGGGAAACTCTGCTATATAGTATGATTCTTTGTCTGTTTATCCCCTCCCTGCCTCAACTTATAGTTACCAGATAACAAGATCTGGATGTTATCCATCTGTGTATTTCTGGAACTTAGCAAAATACTTTATAGAGTATGTTTAACAATACTGATTTAAATTGAATCATCTGGAGATTTCTCACAGAGCAACCAAAGGTTTACAGGTTGTATTTGAAGAACCATTGATTGTGATGAATACATTTTTAGGAAAATGTTTTTTCATGTCTTAATATCTCTGACACTTTGTAGTAGTAGTTCACTCTCTTAACAGTCTTTTATTTATCTCCTAATTGTGCTAGTTCATTATGCTATTTGGAAAAATGAACTATTTCTTCACTTAGAATGAAAGTTAATTGAGTTAATTCTTATTGAACATTTTAAGAGGCAAATCATGCATATATTATACAAATTATTGCAATATGCAACTTTTTAACATCCTGATCAACACCAATAGTAATATTTCATTAAATTTTTAAATAAAAATTAAATATGACTTTATTGGTATTTTAATTGATGTAATCTTCTAATGTCAAAATTGTTTGCATTTTGAGGAATTTGGTAGTAACTACAGTCTCAGACTTAAATTTTAATTTTAAATTTTTCAGCCGATTAACCATACTTGAACATTTTGCTTCAATTCCATTAATAGAAAACTGGTTAAATAAAATTTTTTGTATCCAATCAGTAGAAAACATGAAGCTAATTTTTGAAAAAAGGGAATGAGATAGCTGTATATGTGCTAATATGGATAAGTCTCTAAGATAAATTATTAAATGAAAAACTAAGATTTAGAAAAGTTTGTATTCAGTATCTCTTTTTGTAAATAAAGTGGATAAATTTATTTTTAACACATATGTATATGTTGAAATATACATAAATTTTTTTTTTGAGAAGTGTAAAAAAACTTTGTTGACTGCATATAAAAGAAGGATAGGGATGCTGGGCATGAGGAAAGACTTTATATAGATCTTTTTATATTAATATTTTTCTAAGGGCAAAGAGGTAATTGAGTGGTAAGAAGATAATTTAGTTTTGTTTGCCTCTTTGAGTTTTTCTGTATTTAAAATATTTAATAATTTTTTCTTTCAAATTTTGGTCAATCTAGAGTAAGATTGAGATGTACTCCAAAAGTCATTATATAGGAAAATTGAATAACTTTTGCCTCTGCCATTGTCTAAATGAATATTTTAACTGAATCCCTTTAATGAACTCTAAGCTCATAAACATTTTTAATGTTCTTTAGCCAAAATTTAAAAACTGTGAAGTAACTATACTATATTAAATCTTTGTTAGCTTCTGAAAGTGACAGTCACAAAGTAGTATATTCATTTTTTTACACTGTATTATTGTCAGCAAATTTATATGTAAGATTTTAATCTTTTTCAGGGTAATGGCAGATGAGTTAACCAACTCAAGAGCAGTTTTACAGCGTCAAAACCGTGATGCACACGGGGCTATACAAGATCTCCTAAGTGAACGGGAACAGTTTCGTCAAGAAATGATAGCTACCCAGAAGTATGGCACTTGTTTACATTCTGAACTCTTCTGCTTTCTCCTGCAAATTAAGTTATTATAGTTTTGTTTTTTTGTTTCTTTGTTTGTTTTTGTTTTGGGTGTGTCTACATTTGATAACTTACTGAGCATATACTTTTGGTAGCATTTTAAAATAGATGCTCTGGGAGGGAGGAGGAGTAAAAAAATAGAAGGCATGCTTTTCACATTCTTAATTGGGGAAACAGTTATATCTGTAGTAGAAGGATTCTCTGGATTTAAAAGCAATTGCTTGTTTTAGTTGTAGTCGTACAGTTTTTGGTAGAAGCCAAGGAGTGTACCTGTCTCTTCTGTGGAAGGAGATCTTTTTGAAGACTTCCTACAGTATTAGAGCTTCTTTTCATGTCCATATACTCCAGAACTATCAAAATTGATGGTCTTCCTTAAAAGCCTTTTGCATTTTTATATAGTTGATTTATTACAGATAGAATCAGTAAGTGTCAAGGAGCAAATTATAGGGGAAATTAGAAGAATGAAAACACAAGAAACCTCTAACCAGTTTAATCAGGAAAAAAAGAGAAGATATACATTACCAGCATCAGGAATGAAGGGGGTGGGGGGGTACAATATAGACTCTATACACATAAAAAAGATAATACAGAAACATCATTCTCAGTAAACTATCGCAAGGACGAAAAACCAAACACCGCATGTTCTAACTCATAGGTGGGAATTGAACAATGAGAACTCATGGACACAGGAAGGGGAATATCACATTCCGGGGACTGTTGTGGGGTGGGGGGAGGGGGGAGGAACAGCATTAGGAGATATACCTAATGCTAAATGACGAGTTAATGGGTGCAGGAAATCAACATGGCACATGGATACATATGTAACAAACCTGCACATTGTGCACATGTACCCTAAAACCTAAAGTATAATAAAAAAAAAAAAATAAGAAATGTTACGAACAAATCCATGTCAATAAATTCAGTAATTTAGATGAAATGGACAAACTCCATGAAAGACAAACTACCAAAGGTTACTCAAGAACAAATAGATAACCTGAGTAGCGCTAACCTATTAAAGCAAATATAATTTATAGTTAAAAATTAAATATCTCCCAGTAAAGGAAATTCCAGATCTAGATGGATTCACTGATGAATGCTAGTAAACATCTAAAGAAGACATAAAACCAAATTTACAAAAATTATTCTAGAAAATAGAAGAGAATGAAACAATTTCCAACTCATTTCATGAGGCCAGCATTGTCTTGATACCAGAACCAGAACCATTAGCCAAAAACCACCAACTAATATCTCTAATGAACATAAATGCAAAAATCCTTAACAGAATTTCAGTGAATCAAGTCCAACAATACAGAAAAAGTTTTATACATTATGACCAAGTAAAGTGAATCCCAGGAATTGTAGATTGGTTTAGCATTCAAGAATCAATTAATGTAACTCACCAAAAAAGAAAAACCATATGAATATTCCCATAGTTGCACAAATTATGTAAGTAGTTTCTATACTAAAAGGTGAGAACGAAGAAAAGTACTATTTGTTCAATGATTTTCAGACAACAACCTAGTAGATTAACATATGCTTTCTGTAGTCTAACTTACTTGACTAAGACATCTGAATTTATGGAACTCTGAGAGAGAAAGGGATCAGAGAAAGATGTTATATAATTTCAGAAATATTTTTATTACCTATTTACTATTACTTTACATTTTGCTCTCTTACTAATGTCCAATGTTCATGTGTGTTCTATGCAGATTATTGGAGGAGCTCTTAGTTTCTTTGCAATGGGGAAGAGAGCAAACTTACTCCCCTAGTGTACAACCCCACAGCACAGCAGAGCTAGCATTAACAAATCACGAGTTGGCAAAAGCAGTAAATTCTCATCTTCTGGGAAATGTTGGCATTAACAATCAAAAAAAGATTCCATCAACAGTTGAATTCTGCAGCACCCCAGCTGAGAAAATGGCTGAAACGGTAAAATATTTTCTTTTGTGATCTGTGGAACTTCTAAGACTGTCCTCTTACTGAAAGGTGACATATCATGGAAAGCATTTGGCATTAGGAATTAGGAAATGTGGGATCTAAAGCACTCATGCTATTGAATGTGTTATCTTGGAGAAAATTATTTTCTCTTCTGAGCTTTAATATTTTCTAACACTATTGTTCTATTTTTAAGGACAAAAAAAGTAATTGTTTTGAAAGAGTTCCTGTGTTTTAGCTATTGAGTCACTCATAATCCTTTTCATGAGTTCATTTTGATATAAAAACCACTGTGTAGAATTTTTAATGTAGATTAAATTAGTAGATTCATAGATTAGATTACTTCTGATCTAAGAAATTACTTAATTTCCACATATAGATGGAAATGTATCAAATACTACAGAACAGATAGTATAGTCCTGGATGAATTCAGGGTCCATGCAGCTGGCTTGTCAAATACTCATCTCACATTTCTGTGACAACAACCAAGTTCACCTTTGTTACAACTCCCATGTCCCCATCTGGGTCCCTGCCAGTCGTCATAACTCTTGCACTATTAAAATCTTCAACTCAACATCTCTCTCTCTGTGATCTGTGATCTCAACTTTTTTTCTTTCCAACTCTGATTCTTCATTCTGACTCCCTGGATGTGAATACATCTTTGATCACATAATTGTTTTTATTCCCTCGGTCCCTGTATTTTTTTCTGTATCTCATCAGCTCACTCTTCTAGTTTCTCTTCCTGCCTAGCTTGCCTAGACTCTATTCTTAAGTGCCTTACTGCCTTATCTTCCTCTCCAAGTACGCTACAAACCCTAGTCCTGTGTCAGTTCAGCTGTTTGCCTTTTTGTTTCAGTACCCATCAAATACTACCTCACATTCAGCAGATGACTTTCTTTCCTAATCCACAGAGGAAAAAGGGGACGGAGGCAGAAAACTGCCTGAAGGTCTCATTTGATATCTAGAAGCCTATCTGTATGGCAGCATACATTTCTCTCAGAGGAAAAGGTGTCCTTCCTATTCTTCTAAGCATACCTCACCTCTAGGCCCTGGCTTCCCCCTCAACAGTTATTCCTTCTCTCTGTTGGCTCTTTCCTTTTGGCTTAAGAACATGTCCAAGCATCATTCATCTAAAAAAGAAAAATCTTCCCTCTATTGTAAGATGTCTGGATATGGCTTTATCACCTTCCTTTCACATCCAAGAATCTTGAACAAGTTGTCCAGACATGTTTGTACTTAAACACCATCCATTCCTCAATTCCTACCGTCACTTAAATCTGTAGACTTCCTGCCCCACTATTCTCAGTAAGTACTTTTAAAAAGGTCATCAACATTTACTATCATATCATACTGTAACGAGCATTCCTTCCTGGAAACTCCCTTGACCTTTGTAACATCACTCTTTCTTGGCCCTGATGCTACCTCTCTGAGCTCTTCTTCATAGACTTTTTTCCTCCTTTAGATGTTGATGTTTCATAGGAATCTGTGTTCCCCTTTTCAAAATCTCTTCGTTTCCTAAACACCATACTCTTGCAACGATTCACTACTTTTGTGACCATTGTTTCTAAGTTTTTGAGGGGGAGGGGCATCCTCTTCCTGTGACCCCTCTTGAGCTTTCTTTACATATTTTCTCTATTCTCTTGGTGTTATTCTGTTACTATAGCTTTATGCTTATGACTTTTCCATCTCAGACTTTTTTCTGAGTCTGAGAGATTTATATCCAGCCAGGCATTTTCATCTACTTGTTCCACAGATGGCTAAAAATATAACCTCTTTTCTCCTTGCTTTTGCATTTGTACAGCCCCCCTCCCATAAAAATCTCCTCCTTTTCCTGTATTCCCTATCTTGATGAATTATACCTACTCTATAGTGCTGTTTTCAGATTTCCATAAAAAACACATATAAAGCCTGTAGCAGTTTCCAATATATTGTAATTTCTCAATAAATGGTAGCTATCATTTTTACTATTTCCTTCATTCCCCTAGTCCTGTTGATTTTGCAGATCTTACCAGTTTTTTTCTAATTTATCCCCTCCCAAGTTCAAACACCTGACTTCCAGCCTAGCCCACTGCAATTGCCCCCGCACTGATAACCCTGCCCTCCTAGCTGCTCCTGCCCACCCACTACTGCCAGAGAGTTATTTCAGAAGGCCAATTCAGTCATCAAACAGTACCCAGTCTCCCTCACTATTGAATCAGAATTCATTCACATTGTATAGAAGGCTTTTTATAATCTTTCTTCCATCTCCCCTTCTCAAGAATCATTTCCCAAGTGTCACTACCCACTGCACTTCACATTCCAGCAGGGTTTAACCACTTTTCATGATGCACATAGGCCATTGTATCTCATGCCTCTGTACATACTTTTTCTTGTCTGGACTGCCCTCCCCACACCTCTTTTGTTGCCCAACCTCTATACCACCTTTAAGAACCTGCCTTCTCTGAATCTTGCTGGCAATCTGAAGTGTTCCTTCTCCATCCTTCCATTGTACTTTGCACTTATATCTATAATTGCTCTTTACTGTATTAAATTATAACAGTTTTATTTTCCATCCCTCTCCCAAACTGTAAACTCCTAAAGGGCTGGGGATTTTGTGTTTCTATGTTTCCTCAAGGTCTGGCCTAATCCTTTGCACGTAGTGAGTGCTCAGCTATTTACTGAATGAGTCAGTACCTAAAATTAATCATTTTTATCCAAAACTTTGTTTCTTCTTTTCTATTCTCTTTGTTGGGAAATTGTGTCACTGCCTACTTAGTTGCTGCCAGTAGCATTTGGCGTAGTTGACCACTCCCTCTTTCTTGAACTACTCTTTCCGAGGTTTATATAACCTTATACCTTACAAGCTTTTCTCTTTTATCCAACCATTTTATTTCACTATACAATGTTAGGTATCCTCAGGGCTTGATTTAGATCCCCTTCTGCTCCCAGTCCTTTATCCACCACATTCTCCTATTTAACAAAACTGACAGCCCTTCTTCCTTAGTGTCTCTTAAACTTTTCAGTCCCATTGCTTCAAGGTGCCATCATTTCTTAGCTAGATTATTACAATAACCTCCCTTTTTCTGTTCTTATGTCTGCTTATGCATACTGCTTCCCCCATCCCCCACACTGTGTATAGAATGATCTTTCTGAAAGGCACCCTGCATAAAATCCTTCCCCATCACTTTCAGGCTAAAATACAGAAACCTTTCTGTTCATATTAATGGGTCAGTCTCCTGCTCCTGAATTCCCTTAGCATTTCGTTTCTCTCTCTATAAAGACCTATAATGTAATAATATCTTTATAGTATTTGAGAACTTATTTTCTCTTCTAAATTTATAAGCAATGTTAAGGTAAGCCCTTCATCTTTGCTTATCCTCTAACACCAAACAAACTTCCATAAAAATAGAAGGATCTCAAAAACTAAATTGAAAAAGCAGTCTAGTTGAAAAATAGAGGTGCTAAAGTAAGTTGATGGCTCTTAAATGATGCCAGGACATTCTTAGAGTAATGATAGCTCTTTGGGTTTGGTGGTAACTTAGAAGGGAAAAAAAAAAAATCTGCAGGACCACATGACCGCTAGGGAAACAAGCATCACCAACCATTCCAGAAAGCTGCTTTGAACAAGCCTTATATAAGAAAGAGAGAAAGCACTTTTCCCAATTCATTTCACAGTTCTTTCCAATTGCAGTGCTTGCTACCTTTGTACCATAACCCAAACACATCATGTGGTGATGACTGGGAAAATAGGAACATGAGAATCGAGCTGTGAGCCAGGCACGTTATCCCTGCCCTTAACTGGAGAATTTTTTTCAGCTCAAGAGTTCCTGTTTTGGGTCTCAGTAAAGGAGACAGATTAGGAAAAATCAGAGCAGAAGAAGAATTAGGAGAGCATTGTGTTGTGGAACCCAGGAAACAAAAAGTGGCTGTAATCATAAAATACTGCATATAAATTAGAAAAAGAAATGAAAAGCCATTGATACTACAAATAAAAAGTTATCAAGGATTTTGAAATATCATTTCCATAGATGAATAAAAACAAAATCCTGATTCTGAGCAGTTGAATGAAAGATTGAAGAGGGGAAGTAGTAAGTCCATTTTGGTTAAGGAAAAAAAATTGACATCACTTAATGATATAATTGACATATAAAAAAACTGACATCTTGGGGGGCCGAGGCGGGCGGATCACAAGGTCAGGAGATCAAAACCATCCTGGCTAACACAGTGAAACCTCATCTCTACTAAAAATACAAAAAATTAGCCGGGCATGGTGGCGGGTGCCTGTAGTCCCAGCTACTTGGGAGGCTGAGGCAGGAGAATGGCATGAACCCGGAAGGCAGAGCTTTCCATGAGCCGAGATCGCGCCACTGCACTCCAGCCTAGGCCACAGAGCGAGACTCTTAAAAAAAAAAAAAAAAAAAAAAAAAAGACATCACTTAATGATATAACCTCATTTTCTTCTATGTTTTCCTGCTTTCCTACCAATATCTGTAAAACATTAACGTCATCATTTAAAAAAATATGTAACCTAGATAATATAGTAATTAGACATCATTGTTAAATTTACAGCTTAAGGAAGTAAGTTGTCTTTTCAATCAGAGTAGTCATTCAGTTTTTTTAGTAATAGTTACATATTAATGAAGTGGAACCTTTTAGGTAGGTATACATCAATGAAATCAGAGGCTTTTACCATCTATATTGCATACTTCTGACATTATATCTTATTTTCCTTAGGTTCTAAGAATTTTAGATCCAGTTACCTGCACAGAGAGTTCACCTGATAATCCATTTTTTGAGTCTTCACCAACCACCTTACTTGCTACAAAGAAAAATATTGGACGATTTCATCCCTATACTAGATATGAAAATATAACTTTCAATTGCTGCAATCACTGCCAGGGAGAACTGATTGCCCTTTAACAGTCAATACATTGGAGGCATGCTAAGGTACTTGCTTATTACCCAAGAGTCATTATTGGGAGCTGGGGTTCTTACAATGCTAGAAATAATATCACTTCCTATTTACATAATGTATACACCCAAAGATGTTTTATGTAGTAGACTCCAGATTACCCTTTCTTAATAAATATCTCAGGGTAAGGAAAGAAAGAAACTGTATAGATATATTTAAAATAGAGAATACTTTCCAAGTAATACATGATACTTTTCCTAAAAGACTCTAAAAGAAAAAGATTCTGTAACTCTCTTTTAAGCACTAAATTATTGTTTATCTTGCTGGATATTTTATATGAACAGTGTTAATTTAGGTGCACTAAAGCAAAGGTAGGCAAACTACAACCATGAGTCAAATATGGCCACACCCATTCATTTGCTATTGTCTAAGTTGGTTTTGCACTACAACTGCAGAGTTGAATAGATGCAGCAGATCCTTTACAGAAAAAGTTTTCTGACCTCAACTCTAAAGTAATTGTAGTAGGGAGCTGGAGGACTTTCTTTCCCTTTATGGTAATTTTTTGAGCTACAAAAGAGCCTTGCAGAAATGAGTGAAGGGATTAATCTTTTAAAAATAAATGATATATATTAGGAAAATAAAAAATATTTTAGAGCCAAGTTAACAAGTACTTCAGCAAAACTTGCTAGTATTTTATGCAGGGGATTCTGTATTCCAAATGGACACAATCTGACATATATAAAAGAAACAGATTCTTAACTGTTGACTCTTATTTAGCAAATGCAACAGACAAGAATATCCAACTTGATATTTATAAAAGGTAGACTTTTCCAAAAGTGTATAAGCTCAAAGAAAAAAATGCAATATCAATTAATATATATTATGTAATATATATTATTGTGTATTTGTGATTAGCCATCATAAATGCCCATTGCTTGGCCTTTAAGAATAATCACAAAATATTTATATCAAATTATACAAATTTGTTGCAGAAGTGCCTGTCAGAGAAGTCTTCAAAAGACAAACCTGGTCAAATAATAATAATTGTAATGTCAATGATTTTTTTTGTCTGACTCATCTGAGTTATATTTAGTTTTCAAGTGGCAATAAATTTATCTGCCTTCTTTATTGTGACTATTCCTTTTTTCCTCCAGAATTAGTGCTCTGGTTTAGGTCTTTGTCTAGCTTAACTACTTCCAATTGATTCTTCAGCCTTTTCTTTTAGGTTTACTTACTATAAAAGTCTCAGAAGAAAACATAAGGGGAAAGCTTCATGACATTGTATTTGGCAATGATTTCTTGAATATGACAACAGAAGCACAGGCAACAAAAGAAAAAAATAGATAAATTGAATTTCATCAAAATTTCAAATTTTTGTGCATCAAAAGATGCAGTGAAAAGGCAACACAGAGAATGGGAGAAAATATTTGCAAATCATATATCTGATAACCGTCTAGTGTCCAGAATATATAAAGCACTCCTACAACTCAACCACCAAAAAACAACCCAATAAAAACTAGCAAAGGGGCTGGGCATGGTGGCTCATGCCTGTAATCCTAGCACTTTGGGAGGCTGAGGCAGTCGGATCACCTGAAGCCAGGAGTTCAAGACCAGCCAAGCCAACATGGCGAAACCCCATTTCTACTAAGAATACAAAAAATTGTCCTGGCGCAGTGGCTCACGCCTGTAATCCCAGCACTTTGGGAGGCCGAGGTGGGCGGATCACCTGAGGTTAGGAGTTCAAGATCAGCCTGGCCATGATGGTGAAACCCCGTCTCTACTAAAAATACAAAAAATTAGCTGGGCATGGTGGCGGGCACCTGTACTCCCAGCCACTCGGGAGGCTGAGGCAGAGAATTGCTTGAACCTGGGAGGCGGAGGTTGCAGTGAGCCGAGAGCATGCCACTGCATTCCAGCCTGGGTGACAGAGCGAAACTCTGTCTCAAAAAAAAAAAAACACATTAGCCGTGTGTGGTAGTGGACGCCTATATTCCCAGCTACTGGAGAGGGTGAGGCAGGCGAATTGCTTGAACCCGGGAGGTGGAGGCTGCAGTGAGCTGAGATCGCGCCATTGCACTCCAGCTTGGGCAACAAGAGCGAAACTTCATCTCAAAAAAAAAGAAAAACAAAAAATTAGCAAAGGACCTGAATAGACATTTCTCCAAAAAGGATATATAGATGGCCAATAAGCACATCAAAAGATGCTCAACATAACTACCCATTAAGGAACTGCAAATTAATACTACTTCACGTCCATTAGGATGGCAGTTATCAAAAAAGCAAATTATAAATGTCAAAGATGTGGAGAAATTGGAACCCTTATGTGTTGTTTGTGGGAATGTAAAATGTTGAAAACAGTGTGGCAGATCCTCAAAATATTAAACATACAGTTACCATATGGCCTAGCAATTCTGCTTCTAGGTAGATTCCCAAAAGAAAGCAGAAACTGGAATAGATATTTGTACAACAGTGTTCACAGCTGCATTATTCACAATAGCCAAAAGGTGGATGTAACCCAGTGTCCATTGATGGATGAATAGATAAAATCTGGTATGTACATGTGAAGAAATACTATTCAGCCTTAAGGAATGAAATTTGATGCTACAATGTAGATGAACCTTTAGAATATTACACTAAGTGAAATAAGTCAGACACAAAAAGTCAAATGTCAAATGATTCCATTTATATGAGTTCCTAGAAGAGACAAATTTGTAGAGACAGAAAGCAGAATAGTGGTTATCAGGAACTGGAGAGAGTGTTAGAATGGGGAATTTTTATTTATTGGGTATAGAATTAGAGATTGGGATGACAAAAATGTTCTGGAGATATAAACAGTGATGATGGTTGTACAACAATGTCAGTCTAATGCTACTGCATTGTACATTTAAAAATATTTAAAATGGTAAATTTTACACGTTACGATTAAAAAACTAAAAAAATTATATACACTTTTGTAACCACAAACTAGTGACACACTTCTGCAACTGTTGGTTTAACAGTGTCAATAACAATAATAAAGATAAGAGTTAGTGAGCTAAATTTAAAAAATAAAAAAGATCTCAAATCAGCAATCTTAACATAACACCTTAAGGAAATAAAAAAAGAAGAACAAACTAAACCCAATGTGAGAAGAAGGAAGGAAATTAAGATTAGAGTGCAGACAAATAGAAAATAGAAAAACAAGAGAGATAATCAAAGAAGTCAAAAGTTAGTTCTTTAAAAAGAAAGACCAAATCTGTAGCCATACTGACTGAGAAAAACAAAACACGTAAAACTAAAATCAGAAATGAAAGTGGGGACATTATTAGTCACCTTACATAAAGAAAAACTGTACACCAATAAACTAGGCAAACTAGTTTACAAATTCCTAGAAAGACATGTATTAGTCCACTCTCATGGTGCTACAAAGAAATAACCTGAGTAATTTATAAAGGAAAGAGGTTTTCAAAAAGGGAGAATTATTCTGAGGCTAGACCGTGTGATGCTTTTACAGTGCACTTAAAAAAATTTTTTTCCAAACGAGAGATTTCTAAGTGTCTAAATTACACTTTTTCTTAAAAAACCCAGAGTAGCTTCTGTTGCAGTAGCTATTAATGAAGAAAACAGTGAACCAAGAAGAAAAAAACTTTTGCTCAAAATGACAAGGTCCTAGGAGAGAAATAAAAACATAAAGGCCTTTTAAATACAAGCATGCACACATGCACACATACATTTACATATCTTGGATGTTAGCTTTTAATTAAGCTGACTTAACCACTGAGCTCCTAAAAATTATATTTTCCTTTCCAGAGGCCTCTCAGCAGGAATGGACCCAATACCTCCCATTTTTAAGTTTACATGGTATCAAAAGGAGTAAGACAGATACACAAACAAGTGGAGACAAATTTTGGACAATACAAGCGGAAGTGCAGTCGGGCAAAACATTCAAAACCTGATCTCAATCAAAAAGCAACGCAGGTGTATAACCAAGCCTTATTATTGCTTCCCGTGGCAGTGCCGGACAAATGGCTTAACAAGCCTAGATGGGAAAACAATAGGCTCCCAGCATACCACCCAGTTAACTCACCCTTTGAGTTCGTTCGCTCCTTATCTCCATTCTAACCCAGTAGTGTAAGGGATGTGCACTTTTGAGCACAGGAAAGCCTTCAAGGGGGTCCATGGGAAAATCTCACCTGCAGCTGCTGGGATCCCCCTAAAGACTGTCTCCTTGCAAGCCACTGGCCACTGAATGCAGCACCATTCCCGTCTTTCCTGGCTGGCATGCCAAATTTTGTTCCCAGACCAAACTGAGGTTAGGGCTGCTGTTTCTCGTGGCCCAATAACTAGATGCAAATGAACTGGGGAGGAAGGGAGTTTTCACTTCTGCAACCGATTACAGGGAGAAGGCCTGGAAATTATCACCAGACCAATTCAAAATTACAAAGTTTTCCAGAGCTTATATACCTTCTAAGCTATATGTCCATGTGTAAGTGTGCATTCATCTAAGGATGTAAGTGATTAACTTCTTTTAATCTACAACTAAGGTCTGAGTCCTATAGGCCTTCCTCTGGAGCCTCAGTAAATTTACTTAATCTAAATGGGTCCAGCTGCTGGGGCAGTTACCCTTGTCTCCTGCTAAATCACGGAGGTTTGGGGAGTTCCTTCAGACCCCCAATAAACTTGTTTGTGGAGGCCTGGGGAGTTTCTTCGGACCCACCGTAAAACTTGTTCAATCCTAAACGGGCCCTGTTAAGAATTCCTTTATTATTTTGTCAGGCTTTAAGCCCCAGGAAAGGCCTAGGCAAAACTCTTGATGGGCTTTTGTGACATCCTAGCCTTTGTATAAGGCGACTGGCTTTTAATATTTAACTTAACCCTTCAGTCAGTAGTGAAACTTGTTATGGAGGCCTGCATTAGTGAGACCTGGCCTGCCACAATCCTGTGTTCATGTATTGAAAGACTATATTAAGATGACAGTACTACCCAAAGCAGTCTACAGATTCACTGAGAGCCCTATCAAAATTCCAACAGCCTTTTTGTAAAAATGGAAAAGCTGACCATCAAACTCATATGGGATTGTAAACGCCATGAATAGCCAAAACAATGTGGAAAAGGCCAAAGTTGCAGGACTGACACTTCCCAGTTTCAAAACTTAACTATAAAGCTACAGTGATCTAAACCAGTGGGCTGCTGGCACAAGTACAGATGATACTAACATACAGATCAATAGAATAGAATTGAGGCTTCAGAAATAAACCCATACATCTATGGCCAACTGACTTTCAACAAATGATGCTGCAATAACTGAATGTACACATGCAAAAAAAAAGTTGAACCTCTGTGATATTGCAATAGAAGAAATACATATTTTGGTCTTGTACCAGTTTCCTGGCACAGAGCTCCTAAAACCCTTGCAACATCCCAAGGTGTGAGTGTCTTTCTATGCTATTGAAATGACTAATGTCTGGGGGATCTGGATGGGGGGTGGTTGCCAGGAGGAACCAACCAAGTAATTAGAGAGTAGACCTCCAGGGGAGGGGGAAGTCCTGAAGGTTAAGTTGATTACCAGTAGCCAATGATTTAATCAGTCATGCCTTCATAATGAAGCCCCTCACTCCATAAAAACCCAAAAGGTTTAGACAGCTTTCTAGGTTGCTGAACATGTGCAGTTAGCAAGAGCATGGAAGCTCCACGACCCTTCCTCCATACCTTGCCCCACGAATCTCTTCAATCTGGCTATTCCTGAGTTGTATCCTTTTAAAAAGAGAAACTTAAGTGTTAGTCTCTGAGTTCTGTGAGCCATTCTAGCAAGGTACTGTGGGAACTGTAACCGGGGGACCTATTATTTGCAATTGATGTCTGAAGTGGGGGGCAGTTTCATGGGACTGAGCCTGGGTGTAGGGTCTGCATTAACTCTGGTTAGTGTCAGCATTGAATTGTAGAATACCTAGTTGGTGTCTGCAGAGAATGGGGAAATTGCTTGGTCTTGGGGAAAACAACCTAAACATCTGGTGTCAGAAGAACATCTGGTGTCAGAAGTGATGTACTGAGTATTGAGAGTATAGAAGGAAAAACAGTTTGTTTTTTCTTACTCTGCCTCACACCATATATAAAAATTAAGTAAAAATGAATCAAATTGGCCGGGTGCAGCAACTTAAGCCTGTAATCCCAGCACTTTGGGAGGCTGAGGCAGGTGGATCAGCTGAGGTCAGGAGTTTGAGACCGGCCTGACCAACATGGCGAAACCCCGTCTCTACTAAAAATAAAAAAAATTAGCTGGGCACGGTGGCGGGTGCCTGTAATACCAGCTACTCAGCAGGCTGAGGCAGGAGAATCGCTTGAACCCGGGAGGTGGAGGTTGCAGTGAGCTGAGATGTGCCACGGCACTCCAGCCTGGGTGGCTGTGAGACTGTCTAAGGAAAGAAAAAAAAAAAAAAGGTTTTTGTCTCTGTTTTTTGAGATAGGGTCTCACTCTGTCACCCAGGCTGGAGTGCAGTGATGCAATCTTGGCTCACTGCAACCTCCACTTCTGGGGTTCAAGGGATTCTCGTGCCTCAGCCTCCTGAGTAGCTGGGACTACAGGTGCATGGCACCATGCCCAACTAATTTTTGTATTTTTAGTAGAGACAGGGTTTTGCCATGTTGGCTAGGCCGGTCTCAAACTCCTGGCCTCAAGTGATCCTCCTTCCTTGACCTCCCAAAGTGCTAGGATTACAGGTGTGAGCTACCGTGCCCAGCCAGAACTTTGTCTTTTAAACTTTGCCAGAATGCTTACAGTGACTGTCCATTCTCCATCATACTTGTATGCTTACCTTTGTCCTCCACCCCTTACATGCTCTTACATGTATCAGAAGTACTATTCCTCTACACACTGGATTCTTGTATACTCTTAAGTATCACATATTCTACCAAGGAATGTAATCTTTATAATATAACTGAGAGAAAGGATTTTGCAACCATATAGATCAGTCTATGTGAACAAAATGTTCATGTCTATATAGTTTCCTCCTCTGCAGAACGACACTCATAGGGTTGTCATATGATTACATTATTTATATAAAGCATTTATAATACATTTTAAAATGTTTTAAGCTCTCAATAAAAGTTGGCTAATTTTGTAACATACCTACCTAAAATAGTATTACACATAATTGCTATTTTATCATTTCAAGTTTCATTTCAGATTCGGGGATACACATGTGCGTTAGTTACATGGGTATGTGGCATGTTGCTGAGGGTCCAGGTATGATTGGTCCCATCACCCAGGTAGAGAACATAGTACCCAATAATTAGTTTTTCAACCCTTGATCCCTTCCCTCACCCCCAGGAGTCCCCAGTGTCTACTGGGGACATCTTTATGTCCATGAGTACACAATGTTTAGCTCTCACATATAGGGTGTAATTTTTTAAGGTACTAACGGGTGGAATTAGGCCTACCCTATTGCTTAGCTTGCCATGATTATTCAAATCCAAAGTTGACATAAATAGGACTTTAAGGCCTTGAACCAGGCTTGTTTAAGGAGTCACTCCTTCAGCCTTATGAAATGTTCCATTGTAATTTTTTAACAATAATAGGAAGTATGAATAGAAATCTGTACCTTTCTTGTGTTTTCAGCTAGAAACGTTAATAAAATAATTTAGAAGTAGAAGGACATAGAATTCATTTGTTGTTCAATTTGTTGCACAGACTAAGAGATGGCACAACACGTTACAATGCTGTGAGAAAAAAATTTATTTTGTTCTAGTATTAAAAAAACAAATTCACTGTCAATAAAAGATAAATACCATTTCCATAATTTAGAATACAACCAAAGTACACAGACCATAAGAAATTATATCCAAAATTTTGATAGCAGCTGCCCACTGAAATATTTAATAGAAACGTTCAGTTATAATGATCAGTAAAACGAAAAGGTTTGGCTTCTGACATATATAGGTGGTGCTGTAACTGTTTAGAACGCTTAGCTTCTAGTCGGAGCTGTCTAGTTCTCTCTCTGACAGCTTGTTGCTCTGCCATTTTTTCTATCCGTTTCCTTCTTAACCATCTGTAGAAAGAGGCATGATCAGATTTGGTGAGTATCGACCTGAATACACTCTTCATGCTATAAAGTTACTACTATAGACAAAATAAATGGACATTTCTTTACAATGAAATACTGTCACAACATAAATTTTTAAGTATTAACTGAAAAATGTAAAGATTACACCCAAGGCTCATACAAGAAAGGACAGTTAGATTTGGGGTCAAATGTTTGAAATTGTCTGTCTTATGATGAAACTGCCAACTTAATTGGTTTTTTAATAATAAACACTATTTTATGTGTGCTGTAGATTCTATTCTTTTTTTAGAAACAGGATTTCTTACTATTTGGTAGATTCCAAATAACTTACTCTTTGTAACTAGCTGTATTCTAAAACATTACTTAGCTAGGTTAAGAATACTATCATGCAGAAATGCTGCCTTACTCTTCCTATAGGTAAATTACAGAGCTTTTAAATCCACAAAATAGTTCTTAAAATGAAAAGTAAGCCAAACATGAAAACATCAAAAGCAGGAAAGGAAAAGTCCACATTCTAACAAATTCAAGTCTTAAACCTTGTTTAAATAATAGCAAAAATAACTGCATATACATATATACCTGGTATGTAAGTGTGTATGTGGTATGTTTGTGTGTGTGTGTGTGTGTGTGTGTATGCATATACATACACCTGGGTTGTTTTTTTTTTTCAGAAATCTAAACAACTAAATAACTGTATTAGAAAAAAATAAACTTACTAAATATCATAATCTGATGATATGTGGTCCTGAATTGGCTACTAGTTTAAGCAAATAAACTGTAAGTCATTTATGGGTCAGTTGGGGAATAAATGGATATGGGCTGGATATTAGGTAATATCATTAATGAAAAGCAGATTGCAGAATAACATATACAGTATGATCTCAGTATTTTGGAATTGTAAATACATGTACAGAGAAATACTTAGTATGCACACTGGTGTTAACAGTCACACAATTTCTGGGTGATGAAAATGTAACTTGAAACCACTCCATTTCTACAATGCACACTTACTGTTTCTGTTATAATAAAAGGGTATGTTAGAAAAAGAAAAAGGAGGCTGGGCATGGTGGCTCATGCCTCTAATCTCAGCACTTTGGGAGGCCAAGGTGGGTGGATCACTTGAGGTCTGGAGTTTGAGACCAGCCTGAGCACCATGGTGAGACCCCATCTCTACCAAAAAAATACAAAAATTAGCCAGGTGTGGTGGTGCACACCTGTGGTCCCAGCTACTCGGGAGGCTGAGGTGGGAAAATCACTTGAACCTGGGAGGGTGAGATTGCAGTGAGCTGAGATCGTGCCACTGCACTCCAGCCTGGGTGACAGGAAAAGAAAAAGAAAAAGGAAGGAAGAGAAAAAGAAAAGAAGGAAAGAGCAAAAGAGACGAAAGAATGAAATGAACTTCAAACAATTGGGCTCAATACTCACATTTTGTCCCTCAACTCTCCCCACACTTGCTAGCAAAAATATGAAGCCACATCTGTATTGTCAGAATTAGGCAATACAGTGTCTTACCCAAATAACTGAAAAATATCAGGTTTGCCTTAAATTACCAAAATATGTACCCAAATCTCCTTTAGTCTATATAGATTTTCCTCCTTAGTCCACCTGCCTTTCTTTTACTGGTAAATACAACTTTTACTGGTTGCATTTATTGGTAAATATAGTGCATTTATTGGTTGCATTTATTGGTAAATTCAGTTTTTCTGAGGGCTATGTAGGAGAAGCTGTAACCAATCTTCAACCCATTCTCACATAAATAAGTAATAAATGATAAGGTATCAAAGGCTATCACACTGGTGCCATAAGAAATAATTTAAGTATTGAAAAGTATCTTGAAGAAAAATTGGTATGCATATATATATATATATATATATATATATAAAACTCCATTATATATAATATATATAATGGAGTTAAAGAATTATACATTTTTAAAAGCATGAATTTAAAATTGAATAGGTACGTGCTGTAAGAGAAAACATTTTGAGGTTTTTTTTTTCAATCTTAATTGATCATATAACTTTTAAAATGAACATGAGGAAGGAGGAGGGGGGAAATGCCCTGCCTTTAACTTACTGTTTAAAGGCCCTTTCCCGGCCTTCTGTTCCTTTAAGGAAGAATAAACATTCCTCTTGCTTTCTTAGTTCTTCTGTCTGTCTTTCTTTCATCTGCTCTTGGTGCTTTTTTTTAAGCCATAATTGAAAAGCTTGTTGTGGATCTCTGTTTTCCTGCTGATTAGAAAAACAAGCTTTACTTAGTTTAGATAAACAAGAACTACGTTTTGAAGCCCTGCTTATAGGATCCTACAAGAATACATTTCCTACTCTTCAATTTTTCATAATAATGCCAGCCTCATTACCTGCATTCCTAGTATCCAAACCAAATACATCACGCTTAAGTTTTAAGAATATCTTTCAGCAGTTACTTAACTGCTAAGCCCATTTTTCAAAACTGTAGTTCCTATTGTAAAGGGTAGCCATAAGGATTTTCAGTCATAAGGATTTTCTTATAAAGATAGCAGCCATGATAATTTTAACATAAGAAAAAGCTAGTAGGAGTGGCTTATTTCGTGGTCCCTCAAAGTTCATGATGGATATTATCTTCAGGGAATTTTCAAAAGTTGAAAGAGCTCTTATTCGGAGGAATAAAGGAGGGAAAGAGGACAGATTTGGTACTCTTTACCCTTGGGAAAAGTGTCACCTCATGTGGATTCCTGGCTAGAATGCAAAAGGAAAAGATACATTCATTTAATACTTCCCCCAAATATAAGCTTTGTGATCGAGCTTATATCTTGCATTTCCCTCATCTGTTTCCTATATCTTGCATTTTTTCCCTTGTTTGTAACCCACATTGCCAAATATGCTCTAGTCTAATTTAGAAGATTATTCAGGATCTTTGATGCACAACTGAACTTTGTGGAGAGGACCCCTGGATCTAAAGAATCATTGCCAAACACCTGGAAGTCTGGGAATTGCTAGATGACATAAAAATGTTCAATCGGGAGTTACAGATCAAAAGAGTCCAGATACAAAATAATAGATAGGAGGAATAAGTTCTGGTGTTCTATTACACAGTAGAGTGACTACAGTTAACAATAATGTGTATTTCAAAATAATGAGGAGAGGATTTTTGAATGTTCTCATCATAAAGAAATGACAAGTGTTTGAGGTAATATGCTAATTACACAATGTGTACATGTATCAAAACATCACACTGTACTCCATAAATATGTGAAATTATGTGTCAATTAAATACAATTTTAAAGTTAAAATATTTTTAAAGAGTCAAGGATTCAGGGAGCAACAGGATACATGGGTATCCCCATTCTTTTGTTCTTTCAACAGATAGTCATAGTATTTACTACATAGCAGGCACTAAAGTACTGGGTTGCCTTAATAAATTAAGGTTCCCTCTCTCACACATTCTGTACTGTACAATACAGTAGCCACAAGTCATAAGTGGCTATTTAAATAAAATTTAAAATTCAGTTTCTCAGTCATACTAGCTACATTTCAAGTGCTTAACACACACACATGGCTAGCAGCTACTCTAATGGACAGTGCAAATACAGAAAATTTCCATCATCCCAGAAAGTTCTATTGGACAGCGTTCTGCACAGACAGGATAAAAATAAGTGACTGACTGATTGATTGACTGATCTGTCTGATTCAAAAGAAAATATGGGAAGGAGGGTAATAAAGGCAGCAGTGAGGAGAAAGGATGGTATTTAAATAGAAAGGGAGGAAATTATGGGATATCTGGAGAAAAGCAGTAGCAACAAGAGCAAAGGAGCTAAGAAGGGATTGTGTTTGGCATGATCAATAAATAGCAAAGAAGTCAAAGTGAAGCTGTAGCAAAGTAGCTGAAGAGTGGAAGATGAAGTCAGGGAAGTAGCAGGGATCAGGTAATGTATAACCTTGCTGGCCATGGTAGGAACTTTGGATTTCATTTTGAGATGAGAAGCCACTGGGGGTTTCTGAGCATAAGTGACACAGTTTATTCACCATTTTAGAAATACCATTCTGGCTGCTATGTGGAAAACAGACTGAATGAGGGAGAGGCAAGGTAGAAGGGGGCTGGCTTATTAGGCTTTCATAACAGTCCAGCCAACAGAAGAAAATAGTGGTTTAGATTAGGGTAGTAGGACTCTTTTTATGCACTGAAGATAGAACCAACATAATTTGCTCAAAAATTGAATGGATAGTTTTGTCATGCTTTAAATGATTATTTTTTAAATTATTCCAGGTTTATTAGTATAATAAAAATTCAAGAAAATATATTTTTAAAACAAGGTAAATTACAGCACAACTATCATCAAAATGATAGACTGCATTGGTATGCAAAGATGTCACTGCATAAGTTCATAGCAAATAACTCTCAATAGTGGAGGGAACCAAAATAAAAACTTAGAGGAAAATAAAAAATTATAAAGATAAAATATGAATTATACAAATAATTAGTAATGGTTTAAATTATCTGATTATAAAAAAGGATAAATGACTGGAGACTTTTGCATCCATCCATGATGGAGTAATTGGTATCAGATTTACCCTTCTGCCCTAATTAGCCATAAAGCTAGACAAAATGTATGCAGCAGCTTGATTACTGAGAGTAAGAAAAAACATGATATAACCCCCATATTCACCCTGGCTCTGTACTTGGTGACACTTTCCAGACAACGGTATAGGAAGGAGGAGCCATAGCATCAAGCAGTCACTAGTCTCACTGGGCTCATGAAACAGAGATAGGAGTCTGGGGCTGCTGAGACATCTGAATTTCCAGGGCAGGGTACTAGAAATGAAGCACTCATGTGGAGGGATGCTCCAAGAGTCTGTGTGGGGGTTTCCCTTGGGTCTTGGCAAGGCCTGGGCTGCACATGTGTAGAGTGAGGCTCTGTACTAACAGAGAGTAGCTGCTGTTAATGAATAAGATAATAAAGGTTGCATAGTTTTGAAGACATTGGAGTTCCAATCCAACTATAGTGGGAATACTTCATTGCTTACCTTGGTCAACCACTTACAACCCTAAAAAGTCCATGCTTTGGACATAAGGGTCATGTCCTAGAGTAAGGACCATGCTCTAGGACTAAGGACAAAGGCAAAATAAACCCATCCTAATAAAGCATAAAACAAAGTCTGACAGGATCAAGAGGATTCCTTACTAATTTAACTGCCTACAAGAAAAAAATTCAATACCCTTTAAAGGAAAACAGTGTATTCTATATTTCCTTACAACTTTTATATTGGGTAAAGATCCACAGTCTATTAACCAATTTAAAAAAAAATCACTGGATATCTAAAGAAACAAGAAAACGTGACCCATAATCCAGAGAAAGAGGCCTTCAACAGATCAATCCTAAGATGACATAGATATTGGCATTTAGATACAAACAAGTCTAATACTTAAGAAATGAAAAGATGAATATAAAAAAGGTCTAATATGTAAGAAATGAAAAGGTGAATACAATGAATAAACAGAAAATCTCAGTAAAAAAATGGAAACTTAAAAAAATAAACTGATAGGAAGATCCAAGATGGCCAAATAGGAACAGCTCCAGTCTACAGCTCCCAGCATGAGTGATGCAGAAGATGGGTGATTTCCGCATTTCCAACTGAGGTACTCGGTTCATCTCACTGGGGCTTGTCAGACAGTGGGTGCAGCCCACAGAGCACGGTGGGGCATCGCCTCACCCAGGAAGTGCAAGGGGTCAGGGAATTCCCTTTCCTAGCCAAGGGAAGCTATGACAGATGGTACCTGGAAAATTGGGACACTCCCACCCTAATACTACACTTTTCCAATGGTCTTAGCAAACGGCACACCAGAAGATTATATCCCACACCTGGCTCAGAGGGTCCCACGCCCACAGAGCCTCGCTCACTGCTAACACAGCAGTCTGAGATCAAATTGCAAGGCCACAGTGAGGCTAGGGGAAGGATGTCTGCCATTGCTGAGGCTTAAGTAGGTAAACAAAGCAGCTGGGAAGCTCGAACTGGGTGGAGCTGACCACAGCTCAAGGAGGCCTGCCTGACTCTCTAGACTCCACCTCTGGGGGCAGGGCATAGCTGAACAAAAGGCAGCAGAAACTTCTGCAGACTTAAACGTCCCTGTCTGACAGCTTTGAAGAGAGTAGTGGTTTTCCCAGCACAGAGTCTGAGATCTGAGAAAGGACAGACTGCCTCCTCAAGTGGGTCCCTGACACCCGAGTAGGCTAACTGGGAGACACCTCCCAGTAGGGGCCGACTGACACCTCATACAGCCAGGTGCCCCTCTGAGACGAAGCTTCCAGAGGAAGGATCAGGCAGCAACATTTGCTGTTCTGCAATATTTGCTGTTCTGTAGCCTCTGCTGGTGAGACCCAAGCAAACCAGGGTCTGCAGTGGACCTCCAGCAAACCTGCAGGTGAGGGTCCTGACTGTTAGAAGGAAACCTAAGAAACAGAAAGGACATCCACTTCAAAACACCATCTGTACATCACCATCATCAAAGACCAAAGGTAGATAAAACCAGGAAGATGGGGAGAAACCAGAGCAGAAAAGCTGAAAATTCTAAAAATCAGAGTGCCTCTTCTCCTCCAAAGGAACGCAGCTCCTCCCCAGCAATGGAACAAAGCTGGATGGAGAATGGCTTTGATGAGTTGAGAGAAGGCGGCTTCAGACAATCGGTAATAACAAACTTCTCCGAGTTAAAGGAGAATGTTCAAACCCATCGCAAAGACACTAAAAACCTTTAAAAAAAGATTTGATGAATGGCTAACTAGAATAAACAGTGTAGAGAAGACCTTAAATGACCTGATGGAGCTGAAAACCATGGCACGAGAACTATGCACAAGTTTCAGTAGCCAATTTGATCAAGTGGAAGAAAGAGTATCTGTGATTGAAGATCAAATGAATGAAATGAAGCAAGAAGAGAAGTTTAGAGAAAAAAGAGTAAAAAGAAAAGCCTCCAAGAAATATGGGACTATGTGAAAAGACCAAATCTACGTCTGATTGGTGTACCTGAAAGTGACAGGGAGAATGGAACCAAGTTAGAAAACACTCTTCTGGATATGATCCAGGAGAACTTCCCCAAGCTAGCAAGGCAGGCCAATGTTCAAATTCAGGAAATAACGCCACAAAGATACTCCTCGAGAAGAGCAACTCCAAGACACATAATTGTCAGATTCACTAAAGTTGAAATGAAGGAAAACATGTTAAGGGCAGCCAGAGAGAAGGGTCAGTTTGCCCAAAAGGGAAGCCAATCAGACTAACAGCAGATCTCTTGGGAGAAACGCTACAAGCCAGAAGAGAGTCGGGGCCAATATTCAACATTCTTAAAGAAAAGAATTTTCAACCCAGAATTTCATATCCAGACAAACTAAGCTTCATAAGTGAAGGAGAAATAAAATCCTTTACAAACAAACAAATGCTGAGTGATTTTGTCACTACCAGGCCTGCCTTACAAGAGCTCCTGAAGGAAGCACTAAACAAGGGAAGGAACAACCATTATCAGCCACTGCAAAAACATGCCAAATTGTAAAGACCATTGATGCTAGGAAGAAACTGCATCAACTAACAGGCAAAATAACCAGCTAACAACATAATGACAGGATCAAATTCACACATAACAATATTAACCTTAAATGTAAATCGGCTAAATGCTCTAATTAAAAGACACAGACTGGCAAATCAGATAAAGAATCAAGACCCATCATTGTGCTGTATTTAGGAGACCAATCTCACGTGCAGAGACACACATAGGCTGAAAATAAAGGAATGGAGGAAGATCTACCAAGCAAATGGAAAACAAAAAAAAAGCAGGGGTTGCAATCCTAGTCTCTGAAAAAACAGACTTTAAACCAACAAAGATCAAAAGAGACAAAAAAGGCCATTATATAATGGAAAAGGGATCAATCCAGTAAGAAGAGCGAACTATCCTAAATATATATGCACCCAATACAGGAGCACCCAGATTCATAAGGCAAGTCCTTAGAGACCCACAAAGAGACTTAGACTCCTACACAGTAATAATGGGAGATTTTAACACCCAACTGTCAACATTAGACAGATCAACAAGACAGAAAGTTAACAACGATATTCAGGAATTGAACTCAGCTCTGGACCAAGTGGACCTAATAGACATCTACAGAACTCTCCACGCAAAATCAACAGAATATACATTCTTCTCAGCACCACATCGCACTTATTCCAAAATTGACCACATAGGTGAAAGTAAAGCACTCCTCAGCAAATGTAAAAACAAAGAAATTACAACAAACGGTCTCTCAGACCACAGTGCAATCAAACTAGAACTCAGGCTTAAGAAACTCACTCAAAACCGCTCAACTATATGGAAACTGAACAACCTGTTCCTGAATGACTATTGAGTACATAACTAAATGAAGGCAGAAATACAGATGTTCTTTGAAACCAATGAGAACAAAGACACAACATACCAGAATCTCTGGGACACATTTAAAGCAGTGTGTAGAGGGAAATTGATAGCACTAAATGCCCACAAAAGAAAGCAGGAAAGATCCAAAATTGACACCCTAACATCACAATTAACAGAACCGCAGAAGCAAGAGCAAACACATTCAAAAGCTAGCAGAAGGCAAGAAATAACTAAGATCAGAGCAGAACTGAAGGAGATAGAGACAAAAGAAATCCTTCAAAAAATCAATGAATCCAGGAGCTGGTTTTTTGAAAAGATCAACAAAATCGATAGACCGCTACCAAGACTAATAAAGAAGAAAGAGAGAAGAATCAAATAGACACAATAAAAAATGATAAAGGGGATATCACCACTGATCCCACAGAAATACAAACTACCATCAGAGAATACTATAAACACCGCTACGCAAATAAACTAGAAAATCTAGAAGAAATGGATGAATTCCTGGACACATACACCCTCCAAGACTAAACCAGGAAGATGTTGAATCTCTGAATAGACCAATAACAGGCTCTGAAATTGAAGCAATAATTAATAGCCTACCAACCAAAAAAGTCCAGGACCAGACAGATTCACAGGCGAATTCTACCAGAGGTACAAAGAGGAGCAGGTACCATTCCTTCTGAAACTATTCCAATCATCAGAAAAAGAGGGAATCCTCCCTAACTCATTTTATGAGGCCAGCATCATCCTGATACCAAAGCCTGGCAGAGACACAACAAAAAAAGAGAATTTTTGACCAATATCCCTGATGAACATTGATGCAAAAATCCTCAATAAAATACTGGCAAACCGAATCCAGCAGCACATCAAAAAGCTTATCCACCATGATCAAGTGGGCTTCATCACTGGGATGCAAGGCTGGTTCAACATATGCAAATCAATGAACGTAATCCATCATCTAAACAGAACCAAAGACAAAAACCACATGATTATCTCAACAGATGCAGAAAAGGTCTTCGAAAAAATTCAACAGCCCCTCATCCTAAAAACTCTCAATGAACTAAGTATTGATGGGACGTATCTCAAAATAATGAGAGCTATTTATGACAAATCCACAGCCAATATCATAGTGAATGAGGAAAACTAGAAGCATTCCCTTTGAAAACTGGCACAAGACAGGAATGCCCTCTCTCACCACTCCTATTCAACATAGTGTTGGAAGTTCTGGCCAGGGCAATCAGGCAGGAGAAAGAAATAAAGGGTATTCAATTAGGAAAAGAGGAAGTAAAATTGTCCTTGTTTGCAGATGACATGATTGTATATCTAGAAAACCCCATTGTCTCAGCCCAAAATCTCCTTAAGCTGATAAGCAACTTCAGCAAAATCTCAGGATACAAAATCAATATGCAAAAATCACAAGCATTTTTATATACCAATAACAGACAGAGAGCCAAATCATGAGAGAACTCTCATTCACAATTGCTTCAAGAGAATAAAATACCTAGGAATCCAACTTACAAGGGATGTGAAGGACCTCTTCAAGGAGACCTACAAACCACTGCTCAATGAAATAAAAGAGGACACAAACAAATGGAAGAACATTCCATGCTCATGGATAGTAAGAATCAATATCGTGAAAATGGCCATACTGCCCAAGGTTATTTATAGATTCAATGCCATCCCCATCAAGCTACCAATGATTTTCTTCACAGAATTGGAAAAAACTACTTTAAAGTTCATATGGAAACAAAAAAGAGCCCACATTGCCAAGACAATCCTAAGCAAAAAGAATAAAGCTGGAGGCATCCCGTTACCTGACTGCAAACTATACTGCAAGGATACAGTAACCAAAACAGCATGGTACTGGTACCAAAACAGAGATATAGACCAATGGAACAGAACAGAGCCCTCAGAAATAATACCATGCATCTACAACCATCTGATCTTTGACAAACCTGACAAAAACAAGAAATGACGGAAGGATTCCCTATTTAATAAATGGTGCTGGGAAAACTGGCTAGCCATATGTAGAAAGCTGAAACTGGATCCCTTCCTTACACCTTATACAAAAATTAATTCAAGATGGATTAAAGACTTAAATGTTAGACCTAAAACCATAAAAACTAAAAAACATAAAAAACTAAAACCATAAAAACAAAAAAACAAAAAAAAGCTAGGAAATAGCATTCAGGCCATAGGCATGGGCAAGGACTTCATGACTAAAACACCAAAAGAAATGGCAACAAAAGCCAAAATTGACAAATGGGATCTAATTAAACTAAAGAGCTTCTGCACAGCAAAACAAACTACCATCAGAGTGAACAGGCAACGTACAGAATGGGAGAAAATTTTTACAATCTACCCATCTGACAAAGGGCTAATAACCAGAATCTACAAAGAGCTTAAACAAATTTACAAGAAAAAAACAACTCCATCAAAAAGTGAGTGAAGGATATGAACAGACACTTCTCAAAAGAAGACATTTATGCAGCCAACAGACACATGAAAAAATGCTCATCATCACTGGCCATCAGAGAAATGCAAATCAAAACCACAACAAGATACCATCTCACGCCAGTCAGAATGGCGATCATTAAAAAATCAAGAAACAACAGGTGCTGGAAAGGATGTGGAGAAATAGGAACTCTTTTACACTGTTGGTGGGAGTGTAAGCTAGTTCAACCATTGTGGAAGACAGTGTGGCGATTCCTCAAGGATCTAGAAATAGAAATACCATTTGACCTAGCCATCCCATTACTGGGTATATACCCAAAGAATTATAAATCATGCTGCTATAAAGACACATGCACACATATGTTTATTGCAGCACTATTCACAATAGCAAAGACTTGGAACCAACCCAAATGTCTAACAATGATAGACTGGATTAAGAAAATGTGGCACATAGACACCATGGAATACTATGCAGCCATAAAAAATGATGAGTTCATGTCTTTTGTAGGGACATGGATGAAACTGGAAACCATTATTCTCAGGAAACTATCAAAAGGACAAAAAACCAAACACCGCATGTTCTCACTCATAGGTGGGAATTGAACAATGAGAACACATGGACACAGGAAGGGGAACATCACACACCGGGACCTGTTGTGGGGTGGAGAGATAGCATTAGGAGACATACCTAATGTGAAGGACGAGTTAATGGGTGCAGCACACCAACATGGCACATGTATACATATGTAACAAACCTGCATGTTGTGGCACATGTACCCTAGAACTTAAAACATAATAAAAAAAAAAAAAGAAAAAAAAACACCACACACACAAAAAATAAACCAACAAACAAACACAACCTAAATTCCCTGAATGGGCTTAACAGTGGAATGAACATTGCAGAAGTACTGATGCCTCAAGATGGATCAATAGAAATGATGTAAACTGAACAAAGGAAAAAAATTTTCAGTAAACAGAAGTTTAGTAACATGAGATAATAGCAAGTCTTCTAACATATGTAAAATTGGATTTCCAGAAGGAGAAGAGAAAAAAGATAAGGAAGAAAAAAAAAAAAAACCTTTGAAGAAATAGTGGCTGAGAATTTCCCAAATCTGGTACAAAACATGAACATAAAGATCCAAGAAGCTCAGCAAAACCCAGGTTAGGTAAATTCGAAGAAAATCACACATGTAATACACTTCTAAAAACCAAAGCCAGGAAAATTTTAAAGAAGCCAGAAGAAAAAAATTTATTATATACACAAGAACAATGATAAGAATGATAGCCGACCTCTGAATAGAAACAATGGACATTGTAAAACAATTGAACATCATCTTTAAAATGCTGCAGGGGAAAAATACTTGTCAGCCTCAAATTCTATACCAAGTAAAAGGAAAAAAAAATTCTTCGGTGATTTTCCACACATTCAGTATATATATTATAATCAGAGCAATGCTTTTAAAAAAGCATGCAGAGGCATACTTAAAAAGTATATAAGAAAATAAAAAGGACTGTTTTTTAAACACTTGATTATAAGGCAGAAAAGGATGAGTAATTGAACAAATAGATAACAAATATCAAGATGACAGATTTAAAAACTATCAGATCAATAATTATAATTAAATACAGGGGTGGCTGGCAAGATGGCCAAATAGCAACAGTTCCTTTCTGCAGCTCCCAGTGAGACCAACACAGAAGGCAGGTGATTCCTGCGTTTCCAACTGAGGTACTCGGCTCATCTCACTGGGACTGGTTAGACAGTGGGGGCAGCCCACAGAGGGTGAGCTGAGGCAGGGTGAAGCGTCGCCTCACCTGGGAAGCTCAAGGGGTCAGGGAACTCCCTCCCCTAGCCAAGGGAAGCTGTGAGGGACTGTGCTATAAGGAACAGTGCATTATGGTCCAAATACCACACCTTTCCCAGGGTCTTCACAACCAGGAGACCAGGAGTTTCCCTTGAATGCCTACACCACCACGGCCCTGGGTTTCAAGCACAAAACGGGGCAGCCATTTGGGAAGACACCAAGCTAGCTGCAGGAGTTTTTCATCATACTGGAATGCCAGTGAGAGAGAACTATTCACTCTCCTGGAAAGGGGGCTAAAGCCAGGGAGCCAAGTGATCTAGCTCAGCAGATCTCACCCCCACAAAGCCCAGCAAGCTAAGATCCACTGGCTTGAAATTCTCACTGCCAGCACAGCAGTCTGAAGTTGACCTGCGATGCTCGAGCTTCCTGTGGGAAGGGGTGTCCACCATTACTGAGGCTTCAGTAGGCAGTTTTCCCCTCACAGCCAGGAAGTTGGAACTGGGCAGAGCCCACCACAGCTCGGCAAAGCCAGACTGCCTCTCTAGATTACTCCTCTCTGGGCAGGGCATCTCTGAAAGAAAGGCAGCAGCCCCAGTCAGGGGCTTATAGATAAAACTCCCATCACCCTGGGACAGAGCACCTGGGGGAAGAAGGGGTGGCTGTGGGTGCAGCTTCAGCAGACTTAAATGTCCCCGCCTGCCAGCTCTGAAGAGAGCAGCCGATTTCCCAGCACAGCGCTTGAGCTCTGCTAAGGGACAGACTGCCTCCTCCAGTGGGTCCCTAACCCCTGTGCCTCCTGACTGGGAGACACCTCCCAGCAGGGGTCGAGAGACACCTCACACAGGAGAGCTCTGGCGGGTGCCCCTCTGGGACAAAGCTTCCAGAGGAAGGAACAGGAAGCAATCTTTGCTGTTCTGCAGCCTCTGCTGGTGATACCCAAGCAAACAAGGTCTGGCGTGGACCTCCAGCAAATTCCAGCAGAGTTGAAGCAGAGGGGCCTGACTGTTAGAAGGAAAACTAACAAACAGAAAGGAATAGCATCAACATCAACAAAAAGGATATCCACACGAAAACCCCATCCAAAGGTCACCAACATCAAAGACCAAAGGTAGATAAACCCATAAAGATGAGGAAAGCCCAGCACAAAAAGGCTGAAAATTCCAAAAACCGGAATGCTTCTTCTCCTCCAAAGGATCACAACTCCTCGCCAGCAAGGGAACAAAACTGGACAGAGAATGAGTTTGATGAATTGACGGAAGTACGCTTCAGAAGGTGGGTAATAACAAACTCCTCTGAGCTAAAGGAGCATGTTCTAACACAATGCAAGGAAGCTAAGAACCTCAAAAAAGGTTAGACGAGTTGCTAACTAGAATAACCAGTTTAGAGAAGAACATAAATGACCTGATGGAGCTGAAAAACACACCATGAGAACTTCGTGAACATACACAACTATCAATAGCCAAATCGATGAAGTGGAAGAAAGGATATCAGAGATTGAAGATCAACATAATGAAATAAAGTGTGAAGACAAGATCAGAGAAAAAAGAATGAAAAGGAACAAACTTGGCCTCCAAGAAATATGGAACTATGTGAAAAGACCAAACCTACGTTTGATTGGTGTACCTGAAAGTGACAGAGAGAATGGAACCAAGTTGGAAAACACTCTTCAGGATATTATTCAGGTGAACTTCCCCAACCTACCAAGGCATGCAAACATTCAAATTCAGGAAATACAGAGAACACCACAAAGATACTCCTCAAGAAGAACAACGCCAAGACACATAATCGCCAGATTCACCAAGTTTGAAATGAAGAAAAAAATGTTAAGGGCAGCCAGAGAGAAAGGTCGGGTTACTTACAAAGGGAAGCTCATCAGACTAACAGCAGATCTCTCTGCAGAAACCCTACAAGCCAGAAGAGAGTGGGGGACCAATATTCAACATTCTTAAAGAATTTTCAACCCAGAATTTCATATCAAGCCAAATTAAGCTTTACAAGCAAAGGAGAAATAAAATCCTTTACAGACAAGCAAATGCTGAGAGATTTTGTCACCACCAGGCCTGCCTTACAAGAGCTCCTGAAGGAAGGACTAAATATGTAAAGGGAAAGCAGGTACCAGCCACTGTAGAAACATGCCAATTGTAAAGACCATTGACACTATGAAGAAACTGCATCAACTAACAAGCAAAATAACCAGCTAGCATCATAATGAGAGGATCGAATTCACACATAACAATATTGACCTTTACTGTAAATGGGGTAAATGCCCCAATTAAATGACACGGACTGGCAAATCAGATAGAGTCAAGACCCATAGCTGTGCTGTATTCAGGAGACACATCTCATGTGCAGAGACACACATAGGCTCAAAATAAAGGGATGGAGGAATATTTACCAAGCAAATGGAAAGCAAAAAAAAAAAAAAAAAAAAAAAAAAAAAAAGCAGGGGTTGCAATACTAGTCTCTGATAAAACAGACTTTAAACCAACAAAGATCAAAAAACACAAAGAAGGGCATTATATAATGGTAAAGGGATCAATGCAACAAGAAGAGCTAACTATCCTAAATATATATGCACCCAATACTGGAGCACCCAGATGCATAAAGCAAGCCCTTAGAGACCTACAAAGAGGCTTAGACTCCCACACAATAATAGTGGGAGACTTTAACACCCTGCTGTCAATATTAGACAGATCAACAAGACAGAAAATTAACAAGGATATTCAGGACTTGAACTCAGCTCCGGAACAAGCGGACCTAATAGACATCTATAGAACTCTCCACCTTAAATCAACAGAATATACACTCTTCTCAGCATCACATTGCACTTATTCTAAAATTGACCATATATTGGAAGTAAAACACTCCTCAGCAAATGCAAAAGAATGCAAATCATAACAAACAGTCTCTCAGACCACAGTGCAATCAAATTAGAACTCAGGATTAAGAAACTCACTCAAAACCACACAACTACATGGAAACTAAACAACCTGCTCCTGAATGACTACTGGGTAAATAACAAAATTAAGGGAGAAATAAATAAGTTCTTTGAAACCAATGAGAACAAAGACACAATGTACCAGATCTCTGTGACACAGCTAAAGCAGTGTTTAAAGGGAAATTTATAGCACTAAATGCCCACAGGAGAAAGTGGGAAACATCTAAAATCAACATTTTAATATCACAATTAAAAGAACAAGAGAAGCAAGAGCAAATACATTCAAAAGCTAGCAGAAAGCAAGAAATAACTAAGATCAGAGCAGAAATGAAGGAGATAGACAAACGAAAAACCCTTCAAAAAATCAATTAATCCAGGAGCTGGTTTTTTGAAAAGATTAACAAAATATATAGACTACTATCCAGACTAATAAAGAAGAAAAGAGAGAAGAATCAAATAGACACAATAAAAAAATGATAAAGGGGATATCACCACTGATCCCACAGAAATACAAACTACCATCATAAAATACTATAAACACCTCTATGCAAATAAACTAGAAAGTCTAGAAGAAATGGATAAATTCCTGGACAAATACACCCTCCCAAGACTAAACCAGAAATAAGTCAAATCCCTGTATAGACCAATAACAAGTTCTGAAATTGAGGCAGTAGTTAATAGCCTACCAACCAAAAAAAGCTGAGCAACAGAGAGATTCACAGCTGAATTCTATCAGCAGTACAAAAAGGAGCCGGTATCATTACTTCTGAAACTATTCCAAACAACAGAAAAAGAGGGACTCCTACCTAACTTATTTTATGAGGCCAGCATCATCCTGATACCAAAGCCTGGCAGAGACACAAGAAAAGAAAATTTCAAGCCAATATCCCTAAGGAACATCGATGTGAAAATTTGCAATAAAACACCAGCAAACTGAATCCAGCAGCACATGAAAAAGTTGAACATCAAGTCGGTTTTATCCCTGGGATGCAAGGCTGGTTCAACATATGCAAATCAATAAATATAATCCATCATATAAACAGAAACAATGACAAAAACCACACGATTATCTCAATAGTTGCAGAAAAGGCCTTCAATAAAATTCAACAGCACTTCATGCTAAAAACTCTCAATAAACTAGGTATTGATGGCACATATCTCAAAATAATAAGAGCTATTTATGACAAATCCATAGCCAGTATCATACTGAATGGGCAAAAGCTGGAAGCATTCCCTTTGAAAACTGGCACAAGACAAGGATGCCCTCTCTCACCACTCCTATTCAACATAGTATTGGAAGTTCTGGCCAGGGCAATCAGGCAAGAGAAAGAAATACACGGTATTCAAATAGGAAGAGAGGAAGTCAAATTGTCTCCATTTGCAGATGATATTATTGTATGTTTAGAAAACCCCATCATCTTAGCCCAAAATCTCTTTAAGCTGATAAGCAACTTCAGTAAAGTCTCAGGATACAAAATCAACGTGCAAAAATAACAAGCATTACTATACAGCAGTAGTACAAACAGAGAGCCAAATCATGAGTGAATTCCCATTCACATTGCTACAAAGAGAATAAAATACCTAGCAATACAACTTACAAGGGATGTGAAGGACCTCTTCAAGGAGACCTACAAACCACTGCTCAAGGAAATAAGAGATGACACAAACAAATGGAAAAACATTCCATGCTCATGGACAGGAAGAATCAATATTATGAAAATGGCCATACTGCCCAAAGTAATTTACTGATTCAATGCTATCCCCATCAAGCTACCATTGACATTCTTCACAGAATTAGAAAAAACTTCTTTAAAGTTCATATATAAAAAAAAAAAGAGCCTACGTAGCCAAGATAATCCAAAGCAAAAACAACAAAGCTGGAGGCATCATGGACCTGACTTCAAACTATACTACAAGGATCCAGTAACCAAAACAGCATGGTACTGGTACCAAAACAGATATATAGACCAGTGGAACAGAACAGAGGACTCAGAAATAATGCCACACATCTACAACCACCCGATCTTCAACAAACCCGACAAAAAAAAGAAATGGGGAAAAGATTCCCTATTTAATAAATGTTTCTGGGAAAACTGGCTAGCCATATGCAGAAAACTGAAACTGTACCCCTTCCTTACACCTTATACAAAAATTAACTCAAGATGGATTAAAGACTTAAATGTTAGACCTAAAACCATAAAAACTCTAGAAGAAAACCTAAGCAATACCATTCAGGACACAGGCATGGGCAAAGACTTTATGACTAAAACACCAACAGCAATGGCAACAAAAGCCAAAATTGACAAATGGGATCTAATTAAACTAAAGAACTTCTGCACAGCAAAAGAAACTATCATCAGAGTGAACAGGCAACCTACAGAATGGGAGAAAATTTTTGCAATCTATCCAGTAGACAAAGGGCTAATATCCAGAATCTACAAGGAAATTAAATTTACAAGAAAAAAACAAATAACCCCATCAAAAAGTGGGCAAAGGATATGAACAGACAATTCTCTAAGAAGACATTTATGCAGCCAATAGACATATGAAAGAAAGTTCATCATCACTGGTATTAGAGAAATGCAAATCAAAACCACAATGAGATACTATCTCACGCCAGTTAGAATGGCGATCATTAAAAAGTCAGGAAACAATAGATGCTGGAGAGGATGTGGAGAAATAGGAATTCTTTTACAGTGTTGGTGGGAGTGTAAATTAGTTCAACCACTGTGGAAGACAGTGTGGTGATTCCTCAAGGCTCTAGAACCAGAAATACCATTTCACCCAGCAATCCCATTACTGGGTATACACCCAAAGGATTATAAATTATTCTACTATAAAGACACATGCACATGTATGTTTACTGAGGCACTATTCACAATAACGAAGACTTGGAACCAACCCAAATGCCCATAAATGATAGACTGGAGAAAGAAAATGTGGCAGTTATATACCATGGAATAGTACGCAGCTATAAAAAAGGATGAGTTCATGTCCTTTGCAGGGACATCGATGAAGCTGGAAGCCATCATTCTCAACAAACTAACACAGGAATAGAAAAACAAACACTGCATGTTCTCACTCATAAGTGGAAGTTGAACAATGAGAACACATGGACACAGGGAGGGGAACATCACACACTGGGGCCTGTCGGGGGGTGGGGGGCTAGGGGAGGGATAGCATTAGGAGAAATACCTAATGTAGACGACGGGTTGATAGGTATAGCAAATCACCATGGCACGTGTCTACCTATGTAACAAACCTGCACTTTCTGCACACGTATGCCAGAACTTAAAGTATAATTTAAAAAAAATAATTAAATACAAGTGAATACTAAGTAAAAGGAGTGGACTGCTGGACTGGAAGATTCAAATATATGATGTCTGCACAAGCCACTTTAAATATAAAGCCACAGAAACATTGAAAGTAAAATATGAAAAAACTTATACCATACAAATGGTAAGCATAAGAACACTGATGTGGCTACATTAACCTCAGACAAAACAGACTTCAGGATATGAGGGACATTTCATAATGGGAGAAGGTCATTATCAGGAAGACATAAAGTCCTAAATGTATACCTACAACACTTTAAAATACATGAAGCAAAACTCAACAGAACCAAAGGAGAAATAGGCAAGGGCACAATGATAGATGAAATTATTAACACTATTTTCTCAGTAATTCATAGGAAAAATGGGGGAAGACAATAAGCATGCAGAACATCTTAACAACACTATCAACCAACTAGACTATATTGTCATTAATACAACACTACATCCAATGCAGAATACACAAGGTATACAAGTACCCATGGACAGTTAACATAGATAGACTATATACATACATACATTTTCATGTGTGTGTATACGTATATATCACTGAGCAAGAGAAGCAAATTTCAAAACAATGATGGAAAGACATTTTTAGCTATTTTTCCTAAAAATGGCAATAAAAATTACATCACCTAAGATCTTTTATTCATCTAATGTAAAAAAGGTCATTCCACAATCTATAAATGCTAAAGATATTTTCTGGAAACTATGACTCACATTATACACAATGTCCCACAGAAATAATCAACATAATGCACTTATTATAGCAATGTATTAATAAGCCAAATTAATCAACTACCAAATTGTGCTACATTTCAGCTTCAGTAGAAACAAAGTTCATAAAAATACTTCAGAATACTATTAGTTTGTGATACTATTTCTCATTAAAATCTATTTTTGAGACAGACTTGAAATGTAGCAAAAAATACTACATATTCAAAACAAATATTCAAAGGGAAATATATAACCATGAAGTCTTCTACATAAAATTTTTTGAAATAAATTATGTTCAATATGACTCATGTTTTCTGAGAATACAATCCAAGATTACTATTTATTATGTACAAATATAGCACAATTATGTACAAATATTGCACAATAGAACATACTGTACATTTATTTTTGCAAATACCTCATTTAAAAAATTATAATACTCGGAATGCCATGAGGCCTGAAGGCCCATCATCGTCCAAGAAGCTATCAGCAGTATGGCCATAGCTGTGCTTTCCGTGGTCACTGACTGAAACATAAACTCCTCTTGTCTTCTATACCTTTAATCACTACAGCAATATGCTGTGCTGCTTCTTCACCCAATCCCAAATTCCTCCTGTCCTTCATAACCCTTGTTAGTTCTCTGTAATTCCTATTCAATGATATAAAAACTCCCAAATAACATCCATCCTCCCAAGTCACTGAAAGGGATCTGGCCCTAAATTTCCTATCTTACGCAAATTCTGATTCTCCCCCAAGCCACATCTTCTCTGAAACAGAGGCTGCATTTTCTGCCATATTTCAAGTACTTCGGTGGTCAAATAAATTAATATTCTCTTAATTCCGCCATATGTCTTCTGAATTGTATTTCTGTTTTCCTGAGAAAACCCATTCTCCTTTGATATTTGTATCATTCGGCTCTATTAAAGATAGTTATGTAACCACCTCTGATCACTCCTGACTCAATATTCCTCTCCATCCCAGTCCCAAGGTATATTTATAACTACATAGAAGAGCCATTGAACATCCACCCCCAAAGACCTTTGATTCTCTCATCTTCTACGTCTTTCTCCAGTACACTTGCCACGTATTTCTATGGCCATATCCTCATCGCACAAACTACTCCATCTCTGAAATTGCTAATTTCCTATCTCCAGTCCCAACTTTTCTCCTGAAAACTGGATAAATTTCTCCAACTAATCTTCAATATCTTCACCTGGATATTTTGTGCGTACCTGAAACTCAACAATTTAAATTGGTCACCCCTCCCACGAGGAGTTCAGTAGGCTTAAGTAGATTCCAGCCGAGAAGCTGTAAGACTCGTGTTCTAGGTTTGGGATGCTAGGCCCCAGTGGCCTGGATTTTCTAGTGGGATCTTCTGATCCATGGGTTGCACAGTTCTGTGGGAAAAGCACAGTTTCCCCTTCTGGGTAGCCTGCTCATTCACTGCCTCCCTTTGCTGGGGGTAGGAGGTTCTCCTTTCCCGTGTAGCTCTCAGGTGGGCCACGCACTACACTGCTCTTCCTTCTGTCCATGGGTCACGCTAGCCTTCTAGTCAAGTTTGATGACAGAACCTGGATACCTTGGTTGCCAGTGAAGGATTCACATGCTTATTATGTTTTTTTCCAATGGGAGCCTCTGAGCCCCACTGCTTCTAGTCAGCCATTTTGGCCCCGTCACTCCTATTATTTTTACCTTGTTTCCTTTTCTTAATGAATTGGATTGAAATACCAGAATACAGTTATTTAATATAGAACCTTACATGTTTCTGATTATAACAGGTATGCCTAGAGTATTTCCCCATTATAGTGTTTATAATCCGCATTTTATTAGGAATTTTTAAAAAGAAATTATAACTTTGCTATATCTTTCAAGATAATATTCTTTTATCTACTTATTGATGTGATGAATGATATTAGTAGATCTGTTATTACTGATCCATAATTTCCTTCCTAAATCTTACTCAGTATATTATTATTTTACTATATGGTATCAGTCAAATTTCTCCATATTTTCTCTTTTAGTTTATGCTTTTTCTGCCTTGCCTGTGAAAGTACTGCCCATCCCAAGATTTTAAAAAGCTAAAAACTTCCACGAATGGCATAATAAACACTGTAACAAAAAATATATTGTCAGACTAGGAAAATATATAACATATATAATAGACAGGATCAAAATCTCTCATATACCACTTCGATAATAAAAACCAAATTAAAAAAGGAAAAAGATTATAAACAGGAAATTCACAGAAGAATACACACGCTATATAAATAGAAAACCAATTGTTTTTCCTTCTCATTCACACTCAACACAGAATACTTCACCTCTGGTTACCAAAATGGGGGAGGGTTCCCACTTCCCACACTGACAAGTTTAACACCAGCTGAGTATCCTACAATTTAATCCAATTCTGATAATATATCCCTGGAGTTAGCATCAAATCTCATGGGTTAAGGGCTCAATCCCTCAAGATTGCCTCCACTTCAGATATCAATCAAAAGCCTAGATTGTGACCAGCGCTTCTGTCTGACCAGCTATATATTGCCAGAGTGGGGAGTGGTGGGAACATGACCCTCTCCTCAGGTTTGATTAATTTGCTAGAGCAACTCACATAACTCAGGGAAACACATTTACAAGTTTATAAATACAGAATATAATAAAAGACACAGATAAAGAGCTACACAAGGCAAAGTATTTGGGAAGGGGTGTGAAGCTTCTATGCCCTCTTGGGGGCATGCCACCCTCCCAACACCATATTTCCCATACCCTAGAAGCTCTCTGAACCCTGCAGCTTGGGGATTTTTATAAAGCCTTCATCACATAGTTATTGAGATTATTAACTCAATCTCTAGCCCCTTCCCCCTTCCTAGAAGAAAGGAGTTAGAACTGAAAGTTCCGAGCTTCTAATCATGGCTTAGTCTTTCTGGCAGCCAGCCCCTATCCAGGAGCCCACCAAGAGTCATCTTATCAGAACAAAGAGAGTCGTATCACCTAAGAAGTTCCAAGGAATTAGCAGCTCTTTGTCAGAAGCCAGAATAAAAGCTCAGTTATTAGAACAAGAGATACATGTAGAACCCCTATCACTCAAGAAACTAAAAAGGTTTTAGGAGCTGTGTGCCAAAAACTAGGGGTAGAGACCTATATCTATCTCTTATTATTTCTCACACATGCTCATATACAAGCATGTATATTATTAATTTGAAGGAAAAATAAGATGATTACCCACATACAGTGTTAGTCATTCACTCTCACACACCATTGGAGGAACAGGTATAGCATTTACTCTCACACACTGTTGGAGGAACTATAAATTCATATTATCTTTTGGGAGGTTACTTTTGCATCTTTAACCAAACATTTCACTCTAAGCCTTCAAAAATTATAAATTCGCCTCTGAAGAACTTCTCCTACAGATTACTGATGTTCCCATAGAATGTATATCTTCACTACAGCACTGTTAACTAGCGCAACATTGGAACCAACCTAAATATCTACAAATGAAGAATGACTTAATAAATTAACACTGTAATACTACGCAGCTATTTGAAAAAGATTTAAATGTAATGGCCTAGAAAGAGTTCCATGATGAAGTGAAAAAAAACTGAATAAAACTTTTGACATGTAAATATATAAATATAAATAAGATATAAATATAAATAAGATTTGCACCACGCTGTTAAAAGTGGTTATCACTGGAGATGAGCCTGGAAGAGCTTAGGGTTGAATTTTTTTTCTTTTTTTTAAATTTTATTATTATTATACTTTCAACTTCATTTTACATATATATCTTTTTTTAGTAAGGAATTGGATGATTTTTAAATTTTCTCTTGGATTTTCTGTTTTAGTTTTTTTAATTCTTTTAAATTAAATAATTTGGTGTCTTTAATTTGCTAAAGATTTACGTAATATTTCTATATGTCTAGTCTTAAGTGAGACCAGTCTTTAGGGTTTTGTGGGGCGGGGGTGGGTGTGTGTATCCTTGCCCTGTTTGAATACCAAAGTTACACCTTGAAAAAATGAATTGATAGTTTTCTGTTCCATCAAAGTCTGAACAAAATAGGAATCATTTTATTTTCACAAGACCTCTTAGAACCTAATTGTAGTTATCTGCATGTTGCATCTTTTGCAAGGGTAGTTCTTGAACAACTTTTCTACTTCTTCCATAGGCTGTTAGTCTGATATCCAGACTCCCTTCTGTAAATAAGTTCAGCTTTCATATCTGTATGAACTTATTTTTCAGAGAAGTTTTACTTACTCTACTGTTCATGTCTTCAATTTCCTTTGCTCGCTGAATTCTCCTCATTTCTAAGACCTGCTCTCTTTTCTTTTGCAACCATGCTTTAAATACTATGTCATTCTCTCTCTTTTTTTCTTTCTCTTCTTCTATTTTTCGTCGCTCTTCCTAGTAAAAGAATATGAAAAGACATTAATGGAAGACTAATAAAATTGTATGAGTTATCAGAGTAGAGAGATATATTTTGAGATCTGAAATTAGGATTCCCTGATCCTAAAACTTTCCATCAGAAAATTGGTCCTTCTAGGCTAGACGCGGTGTAATCCCAGCACTGTAATCTCAGCACTTCAGGGGGCCGAGGCAGGCAGATCACTTGAGGTCAGGAGTTCGAGACCAGACTGGCCAACATGGTGAAAACCCGTCTGTACCCAAAATACAAAAATTAGCTGGGCTAATTTAACAAGTTCATAGTAAAATTTTCTTCAAATAATGGAATTCTAAGTGTTTTCCTTACATTTTGACAATATAGCAAGACTTTCTAATTCCTTTTGATTGAACAGAAGGAAGGGAGGAAAGGAAAACTTCTACCAAACAACATAAAATATATTTGAGAATATCTATATACTATTTTCTAAGCCCTAAAGTAGCCTGTATTATAGGAAATATAAATGAATTTGTTAAGAATTAAATTTTACATTATTTATACATTTCCATTTCACACAAAGGACTTTGGATGCCTTGTATGAATACAGTATGACGAAAGATGATTATCTTTCCAAGGGGAACATTCAGGTATATTACACAGAAGCTATCAGCCAAAGCACTGATAATGGAGTTGCCAAAGAGAACACTGAACTGATGCACTTAGGTTAGAAAGATGGAGTATAGCAGGCCAACCCAGAAAATATGGGCATAAAAAAGCAAAGCTTTCCCCTGAAACCAACTAAAACATGTTAAAAGCCTTAGTACTTGAAGACCATGCCTTGAGCCAAGTTAGTTATAGGATACAACAAAAGTGTATTTCAGAACAAAGAGTGTGTGACATTCAGAAAAGAGAATCAAAATGAAAACAGAATTATCCATCCTTCATACCAGTTAAAGACTAACATCAGTTCATTAATAAAAAGGCAGTGACAACTATATAAAATCACCGGTATAACTTTTGTAAAAGTATACACACATACCTACACATTTGTGTATAGCAAACATATAGATGTCATTCTCAAAAAATTATTTTGTATTGTCACCAAACTCTTATACTTTTAAGTGTTGTTTTATACCTGAATCAAGTAAACCTAGTTTGACTATTAGAGCTATTAGTGACCAAGTGAACGAAGCTCTACACGCATGCACCCTTCTAGGTTCTTATCTGAGTGTGCTAGAGGTTACACATTCTTACAAAGTCATTTTTCACTTTTTTTTTTTTTGCTAATGCCAATTCCTGATTTAAATGCCAGATATTTCCCTGATAATTTCCCATATAAAGTAGATAACACACCATTTCTCAAGGGTGCCAGAGAACTGGAAATTTTTATTCCAGTTTGCTACTAACAAGTACAGATATACCTTGGTAAAGTTATTTAAACTTTCTAAGGTTTTCTTATCTGCAAAATGATCTGTAAGGTCACTTCTCATGTATTATCTGCTGAGCTTCGTATTTAGAATTAGACATTTTGTATGGTTCAGCTTAATACCATTAGGTTTCCAGTAAAACAAAGAATTGGAGCACTGATATAAGTAATTCTGAGAAAACTCACAAGTTTAAGTCCTGGAATTTTCAATTATAAGATACATAGAGTTTCACATAAGAACAAATATGAAAAACCAAAAAATTAATTTAGGATTCTATATGGCATTTTGGAGACATTTCATTAAGAATATTAGGCTATATTCTTAATCTGAAACTAAAATCCTGTAAATAAAAGAACTGTAGGCATAGAAAGTACTATGAAATACGTGCAAATAAAAGAATTACAGTCCAAGTCTTCCTGTTGCCTCCTAAACCTCTACACTTTCTCCCTTCATTTTTCCATCTGACATTTTATTTTTACCTATCATATCAAGATTACTTTCAGCAGCCACTTAACGTCTCGTGAGTCTCACCTTTAAAATGAAAGGATCAGATGAAGTCATCACTGAGATCTCCGCTAACAGATCAGTCTACTATTCTTTGTGATCCTTACAAGGACCAAAGTAATCACTGTGTTCATTCCATAAATACATATTCTTAACACTTAATCAATCTAACAATAGATAAATAAAGCAATCAAAAAAAGTCTCCAATGGTTTGAACAACTGTTTTAATTCTCATTGCATTTATAAAACAGTAAAACATACTCTACTTTTAATATAATGCCCACTTAGGTTCTCACCTCTCTTTTCAGTTTTTCTCTCTTTTGTTCTAGTTGTTTTTGTAGTTCTTTCTGTCGAGGGGAAAGACAGTATGTTGAAGTCACTGGTGAGATATGTGTAGACTGTGTCCTGTGATTAGATTTCCCATTCCCTTTACATCGATCTGAGTTGGCAGCAGAGCTTGGACAAGTCTTGCGGTTGAGTGGTGGCTGAGGGATATGAGCCAGCGGCTCTCCTGTTGATGAGTGAGTGACAGCATGAATCTTTGCTGCAGAATCTTCTTTCTTGGTGCCACTGACAGAGGAGTTGGAAGATCTGGGTAACAACTGCTGAGGGTCATTTTCTGTACTATTTGCATTATTAATGGGAGGCAAAAACCCCTGACTAGCAATGTCTTGTAAATTCAGAAGTTCAAATTTTCCATCTCTCTCTACCAGTATTGTCCTATCCTTGTTTTCTTCACAGCTTCCATTAGTAAGTGACAGGAGCACATTTTCTTGTCCAAAATCATTGGAAATACATAACTGTGACAGTTTCCCAAACATATTCCTTTCGTTTTCAAAATAATTTTTAGAAGTAGTAGTGTCTTCTAGTGGAGGAACTTCCAAATCAACTAACTTGTCCTTGAACTTAAGTTTTCGCTCCCTTTTATCATTCACGGGTTCTTGATTCTGTAGCAGCTTGTTAGCTTGTACAATTTTCTCCATAATATATCTCCTTACTTCCTCATCCTCTTCCTCCTCCAAGTCTTTCTGGCTTTCTAGTTTGGATTCCTGGAAAGAGTTTTCACTATCTGAATCTGATATGGGATCCAAAGGTTGAATACCTGGTACAGAAATGATGTCATTTCTTCTTGGTGAGACCTCATCCTGCAAAGATTTGTCAGGATCAGAATGCTGTTTGGTGTGCTCTATTACTGTCTCATTCTCTTTTAAGTCTTGGTTAATATTCTCTTCCTTCTCACAAGCCATCTAAAAACAAGATATTTTTCAGTCAAAATTGAGATTCTTTATAAGTAGACATACAAAATGGGATTTTTCCTGTTCATGTAATTTATTTTATGAATGGGAAAATTTAAGTGTGTATTGCTCATAATTTGCTCATAACATTCTAATTCATACTTATGAGTATCCAAGGGAAATACATGTGACAGCAATGCAGGAAAAATTCAACTTTAAATTTGAATTTGATGTAGCTAAGTGCTACATTGATTTTTAAACATTTTTATGCTAATGTATCAAAAGGTAACTACAAATAACAATATTAATATTCCTTGCCCTATAAAATTTTCCTCTCTTTACATTTTCAGAAAAATAATTTTCAAAAATGTTTCCTCCTTGTAATATGTGCATTCTTCAATCAAACATCTTTCTCCCCAGACCATTTCAAGGACGAATTATTTGGTCAAGTCCTAATCACTTGAGGTTCTTTTAATCTTTTCAGACTATTATTATCACCATAATCTGCAGGACCTATCTAAATTCCAGGTCAATTTTTACCTCTAGATCAGATTTCCCTTCTTCAACTATACTCAGAGATTTCAGAAATCCATGCTAACCACCATCAGATAACTTGGCCTTACATTAAAAAAAGTTAATTCCACATGAACCATAAACCAGTATCAGTGCAGCACAAAACTCCACTTCTGCTGTATCTAACTAAAAGTTTATATATAAAAAAATAGATATAATATATAAATGTATATAAATATTATTTATATATATATTTTTTCTCTTTGTCAAAGTTCTCTCCCTCCTAAAGCAGTTCTATGGGAGCTACTACATGCTTGTCTCTTCAACCCCTTAAAATCACTTTCCTACTTCATTTGCTCATAGGTCATCCTGTGTGATAGTGAAGGTCATCTTGTCCCATAGTCAGATGTCTAATAAGCAAATAAACCTGGCCCATTTAAATGACTGCCAAATAACTATGATTTAACTAAGATCTCTGTATCACAAGTGTTCATTTTAGCCTTATTTGTTTCTCTAGTTCATTCTTTTTTATTTTTCCAATATTATCAGGATGGCAGATCTCTGGTTCATTCTTATAGTCTCTGTTTCTGAACTCTCCTTCAGCTTTTCTTTTCTTTTGAAAACCCATTTTTTACAAAAAATCTTCCCCCAACCCTCTTACATGTCTCTAGCTCAGTCATCCCCTTTTCTCAAAAGCCTCAAAAGAAGAGGTTATTATAATCATCCACTGGAATGTGTAAGATTCATAACCGCACTTTTATTTTATCCCTGCTATATATATCCCTAGCACCTAGAACAGCCTCTGATATGATAGGTGATCATTAATACTTGTTGAATTAGAAAATGAAACAATAAATCATCCCTATTACCTCTCTAATTCTATCACACTGTGCTTTGGATCTCATACCCTTCCAGTCTTGAGAAATTGGTTCAACCTTACCACTCCAGGTATCTGCCTCTACTCATTCTGCTTATTTTTCTGTTAGGATGCATAAAACTCCCATTTAAAAGCCATCTTAGAAAAATCTTCACTTTTGACTCTGTTTCCATCTTCAAATATTGTGTATCCCATTTGTCTTTTCCATTACATAAGAAAGCAAAATGGAACTAAGAAGTCTGTAATATAAAACCTGCATTTCCTCATAGTCTTTTCCTTAACACCTTTAAAACTGGCTTCTGCTATAACTCTGATCATTATCCCTCCGAAGTCACCTATTTATATCCCAGTGTTATTCCTTTTCCTACTTATTGACACTAACTTATGTATATACATATATATATACACACATACATATGCATATATATATATATGTTTTACAGAAATACATATACACATTATACACATGTAAAGAGAGAGAGAAATAACCTACCTTGAAGCAGGAACCGGTTAATTTTCCTGGAGTTCCTTTCTTCATCTCTGATAAACAGTATATCACCATGCTTAATGCATCCACTTTTCCTAGGAGTATTCCCGTGACTCAGACTTTGACCCTTTACTTTGTTCTCTATATTCATTGCCAAGAAGAGCTAATTCAGTCTTAAAGTTTTAAATATTAGCTAAAAGGTCATGTGTTTAGAGGATTTACTTTATTTTTCATTTATTTTAATAGCATAACCCCATGATTTTACCTAAGTTCACAGAAAGTAGAAGTTAACTGTATTTTTTACTTTTGATGCAATAAATCATGATTTTACTATTTATATTATTTAAATTATAATTTTATAATGGTCATTTTAGTTTATTAAATGCTAGTGTAATAACTGTTCTCTCACTAACCTGCCCTATGCCTTAGGATACAACATTTAAGCAATCTATGCCTCATTTTTCTTATCTTTAAGATGAGGATAACAGTAATTTGCCCAATGTAGATCAAAGAAATTTTGTGATGCTTAGATGAGATAATAATGTGAAAACCTTAAAGAATTGCAAAGCACTTTGTAATATAATTATTATGAATGCTGTTGGCAATATGTAATATAATTATTATGAACGCTGTTGGCAATATATACCTCTATTATGCTGGCATCACTTTTTTCATTTTCATTAATTAACCAGTCCAGGTCCTTTTCAAAGTCATCTTCGTATTCTTCACTTTTCTTTGAATCAGTATCTTTATTTTCATTCATTTTCTGTTTGTGAAGGAAATATGCTATAAGATTTTAAAAGATAAGGTATATGTTATGCCCGCTCTAGAGGAGGAATGGAGTATGGAGATTAATGCTGTAGGTAAGCTAATTAACACAGAGAAACACAAAATGGAACGTTCAAAATGAACATGCACTTGAATACACCATAAAAGAGAGATTTGCAATGGCAAGACATTTCCATAGGTAAACATTCCTAAAAACTCTCCCACCTTCCCCCAATTCCTCAAATAGTTATTGATGTTGGTTCCTTTTCCCTCTCAAGATAAAGTTAATTTTCGGTACACTTTAGGTACGCTGAATTAATAAATAATCCACAAGCTGTTTTAGCCATTAGCTTCGCTTTGTTCTCCCCAAACCTTTGGCCAGACTAAGTTATTACTGAATAATAACTGTTATTCAACTTAATTATTATTCAAAAATAACTGTTAATTGTTCAACTGGATAATTATTATTTTTTTCTAAACTATTCATTGGACTATAATTCCTTCCAGATATTTATTTATTTTAAACTAAAAACACAAAATAGATTTGCTAAAGGACTCAAAAGTAAGCCCTTCAATAATTTCTAAATCAGGTTGAGCACAAATTTTGAAGTGATCTGGAGAAACCAAATCAAAACTTCAGAGTGAGTTTCACTTCCTAACTACAAAACAAGCTAAATTGCTTAAGCTATTATGTCTAACTACCTACCAATTAAAAGCAAGGGCACCATGAATGATACAGAATAAAACTCACTGTAATCCAAAATACTTACAGTAAAAATAGTACTTTTCACAGTCACAATGCCTTGGAATAATCAGTTTTCTTTTCAGAGCAGGGATCTTGAAATTTATTATTTTAAGATGTTTGGGCCGGGCGCGGTGGCTCACGCTTGTAATCCCAGCGGAGGCGGGCGGATCACGAGGCGGGCGGATCCGTGGAAGGCCGAGGCGGGCGGATCACGAGGTCAGGAGATCGAGACCACGGTGAAACCCCGTCTCTACTAAAAACACAAAAAATAAGCCGGGCGTGGTGGCGGGCGCCTGTAGTCCCAGCTACTCGGAGAGGCTGAGGCAGGAGAATGGCGTGAACCCGGGAGGCGGAGCTTGCAGTGAGCCGAGATCGCGCCACTGCACTCCAGCCTGGGGGGACAGAGCAAGACTCCGTCTCAAAAAAAAAAAAAAAAAAGAGATTTTTGAGTTACATAAATATTATAAGAATATTTCTTTGGAACTCTTCAGTGCTTTCCCTTATTTTATGATAAACATAGTTCTGAACTTATAAATGAATGGTTGCCTGAAGACTTTAGTAGATATGTTCTATTGTTTACAGAGAATCCCACACACATGAAAACTAAAATTTAAAATGAAAACATAAGATCTGTATAATAAATTAAAAGCACAGTAATTAAAAATTTAACAGGTTAGGGGTCTTTAAGTCATACTATTATGCCATAATTCAAAGGAAAAAAAAAGCCATAGTTAAGGTAACTCTGAGAAGTAAATTAAGTCGCATCAAATCTGAAGTGCAATTCTTTTCCTGTAACTTAAAAAAAAAACCCTCATGGCTGGTTCTCAAGTAAACAAAGAACATAAATTACAAACTCTGGCTATCAAATCCCTTAAGCCTTTTTCAAATGCGTCACAGGATATTCAACCCCTTCAATTCTTTTAATCTTCATCTCCAGGGTACTGTCTATATGGTACACAGTCAACAAGCTAGAACAAAAATACATCTTACACAAACAAAATCACTTAACGCTTCCTACTTTATTCTTGTGAGTTTCACACATTTAAATTTCAACATTTATTATCAGTAAAAATCTAGGTAAGTGGCTTAGACCAGCTCTACCCTCTTTAAGGGAACTGTAGTAAGAGACGGAAATCAATTCCTTCCTCCCTGAGTGTCTGGTAAATCCCATGTGGATAGGTGAACTGCCGATCTTTCAGCAGGAGTCTTAAACCAAGTCCATATGTATACATAATTTTGATAACTTTCTTCCAGAATTCAGGATATTCAAAAATAGTTTAAATAATTGAGTCCCGTCTTACAGCGTTTTAAACATATGCTAGCTTAAAAATCTAAGAACTAAAAGCATGTCAAAGAGAATGCCTTTTAATATAAAGTAAGTACTTAAGCAAAAACTAATCCACACATCATGAAACCATCTGGCCCATTATTCCTGTGTATCCTGCCAAGACTGTGATCCTATAAGTAAGTTTTTAAAAAATCATAAACTGTCACAAAGTATGATGATAAATATTTTATGGACTTTAGGTGATAATTTTAATCTGTATTCAGGATCCCAAGGTACCACCAACGAAATGAATACCATTGCCTCCTTATGGAAGCTACAATTTCGGGAGTGACTTTTTCTCCCAGGGACAAAATTATTACTTTCCACGTTCAAGAACTTTGAGAGGGGAAAGAATATGACAAAAACTTAGTCTAAGCTACCCTCAGACGAGTATCCTTCATACATAGTGAAGCAAGGTGTTACCAGACTTCCCCACCAGTGCCAGACTCCGTGGACCTCGGACTCCAGAGAATAAGGCGCCACCACAAAGCTTCTTCCCTCACTACCTACCTTCCCTCCCAGCTACACCAGACGTTTATACCTTTACCCTCTATCCTACCATTAACATCTCCGCATCGTCCTTCCCTTCTCTCCCTCTATATCCCTCCTGCCTGTGTAAAATGCGGCGGCTGGGATCACAGAGATGGCCGGGGGAGTTCTCCTCTCCTCCTCTTTTTAAGCTCTTTACATCGAGGCAAAGGAGACCCCGGAACCTGCCTCCGCGGCAGCCAGGCCCACACTGCCATGGCAACAGCGTGCCTCTGCGTCCTCCATCCGGGCCTCTCTAACTGCTAGCGACAAAAACCCGCGCAGGCTCACGCGATATCCTCAGAACACCGACCCCTCCCGGCACCCATCCCCGTGCTTGCAAAGGTCAAGTGAAGCTGAGGTTTCTAAGGGGACGACTAAGGAATCCATGCGTCACTGACGTTATTAGAGACTCGCGAAGTGCCGCTGTGTTGGTTGTGAAATTTCCCTCTTGTAGCTGTCTCTCGTCAGATTCAGAATTTCTTAGGACAACTTCTAAAACTATATTTCTATATGTTATGTGCTTCGCAGTTAACGTAAAAAGGTAGTTTTTAGTTTTCATTAGTAGATAAGCAAATTGCTGATTAGTTACCATATTTTTGACCCTCAGCTTCTTTTTTTCCTAATCAAAACCAAAACTTTACCCAAGAGAGTTGCCAAAGAAAATAGGATTTTTGCTCCAGCTTTGAGGCACGTCAAAATGGTCAACTAGAATTTTCTCAAATTCTGCTTATCTTTATGTATAAAGGCAAAGCAAGATGAATTTAGATGTGGTGAAAGTTGAGAAGATTTTAACAACTATCCATTCCCAGCCAGAAATAAATAAGAACTGAGAGAAGTAAAAATATTTCCTCAGTACAGTCCAGTGTGTTCGGATTATTTTTAAATTGTTTATTATTAGGATTTCTATCACTTGATATGATGGAGAGCACCTTTTCTCCAAGAGAGGCAATGTAAAATTAAATTTTTAGATATTCTTCAAGTTATAGACTTAAGGTTTTTTAAAATGGAAGGTCAAAATGAATTGTAATATTGAGTGCACTTCCTAGATGTGGTGTAGCTGTAATGACCTAATGTTGGTATTGCTTCAGCACTTGAAAGAAGACGCCCCCAAAAAAGGTTATTCACTTCTAAAGGTTGAAGGAATTTTAGTCAAATCTCCTTTAATGGATGTAGAGTTGTAGAGTTACTTACCAAAGCTGGAAGTAGACCCTAGGTTTCAGAACTCCTAGGTTAATAGTTTTTTCCTCTGACCATCCCCCTAAATTTGTATTTTTCAAATAATGGGTGATATCAGCTTTTTTTTTTAAGTTTCAGTAGGTTTTGGGGGAACAGGTGGTGTTTGGTTGCATGGATAAGTTCTTTAGTGGTGATTTCTGAGATTTTGGTGCACCCATCACCTGAGCAGTGTACACTGTACCCAATATGTAGAGTTTGTTTGTTTGTTTGCTTGTTTTGATTTTGAGACAGAGTCTCGCTCTGTCACCCAGGCTGGAGTGAAGTGGCACGATCTGGGCTCACTTCAACCTCCATCTCCCGGATTCAAGCGATTCTCGTGCCTTAGCCCCCAGAGTAGCTGAAACTACAGGCACGCCACCATGCCTGGCTAACTTTTTGTATTTTTAGTAGAGATGGGGTTTCACCATGTTGCCCAAGCTGATCTCCAACAACTGAGCTCAGGCAGTCCGCCCACCTGGGCCTCCTAACCAATATGTAGTTTTTTATCCCTCATCCTGCTCCCACCCTTTCTCCCAAGTCCCCGAAGTCCACTGTATCATCCTTATGCCTTTGCATCCTCATAGCTTAGCTCCCACTTATAAGTGAGAACATATGATGTTTGGTTTTCCATTCCAGAGTTACTTAACTTAGAATAATGATGAAGTAACCTCCATTTCCATGCAGGTCGCTACAATGCCATAATTTCATTCCTTCGTATGACTGAGTAGTATTCCATGGTATGTATATGTGCCACATTTTCTTTATCCACTCGTTGGTTAATGGGCATTTGGTTTGGTTATTTTTGTAATTGCGAATTGTACTGCGATAAACATACGTGCAAGTGTCTTTTTCACATAATGACTTCTTTTCCTCTGGGTAGATACCCGGTAGTGGGATTGCTGCATCAAATGGTAGGTCTACTTTTAGATTCTTTCAAAGAATCTCCACACTGTTTTCCATAGTGATTGTGCTAGTTTACATTCCCACTACCAGTATAAAAGTGTTCCCTGTTCACCACATCCATGCCAACATCTGTTGTTTTTTTTATTTTTTGCTTATGACCATTCTTGCAGGAGTAAGGTGGTATCGTATTGAGGTTTTGATTTGCATTTCCCTGATGATTAGTGATGTTGAGCATTTTTTCATCTCTTTATTGACCATTTGAATATCTTATTTTGAGAATTGTCTATTCATGTCCTTAGCCCACTTTTTGATGAGATTATTTGTTTTTTCCTTGCTGATTTGTTTGAGTTCCTTGAAGACTGTGGATATTAGTCCTTAGTTAGATGCATAGTTTGTGAAGATTTTCTCCCACTCTGTGGGTTGTCTGTTTACTCTGCTGATTATTTCTTTTGCTACGCAGAAGCTTTTTAGTTTAATTAAGTCCCATCTACTTACCTTTGTTTTTGTTGCGTTTGCTTTTAGATTCTTGGTCATGAAGTCTTTACCAAAGCCAGTGTCTAGAAGGGTTTTTCCAATGTTGTCTTCTAGAATTTTTATGGTTTCAGGTCTTAGATTTAAGTATTTGATCCATCTTGAGTTGATTTTTGTATAAGGTGAGAGATGAGGATCCAGTTTCATTTTTCTACATGTTGCTTGCCAATTATCCCAGCAACATTTGTTGAATAGGGTGTCCTTTCCTCACTTTATATTTTTGTGTGCTTTGTCAGAGATCAGTTAGCTTCATTTCTGGGTTCTCTATTCTGTTTCATTAGTCTGTGTGCCTGTTTTTATGCCAGTACCATGATGTTTTAGTGACTATAGCCTTGTAGTATAGTTTGAAGTTGGGTAATGTAATGCCTCCAGATTTGTTCTTCTTGCTTAGTTTTCCTTTGGCTCTGCGGGCTCCTTTTTGGTTTTGTATGAATTTTAGGGTTGTTTTTTCTAGTTCTGTGAAGAATGATAATGGTATTTTGATCAGAATTGCATTGAGTTTGTAGATTGCTTTTGGCAGTATAGTCATTTTCGCAATAGTGATTCTACCCATCTATGAGCATGGGATTTGCTTCCATTTGTTTGTGTCATCTATGATTTCTTTCATCAGTGTTTTTTAGTTTTCCTTGTAGAGATCTTTCACCTCCTTGGTTAGGTATATTCTTAAGTATTTTATTTTTTGCAGCTATTGTAAATGGGGTTGACTTCTTGATTTGATTCTCATCTTGGTTGCTGTTGGTATATAGCAGTGCTACTGTTACCGGTGGAGGGTGTCCATGTTCTTGGCATTTTGAACAAAGAATTGGAAAAAACACACAAATGAAGCAAGGAAAGAATGAAGCAACAAAAGCAGAGATTTTTATTGAAAATGAAAGTACACTCCACAGTGTGGCAACGGGCATGAGCAGTGGCTCAAGGGCTCCCGATACAGAATCTTATCGGGTCCAAATACCCCCTAGAGGTTTCCCATTGGACACTATACATTGGTTCACCCCATGTAAATGAAGTGGTGGCCCGCAATCAGTCTGATTGGTTGTGGGAGGCAACCAATGAAGTGAAGTTACAAAGTTACACTCCTACACAAACATTACACTCCTATGCTCTTTGCAACCAATCAGGGGTACTTTCAATTTCCCATCTGCAGAAAAGGGGATTTGCCAAGGAAGTAGCCTCTGGTCCTTTTGTTACTTAGGCATGTCAAGTTAGGGTTTTCCTTTCAACTGCATTCTAGGAAGTCAGTGTGAAATGGCCTTAGGTTCCCTGCCTTCAGACCCTATTCTCCTGCCTCGCTACTGATTTGTGTACATTGAATTTATATCCTGAAACTTTACTGAATTAATTTATCAGTTCTAGAATCTTTTTGGATGGTTTTCTAGTGTATGATTATGTCACTGGCCAACAGCAACAGTTTGATTTCCTCTTTACCAATGTGGATGCCCTTTATTTCTTTCTCTTGCCTGGTTGGGATATAGCAGCATGATTGGTAGCCAAAAGTGGAAATGACTCAAATGTCCATCAAATGATGAATGGATAAATGTTATATATCTATACAATGGAATATTATTCTGCAATAAAAATAAATGAAGTACTGCTGGAGGATTCTAAAAAGATGGTGGAATAGGAAGCACCAGGAATCTATCTCCCCACCTAGAAAAACAATTGCATTGTCAAAGCGTGTCTCTTGTAACTATGTTGGAACTGTGGAGTCTATTAAAGGCTTGCAACTTTCAAGGGAAGGCTTGGACAGAAAACTGAATTTATTTTGGTGAATTTCAGCTCTTACTTCAGTATCATCTACCCAACCCCAAACCCCAGCTCTCTAGCAGGCAGTCTGCATTACTTGCAGGAGCAGCTTGCACATAGTTCATGAGAGTCAGTGAGCAGTAAGGACCCTGTCCCCCTATTGATGAGGGTCTGTGTTCTGATAATTGATTACTGCTTCTGATCAAGGAGCTGCAAACACAGAGGTAGCTGCCATTGTTGTTGCACCTTCCCCCACCATTGTAAGCTTTTACTCCTCCAGCTGAAGCAACTTCCAGGGAATTTTCCTTGTTTTCTTCCTTTTGAAAGACAAACATTAAAGACTAAGACATTAAAAAGCAACTACATTTACAGAGAAAAGCATAAAGTTAAGTTGAACACCCAGAGAAAGGCATAAACTCAGAAAAAAACCTGAGAAGACCTTAAATCGTAAAGATGCTCAAATAACTAAGGAAAGATGTGGAGAAAGTGAAGAAGATAATATATAAACAAAATGGAAATATCAATAAATTGAAAACTAAAAAAGAAATCAAAGAAATTCTAGAGCTGAAAAGTACAACTGAAATGAAAATCTTACTATTGGGATTCAAAAGCAGATTTGGGCAGGCAGAAGAAAGAATCAGTGAACTTAAAGATAAGACAATTGAAATTGTTGTATCTGAGAAACAAAAAAATTAAAAAGTTAAAAGTGAACAGAGTCTAGGGGACCCGTAGAACACTATCAAATGGACCACAGTATGCATTGTGGGAGTCCTTGAGAAAAGAGAAAGAAGTAGTGTGATAATTTGAAGAAATAATGGCTGAAAACTTCCCAAGTTTAATAAAGGATATGAATATGATCATCACAGAAGCTCAATGTACTCCAAGTAGGATGAATTCAAACAAACCTCCACTGAAGCAAATTATCCATCAAACTGTCAAAAGACAAGAAAGAAGCAACTCATCACATGCAAGGGATTTGCAAAAATCCTGTACAAAATACCCAATTTCAGCAGCATATTACAAAGATACTGCACCATGGCCAAAAGGGATTTATTCCTAGAATGTAAGGATGGTTTAACCTACAAAAATTGATGCAGTATGCTACATTAACGGAAGGAGAAAAACTGAATGATCATTTTAATTGATGCAGAAAAAGCATTAAATTCAGCACTCTTTCATGATAAAAAACAAACAAACTTGGAATAGAAGGATACTGCGTCAACTTAATAAAAGGCATATATGAAAAACCCACACCAAACATCATGCTCAATTCTGAAAGACTGAAAGCTTTTCATCTAAGATCAGGTATAAGATAAGGATGCCGGCTTTCACTATTGCTATTAAACATAGTACTGGAAGTACAAGCCAGAGCAATTAGGCAAGAAAAAGAAATATAAGGCAGCCAGATTAGAAAGGAAGAAGTGAAATTATCTCTATTTGCAAATGACAGGTCTTATACATAGAAAACCCTAAAGATATCATTTTTAAAACTATTAGAATACATTCAGCAAAAATTGCAAGAGACAAAGTCAGCACATAAGGTCAGTTGTATTTCTATACACTAATGATGAACAATCTAAAAGGAAATTAAGAAAACAATTTACAATAGTATCAAAAATAAAATACTTAAGAATTAACTAAAGAGATGAAAGATGCATACAATGCAAACCATAAAACAGATAAATGGAAAGCTATCCCATGTTAATGGATTGGAGGACAATATTATTAAGATGTCAGTATTACCCAAAGTAGATATGCAGATTCAATGTAATACCTATCAAAATCTCAGAAAAGCAGAAATAAAGAAATCCATCCTAAAATTTGTATGTAATTTCAAGGAACCCCAAAAGCCAAAATAGTCTTGAAAAAGAACAAAGTTGGAGCACTAATACTTCCTGATTTCAAAACTTACTATAAAGCTAAAATTTTAAACTATGTGGTACTGCATAAAGACAGCTTTATAAACCAATGGAATCAAATTTAGAGGTCATAAATAAACTTTCACATATATGGTCAAATGATTTTTCACAAGGGTTTTATGAAACTCAGTGGGGAAAGGATATAATCTTTCAACAAATGGTTCTGGGAAAACTAGATATCCACATGCAAATGAATGAGGTTGGACCCTTACCTCACACCATATTCAAAAATAAAATGGATCAAAGATGTAAATGTAAGAACTAAAACTATGAACTCTTATAAGGAAACAGAGCAATAGCTTTGCCACATTGGATTTGACAATAATTTCTTAGATATGACACCAAAAGCACATGCAAAAGTAAACAAATTGGACTGCACAAATATTAAGTACTATTGCATTTTAAATACTTTTGCTCACTAGACATTATCAGCAGAATGAAAAGGCAACCTATGAAATGGGAGAAAATATTTGCAAATGATACATCTAATGTTCATAGGTATCCAAGGTATTAATATCCATAACAAATAGAGACCTTCTAAACTCAACAACAATTATAAAAACAAACAATCCAATTCAAAAAGTGGACAAAGAACTTGATTAGACATTTCTCCAAAAATACATGAATTGCCAAGAAACTCATGAAAAGATGCTAAATATCACTAATTATTAGAGACATGCAAATCAAAACCACTATGAGATACAACCCTCATTAGGAAGATTAGTATTAAGACAAAATAAATATTGGCAAGGATGTGGAGAAATTGAAACCCTTATGCACTGTTAGTGGGAATGTAAAATGGTACAACTACTATGGAAAACAGTATGGCAATTACTCAAAAAATTAAAAATTAAATTACCATATGATCCAGCAATCCCATTTCTGAGCATATACCCAAAATAATCGCAAGCAGGATCTTGAAAAAATATTTGTACACTCATGTTCATAGAAGCATTCTTCACAATTGCTAAAATGTTGAAGCAACCCAAGTGACCGTTGACAGATGAATGGATAAGTAAATGTAGTATATATGCATGATGGAATATTATTCAGCCTTTAAAAGGAAGGAAATTCTAACGTATGCTACAATGGGATGAACCTTTGAAGACATTACACTAGGTAAAATAATAATAAAGCCATGTATGAAAAACCCACAGCAAACATCATATTCAATAGTGAAGAACTGAAAGCTTTTCATCTAAAATCAGGTACAAAGCAAGGATGCCTGCTTTCACTACTGCTATTAAACATAATACTGGAAGTCCTAGCCAGAGCAATTAGGCAAGAAAAAGTCATAAAAACACAATATTGTGTCATTCCACTTATATGAAGTGCCCAGAACAGTCAAAATCTTAGAGACAGAAAGTAGAATCATGTTTTCCAGGGCCTGTTAAGGCAGGGGAAATGAGAGGTTACTGTTTAATGGGTATAAGGTGTCAGTTTTAAAAAATAAAGTGTTCTGGAGATGGATGGTAATGATGTTTGCATAGCAATGTGAATGTGTTTAATATCATGGTAATGTACACTTAAAAATGGTTAAGATAATCAGTTTTATGATAGGTGTTTTTTTACCACAATAAAAAGTTTTAGACAAAAAAGGAATGAAGTACTGATAGATGCTACAACACTGATGAACCTTGAAAACATAAATATTATGTTATGAAAGAAGCCAGACACAAAAGATCACATATTGTGTAATTCCATTAATATGAAATGTCCAAAATAGGTAAATCTATAGAGATTGAAAATGAACTAGTGTTTGCCTAGGGCTGGAACAAAGGAGTTGTTGAGGGGAAATGGGTGGGTGACCACTAAAAGTTGAATAGTATGGTATTAGTATATGAATTATATGTCAACAATAAAGATGTTACAAGAAGTATTAATGGAATGGTGGGCAAACCATAACTGTGGAGTTGAACATGTAAGAAACATGGGTTTTCCAGGATTGATTGATATATGACTCATATCTCCTATGTTTAACTAGCCTGTAGAAGATTTTAATTTCTGGCCAATTTCCCCATCAATAACATAGAGATCATAATATTTGCCTTATTTTTGTGAAGATTAAGTGAAGTAATCCATGTACTTAGCCCAGTGCCTGATACATACAAAGTGCTTAACAGTGACTATTACATTACATAGTTTTCCAAAAGGATGAAAGTAGGTTCTAGAGTATCTTTATTGATATTCCAAAATGAAAATAAGAAAAATTTTAAAATTATGTGTGGAATTCTGTAAGAAAAATAGTTGCTACATTATCAAACATTTTTTAACTTATGAAAGGTTTAGATATTAATGTATCAATTTCAAATAAACGTTAAATATTACAATTATAGAACCCTTGTGCAATATAACTGAGCATTAAAGGTGAAATGGATAGTGTAAAAATCATAACATCCCCACTTAAATGGAAGTCAGAGTTCCAGTTATCTCAACAACCTAAAACCAAGCTGTAAACAAAAACAAGTGTAAAAGATGTAAAAGCAAAATACAAAGCTAATACAGTTTGTGAACTAAGCTTGAGCCATTTTTAGGACAGTCTTTCACAGTCCTTTCACTTACTTTAGTCTCATATACTCAGGTCTCTGAATTCCTAGCCCAGAATATAGGACGTAATAATTTCAAAAAAGAAAAACAGTTGTGTTGTTAAAAGTAGGTACTCTGACACCAGAAAAAAAATGCTTTTAAAGAACTCACAGCTCAGCAGAAATATGCTTAACTATCCCAAAGATAGTATAAGTTTCAGTGGAAACTTTTGTTCACAGATCAGGATTGTATTAGTTTTCACAGTATGTTTGTGGTATTTCAGAGGCTGCCATGCACAGTGAGGAACAGATTTCATCTTATGCCATACCCCACCTTGCTTTTCTTTTTTAGCGGTCTGGCTCTGTCACCCAAGCTCGAGTGCTGTGGCACAGTCATGGGTCACTGAAACCTCTGCCTCCCGGGTTCAAGTGATTCTCAAAGGTTGACAGACTGACATGCAGAAAACAAAAAATAAAAAGAATGAAAAGCAAAGACAACCTAGACTAAAAGAAAATTTTTTTGTCTCTTCTAACAGCAAGCAGAGACAAACATTAAATTGCAATATTGTACAGTCATTCACCATCTGTAATTCACAATCTATAGTGACAATCTTGAGCTTCTAAAAAAGGTTGGTTTCACTATTACCTCTTTAATAAGGCAGAGCACTATTAGTTTTCAATAATTTCATTCAATTTTGCCTGTTGAGCTGCTTAACTTCTGGGCCCACTGGGAGGTGAATAATTCATAACTTCTACATGAAAGAGCTCACAGACTGAAAAAGGAAATAGGCTTAAACAAAGGGAGCACAGTGTGACACACAAGGTACAGATTTAGCTTGAAAAATGGAGAAATTAATTAGGAGGAGAGTGACAATAAAATGAATTCTACAAAGTGTTGACATCAGAGCTGACTTTTTTTTTTTTTTTTTGGTGGGAGGGAGACCTGAGTTTTATTATTTCTCAAATCAGTTTCCCCAAGCATTCAGGGGTCAGAGTTTTTAAGGACAATTTGGTGGGTGGGGGTAAGCCAGTGAGCCATGAATGCTGATTGGTTAGGTCAGAGATGTAATCATAGGGAGTTGAAGGTGTCTTCTTGCACTGAGTTCCTGGGTGGGGGCCACAGGATCAGATGAGCCAGTTTATTGATCTGGGTGGTGCCAGCTGATCCATCAAGTGCAGGGTCTGCAAAATGTCTCAGGTACTGATCTTAGGGGCAGTGTATCCTTAAATATTATAGCCTCTAGCTGCATGACTCCTAAACCATAATTTCTAATCCTGTGGCTAATGTTAGTCCTACAAAGGCAGTCTAGCGCCCAAGCAAGAAGGAAATTTGTTTTGGGAAAAGGATAAACTATAAACTAAGTTCCTCCCAAAGTTAGTTCAGCCTATGCCCAGGAATGAATGAGGACAGCTTGGAGGTTAGAAACAAGGTGGAGTTGGTTAGGTCACATCTCTTTCACTGTCTCAGTTACAATTTTGCAATGGCAGTTTCAATCCCTCCCTTTGGGTTTTATAACACGTTAATCTTAACGTGTTGGCTAATGAAGATGGAAAAGGGGTGAAGACCATTCTAACTTCTTCCTGCTGATCAGGGGCATAGTGGGGGTAGGTGTTGACCCAAGGAGAGAGGAGTGGAACCACTTTGCAACTGTCTGAGCATACTCATGCAGACCTGGCTGTGGTTCCAAGGCTTGCATGGCAAAGGCATTAGTATTGTCATCTATAGTTTTAGTATCACATTTAAAGGAACAGGTATAACGTAAATACTGAGTACTAGGGTAAGTAGTGCAATGCCCAGTTTTAAAAGTAAACATTTGCAAAATAATGTTTAGGGCTATGACGTGAACTCCAAAATTCCTGTCCTCTGGAGACCAAAAGAATGTATTTCCACATGGTCACAAGGTTAAGCTCTTAAGGATACAAAACTCAATAGAGAAAATTCATCTGGTATTGGTTTCACAGACCTGCAGCAAAGTTTGTACCTCACCAGCCTGCCAGGCTGGCTTGAAAAGCAGGCTTATAGGTGTCCTAAACCCATGTTCTATCCTGTGATATCCTTCTCTCCATTATAGAAAGACAAATTTTTAGCACAAAGTGTACCAGATTTGCTACAACCTGAGACTAGCCTCACAAATCCTTTTTTTTAAAAAAAATATATATTAATCAAACCCTTGCAGAGGAGACAACCAGTTACACTTACATTTACAAACACACCCACAAACAGACTCACACAGAGAGACCAGAAACTTGCGTGGTAAGAATTTCTTACCCTTTCTGCCGGCATACTAGGTTTTCAGGTTCCCTTTCTCTGCAGCTTCCATAAGAATGGAGCAGTTTTTGATGACCCTGCTTGCTGTGCCATAGCTGTGAGGGTCAAGCCACTTAACAAAAGAAAATCATCCTTTTCTGTTTTATGAAGCCATAGGCAAAAGATTCTCAATTTTGCAAGATGCCACCCAATGGCCTGCATGGGGAACCAAATTAACATTTTTCATCCCAGCAAAATACATATAACAAAACAGACACTAGTCACCTTGTTCAGCACCCAATATCAACCTGACAAAGCTCAAACTTTCTCCTGTTGGTCCCTGTTGTCTTTGATCCACTCCAGATGGGAAGGGATCACCTCCAGATGGTAATTCACATTGGGATCTCTGGTCAAGGTGAAGAGCGAATAGTTACCCTCAGACAAGCCTGTTGAGCTTTCTTTAGGGCTCACCAAATGTGACCAGACAAATAAGGGGGGTTTCTGAGTTAAGTCTGCTGGACTTCCGTAAGCAATTTCTTCAGAGGTCCCCTTCACATATACAAAAACACACAAAGATGAGACAGACAGAAGGATTCCAAATCTGATCCCTAACCAACAACTCCAAGAGTATCCCTTCCAAACTATCCTCCTATTCTCCATCTGAGAAATCTCCCTGAAATCTTCCTGATTGAGAAGTCTCCTTAACCAAGACTCTTCCTACTAGTTAGGGAGAGCCAACTGAGACCCCCCCAGGAGCTGAACTGAGACAGACACCCCACAATGGGGTTACATCCAGACCAAGACCCCCATAGGAGCTGAACTGAGACAGACACCCCATGGTAGAGCTACAGACACCCTGCACTGGGGCTATGGACAGACATTCCACCATGGGGCTACAAGACCAGTTGGGAGAAGGAAGAAGGTGTTTGCAGCTCCTAGGATACTCACCAATCCAGACACCCCACAATGGGGCTACAGACAGACACCCTACCATAGGGCTACAGACACCCCACCATGGGGCTACTGTTATGAGACATCTCCCCAGAACTATTTCTGTATTGCAATTAAATCCATGCATATTATGAAATGGGAGAGTTCCCTGACACCCTCCCTCATGGAACTTGCGACAGGGGTGTGGTTTGTTTGCTCGGCCACTGCGCTCAAATACCTTACATGATGGGGAGCACGCAGACAGGCAGGTGCAGGAGCCAGGGCGTGTGCGTTTGGTCTCAGGACCCACAGTAGCATCTAGGCGTGTGTTACAATTAATGCTCTTTTAGCAGTTGCCATCCACAGACAGCTAAGTGTTACACCAGCTCAGTGGAGTCAGGGTGACAGCCTTTTACACCCTGCCCTCTTGGTATCTGGGTCCTTGTCCCACATCCAGGAAGAATCAGGTCACACGGACTTAAAGGATGGTGAATGCGGGGATTTTATTGAGTGATGGAGGTGGTTCTTGGAGGGATAGGTGGGAAGCTGGAAAGGGGATAGAGTGATAAGATGATCTTTCCCTGAAGTTCAGCCATCCCATCTCCTCTCTGACCATCCCCAGCCAAACTCCTCTCAACATTCAGATGCTCCTTCTCTTCTTCTCTGCTGCTCCACTCTGCTGCTCTTCTGATTGTGGATCCCAGGGTTTGGGCTTTTTATGGGTACAGGATAGGGGCATGGTGAGCAAGAGTGGTCTTGGAAAAGGCAACATTGGGATGTGAAAACAGGAATGCCTGTTCCCATTTAGAGCCGCAGGTTTCCAGGCTTGAGGGTGGGGCCTTTTCCGGGGAACTGCTCTCTGCTACCCACTATTTCCTTGCCTCCTGTCCATATCAGTTGGGTTGGCAGCACACCACCAGTAGAGGGAGTACGAGAGTCAGCCCCCCCCCCCCCCCCCCCCCCCCCCCCCCCCCCCCCCCCCCAAGTCCAAGAGAACTAAGCCCACTTGGGCTGACCTCTGGATCCATCGCTGGAGGCAGATACCAAACCACAGGCAGGTAGCCAAAAGGGCAATCCCAGAGGAGCCCCCAAATTTGTAACTGCCCAGTGGGTTCACCTTGCCTGCTGCCTAGACAGAGCCTGATTTATCAAGACAGGAGAATTCCAATAGAGAAAGAGTAATTCACACCGAGCTGGCTGTATGGGAGACTGGAGTTTTATTATCACTCAAATCAGCCTCCCAGAGCTGAGTTTTGAAGAATAAAAAGAACTGTGCAAAAAGGATAAGGCATTGTACATAGAGATGATAGCATTTGCCAAGACATAGAGGCATCAACTAGTTTACTCCAGGATCTTTAGGTAATTCAGAATTGCTGGCTCAAAACATGCAAGATGGGGCCAGGCACAGTGGCTCACACCTGTAATCCCAGCACTTTGGGACATTGAGGTAGGCGGATTACTTGAGGCCAGGAATTCAAGACCAGCTTGGCCAACATGGCAAAACCCCATCTCTACTAAAAATACAGAAACAAAACAAAACAAAAAAATAGCATGGTGGAGCACACCTGTAATCCCAGCTACTTGGGAAGCTGAGGCATGAGAATCACTTGAACCCAGGAGGCAGGAGGCCACAGTGAGTCATGATCATGCCATTGCACTCCAGCCCAGGCGACAGAGCAAGACTGTCTAAAAAAAAAAAAAAAAAAGGCAAGATGAGGTATGGCATAACGTGAAATCTATTTCTTATTGCCCATGGCAGCCTCTGAAATACTACAAACATACTGTGAAAACTAATGCAATTCTGATCTGTGAACAAAAGTTTCCATTAAAACTCATACTAACCTTGGGCTAGTTAAGCATATTTCTGCTAAACTGTGAGTTCTTTAAAAGCAGCAACTGCATTTTAGGCATTTCTGTACACTTAGTAGTATATGTATTTAAGTCTTTAATGAATATTTATTGAGTTCACGTAACTGAACTCATGAACTAATAATTTGTGAATAACTTATGTGCTTTATGCTATTAAGTTCATCACTTTTTCTGATATTTAATCGGGAAAATGGAAGTTACTGAAGAAATTAGTGTTTGTGATCAGGGAAGAGAGAGGAATAAATTTCTAAAATGGGGCATTTTGGGAAAGTGCAGAACTCTAGTAAATTAGGATAATCAGAGGCACTATGAAAACACAGAACTTGCATGTAGGTGAGGAAGGAACGATGAGGGGATGTTAATGACATACTTTGCAATTTTATAGAATACAGCAGTTCTGTGTACCCTCTCCCTCTCCCTACACATTCCATTTAACGTCTTCTTCCTTCTCCCCTCTAAAGTGAGTACCCTCTGGCTATCGATAACTGTACAAGGGAAGAAAATTAAGAACATGTAAGAACAGGGCGATTTAGCAAGAAGTAGGTACATGAAGCAAAGGAAGCTGATTCTTATTCAAGGACTTTTCCTTTGATGGGCTTTATGCTTTTTAAACTCTGACGATACTAGATATCAATAGATGACTGTATTTCAAATATAGGCATTGAAAAATGTATTTAGAATTTATTACTCATCAAGGACTATGAGATTTTACAAATATAAGATCAATATATGTAATCAGTGCCATGTGTCTTCCCTCTCCACTGTTTAATGCTAGTTACATGTATAAATTTTAAATGTGCATAGTCTGAAATATGATCCCAGAAATAGATACTTCCCAATTATCTGTCATCATTTACTATACTATGTATAGAAATAAATAAGTAAACAATATGAGGAAGAGAACAGTATAAAGTTGAGCAACTCTCTACGTTTTGAATTAATGATTTCACTTAGAAAAGCCAATATTTATTTAATGTAGGTAACCGAGAAGAAAATTTAAATAAGTTGAGTGCCAAGAATTGAGAACATGTGACCACGCACATCTCCTATAAAACTGTTCAAAGTAATACACTTTATAAAAAATGTTCAGATTATACAAAGAGTCATGAAATTTTAAATCACTTAAAAATAGTTATTCAGCACATATGTGCAAAACACTGTTTTTATATATTTGGGATATATCAGCAAACTAATATATTCCTTAGAAGTCAATTACTTCAACCACCTAGAACCCAGTTGCAAAAAAAAAGTACAAATGTCTTGAAAACAATAATATGAAGCCATTAAAAAGTTTTGTGAGTTGTTTGAGCAATTTTTGTGAAAATCTCTCACAGTCCTTTGATTTACTTTATTTTAATAAGCTCAGATCTCTGAATTTCTAGTCCAGAAAGTAGAATGTGATAACTTGAAAGGAAGGGAAAGAAAAGAGATGAGATGTCTTAAGTAGGTTACTTTTCTGAATTTTACACCTGTACATGCTATTGTTAATGCACATTCATTTATAGAATACAAAGACTTTATAATTGTAATGTTTAACACACATATATTTGAAATGGATACATTGACATTGACATATTTTGTAAATTAAAAAACGGATAATGTGAGAAATATTTTCTTTAAGGAATCAAAAATTCTTTCCCTTCAATGGAGAGAGGACAATAAATAATAAACATAATAAATAAGTCATATGATAGAAGATGAAAAACAATATGCAAAACATAAAGCAAAATAGAATCAGAAGTGTCAGGGTGTGTTCTGGTAGTGAGATTGAACTTTTAAATATTGTAGTCAGGTTAAAGGTTATTGAGGTAACAGTTGAGACTTTCATTATAGTTATATACAGATTTGACATATAATAAAATCTACCTATATACAAATATATAGAGAGACATATATGTGTCTATATGTGTATTATATATCAGATATATCACATATCTGGATACCATTATAATGAAAATATGCCTAACTATCAAAAAACTCAAGACCGTCTTTTTGTTATTCACTCTCATGTGTCATACCAAAGGCTGGAGACCTTGAGTTTGCATTTAACCCTGAGCAGCAGGACAAAACCCCTTCTAGCTTGTATTCCAGAAATACATTTCTTAAAACAAGTGCTCTAAGGAAAAAAGCATTTGCAATGTAATTATTTTCATTTGTTTAGTAGATTTTTACAGCACTTATTTCATGTGTTCAGCACCTTTGAGCAGATGTCCATTTGCCATAAGGCAAAAGTTTAAAGGGATTTCCTGCAGTGATGCTTTTGTTTTCTCAGTATGTGATTAGAAGTCCTGTGATCGACCTTAACTGAAGAAGGATTTAATAGGAATAAATTATGGAAAAGAAAAGAAATGAATCAGAATTTAGCTTTTGAGAAATCAACAAACATAATTTACTTTTTAAATTATCAATAAGAAAACCCTCTGTTTATAGTGGTGCCTCACTGGCTAATAATTACTCCTTGAAAATACCTACCCATATCATTGAATCTAAGTACCATTTACTAAGGTATCCTATAGTTTTAGCTTTTCTCAGTGCAGATTAATAGCAGAAGCTGTACTTCATCCAGACGAAAATATTTAACATCAAAAGCAAAAATTATGAAATAAGGAAGCTAAACACCAAGGCTCCATTTAAGGTATACAAATAGTATTGATGATTAGCAATAAGAATAATCATCTTCTGCTCATGTGCTTTGCTAAAGCAAAGAATAACTGACTCACATACACAAGGAAAATGCTCTTCAATTTGCACTGTTGTTATAAAAGTGCTTTTAAGTCTCTCATATTCATATTCACTTATATTCTTTACTGTTAATATCACTTCACAGAAAGACTAAAAGTACATTTTGGTTTATTAACAGTAATAGACAATTAGTTATAAAATTTGCCTGTGGTTAAATTTATACTCAACTTATTCTCAAACAGATCTGAGGCTGCTTGCAGTAACATTGATATGAGTGGTAAATACAGACGAAGAGGAAGTCAATATGCTAACCCTAAGTTTGCTCAGTTTCTGAAGATACCTTTATGGCAAAAAGCCAGGCCAGTAAACAGATCCAGCAAAAGTGCCAACACCCTTCATTGGGAAAACTTCCTCTCTTGAACCTTTAAATCAGGATAGTGCTTTTTTATTTGACACCTATGATGGTGTAGAGCTTCAGGTTTTAAGCAGCCAGTTTTAAAAAGAAAATACAGTACTACAATACCTAGCTCTTGTGTGAGGAAGAAGAAATCACGGGTGTTCCTCAGGAAAAACTTGTTATCCTCGCATTAATTTTTAAAGTAATTTCTCAGGTGGCATTTTTATTAGGGGTAGTGAGTGATGTAAGTGACAGGGCCTGAAGGTAGCATTTTTACAGCAAAGTCCAGACACATTCCTAATGGTTGTTTCCTACAATGACCTTAAACTTTTTTAAAAGCATAACTATAAGTCTCAGTAAAGATGATTCTGCATTGTCACATTTTCTTGGTAATAGTTTAACAAACTACACTTCAAAAACCACATGCTTTTAAAAATTGGGATTTTTTAAAATTTGAATTCTTCCAAATATTTTATCTTCACCTTTGCCTCTTGAATGCCTCATGCCTTGTAGTGACAATGCAAAAGCAGTGGTGGCTACATATTTTTCTTCTCTGGCCTTGGCACATTTCTTAAGCTAATTATAAAACTTAGATAAGCAAGAGTACCTTCGGCATTAGCAAATAATGAGCACATCTTGTCTCTGGATCCAGATGCAAAGAGAGACTGTCTCCCAAGATTACAGATTGCCACAATTGAGAGGTTCGTGTCAGCAACCAGAATACTCTCAAAAATGTAAATCAGATTACATCCCTCCATGACTTTCCAAAGCTAATAGAATAAAATACAAATTCCTTACCTTAGTTCCAAGGTCCTACATAATCAGGCCCCTTCTCACCCTGTGATCTCACCTCCTACCACTTTCTAGTTCATTCATAATGCACCAATCATCCTAGCCATGTGTCTTCCTCAAGAATAACAAGGTCTTTCCCATGTTTGATATTTCCTCTTGCCTGGAATGATCTTCTGCAGATATTTTCATTGCTGGCTCCTTCCTATCATTCAGATGAGAGTGGGTATTTTTATCTTGTTCCTGATCTTAGGGGGAACAAAATGCCCAGTTTCTCATCACTCACTATGATTTTAGGTGTAGCGTTTCTGTAGATGCTCTTTAGAAAGTTTGAGGAAATTCCCCTTTATTCCTCGTTTGCTGAGAGATTTTGTCATGAATGAGTGTTGGGTTTTGTCAAATGCTTTTTCTACATCTATTAAAATGATCACATTATTTTTTCGTCTTTAGCCTGTGGATGTCATTGATTACATTTATTGATTTTGAAATGTTGAGCTACATTGCCTACCTGGAATAAATCTCATTTCGTAGTGGCATATAATCCTTTTTATACATTGGTGGATTTGATTCACTAATCTTTTTGAGGAGTTTTGCATCATGTTCATGAGAGATCTGAGTCTGCAGTTTTTCTTTCTTATAATGTCTGTTTTTGGCATTAGGATAATGATGTCCTTATAGAATGAGTCAGGAAGTGTTCCCTTTACTTCTGTTTTCTAGAAGAGATTGTGGAGAATTAGTACCATTTCTTGCTTAAATATCTGGTACATTTCACCAGTGAAACAATCTGGGCTTAGTGCTTTCTTTCTTGGAAGGTTATTAATTAGTGACACTATTTTTTTTAATAGATATAGGTCTATTCAGATTGTTTTTCAAGGAGGTAGTGCATTTTATCGAAGTTATCAAATCTATGTGCATAGAGCTATTCATATTACTTCTTTATTATCTTAAAACATTCATGGGATCAATAGTCATGATTCCTCTTTCATTTCTGATACTGGTAATTTGTGTTTTCTTTCTCTAGTCCTTGGTTGGTTTGGCTTGAAGTTTATTGATTTTATTGACCTTTTCAAAGAACCAGCTGTTTGGTGTCATTGATTTTCTCTATTGTTTTCCTTTTATCAATTTCGTTGATTTCTCCTCTAATTTTTATGTTTCTTTTCTTCTGCTTACTTTAGGTTTACATTGACCTTCTTAGGCCGGGTGCAATGGCTCACACCTATAATCCCAGCACTTGGGGAGGCTGAGGCAGGCGGAACATGAGGTCAAGAGATCGAGACCATCTTGGCCAACATCATGAAACCTCATCTCTACTAAAAATACAAAAACTAGCTGGGCATGGTGGTGCACGCCTGTAGTCCCAGCTACTTGGGAGGCTGAGACAGGAGAACTGCTTGAATCCAGGAGGCAGAGATTGTAGTGAGGCAAGATGGTGCCACTGCACTCCAGCCTGGTGACAAAGCAAGACTCTGTCTCAAAAAAAAAAAAATAAATAAATAAATTGCCCTTCTTCATTTAGTTTCCTAAAATGAAAGCTTAGATTACTGGCTTTGAGTATTTCTTCTTTGCTAATAAACAGTCATCCCTCCATACCCTCCATATACCCATGGGTTCTGCATCTACAGATTCAGCCAAACGCAGATGAAAAATGTTTGAAAAAGTAAAACCAATAAAAATAATACAAATTAAAAACCAATACTCTATAACAACTATTTATATAGCATTTACAATGTATTAGATATTATAAGTAATCTAGAGATGATTGAAAGTATACAGAAGAATGTATGTAGGTTATATGCAAATATGACACCATTTTATAAAAGGAACTTGAACTTCTGCAGATTTTGGTCTCTGTAGGAGGTCCTGGAACCAATCCCCATGGATACTGAGAAATGATCATATGTACTTAATGTTATAAATTTCCCTCTAAACATTGCTTTTGTTGCATCCCACGAATTTTGATAAGTTGCATTTTCATTTATTTTGAATATTTTCTAATTTATCTTGAGACTTTTTCTTTGACACATGTTATTTAGAAGTATATTGCTTAGTCTCTACTAAAAAATACAAAAAATTAGCCGGGCGTGGTGGCGGGCACCTATAGTCCCTGCTACTCGGAGAGGCTGAGGCAGGAGAATGGCGTGAACCCGGGAGGCGGAGCTTGCAGTGAGCCGAGATTGCGCCACTGCACTCCAGCCTGGGCGACAGAGCGAGACTCCGTCTCAAAAAAAAAAAAAAGAAGTATATTGCTTAATCTCCAAATATTTGGGGACTTTCAAGCAATCTTTTTGTTACTTATTTCTAGTTTAATTCCTGTATAGTCTGTGAATATAATTTGTATAATCTCTATACTCTTAAAAGTTGTTTTTGGTTTATTTTTTTGAGACAGAGTCTTGCTCTGTCACCTAGGCTGGAGTACAGTGATGCAATCTTGGCTCACTGCAACCTCTGCCTCCCAGGTTCAAGAAATTCTCCTGCCTTAGCCTCCCGAGTAGCTGGAATTACAGGTACCCACCATCACACCCAGATAATTTTTGAAATTTTAGTAGAGACGAGGTCTTGCCATGATGGCCAGATTGGTCTTGAACTCCTGACCTCAGGTGATCCACCCGCCTCAGTCTCCCAAAATGCTAGGATTATAATGTAGGAATGAGCCACGGTGCCTGGCCCGTAAAGTTGTATTTTGCAGCTCAAATGTAACCTATTTTAATACATATCTATTCAAGCTTGAGAAGAATGTGTATTCTGCCATTGTTGAAGTATTCTATAAATTTCAATTACATCAAGTTCATCTAGATCAAATTGATAGTACTATTCAGATTAACTATATCCTTACTGACTTTCTGCCTGTTTGACTTATGAATTACTGAAAGGTGTTGAAGTTTGTAACTATTACAGTAGACTTGCCTATTTGTCTCATGTAATTTAACCCTTTGTTGTTAGATGCATGCTAAGGATTGTTATATCTTCTTGGAGAATTGATTTCCTTATTATGTAATGCCTCTCTGTCTGGATCATTTTCTTTGTTCTGAATTTTGTATTGTCTGAAATCAATATAGCTACTTCATCTTTCTTTTGTTAAGTGTTAGCATGGTATATCTTTTTCCATCCCTTTAATCTATATATGTCTTCATATTTAAAGTGGGCTTTTTGTAACATTGTTACTTTTTTCATATCTTTTTCTGCCTTGTCTTGTTTTTGAACATTTTATACTATCCATTTTATCTCCTCTCTTAGAGACAGCAATTACTCCTCTTTTTGAAAAAAGTTAGTTGCTCTAGAGTTTGCGATATATATTTTTAACAAACTTAAAACTAACTGAAAACTAACTTCAAATAACAGTATACTGTTTCACATGTAGTGCAGGTACCTAATAACAGCTTTCCTAGTTCTTACTTTCTGACCCTTATGACATCATTGTCATCCACTCCACTTACCCATATGCTAGATAATGTTTCTATTATTACTTTAAACAGTTTAAAGTTTAGTGTTAAGAATAAGAAAAATAAAATATATTATTTTATCTTCATTTATTCCTTCTCTAACATTCCTTTTTTAAATATAAAACTAAGTTTCTGACCTATGTAATTTTCCTTCTCCCTGAAGAACTTATTTTAATATTTCTTACAGGGTAGATCTGCTTGCAATGAATTCCTTCAGTTTTTGTTTTTCTGAGAAAGTAATTTTTCTTCACTTGTGAGGGATAATTTCACTGGATGTAGAATTATAGGTTACAGGGCTTTTTTTTTAACAATACTTTAAATATCTCACTCTATTTTATTCTTTTTTGTATGGTTTCTGACAAGAAATCTGCTGCAATTCTTGTCCTTAATCTCCCATCTGGCTGCTTTCAATATATTTTTGCCTTTGGTTTTTTGAAATTTGAATATGATATGCCCTGGTGTAGACTTTTCGTAATTATCCTGCTTGGTGTTCTCTGAGCTTTCTGGATCTGTTGTTTCCTGTCTATAATTAATTCTGAAATGTTCTTGTGCCATTATTAGTTCAAATCTTTCTTCTGTCCCATTCACTCCTTCTTCTCTTGGTATTTCAACAATGTGTATGTTACACCTTTTGAAATTGTTCCACAGTTCTTGAGTGTTCTGTTCTTTTTTTAAATTCACTTATCTGTTTTATTTCAGTTAGGGAGTTTTCTGTTTCCCTATCTTCTAGCTTAGTGGATTTTTTCTTCTGTTATGCCATGTGTACTGATGATCCCATCAAAGGCATTCTTCACTTTTAAGATAGTGTCTCTGATTTTTAGCATTTCCCTTTTATTCTTTCTTAGAGTTTCCATCTCTCTGCTTATATTCCCCTTCTGTTCATGCATATTGTCTATATTTTTCCACTAGAACCCTTAAATATTAACCATAACTTCCTGGTTTGATAATTCCAATGTCTGTGTCATATCTGAATTTGATTCTTATGCTTGCTTTATCTCTTCAGACTGTTTTTGCTTGTCTTTTAGCATATCTTGTAAATTTTTGTTGAAAGCTAGACGTGATCAGATAATAGGAACTGAGGTAAATAGGCCTTAAGTGTGAGGTTTTGTTTTAATATGGCTAGGAGGGGGGTTGTATTTGATGTTTGCTGAAGTTGCACATGCCATAAGCTTCCAATTTCTCTAGTATCCGTTTTCCTTCCTGTAGCATTTGGGCCTCCCTGTATTAGTCAGTGTTCACTAGAGGGACAGGACTAATAGGATAGATGTAGATATGAAAGTTTATTAAAGAGTATTGGCTCACACAATCACAAGGTGAAGTCCCACAACAGGCCATCTGCAAACTGAGGAGCAAGGAAGCCAGTTCCAGTCCCAAAACCTCAAAAGTAGGGAAGCCAACATCAGCCTTCAATCTGTGGCTGAAGGCCTAAGAGCCCCTGGCAAACCAATGGTGTAGGTCCAAGAATCCAAAAGCTGAAGAACTTGGAGTCTGATGTTTGAGGGCAGGAAGCATCCAGCAGGGGAGAAAGATGGAGGCTGGAAGACTCAACCAGTCTGGTCTTTCCACCTTCTTCTGCCTGCTTTTATTCTAGCTGCGATGGCAGCTGGTTAGATTGTGCCCACCCAGATTGAGTGTGGGTCTGCCTCTCCCAGTCCTCTGACTCCAGTGTTAATTTCCTTTGGCTGCACCCTCACAGATAGACCCAGGATCAATACTTTGCATCCTTCAGTCCAATCAAGTTGACACTCAATATTAACCATCGCACTTCCTAAGGACTCTTCTTCAAGACAGTCTGTGTTTTTCAGCTCCTTCAGCTATAATTCAGTTATGATAATAGAGCCCGATTGATATGGGGGTGAAGTATGAAGAGAATCATTCATTCTAGAATCTTATGATTAAATTTCAATTTTTTAGTTGGCCTGTCTCCCTGGGCTGTGACTTTTACAAGTGTTTCTTAGGTTCTCCCTCCATCCCAGTAGGTGAAACAGAAAGGCTCAAGAGGAAGCTAGAGTTGAAGAAACTGTCCTTCCCCTACGAAGGATAAGGCCGTGATAATGTATTTTTCCCTGGAGAGTAGGCCTTTGTTATAGAATGTTCTAGGCCTACTTTTATAATGGTTACTTTCCCCCCTCTATCTACAGAACATTTTCATGTCTCCCATCTGAAACTATGCACACTAAACACAAATTTCCCATTTTCCCTTCCCTTCAGCCCCTGGAAACCACCATCCTGCCTTCTAACAATGTAGTCTTTTGCATTTGCCATAATGTTTTTGAGGTTTCTCCATGTTAGCATGTATCAGGATTTCATTCCTTTCTATCACAGAATAGAATTCATTGTATGGATATACCACATTTTATTTATCTACTCAGTAGCTGATAGACATTTGGGTTGTTTCTACCTTTGACTATTATAAATATTATTGCTATAAGAACGTGCATACAAGTCTTCGTGTCAACCTATGTATTTATATTGGTTAGATTTCTGTGCATAGAATTGTTGGTTTGTACGTAATTTTTAAGAAGCTAACAATCTGTTTTTAAAAGTAGCTGTACCGTGTTATGTTCCCACCAGCAATGTATGAGAATTCCAGTTTCTCTACAGCTGTTAATACTTGGTATTTTCTGCTTTTTTTGTTACAACCATTCTAGTTAATGTATACTGCTATCTCATTGGCATTAATTTGCATTTCCCGAATGACAAATACTGTTAAGAACTTTTCATATTCAGATTGAACACCTCTTATCCAAAATGCTAGGACCCTAAGTATTTTGGATTTTTATTTTTCTCAGGTTTTTAAATGTTTGCAGAATACATACCACATTAAGTATTCCTAATCCAAAAATCTGAAATCCAAAATGCTCCAATGAGCATTTCCTTTTCATACAATTGTTGCTGGGCACAGTGAGTGGGGGAACATTACAGATGTGGAAGTCCAATTCTCTTACCATCTGCTTAGAGTTTTTTTCCAAAGAAGTTTTTTCTTTATGGCCCTAGGATCTGTCTCATCCTCATATATGAGTTCTGGACTGTTGGTGGGGAAATCACAGCTCTGTATATTTTTGGTTTTCTGTGGGGACAGTGAAACCAGCTTGCTTCTGTACTGCCACTTTAAAACCAGATGTCTAAAAAAAAAAAAAAAATGCACATGGTAATAATAGATAGCTTAATGAATTCTCTCAAAGTGAAAATACCCATATGTTCACTACCTAACCTGAAACTTATGTCTTCATTTGTAAAATAAACTTGTAGTGTGGGTTTAAGTAATCAAAAAAAATAAAATAAAATAAAAAAAAACAGATGTCTGCCAAAAAATTTTTATTTTAATGGTAATAATTCGCATAAAATTTGCTTTTAGGACCATTGTAAGCCACAAAGATAACTATAGTAGCACAATTTGTAAATGGGGTTGATAGGGAGTGGCACATAAATAGAAATCCTAAAGGCTGAACATGTAAAATCACAACTACTTTTATGCCTGTCTTTATCTGGTCTAACATGGCAGTAAACCAAATATGTTTTGACAAAGTGACAGCAAAGTGTTATAATGATTGCCACTCCCTTTTTTCTTCTTTTTGAGGAAGCAGGAAAATGCAGAGCAGAACAAATCAGTTCTGTTTCAGACTCTACCCCTTTCCCTGGTTCCAGGCTAAACAATACCCAGGTAACAAGCATAAATAAATAACATCACAAAGAATTACACAATACCCAAGCTGACGCAATTAAAAAAAAAAAGATGACATAAAAATTGTAGAGAAATTTTGTCAAGATAATGTGCTAATAGGGTAAGGAGTGAATGAAGGGATAGAGGAGTCAAAGATGACTTATGGCTTTTAGCTTGTGCAAATGAAAGAATGGCACTTTACTGAGATCCAAGAGAACTAGGGTGGGTGACCAGAACTTGATAAGTTGTTTTTTGACTGTTACGATTAATTAAGCAATCAAGTAAATGTGGAACTAGATAGTTGAATATGTAAGTTTAGAATTCAGATAATAAAGGACTAGATATATATAAATTTGAAAGTGATCAGCGTAGACATGGTTCATAAAGCCATGGGGCAGGGTGATGACAGAGGAAATGTAGATAAGAAGAAAAAAAAAAGAGAGATTGGAGACCTTAGCTTCAGGATTACACCTTAAGTTACACTGAAGTTAGCTGTCAGGAAGAAGAGGAAGAAACAGCAAAGGAGATCCAGGAGTAACCAGTGAGGTAAAGAAAAAGAACCAGAAAGAAAATAGGAGAAGAGAAAGTAGACAGCAGTACTGACAGTTCTTTTCAAGGAGTTTTACTCTAAAGGGGAAAAGATAAATGGGGCAGGAGGTAGAATGGCACAGGAATTCAAGTAGAGGAGGATTTATCATGAAGCTAATGAAGTCTAAGTTTCAGGGCTTCTCACCTGTGCAGGACACTTCTATGGCCCTGGGAGGGGTCCTAACAATGTATTTATGTGATATGTGAAAATAAGTTTTTAAAAAAATTTCCAAAAGTAAAACATTTTAACTAAAATAAGCCATTTTCCCCTTCCATTCCAACTTCTCTCTATCAAACATTCCCTCTTTGGTTGGCTGCAGACACTTCTGGATTCTGACTAAATGAGAGTTAAATTAGTAATATATTTAATTTGCATTTATGTTTTGTTTTAATTTTGAACAAAACATTATTTTCAAGTATAACAAAAATAAATTGAATTAAAAATTATTTTCCTTTTTCTCTTAAATCCTGAAGAACTGGAATGACAAAATAAAATGACCCATTCAAGTCTAAAGCACTATGAAAAGTACCAAGAATTATACATTTCTAGTCATTAATTTATGAACTAATATAGTTATTTTTAGCTGTAGTCTACTTGTTTTTTTCATTTTTTGAAGAAATACATAATCAATGTGAAGCAAAATAGACTTGAGAAAGAATTGAAACGACAAAAAAAAAAAAGAAATGCTATGAGATAGGAAGATGAATCAGCAAAATATGCACTCTTTTACAGTAGATACCTACTATATCCAAGAACAAAACGTCTTTATTACACAGGGTAAAACAGAATTCAAAAGGACATTGCATTTCTATTGGAATTCTTTAGACTTTTCTGAAATGTCAAGACAGCCATAATTTGATTAATATTAATCCGACACAGCAGCAAGTCATCATGTCTGAAAAATATAGTATTATATGGACACCACAATGTAACTACATCTTGATGCACACTAAATAGTAATGTATGTGAAACTTCTCTTTATTTCCCAAGACCCCCTAAATGATTTTATGTAAGCTGCTAGATTTTCATACAACCCTTTCCTAGTCTAATATACAAATACATGGTCATTCAGTCTCTCCTAGAAGAATGTGAATGACACGGAATCTGCCACTCTAATGGGGAGGCCATTTTTTTTGGTTTATTCTGCTTCATAATACAGCAAGGACCTCCCTGACTACAAACATGGATCAGAGCCTCTCATCTTGGAAATATTGCCCCCAAGTTCACTTTTCTTTTCGTTTTTGCTCTTTGCTCTCATCCTTCCTCAACGATTCTCCACACTTCTCACTTTTCATTCTCTACACATCTACACATAATTCTTTTTTTTTTTTTGGCATTAACAATAGGCATTTAAAAGAGCATAAAGTGAATGTCCCTCCCTACCAGTGGGCATCAGAGAGAAAATGTGTTCCTGGGATCACAATTGCCACAATAGTTTCAAGACTATTAAGACATTTGCATAGCTGACAAATCCCAGTTAAATGAATTTTGAAATTACCTCCACCTTACTTGTGGTGGGCTTCTTTTCAAAGAGACACCAGATGCTGCCATCTGTATGACACATGTGGATTCTCAACAGTCTTAATCAACTTGTTGCTTTTGATGTCCCCTCCTTCTTCAGGACCAAATAGATGCATTCTTGAAACAATTTTAAACCAAGAACTTTTTCCCATTTTTAGAATGTACTCATTATAAAACAAGGCTATTTTTGCAGTAGTCAGACAAATGCACGGCCTCCTTTTAGATGTATTTTTTAAACACTTCATGTTTTTAATAAGAAAAAAATGAAATCTATATTTCAACACTATTGGAATACATATAGGCAACATGGGTAGAATGGATATTCCTTGCCTTATTATGCCATGGAATAAAAATACTCCCACTCATTTTCCCTCTTTAAATAATGTAAAGTTCTGTATAGCTAATTCAACACAAAACTATTTGCCAACTCAAAAAAGATTTTACAAAAGATATAATATCGTAATAGTGTGGTGTTTTATTCATATATTTTGCAGACCTGCTCAATGAATTGAAGTTTATATTGGGGGATTAATCAGACATAAGGAAGAAATAAAAAACTTACAATGAAGGGAGGCAATTATTAAATTGCTTCTGCTCAGCAGAAAATGTTTTCTTCAGGGTCTCAACCATGAATGCCTAAATTCTGGGCAGGGAAAGCAGGAGTATAATAGAAATACTAATCAAAATTCACAGGACGTTCACACTGCTTTTTCTTTTAAAAAATGTTGTATTTGATACATACAAAAGAATATATTGGCATATAAATTTAAAAGTATAAAATAATAAAACTTACCTATCAAATTAAAAACATTACCAATGTTCATGATCTACCTATTCCATCTCCCTGTCTTACCAAAAATGGTAACCACTATCACAAATTTTAAGTATATTATTACATGCCTTTAAAGAAAAAGTTTTATCAGTTATGTGTGTTATTCTTTTTTTTTTTTTTTTATACTTTAGGGTTTTAGGGTACATGTGCAAAATGTGCAGGTTTGTTACATATGTATCCATGTGCCATGTTGATTTCCTGCACCCATTAACTCGTCATTTAGCATTAGGTGTATCTCCTAATGCTGTCCCTCCCCCCTCCCCCCACCCTATGTGTGTTATTCTTAACCAATATGTTGTTTGATTTACATACTTGATTTTGAGCTTTATTTTTGACACGGTACAATACAACATAGATAGATACTTGTTTTTTTCTCAACAGTTTAATTATTCTCTAAAATTTATAAATGCTACTGTATGCAATTATATTCATTTGTTTTTTGCCACTGTATAACATTCCACTATCACAATATACCAAATTTTTTCTATTCATTTTCCTGTCTATTGACTAAATGAGAGTTAAATTAGTAATATATTTAATTTGCATTTATGTTTTGTTTTAATTTTCCTATTGACAGGAAAATGAATATTTGGGTTATTTCAAGGCTTGTATGTTTTCATTTAAATTTTTTCTTTCATAATTGAGATTTTATTCAATCAGTACATAGCCATTATGGATAATTTGTAAACAAGTCCTAATGTAAGTTTTCTAAAGTATTATTCCATTCTTTTCTAAACAGTAATTGTAGTGACTTTCCAACTTAAAGCTAGAGGCAAACTTTCCCTAAGAAAATATATCAGGCACTAGTAACTTCAAATATTGATAAACTGTTAGGTTTAAAGCCCCACTAATTAACAATTTAGTATCATACTGCTATACTTCAAAATTTCCAAGCTTTAACAATTCTGATATATGGAGAGCTAAAATGAGGGACCAGTTTTCTTTAGGAGCAATTCTATTTTTTTTTAAAGCAAGAACATGGAGATAGGCTTTAAGTAATTTAAAATATTAAGATATATTAGTGGATAATTGTGACTCCTAATGGCCATTTTGTTAAATTCATAAGATACAAAAACTACCCTCCCTAGCAGCCAATACCGTTAACACCCACGACAGTCAAATCCTCCCTTATGTTGACATCTTCACATTTTAGGTTGTACAGAGAAATTCTTTTTTTAAAGAAAGTACATACATGCAGGTGTGCACGCACATACATGCACACTTGCTTGCACACACACACACACACACACACAACTTCCTTCTAAAACGTGTTTTTAGAGCTATTTAAAAAATCTTTTTTTACAACATAGGTAATAAAAATATTTATCCAGATTACAACGAAGAAGATACAGGAACCATAAGACTTGGTAACTATATTAATCAGATTTGATTTTTTTCTCTCCTTCTTAATTAGAGACTAGACCCTCCTCAGTTTTAGTTTCTCTACTTTCTGCAGGAAAGTTGTCTTTAGTTTCTTAGATGGCCATTTCAGCCTGTTTGCCTTTTGCTCCCCATTTTCCTTTGCAATTTTTTGGCTGAAGATTTATCCTTTCTTCCTCCCTTTTTGGCTTAGTTTCAATTTTTGTAGGAAGTGGCTAGGAACCTTGCCGAACTATTCAAGAGCTCCTCCTTAACTCTCACTTAGCTAAAGTGATCATCATCTTGAGTTTCCTGGCAGTAGTTTGTGGTGGGGAGCACAGATGCACTCTGCAACCCTTCACAAAGCCAGGTTGCATTGTTGCTGTATATAAGTACCTCGCATAAGCCCAATTTATATACTCTTCATGTATAGTATTTTAAAATATAAACCACAAAATAAATAATCATTATTAATTAGTAAAGCTAATGACTGTTTGGTGCTGTGGTTTCAATGTTCCCTCCAAAACCCATATTGAAACTTAATCCCCAATGTGGCAGTTATTGACAGATGGGGCCTGCACTCATGAAAAAATGTATCCATTAACAGATTAATGAGTTATCATGGGAGGGGAAATGGTGGCTTTATAATAAAAGAGAGATCTAAGTTAGCACATTATCATGCTCAGTCCTCTTGCTATGTGATACCCCACACTGCCTTGAAACTCTGAACTCTGAACTCTGTAGAGTCCCCACTGGAAAGAAGGCTTTCACCACATGCAGTTAACCTTGGACTTCCCAGCCTCCAGAATGGTAAGAAATAAATCCCTTTTCTTTATAAATTACCCAGTTTTAGGTATTCTGTTATAAACAAAAGAAACTGGACTCAGACATCTGGATTTATCTAAATACTTAATCCTTTTTTCTCATCCTTACTTCTTGTATGTGAGACCTTCCTAGTAGGGTCTTGTTCCTTTCTCCTGGATAATCCATTGCTGGCATGGACTTTTTCCATTTCTAAAATCTGTGACTGTTTTTACTCTAGTTCTTAACAGATCACTCTTCTGGGTACACAATTTTAGGTAGGAAGTTGTTTTCCTTCAGTAATTTCATTACTGTTGCCTTCTAGCTTCCATTGTTGCTCTTGAGAAATGGCTGTTAGCTAACTGATTCTTTTTTTTATATGATGTCTTTTCTCTCTGGCTGCTTTTATGATCTTCCCCTTAAGTTAATTGTAATTTAACTATTATGTGTCTAGTAGTTTTTAGATATCTGGCTTGGGATACACTGTGATTCCTGTATCTGTGGATTCATGTTTTTCATCAGTTTTGCTAAATTCTCATTCTTAACATGGAATATTGTTTCTCCTCCATTCTATCTATTCATTCCTTCTGAGGCTATAAGATCTTCTCATTCTGTTCACCTTATATCTTAACCTTTTCTTATATTTTTTAATCTCCTGTCTCATTGCTATATACAGTTAACATTGCTACATACACTTAACATCATTAACAGGTTCTTGGAAACTGCAACTTTAAGAAAAATGATGTACTGTATAATCAAACCAATTTTACCATAGGCTAATTGATACAAACAAGAGTTAAGTTCCTATAGCATACAGTACATCATTTCACTTAAAGATGCAGTTTCTAAGAACCTATCCATGACATTGAGGAATTACTATACTAGGTAATTTCTTCAGTTTTGCTTTCCACTTCACTAATTTTATCTTTAACTGTATTTAATCTGCTGTTTAACCTAGCCATTGAGCTTTTTAAAGTGTTTTAGTGCTAAATTTAATAAATATACAAAAAAGAACATAAATATATAATTATATAGCAAATATACATGTACCATATTCCAAGTCAACAACACAAGTACCATAGAAATCTGTGTGCCCCTTCTTAAGTATACCTTTCTTCATCTTTCTAGAAATAAACATTTGCTAGACTTTTATGATAATCATTTTATATTTTTGCCACCTATATATAAATATTTAAACAATAGTTTGAACAAATTGTATTGATAGATTCTTTTATGTCTTAGTTCTTTTGTGTCTTTCTGTTTTATTTAAGATTGACTAAAATTATTGCTTGTGGTTCTGGTTTATTCATTTTCATTCCTGTATAGTCATATTTCAAGTACTCATGAGTCACAAGTGTCTAGTGGCTACCATATTGAAAAGTGCTGCTCCAATCAAAGGCTGGGGCAAAAGTAATTTTTGTTTTTGTTTTTGTTTTTGTTTTTTTTGCCATTTAAAAGTATGGCCAAAATCGCAATTACTTTTGCACCAACCTATAAATATAAATAGGAGGTGAATTGCTGGGTCATAGGAAATGCATACATTTGAATTTAAAGGATAATGCCAAAATGTTATTCAAAGGGATTGCACCAATTTACATTCCCACCAGCAATTTATGAGATCTTATCCATGGAATTTTAACTTCAACATTTCTGTTTTTTAAAATGTTTACCAGTTTCTTATAAAAGATATAAATGAACAATTTGATAAAAAGGTACACAGGGGAAATCTAGAAGGGTCCTGAGTGCAGGAGCTTCTGTCCCCATGGATATGGGGTAGGCACTCTGCTGGCACAGAGATGTGTTCACCAATTTGGAAGCTTCCCAACATTTCTATTTTTAAATTCTAAAATATCTCTTTAGGTTCTTTTTCAAGTCAGTCTTGTCATATTGTTACTTTCTTGGTACTTGCTCATTTCTGTGATTTCATCTTTTATATCCAAATTTTATACATATTTTATACTGTATATCTCTTATAATTCCAATATCCGAAATCATTAGACTCTTAATCTGTTTGTTGTTCTGCTGACTCTTACTTGCAGTTGCTTATTTATTTATGTCTTTGGTGATTTAATAGTCTTTAATTTTTAATAATTAATTTCTAATAGTAAATATTTTACGTATTTATTTGATCTGAGAGTAATAGTCCACCAAATGTCCTATTAACTTCTTATACCCTACTGTGGTTTCTTGGGGGTTGTAAGAGGATAAAAATCATGCATATGGGATTGGAGTTGGCAAATATTAAAATAATTATTCATTCTCGTTTGTATAGCAGTGAGTAAAAAATAAAATAAAATAAAAAGGGCAATAATTATTTATTATGCTTTTTTATTTCTCCAAATTTCCTACCATAAACATAATGCTTTTAAAACTATAAAATAATAAAATAATCATGGAACCAGAATATTTTCCAAACACAAAATCAATTAGCAAAATTTTATTTGCACTATGAAATAGGATTTTAGGTCACTTCCTAAGAGGCTAGTTATTCAAAATTAAGGTGCCCCCTTCTTTGTGCTTTCCTATTCCACGCTGTGGATTACTCTATCAATGCAGAGGCTTAAGAGGAAATGACTTCTCGAGATGATTTTTAAAATATTGCTTCTGATAGAAGCTAGGGATTTCTACCCATCTGGGAGCACCTTAGACCCGGTCCAGAATCCCTGGCTCAATGCTGGAATCCTTTCATCATTAGACATAACCATGTCTTGTTATTAAAATGGATATAGAGACATGACTTATGGGTAAGCATATTTAGGTTTGGTATTTATACCTAAGGAAAGGAGCCCAAAATGCAGAGAAAATAGCAGGGTGAGGAGCACAGAATAAAAAAGAAAAAACTATAACTGGGAGTTAATTACAAGAGTTGGAGATAAAAACAGACCTTCAGGCCTATTGTTGGTTACTTGGATAATTTCCTACTATGGCTATTCTCTGGGATATGGCCTTTTACTTAGTCAAGTATAAGACACAAGCAAGAATTTCCAGGTAGCTGTTTTCTCCAAGTGCTTGATCCTAGAAATTAGTACTGACCTAGAATTTAATGTCCATCTTTGTCAACCCTCCCAGAACATCAGAAGTCTTCCATGGTTTTTGGCATCCTGTGGGGAATAATGGTCAAGTTATGCAGTTTGAAATTAGGAAAAAAAAAAAATGGAAGAGGCGGAGGGGAGGCAGGAGCAGATAGAACTATATGAAACAGAGGAGCAAACTTAGAGGTTTTAAATATTTAAATATTAAATAGTTTTTGTTAACATTTCAGCATTTGAGACAGCACTTGGGCCTGTGATTCCTCTGAAAGACTTTTCTGGAGGGTAAGATTTTCCTTTGGAAAGGGTTGTTACCCCCTGTTATTCACTTATTTTAAAGGACGACAATTCGATAACAAACTATTTCAGTGGGTGATTTGTAGCGGTCAGTACCGTTTACTGAAGACGTTTAAAACGTCACAGACAGCAGCCAACGCCCTTCCCAATACCTGAAGTGTGAATTTCCTGCATCTTGCGGTTTGGCGTGGGTTTTGGAGGGGGAGTTTCAGAAAACGGTCAACATCAGCACAGTTAAGGCTTTATAAACAGGCTATCCAGAGTTCGACTCCTCCTCCTGCACTGGCTAGTCTTGAGAGCCTTTTCCCGGGAAAAACCCGTGTGGAAACACCATCCGAGGGGAGTGAGCCGCAGAATCACGTAGGGGCGGGAGCGCCGGCGGCCGGCGAGCCGGTAATGCGCAGGCACGGGGAGGGGCGCGCGCAGAGAAGGCGTAGGTACGCCGGGCTTGCAGCAGGCCAGGCAACCTGCTTCCAGCCTTCAGCCGCCCGCCCAGAAGGAGGGGAGTCGCTGGCCGGGAGATCGGGCTCCAGGTTTTCTGTCTCACTCCACGCGCACAAATTGGACCCCAAGACACCTCACTCCTTTGCCACTTACCCACCCACTGTGGGACATACTCAGCACACCCATCTGACGGCTGCTCTTGCCCTGCCTGGCATTCTTTTCTGAACTCTGCTTTCTGAGCAAGGCCTACTCCCTGAACCCTTCCCCACTGCGGTTAATATCTTACAAACTTGAAAGTGGAACTGGGGCCAAAGTGGCCATTAATTTGCCGGGTAGGGTGGGAATCAGAATCCCGGTTTATCCGCTTCATAGATGTGTAATCTTGGCAGGTTATTTAAACTTTCTAAGCTACTTTTTGAAATGTAAACACACATTGTAGAATGTTAATTTAGCAACCTCAAATCAGTCCTGTTTTCGTTATTTCCACTGCCTTAAGTCATAAAAGGGCTTCCTTACCTACTACACCCAGCCAATGGCAATGGCAATTCAGCTAGCAATTTTAGGTAGTATCTTCCCATACAATTCATCATATCCACCTCTGCCAGATTAAATTTCTTAAAAATAAGCTGTCATTACTCCCCATCCCCATCTCCAATTAACAATCATTACAAAATGACTCACTCTGTCTCCCAACTCTATCTCATCCTACTCTTCTACACATATTCCTTGCTGTACCCATCTCCTGCACTTTCTGGCATTCATATCTTCACTTGTGGCCCTTTCTCCACTACACAGTTCCCCTTTCCACATTTCTGTTAAAATCCTACCCATCCTGCATGGCCAACTTAAATGCCATCTTCTTCAGGAAGCCACTTCTGATTTTCCCAGTGTCCTCATTCTGTCTTCCAGACCTAAGCCTTTTGTTATGATACCTGTCTTGTATTGCAGTTGTGTACCTCTGTTATCCTTTCTACTTATCTTTTCCAGTTATACATTTTAGGGTCCTTGAGGGAAAGAACCACGACTTTTTCATCTCTGTATCCTCACAGGTGCTTTCCAAAATATGAACTAAAAATAAGGGGAGGATTTAGAAAGCTTCTGATCATTTTCATTTTGATTGAAACATTCAAAGAAAAGTTTCTTTTGAGAGTGCAATGTTGAAATTGGTAGCTACAAATTAGTTGTAAATGGAGAGAGCAAGGGGAAGGAAACTCATTTCTTAAACCCCTGCTCAGTACCTGCAATGTGACAGGTGCTTTCACTTACGTTTGCTCATTTCTTCACAATTCTGTGAGGTATCATACCATTTACAGATGAGAAAATTGATGCTCAATAGAGTGACTTTGCTAACGTTATCACAGCTTCGAGTGGCAAACCTAACATTTCGAATCCCCTTCTGTAGTATTACTTACTGAAAATAGTAGAGGAATTCCTACAAGGTCCTTTTCAAGAATCAAAGGAGATGATGTTAATAAATGCCCTTCCTAAAGTATGTTAAATATAAGGTATTAATTATGGGAAATATGACATAATAGGTAAAACAAATAGATATACCATTTCTATCATTTAAGCACAACAGTACCTTGAATAAGGCATCCAGTGGACTAGAGATCAACAGGCATTTTAATCTTAATATTTTACACTGATGTGCTTTTTTTTTTTTTTTTTTTTGAGACAGTCTCTCTATCCCACGCAGGAGTGCAGTGGTATGGTATCAACACACTGCAACCTCTGCCTCCCAGGTTCAAGCGATTCTCTCAGCCTCCCAAATAGCTGGGCTAATTTTTGTATTTTTTCTAGAGATGGGGTTTCACCATGTTGGCCAGGCTGGTCTCGACCTCCTGCCCTCAGGTGACCCACCCGCCTTGGCCTCCCAAAGTGCTGAGATTCCATGAGCCACCGCGCTCAGTCTGATGTGCTTTTTAAAAATGACAATTCCAATTTTGTAGGCTGCATTTAAAAATACAGTAAGAATAAGGCTGAGCAAGGTGGCTCATGCCTGTAATCCCGATAATTTGGGAGACGAAGGTGGGAGGATTGCTTGAGGTCAGGAGTTCAAGACCAGCCTGGGCAACATAGGGAGACCCCCCATCTCTACAAAATAACAATTCACTGGGTGTGTTGGTAACCGCCTGTGATTTCCAGCTACTTGGGAGGCTGAGGCAGGAAGACTGCTTGAGCCCACGAGTTCAAGGCTGTAGTGAGCTGTGGTTGTGCCACTGCACTCCAGCCTAGGAACCCTCTTTAAAATAAAAATTTAAAAAGATGAGCATTTAACCATTGTATTGGCAGGTGGCTGAGTCCATCACATACCATTTATATAATTAAATGTTCACATGACACCAGAATCTGTTTTGCAACAAAAGGCAAAAATAAGACATGATCCCTGCTCTGAAGGCTTCCAATCTGAAAGGTAATAAGACACAGGCAATGAAACTATAGGGCTATAAAACTATATTTTAAAAAAATTTTTGGCCTGGCGCAGTGACTCACGCCTGTAATCCCAGCACTTTGGGAGGCCGATGCGGGCGGATCACGAGGTCAGGAGATCGAGATCATCCTGGCTAACACCGTGAAACCCCATCTCTACTAAAAGTACAAAACATTAGCTGGGCATGGTGGCAGGCGCCTGTAGTCCCAGCTACTCAGGAGGCTGAGGCAGGAGAATGGCATGAACCCAGGAGGCGGAGCTTGCAGTGAGCCGAGATTGCCACTGCACTCCAGCCTGGGCAACAGTGCAAGACTCTGTCTCAAAAAAAAAAAATTTTTTTTGCATGAAAGATTTCCAGGACTTTGGTGATAAGCAGCGAAATCAGTGCCTTAAGTAGATTTTGAAATGGTATATTAAAACATGGTACTCATTTGGATACTGTAAGAAAATACTGATTAGGTTTCTGGGATATAATGGACAAATGATTCTCAACTCATGGCAAGAAGATTCCTCCCTGGGTATTAGAATAATTTGAGGTGGAACAAAGAGGCTATGAAGTTTCAGAACAAGTTGGTATTTTCTGCTCTTGCTTTAATTTCCTTTATTTTAAAAATTCAGTTAACATCAAAGAGAGAGTCTTTTTTTTTTTAAGGAAGAATGCTTTAAAAAGACATAAGAGCAGTGCCAACATGAAAACAAAACAAAACAAAACAAAAAACAGTGCAATGGGGTGCCAAAAAAAGGGGGGGAAAATCTGAAATAAGGGGGAAGAGTCAAAGGTAAAAATCACAAAGCAATGGAATAATTAACAAGATAACAAAAGGTTAACTAGGCAAGTTAGACCAGGGGAAGACTTAATATGAAATTTGTCCTAGGATAAATTATTAAAATATTTAAAGATATAATCTAAAGCTCCTACTGAAATAGAAGATAAATTTAAAACAATTTTGATTAAAAAGAGAAAATATACTGTAAAATATTTTTTTAATAAAAATAATTTTATAATCTATACAGAATTGAATAAAAAGTACAAATTATTTTCACTTATTTGCAAAACTGCATACAGTACAACTTGCACATTGGGTTCAGCATTCTACAAATATGGCCACATACCAAGATGTGAACATATTCTTGTCTTATATATAAAAGAAAAGGCTCAGGTTGTATGCCACAAACTTTGAATTAAATTCTAGGGAAATATTGCTTTGGTAACGTGAACAATTTGTACCACATTCCATTAAAAAAAGATTTAATAAAATCCCTCAAACAGCACTTTTCTACTTGTTTCGGAGTACACAATTCCCAAATTAGCACAAACAAAACAAAGCAAAAAAAAAAAAAACAGACAGAATATAAAATGGAGGTTGCTACTTTTATGATATTACTTCCCTTTCCCTTCCTTAGCTAGTGTTCTTTTCCTTTCCCTTAATAGTAAAGGATGGTGAATAGAAAATGACCTATTCTTATCCCCATCCATTTGCTTCTAGGATTCCTGCTTAAACCAAATGAGTATGTCAACTTTGCAATCTTGACACACTGTTATTAACACTGTTCAGCTGTGTCATTCTAAAAAAGTTAATACTCCAGTTAAAAGCACCTATCTAGATTCTTTTCAAGATAAGGCAACAAAGTCAGCTTTAAAATAGTTTTCATGTCTGACATATACTAGCAGCCCCTTGGTAGACTGATTTCAGAATTAAATGCATATAGAACATTTTTTCAAGTAACTTGGTAATGAAATCACTAGCAATTTTAAGCAAATATTCAAGATGACCTACCTTTAGAAACAAAGGCAGATTTAAGGTAAAAAATGCAGGAATCATGTCTATCCTAGTTCCTGTCCCATTGAAATAACTGAAAAGAGGCTCAGTTTATGAAAAAGGCCTTGGACTAATGCAATTCCTATTGACATCTTTACTTGGATAAGAAAAACAAATTAATATAAAAACTACAAATAGGGATGAAATTATTAAAAAAAGATTTTTCATTTTATTTTGGAAATAAAAGGGAATGCAAATACAAATGGCCTAGTTACATCTTTAGCCCATATATGAACTTTTAATCTTGGAATTAATAGTCCTTCATATTGAAGATTTAAAGACAAGCAAGCCTACCTTAAGCTTTCTTAAGTCTCTTCATTTAGCAGGCTTCAAAACTTGCCTTATTTTCTAACTAAATGAGCTTCTCTGGGAAGCATATGAATAATGCAAAAACGTACATCTAAAATTTTACACAAATACATAATCGTCACAATGGGAACCAAGAACATTCATATGATGAATTTTTTTAAAATAACTTAAAATTAGAAATGATACATACACCTTAAAATACAGAACATTAAACCAGAATATTGCCAGTGATAGAATAACTATGTAGAAAGACCAATGCACATGAGTAACACAGAAATAAGAATTAAATTGAATAAAGGCAGATGCTGTTAGAACATATTTCCATCCATCATGACTTGCAACATTTTGTGGCCTCTGTGAAGCCCTGGTCCCACCAGGCCAAGCATCTGGCTAAGGAGATAGACATATGCGACCTATAAAACACCAAACTCACTTGCTAATAAAGTATACAACACCATGTGCTGCTTTGATTGCTCTTGACTGGTTTTTAAAATCAAGTTCACTTTTGAATCAGAAAAAAAGTCATCTTTAAATTAGCTCTCATAAATAATCCATGAAATAAACTTTACTTCTGGCTCCTCTGAATGTTATTCCCGGAACACAAGGTATAAGTGAAGTGGCTGTTGTGAAGTCAAGAAATGCACATTCATAAATATATGTCTACACTTTAAAAAATCAAATACATCCAGGCAGTTGCTGTGCAGAGTTCTTGCTATAAGAAGAAGCCCTTCAGCAGTGTATTATGAAGTGGTTACTTGAGAACTTGATTCTGGATCTTCCAGCTTTCTACATTTCTTCATAACACTGACTGCACCACTGGCCAGGAAAACCACAGCGATGAGTGCAAAATAACTGGCATAGATCAAAAACTAGAAGGGGGAAAAGCAGTTTATTGAATTATCAATGACAAAAGGATTACTCTATAATAAAGTATATTCAGAATTTGTCCATAAAGCCTCAAAAAATATTGCATACTTACACCATGTGCCAGACCCTGAAGACGCAAAGCAGCATCACAGCATGGTGGTACTAAATAAAGCCTGACTGCCTGAGTGTGAATCCTGACGTCATCCCTTACAAGCTGCGTGAACTTGATTGAGATACTTCATCTCTGAGCCCTTCTTCACTTACAAAATGGAACTCATAATAGTTCTCACTTTACAGCATTGTTGGTACCAATCAGTGAGATCATAAATGCTTATTAGCACAATGCTAATGCTATTAGTATTACTTTTATTGTCGTTGCTGTTATTGTTATAATTCAGTCCTGGTCTCTGCCTTCAAGCTGATAGGTGGGTACAAATAGGCCAAATTCTGAAGATCAAGAACTTCTCTATTTTTCCCCAGAAGAGGGCAGCAGCAGGTCAACTATATTCCATTATGGGATTACTTAATATAAGAATTCTTCCCTAAGACAATTTTTTTTTTAAGTTCTGGGGTACATGTGCAGAACGCGCAGATTTGTTATGTAGGTATACGTGTGCCGTGGTGGTTTGCTGCACCTATCAACCCATCATCTAGGTTTTAAGTCCCGCATGCATTAGGTATTTGTCCTAATGCTCTCCCTCCCCTTGCCCCCCACCCCCCGACAGGCCCCAATGTGTGTTGTTCCCCTCCCCATGTCCATGTCTTCTCATTGTTCAACACCGACTTATGAGTGAGAACATGCAGTGTTTGGTTTTCTGTTCCTGTGTTAGTTTGCAGAGGATGATGCCCTAAGCCAAATTTTAATGTGACTATATGGTTTATTAACATCATCATCATCATCTTAAAATAACATATTAAATACTTACAAACTGGTTCAAAAGTACAATGAGAGTATGGCCTTAAATCGCTGAGCCAGTTTCTTTCAATGTTGGCTACACTTCTGCAGGAAGCCATTAATCAATCATGGCAGTTAGGGTTTCAGCACCATCCATAAAATCTTATTATTCCACGTGTTTAAATCCACCATTTCTATAAGAATCTGCTGACAAATTTCCACTTCCAATGACAGCCATGTTTCCCTCAACCGTAATAGTCCTGGGAACTATCCCTTATACAGGGAGGATGGCAAGCACTTAAGTTTCTCTCCTACTTTCCGACCTGAAATAAGTTTTGGGGTTAGATGTTGGTTTAACTCCAAGCTCTGGAACACTGTTAGTGACGGTATGGACAAGTCACTTAACATCTCTCAGACTCATCTTCTTCATGTCTAATACAGCAACCCTGCAAATCCTATATAAAGCACTTGACACATAGAGGCACTCAATGCACATTGTCTATTATTACTATTTCTCTCTTAGATCGCTTTAGTAAAAACAAAGTTAATTACGGCTAATATGTTGGGAAGAAATCATTTGGGTTGGGATGGGGGTGGGAGTAAGTACTTCTTGATTGATTCAGTTGCCCATTTTGCCAAAGTACAAAACAAGATGTACTTAAAACTCACAGTGCATGAAGGCATATACAACTATACAATTCCTGAACGTAAAAAGTATTCACATTGTTGTTGGGTGTTGGTGCAAGTTTCTCACTAGGTCATATGTTACAAATCATAATGCTGTTCATCAACAGCAAGGCATTACCGTGGTATTTGGGTGAGGGGTGTTTTAAATAAAGAAGGGAGGAGACTTAAAGAGTTGTGAGATGAAGCAGGGAATCTCAAACATGGGATACAGTATTCCAAGCGTAGATTTAAGTATAGAGGGAAATAATGGATGAGGAAGCAGGTGGTCTTGGCCCGTAAGGAATCAATATTACCTCTCAGCTGAAACAGCCCCACTGGGCTGATGAGTTACACTCAGGAATGTTCTAAGACCTGACAATCCCAACACCCTCCAAGGAGAAAAGAACTAAGGATAGGGGAGAAGATGTTGAATGAAGGAAGGAGGGTATGCTTTTACTTTACATCTGCTCCCTATTGTTTGAATTTGTTTTCATTAAGCATACATATACTTCTGTCACCCTGATCAAGTCACACATACTACCTTCAATGCCAAAGGAGAGATCTTACCTGAGTGGTAATTTCTAATCCAAGGCCACTGGCATCTACCACAATTAGAGTGAGCAGCGTCTGCAGTGCCAGGGCAATGAAGGTATTTACACCAAATACTAGGGCATAGCGTTCCATGCTGAGGTTTGCAGCAATTTGAAAACTTAAAAAATAAAATAAAATAAAAGAGTGAATAAATAAGAATTACTTCCGGAGTACTTATAATATTTATTCTAAATAAAAGTAAATATTTATCTTTAAACATGCAGAGTCCTTCTTTCTACTGCCAATTGCCTTTCCAACCAAATGAAAACATTTTACAACTAAGTGATATAAATCTCATGCAAACATCTGAAAACAGTAGGAACATACAAACATGGGAATAAACAAAACTGCCTAAATGCTTCCTCAGGAGAAAAACTGATAACGCACCTATAATACAATGCTTCCTCCCATTTGCCTCATTTAACTAGAAACTTTAATATTTTGGTTTGTAAAGAAACCAAAAAATTTATCCTGTTACAGTTTTTCCTAAGGCTTCTATGAGCCAAAATACATACGTTGCTATCGTGATGAGTAACATGTAGATGATTCTGAAGACAACATAGGATGCATAGCACACCCAAATGTTACCCACAGTGTCCATGATATACACTGCAGCAGCAATCAGGAGAGAAAAGAGAGATAATGTCATTTCTCCCCAAGTTGACCAGGATATTTTTATATAACCAACTGCAAACACAGCAACAGCACCTACAGAACGAACAAAAAAAAATCCAGTTATTTTGCTACACAAATGCTATTGCAATAAATTAAAAACTCAGCTTAGATTATTAAATTTTAAAATATGCAAACTTATAAATAGGATAGCTCAAGATTATGGAGGGCCTTGAAAAATTTCTGAACTTGATGGAATCAATAAAATGGAGCCACTGAGATGACCGACTGAATTAGGAGAGGTGGCAATGAGATGAAAATGCAGGACAAAGACACAGGGACATTGCTAAGGAAAAAAAAAATGCTGCAGCTGAAGCAGAGGCAAGAGTCAAAAAGAACCACAGCTTCTAATTTGGCATCATGGCAGGATGAGTCATCTCTCCTTCAAACCAAGGAGCAGCCTAGAACATGGCAAAGGGGCTTCTCTGCCTTTTGGTAAAACAGTGATGATGATAAGGATAGCTAAAATCTATGAAGTGTTTTCTGAGGACCAAGACAGATAATAAGTGTTTACAGAAATCATATAACACCATCCAACAACCTCAGGAGGTAGGTCAACAAATTAGAAATGAACAATAGAGTAAGATGGTCAAATACACAGGCTCTGAAGCCATCCTGCCTAGTTCAAATCTTGACTTTACTACTTACCATCTATATGACCTTGAGCAAGTTATTAACCTACCAGTCCCAAGTTTCCATTGCAAAATGGGGATAAATTCTACCCATCTCAGGAATTTTGTGAGGATTGAGTTAATGTATATAATGTCCTTAGAACAGCACATTTAACATCCAACAAATATTAGATACTATTGTTATAAACTATTGTATATTGCTATTCAAAATTTCACATCAAGTGACAAAACTACCCAGTAAATACAGAGATAATGGAAACTTGGATAAACAATCTTGAAAATTGTTATATTAGGTTTCCCCAAAGCTTATAAAAAAATTCCAGTTTGTTAGTCATAGTCCTGCTCCACTTGAGTACTTCTAAGTTGTCCTCCTAAATTATAAAATCGAGCTCAAAATAAGTAAATCATTTTTTGAGGCTATTTCAAATTTGGGAGGGGTGAGTAAATCTGATTATGGCTGGCTTAACTACCAGAGGAATCCCTTCCCCACCACCACCCTCTATTATCCTGCATTGCTTACCCAGTAAGGTTGAAACGGCCTCCACACCACCATTATAGATAGCAGCATAGCGAGAAGGCATCACTTTCTCCCACAGGCCCTGTGTGTAGTTCACAACTTGAAAATAGCCACAGGTAGAGAGGGCCCACCACACAGACCAGCAGAGAAGAGGGCGAGAGGAGTAGCACATCAGGAAATCATTCCATAGTACTTTCAATACAAGGAGACGGTCTGGCTTGGGTTCCTACATAGCAAAAGGGAACAATGCTGAAACTCTGATGAAGGCAATTATATAGAAAGCAATTTACAGGCCCAATTACTCACCTAACAGACTTTTTTCTTGTGAAAACTAACTGCTTACTTCATAAACTTATTAACAATTACATTTATCTCCTCTGGCGAAAAATATGTTCTCATAGGATTTTTGCTTTAAATGCGCTATAGCATTAACACAGCTGTATGTAATCAACCCAGCAAAAGATGTACTGTTTACAAAATGATGATGATGAAAAGAGACTGCAGGCTTCAGCCAATGGGAGTCTATAATCTACATCTCCCATAGACTGGCAAACAACATAACAAGAATAATAATAAGCAACAGACTAGCAAACCTAATAAATCACTATTCAGTTAAGGCCTCCTATCCTTATAATTGACAGATTGATCCAACAGTTAAGATAGAAGAATTGGAAAGAAGTAGACCAAAATATTAGCAGTTCTCTCTAGGTGGTGGGTTCTTAGTGATTTAAATTTTCTTCCTTAAACTTTTTATATTACTTAATATTTAAACAATGAGAAATAGTACTATAATAAAGTAATAAATAAAGCTACTGGGCTTATAATTGAGTGAAGCAAGACATTACTGAACTAGGCACTATCCCAAGAACTGAATATGAGATGTCAGACACTCTGTGAGATATCTCTGATTTCAACTGTATGAAAGGACTAATCCACCAAAGGTTACTGTAATCCCTGGGCCTTGCTCAGAACATGGAAGGCCGGGTGTAGTGGCTCACGTCTATAATCTCAGCGCTTTAGGAGGCCAAGACAGAAGGATTGCTTGAGCCCAGGAGTTCGAGACCAGCCTGGGCAAGAAAGTGAGATCCTATCTCTACCAAAAAAAGAACACAGAAAATTTTACTTTTGTGGCTAACATGGAAAGGCAAAATGAGAGCCATGGAAAGATGAGTATGATATACCATTGAGTAAAATAACAGCAAGTTACAAGACTACATGTAGATCACAATTTCATTTACTATAAAATGTATACGTACATATGTATATATGAAAAGAGATGTTTGAAAAGAAGTTCACTAATCTTTGGGTGGTAGTAGTTAGGTGATTTTTTATTTTTTATATAGCTTTCTGTAACATTTAATTAAAAAAATAGGTAGATGCCAGGCATAGTGGCTCACACCTGGAATCATCACACTTCAGAAGGCCGTGGCAGGAGAACTGCTTGAACCCAGAAGTTCAAGATCAAGCTGGGCAACATAGTAAGGTCCCATCTCCACACACACATACACAGACACACATACATACACACACACACACACACACAATTTAATTAGCTGGGTGTGGTGGTGTACACATGTAGTCCGTGCTACTCACGAGACTGAGGTGGGAGGATCACTTGAACCTAGAAGATCAAGGCTGCAGTGAGCCGTGATCACGCCACTGCACTCCAGCCTGGGCGACAGAGAGAGATTCTGTCTCAAAAAACAAAAAAAAATGTGTGTGTGTGTATATATATATATATATATATATATATATATACACACACACACACACACCATATATATCATTTTTATAAAATTAATACAAATATTTTCTCCTCTTATATACAGTAACGGTGACCATCAACATTAGTTAAATAAAGGCCATTTTCTCCCTCAGAGGCTAGAAAACCTCACTGGACTGAGAATCCGAGTTTCATCGTTCTTTTACCTTCTCATACTGTCCCCAAAGCAACCCCAGTGTGGTGCTTCCTTCTTTGTGCTGTTTAGCCCAGAGGGGGATATCCTTCAAGTACCATTACTACAGCCCCTTTCCAAAATTCAGGGAGGAGTACTGAGGTTAACCAAGATAACTCAGAGAAAGAATTACTGACACTTGAAAATTCTACTTGATGAATTTGCATATGATAACCACCTAGAAGTACAAAATACTGCTGTTACAAGATTGACTTATTGGCACTGTATATGAGAGCAAACCTTGTGAATTTAAACAAATCACAAGACAATTGTTAATCATATATAACGTGAATTTGCTAAGAGTGAGTGAACGGTACCAAGCATATTTTCATAAGTCTTTATTCCAGATCCACCAGTTTTATCGAACTACATCAGAATTTTGCTATTTAGCTTCAGTTGCTTAACCAATACAACTTGGAAAACAACTGTGATATCTAAAACTTTCAAGGATGCTGGAAGGATTATAAGAGAAGAAAGTATATTCCTGGAAGAATGGAACTATTAAAAGGATTCACAAGTTTCTATTAGAAATCCTACCATAAACTGATAAGAAACTCTTAGTTTTCTCATCTGGAAAATGAAAATGATAACAATAAAACCTATCCCCAAGAGATTATACAGAGTTAAACTAGATAATGCATGTATTTATTATAGAGGTGCTCAATTAATGTTATTTTTATTGCATAGCTTAAAAAGTCATGGCATACATAAAATAATGCCCAGTATAATGCATTTGAGAACTTTAGATCTATTACATAATAATGAATTCTGCACACAGAAGTTAATAACTACTCAATCTATTATCTGGCCATGCCAAAAAGAAAAGATGGCAGGTCCTGTTTATAAAATCGGCATCTCTTGCTATAATCTGCAGGCTTCCTTCCATGCTGTTTTCTAGGCTTCAAATGTTACGCTTATATTAATCACACTTTATAAAGAAGCATTTGACATATTACCTTTTATGTTTCTTGTTAATTACATCTACAAACAAAGGTTTATTTCTATTACATCAAAACTCCGAGCTGCTCATAGTTAATCATGCAAGCTCTAATTTAATAAGTGGCCTTCACTGTGTTCCATGGAGCTTTAAGAGTTTCATGTGGGATGAATAACAGGCTCAAGTACATAAAATTATCAGACCTGCATTCCTGTTTCAATCAGAAAAGCTCAATTTTTATTTACTTATCATAACAGGCATCTAGTTTCGGATTTCATTTGAACATAAGATTTTGACGCTGTTTTATAAATTTAAAAATCTTTAACAATTACCTCCCTCTATCAGGGAATGGAAGTCCCTACTGTAGTGGTGGTTTTTGGAGTCAACTAGATATGGGTGGAAATTTTTTTTTTTTTTTTTGAGACAGAGTCTCTGTTGCCCAGGCTAGAGTACAGTGGCACTATCTCAGCTCACTGCAACCTCTGCCTCCTGGGTTAAAGCAACTCTCCTGCCTCAGCCTCCCAAGTAGCTGGGATTACAGGCATGTACCACCACGCCCAGCTAGTTTTGTATTTTTTTTTTTAGCAGACGTGGTATTTCACTATGTTGGCAAGGCTCGTCTCGAACTCCTGACCTCAAGTGATCTGCCAGCCTTGCCCACCCAAAGTGCTGGGATTATAGGTATGAGTCACCGTGCTCGGCCTGAGTTGGAAATTTTTAAAGTGCCACTTCCTATGTGCCTTTGCGCAAGTCAGTTAACTAAATTTAGTTTACTCTTCTGTAAAATGAGCAAATATCTACATTATTGAGTTTTAACAAGAATCAAATAATATACTGACTCTAAAGTTCTTAGCACAGTATCTGAAACCCAGGTCAAAATAAATGGGAGGTGTGATAATAATGATGATGATGATGATGAAGACGACTAGGGGTGATTAATTCAAAGAGAAAAGGAAAGATTGCCCTATTTACAACCTCACAAATACATGACTATCTACCATAAAAGTACAAAGCTGTTCCGGATTATTCATGTGTAATGATAATGATAATAGTAATAACAGCAATTACCATTTATTAGAAACCTACTATGTAAACTCATTTGAAAGCTTTAAATACTCAAAATAACCCTATAAGGTAGATATGTACATAAGGAAACTAAATCTCACAGAATCAAGTAACTTGCCCAAGTATTAGAACTAGGGTTTGGACTTCATTTTCTTCAAAACTCACTACACCCTGCTGCTAGAAATGACATTATTTAATACCAAAGTAGAAGCATTAATTTCACTGCTGTCATTGTTTATAGACCTTAGACATGCAGACACAGAAAGAACACTTACTAGTAGTAAAAGATATCAAACTACAAATAAAAGCATGGCTATATTAAAAGAATCATTTACTAGGTATTAATTACATGTCAGAACCTATGCTAAAGAAGTGGTTTAATTTATGTCATTTCTAATAGATGAAGAACTCAAAATAAATCAGGTTCACCAATCAGCCAACTACATAATGAATCCAGCTCTGCTTGTGAAAGAAAGTCACCAGCTTTGGTTCTTCTTTCTGCAAGGTCAGCACCCTTTGCCCCAGTGCAATAGACTCTCTTTAAAAATAACTCACAAATACTCTAAGGTAACTTGTAGAGTGAGCTATCACTTAGACTCCTCCTACTTCATTTTCTCTTTCTATAAAAATCAAGATAAAACCACCTACCTACCTACTCTTCAATAATTACCACAATTATAATTTATGGTTTAATTATAGGTCTTGTTAACTTAAAATAGCTCTGTGATCCCTAATATCCATATTCTGAATTTCCTTCAAGCTTGCCAAAGAAAAACGGCAGCATTTTAGGGCCAGTCAGTGCCAATACCAAGCAGAACTGCCCATCTGGTATGGTATCAGTAGCAGACCCTAGGATATCAGGGAACTGACTTGAATCCTAATTCTGAAAACAGTGTAACTGACCTGATGGTTCTGACACTGTTACCCTAGTTAAAAGACTTCACGGAGAAAGGTTTAGAGAGAACTGGATCTCATATACACTTTAAAATTATGTTCAAGAGTATATTTGTACAATTCTGCATAAGTTGCTAATCTCTGATCCTAATCCTTATCTCTAAAAGGACAGTCTTGATGAAATCTAATCTCTTTTTAAAATGCTCTGATTTTTCTATGACTTGTGATTAGAGTCATTTCTAACTCTAAAATTCTACAATTCTTCAGTATATAAAATACTGACACACTGTGTATCTATAAACAAGTATTTCAAGTTAATCTAGAACAGAGTTTTTAAAACTATAGGTCACCACCCATAAGTTGGTAATAAAATTGATTTAGAGGACAGTGAACTGAATTTAAAAAAAATAAAAGAATGTATCAGAATAAAATACTGTTGTAAAACTTGTTTCTGTTATATATAAAATATATACATACCTATGTATGTACAGGTTTTCTATGTAAAATGTGTTTCCTATGTTTCTTATTTATATTAAAAAAAGTTTGAAACTGTCTATGAAAATCTTTAGAACTATAGTCAATATGTTACTATCTAAAATATAAATACACATATTATATGTATATCTGTTAATTTTAGCTAAAGCCACTGTAACACATTCAAAACAGATAAAGAAGGGTCTTTATTTTTTTTCCACTTCGTAAAATCTATGAAATAATTATACACGTCCTTTCCTCCCCCATCAGCCCTCTGTTGACTCTCCAATATCACCTAACAAACTATGAAAAAATCAGCATTTCATTGCCACTTAATCCTTGGTCATTCTGACAAAAACTGCTCACAGGTGCCCTGGTAATCAAGGTGAGTTTCATGATGAGGGTTGCCCAGGCTCTACAAGTCTACCCAGGCTTTTTGGGATGATAACCTAAATTTCAAGTAGTAATTTGAGAGCTGAAGAATGGGGATAGAGAAAAGAGAGTAATTTTCAATGAGGACATTAGATGCCACATTTAAACAATTCAGTTAACTCTCAGTAGAGAATGAAAGACTTTATTCATAATGGTTCTTTATTATCAGCCAGCCTACAAAGCTTATGGAGCTCAGTCCGACTGAGGCCACCTACAAAGCTGGAATGTTAATAGGCTTATTTCCAAACATGTCCCAGGAAAACTAAGACTACAGTGTGGCTGGAATTAACTTTGTTCCTCACAGCTTATAACCTAATAGAAAGAAAAAACAACTTGTATATTAAAAAAAAAAAAAAAAAAAAAAAAGGGTGGGTGTCTAGGGAAAGGTATTCATCTTCCTGGCTAGACAGAACAGATGGATAAATTATTTTAATGTCATACCTCTCTCTTCCAAGAGACAGCTTCATAACACACTTTTAATATTTATTCCATCACCACCTCAAACTGTCCTCTTGTGATCTCTTCATCTGTATTATTCATTACTACTTCACTTCAGCAAATTGTCATTTGAAAAATAAAGAACAGATATCCCTTCTAGCACAGAAGACGAAAATAACTTCTTACCCTTAAATACTGTGGGCTTCATGACTGGGTGCGGTGGCTAACGCCTGTAATCCCAGCACTTTGGTAGGCTGAGGCGGGTGGACTGCTTGAGGTCAGGAGTTCGAGACCAGCCTGGCCCACATGATGAAACCCCGTCTCTACTAAAATAGAAAAATTAGCTGGGCGTGGTGGCGAGCGCCCGTAATCCCAGCTACTAGGGAGAGGCTGAGGCAGGAGAACTGCTTGAACTCTGGGGGCAGAGGTTGTAGAGGATTGAGATCGCACCACTGTTCTCCAGCCTCGGCAACAGAGCAAGACTCCATCTCAATAATAATAATAATAATTTGGGCTTCAATTCAGAAACTAGAAGTAGATATTTAATCATTTATTAGAATCATTTCATCTTCTCATTTAGCAAAAATTTTCTGAGTGCTTTATTTATATGCCAAACACTCAAAAGATGAAGACATATCCCTTGCAATCCAAGACATCTCCGACATGAACAATATAATGCTGTATCAGTCTGACTTTGGAGGTCATGCACTCCAGGAAGAAATAAATGCGCCATCCCTAATATAAATAAACCATAGCTTGAATGAATGAAGGAATGAATAAAGCAATAAACCAACTCAGGATAAAACATGAATCCAAATAAATACAAGATCTACCAAGAGGGAGTTTGCTGTTTTTTTCACCACTGGTCCAGCCCCCATAGTAGCAATTACAAGATATTGAAGGCTGAGCTTACCGGTTCCTCCACGGGAGGCTCCTCCATATTTAGAGGGATTTTTGACTCAATGTCCTCCCAGCCAGGAAGGTGGTTAGAAGCTGGGGTGTCAGTAACAATGCCACCATTTTGCACCTTGATGCCATTCACTCTCTGGCAGGTAGAAGGAATGTGGTGAAAGAAGAGGCTCTTCTGTGGCATAGGTAAAAACCAGGCCACAGCAAAAGCCACTGAAACACAGGTAAGAGAGATGACATTCAGGCTGAACAGTGACCAGCCTGCCACCGAGACAAGGATTTGCCCAAGGACAGAGCCCACTGTAAAGCCTACCAAAGTGGCACTTCGACAGTAACTTGTGACTTTCTGGTACATGCCCAGGTCTACCACACTGTAGATATAAGAGTAATAGGCAATTTCAGTGGCCGTGGCGATGCCATAAAAAAATTCTAGAAATTGAATGGCCAACAGTCCCTGGGCATAGAGCAGCATAAACCATGTAACAATAAGGCTGAGCCCCTGCAGTAGAACAACAGGTTTATAACGGAGGTAGTCTGTGGCAAGGAACACAGGAAACAGTAGCACCAGGTAAGAGTAAGTCCATACTGGATAAATTTCATTGAAGACCTGGTAGAAAGAGAAAAAAAAAAAAAAAAACCATTAGTGATGAAAGGACCCGGAATACTCATAAAGAATTTATTCTTAAAAAACAACCTACAAATACCTCAAAGATCTCATCCTTATCAATCAAAGAAACCTTGACAACAACAGTTCATATAATTGTTTGAAAATATCTTTTCTCTTTTTTTTTTGGTTTAAGATGGAGTCTCGCTCTGCGCCCAGGCTGGAATGCAGTGGTACGATCTTGACTCACTGCAACCTCCGCCTCCCAGGTTCAAGTGATTCTCCTGCCTCAGCCTCCCGAATAGCTGAGATTACAGGCACCCACCATCACACCCAGCTAATTTGTGTATTTTTAGTAGAGGTGGGATTTCACCATGTTGGCCAGGTTGGTCTCAAACTCCTGACCTCAAATGAAGAGCCTCCCAAAGTGCTAGGATTACAGGGGTGAGCCACCTCGCCCAGCCTGAAATATCCTTTCCTATCCCCAACACCATCATCTTTTTCCTAATAAATTCTTCCCATTAATCAAGACCTAGTTCAAAGACTTCCTTATTCAGAAAGACTTTGCGGAAGCCAAAAGTACTTGTATTACAACATTCAAACCCTTTTGGTTTTTTTTTTGGTTTTGTTTTTTTGTTTTTTTTTGAGACAGGGTCTCCCTCTGTCACCTAGGCTGGAGTGCAGTGGCAGAATCATGGTTCACTGCAACCTCCGCCTCAGGTGAGGCTCAGGTGATTCTTCCACCTCCGCCTCCCCAGTAGCTGGGACTACAGGCCTATACTACCACGCCCAGCTAATTTTTTTTTATTTTTTTATTTTTATTTATTTTTTTTTTTGGTAGAGATAGGGTTTCACCATGTTACCCAGGCTGGGCTCAAACTCCTGGGCTCAAAGCAATCCACCAGCCTCAGCCTCCCAAAGTGCTGGGATTACAGACATGTGAGCCATCTTGCCTAGCCTCAAACTCTCCTGATACTGATCTATATGCATCAGTTTCCCCAATTAATTCATAATACTGGCTCTTCACCATGGCTGCATCTCCTAAGAAGCTTTTAAAAATTTGTTAGCCAAGCGTGGTGGCATGTGCCTATGGCTGCTACTCAGGAGGCTGAGGTGGGAGAATTGCTTGAGCCCAGGAGTTTGGGGCTGCAGTGACTTATGATCACACCACTACACTCCAGCCTGTATGACAGAGCAAGACTCTGTCTCTTAAAAAAAAAAAAAAAAAAATGCCCAGCCACAGATATTTTCTAAAAACTTCCCAATAGATTTTTAAATGAGCCAGAGTTGAGAACAACTGCCTTATAGGCTTTTTAAGGATAGACCCCTACATTCACCTGTATAACCTGTCTAAAAGCCAGCATACTGTTTGGAAAATACTATTCAATAAATGCTTCAAAAACTGAATCACTGTCAATTCTTACTTCCAGACACAAGATAGGGAGCCTTTATCCTATTGTTTCATTAAGCTTCTCTGACTTTAAGTTTTGTTTCTTTGGGGGCAGAGGAACAAATAAAGATGGTCAATCGGTCCTACAGTCTTGACAGAATTAACTCTCTCTAGATGGCAGGATTATAGGCAACTTTTATGTCCTTCTTTTTGCTTGTTTTTAAATAGAAAAAAAAATACAAGTTTTTGCTGTTTTCTTTTTAATGTGTATTTTAAAATTGGGATATAGTAGAAATGATCTTTAAAATAAACTTTAAACCAGAAAGACCCCAGCAGGAATTTCAGTTCCATCACTTGCTGTGTGATTATAGACAACATTCTTTTAGTTCCCCTTAGCCTTAATCTCCATTATCAGTAAAGGGGGGTTGTTTGTTGCAAAAATTAAAGGAGACACAACATGTAAATTACTTACTCCACCTGATTTATTCACAAAGTCTGAAGACTAGAGGACAAGCTGACAAGGACATCTGGGGCAGTATGAATTAACTAAATTAATTGAGCTATCATTCCCATTCTTCCAATAACAATCACTGTAGGAGATTTTTCCTTCCTTTTGTCAGTGGCCTCAACTTTTAAGTGCTTTTTGCAAGGTAGTTTTGGTAAAAGGCTGAAGACTTTGTGATGGAGCAACCTAATCCCAGACTTTTACATTCTGAGACCAATAGTAACTTTCTTTTTATCTTTCCTGTACATCTCAGTTCACTCGTCTAATATAAGCTAAGATTCTAAGGTTTTAGAGAAACAATAAACAATTGTTGCAAAATCTCTTGCCAGTGCAGAGCACAGCTATAAAAGTAAAACATAATCCCCATTTTCTGAAATACATTCCAGACAAAAGCGATCTGTTTAATGGCCTCACCTTCATGAATTTTGGTCTAATTTGTGTTGGTAAATCAGTTAGCAAGCTCTACTTGATCAGGAAACTTTGTTGCACCTGACTATGTGCCTAAACGAATAATCAAGAACTGTAGAAATGATTCTTATTCAAAACTGTGGAAATTTTAGCTAATGAGGAACAAAGTGCCCTTAGCTGCATTAGATAACTCTAAGTAGAAAACCAAAGCAGGTAAGAGTAATCTTGAGATTTCACAGTTGTATTCTAATTAACAACTTGTCATTCCTTTCTGGCCTATACTTTTACAGATATTCTCTGTCAGCTTTCTTTTTTTTTTTTTTTTTTTGAGACGGAGTTTCACTCTTGTCACCCAGGCTGGAGTGCAATGGTGTGATCTCGGCTTACTGCAACCTCTGTCTCCTGGGTTCAAGCGATTCTCCTGCCTCAGCCTCCCGAGTAGCTGGAATTACAGGTGCCTGCCACCATGCCGGGCCAATTTTTTGTATTTCTGGGAGAGACAGGGTTTCAATATGTTGGCCAGGCTGGTCTCAAACTCCTGACCTCATGATCTGCCTGCCTCGGCCTCCCAAAGTGCTGTGAACCACCGTGCCCAGCCTGTCCATTTTCTAAAATTTGAAACCGCCTCCTCTGTTTGACTGTCACCTTCACAATTTCCCCAACATGGCACCAGGAAGTACTAGCATCAAACCTTTCCTTTAAAAATGTCCTCTACTGCTCCCTTCAATAGTTCATCTTCCTTTGTTTTGGGATTTTGGATGACCTCTTCACTCCAATAATATTGTCTGTGCTTAGACATGTTACATAACTTTTAACAATAGTTGTCCCAAAATGATTAACTGCTAAGTTTTCATTGTCTGAGTTTCATCCTTTAAATTATCAATTTAAAGTATCTTTACTCATGAGTCTAATTCTACTAATACAAAACTACAATTTAGATAATGGAGATGAAGCAGAGTAACACTGCCAGCCTTGCAATAACAACTAAAAACAAAAAGAAAGGCAAATAGAGGGGAGGGGGAAGACCACACAGGTTCTCTTTAACTTATTCTAAATAAGAAACCTGCATTTTCTCTTCTAAGAGACATCAACCCAGGATGAATGCCCCTCTCACACTATTATCAGCATCATAATAACAAACCTCTACTGCTGTGTTACACACCATGCTAAGCACTTTATCTAAATTCTCTCTATTTAATCCAAACCACAAACCTAAGGTAAATGCTTCTATCATCTCTATTTTACAAACAAGGAAACTTGGCCTTAAAGAAAGGTTAAGTGAATTGTCCCAAGTTATCACAGGATTGGCAGAAGAAGGATCTGAATTCATACATTCTGAATCCGCCACACTAAAATGCCTGGTTTCTTCAGTCAGAAAACTGCTATTAATCATCTACTATCTTCCAAGGTTAACTCTAATGCCTGCAGTAGCTTTTCCAATCTGCACTGAGGTGCTTTTACAGGGCATTCATGAAGAGATGAAGACTACAGTCTCCAGCACTTAACTAATGGGTCTCCAAAGCAGATCCTTTTCTCTTTCAGTGTTTCCAATGACAGCAAAAAATGCTTCCTTGATATTTTGAATCTTGAAGGGAAACATCCTACAGGCAAAAATGTACCAATTACAGACCCTTATTAATTGTCCATACTCCAACTTCTCACTTCAGTTAACATCTGCCATGTAAGCAAAGGGAATTGATTTTATTATGCCCAAGGTGCCTTTCACAACTCTTTGGATCAATGCTTGTGCTTTCTTGAGCTACAAAGTCAAGGGAAAACAGATGTTCATTTTTAAGTTCTAATTTAGATTTAGACTTTAAATTAGAATCAAGTTTCAATTAAACAACTAATAGGCAGTTATTTGCACAACACTGTTTTCAACCAGCATGGAGGTGACAAAAAGAATAAAATGGCCAGGCACAGTGGCTCATGCCTGTAATCCCAGCACTTTGGGAAGCCGAGGTGGGTAGATTACCTGAGGTCAGGCGTTCGAGACCAGCCTGGCCAACATGGCAAAACCCCGTCTCTACTAAAAATACAAAAAAAATTAGCCGGGCGTGGTGGCGCGTGCCTGTAGTCCCAGCTACTCGGCAGGCTGAGGAAGGAGAATCACTTGAATCTGGGAGGCAGAGGTTGCAGTGAGCCGAGATCATGCCATTGCACTCCAGCCTGGGCAACAAGAGCGAAACTCCATCTCAAAAAAAAAAAAAAAAAAAAATTATAAAATAAGGCTAGGCACTGTAGCTCATGCCTGTAATCCTAGCACTTTGGGAGGCCAAGTTGGACAGATCACTTGAGGCCAGGGGTTCAAAACCAGCCTGGCCAACATGGCAAAACCCCGACTCTACTAAAAATATAAAAAATTAGCTGGGTGTAGTGACACAAGCCTATAATCCTGGCTACTCAGGAAACTGAGGCATGAGAATCACTTAAACCTGGGAGGTAGACGTTGCAGTGAGCCGAGATCGCACCACTGCACTCCAGCCTGGGCAACAGAGCAAGACTGTCTCTAAATAAATAAACTGAGATCCTCAGCTCTCCAGGAGTATTGAACCTAGTGAGGAATATATAATATATGCAGTATTTATAATGGAAATAGGAAATACAGGGTTGTTTCTTCAAAATGGACCTTGAAGGATGAGAAACCTAAAGGCTAACAAGGATATCAACAGATATATATGGGAAGATTATTCCAAGAAGAGAATAAGTCTTTGAGTACATGTCAACAGATGACAGACTGTGGATATGCCGGACTTAAGACTATTAGATTAATATGAATGGAGCTTGGTTATGTGGAAGCGGTAAGGGGAAGAAGGTTTGGAGTAGGATATAAGGTTGTCAAGGAGGTAAAAACCAAACTTTGTGAGGCTCTGAATATTAGGCAAAATAGGTGGAATGTTTTAAAAAATCTAAGAAAGGTAGTAAATGTCTGTCAAAACACATGCTACAATGATGAAAGGATAAAAATTTTTAGAGATAAAGATCTGTTTTACTGAAAGTCTGGCCTTCAACTATTAACATACAGTCAAATTTTAGCCTGCTTAAAACTTATAAACTGGTATCTGTTTTAAAGTTAATGCTTTTCCTGAAATCTAAGAAAAAAACCTTTGAGAGTAGAGAGAAGAAATCTTTTTCTCCTCTCCTTTTATTTTAGGATTTAGTTAACAATAGCTCTATTCAAACCAACTTGGCCCTTCTGCAGTCTTCTAAGAGCAAACACAAACTTTAATACAAATGTCGCTGAATATGACTTAGCATTAGCTTTGCTTAAAAATCATGTAATATTTTTTATTTAACTGTCCATGGCAAAAAGCAAGCATTCAGTAAGTAATAAGTTGTTCTATTTATTTCAATTATTAGTTATACAACAAACGTAGGGTTTGCCACAAGGTAAGCAGAGGAGAATCAGCCATGATTTGGTGGTCCTCTGAGAAGACACTCCTTCCCCAGACTACTAGATTTCTCTTCAAATCCCACCCTTTTCCTCAACTAATTTGCAATAAGAGAAGTACACTTATGTTTTTGTTACCCAATCAGCAAATAGTTACTACGCCTGGCAACTCTGCTTTATTTCTGTGCCCCCTGAACATACTTCACTCACCTTGAAAAGCTTTCTGATAGGACAGAGCACATGATCTTGGTAGCACATCACACAGCAACCTTCTACCCAGAGCACATGACAGAACAGATCAGCTTTCAAATATTAACACTGGGAACATGTTTCTCTCCCTGTGTTTCACTATCAGGAAAGGCGCACAAACTGTGCAGATCACATGGCAGTTCACATGAAACTTTAATGGTCAGCTGTTCACAGCAGTATCAATTCTGCCTCAGTGGCTACACCTCAGATTCAGTGGTTGTTTTGGGTCTCCAGAATCATACTTTCTCAAATCGGTGCAGTAATTTTCTTGTAAAATCATTCTGTTCACAAAAGTTGGCCGTTTTGACATTATTGCTTTAAATCAGTATTAAAACTCAAATAGGTTATGAATAACTGTTACGGTCGCTTATGTACTGATCCACAAGACTGAGCAACGGCCCAGCCACTCCATCCCACAACGGGCAGGTCACTAGGGTAATTTAAGGCCAGGCAAAAAGTCAGTGATACTTACTAGAAGTGAACAAATGTCAGACTCTCAAGTGAAACCCTCAATACAGAAGTCAATACTGATTCTTAATTCCCTCTCAAGTGCCCTTTAAAATGACGGAGCACTGCAACAAACAAACTGCAAACAACAAACTATGAGTAATTATATCCCGCCAGTGTGCAAATGATTCCGGTAGTGCCATCTCTTGTTCTGACCTGTTATGCAGGGTTACTGAGTTGCTACTCAAAAGAAGTGACTGACTACTATCCACATAGAGAAGAGTAAGGTTTAAATGGGAGGAGTATTTTACAGCACCTGGGGCAAGGAGGCAGGGTGGAAGGAACAGGTGTAGGAAAAAAGAAACAGCTCTCAAGTGGCCCCTCGGCTGATAGTAGGAAAAAGAACATGAGACCTCAGCTTTCATCCTTTGTTGTATTCCAGGAAGAGGGTATTGAATTGACTTTATCTCGGTTTTGTGGAAGTACTTTGGGTTTAATTTCTTTCTCAGTTTATATATTGTCTTTCTTCTGCAAAAATCAAGTGCTTGTTTTGACCATGCACTTAAATAGGTCAGCACATTTCTAAAGTATACTATGCGCTTCTGAAGTACTTTACTTGTAAGCCCTCATCTAGGGAAAATCAATCTGCAAGAAACTCTTGATGATGGACTACGTGCTCTCAATTACCCTGAACATCGCAGAAGCCTTCAAAGACACCACCTTGTATCTGAGAAGCAAAACTAACATCTGTGAAGCAACAATTCACAATACAAGAAAAACTATAATTAAGAGTCAATTATGTTACGCCATCTACCTTTATCCCTGGAGGTTCGTCTTAAGGTAGAGAGGGGCACGATATCCTTGGACACAACCTCACCCAATTAAAAATCAAGACAAATTAAGATGTTCTGTCCTGTCCTTACTTGATTAAGCCCATCCATCCTGCCAAATGCAAACAAAGTAAGGTATGGACAGGAAGCAGGTGAAGCAGGTAGAGGGAAGATCCTTTCAGAAAAGCAGTGGTTGCCTACTTTCAGTCAATGAATATTTACTAAGCCATGTCCAAAGTACACTTTGCTGTTTTCATTTCTTTGTCAAAATATTGCCCCCTCGCCCCCAGCAGGAACTGCTGGACCAGTCTGGGCAGTCACGCTAAGCCACATTACAACACGATCAGCATACTGCCTGACGCACAAGGCACGGGGCCTCTGGACGAGTGTTCTGAGCCCTTCGCAGGAGACTCGCCCTACATAGCCGAAGAAAACAGAAAATCATGAACACAAAGAAGAGCACCAAGCCGACCTCCAACTGGAAAAATCAGAAATCTCTGCCGAGAATGGCTCGAGCGCTTTTCTCAGTCCTCTCTTCCTCCGCCGCCCACCCGCAGGCCGATCGCCCGCCCTTCCCGCGCCCCGCGTCCGCCGCGCGTACCTCCCGCTCGGTCAGGTTCTTGTCCGGCCCCAGCAGGTACGGGGTCAGGAAGGGCTCGGACGGCCTGAGGCTGGCGAAGAAGCCGTAGGCGCAGAGCAGCGCGGTGGGCAAGAACCAGCACTCGCGAGGGACCCGAGCCGTCCGCAGGAGGACAGTGGCCGCCGCCGCCGCCGCCCGCCGAGACACCGGGCCGGGCACATCCATCCGGTGCGCGAGGGGAGGGGACCCGGCCCGGCCCCTTCCTTTTCCTCCTCCGCCAACTGGAGTGAGGGTCAGGCACTTGTAACCGCGAGTGACGCCTCCTCCCTCTAAGGCCAGGACGTTCTGGACTCGCCGCGGCCTCCAGCTACAGGACCCCCAGCTTTACCCTCTAGGGTCGCCGCCCGATCGCCCAGCTTTAGGGAGACCCGTCCTAAGGCCCACCCTCTGCCACCGCCTCCACACCGGGAACCAATCACAGCGGACGCCGGGAATACTTGGCTTCTCTCCCATTGGTTGTGGGTCACACGACGTGACCTGGGGCGGCGGCAGCACGCCAGGCCTCTGACGTCCCAGGGCTCAAGCGCGGAGGACATGTGGAACTCCAGTCCAAAAGCGGCGGCTTGCGGCGGAGCTCTCTTTAGTCAGGCGGCCAGCTAGCGTTCGTGTCACACCTGCTATCGGCTCCGCTCATCTGTCGGGAATGCGTCCTATGGGCCTAGTCCTCCCCTGGAAGAAACGCGCTGTTCTCCCCAACCACCGGTTATCATTCTTATTCACTGTCTCTCAATGTGCATTCACGTTCTGCTCCTGAGAGACTTAGTGACTGAGGCCAGGCAAAGATTTCACCTTGGGGAGGGGGAATGTTAAACCTTTCCTCCAGCAGCTTTCGTGTTTTAAATTGTATTCATCCGCCATGGAAAGACATCAGAAGCCCAGGATCTAAGAGACAGACTGAAATGAAGAAAGTAGATAATATTGTGAGAATAATGAACAAGCTGGTCACTGAACAGCGGAACCGTAATGGAGTCCCAATTAAAGGGTTTTAACTTTATTTCGTCACTTTTTGCAAGCATGATACAAAGAAAACAAACACCTAACTACGCTACGGTTTATAGTTAAAAGGAAGGTGGAAGATCCTGAGTCATTACAGCAATCACGAAACATGATGGATTTCTTCATTGAAAAACAAAAAAAAGTCTTGGCATAGTTTTCAAGGGCAGAGCATGACAAGACTCTCCAGTGCTTTCTTCATCCCCCTCTCTGCCTTTTTCTGCCTGACTCACAGCCTGGCTCAGTCCTAATCTTTCTACTGCAAAGATGCAGCATTTAAAGCAATTTTTCCTGTGCAGTATTTGTAGAATGATAGATCCCGCCAGAAGCTCTTGGAAACATTTTGGAACTATCTTGCTTTTCTGTATGTTATGATCCATCTAGCACAGTTTTCCTCCTGTGGTAGCAAATGACACTTTTTTTCAAGCATCATCAGCAGCAATGAGTCTACCAGGTGGAATAAGATACTAGTAAAGGGAAAGATTTGTTTCTAAGACTGCACAAATGAATGCACCCAAATCTGTGAGTTGATTAATCTGTGAAGAAATACAATTGGCAGTATTTACATATCTCAATGAGTCTCAAAGTGTGGTCAAGGAAGCCCTGGGGATCCTTGGGACCCTTTCAGAGGTTCCACGAGTTCAAAACTATTTTCATAACCATGCTGCCTTTATTTCCTTTTCCACTCCAGAGGCTATATAATGTCTGATGACATCATCACTTTATAGGATGGGAGAATACGTGCTTGTACATTCTTGTGTTTGTAAGACTTTCCAGGTTTATTACCATATGGCAATTATCAATAGGTATAACCCACAAAACCCAACAGATTTTTGGGGCATCTCAGTAACAAGGGTCCTAAGACCAAAATGTTTGAGGACTGCTAATCGATATTATTCAATTATCTAGTCCCCTAAACTCCAACCCTTCTTATCAGGACAGAGAGAAAACAGGTGGTCTTCTTGACAATTGCTTTGTATTTACATTCAGTGCATTAGTAGAAGAGAAGAAAGAAAGAGAGAGCAAGCCAGAGAGGCCTCAGAGAGAGAAGCCTACTTATTAAAAACAGCTTTCTGGCTGGTCATGGTGGCTCACTCCTGTAATCCCAGCACTTTAGGAGGCCGAGGCGGGCGGATCACTTGAGGTCAGGAGTCTCAGACCAGACTGGCCAACATGGTGAAAACACGTCTCTACTAAAAATGCAAAAATTAGCCGGGCATAGTAGCATGCACGCCTGTAAATACAGCTACTTGGGAGGCAGAGGCAGGAGAACTACTTGAACCCAGGAGGCAGAGGTTGCAGTGAGCGGAGAGCGAGACTCGCAAGTACTCGTCTCAAAAAACAAAACAACAATAACGAAAACAGCTTTCCATCTCTTCCCTGAGGCTTGGGGACCTGAACCATGTTAATCTGTAAATCACTGCTTCTGTAACTTTTCCTTGGTATAAATCACATAGGCAATGAGGCTGGGTATAAACAGTAATTGTCCTTGAATTGGGTAGATGTTTTCTTATTATTTTTGTCTAAGAGGTCATTGCGATAGACAATTCTAAGAATGATCCCCAGTGACGCTTGCCCTTGTATAACCCCCACCCATTTGAGTGTGAGGTGGAACCTATGAATTTGATGAGGCAATACTCCTGTTATTATGTTACATTTTATGACAGATGTGAGATTTTCCAGGTGGGCCCAATCTAATCACAAGAGCCCTTTAAAAGCAGAGACTTTCCTTCTGCGAATAGCAGAAGAGGAAGTCAGAGAGATTTGAAGGATGAGAAGAATTTGACGTGCTGCTGTTGGAGGAGGCTACATGCCAAGAAATGTGGGCATCCTATAGCAACTGAAACTGGCTCCTGGCTGACAGCCAGCAGAGAATCAGGATATCAGTCCCAGAATCATAAGGAACTGAATTCTGCTAAAAACCTAAATGAGCTTAGAACTGGGATTCTTTCGAGAAGAGCCCAGCCGGATCAGCGTCTTAATTTTGGCCTGCGAAACCGTAAGCAGAGAATCCACCCAAGCCCACCTGGATCTACAGAACTGTGAGCTAAGCTGATGTAATATTTTAAAGCTGCTAAATTTTTGTTCATTTGTTGTGCAGCAATAGGAATCTAACACAAAGGTAAATAGAATATATTTTTTAAATAGAGGCAATATTCACATAACATAAAATTAACCAGTGGCATTACTACATTCATAGTATTGTGAAAACATCACTTCTGTCTAATTCCAAGACATTTCACCACCCTACAGGAAACTGATACCCATTAAGCAGTCACTCCCTGTTCCCTCCTCCCCTTAGTCCCTGGCAAACACTAATATGCTTTCTGCCTATAGGTTTGTCTATTCTGGAGGTTACATACAATTTGTGACCTTTTGTGTCTAGCTTCTTTCACTTAGTTTAATGTTTTAAAGATTCATCCACATTGTGGCATGTATCAGTACTTCGTTCCCTTTTATGGCTAAGTAATATGTGTATATACAACATTTTGTTTATCCATCAATTGATGACATTTGGATTATTTTTACTTTTGTCTATTGTGAATTGTGCTATGAACATTTGTATGCAAGTGTGGATTTGAATATTTATTTTTATTCTTTGGGGTATATACCTAGGAGTAGAATTGTTGTGTCATTTGGTAATTCTGTGTTTATCTGAGAAACTGCCAAACTGTTTTCCGCAGGCTGCATGATTTCACATTCTCGTAAGTAATGTACAAAGGTTCCAATTTCTCCACATCCTTGCCAACACTTATTTTACTTTTCATAGTAGCCATCCTGGTGGGCGTGAAGTGGTATCTCATTGTGGTTTTGATTTGTACTTCTCTAATGACTGATATTGAGCATCTTCTCATGTATTTGTTGGCCAATCATATAACTTCTTTGGAGAAATGCCTATTCAAGTCCTTTGCCCCTCTTTGATTCAGTTGTTTGTCTTTTTGTTGTTGAGTTAGAAGAGTTCTTTATAAATTCTAGGTACTAGACCTTTGTCAGATATGATTTGCAAATATATGTTGTTCCATTCAGTAGGGGTAAATAGAATATTGAGAGACTTTTTATATATAGTAATATAAAAAAGCATGAAGGGATGTGTTTTGCAAAAAGTAAGATTACACAGTATTATACAACTATGTTATACACTCTGGCTGTTGGTTGTCTCACTAAGGAATAACTCATGAAGAACATTCCATGTGTTAAGGTATACCTCTAATTCTTTCTAATGCCTACATAATATCCTATTGCATGGGTGTGCTATTCAGCCCCTACTTATGGTTATTCATTCTGTTTCTAGTTTTTGGCCACTGCCAACAATGCTGCAGTTAACATCCTTGTACAATATATGTTTATGTATTTTAAATTTCAGTTTAAAAGGATTCATTCCGAGGAGTAGTATTTCTGGTTTAAAGAGTATATGTGTTTTTAATTTTAATAGATATTGCTCAATTGTTTCACATTAATAACTTACATTTTTACTAGCAATATATGAAAACATTCTTTCTGCACTGCATCCTTGATTACAGTTATAATCAAACTTTACAATTTTTGCTTATCTAACAGGTATAAACCAGTGGTTCTCAATCAGTAATGATTTTGTCCCACAGGGGACATTTGGCAATGTTTGGAGACATTTTTGATTGTCACAATGGGGGGGCGGGGTGGGTGGTGCTACTAGCTTCTGTGGGCAGAACCAGGGATTCTGTTAAATACTCTGCAATATACTCGAGGCATCACACACAACAAAGAGTTGTCCATCCCAGAATGCCACTAGTGAGAAAGATAAGAAACCATGGTATAAAGATACCTCATTGTGGCTGGATGCGATGGCTCATGCCTGTAATCCCAGCACTTTGGGAGGCCAAGGTGGGCGGATCATGAGGTCAAGAGATCAAGACCATCCTGGCCAACATGGTGAAACCCTGTCTCTACTAAAAATACAAAAATTAGCTGGGTGTGGTGGCACACGCCTGTAGCCCCATCTGCTCTGGAGCCTGAGGCAGGAGAATCACTTGAACCCGGGAGGCAGAGGTTGCAGTGAGCAGAGATAGACGCCACTGCACTCCAGCCTGAGACTAGACTCCGTCTCAAAAGAAAAAAAAAAGATACCTCATTGTATCTTCAATTTGAAAATCTTTATGAATGAGTTTGAGCACTTTTTTCCATGTTTGTCAGCTACTTGGATTTACCCTTCTGCAAATAGCCTATCCATATTATTTTTCTTTTGGTGGCTTATCTCTCTCATTAATTTATTTTAAAAAGCTTTTTATATTTTTTAATCATTTATTTTTCCTATTTGAAAACATTTATTTTTCAAATATACTTTTTATTGACTTTTGTAGTATCTTTGCTAGATGGTAAAATATTATTGTAGACATTAAAACAAGGTCTGAAAAAATGGTCAGACATACTGTGTCTTTGGATGAGAAAAGAAGCATCATAAAATTGTCCTTTTCCTAAAGTTAATCTGTAACTTTAACACAATTCCAATTGGATGTACAAATCAGATGTTTTTAATCTATGGACTTGTGCAGGCTAGAAAGGAGCATTGGTTCATACCTATTGTGTGACGTAGAATTTTAGAGCAAAAAGAAGCATTAAGATCAGTTGTCCATTGCATTACTTTTCTGAGGAAGACACTAAGTTATAGAGGAGTTAAGGGACATATGATATGCTAAAATTGGAAACATTCTGGTAGGCCCAATTTGAACTTTGTTCTAGAAATGATGGAATTCAATAAAAATAATTATAATCATAAATTATTAGTTTTGGAAAAAAACATTGAAGTTGAGACCAAGAAATGTAAATCAGCTTACCAGAATAACCTAGAGAGTTAGCAGCAAATTCTAAATAGTCTTTGGTCATGCAAACTTACAGTTCAATACTATTCCTCCATGCCATGTAACCTCTTAAGTGCTTGCCTAGTTAATGTTTCTTTACTTTCAATATACTGGTACCACAAAGCAGTTCTCCTAGAAAAACAGAGTATTGAAATGCCTTTCAAAGATATTTACTAGAACTTGGATTCTTACTTCATCCCTGTAAGTATGATAGGTACAAATACACATTTTTTCTCAATTTATAGGTGGGAACACTGAGGGACAAATAATCTTAGTCCTTCTAGGTCACATTTACTTCCTCAGCATGAGTATATTGACAGCCTGTTGTTCAAGGCCTTGCACTTGGTACCACAGCAAAGATAAAACAGTCCCCAACCTCGGAGAGCTCATTGGTGAATCAGTGGTGAATCAGTCACCCAAGAACCGCTCCAGGCTATGCCCCTGAAATGCTCCTAAACTGATGACTTATTTCACAAACAGAACCAAGTTCTGTTCTGAAAATAATCACAGACTAAATGACTTGCTGTGCCATCCAGTAAAATGCCAGTTCAGCTCACAAGTGACTCTCTTCTTTGTTTCTTAAATGCTTGACCCAGAATTTTGCATGTAGTCATCAAGACATCGCCCCACAGCTGAGCTGTGTCATGGAGCAGCCAGCCCATCTAAAAGGCTGCCTACTCATCAGCCTGCTCAGCTTGTGTGGGCTGGGAATGTGGTGTGGTGCCATGCAGGGGAGGCATCGCCACCCTTGCATGGTACCACATACCCTTTGGGAAAGCGCTCTATGCCTGCCCCATAAACACTCTGTGGCACCATTCCTCCCTCCTGACTCTGCTTGTCTTCTGCCATCCTTTGATGTGTAAATTGGAAAACTGTCACACCTATTGATATCAAAAATGTCATCCTGTGTGAAAAGTTAGTGCACTCTGGAAGAACAAACTGGTTATTAACCATAATTCAGTTATTATTAAACTACTATCTTCATCCTCTGACTTGCATTTATTTGATTGTAGTTTCTTGCCTCTAGCCTCACCCTAGCCCAGGCCAATCTTTATACCACAGTAAGAAGAATCTTCCTCAAATCTGATATTACCCTTGCCCTGATCTGATTGTTTAGGAATCTCTGGTACTTAATAAATAAAGTAGAAACTTCTTATTTCTGACTTCTGCTAACTGCTTCAATCTCATTTTCTACTAATCTCCATTAATGCTCACCAGTTTCTCAAATTGTCATTCAGATGTCTTATCTCCTTCACCACTACCACCCTAGTTCAGGCCATCATTATTTATCTTCTGAGCTGCTACCCTAGCTCCTAACCCATTGCTCTGACCACAGCCTTCCCCTACTAGTCTATTTGCCCAGCAGGTGGATTGACCTCCCTAAAGCCTAAATCGAATTATGCCACTCTTCTGCTCAGATTCCTCCAGTCGCTTCCCATCAAATTTTGAATTAAATCCTAAGTTTTTACTGTGGTCTGTAAGGCCCTACCTGATATACTCACTCCATCTCAGTATATCTCTAATCTCATCTCCTATGACTGTCCACCTTCCCACTCTGGGCTAGTCACGCTGGCTTCTTCATTGTTTCTTGTATGTCCTAAACACACTTCCACATCAGAACCTTGGCCCTTGCTATTCTGTCTGCCTAGAACAGTCTCTTCCTAGATATTAGTATGATGCCCTCCCTCACTACTTTCAGGTTCCTGCCTAATTATCACCTTATTCTACTTAAAATAGCACACATTCCCATCCTGGCCACCTTCTATTCTCCTACCCTGCTTTCTTCATCTTAGCACTCATCCCCACTTGCTATATTATATATTTATTTATTTTGCCTGTTTCTGAGAATAAGCACTACAATAAGAGCTCCATAAAAGCAATGGCTTTGTTTTTGTTTACTGTTCTAGAACAGTGCTTGGCAATATACTCATACTTGACACATATTTGTTGAATGAATGAAGTAAGTGTCAATTCCTCTCTGCACACTTCTCTGATGCCTCTTGGGCAATTGCTCTGTTTTCTGTTCCCTTGGAACTATGTATATACCTCTACTATAGCTATCACATTTTATTGTAACTTTTTTTCCTCACCAGTCTATAGAATCCTTAAAAGCAGATGTCTTATCATATTCTTCCTAACACAAATTTGGTGAAAATGAGTAGAGTGAATGAAGGTAGAAGAAGAATAGCAATAATAGCAATACAGCCACTCTGCAGATTCCAGGATAGACATGTTTGAGCCCTCATTAATCCCATCTTCAGGAGGCTACATTGGTACTATATGTGGCATTTATTTCAGTAGAGATGCTCAAGGCAAAAACGGTATTTTACTGGTCTACAAGTTCCCAAATTTCCCTTAGGAAAATACTTAGGTATTATCCCGTAAACTACTTGGGTGGCTGAAGCTTTAAAAACAAGCATCCTGGCTAACACGGAGCAACCCCGTCTCTACTAAAAATACACAAAATTAGCCGGGTGTGGTGGTGGGCGCCTGTAGTCCCAGCTACTCGGGAGGCTGAGGCAGGAGAATGGCGCGAACCCAGGAGGCGGAGCTTGCAGTGAGCCGAGATCGTGCTACTGCACTCCAGCCTGGGCGACAGAGCGAGACTCCGTCTCAAAAAAAAAACACAACAACAACAACAACAACAAAAGCAAGCTCATATGTAACAGTTCTGTCATAAGGCCATATCACAGTGATAACATGTGGAATTCAATAAGAAAATGAAACAGATATTCATAGAAAAAAGACTTTAACACATTATCCACCTGGATGCCATGAGTTCTGTGGACCTCCCTCATACAGACTCAAGGAGCCAAGCTAGGGGAAATTTTGTTGTGATCCAAAAATGGCACTGGATTAGGAATTGAGAACCCTAAATTCTCACTCAGGTTTTTCTATAAATAGGCTACATGACTTCAGATAAATGGCTGCATGTTGCATCTGAGGTTTCTCTAACATGGGTATTAGGAGTAGATGATCTCCATAAGCCTTCTAGCTATAAAGTTCACTGACTCTATTGATTCAGCTGGGAGACTGTACGTAAGTAACAGGAACAGACTGAGTACTGGAAAAGTAATGTATTCTCTCTCAACATCAGTGACCTTGAATGTGAGAGTGATTACAGAGTTTTGACACCTAGCAGTGCCTGGACCCAGGTCTCAAATCCTGTTTGTACTTCTGCTCCTATAGACACAACTGCTTTTCCCAAACTTGCAGAAACTAGACTCCCATTAAGATGGAAGAGGGTGCTGGGTGCAGTGGCTCACGCCTGTAATCCCAGCACTTTGGGAGGCCGAGGCGGGCAGATCACGAGGTCAAGAGATCAAGACAATCCTGGCCAACATGGTGAAACCCTGTCTCTCCTAAAAATACAAAAATTAGCTGGGCGTGGTGGCACGTGCCTATAGTCCCAGCTACTCGGGAGGCTGAGGCAGGAGAATCGCTTGAACCTGGGAGGCGGAGGTTGCAATAAGCCGAGGTCTCACCACTGCACTCCAGCCTGGCGACAAGTGAGACTCCGTCTTGAAAAAAAAAAAAAAAAAAAAAAGATGGAAGAGGGAAAGGGTTTGAGGCACTAGCTGGATTTGAGAGATGTGTTTAGCTGAGGTCTCAGGAAGGAGACTGCAAACTTGCCAGCATTGTAGTGATTGGCTAAGCTCTGCTGTTGGATTTTTCTCTGAGAATGAGAATGAATGTGGCCCAGCATTCAGGGTGTGTCCTTTGGGAGTTCCCATGGGGCTTCCAGAGATTGCCAGAGGTACACTGGGAGCAAGCAGTCACAGTTACCTATGAGGTGGCAGTTCTGGAAGCCCTGTCTGTGACTCAAAGCAGCCTCCTTGTTTCCTCACATCAGACAGACTTCCATTAAGAATGGGGTTCATGTGAGACCAGAAGGGGCTGGACTATATATTTAGCCAAGACAGGTGGTGAAATAATTTGTTTTCTGATATACTTTATCTTTCTTAGAGAATGTATCAGAACTTTTTTGGGAAAGAGTGATGAGTCTTGATTTGTAAAAGCATGTCATCTCTTATGGTAATCTCCAAAGCAGCATTTACAGTCACATGTGAATGAGTCATAAATTAAGAAACGTTGAATGATCTGAAATAAGGATATGTTGATTTCTCTCATCAAATATTCGTTTGTGGCAACATAATGGACTCAAGGCACAGATATTAAGAGCTTTGAAATTCTCGAAGCCACAAAGACAGGCCATATCTATGAATGTTTCTGATATGTCACTCTCCTCCCTTCTTCCCTCTTAATGATGTATAAATGCATTCAAACACACAATCACACATTTATTTTATCTCCTCTCAGTTATGTGTTCTGTATGTGGTTTGGTGAGATATTTTAAAATACTCTTCAATGGATAATTAAAGGTTCAAAAATTTTATGTAAAATTCTCCCAGATAGAAGAGATTAGTAAAGAAATATTCTTTCCAAGTCTCAATCTGAATACAATACTGATTCAGGACCCCCGTCCAGGTTCTCATAACTGCAAATTCCCATTATGCTGTTCAGCTTTTGTCTCCTTCTCAATTCTGATTTTCAAGATGAGGGTTCTTGGCTGAAATATTTGCTAACAGTGAGAAAACATCTTCAGATTTTGGTGAGGCGTTCAGGTATTACAGAACATGACTATTTAAGCCGTGTGTGTGCATGCTTGTCACATCCTGCCTGGTAAACAATTTCTGGTTTTTATATACATGACTTCCTCTCCCACTAACTGTAGGGATTTTTGTGATTAGAAACTAAGTGTGGTCTTTATCTTTCCTGGTGTCTCCTGTGGTGTTTTAAATATAAGAGTTGTCCAGTAAGTGTTTGGTGGACACATTTCTGAGTCCTCATGAATTACACTTTCAACCTTCACTAATGCTTTTTTGCAGCTCATTTACAGGTATTATAACATTCCATTTAGCTATAGATGAAGCATTCCATCCTTATAGTTAGCCAAGTTCTTCTATTGTGGTGTAGAGATCTTTAGGTGAAACCATCTTTAGAGTCTGTCATGAACTACAGGGTGAAAAAGACCTATCTCTATATTACAGTATGAATATCCTTTCAGGAGAGGTCTACATTCATGCTTTTGTGTATAACTCATATCAGTTTAATTTCTAACCTCTTCTTCTTTAGCTTTCCATTGGCATTCCATAGCAGAAGCTCTTCCTAATTTGAAATACAAGAGAAGATCTACAGATTCAAGACTTTGTGTCTGGGAGGTCCGCCAAGAACTCTGAACCTCAGTTCTTTATTCTCCAAAGGATATTTTGATATGTCCCCATCAGTGAGGACAGGGACTTTGTACAAGAAAGGGAAATTAATGAAACTTGTAGCATCTGAGTATTCTGCTATCTTACCTCCCCACTCTCACCCTATCTAAAACCTCATCACCTGGCTTAGCATATAAAGAGCTTAATGGTGGGATACATCAGGCTGACCTAGGTTTAGGACCTAGCCACCATTATAACTTTTGGCAACCTAGGACAAGGTATCAGTATTCTAAGGCTCAGTTTTCTTTTTCTTTTTCTTTTTTTTTTTAATTATACTTTAGGTTTTAGGGTACATGTGCACAATGTGCAGGTTTGTTACATAAGGCTCAGTTTTCTCATGTAAAATGGAGATAATAATATCCACTTCTTAGGGTAGTTGGGAGGATTAAATAAGATCATATATGATAAATGTTCTGCATAGTACCTAGCACAAAATTAATCTTTAAAAAAAAAGGAGATCTATTATTATCTAAGTACCATAGTGAGCCAGCTTCCAAATACTTAGGAAAGATCCTTGCACAAAGTAGGAGCTCTTTAAATACTTGTGCAGGCAGCAAATGCCAGTTACATTTTCAAATTTAGCTTTTGTTTATTTTGTCAGAGACTAGAGCATATTCATGAGCAGAGGAAACAGAAGAGATCCAGAGTATATAAAATTTTCTTTAAACAACTTTATTCAGGTATAATTTTTGTCCAATATCACCCATTTTAAGTATATATTAAATGCATATTTGATACGTTTTGACAAACATATGTAATGACACATATGAAACAAGTCCCTGAGGTATGGAGGTACTGGGATCCAAAACTGAAATGTAAGGTGTGACCTGACTAAGAAAGGAAAATTCCCCCTATCAGGTGGTCGAACCAGAACGACTCCATTTTGAGTGAGGGCTAGGAAAATGAGGCCGAGACTTGCTGGGCTGCATTCTAAAAAAGTTAGGCAATCCTAGCTTTTAGATGTTGATGGTTAAGGGGACAAATTAATGTTTACTAAACACACCCAGATTTAGGAGTGTCCAGGTATCCCAATATCTGGAGAATAAAGGCATTCCTAATTTTGCTTTAAAGACAGTAATATCAATTCTTGCAAAATATAGTAATTAAGAAAATTAATCCTTTATCACAAACCCTCGTAGCAGAACACATCTCCCCATATAACACAAGCATTGTACCTAGGGTGAGTGCGTTCCTCCTCTTACTTTCAGGAATGTCCTACTCTATCTATAGAATAGCTGTTCTTCCACCACTTTACTTTCTTAATAAACTTGCTTTCGCTTTGCACTGAGGACTCACCCTGAATTCTTTCTTGCACAAGATCCAAGAACCCTTTCTTGGGGTCTGGATTGGGACCCCTTTCCTGTAACGGCCTCAGGCTCCCCAGGGAAGGAGTTAAGGTGGATGAAAATGTAGATAAATAGGCACTAGGAGGGGGTAGGAGATGACATTGAAAACATTCCCTAATGTTATCTATTTTTCCTATGTCATAAGAGGCAAGGTACTTGCTGAAAAAAAGGTAAACAAGGATGAGACAGGTTCTACCTTAGAATATGAAAGTTTAGCATATGTGGGGAGCGACTGACAGGGAATATGTATAGAAATCGCCCAGCTAGGTCTGCCTGTATGTTACAGCCTGGGTGTAGCATGGAGAGTGTGAGCGCTAGACTAATTCAAGTTTGGGGGTTTCTCAGGGGGTAAGAATGAGGAGCCGAAGGCCAGAGACAAGAGTTTTCCCCAGGGTTTGTAAGTATTGTTGATGAACCATGGGTGTATGCTGCTTAGAGAAGGAAGGCAAGCCATGAGGGGACCCAGAGGTATGATGTAATGAAGGGATTGAGAGAGCTAGATGTCTCCATGAAATGTGAGAGTGGGTGGGGTGGGAGTTCACATGAGCTGAGATGCACAGGGAGTTTCTTGCTAGTTGGATTTAACATTCCATGGAGGACATATTCTGAAGGATGATGTATTAGTTTTCACACTGCTAGAAAGATACTACTGAAGACTGAGTAATTTTTAAAGGAAAGATATTTAATTGACCCATTGCACATGGCTGGGGAGGCCTCAGGAAACTTAACAATCATGGCAGAAGGGGAAGCAGGCACGTCTCACATGGCAGCAAGTGAGAGCGAGAGAGAGAAGTCCAGGGGAAACTGCCACTTATAAAACCATCAGATCTTGTGAGAACCCTCTCACTATCATGAGAATAGCACTGGGGAAAATCACCCATATGATTCAATCACCTCCCAACAGGCCTCTCCCTCAACAGCTGGGGAATATAATTCAAGATGAGATTTGGGTGGGTACACAAAGCCTAATCATATCGGATAACAAAGTTCATGTTGTGCTCACAGAAATCGGCTCTTCACATACAGTGGAATGCAAAGTTAATTTGTTTACAATGGATAGAAAAGAAAGAATAATTGTGACAACACTAGGCTTTTTTTTTGAGATGGAGTTTCGCTCTGCCGCCCAGGCTAGAGTGAAGTGGTGCAATCTCTGCTCACTGCAACCTCCACCCCCAGGGTTCAAGCGATTCTCCTGCCTCAGCCTCCTGAGTAGCTGGGATTATAGGTGCCTGCCACCATGCCTGGCTACTTTTTGTATTTTTTAGTAGAGATGGGGTTTCACAATGTTGGCCAGGCTGGTCTCGAACTCCTGACTTCAGGTGATCCACTGCCTTGGCCTCCCAAAGTGCTAGGATTACAGGCATGATGTTCTAAAAAGCACTGCCAGTGTTTCAGTGGGTAGTGTTCTTACCCATAGTCTTGGGAGACAACTATTACATTGCATACTGCTTAATTCATTAGCAAATCCTATTGACTTTGCCTTCAAAATATGGCCGGAATTCCACCACTCTCACCATTTTTATTGCTACCACCGTTTATATGAATATCTGTAATTGCAGCTAAATTGGACTTCCTACTAACATCCTTGATCCCCTATAGTCTCTTCTTGTTATAGCTGTCACAAAGATTCTTTTAAAGCACAAGTCAGATGATATTCTTCTCTGTTCAGTACTGTCCAATAACTTCCCATCTCATTCAGCAAATGAGCCCAAGGGCTGCTAGACCTAAATAGCCACTCTATTCCCTACCTCCGTCTCTCTCCACCTTTCCCCACCCATTTTATTCTTTGATGTCAACTTCTGCTCTCCCCCTTGCTCATTTGGCTTCAGCCACCTGGTTCTCCTTGCCAATCCTGGATCACTCCCTGCATGTTTTTACTACAAAACGTGTATTCATGGTTCTTTCTGCTTTCTGTTTTTTTTTTTTTCCTATATGTCTGTGGTGTTTACTTCCTCACTTCCTCTGCTCTTCACTCAAACATCAAGCTAGGGCCTCCCCTGACCATCCTTTTTAATGTTGACTTCCTCCCCACTACAAACATTCAGCTCCTGCTATTGATTTATTCTTGCCATGGGACTTATTATCTAATATCTTATATATTTTTATTATGGTTTATTGTCTCTTTCTTTCAACTTGTGAATAACCTCCATTCAAATAGAAATTTTGCCTGTTTTGTTATCTTCAGTACCTGAACAGTACCTAGCACTTAATAGGCAATCAATAAATGACTTGACTTTATGGATATTTGTCCTGACTCAGAAGGCTAACAAGGATATCCAGGACCTGAATTCAGCTCTGCAACAAGCAGACCTAATAGACATCTACAGAACTTTCCACCCCAAATCAACAGAATATACATTCTTCTCAGCACCACATCGCACTTATTCTAAAATTGACCGCATAATTGGAAGTAAAGCGCTCCTCAGCAAATGTAAAAGAACAGAAATCACAACAAACTGTCTCTCAGACCACAGTGCAATCAAATTAGAATTCAGGATTAAGAAACTCACTCAAAACCACACAACTACATGGAAACTGAACAACTTGCTCCTGAATGACTGCTGGGTAAATAACAAAATGAAGGCAGAAATAAAGATGTTCTTTGAAACCAATGAGAACAAAGACACAACATACCAGAATCTCTGGGACACATTTAAAGCAGTGTTTAGAGTGAAAGTTATAGCACTAAATGCCCACAAGAGAAAGAGGAAAGATCTAAAATCGACACCCTAACATCACAATTAAAAGAACTAGAGAAGCAAGAGCAAACACATTCAAAAGCTAGCAGAAGGCAAGAAATAACTAAGATCAGAGTAGAACTGAAAGAGATAGAGACACAAAAAACCCTTCAAAAAATCAATGAATCTAGGAGCTGGTTTTTTGAAAAGATCAACGAAATTGAAAGACCACTAGCAAGACTAATAAAGAAGAAAAGAGAGAAGAATCAAATAGATGCAATAAAAAGTGATAAAGGCGATATCACCACTGATCCCACAGAAATACAAACTACCATCAGAGAATACTATAAACACCTCTATGCAAATAAACTAGAAAATCTAGAAGAAATGGATAAATTCCTGGACACATACACCCTCCCAAGACTAGACCAGGAAGAAGTTGAATCTCTGAATAGACCAATAACAGGCTGTGAAATTGAGGCAATAATTAATAGCCTACCAATCAAAAAATGTCCAGAACCAGACGGATTCACAGCCAAATTCACCAGCGGTACAAGGAGGAGCTGGTACCACTTCTCCTGAAACTATTCCAATCAATAGAAAAAGACAGAATCCTCCCTAACTCATTTTATGAGGCCAACATCATCCTGATAGCAAAGCCTGGCAGAGACACAACAAAAAAAGAGAATTTTACACCAATATCCCTGATGAATGTCGATGTGAAAATCCTCAGTAAAATACTGGCAAACCGAATCCAGCAGCACATTGAAAAGCTTATCCACCACAATCAAGTCGGATTCATCCTTAGGATGCAAGGCTGGTTCAACATACGCAAGTCAATAAACGTAATCCATCACATAGACAGAACCAATGACAAAAACCACATGATTATCTCAATAGAGGCAGAAAAGGCCTTCAAAAAAATTCAACAGCCCTTCATGCTAAAAACTCTGAATAAACTAGGTATTGGTGGAACGTATCTCAAAATAATAAGAGCTATTTATGACAAACCCACAGCTAATATCATAATGGGCAAAACCTGGAAGCATTCCCTTTGAAAACTGGCACAAGACAAGGATGCCCTCTCTCACCACTCCTATTCAACATAGTGTTGGAAGTTCTGGCCAGGGCAATCAGGCAAGAGAAAGAAATAAAGGGTATTCAATTAGGAAATGAGGAAGTCAAATTGTCCCTGTTTGCAGATGGCATGATTGTATATTTAGAAAACCCCATTGTCTCAGCCCAAAACATCCTTAAGCTGATAAGCAACTTCAGCAAAGTCTCAGCATACAAAATCAATGTGCAAAAATCGCAAGCATTCCTATACACCATTAACAGACAAACAGAGAGACCAATCATGGGTGAACTCCCATTCACAACTGCTACAAAGAGAATAAAATACCTAGGAATCCAACTTACAAGGGATGTGAAAGATCTCTTCAAGTAGAACTACAAACCACTGCTCAAGGAAATAAAAGAAGACACAAACAAATGGAAGAAAATTCCATGCTCATGGACAGGAAAAATCAATATCGTGAAAATGGCCATACTGCCCAAAGTAATTTATAGATTCAATGTCATCCCCACCAAGCTACCAATGACTTTCTTCACAGAATTGGGAAAAACTACTTTAAAGTTCATATGGAACCAAAAAAGAGCCCACATTGCCAAGACAATCCTAAGCAAAAAGAACAAAGCTGGAGGCATCACGCTACCTGACTTCAAACTATAGTACAAGATTACAGTAACCAAAACAGCATGGTGCTGGTACCAAAACAGAAATATATAGACCAATGGAACAGAACAGAGGCCTTAGAAATTACACCAAACATCTACAACCATCTGATCTTTGACAAACCTGACAAAAAAAAAAGCAATGGGGAAAGGATTCCCTATTTAACAAATGGTGCTGGGAAAACTGACTTGCCATATGTAGAAAGCTGAAACTAGATCCCTTCCTTACACCTTATACAAAGATTAATTCAAGATGGATTAAAGACTTAAATGATAGACCTAAAACCATAAAAAGCCTAGAAGAAAACCTACACAATACCATTCAGGACATAGGCACGGGCAAAGACTTCATTACTAAAACACCAAAAGCAATGGCAACAAAAGCCAAAATAGACAAATAGGGTCTAATTAAACTAAAGAGCTTCTGCACAGCAAAAGAAACTACCATCAGAGAGAACAGGCAACCTACAGAATGGGGGAAAATTTTTGCAATCTACCCATCTGACAAAGGGCTAATATCCAGAATCTACAAAGAACTCAAACAAATTTACAAGAAAAAAACAACCCCATCAAAAAGGTGGCAAAGGATATGACCAGACACTTCTCAAAAGAAGACATCTATGCAGCCAACAGACACATGAAAAAATGCTCATCATTACTGGTCATCAGAGAAATGCAAATCAAAACCACAATGAGATACCATCTCACACCAGTTAGAATGGCCATCATTAAAAAGTCAGGAAACAGCAGATGCAGGAGAGGATGTGGAGAAATAGGAACTCTTTTACACTATTGGTGGGAGTGTAAATTAGTTCAACCATTGTGGAAGACACTGTGGTGATTCCCCAAAGATCTAGAACTAGAATTACCATTTGACCCAGCGATCCTGCAACTGGGTATATACCCAAAGGATTATAAATCATGCTACTATAAAGACACATGCACACGTATGTTTATTGTGGCACTATTCACAATAGCAAAGACTTAGAACCAACCGGATGTCCATCAATTATAGACTGGATTAAGAAAATGTGGCACATATACACCATGGAATACTCTGCAGCCATAAAAAAGGATGAGTTCATGTCCTTTGCAGGGACATGGATGAAGCTGGAAACCATCATTCTCAGCAAACTCTCACAAGGACAGAAAACCAAACACTGCATGTTCTCACTCATAGGTGGGAACTGAACAATGAGATCACTTGGACACAGAGCAGGGACCATCACACACCGGGGCCTGTCGGGAGGTGGGGTGGCTGGGGGAGGGATAGCATTAGGAGAAATACCTAATGTTAATGATGAGTTGATTGGTGCAGCAAACCAACATGGCACATGTGTACCTATGTATCAAACCTGCACGTTGTGCACCCTAGAACTTAAAGTGTAATAATAATAAGAAAGATATTTGTCTTGACTATAAAGCAAAATTTTAATTGAATGTAGGCTTAGATACTAAGAAAAAGGATAACAAGCCATGATAAAAAAAAAAATAATTTCCTCTGGGGAAAAAAGAAAATGAAAAAAAGAAGAGAGGAAGAACTAAAGCTGCTGCTGTTTAATTATTAATTAACTATTAGCTCCTTAATAGTTCAAAAACTGAGACAGGTCAAAGGTCAGAGAAAGAAAATAAAGAAGTAGGATACAGATTTAAGAAATCATTGGGAGGCCTTGTATTCTACGTACATATTCTAGGAAAAGCCGTAATCTAATTTAACATCCCTCCACATCCGTGAAAATTTAGGTTGTAAGGAACTGCAGAATATCATTAGAAAGGGTGTTTAAAAAGCATGGCATTAGGTTAAATAGGCCAGTATGCTAAAGGGAGCTAAACAGGATGACAAGATGTGTTTTAGCAAAATAGTTCATGAAAATGATTACTTCAAAAGAAGTTTTCTTATACTATAAACACCTGTATGCAAATAAACTAGAAAATCTAGAAGAAATGGATAAATTCCTGGACACATACATCTTCCCAAAACTAAACCAGGAAGAAGTCAAATCCGTGAATAGGCCAATAACAAGTTCTGAAATTGAGGCAGTAATTAATAGCCTACCAACCAAAAAAAGCCCAGGATCAGACTGATTCACAGCAGAATTCTACTAGAGATACAAAGTGGAGCTGGTACCATTCCTTCTGAAATTATTCCAAGCAATAGAAAAAGAGGGATTCCTCCCTAACACAATTCATGAGGCCAGCATCATCCTGATACCAAAACCTGGCAGAGACACAACAAAAAAAGAAAATTTCAGGCCAGTATCCAAAATCCTCAATAAAATGCTGTCAAACCAAGTCCAACAGCACATCAAAAAGCTTATCCACCACAATCAAGTTGACTTCATCTCTGGGATGGAAGACTGGGTTCAACATGCACAAATCAATAAGTGTTATCCATCACACGAACAGAACCAATGACAAAAACCACGTGATTACCTCAATAGATGCAGAAAAGGCCTTCGATAATATTCAACAGCCCTTCATGTTAAAAACTCTCAATAAACTGGGTATTGATGGAACATATCTCAAAATAATAAGAGCTATTTATGACAAATCCATAGCCAATATCATACTGAATGGGCAAAAGCTAGAAGCATTCCTTTTGAAATCTAGCACAAGACAAGGATGACCTCTGTCACCACTCCTATTCAACATAGTATTGGAAGTTCTGGCGAGGGCAATCAAGCAAAAGAAAGAAATAAAGGGTATTTAAATAGGGAGAGAGGAAGTCAAATTGTCTCTGTTTGCAGATGACATGATTGAATATTTAGAAAACCCCATAGTCTCAGCCCCAAAATCTCCTTATGCTGATAAGCAATTTCAGCAAAGTCTCAGGATACAAAATCGATGTGCAAAAATAACAAGCATTCCTATACACCAATAATAGACAAGCAGAGAGCCAAATTATGAATGAACTCCCATTCACAATTGCTACAAAGAGAATAAAATACCTCGGAATACAACTTAGAAGGGACGTAAAGGACCTCTTCAAGGAGAACTACAAACCACTGCTCAAGGAAATAAGAAAGGACACAAACAAATGGAAAAACATTCAATGCTCATGGATAGGAAGAATCAATATCGTCAAAATGACCATACTGCCCAAGGTAATGTATAGATTCAATGTTATTCCCATCAAGCTACCATTGACTTTCTTCTCAGAATTAGAAAAAACTAAATTTCACGTGGAACAAAAAGCCTGTATAGCAAAGAGACTTCTAAGCAAAAAGAACAAAACTGGAGGCATTACGCTACCTGACTCCAAACTATACCACAAGCCTACAGTAACCAAAACAGCATGGTACTGGTACCAAAACAGATATATAGACCAATGGAACACAACAGAGACCTCAGAAGTAACACCAAACATCTGCAACCATCTGATCTTTGACAAACCTGCCAAAAACAAGAAATGGGGAAAGGATTCCCTATTTAATAAATGGTGCTGGGAAAACTGGCTAGCCATATGTGGAAGACAGAAGGTGGACCCCTTCCTTACATCTTATACAAAAATTAACTCAAGATGGATTAAATACTTAAATGTTAAACCGAAAACCATAAAAACCCTAGAAGAAAACCTAGGCAATACTATTCAGGACATAGGCATGAGCAAAGAATTCATGACTAAAACGACAAAAGCAACTGCAACAAAAGGCAAAATTGACAAATGGGATCAAATTAAACTAAAGAGCTTCTGCACAGCAAAAGAAACTATCAGGGTAAACAGGAAACTTCAGAATGGGAGAAAATTTTTGCAATCTACCCATCTGACAAAGGTCTAATATCCAGAATCTACAAGGAACTTAAATTTACAAGAAAAAAACAACCCCATCAAAACATAGGCGAAGGATATGAACAGATAACTTCTCAAAAGAAGACATTTGTGCAGCCAACAAACATATAGAAAAAAAGCTCATCATCACTGGTTATTAGAGAAATGCAAATCAAAACCACAATGAGATACCATCTCATACCAGTTAGAACGGTGATTATTAAAAAGTCAGGAAACAATAGATGCTGGCAAGGCCGTGGAGAAATCGGAACGCTTTTACACTGTGGGTAGGGGTGTAAATTAGTTCCACCATTGTGGAAGACAGTGTGGTGATTCCTCAAGGATATAGAATCAGAAATACCACTGGACCCAGCAATCCCATTACTGGGTATATACCCAAAGGAATATAAATCATTCTGCTATAAAGACACATGCACATGTATGTTAATTGCATCACTATTTACAATAGCAATGACTTGGAACCAACACAAATGCCCATCAATGACAGACTGGATAAAGAAAATGTGGCACATATGCACCATGGAATACTGTGTAGACATAAAAAAGAATGAGTTCATGTCCTTTGCAGGGACATGGATGAAGCTGGAAGCCATCATTCTCAGCAAACTAACATAGGAACAGAAGACCAAACACCCCATGTTCTCACTCATAATTGGGAGTTGAATAATGAGAACACATAGACACAGGGAGGGGAACATCACACACCAAGGCCTGTTAGGGATTGGGGGGCAAGGGGAGGGAGAGCATTAGGACAAATACCTAATGCATGCAGGGCTTAAAACCTTGATGACAGGTTGATAGGTGCAGCAAACCACCATGGCACATTTATGCCTTTGTAACAAACCTGCACATGTATCCCAGAACTTAAAGTAAAATAAAATAAAAAAGAAGTTATCTTAGTATAAAAAAGGAGAAAAAGTTGTGTTTTTTTGTGAGTGTCGAAAAAGCATAATGAGTAAAGTATTAGGGAAATGAGTGCATTCAGGAGGAGGATGGGGAAAGGTAGTTAAATATAAACCTGGTTTTATTTGCAAAGCTTTAATCTTGATAAATGGGACCTTCTTAAAGCAAATATCTTATATAGGGAGCTCATATTTGTGTTTCAAAATCTAGGTTATAGTCCAAACTATTTCAAATCTGAGAGAAACTTTTTTAAGAGTCCATTGTACTTAGTGTTAATATGACAACAAACCACAAAATATTAAGAAGCCAGTAATTATGAAGAAAATAATAGGTAATTACTCAAACCAGGACTTAATAACTGAAAATGTGTAAATAAGTTTGTTAGATCTTTGAGGGCTCTGCCAGGGACTATTCTTTGCAATAACTAAAACCTCCTTTTCTATAAATGATTAACAAGAAATATTTGTTTAATTGACTTGAAAAACTCCAAACATGCTATGTTCACTTTTAAGAAAGATGATTATTAGAAAGTTAATTTATGCTAAATGAAGTATAAATAAGAACTAGATTATACATATGTTTGAATGTTGATATCTTTGCCATCTAGTCTGTGAACTGGATTAAGGTGTTCTACCCCCAAAACAGAAAGATGCTGTTTTCCAAAATAGCAGGAAAGAAATTAGATTAATAAAAATAATTTTCTCTATTTACGTTTTTTTCCATTAATTGTTCTGAAACATTTGGCTTCTATTGCCATTTGCTTATGATAGAATCTGGTGCAAGAACATAACAATTTTGTAAAAATGTAGTTGTTACACCTTGCAGAGTACACAATCTTGAGCTCATTGTCACAGAGTAGCTAACAAAATCATGCCTTAGAGAAACAATATTTATGATATGAGCCTTTGCCTGAAGGAAAATGATTTTTAGAGGCTGTAAAATCTACCTTTGGCTTAAGCCAGACCAGCAAAGAGCCCCTGCACATGGACCACACAGCAGTGGCCTCTGAATACTTGTTTTTACTGAACTGTGCTTTGGTGGGAAGTCCTCAGCACCTTCTGCACAGAAAGCAGCCTATATGATTTGCTCTTGTTAAAGGCATTCTGCTCATTACATAGTGACCTCTTTCTGTGGACCTTCGGGAGAAGTTTATTTTTAACTTCAGTCTCAATAAAAGTGTGCTCCTTTTGTATATTTTTTGGGGACACCATATTGTATAACTGATAAGGTTTTTTTGTGCATTAGCTGTTTAAAAAGTTCACTCAAACCCAAGTTCACCCATAGCAAGGTCGATAGCTTTATGATATGCATTTTCCTGTTAGCTTTTTTTCTGCTTCCTGTTTATATTTCTACCTCTGGTTTTGCTTTCTTCCCTACTTCTAACATATGTCATCTAGTAGTATTTTTTGTTTTTTTTTTGAGCAACCTTAAGTCTTGGGGGGACAAGATGAGAGAGAAATATATTCATTCACACATGCATAAAAATATGTGTATTTAGTCATTTGGGTTTTATTTTCTGCTAAGAACATTGTGTTTCACAATTATTTTGCCACCTGAAGAAATGTAACTTTTTATTTAAAATTCCAGCTGCTAGGAGTGCAGAGAAGATTCTTCATAATGCTAGCAAATATCAAACCACACTATCATCACCAGCCAATAATTTTTAATGACCTACTTTGTGTATTGCAGAAAAGTACAGTTTCACAATATCTACTATAACCTAGCATGCTGACTGTTCTTTCTAGTTTATTTTCTGGCACAATTTATTTACCTCTCCCATTTAAACTCCTTCATTGGCAACTAATTAATTTTTTTTTTGTAGAGAAAATTTTTACTTGATTTTATTTAAATCTTCCAATTTGTGGATGGTTTGATAATTTCTGAATCCTATACTAGGCCTGTGGGCTCAAGATGTAAACTAATGCCAATAGTCCCTACCCCTGAGAAAAGCATAATTAGGTCAGCTGAACCCACTGAAAAAAAGTCCATGCAAGCTGTTCAATTATTTGTTTAGCCTGAATAATTAAAGCTTGGCCTCTATGTGAATGTCTTCAGAACTCTGGCTAAATACAGTTGAACCAGACATGCCACCTACTGGGAAGAGCTTCAAGTATGGGTAGAAAATAGAGCTGCAATAAGAAGTAACGAGCAGTGGATGGTGGTGATGGCTGCACAACAATGAGAATGTATTTAAAATGCCGCTGAATTGTACACTTTAAGAGTAACTTTTATGTGTGTTTTACCACAATTTCTAAAAAAGTAATGAGCAGTATTAAAAAGTGTTAGAGAATAGTAGAAATTAATATTAGTAATTAATACCATTATATTCATAGTATATCATATTTCCATAATGCTAATAATAAATACTGATACAATGCTTACTATGTACCAATACTATTCCAATCATAGAATTATAGCCTTTGTCACTATTTCTCCCAGTCTATTCATAAAAGAAAAGCTTTTTAAACATTTTTACTTGTCATATCTGTAAACAAGGTTGCCACATTCCAGACTTTCAGAAAGTCTTTTTAATCAGCAGGAATGAACTTCAATACAAGGTGGGGATAACTAAGATGGTAAAGCCATTACCAAATTTCCTGTCAATAAAAAGCAGGTGGGGTATGAAATTAACTGCACGTCATTCCTAAGACATTGAGAAGCTTGTTCTAAGTGTAAAACGTGAAAGTACAGATGAATTAGAAGTGGTTTAGATGTGGACCACTGGTAAAAATAAAACCATCACATAAGAACTTTGAACTCTTTTGTCCAAACATCCTCAATGATCGTCTCATCTCTCCATTAGTCAATTTCTCACATACAACATACTTTTGCCCGTCTTCTCCCCACTCCAGTGTCATTCTCCTATCACCCTAAGCAAGTCAGAATCCTGTTCCTCATGGGTGTCTTCCATAACATTTCCAAAGGTGACCCACTTTTAATCTGGCCACTACCATCTGTAATTCACGATTTGGAGATTAGGGATATGTATTGTATCTGTTTTTGTCTCTTTCCCCACCCTCACATCATCAGTTCTACCCAGGTAACTCTTATTTCTTTTGACCTTGCACATACACTGGATTTATGGGCATGGTACAGGAGATGGAGGGAGATGGATAAGTCATTATTAGACTGTATAGAGTGGGTAGGGAAAATGAGTAGGTATGTCAGAGAAAGCTTAACTGGCCCTGAATTTGAGCATAAAGCTCTTACTCATCCTGGTTTTTATTGATCCTTATCCCAGTCCTCCCTTCTTTGGAGTTCTGCACAGGTTACCTTCATACACATCTAATATCAAATCACCTAGGTTAAATCATCTGCAAAAGTTTTCATCTGATTCCATCCCACAAGGGCTACTCATCTAATTGTCTTTTTCTTTACTACTCAGGGTGTAATCTGTTAGGCTTAATAGGCTCATAGTGTCTATTTGCTTCTTATGTTTGTCTTCTCTATGCAACTAGATGATGTATCTGAATAAGCCAAAGAAGTGTCTTTTATTTCCTTTATATACTCTCCCCTACAATGCCTGTCATAGTGGTTTGTTGTGTAGATAGAATGAGCTTAATACTTTTTTAAAAATTAAAATGATGGTACATGTAGAGAGGTTAATATCAAGTTTTCTTTACATATACCAAATGCAAAATACATGTATATGTTTTGGTGGGGACAGTTCATACAAGCCAGAGATAATAAAATCTTAAAGCTCTGTAGTCTCTCCCAACAATTTAAGTACTCCGATATGAAAAACCTTGTTATCTGGGCATTGACCATGTAAATATTATTCCACATAATCATTTTGTCTTTGTCCACAGATTTCCCTATCTGTAGGCTATGAGAATATATGAACTTGGGAGAATTAGGCATTCAGAATTTTCCATAAAATACTTCTCCATTAGGAAAAATAAAACAAGAAAAATGCTAACATGGAGCTATCAGATATTTTTAAGTATGTGTTAGGCCCACTGCACTGGGGCATATGCCAATATTTTGTAAAACCAAAATTCACTGCCTAGTAAATTGTTCCTTCCTGGTCTGTCCAGAGAAGTAAATGATGAAATATTCATGGCTCTTGGGAACATCCAAGCTATTTGGCAAGAGCTTTTCCCTGGGTTTGCCAAAATGGCCCTGAACTCAAAATATGGTGTTTATTCAAAATGATTATAAAAATGTCATGGAGTTTGTTATTTCTTTTAATAACTTGAAAGAATTCTGGAGAAATAATTTCATGTTTCTTCTAGCCCTTTCATATTTTTGATACATTCACAGCTATTCTTTTCCAACTTGCAATTAGAATGACTAATAATGTTTAGAATTTTATCTGTTGGTTTCTCTTAAGTCATGATTCTACCATGAGTCATTTAACTTCTTTCCATAGCACCCAGTTATAACAAACAGTGGATTATGTCACTGGAGATGTACTATGTAGCCAAACTTGTAATTTCATCTAAGTGAGTTCAGAGAGAGAAATAAAAAGTAGAAATTCTTTTTTATTTCAAAATAAGAGGGGTTTTAATGTTTCTACACAGCATCAGATAATAGCCCAAACATATTATTGATCCCCAAACAAGTATTTTCCAGATCAATTAATAGTCATTGTCAATTAATATTCATGTCTGTCTGAGCAATGGATTAGAAACATTATAATTTTCATTTTATGGAAGAGAAACCAGACTAAAAGGCTAGGGATATGATCATTTGGTTTCTGGTTTCAGTTCTGACACTAACAAGCAATATCCTTGGGTAAGTTGTTTAATCTTTGGTGCCTTATTTTTCTCAAGTAGAGGATAACAAAGCTGGATCTCATGCTCCATTCCCATCTCTTCCCTACCCCCCATTATTTCATATGATTTTTTTGCCCCTATTATGCCTTAGTAAATTCTAGATCAAGAGAGATCCTGCCGAATTTCACAGTAGAGAAGCCCAGGACTAGCTGCGTAATTTGTGGGGTTCATTGAAAAATGGAAATGTTGAATTCCTTCTTAAAAAATAAAGGATTTCAAGAGGGTAACTGCAAAGCATTAAATTAAGCATGTGGTCCTTCTGAGCATGGGACCCTTTGCAACTGAACAGATCACACACATCCATGAGGCTGGCTCTGTAGAAAACAAAGAAATGTTTCCCCTACCTTCTAACATTCTCTTTTGCTCATAACAGAATGGAAATCTTAGAAATGTTGATGGGACAATGACATGAGTCATGAAAAGAAAGGAATAGTGGGAATACAAATATTAGAAAGCCAATGTTTTGTGGATGTTTGAAACTCTCATATACATTCATAGGGCTTACCCCACTGGTATGGGCAACAGGTAACTCTGGTAGTTGCTAAAGATGCTCCCAGTGAATTATGCCTCCTGGTATGTGGTCCTTATGCAGCTCCCTTCTATGTTGAATCTAGACTGGCCTGTAATTTGTGTTCACAACAAATAGAATGCGGCAAAAGCGAAGCCCTGTGTTCTAGAGATTCTGGTATGTTATCTCTTTGTTCTCATTGGTTTTAAAGAACTTATTTATTTCTGCCTTAATTTCATTATTTACCCAGTAGTCATTCAGGAGCAGGTTGTTCAGTTTCCATGTAGTTGTGTGGTTTTGAGTGAGTTTCTTAATCCTGAGTTCTAATTTGATTGCACTGTGGTCTGAGAGATTGTTATGAATTCCGTTGATAAAATTGTGTATATTTATGGTATACATAACATTTTGATATATGTACACGTTATGGGATGATTAAATCAAGCTAAGTAACATATCCATAATCTCACATAAATTTTTTTTGGTTGCTGTTTTAACACTAAGTTTTGTGGTGGTTTATTTCAGACACCCCAAATGACTGTCTATCTCATGTGACTTTAAGGATGTCTAAAGTTTGCCCAGTTGTGCAATATCTACAGGATCACTGAATGCCAAGTCCCCAGGGAAAGGAATGATGAAAGGGGAAGTTGCTGGAAGAAGAGAGAGGAGGAAGTTGAGGCCATAGAGAGGAGGGCCCTGAAAGTAAACTTTAACTGCTTGCCAGTTTGGCCAGAGGTCTCTTTGAGCAGGAACAACTGCATTTAGACCAGCAGTTCCCATGCTCTGTTTTACAGGTCTGAGCTTTCCCGTAGGTGAAATTATGTTTTGAAACTGTGTGCCATGTAGTACCAGCTAGAATAAAGCCAACATTACACATTCAGTTCTACCATGGTTATTTTAGTTCTGTTCCATATGTAATGACCACCAACCTTGAATATCAATGTGTGCAGTCCTTAGGGAGACCAGGACGGATTCACAATTTCAATGGGGCTACTGGAAAGATGCTTGGCTGTTTCTTTACTCATGGAAAGTCAGAAAAATCATTGTTATATAGGAAAGACAGGATATTTTAAGTACTTATTTTATTTGATAATATTGTTTTACTCTTCACTGTCAAGAAAAACCATTAAAAAATCATGTGTTTGTTTCCTTTGCTCTTAAGTCATAATTATTCTAAAGAAAAATGTAGGAATGAAAGTTACCAGGTCTATCAATTATTATTTAAAGTAATATCTGTTTTATTAGTGTATACAGGATTTAAAAGCCTTATAATGAAGCATTTTAACTACATAAATATTACTTAATAGCATTTTTAATCATTAAGAAAGGTAAGCCATTTTCTTGTTGGTTCTTGATATTTTCCTATCTGTATTCAAATTAATGCAGAAGTAATAGCCATTATCTTACTTACTGGTAGCAAGGAGTTACATTATAAAAGCTTCTTGTATAAAATTTTATTCACTAATAGAAAAAAAAAGAGAAATAGCGGAAAACTGTTAACATTTAACACAGTGTAAAATACATTGCCCATTCTAAATGGTTTGAGGTCTTAAAGAGTCTCTTCCAGGGGTTTTTGAATATTCAATTCTAGTAAATATCACAGCCAAAGAGTTCCAGGCGAAGTGCAATACTTTGATTCCATGTTTTAGGAATGACACGGATAAACCTGGAAATGATTGGGGGGTTGAAAAAGTTCTTCACATGTCCTTTGGTATTAGTATTTCCTTCAAAAATCTGAAAGCAAAATAAGAGAAAATCTTTAATGACAGCATAAATGGAAAAGGTTTTTTTTGTTGTTTTTGTTTTTTTAAGACAGGGTCTTATTCTGTTGCCCAGGCTTGAGTCCAGTGGCACCATCATGGCTCACTGCAGCCTTAAACTCCTGGGCTCAAGTAATCCTCTCACCTCAGCCTTCCTAAGTGCTGGCATTGCAGACATGAGCCATCATGCCCAACCCAGAAAATGTTTTCTCTTATTAGCTCAAAATGAGCCTATCAAAGAACACATAGAACACTATCACAGAGATGATCCTCTATCAGTTATGAAATCACATGCCAGATAGATTTCATCTCACCAGTGATCTGACTTAAATTGGGGAAAAATAAACAGGTCTCACATGGTGCTGGGGAGCAGCTGCAAAACCATTTCTGCCTTTAGCCCCTTTGTATTAGCTGTATGACTGAAAAAGTTACTTATTCTCTGATTCTTCATTTCCTCATCGGCAAAATAAGGATAATAAAATTTTACCTCACAGAAGTCATTGTAAATATTGAAAAATGTATGTCAACGTAAGTGCATAGTAAGTGCCAGGAAGTGGCCATCAATAAATGGTTAATTATTGCTAACATTTAAAATGTGACCATGCATTTTAATTTATTTATTCTTGTTGGCATGTACTTATATCCTCAACTACAGTGTATAACTTCCCTCCCTCCATCACCAGCAAGTTCCCCAAGGTTTACACACACCAGAAATAAAATCACTATTTTTTTATGACAATGATATTTATCCTCCTATGAGGGCAACCTGGTGTAGTGAGAAATAAAACAAACCAAAACAGACAACCAGGAGTTTGTCTGAGACCAGGCACCTGAAGAACTAAGATTTAGAAGACTTAAAGAGGTGGTACATGTCACTGCATATTTGTTAAATGCAAAATACTGTTATTCTCATTATAGCACAGTCTTCAGATTGCTTTCTCTTTGCCCAGATGCCACTCTACCTTGTCCACCATGGAGGATTTCAGCCTGTATGGTTTCCATTCCATTCCCTGGTCACTGTAGTGGATGGTATAGCTCTTTACATACATTTCAGAGGACAGAGACTTGCAGCCCTGTGTTATAATTGCTGTTATCTTCTTGATCTTGAGTAGATCAATTTCTAGCCACTGCTTATTGTTGTTTGCCTGTGAAAATGACAAAAACACATAGATAAGGAAGATGTTAAAACCTTTGCCTTTTTTTTAGACCAAGATACGCAAAAAAGCACAGAGCTCAGAAGGATTTTGTTCTACCTTATCCCTTAGGATTCACTGTCTCCTAGAAGCTTTCCCTCTTTCTTCTTCGTTGCCACAATATGTGTGTAAATTTTTATTGAAGTATTTCACACATTGTACTATAATTGTTTCCTTCTTAGCATTCCTTACTGCTTGAGGGTAGAGGCTTATTTCATTTTGTTTCCTGGTACTCACCACAACGTTAAGACACCCAGTTGGTGTTCAATAAATAGTTGTTGAATAAATGAATGAATAAATGAGCTTTATTTGGAAAAATTATTAAATTGCTAAATTATCTGTAAATATTTTCTTAAGCAAATTTCTTTAAATACTCTGGTAATATTGCTGCAGGGTTATCTGGGAAATAATTGGATAGCATCTTCTCTCTATTTTCACCTATTTTACAAAACACAACTTCTCTTCCCCCCGTTAATGTCAAATAGCAGAAATAGTTCAATTTCTTCTAATATTTCAAATAAATGTAATATTTGAGAGACCTGATAAAACCATAAGTAGAGCTTGATACACAGTACAGTTATTGTCCTGTCTCCGGCCTAACAAAATGCCTAATCACATGGTTGGTGATATGCATTTGGAGAAAGATCAAAAGGTCTAAACTGAGTTTTAGAGTAATCTGAGATAAATTTTTACCTTTGGGAGATTTATCATCTACCATAACCTCATTCAATTCTAAAGGAAATAATATTGATATGTTTCTTCAACATCACCCACACATACATATGTGTATGTGTAGATATTAGGTGTATGGGTATATATGTGTATATACAAAAATTCACATGCTATGTGTATTTTAATGGCAAATTAACTGAATTAGAATGATTATATTAGAAAACTTTTAAGTCTATAACATCCTCTAGTGACATCTGGGTGGTATCTTAGTGTGTCTTCATATCAAGGTTGTACCAGTGATACAGAGTATAACCAGCTAGAGGTTTTCACAGGCATAAAAGAGGTAGAGACATTTTAGTTATGGAGAGAACAGCATCTATGTACATCTGTGCATATGTCCAGCTTTGATTTTCAACCTCTCTAAAGAGACCATATAAAGACATTTCATGTGAATGGAAGGGGGTTAAGTAAAACACATATTTCTGATCCCGAATTCTCACTTTGAAATGACATTATTAAAAATTAGCATTTTATCTTTGAGGCCTTTGTTATATCACAAAGACTAAGAGCAAATTATAGAGAGTGCAGGTTTTTTTAAAAGATTGTTAAATGAAGTATGGAGTGACAAGGTTATACCATGAACAAGTCTAAAGAGTCATCTGAAAAAGAATTCGATAACATCTCTTTAATTCTTATTTATATTGCTATGTAAATTATATAAATGTAATATAAGACTATTTTTATTATTTTAACTTCTCTGGGTGTCAGCTTTGCCCTCTGCAAAATTGCAAAATGAGGTATTTGGGCTGCTTCAAATGGTGGAAGGAGCATGGACTATTTACTGGGAGAATGGGATTCTAGTCCTGATTCTGCTACTAAACTAAGCTAAAATTATTTAATCTCTTGTGTATTTAGAATTAAAAGGAAAAATCTAGACCACATGCTTTGCTCCTTGCTACGGTAACATTCTGTGATTCTATATTGGGCCAGAATGAGTTTCAAGACACAGATATCAGTTCCCAAGACTGTGTGGAATCCAATCTTTTCTATTTACCCCACCAGCACCACAATTCTTTTTTCCTTTCTGGTGGCCTAATTTAAGGATAGGTCCTGGAATTCTATAGAAAGTCAGGAAATTGGAGTGTAGATATCTTAAGGGAGGGAGATATGAGGATAGAAAGTAGGAAATTTGGATTTAGTTGGCTGAAGGGATCATCAAGTTATCCATGCCATTCTGATATCTCAGGTCATTTAAAGAATTAATAAAAATGAGCCAACTATTAAGAGTTACCCCCAAATTAAATCACCTGAATTACTCAGCGGGCTAATATCAGGGACAGTATAACTCTCTGGAAGTTGTTTGTTTAACTTAGATCACTGATTTTATAACTCTGGTTTTGCAACATTTTACTATGCTTCTAGTTGTCGCAAGGAATATCACAAAGCTCTTTAAATAAGGAGGGCGGGGAAGAGAACAAAAAAGTTTAAATGACATTTCATTTAAGAAAATGAAAAAATATTGCTAAATTGTAAAGAAAAAATAAGAGATGATGTTGCAAATCTAAACCATTTGTTTATCACTAATGTAAGCTGTCTAAATGAGGAGTTGGCAAACTACGATCCATGGGCCAAATTTGGCCCGCTGCCTGTTTTTGTAAACAAAGTTTTATTAGAACACAGCCAGCTCATTCATTTACATATTGTTTATGGCTACTTTACTGCTACAATGGCAGAGTTGAGTAGTTATGGCAGAGAATGTATGGCCCACAAAGACTAAAATATTTACTATCTGTCTCTTTGCAGAAAAATTAATTTGCTTATTATTGGTTTAAATCAAGACTAGACCAAAAACCACAGAGATGATAAATGACTTCTCTCTGAGACAAAGTTATAGTCGAAGCTCTCAAGTCCACAGACATCCTAGACTCTTGGACCTAGGATTTTAATCTGCAGAAACAGATTAAAATACTCCTGCTTCCCAGATCCTCCATGTTTGCGGTAGTGAGGGCCTTTGCTTTCTTCTGGAGCGCTAAGAGAACACCATGCATAGAGTATACTTGACCTTGGCTTGCCAGGCATTCACACGTCCCTGGGCATTCAGACGGGCACGGAAGGGTTCCCAGTAATCTCCCCACCAAGATTTTTTAAACGAAGAAGCTGTGATTTGCTTGTTTTCTATCTTTCCATTTTCCATACCCAGGGGTGTGGAACATCCTATCAAAAGAAAAGTAATGTGATTAATTACACACCAATATTCCCTGCATGGCATTTTGCACTGCAGAGGAGATAAGAAATAATATTACTACCAACGAATGACAAAAACAATAACCACAACAATGAAGATTTATTGAATCCAAGTGCCAAATACTGTTCTCAGGCTTTACATGTATTTTTTAATGCTAATAAATTTCTCCATTTTAGTACAGCCAAAACACAGTAACTTGTCTAAGGTAACGCAGTCACAAGAATCAGAAACTGAATTGAGTTAAGACAATCTGATACCAAATACCATGTTCTAAACATTTAAACTCACTTCCTCCTTCTGAGAGTCTTGGAAACTTTGGTCTTTGCTTTCAGGTGACAATAATCCTAAACTATCTATATAAAAAAATACTCTGTTTCTTCTAACAAAAGCTACAAAGAAGATACAATGGTCCCTCAGTCACTATTTAACATTTTCTGTTTCAACCCTTAGAGGGTAATTCAAGTTATGTACCCTTTGGAATTTTTCCAAGGTGTAATTTGAATATCATAGGCAGCAAGGCAGACCTGTGACTGTAAGAAACACAGCTAGTGAGTGAACCTGGCTGACCGCCCATCGTCTCTGTGACACTTTGTTCTTGTTGGTAAATCATGCAGAAATTTTCTTGAAGTGATGCCTTACTTTCTCCATGAAAAAAAAAAGAGTCCTAAAAATAATACCCGCTGCTAATAATTACCTAAGTATCAAAAAAAGAATAAGAAGAAAATAATGCTTCTTGTATAAAAAATAGATGTTTTAAATAAGTTAGCAGAGTTGAATGTCACATTTTAGGGTAGTTTATTAGGATCTGAACAAATCTATTTATACCATAGGGAAAGAAAAACACAATGACTTATGGAACTGTTTCAAGGAGTGGTTCTGCCGATACAAGATTTGTGTTTTATTTGGGAGATGTTATAGACTACTGCTATCTGGCAAAACACCCATATCCATCCAAGGGTATACTGTGCCATTCATTATCTGCTTCAATAGGAAACTGATTCCAGGGTTCAGCTACTTTCTCCATTGTGAATCATGGCGGCTTCTGTCCACCAAAAGGGAAGTACTGCAACTCCTGACAGGTGTGCCACGGCAGGTTCTAGTGTGCCTATTTATTGATCCCTCTTCCCATTTCCAGCCCTTGAGCAGCCAAGTGGGGCCTGGATCAGCCAAGCCTTAGGTTTATTGCTTCATTCTTTTACCTCAGAATGCCAAGCAGATATTATTTTCTTTGTGTGCTTTGAAGTAAAAAATATTGGAAAGCACTGCTTTAAGAGTCCAAGAAGAACAGTTAAGACTCTTAAACATCCTTGTTATATGTAGTAGAATTTTATTATGACCATTTATGATTACCTGGATTTATTTATACCACAGGTCACATTACAGCCCCTGAGAAATAGCAGCTAACATAGAAAAGACTTGAGTACCTACATAGGGTATGAAAGAAAATATAAAGAAGAATTGTGGTTTCAGGAAGTTGGGAAGCCAATTCAGATTTCAAAAACACTCATTGAACACCACATCTATGGCAGTGATGTTGCCAGATACTGTCATGACATTGAAGTCTGAGTGACCTGGAAGACTTTGGAAGAGTAAGGCCTAGTTTGTATGTCAGGTAGTTCTTATTGAAAATGGGCTGATGGAGGTAATTCCAAATTAGAGTCCTTCCTTGGTGAGTTGTGATGTGTCTATATAATCCAGGCAGTTTCTTCACAGATATGCTGTCAGCCCTCTGATTGGCAGAACCATTCTTGGTCTAGATCACACTGAGAGTTTACCTGAGTAGAACCTCTGTTTCACAAAGGTTTTCCTAGGAGCCTAAATCACTGAAAAGAACTAAAAATTCTACTCATTCTCTTATATCTCCCAAATCTTGATTCTTTGAGTGGCAGTGAGAAAATAATGCATCTTTGTACCTTACCATTTACCTCACAACCTTGCAGCTCCAATCGAAGGGTAGGTCTGTTATAGGCTCGAGTTGGAGAGATCCTAATATATCTAGCCACAATAGGTGGGTCAAACTGATTCTCTTTTATTGTAGAGGCATCTGAATTGCCATTAAAATACTAGAAGAAAAGAGGAAAGTTTAGTTATGTAACATTGATCTATAAAGTGACTTTATATTAAAAATTTGATATAATTTAATATTGTAATACTACATTTTCATGGGGCCTGAACTGAATCAATTTGGTTATAAAATATACTTGGGGATAATTCCACTTCCAGGAAGATTGTATATATGTACTTTGCCCTATTCCTCCTGCTAAGTACAACAAAAAACTTTGGACGTTATAGCTAAGAGAAACATAAGACCCTGAAAAGAGCTCAGAAGACAGACTGGCTAGGGTTCTCAGAAGGAAAAAATGGTGGTGAGTGTCCTGAATTTTCTTTTTGCCTCATAAATCCCAGACTTAGAAATGAAGAAGCTGGCAACCTGGAAACACCAATGAGTACAGACTGAAAAAGCCCAAATAAAATCTGCTTTCTCTAACCAAAATACCAGTAAAGGGCAGCATAGCGAGATATAATAGAAAACTGGTGGACACTGACTTCTCTCCTTTAGCCAAACACCACAGAAAAACCTGAGGTCCCTCCCCAACCCACAACAGCAAAGGCTGAATGGGGAGCCTAGACTTCTATGCTCATGAGGCTAAAGAGGCACCCCACACCCTCACTGGGGTTGTGTCAGAAAAGGCCATGTAGGGATTTAGGGCTTTCATCTCCAGCCCCTAATGAAGCTCCTGCCCCTGCAGTGTCAGTGGAGGCCAAATGGAGAACTTCCCTTCCCACCCAGCCACCAAGGAACAATCCTTTCTTAGGTGGCAACAGAGTGGGGAACCTGGACTTTGACCCCACTTGGCAGTAACCAGGCTGGGCCCTACCCCTTTTCCTGACAGAACAATGTCAGAAAAAGCCAGCTTTTTAAAACAGAAGATTAGAGCAGGTATTGGTAATATTGAAAACAGAAAAACAGTCTGGGCGTGGTGGCTCACGCCTGTAATCCCAGCACTTTGGGAGGCCGAGGAGGGCAGATCACCTGAGGTCAGGAGTTCGAGACCAGCCTGACCAACATGGAGAAACCCCATCTCTACCAAAAATACAAAATTAGCCAGGAGTGGTGGCGCGTGCCTGTAATCCCAGCTACTCGGGAGGCTGAGGCAGGAGAATCGTTTGAACCCGGGAGGCGGAGGTTGCGGTGAGCTGAGATTGCGCCATTGAGCTCCAGCCTGGGCAACAAGAGTGAAACTCTGTCTCAAAAAAAAAAAAAGAAAGAAAGAAAAAGAAAACAGAAAAACAATGGAGAAAAATCAATAAAACAAGGCTGGTTCTGTGAAAAGTTTTTTGTTTTTTGTTTTTTTTTTGAGACGGAGTCTCACTCCGTCACCAGGCTGGAGTGCAGTGGCGAGATCTCGGCTCACTGCAACCTCTGCCTTCCGGATTCAAGCGATACTCCTGCCTCACCCTCCCAAGTAGCTGGGATTACAGGAGTGCGCCACCATGCCCAATTTTTTTTTATATTTTTAGTAGAGAGGGGGTTTCACCATGTTAGTCAGGATGGTCTTGATCTCTTGACCTCGTGATCTGCCTGCCTCAGCCTCCCAAAGTGCTGGGATTACAGACGTGAGCCACTGCGCCCGGCCAAGAAGATTTTTTTTAAATCGACAAATCTCTAGCAAGATTCACACAAAAAAGAAAGGAGGTGCAGATGACAATATCAGAGATGAAACAGGCAAAATCACTACAAACATGAAAAAGGATAAGGGAATATACAGACAACTCTGCACATATAAACTTAACAACGTAGAGGGAATTGACCAATTAATTGAAATACACAAAGTATTTAAATTCACCCAATATGACATAGATAATTTGAATAGCCCTGTAAATATTTAGAACATAGAATTTGTAATTTGAAACCTGCCCAAAAAGAAATCTGCAGGCCCAGATGGTTTCACTAGTGATTCCTACCAAATATTTAAAGAATTAATACCAATTGCAGACATTTTCTCCTAGAACGTAGAAAATAGCATGCTTACCAATTTTATGAAACTAGTATAACTGTGGTATCAAAAACAGAAAAAGACAATTAAAAAAATAAAACTATATACCAATATCCTCTCATGAACATAGATGACAAAATCTTTATGCTATGGACTCAACTGCAATCTGTGTTTTCTCTCATAATACTGATTAGTAAGAACCATAATTTAGGATATTGATGGTTCTGAGACATATTATAAATAATTATTTAAAATAGATAACTAATAAACAGTAAATAATTTTATATAAAATATAAGCAGAAACAGACTTAAGGTTATCAGTATAATAATGGCAGGCAGACTCCTTGCATTCAGGTAGGTTTCTTTGGGGAAGGGAATAGAGAGGAGGAGAAGAGTTAGGGCTTCTGGCTGAGCCCCTGGAAGAGCCAGGAGGATGTCATTCCTCAGGCATGGCCCCCCAAAAAGTCTGAGAATCATATTGCCTCAGAGGCTTACTAGCATTAACACTACTATTTACTTCAGGTACACTGAAATAACAAAACAAACTACAATAGTAAAATCAAAACTCTTGGTAGGCAATTTTTAGCATAAGCTCCTTGAGGCGCAAGACCAGATGTTCTACTCTGTGGTATACCATCGGCCAGTCTGAGAAATCTGGGTATTTTGTTTGATGATAAAATGATTTTTTTAAAGTTTTGTGGAGTTTTGAAGTTTCAGTAACCCTGCTTCTCTCTTTAATTTGTAAGACACAGACCTATCATATTACTGCTTTTCTCCATATGACCCTTAGAAAGCGATTCACATTTCTTTTTTTTTTTTTTTTTTATACTTTAGGTTTTAGGGTACATGTGCACAATGTGCAGGTTTGTTACATATGTATCCATGTGCCATGTTGTTTTGCTGCACCCATTAACTCGTCATTTAGCATTAGGTATATCTCCTAATGCTGTCCCTCTCCCCTCCCCCCACCCCACAACAGTCCCCCGAGTGTGATGTTCCCCTTCCTGTGTCCATGAGTTCTCATTGTTCAATTCCCACCTATGAGTGAGAACATGCGGTGTTTAGTTTTTTGTCCTTGCAATAGTTTACTGAGAATGATGTTTTCCAGTTTCATCCATGTCCCTACAAAGGACATGAACTCATCATTTTTTATGGCTGCATAGTATTCCATGGTGTATATGTGCCACATTTTCTTAATCCAGTCTATCGTTGTTGGACATTTGGGTTGGTTCCAACTCTTTGCTATTGTGAATAGTGCTGCAATAAACATACGTGTGCATGTGTCTTTATAGCAGCATGATTTATAGTCCTTTGGGTATATACCCAGTAATGGGATGGCTGGGTCAAATGGTATTTCTAGTTCTAGATCCCTGAGGAATCGCCACACTGACTTCCACAATGGTTGAACTAGTTTACAGTCCCACCAACAGTGTAAAAGTGTTCCTATTTCTCCACATCCTCTCCAGCACCTGTTGTTTCCTGACTTTTTAATGATGGCCATTCTAACTGGTGTGAGATGGTATCTCACTGTGGTTTTGATTTGCATTTCTCTGATGGCCAGTGATGATGAGCATTTTTTCGTGTGTTTTTTGGCTGCATAAATGTGTTCTTTTGAGAAGTGTCTGTTCATGTCCTTTGCCCACTTTTTGATGGGGTTGTTTGTTTTTTTCTTGTAAATTTGTTGAGTTCATTGTAGATTCTGGATATTAGCCCTTTGTCAGATGAGTAGGTTGCAAAAGTTTTCTCCCATTCTGTAGGTTGCCTGTTCACTCTGATGGTAGTTTCTTTTGCTGTGCAGAAGCTCTTTAGTTTAATTAGATCCCATTTGTCAATTTTGGCTTTTGTTGCCATTGCTTTTGGTGTTTTAGACATGAAGTCCTTGCCCACGCCTATGTCCTGAATGGTATTGCCTAGGTTTTATTGTAGGATTTTAATGGTTTTAGGTCTAACATTTAAGTCTTTAATCCATCTTGAGTTAATTTTTGTATAAGGTGTAAGGAAGGGATCCAGTTTCAGCTTTCTAGATATGGCTAGTCTGTTTTCCCAGCACCATTTATTAAATAGGGAATCCTTTCCCCATTTCTTGTTTTTGTCAGGTTTGTCAAAGATCAGATAGTTGTAGATATGCAGCATCATTTCTGAGGGCTCTGTTCTGTTCCATTGATCTATGTCTCTGTTGTGGTACCAGTAGCATGCTGTTTTGGTTACTGTAGCCTTGTAGTATAGTTTGAAGTCAGGTAGCATGATGCCTCCAGCTTTGTTCTTTTGGCTTAGGATTGACTTGGTGATGCGGGCTCTTTTTTGGTTCCATATGAACTTTAAAGTAGTTTTTTCCAATTCTGTGAAGAAAGTCATTGGTAGCTTGATGGGGATGGCATTGAATCTATACATTACCTTGGGCAGTATGGCCATTTTCACGATATTGATTCTTCCAACCCATGAGCATGGAATGTTCTTCCATTTGTTTGTATCCTCTTTTATTTCATTGAGCAGTGGTTTGTAGTTCTCCTTGAAGAGGTCCTTCACATCCCTTGTAAGTTGGATTCCTAGGTATTTTATTCTCTTTGAAGCAATTGTGAATGGGAGTTCACTCCTGATTTGGCTCTCTGTTTGTCTGTGATTGGTGTACAAGAATGCTTGTGATTTTTGTACATTGATTTTGTATCCTGAGACTTTGCTGAAGTTGCTAATCAGCACAAGGAGATTTTGGGCTGAGACGATGGGGTTTTCTAGATATACAATCATGTTATCTGCAAACAGGGACAATTTGACTTCCTCTTTTCCTAATTGAATACCCTTTATTTCCTTCTCCTGCCTGATTGCTCTGGCCAGAACTTCCAGCACTATGTTGAATAGGAGTGGTGAGAGAGGGCATCCCTGTCCTGTGCCAGTTTTCAAAGGGAATGCTTCCAGTTTTTGCCCATTCAGTATGATATTGGCTGTGGGTTTGTCATAGATAGCTCTTATTATTTTGAGATACGTCCCATCAATACCTAATTTATTGAGAGTTTTTAGCATGAAGCGTTGTTGAATTTTATCAAAGGCCTTTTCTGCATCTATTGAGATAATCATGTGGTTTTTGTCTTTGGTTCTGTCTATATGCTGGATTACATTTATTGATTTGCGTATGTTGAACCAGCCTTGCATCCCAGGGATGAAGCCCACTTGATCATGGTGGATAAGCTTTTTGATGTGCTGCTGGATTTGGTTTGCCAGTATTTTATTGAGGATTTTTGCATCAATGTTCATCAAGGATATTGGTCTGAAATTCTCTTTTTTGGTTATGTCTCTGCCAGGCTTTGGTATCAGGACGATGCTGGCTTCATAAAATGTGTTAGGGAGGATTCCCTCTTTTTCTATCAATTGGAATAATTTCAGAAGGAATGGTACCAGTTCCTCCTTGTACCTCTGGTAGAATTCAGCTGTGAATCCATCAGGTCCTGGACTCTTTTTGGTTGGTAAGCTATTGATTATTGCCACAATTTCAGAGCCTGTTATTGGTCTATTCAGAGATTCAACTTCTTCCTGGTTTAGTCTTGGGAGGGCGTATGTGTCGAGGAATTTATCCATTTCTTCTAGATTTTCTAGTTTATTTGCATAGAGGTGTTTGTAGTATTCTCTGATGGTAGATTGTATTTCTGTGGGATCGGTGGTGATATCCCCTTTTTCATTTTTTATTGCATCTATTTGATTCTTCTCTCTTTTCTTCTTTATTAGTCTTGCTAGTGGTCTTTCAATTTTGTTGATCTTTTCAAAAAACCAGCTCCTGGATTCACTAATTTTTTGAAGGGTTTTTTGTGTCTCTATTTCCTTCAGTTCTGCTCTGATTTTAGTTACTTCTTGCCTTCTGCTAGCTTTTGAATGTGTTTGCTCTTGCTTTTCTAGTTCTTTTAATTGTGATGTTAGGGTGTCAATTTTGGATCTTTCCTGCTTTCTCTTGTGGGCATTTAGTGCTAATAATTTCCCTCTACACACTGCTTTGAATGTGTCCCAGAGATTCTGGTATGTTGTGTCTTTGTTCTCGTTGGTTTCAAAGAACATCTTTATTTCTGCCTTCATTTCATTATGTACCCAGTAGTCATTCAGGAGCAGGTTGTTCAGTTTCCATGTAGTTGAGCGGTTTTGAGTGAGTTTCTTAATCCTGTGTTCTAGTTTGATTGCACTGTGGTCTGAGAGACAGTTTGTTATAATTTCTGTTCTTTTACATTTGCTGAGGAGAGCTTTACTTCCAACTATGTGGTCAATTTTGGAATAAGTGTGGTGTGGTGCTGAAAAAAATGTATATTCTGTTGATTTGGGGTGGAGAGTTCTGTAGATGTCTATTAGGTCCACTTTGTGCAGAGCTGAGTTCAATTCCTGGATATCCTTATTAACTTTCTGTCTCGTTGATCTGTCTAATGTTGACAGTGGGGTGTTCAAATCTCCCATTATTATTGTGTGGGAGTTTAAGTCCCTTTGTAGGTCACTCAGGATTTGCTTTATGAATCTGGGTGCTCCTGTGTTGGGTGCATATATATTTAGGCTAGTTAGCTCTTCTTGTTGAATTGATCCCTTTACCATTATGTAATGGCCTTCTTTGTCTCTTTTGATCTTTGTTGGTTTAAAGTCTCTTTTATCAGAGACTAGGATTGCAACCCCTGCCTTTTTTTGTTTTCCATTTGCTTGATAGATCTTCCTCCATCCCTTTATTTTGAGTCTATGTGTGTCTCTGCACATGAGATGGGTTTCCTGAATATAGCACACTGATGGGTCCTGACTCCTTATCCAGTTTGCCAGCCTGTGTCTTTTAATTGGAGCATTTAGCTCATTTACATTTAAAGTTAATATTGTTATGTGTGAATCTGATCCTGTCATTATGATGTTAGTTGGTTATTTTGCTCGTTAGTTGATGCAGTTTCTTCCTAGCTTCGATGGTCTTTACAATTTGGCATGTTTTTACAGTGACTGGTACCAGTTGTTCCTTTCCATGTTTAGGGCTTCCTTCAGGAGCTCTTTTAGGGCAGGCCTGGTGGTGACAAAATCTCTCAGCATTTGCTTGTCTGTAAAGTATTTTATTTCTCCTTCAATTATGAAGCTTAGTTTGGCTGGATATGAAATTCTGGGTTGAAAATTCTTTTCTTTAAGAATGTTGAATATCGGCCCCTACTCTCTTCTGGCTTGTAGAGTTTCTGCCGAGAGATCAGCTGTTAGTCTGATGGGCTTCCCTTTGTGGGTAACCTGACCTTTCTCTCTGGCTGCCCTTAACATTTTTTCCTTCATTTCAACTTTGGTGAATCTGACAATTATGTGTGTTGGAGTTGCTCTTCTTGAGGAGTATCTTTGTGGCGTTCTCTGTATTTCCTGAATCTGAATGTTGGCCTGCCTTGCTAGATTGGGGAAGTTCTCCTGGATAATATCTTGCAGAGTGTTTTCCAATTTAGTTCCATTCTCCCCATCATTTTCAGGTACACCAATCAGACGTAGGTTTGGTCTTTTCACATAGTCCCAAATTTCTTGGAGGCTTTGTTCATTTCTTTTTATTCTTTTTTCTCTAAACTTCCCATCTCGCTTCATTTCATTCATTTCATCTTCCATCACTGATACCCTTTCTTCCAGTTGATCGCATCTGCTACCAAGGCTTCTGCAGTCTTTGCGTAGTTCTCAATACTTGGCTTTCAGCTCCATCAGCTCCTTTAAGCCCTTCTCTCCATTGGTTATTCTAGTTATCCATTCGTCTAATTTTTTTTCAAAGTTTTTAACTTCTTTGCTATTGTTTTGAATTTCCTCCCGAAGCTCCGAGTAGTTTGATCGTCTGAAGTCTTCTTCTCTCAATTCGTCAAAGTCCTCCTCTGTCCAGCTTTGTTCCGTTGCTGGTGAGGAACTGTGTTCCTTTGGAGGAGGAGAGGTGCTCTGCTTTTTAGAATTTCCAGTTTTTCTGCTCTGTTTTTTCCCCATCTTTGTGGTTTTATCTACTTTTGGTCTTTGATGATGGTGATGTACTGATGGGTTTTTGGTGTGGATGTCCTTTCTGTTTGTTAGTTTTCCTTCTACCAGACAGGACCCTCAGCTGCATGTCTGTTGGAGTTTACTAGAGGTCCACTCCAGACCCTGTTTGGCTGGGTGTCAGCAGAGGTGGCTGCAGAACAGTGGATTTTCGTGAGACCACAAATTCAGCTGTCTGATAGTTCCTCTGGAAGTTTTGTCTCAGAGGAGTACCTGGCTGAGTGAGGTGTCAGTCTGTCCCTACTGGGGGGTGCCTCCCAGTTAGGCTGCTCGGGGGTGAGGGACCCACTTTAGGAGGCAGTCTGTCCGTTCTCAGATCTCCAGCTGCGTGCTGGGAGAACCACTACTCTCCTCAAAGCTGTCAGTCAGACAGGGACATTTAAGTCTACAGAGGTTCCTGCTGAATTTTTGTTTGTCTGTGCCCTGCCCCCAGAGGTGGAGCCTACAGAGGCAGGCAGGCCTCCTTGAGCTGTGGTGGGCTCCACCCAGTTGGAGCTTCCTGGCTGCTTTTTTTACCTAAGCAAGCCTGGGCAATGGCGGGCGCCCCTCCCCCAGCCTCACTGCTGCCTTGCAGTTTGATCTCAGACTGCTGTGCTAGCAATCAGCAAGACTCCATGGGCATAGGACCCTCCGAGCCAGGTGCGGGACACAATCTCCTGGTGTGCCGTTTTCCAGGACCATTGGAAAAGTGCAGTATTAGGGTGGGACTGACCCGATTTTCCAGGTGCAGTCTGTTACCCCTTTCTTTGACTAGGAAAGGGAACTCCCTGACCCCTTGCACTTCCCGAGTGAGGCAATGCCTCGCCCTGCTTTGGCTCACGCACAGTGCGCTTCACGGACTGTCCTGCACCCACTGTTTGGCACTCCCTAGTGAGATGAAACCGGTACCTCAAACAGAAATGCAGAAATCACCCGTCTTCCGTGTCGCTCAGGCTGGGAGCTGTGGAAGGGAGCTGTTCCTATTCGGCCATCTTGGCTCCACCCCCGCCATTCACATTTCTAATACCCAGAAAGGTATTTTTTTTAAATACATAATCATTAGGTATAGTCATAATAATCCTAGGCTGAGTCTAGAGATTCAGATAGAAATATGCACACAAACCATCACATTCCTTGTGCTGTTCCCTTTGAAGATCTGCCAGTTGATTTGGCTGGAACTGTAAGCTACATAGAACTCTGTGGTGTAGCAGGACTTCAGGTAGTGTTTGGCACCTTGGGTCTGGATCCCTGTGATTATGACTTCCTTTTGCATGTCCACCTGCAATATAGTAAAGCCAGTAAACAGAACTGTCCTTGTCAACAAGTCACACACCACCTAAATTCATTATACAATCAGCTTTCTTCAGAACTAAAGAGCTAGCACATAAGATCTTAGCAAACTGGTACAATGACTACATGCAATTCATATTTGGGCACAGAGTACCTAGATTTGAATCCCAATTCAATGACTAATTAGCTGTGTGTTACTTTGGGAAGGTAGGTAGTATCTCTGTGCCTTTTGTTTTTTAATCTATAAAACAAGATATTATTAGAACCAACCTCAGAGGGTTGATTTTAAGGACATAAAGTACTTAGAACAGTGCCTCATACTTAGTACTTGCTATTTCCCCTAACAACACTGCAAGAACAATAACAAGGAATTACTAAATCACTTTCATTTTTATTATTACAATAGCAGTAAATATTATCAGTCTATTAAGACAAACCTGGATCCAAGGTTTAGAGGCAAATTCTGCTGGAAGTTTTTCTACACTCCAAGCATTATAAGATCCACCATTGTTTAATCTTGCTAATCTGGGCTCCCAGTAGCCTAAACTCAAGGGAAGAAAAAGATTTATTCTGAATTTTTTGAAAACTCAGCAATTTCTCAAGTGAGTTTAATCCAGTGGAAAACCAGATCCTTGGAGGACCTGTGTTGTAGTCAGGAGTCTAGGCATGGGCCTCAGCTACTAAGCCAGTCCTTGATGATGAAATCTGGGCTTCAGGTCTGTGTTTGGTCAACTGCCAACCACCACCTATCCCCTTTCTTGCACACAGGTCATGTTTGATTTTTTCTGTTGTGTTGATATTCCTAATGCTGAATGTGCCTGCCTAAAAGGAAGACATGGAAGGGTATATGGGAGCCTCATCATCCTCTTGATCATGACCTCTTGATCTTGGGAAGGGCTTTGAGGCAGTGTGAGAAAACTTTGGAGGAGTTCCTGACACATAGTGGAGGTTCAACAAAGTTTTCTGAATATATGAATGGTTGCCACAGGCAAAGGACCATATTAATAGGGACTATAATGCCTGGCTGATAAGACCCTGTGAATCTGGCTGAAATACTACATGCGTGGTCAAACCCAGAAAAGGTGACTGAGGAGAGTTTTGGAAATGGGCACGTGGTCATAAGAGTAAGCTATCTGATGCTTGCCAAATCCCTGCAGAGAGCCTGGGCTTTTTATGTAGAGAAATCAATGACCCCCAGCTATCGGTTTTTCCTGGAAAAGACTCTTTGGGATCATTATACACCAGAAGAGGTGGCAGTGTTAAGAGCACACTAAGAGGCCTTTAGCTCCCGCCATAGTGTTCCTTCCTTTACCATATATGTACCCCAAATGGAGCTGCTTCACTATATTGTAGTAGAGAAAAGCATAAAGAGAAAAACTGATTCATGGACAGAATTGTCATGTATGGTTTCATAGGCTGCATGTTGCACAATTTTAGGGGGTACCATTCACAGACCGTGGTGCTACAACTTACCCAGAAACTCTGAAGCCTTGATCTGTGAATCAGATATGATACCAGTGCTTAGTCCCATTGGCATCCTACAGTCTATGAAAAACAGAAAAAAATGAATAATTTTTGCTTAGAAAATATATATAATAAAGTAAAACTCCATGGTTAGGGATTATGTTTCTGACAGGTCAGTAATTAGATATTTTTACCTACCTTGTGTGGCCCTGACTTAAATATATCTGATTATAAAATGGTAAATGCACTGACAAGACTGGTGCTTTAATAGATATAGTGGCATCCTAGAAGAAAGCAACTGAAATCATGAAATATAATCATTTTTTAAACTGATTTTCTTCTGCTTTTATCTTAAATTATGCTATTTTACAACATTAGGTACTATTCACGGCCAGGTGCAGTGGCTCATGCCTGTAATCCTAGCATTCTGGGAGGCTGACGGGGGAGGATTACTTGAGGCCAGGAGTTTGACACCATCTTGGGCAACCTCTTCTCTACAAAAAAATAAAAATATAAAATATAAAAATATGAAAAAAAAGTTCTAGCCCTCATGAGACTATGTTCTCAAAAGTTGACCTCAAAGTTACAAGATTATTTATACCTTGATCAAGAAAGGGATACCAGCCACTGTGCTACGTGGATGTTGGCACAGTGCTTCATACTCAAACAGTGCTTAGTAATGGCTTAAAGAATGGATGAACAGATGGACAGATGAAAACTGTGTTTCCTGAATGCTGAAATGTCAAGTTTAGTAACTCAGTCATTGTTAAATTCCTGTGACCTTTTCCCTCCTCAACTCTTGGAAGCTGGAAAATTTCTTATATGCACTTGCCCATGGATCACAAATCATGAAGAAGGATGCTTTACGCAGGTTTCCCAATTGAGAGGAATGCTTTTGATCTGACTGATGTGTTTTCAATGCAGTCAGATCATGGGCCGGAATAAAAGCAACTATGGCTACACATTATGCCTTTGTCACATCAGAGTTCTTAGAGTTGAATATTTCCAATCTAAAAGTTGGTAATATTCTAGTAATAGGCACTCTCCTGCTAAACCAAGTATCACATGGCTCTTGTGATACCTCTGTCCATGATAAGAAATGGCGTTTGCATCCCTGCTCTCTGGTTTTCTCCAACCTCTGTGTTTAGGAGCCACCAGCCAGGTTTTGATGCCTTCATTTCAAGAGTTTTAAATGAACCTAAAATAAAAAGAACAACATTACATTTGCAAAAATTAACAAGTAAATATTGTGGTTGTTAGTTCTCTAAGAATCCTAAAATTCCTGCTTCACAAGAGACTTTCAAATAGAATTTAACCATTTTTCTTTAGGTAGGACTAAAAGTATAACAGATAAAAACAAAACAATAACAACACACACACACAGATAACTAAAAATTTTTAAATCTCCACCACGCCTCACTAGAAGAAACTTTTACTTATCTAAATATAATGTTACAAATTAACTCACATACAATACAGCTTCACAGTCCTAATTTTCAAAGTGACCTCGAGTTACATCATTGGGCTTCAAAAATATCATACGTGTTTCCTTTCCCTTTCTTCATTTTGCTTTTTTCTCTTTTTTATATAAGAAAATAAAAATAAAACCTTCTTCCTCCATGTTTTCAAATTTTCCATAAAGCTTACATATTTGAATAGAGATTTACATAAATTGTTGAGAAAAAACACTGAAAGAATGAGATTTCTAAAACCTCTGGCTATGCAGTCTGGTATTTAACATTACCCCCTGGCAGTTAATATTTAAATTCTGTTGACTATAATTTATGACTGTTTCCCAGATTGTGGGTGAAAATGAATAGATATGGTTATCTTCCTCAAACACACTGAAAAAGATCTCCAGTTTTCCTTTCTCCAATGCAGGTATTTAGGTTTGCAGATTTAGAGACACCAGCCAATCCTAGCTTCTCAATCTCTCTGCAGGCTGATGGGAAGGATGACTGATCTAATACTTGATGAAAAGATGAGTAAATTTGACTGAATCTCTTCTGTCTCTGATTTTAATACAATATATTATCTATTGATTAATTATTGTATTAATTAATTAATATGATATTAATATAATACAATTAATACTCTCTACATGTATTAGTGAGTTACTGGCATGTGAAAAACCAACAAGAACCCTCTTTTTTTCCCTGCTCTTAATCAAACCAGTCCGTTTGGACTTCTGTGCCTGCATCTGAGGCAGATTCACACAATGTCACCCAAAGTGCTGTCGAGGGGCTGCCTTCACTAAATCCTCAGGGAGCATGTGTTAGGTTGATGCAAACTATAATTGTGGTTTTTGCCATTACTTTTAATAGAAGACAAAATAGAAGGAAGGCTGCTTGTTAAAAATACAGACTCCTGGGAATTCTGCCCAAAATCTACTTTAAAGTCTCTGAGAACAAAATCCCTCTGCCTTCACATCTGCATTTTAACTGACTTCCTAGGTTTTTATACTGCTGCACAAGTAGATACACTTACAAACAACTCATTGGCACAGAAACATCCCTTCTGTATAATTGTAGATTGTTTAAATCTACATTTATCTTTATTTTGCACATGAAAAGTTCTAAATACCTTTGTTCTTTAACTTTTATAATTATTCTTTAAAAATGTTTTCCTCTTCAAACAGTCTATAAGTCAGTTTAAAAATATGATTCCTGGAGTCACTTGCCCAAAGATATTAGGGTGATAGAGCCTAGAGGAGGAGCAGAACTGAAGAATCTGGAAACCCTCCCAGCAGAGATAGCTGTAGCTGCCTGAGCCCTGTAGGATTCATTTTTTCATCTGCTTAAGACCTCGTCTGTATGACACACAGTGGCTTGGGAGAAACTGCATGTTCTGTAGCAACTGAGTTGGGTCACACATTTAGCCTATGTGGTGCTGCAAATAGTTCATAAATTAGGTGACATTTTTGTACTCTGTATATACTTCGGGTCTATGGGTTTGCCTGGGCTCTATGCCAGAACCCTGTGTTCTGACCCCTTAGGAAGTATATGCACAAGGAAGAAATGAGAAGGAGTTACAGATTGCCTTTTCCCTGTATTTCTTAGCAGGGACCTCTTTCCATTACCCAATCTTTACCAGGCAGAAGGGGCCAGACCCCTAACTGGTGCTGTTTATTGCCATTTTCCAGCAAGGTCTGGCCGTGAAAGTGAACCACGTGAATGTCTTGGGAGCCACCTATGTTCAGCAGGTGTAACCTCACCCACTCTTGCTCGTACATTCTCAGGCCAGGCAAGCTGTAGATCATCCCATTAATGGCTGAAAGGACAAAGAGTTGAAATCAATTAAAAATCTGTTGACACAGAGAGGGCGACTGGTAAGGAAATATGGGACAACCCACTCAACACCCATATTCCTCATGATTCTGCATTCCCAGGCCTACCTAGCCATAGAAAGGGCCCTTTTATATGTCATATTAGTGAGAGGCTGAAGCAGAACCACTAGTCCTTCTCATATCATTCACACCAGCCTACAGCAGAAGGCGGAGGGAACTCCCTTTCCAAGCAGTTTATCACTCTTTTCCTCAGATTTTACAGTTCTGTGCTTTACCCATGTATCCTTTCCATTAAGTCTTTATTTTCCTTAACTACAAAAGATAAACATAAATATGGGCAGACAAAGTAAACTCCAGGGATTGGAGTCAGCAAGGAGATATGCAGCATGTCACCTTAAGGCCTTCTAAATTCAGAGAAAGTTTCAGGCAAATTAGGAAGTCTAGGAGTTTATAAAATTAGGAGTTCATCTAAAGTTGGTGTATCCAGCAACCATAGCAAGTCATGTTTATTCTCTCATTGGTATGATAACTCCTCTGCCCACTTCTCAGATTAGATATCTAGGGTTCTCAGGCTTTATCTACTCTCCCCATAGTAAAATATGTAGATTTTTTAAAAAGTTCCGGAGAAACTTGATCACCTTAAAAATGTAACACAAAATTTTAAAGATAAAGTTTAGTGTTACCAAACATTTAACTGAAACCAAAGTGAGGAAAGTGCTTTATTTCCTCCTTCTTAAGTTAGAGGAACTGCCGTGAAATTTCAGAAACCAGGCAAGTGAATTTTTGGAGAGGGACGGGTTGAGATAATTTGGGCATCCTTAAAATTATATCAGGTGTGAGAACACCTATCTACATATTCATAACGCAAGCTCGTACCTTTCTCATCTCAGTTTCTGTTTCATTTACTAGCTTATAGGGCAAATTTCCGAGTGAATTTCCAAGTAGGCACACTTTTCCCAGTGTGACCACCCAAATGCTCTCTTGCCACTATTCTCCCATTACCTGGGTACCTAGTTTCTATCTCATTTGTTCTCATATGCTTTGGGTGCCACCTGTTAGCTGCTGAGAGCTAAAACTGTTAGAATCATTCTTATTTTAGAAAAGACACACAGGTGATCATTTCTTTTATATAAACACTTGTGCCTTTAGAGATCCAGAAACAAGCTTATTAACTTTAAATTGCAGAACAATGTTAATTCCTTTTCAATGTATGTTACCAGCTGAAGCACGCTGGCTTTTTGTTGTTGTGGTTTTCTGTTGGTTTGTTTTGCAGCAGCTTCTCTGCGCTTTCAGACTTTCTCTTTTTGCCTCACCCACAGTGTCACCTGCCAGATTACATCAGCCCTCTGGAATGTTAAGGAACCGGTTTTAGTTGTAGCTCTGGCTGTCTCAGAAGCATCTCGTGTCTAATCTTGTGAAGATCTAAGGGCAGGAATCACTGTGACCCAGTGTGATTTAATTAGGAGATTAGATCAAAGTCAGAGGAAAATACCGTGAAACTCATGGGATTTTGTCATTTCTGAGGATGTGAGTCTCCAAGAACTTCGGGACTTCTTTTCATAGTACCAGCTCTTCTTTTCATCAAAGGTCATAAATAGTAAGACAAATTCTCTCATGTCCACAGGCATGTTGCTGTCCTTATGTAGTATTCCTTTTTGGCAGATTAGAAGGGGACCTATCAAGCCTGAGTGAATATCTTTTTCCTGGAAAAAGAGAGTAAATTGTATTGTCTCTTTCTCAGGAATGTCCTTGCTCTTCTGATAATCATTCATCATATACAAAAGGAAACTTTCTGATAGGCTCTGAATTTGAAGATGAAGATTATAAATGAATGGCATAATAAGCCTGGATGTTTATCACCTAATTCTGTTGTATTCATAATACTCCTTCCTCTGGTTGATCTTTATCCCAGTAACAATGATGATAATAATAAATTGATAATATAAGGGATACTATTTATTGAGAATCTATTACTATATTAAATGATTTGCCTGCAATCTCCCACTTAATCCTGACAACTATCTTATATGGTAAATATAAATTCATTCATTGAACAAGTATTTACCAAGTGCTTACCATGCACTATGTACTGTTATCTCATTTTTAACTTCTGATACCAGGCTAAGAGAGGTCAAGGAATTTCCTAGGATTATGCATTAAGTGACAGGGTAAAAATTCACATCTGAGTCTGTGCTCTTTCCACTATGCCTGAAATGAAGGAGTTGTTTCTCTTTTTAACTAACAGATAAAATTGTATGCATATACTGTGTACGACATATTGTTTTGAAGCATATATACGTTGCAGAATGATAGATAAAGGAGTCTTGACTTTGCAGTTCTTTTCAAAAAGAAAGAGCAGAACATAGCTAATACTTGTTTCAAGAAAATTTCAAATAAATGCCATCTTCTGTGAATGTAGGCATTCTAATTCATGGCCGATCGTTCAAGTAATCTTCCCTCCTTTCCACTGAATAAATGTTTCTCTCTCTGTCATCTGAAGAGCTGCATGGAGAGTCCCTGGTTATGATAAGTGTAGACTGTTAACCACACCCTTATGCATTCCTCATGAAAAGCGAGAAAGACGTTTAACAAGAAATAACCCCAACTCTTCCATTTGGTGGACTCAGATTACGAGGTTAGGGGAATGAGAAAAACTTTCAATGAAAGTACCTACTGGGTTCACAGCTGAGTAGTAGGCCCAAGCCCGACAGGCAGAGCCAGGACTTTCTGGCCCTGATCGCTCAGTGGCATGCCATACATAGGTATAACTGCTATTTGGCTGAACAGCATTATCTTCCTTAAACCATTCAGGTGAGTCATCTTCATAAGTCTTTCCCTCTGATGATTTTTCATAGGAAAGTCCATGGGCATGTAGAGAATATGGTCTGGATGCTAAATTTTTAAAACGAACCTAGAAAAAGGAATGATCCACAAATGTACTTAAGCTTAACAAAAATCTAAACCACAAAAATGTCAGCATTATAGGTCAAAATGGCTGGTTATAAAATCAGAGCTAAGATATAAGGTACAAAATAACTTATGTATATTATTTCATTTAATTTTCACAACCATCCTGTGAGATATGGCCCAAGTAGTTTTCTCCAGAAATACCAAAACATATTTGTTCTTAGGCTCAAGGCTACAGTACTGACATTATCTACTAATGAAATGAGAGTGATAGGTAGTGGAGATGTGAAGATGAAAGAAGCTTGATTCTTGTTCATAAGAAGCTTTTAAGCTACTGGTGAAGACAGACATGCACATGGGCAACCACACTACAAATGTGGAGACAACAGGTGCTATATACAAAGTCTAAGTGGGTTCAGATGACAATGCCCTGGAGGAACAATTTGGTTGAATATTTAGGAGCAGCTGGAAGAATTAAGGTAAGTTTCTTAGAGGAAATGGAATTGGCCATCATAGAATGAACAGGAGCTAGAAAGACATTTCAGACTCTCAGAAGGGCAGAAAGATGCCTGTGAGCAGGGGAGTAAAGGAAGAATTTGGGGAGTAGCAAGGGTCTGGGTGGAACTGGGCTGTGAAATGCACAGGGACAGGTGGAACCTGGTGAGAAATGAGGCTGGAAAAGGACCAGGTTGGGGCCAGATGGTAAAGGACTTAAATGCCATATGGGAAGTCTTCACACCCCAGCAGTCAGACCCATGAAGCTCCTCCCAGCCCTTCTATAACTTCTAGTGATTAAAGACCCCATAATTGTCTGTTCCTTATTTTATTCTACAAAGCCAGCATCACCCTAATAACAAAACCTGGCAAAGACACAATGAATAGTGAAAACTACTGGCCAATATCTCTGATGTACATAGACACAAAAATCTTCAACAAAATACTGGCAAACCAAATCCAGCAGCAAATTAAAAATTAATTCATCACAATCACATAGGCTTCATTCCTAGGATGCAAAGTGGCTCAACATATTCAAATCAATAAATGTGATTCACCACATAAACCGAATTAAAAACAAAAACAGTATCATCATCTCAATAAATGTGGAAAAAGCTTTTTATAAAACCTAACATCCATTCACGATAAAAACCCTCAACAAACTAGGCATTGAAGGAACATACTTCAAAATAATAGGAGCCATCTATGACAAACCTACAGCCAACATCATACTGAATGAGCAAAAGCTGAAAGCCTTCCCTGTGAGAACTGGAACAAGACATGGATGCCCACTCTCATCACTCTTATTCAACATAGTATTGGAAATTCTAGTCACAGCAATCAAGCAAGAGAAAGAAATAAAAGGCAACCAAAGAAGAAAAGAAGTTAAACCATCTCTCTTCATTGGTAATATGATTCTGTACCTAGAAAACCCTAAAGACTCCATGAAAAGGCTCCAGGAACTGATAAATGACTTCAGTAAAGTTTCAGGATGCAAGATTAATATACAAAATCAATTATACAAAATACAATGTACAAATGTACAAAATAGCATTTCTATACATCAGTAATGTTCAAACTGAGAGCGAAATCAAGAACGCAATCCCATTAAACATAGCCACACACACACACACATACAAAATACCTAGGAAAACATCTAACCAAAGAGGTGAAAGATCTCTATAAGGAGAATTACAAAACACTGACAAAAGAAATCATACATGACACAAACAAATGGAAAAACATTCTATGCTTATGTATTGGAAGAATCAGTATTGTTAAAATAGCCATTGTGCCCAAAGCAATCTACAGATTCAACACTATTTTTTAACGAACTACTGGAATCATTTTCCTCAGGATTAGACAAAGCTATTCTAAAATTCATATGGAATCCAAAAAGAGCCTGAATAGCCAAAGCAATCTTAAGCAAAAAGAACAAATCTGGAGGTATCACAGTACCTGACTTGAAACTATACTATAAAGCTACAATAACCAAAATAGCATGGTACTGATACAAAAACAGACACATAGGCCAATGAAACAGAATAAAGAACCCAGAAATAAAGCCACACACTTAACAACCACCTGAACTTTGACAAAGTCAACAACAACAACAACAACAACAAAAACAAAAACAAGGGGAAAGGGACTCGTATTTAATAAATGGTGCTGGAATAGCTGGCTACCCATATGTGGAAGAATGAAACTGGACCCTAATGAATCCAGTGAAACTGGATTCATCATATACAAAAATTAACTCAAGACGGATTAAAGATTTAAATGTGAGACCTCAAACTATAAGAATCCTAGAAGAAAAACCTAGGAAACACCATTCTGGATATCAGCCTTGGGAAAGAATTTATGACTAATTCCTCTAAAGCATTTCAACAAAAGCAAAAATTGACAAATTAAACTAAAGAGCTTCTGCTCAGCAAAAGAAGCTATCTACAGAGTGAAAAGACACAGAATAGAAAAAATATTCACAAAGTATGTATCTGACAAAGGTCTAATATCCAGAAACTATAAGATAGTTAAACAATTGAACAAGTGAAATACAAATAACCCCATTAAAAAGTGGGCAAAAGACATGAACAGATACTTCTCAAAAGAAGACATACAAATAGCCAACAAATGTGAAAAAAATGCTCAACATCACTAATTATCAGAGAAATGCAAATCAATACCACAGTGAAATACCATCTCACACCAGTCAGAATGGCTATTAGTAAAAGTCAAAAAATAGATGCTGGTGAGGCTGTGAATAAAAGGGAATGCTTATACACTGCTGCTTAGAATGTAAATTAGCCACTGTGGAAAGAAGTTTGGGGATTTCTCAAAGAACTTAAAACAGAACTACTATTTTAAGGGAGGAGACCACTCCTCATATTGTCTTATGCCCAATTTCTGCCTCCAAAGACAGAAGAAGTAAAAACTAAAAGGCAAAAATGAAATCCATAAGCAGACAGCCCGATGCCACACCCTGGGCCTGGTAGTTAAAGATTGACCCCTGACCTAATTGGTTATGTTATCTATAGATTACAGACATTGTATAGAAAAACACTGTGAAAATCCCTGTCCTGTTCTGTTCCATTCTAATTACCGGTGAATGCTGCCCCCAGTCACATTACCCCCTCCTTGCTCAATTGATCATGGGCCTCTCACACAGACCCTCTTAGAGTTGTGAGCCCTTAAAAGGGACAGGAATTGCTCACTTGGAGAGCTCGGTTGTTGGAGACATGAGTCTTGCCAAAGCTCCCGGCTGAATAAAGCCCTTCCTTCTTTAACTTGGTGTCTGAGGGGTTTTGTCTGTGGCTTGTCCTGCTACAATTTGACCTAGCAATTCTATTACTGGGTATATAGCCAAAAAAGAAAACAAATTGTTCAGCCGGGCGCAGTGGCTCAGGCCTGTAATCCCAGCACTTTGGGAAGCTGAGGCAGGCAGATTGCCTGAGGTCAGGAGTTTGAGACCAGCCTGGCCAACATGGTAAAACCCTGTCTCTACTAAAAATACAAAAATTAGCTGGGCATGATGGTGGGCACCTGTAATCCCAGCTACTCGGGAGGCTGAGGCAGGAGAATTGCTTGAACCTGGGAGGCAGAGGTTGCAGTGAGTTGAGATCATACCTCTGTACTCCAGCCTGGGCAACAGAGTGAGACTCCATCTCAAAACAAAACAAAACAAAACAAAACAAAAAAAAAGAAAATACATTGTTCTACCGAAAAGACACACGTACTAGGATGTTCATTACAACATTATTCACAGTAGCAAAGACATGGAATCAATCTAGGTGCCCATCAGTGGTGGACTACATGAAGAAAATATGGTACATATACACCATGGAATACTAAGCAGCCGTAACAAAGACTGAAATCACGTCCTTTGCAACAACATGGATGCCAGCTGGAGGCTATTATGCTAAGTGAATTAATGCAGAAACAGAAAACCAAATACCACATGTTCTCACTTATAAGTGGGAGCTAAACATTGGGTCCTCATGAACATAAAGATGGCAATAAACAGTGGGGACTACTAGAGAGGGGAAGGAGGGAGATGAGCAAGGGCTAAAAAACTATTGGGTAATATGCACACTACTTGGATGATGGGATCAATTATACCCTAAACATCAGCATCACATAATATACCCAGATAACAAAACTGCACATATGTCCCCGGAATCTAAAATAAAAGTTAAAATTATTTTTAAAATACACAAATAAAGTCATTTTTATCTAGTGAAATCCAGGACTAAAACAAAGATTCAGTATTTGATTTTTTTCCTTTTGCCTAAGGCTCCAGTATGACTCAATGCAACATTGTTACTGATACTGTCTTTATTCACAATTGTGAGGTTTTGTTTATTGTGGCTTTCATGCGTTAATTTTGATTTTTAAATTTTTTTAAAAACTTCAGTTGCTTTAGGGATGCAAGTGGTTTTTGGTTACATGGATGAATTGTATAGTGGTGAAGTCTAGGATTTTAGTGTACCAGTCACCTGAGTAGTGTACCCTGTACCCAATAGGTAGCTTTTCATCCATCCCCCCGTTCCCTTTTGAGTCTCCAATGTCCATTATACCAAACTGTCTGCCTTTGCATACCCATAGTTTATCTCCCATTTATAAGTGAGAACATACAGTGTCTGGTTTTTGATTCCTGAGTTACTTCACTTGGAATAAGTTTTTAAATATTGTGTTAAATTATCATTCATCTTGAAAAAGGATCTCCTAATCATAAGAGAGAATATTGCCTCCCATAGCTTCATGGAAAATTTAGAATAATTAAGATTCTTATATCCCTATGTACTTGTTTACGTTTTTAAAAAGAGTAAATGGTCACTGAAAATGTAGTGAATGCTTACACAGGTATAGTAGATTATATTTTAAAATCTAGAATAGCTTACTTTAGAATCAGGGTTCTTTCTGGGTTTTTGAACATCAGAGGTTAGCAAAAATGGCGGAAGTAAACTTTGTTATAAAAGCAAGTTATAATCCTGGGTCTGGACACAAGATTTTGAAAGAAATTACCAGAACTAGGAAGACACTGAAGAAACTTGCTCACTTTTGGAGGGCACGGAGACATCTTTACTTTCCTTACTCATTTTATTTAACTTCATTTTATTTATTTTTTTAGGAAAACACCAGAAGATATTTCTAAATTACTGTTACTACTAGCACTACTACTGCCACCATCACCACCACCACCACTACTATGAAACCCAATTCAATTGCTCTTGAATATATTAATTTTCTGTGTTAACTTTAGATAGGTTAGCTTTAGATAGAAATTACAGAAAGATTTTCCACAGATTATATAGTTTTCAGCATTTAAAAAAAATGAGATCTTTTTTTTTTTAGTCTCGAAGATTGCCAAATTGCTTGGCAAGGAGTCTTTGAAAAGAAATGTAATTATTCATTAATCCTGGCAAATAAACAAATCACCTATAGCTCTCTTGCCACCTGCACCTTTACAGCCCTCTGGTGCTTGTGGAAATTCCTCCGAAGATCTTAGAAGTGCTCAAAAAGACTTACTTGGATAACATCATCCACTTCAGCTCTGATAATAGGACCAAGAATTCCGAGATGCTCTTCATACTCCCCTCGAGGATCACGTTTGGTAAAAGAGCTGTCGAAGTACTTTCGAAAAACTACTTTCTTATATGTGGTTTCTTCTGGAATATCATCAGAGTCTTCAATATCTGTTTCCCTGAAATAATAATACTATTTGTGTAAAAGAAGAAATTAAAGACTGTTGAAAGAATTTAGGAAATTGTCTCTTTCTAAATATAGCATCTAGCATAGAGAAGGTCTTTAATAAATACTTGGTGGATAAATGAGTAAATATATAAGTGGATAAAAACAAAAGCCAGTAAATATCTTTCAATTCCTAACTCAAATATAATTTTATAGGTAAGTCTTCCTATGACCTTTTAGACTGGGTCAAGTCTCTATATCAATTTCTCATATTTCAATAGTATTATGATAGTATATATAGTAAATTCTTGTAGTATGCTTATAATATTTCTATAGTATATATAGTAGATTATATATAATTTATTTGTGAGATTATCTATTAATATCTGACTCTCACTGGGTATAAGTACCATGAGGTCAGCCATTGTGCCTAGTTTGCTCATAGTACTCTCTCCAGTGGTAAGCACATTATCTGGCACACAGCAGAAACTTAATAAATTTTTGTCAAACATATAAATGAATGTACAAATATAATCGTATGTTAACATGCCAAATTTTAAGATCAAAGGCAGACAAAGCCATGTAATTGGACAGTGCCAGAGCTTGGGGCTATCAGGTGACAATGGTCAGATTAATTAGAAGGTCACACTTATGAAAGTCACTGGATGGATGAATGTTTTGTACCCTAAAAGTAGCCACTCTTCTCACATTTGTTTTTGCTAATGTCCATTATTCTTAAGCTTCTTGACATTGGTGTGGACAAAGATTTTTGGATATGACCTCAAAAGCACAGGCAACAAAAGCAGAAATAGACAAATGGGATTGCCATCAAACTCAAAAGTTTATGCACAGCAAAGGAAATAACAGAGTGAAGAGACAACCTTTGGAATGAGAGAATATTCTTGAAAACCAGATTATCTGATAAGGAATTAATATTAAAAGTATAAGGAGCTCAATTCAGCAAAAAACCCAAAAAGCCTGATTAAAAAAATGAGCAAAAGACTTGAATAGACATTTCGTAAAAGGAGACATACAAATGACCAACAAATATATGAAAAGATGCTCAACATTACTAATAATCAGAGAAATGCAATTTAAAATCACAATGAGGGCTCACCTCACACCATTAGGATGGCTATTATAAAAATGACAAGAGATAAATGTTGGCAAGGATGTGAAGAAAAGGGAACTCTTGTATACTCTTGGTGAGAATGTAAATTAGTACAGCAATTATGGAAAACAGCATGGGAGGTTCCTTTAAAAATTAAAAATAGAATTACCATATGATCCATCAATCCCACTTTTGGGTATATACCCAAAGAAAATGAAATCAGTATGTTGAAGAGATATCTGCTCTCCCACGTTCACTGCAGCATTAGCTACCTTAGCCAAGATAGGGAAGCAACCCAAATGTCTATAAACAAATGAATGGATTTCTTAAATGTGATCTACATAAACAATGAAATACTATTTAGCATTTTAAAAAAAAATGAAGAAATGTCATTTGTGACAACATGACTGAACCAGGAGGTCGTTATGTTACATAAAATAAGCCAGGCACAGAAAGACAAGTACTGCAGGATCTCACTTATAATGTGGAAACTAAAAACATTGAGCTCATAGAAGCAGAAGGTAGAACAGTGGTTAACAAAGGGATACAGAGGTGGAGCATTGAAAAAATGGTCAAAAGATAAAATTCAGTTAGAAGAAATAAATTTAGAAGATCTGTTGTATAAGACGGTGACTGTAGTTAATAACAACACACAAAATTTTTAACATTGCTGAGTACATTTTAAGTGTTCTAACCACAAAAAAGTATGTGAGGTAATGCATAGGTTAATTAGCTTGATTTAGCCAATTCACAATTTATAAATATATTAAAACATCATGTTTACAACATAAATGTGTATAAAACAACAACAACAAAAAACTGTGGTACGCCCATATAATGGAATACATGCAATAACCTGATGAATCTCCAGAGAATTATACTGAGTGAAAAAATACCAGACCCCAAAGGTTACATGTTGCCTGATTCCATTTATGTAATATTCTTGAAATGACAAAATTATAGAAATGGAGATCAGACTACTGGTTGCTAGGGAATAAGAAAGGGGTATGGTGGGAGGAAGGTAAATGTGACTATAAAGGGGTAATGAGAGGGATTTTTATGGTGATGGTAAACATCTGTATCTTGACAGCATCAACGTCAGTGTGCTGGTTGTGATATAGTATTATAGATTTGCAAAATGTTACCCCTGGGAGAAACTGGGTAAAGAATACTCAGGATACCCAAAGGATCTCTCTGTATTATTTCTCTTGACTGTATGTGCATCTATTTTATTTTTATTCCAAAATAAAAAGTTTAATTAAAAATTATAAATAAATAAAGCACATTATTTCCATCTAGTTCATTGGCTCAGTCTAGGACTGAAGCATCTCGAATTCTCCCACTGACTCTTACATTGCCCAAGCCTGTGGAAACAAGCCAAACACTCACCCATCAAACCCATAATATTTGCTAAATACCATGAGTCATCAACAGAGAATCTCCTTCTGCCTTTCTTCTGGTCTACCTCCCCTACTAATCCCATCTTTCCAGACTCTGAGCATAAGATGCAAACTCACAGAACACAAGGCAGTGGGTAAAGCAACTTTGACTGCCATAAAAGTGGGTTGTGAGCCTTGAATGGAATACAAGATTTTGAAGGTGGTTCCATCCCTATTTACTCTGGACAGGCCCTACATCTCACTCCCTCAGGGCCTTGCTTAGAAATACTCAGGTAGCTAGTTGTTCTCATATGGTATTGAGTGCAACATTTAAATAGGAAGTCATAGGAAAAAGTGTTTTAAACAGAGTTCTAATGTGGAGATGTCAGGCATCAGATTAATGAACTCATTTGCATAAGTCACACAATACATTATGTTTGCCTACTGTAATTACACTTTGGTTTTTTAAGTGATTAGTGTAACAGCTTTAGTAAAAGCTGTGGGCTATATCTAGACAGTTGATGTGCAGTCATCATGCTATATCCCTGAGAATTTGTAGTTGACTAAGCCTTGCTCCTTTCCTCCTCTCTTCTCTTTCTGTATCTTCATCCCAGAACAAAGAGCCCAGTTCAACATGGCTTTCTACCCCTAAGCAAAACTGAATTGTAAATATTCTTTTAAAAAAGCGATTTGGATCTCTTAGAAATTCTGATCTAAACAAGTAAATGCAAAAAGGAGATTTCTACATCATATTTGGGTTTGGATTTGAGGCTAACTTCAATTAAATCATATTGATTAGCATATAGCTATGGATAGGTTGAGCTCTGCCTGGAGCAATAAGAGTCAGTAGAAACATGGGTAGTAAGAGAAGAGGACACAGAAAAAGGCTTAATTACAGAATATTATAGAGTTCTCACAGTGATTGTTCTTATATTGTCCACGGGTCATCTAAGGTAAAGAAGCAATCTTGGAATCGACAAAGGAAATAGAACAGGCCAACTTGCAATAGGGGAACCACACTGTTCTTAGTATAATTTGCCCACAATTATCCCGCTGAATTGTAGTAGCTACTTTTTTCAGCAGTAATGGAAAAATGAGAATGAAAGAGGAGAAAACTGGCCAAACCTTTGTACAAATTCTGAATAATCCCAGGATATTTCTTCAGCAGCAATGTAATAATTTCTTCTGTTTCCATTGTTGCTGCGGAGGTACCATGCTGCGATGTTGTCAGGATTTCTGGAGGAGTTGATATTTGTCCTAACATCAGTTTTGTAGGGGTCATCATAGGGCACATAATCAATTTCAGCATAGTCATCTTCACTGCTCTGGACCTCTTCCTTTGGAATAATCTCAATGTAATCTGTACCATCTTTACTGAGGCCCACTATAACCAGTGGATTAAATTCCTTTGATAGAAAAGTATCATTGAGAGTAGGAGATAAAGGAGATGGCATCTGACCAAGGTCTGGATAAGGAAAAGTCTCATTAAATTCTGGAAGAAGCAATGACTGATTAGATTCAGAAGGGTAGAATATCTGATCAAGGTCTGGAGGAGGTGATACCTGGCTGAGATCAGGGAGAAGGGTGGTGTCACTGATGTCTGGTGAGAGAGTCACCTGGCTGAGGTCTGGGGAAAGGGACATCTGACCAAAGTCTGGGGAAAGGTCTGTCTCACCAAGGTCTGGAGAAAGTGTCATCTGGTCGAGGTCTGGGGTAAGGGGCATCTGACCGAGGGCTGGGGAAGGGTTTGTCTGACTGAGTTCTGGAGAGAGGTTTGTCTGGCTGAAGTCTAGAGAAAGGGTTGTATGGCTGAAGTCTGGAGAAATGGGCATCTGACCGAGGGCTGGGGAAAGGTTTGTCTGACTGAGTTCTGGAGAGAGAGTCGTATGGCTGAGTTCTGGAGAGAGGTTTGTCTGGCTGAGGTCTAGAGAAAGGGTTGTATGGCTGAGGTCTGGAGAAAGGGTTGTATGGCTGAGGTCTGGTGAAAGGGTTGTCTGGCTGAGGTCTGGAGAAAGGGTTGTATGGCTGAGGTCTGGAGAAAGGGTTGTATGGCTAAGGTCTGGAGAAATGGGCATCTGACCGAGGGCTGGGGAAAGGTTTGTCTGACTGAGTTCTGGAGAGAGAGTCGTATGGCTGAGTTCTGGAGAGAGGTTTGTCTGGCTGAGGTCTAGAGAAAGGGTTGTATGGCTGAGGTCTGGAGAAAGGGTTGTATGGCTGAGGTCTGGAGAAAGGGTTGTATGGCTGAGGTCTGGAGAAAGGGTTGTATGGCTGAGGTCTGGAGAAAGGGTTGTATGGCTGAGGTCTGGAGAAAGGGTTGTATGGCTGAGGTCTGGAGAAAGGGTTGTATGGCTGAGGTCTGGAGAAAGGGTTGTATGGCTGAGGTCTGGAGAAAGGGTTGTATGGCTGAGGTCTGGAGAAGGGGTTGTATGGCTAAGGTCTGGAGAAATGGGCATCTGACCGAGGGCTGGGGAAAGGTTTGTCTGACTGAGTTCTGGAGAGAGAGTCGTGTGGCTGAGGTCTGGAGAGAGGTTTGTCTGGCTGAGTTCTGGAGAGAGGGTCACCTGGCTGAGGTCTGGAGAAGTGATTGTCTGCCAGACTTCATGTTCTGAGGAAGGGGACATTTGACTTATATCAGTGGGGAAGGACTTGTGACTTTGGTCATACTCAAGCATCTCACTGAGCTCTGGAGAAGAAGATCTGTGACTGGGGTCTGAAGTAGAGTGCATTTGATCAGGGTCTTGAATGGGGAATGTTTGATAGTGTTCCTCCGGGGGCACTGTCTGATAAAGACCTCGAGGAGAGCTTGTCTGATAAAGACCTCGAGGAGAGCTTGTCTGACCAGTGTCATTTGAGGAATTCTGATTATGGTCAGGAAGTGAGGCTATCCAGCCAAAATCCACAGAGGGCAATGTCTGATTGAGGTCTGTGGGAAGAGATGTTTCATTGGATTTATGAAGTAACAACGAATGCTTAAGTGTTCTTTCTGAAAATGTGTTGTAGGCTTCACTTCTTAGAGGGTGAAAGGTCCTCGGAGATAAAGGAGCATGGTATGTGTGCTTCTCTTTTTTCTTTTTTCGTGTCTTAATGAGAAACTGGCTTTTCTTCAGTCTACTCTTTCCTCCATCCTGTCTTACTTGTAGAGATTTATGTCTAACTCTAGGAAACTTTGGGTGGCCACTCTGCTTTCCAGGCTTGTTGACAAGAGGGGTGCTTTCTCCCCAAGCACGTGAGGCATTCTGGGGGCTGATCAGCCGATTGTTAACAGCTGTGTCTTCATCAGTATCTTGGATTATTTCATAGCTACCTTTCTCAGAAGCCAAATGCCATCTCCCAACCAAAATCTTAGATGGGTTATTTTGTTTTAAGAGTAACAGATCACTAGGAGGGTCCTCCCAGGGCTTCATTCTGGAAGGAGAACCAGTGTCTTGACTAGGAAGGTCCTCCCAGGGCCTCATTCCGGAAGGAGAACGAGTGTCTTGGCTTAAGTGTCTCCCAAATTTATGTGCTAGTAATTTCATCCGGGAGAACCTGTGCTTTGCTGCTTGGTCTCTTTCTACCTTGGGTCCCTTACGCTTAGCATGTTCTTGACTTTTGAATTCTCCGGCACCAAGTGAAAGTAGACGTATCCCTGTGACATCTGGCTGTAGAGGATCCTCTATAGGGTCTTCAGAATAAGGGCTGGAATGCTCTGCTGTGGAAGAATTGAGAACTGAGTTCTTGCCAATGAGATGTCTCAGTGGGGAACTAGCTGTGGTGGCTTGTTGGTGAGAAGGAGTTTTCTGAGGTTCTGCAAGGTTACTGACAGTGAGCTTACTAATATTACTTGGGGAAGAATAATTTGAACCAACAATTATATCTGTGTTTGAAGAAATGAATTCAGCGCCATTCTCCAGAACGAGGGCAGTAAGATTGAACTCTTCTTCTTCCTGATTCAATGATGAGTTTCTGAATGACCTAATTCCTAATGCTGCAGCCAGTCTGCTCTGGTAATCATAGTCAGCATCACTCTCTTCATCTTCAGGTTCTAAACGATCATGCATTTTCCGTGTAGCCATGACTGTAGATTCTGGAGGTTCAAAAATCTCATATGAGTCTTCATCATCATCTGGGATACATTTAACATCCCTGAATTTCAGCCTCAGCTTTTTGCTTCTTGGACTAGAATTCATGGAAGTTAACATCCAAGTTCCTACAGAAGAGAGACAGACAGAAGAGAGATCTGGAAATCTGGGAAAAGACATGAAAACACAATAATCCATTGCGGCAGGTAATTTCTAATAAACTTTGGTCAGGAATATTCAAGTATGGTCTGTGGACCACTGCTTGTCTGTGAACTATTGATTACTGGGTCAACATAACATAAGCAGAGAAAAATTATAATGAAAAGTTTAATAAACTTTTTTTTCTAAAGCAATTTGACATTGCTGTGACTCTAAGCACATGACCAGTGCATTTATCTCACTTAACAGAATAAAAACCAAAAGTATTGCTTAGTGGAGATTAGAGGGGAAAAAAGGTCTTTCAGCACAGAGAGTTGCTCACTATTTTAAAATATATTAAGAAAGGGATGAATCGAGAATAAAATGGACTTTTAATATCATAAATATCTTAACAGCACATCTTGTCTTAGAATTAAAGGGATGATGATGAGCTCTATCCCCACAAATAAGAGACATTTAGATGTTTCTAAGTAATAATTCAGGAGGAAAATTTTAAATCTCTGAAATGGCATGCATGGCTGGCACATTAAAGATTTCTTGGTGAGTCTCCAATAGTTACCATTGTTGGTGTCTACTGAGTGCTAGGCACTTGGCACATATTACTATTTTAATGGTCAAAGTAACTCTGTGAAATGTGATTACACTGTTTTTCAGATAAATGACTTGTGGCTCAGTGAGGCCAAGTAACTTGTGTAAGGTTACACAGCAATTGAGTGGCAGATCAGGACTTGCATTCCAGTCTGACAAACTCCAAAGCTGTTGCTGAAGTAGCCTTTAAGGCAGTGTACCTGATGATTGAAGATAGCTGTTGCAAAAAACTGGATAGGGCATTTCGATAAAAGAAATGCTCTTTTATGGCCAAAATATTTATGCTTCTTCCTCAGAGTTATGCCTTATTTTTCTGCTGTTGTATATCTTTACTTCCTACTTTGCCCAGAGAAGGAAAAATATAACCCACACTAAAGGACTGGATCCATTTAAGTCATTAATTTCTCAAAGAGAAATCATGAGAAACATTGAAAGAAAAGCCTGCAAGGGGTCAGGGAGATAAATAGAGGAGCACTGGTAGCCTGGAGAGCTGCAGCAGACCTTTATAAACCAGAAATTCAAAGCAAGCTTCCTCTCTGAGTGTCCAGACTCTTACTCACCAACATTATCCATTGTGACTGTCACAGATTCTCCACGCATGGGGAAGAGGGTCAGGGTGTCCTCATGCCTCTTTCCATAGATGAATGAGTGCCCAGTGAAGTGGATGGTCAAAATTTCATTCTGGGTCCCCACACTACAGAAGTGCCACTGGACAGTGTCATCAAAGCAGAATCCAAGAGTAGTTATGCTCTCGGGCACATAGCCATTGATAGCTGAAAGTGTAAAATCTGTTAAAATTCCAGGTCTATGCCAACAAAAGGGCATGTGTCTAATTATACCTAAGACAAATGTCTCCACGTTAATTTGGTTGTGTCAAAGTAGTGATTATCCAAGATAAGCTTTATCTAGTCTAACATGTGACTAGATGATCAAACTCAGAATTTTCAAATGAGAGATTATTCTCCTAAATTAGCCAAAGGAGAAATCTCAGGAAAAATATAAAGCCTTCCATTTACATTGATTTAGTCATTCATCAAATGTACAGTAAATATTTTGTGCTCCATTCTCTGCCTTTAAAGATATTCTAATAATTCCACTTGGAGGAAAAGCATAATATAAGAAATTCATCTTTTTGATACATTAGTCATTGGGTAAGAAGTAATGTCCCTAAAAATAAAGCCCATTCAGCATATTTTATAGTTTTTATTGCTGTCTTATAATCTTTATAGTATCCACAGTTTCCATTTGAGTATTCAGTTCATACATTTTCATTATTGTTAAAAGGGACACTGCTGTAGGCAATATTTTTATTTACATATGTACTAAGCATAGTAAAACATCAAAGGTATGATTTCTATGAGGGCAGGGCTCATGTCTACCTCGATTACCACTCTTAGCCTTAGTACCAGTATAATGACTGGCATTAACAAATATTTAAATACCTACTTAAATCACTTAAGTGACTTTAATAATTTACATGATGTATTATTAGTTTATACCTCATTCTAGATGTTTTTCTAAATGGTCTGTAACTGCATTGTTCAATATGGTAGCCACTGGCTGCAAGTGGCTATTGAGCACTTGAAATATGGGTAGACTGGACTGAGATATGCTGTGAGTATAAAATATACATTGAATTTCAAAGACTTAGTAATAAAGTAAGTCGCATTAATTTTTATGTTGATTACATGTTGAAATGATAATATTTAGGATATATTGAGTTAAGTAAAACATACTACTAAAATTAATGTCACCTATTTCTCTTTACTTTTTAATGTTGCTATCAGAAAATTTTAAATTACACATGTAGCTCATACGTAGTTTCTATTGGACAGCACTGGTCTAGAACTGTGATACTTTCACTGCCAAAAGGAAGTTATGCAAAGAAAGCTGAGAGTAATTTTCTGTTTGAATTATTTGACCTGGCACCTGTCAGCTCTGATAATCCCTAGCTGTCAGTCATCTGAAGCTACATGAACAGAACATGGAGAAATCATCCTCACATGTGTGATTACCTACTAGAGAAGGTGATTACCATGAGTCTAGACTCCTTGCTGTTGTGGAGAAGTTTGCTTCCAGCTAGCTCAGTGACATTTCTCTCAGACTGCCATGGCAGTGCTTTTGGCTACTGAACTTTAGAACTGCAGCAAATGCCGGAACCCTCATTCAGGGAATTCCTTTTGTTCTGAATGTCTTACTGATCCCTTTAAACGTCTTCATACATGCCTTTCCAAGACTCTTGGGTCCCTATACTCATTTTGCTCTACTTTGATGTGTCAATCCATCTTTGGATTACTTGCCTTGTTTCTGTCCTGGCCATATATTCACCCTGAACTCAGTCTAGGATACTATTGACATGGACTGTAACACCTTCCATTAGTCCTACCCCCTCACCCTGTTCCTCACCACCCAGAGTATGTCTGTGTACACACACACACACACACACACACACACACACACTTGGAATAGAAGATCAAACGCATTTCTAAGGATGTGAGCCTTTGACCTCTTGCTTAAAAATGTTGCTATGATGTCACCCACGGATTTCATCACCAAGTCTTTGGACCGGAAGTGAGGATTGGAGGTGCTCCTTCGTGAGTAGATTTTAATCCATGTCTCTAACTCTAGGCACAGTCATATTTCAACCACAGGAATGAAAAACTGATGAACAAAGATAGTACTCTGACTTACTGCTCATGATGTTTGATTCATAAAACTTGGGGTCATCACGTTTCACCTCATCAGGATTTTCACAAAACTTGTTGATGTTGTCCTCAAGGTACCAGCTTTTGTTCTCATCAAACACAGCAAACACAGCCTGCTGTTCGATGTCTGCTGCCCTCTGGAGGACAAAAGAGTATAGTACTGATACAAGAACAGACGCATAGACCAATGGAACAGAATAGAGAACTCAGAAATAAGGCTGCCCACCTACAACTATCTGATCCTCGACAAACGTTACAAAAACAAGCAATGGGGAAAGGATTCTCTATTCCATAAATGATTCTGTGAAAACTGGCTAGCCGTAGGCAGAAAATTGAAACTGGACCCCTTCCTTACATCATATACAAAAATTAACTCGAGATGGATTAAAGACTTAAATGTAGGCCTGGCGCGGTGGCTCACGCCTGTAATACCAGCAGTTTGGGAGGCCAAGGCAGGTGGATCACCTGAGGTCAGGAGTTCAAGACCAGTCTGGCCAACATGCCAAAACCCGTCTCTACTAAAAAAAAAAAGAAAAGAAAAAAAAATTAGCCAGGCCTCGTGGCATATACCTGTAATCCCAGCTACTCAGGAGGCCGAGGCAGGAGAATCTCCTGAACCTGGGAGGCAGAGGTTGCAGTGAGCTGAGATCGTACCACTGCACTCCAGCCTGGGCAACAGAGCAAGACTCCATCTCAAAAATAACAGAAACAGACAAACAAAAAATAGCAATGAAACACTTAAACGTAAAACCCCAAACTACAAAAACTCTGGAAGACAACCTAGGCAATATTATTTGGGACATAGGCATGGGCAAAGCTTTCATTACAAACATGCCAAAAGCAATAGTAACAAAAGCAAAAATTGACAAATAGGATTTAATTGAAATAAAGAGCTCCTGCAAAGCAAAAGAAACTATCAAGAGAATAAACAGACAACATTCAGAATGGGAGAAAATTTTTGCAAACTATGCATCTGGCAAAGGTCTAATATCCAGCATTTATAAGGAACTTAAATTTACAAGAAAAAAACAAACAGCCCCATTAAAAAGTAGGCAAAGGACAGGAACAGACACTTTTCAAAAGAAGACATACATGTGGCCAAAGAGCATATGAAAAAAACGCTCAACATCACTGATCATTAGAGAAATGCAAATCAAAACCACAGTGGGATCCCATCTCACACCAATAAGAATGGCTATTCTTAAAAAGTCAAAAACTAACAGATGCTGGCAAGGTTGTGGAGAAAAAGGAACACTTATACACTCTTGGTGGAAGTGTAAATTAGTTCGGGGGGTGGAACCAAGATGACCGAATAGGAACAGCTCCGGTCTACAGCTCCCAGGGTGAGCGACGCAGAAGACGAGTGATTTCTGCATTTCCATCTGAGGTACCGGGTTCATCTCACTAGGGAGTGCCAGACAGTGGGCACAGGACAGTGGGTGCGGGGCACTGTGTGCGAGCCAAAGCAGGGCAAGGCACTGCCTCACTCAGGAAGCACAAGGGGTCAGGAAGTTCCCTTTCCTAGGCAAAGAAAGGGGTGACAGACAGCACCTGGAAAATCGGGTCCCTCCCACCCCAATACTGCGCTTTTCCAACAGGCTTAAAACACGGCACACCAGGAGATTATATCCTGCACCTGACTCAGAGGGTCCTATGCCCACGGAGTCTCGCTGATTGCTAGCACAGCAGTCTGAGATCAAACTGCAAGGCGGCAGCGAGGCTGGGGGAGGGGCGCCCGCCATTGCCCAGGCTTGCTTAGGTAAACAAAGCAGCCAGGAAGCTCGAAATGGGTGGAGCCCACCACAGCTCAAGGAGGCCTGCCTGCCTCTGTAGGCTCCACCTCTGGGGGCAGGGCACAGACAAACAAACACAGCAGTAACCTCTGCAGACTTAAATGTCCCTGTCTGACAGCTTTGAAGAGAGTAGTGGTTCTCCCAGCATGCAGCTGGAGATCTGAGAACGGACAGACTGCCTCCTAAAGTGGGTCCCTGACCCCTGACCTCTGAGCAGCCTAACTGGGGACACCCCCCAGTAGGGGCAGACTGACACCTCACACAGCCGGGTACTCCTCTGAGACAAAACTTCCAGAGGAATGATCAGGCAGCAGCATTCGCGGTTCACGAAAATCCACTGCTCTGCAGCCACCGCTGCTGATACCCAGGCAAACAGGGTCTGGAGTGGATCTCTAGCAAACTCCAACAGACCTGCAGCTGAGGGTCCTGTCTCTTAGAAGGAAAACTAACAAACGGAAAGGACATCCACACCAAAAACCCATCTGTACATCACCATCATCAAAGACCAAAAGTAGATAAAACCACAAAGATGGGGAAAAAACAGAGCAGAAAAACTGGAAACTCTAAAAAGCAGAGCACCTCTCCTCCTCCAAAGGAATGCAGTTCCTCACCAGCAACAGAACAAAGCTGGACAGAGAATGGCTTTGACGAGTTGAGAGAAGAAGGCTTCAGAGGATCAAACTACTCCAAGCTACAGGAGGAAATTCAAACCAATGGCAAAGAAGTTAAAAACTTTGAAAAAAAATTAGACGAATGTACAACCAGAATAACTAATACAGAGAAGTGCTTAAAAGAGCTGATGGAGCTGAAAGCCAAGGCTCGAGAACTATGTGAAGAATGCAGAAGCCTCAGGAGCCGATGTGATCAACTGGATGAAAGGTTATCAGTGATGGAAGATGAAATGAATGAAATGAAGCAAGAAGGAAGTTTAGAGAAAAAAGAATAAAAAGAAACAAACCAAGCCTCCAAGAAATGTGGGACTATGTGCAGGATATTATCCAGGAGAACTTCCCCAATCTAGCAAGGCAGGCCAACATTCAGATTCAGGAAACAGAGAATGCCACAAAGATACTCCTCGAGAAGAGCAACTCCAAGACACATAATTGTCAGATTCACCAAAGTTGAAATGAAGGAAAAAATGTTAAAAGCAGCCTGACAGAAAGGTCGGGTTACCCACAAAGGGAAGCCCATCAGACTAACAGAGGATCTCTCAGCAGAAACTCTACAAGCCAGAAGAGAGTGGGGGCCAGTATTCAACATTCTTAAAGAAAAGAATTTTCAACCCAGAATTTCATATCCAGCCAAACTAAGCTTCATAAGTGAAGGAGAAATAAAATACTTTACAGACAAGCAAATGCTGAGAGATTTTGTCACCACCAGGCCTACCCTAAAAGAGCTCCTGAAGGAAGCACTAAACATGGAAAGGAACAACCAGTACCAGCCACTGCAAAAACATGCCAAATTGTAAAGACCATCAAAGCTAGGAAGAAACTGCATCAACTAACGAGCAAAATAACCAGCTAACATCATAATGACAGGATCAAATTCACACATAACAATATTAACTTTAAATGTAAATGGACTAAATGCTCCAATTAAAAGACACAGACTGGCAAATTGGATAAAGAGTCAAGACCCATCAGTGTGCTGTATACAGGAAACCCATCTCTTGTGCAGAGACACACATAGGCTCAAAATAAAAGGATGGAGGAAGATCTACCAAACAAATGGAAAACAAAAAAAGGCAGGGGTTGCAATCCTAGTCTCTGATAAAACAGACTTTAAACCAACACAGATCAAAAGAGACAAAGAAGGCCATTACATAATGGTAAAGGGATCAATTCAACAAGAAGAGCTAACTATCCTAAATATATATGCACCCAATACAGGAGCACCCAGATTCATAAAGCAAGTCCTGAGTGACCTACAAAGAGACTTAGACTCCCACACAATAATAATGGGAGACTTTAACACCCCACTGTCAACATTAGACAGATCAACGAGACAGAAAATTAACAAGGATACCCAGGAATTGAACTCAGCTCTGCAGCAAGCGGACCTAATAGACATCTACAGAACTCTCCACCCCAAATCAACAGAATATACATTTTTTTCAGCACCACACCACACCTATTCCAAAATTGACCACATAGTTGGAAGTAAAGCTCTCCTCAGCAAATGTAAAAGAACAGAAATTATAACAAACTGTCTCTCAGACCACAGTGCAATCAAACTAGAACTCAGGATTAAGAAACTCACTCAAAACTGCTCAACTACATGGAAACTGAACAATCTGCTCCTGAATGACTACTGTGTACATAACGAAATGAAGGCAGAAATAAAGACGTTCTTTGAAACTAACGAGAACAAAGACACAACATACCAGAATCTCTGGGACACATTCAAAGCAGTGTGTAGAAGGAAATTTATAGCACTAAATGCCCACAAGAGAAAGCAGGAAAGATCCAAAATTGACACCCTAACATCACAATTAAAAGAACTAGAAAAGCAAGAGCGAACACATTCAAAAGCTAGCAGAAGGCGAGAAATAACTATAATCAGAGGAGAACTGAAGGAATTAGAGACACAAAAAACCCTTCAAAAAATCAATGAATCCAGGAGCTGGTTTTTTGAAAAGATCAACAAAATTGATAGACCACTACCAAGACTAATAAAGAAGAAAAGAGAGAAGAATCAAATAGATGCAATAAAAAATGAAAAAGGGGATATCACCACCGATCCCACAGAAATATAAACTACCATCAGAGAATACTACAAACACCTCTACGCAAATAAACTAGAAAATCTAGAAGAAATGGATAAATTTCTCTACACATACACCGTCCCAAGACTAAACCAAGAGGAAGTTGAATCTCTGAATAGACCAATAACAGGCTCTGAAATTGTGGCAATAATCAATAGCTTACCAACCAAAAAGAGGCCAGGACCAGATGGATTCACAGCCGAATTCTACCAGAGGTACAAGGAGGAACTGGTACCATTCCTTCTGAAACTATTCCAATCAATAGAAAAAGAGGGAATCCTCCCTAACTCATTTTATGAGGCCAGCATCATCCTGATACCAAAGCCGGGCAGAGACGCAACCAAAAAAGAGAATTTTAGACCAATATCCTTGATGAACATTGATGCAAAAATCCTCAATATAATACTGGCAAACTGAATCCAGCAGCACATCAAAAAGCTTATCCACCAAGATCAAGTGGGCTTCATCCCTGGGATGCAAGGCTGGTTCAACATACACAAATCGATAAATGTAATCCATCATCTAAACAGAACCAAAGACAAAAACCACATGATTATCTCAATAGAGGCAGAAAAGGCCTTTGACAAAATTCAACAACCCTTCATGCTAAAAACTCTCAATAAATTAGGTATTGATGGGACATATCTCAAAATAATAAGAGCTATCTATGACAAACCCACAGCCAATATCATACTGAATGGGCAAAAACTGGAAGCATTCCCTCTGAAAACTGGCACAAGACAGGAATGCCCTCTCTCACCACTCCTATTCAACATAGTGTTGGAAGTTCTGGCCAGGGAAATCAGGCAGGAGAAGGAAGTAAAGGGTATTCAATTAGGAAAAGAGGAAGTCAAATTGTCCCTGTTTGCAGATGACATGATTGTATATCTAGAAAACCCCATTGTCTCAGCCCAAAATCTCCTTAAGCTGATAAGCAACTTCAGCAAAGTCTCAGGATACAAAATCAATGTACAAAAATCACAAGCATTCTTACACACCAATAACAGACAAACAGAGAGCCAAATCATGAGTGAACTCCCATTCACAATTGCTTCAAAGAGAATAAAATACCTAGGAATCCAGCTTACAACAGATGTGAAGGACCTCTTCAAATAGAACTACAAACCACAGCTCAGTGAAATAAAAGAAGATACAAACAAATGGAAGAACATTCCATGCTCATGGGTTGGAAGAATCAATATTGTGAAAATGAGCATACTGCCCAAGGTAATTTATAGATTCAGTGCCATCCCCATCAAGCTACCAATGACTTTCTTCACAGAATTGGAAAAAGCTACTTTACAGTTCATATGAAACCAAAAAAGAGCCTGCATCGCCAAGTCAATCCTAAGCCAAAAGAACAAAGCTGGAGGCATCACACTACCTGACTTCAAACTATACTACAAGGCTACAGTAACCAAAACAGCATGGTACTGGTACCAAAACACAGATATAGATCAATGGAACAGAATAGAGTCCTCAGAAATAATGCCACTTATCTACAACTATCTGATCTTTGACAAACCTGACAAAAACAAGCAACGGGGAAAGGATTCCCTATTTAATAAATGGTGCTGCAAAAACTGGCTAGCCATATGTAGAAAGCTGAAACTGGATCCCTTCCTTATACCTTATACAAAAATTAATTCAAGATGGATTAAAGACTTACATGTTAGACCTAAAACCATAAAAACCCTAGAGGAAAACCTAGGCATCACCATTCAGGACATAGGCATGGGCAAGGACTTCATGTCTAAAACACCAAAAGCAATGGCAACAAAAGCCAAAATTGACAAATGGGATCTAATTAAACTAAAGAGCTTCTGCACAGCAAAAGAAACTACCATCAGAGTGAACAGGCAACCTACAAAATGGGAGAAAATTTTTGCAACCTACTCATCTGACAAAGGGCTAATATCCAGAATCTACAATGAACTCAAACAAATTTACAAGAAAAAGACAAACAACCCCATCAAAAAGTGGGCAAAGGATATGAACAGACACTTCTCAAAAGAAGACATTTATGCAGCCAAAAAACACATGAAAAAATGCTCATCATCACTGGCCATCAGAGAAATGCAAATCAAAACCACAATGAGATACCATCTCACACCAGTTAGAATGGCCATCATTAAAAAGTTAGGAAACAATAGGTGCTGGAGAGGATGTGGAGAAATAGGAACACTTTTACACTGTTGGTGGGAATGTAAACTATTTCAACCATTGTGGAACTCAGTGTGGCAATTCCTCAGGGATCTAGAACTAGAAATACCATTTGATCCAGCCATCCCATTACTGGGTATATACCCAAAAGACTATAAATCATGCTGCTATAAAGACACATGCACACGTATGTTTATTGTGGCACTATTCACAATAGCAAAGACTTGGAACCAACCCAAATGTCCAACAACGATAGACTGGATTAAGAAAATTTGGCACGTATACACCATGGAATACTATGCAGCCATAAAAAATGATGAGTTCATGTCCTTTGTAGGGACATGGATGAAACTGGAAATCATCATTCTTAGCAAACTATCGCAAGGACAAAAAACCAAACACCGCATGTTCTCACTCATAGGTGGGAATTGAACAATGAGAACACATGGACACAGGAAGGGGAACATCACACTCCAGGGACTGTTGTGGGGTGGGGGGAGGGGGGAGGGATAGCATTAGGAGATATACCTAATGCTAAATGACGAGTTAATGGGTGCAGCACACCAACATGGCACATGTATACATATGTAACAAACCTGCACATTGTGCACATGTACCCTAAAACTTAAAGTATAATAAAATAAAAATAAATAAATAAATAAATAAATTAGTTCAACCATTGTGGAAGACACCATGGTGAGTCCTCAAAGACCTAAAGTCAGAAACACCTTTGAACCCAGCAATTCCATTACTTGGTATGTACCCAAAGGAATAGAAATCATTCTATTATAAAGACACATGCATGCGTATGTTCATTTTTGCACTCTTCACAATAGCAAAGTCATGAAATCAACCCAAATGCCCATCAATGATAGACTGGATGAAGAAAATATGGTACATATACACCATAGAATACTATGTGACTATCAAAAAGAACAAGATTATGTCTTTTGCAGGGCCATGGATGGAGCTGGAGGCCATTATTCTAAGCAAGTTAACACAAGAACAGAAAACCACATATTGCATGTTTTCACTTACAAGTGAGAGCTAAATGATGAGAACACATGGACACATAGAAGGGAACAATACACACTGGGGCCTATCAGAGGATGGAGGGTGGAAAGAGGGAGAGGATCAGAAAAAATAACTAATGGATACTAGGCTTAATACCTGGGTGATGAAATAGTAAGTACAACAGATCTCCATGACACATGTTTACCTGTGTAACAAACCTGCACATCCTGCACATGTACCCCTGAACTTAAAAGTAAAAAAAAAAAGTGCTGTATTCAGTTATTAATATTCCAGCAAATTATCTACACCACTGAGTTCTCTGAAACCAAAGCGACACAGTTCTTGGAACTACTGAAGCCATATAATTCAGGCATTTATGAGAGTCCATTGTGTACACAGCACTTGTTAGAGCTAAAGGTAACATGCAAAAGCAAACAGAACAGATAAGAAAATTCAGAGATTAAAATATCCCCAAAGAGCCAGGCACAGTGGCTCACACCTGTAATCCTGGCACTTTGGGAGGCTGAGGCAGGTGGAACACCTTAGGTCAGGAGTTCGAGACCAGCCTAGCCAACATGGTGAAACCCTGTCTGTACTAAAAAATACAAAAATTACATGGGGGTGGTGGCGGGCGCCTGTAATCCCAGCTACTCAAGAGGCTGAGGCAGGAGAATCACTTGAACCCAGGAGGCAGAGGTTGCAGTGATCTAAAATGGTGCCACTGCTCTCCAGCCTGGGTGGCAGAGCGAGACTCTGTCTCAAAAGAAAAAAAAAAATCCCAAAAGAAAAATCTCATTTCACTATGGCAGCTGAAAGGCTATCTCTGTAATTGCACACCTTTCAACATGAATGATTGACTGAATATGCTCTGAATAAGTGCAAAGGATGAAAGAGAAGGTTGCAATAGAAAAGTCTTATGCTTCTACTACCTATTTCCTTTCCTAGCTCAATAAATCAGGATCTTCCATATGTCCAGAAATTCATTTCTGATTTTTCTAGGCATATGTTTATTTTGTATGCCTTGAGATAAGACCTCTTTGGTTATAGTTTAGCATAATTGGGAATTTTAGTTTAATAATATGAGACTACAATTCTTCAATGAAGACAAACTCAGAAATTCAGTATCTTTGTTCACATTCTTCTGTATACTTTAGTCTCAACAGAGATGGGCCATTATCTGGGTCCAATTTCACTAGGAACTATGTCTCTAAATTTGATTGCTTTCAGAGAATCTCTCCTCTCTTTCCCTATTGCAGGTCTCTAAAAATAACAAAGACTGGTAAAGAGCTTTATACTTTTACCAGATGGTATCTCACTGAACCCCTAAACAGACCTGTAACATTTTTAGGAGGGTTATTACCCATTTGATAAAAGGAAGAAATTAGGAAAGACTAATCAAATTGCTCAACACATCCAATACCAACAGACCTGGAATTTGAAACTAAGACAAAATATGTTATCACACTCTAGACTTGCCTTTCGCAGTGATGGTACTGATAAAAATAGACAAGACAAAAAAAAAAAAAAGAATAAATGTTATCACACTGGTGCTAAAAAGGACTACTTGACAATTACTGTTCTCTTGAAAGAAAGGCCCCATTATTTAGCCAGGAGACCTAACATGTTCTAGCCAGAAGAAATTCCAAGAATTTCTGAAAGGTTACTTCAGGGACAAAATACCTGTATTCCTCGCCTGTCCAGGGATCTGCTCTTACAGATTAGAAGTAGTCCTATTAGCCCAGAGGCGATGTCTCTCATGATGTCTACGTCACTGTAGTATGGTCTTGTTAAGCACTGGGCATCGTTTTCTGTGGGTTCATCAAACTCTAAGATGTTCCACTTATAAGTATAGGTTTCCCCTGGTTGAACTGCTCTGATCATGGTGTTGTTCCTGCCTGAAAGAAAATATATTCAAAATTGTTTTCATTTGCAAAGTTATTTCATGATAATAAATAAATAAATAAATAAGCTTTCATTAGAACCAATTAATATTGCAAAAGGAATTCTTTTTTTTTGAATTTTTTTAAATTATACTTTAAGTTCTAGGGTACATGTGCACAACATGCAGGTTTGTTACATATGTATCCATGTGCCATGTTGGTGTGCTGCACCAATTAACTTGTCATTAACATTAGGTATGTCTCCTAATGCTATCCCTCCCCACTCCCCCCACCCCCCGACAGGCCCTGGTGTGTGATGTTCCCCATCCTGTGTCCAAATGTTCTCATTGTTCAATTGAATTCTTTAAATATTCTACTTGGAACCTGGATAACATGTAGCCATTAGATACTGCTCCACTAGAGGCCACTATGACACTAATAAAAGACACCATATTTTGTTACCACTAAGAGACAAAACTCCTGAAGTGAGAAGGGTTTGGCTGTGATTTTTAGGATACTCCTACATGTATACTACCTGACTGCAGTAGTGACACCACCGGGCAAGGAGAATAGCAGAAAAACGTGGCGGCCTCTCAGAAGTTACTAGTTGGATTCAGTAGAAGTGAAAGATTCAAACCTGAGGTGAAAGAAGAGTTGACTTCATCTTCATAAGGCGAGAAGGTCACTCCATGAGGATAAATGCTATAGGGGCGGCTGGCCATATTTTTGAACACGATCTACAAAGTTAAATCAAATTTATTCTAGGATTTAAGGTTGATCATGACAAATAATATAAGATACTAGCTTTGCATATTCACCTTTTGGATGGTGTGTGTGTATACATGTGTACACACAGTCGGAAAATTAGATCTGTTTATCTGAGCAGTAACCTCCCCTCATCACTTGGCAGGAGCATTGGAGAGAGTGTTTCACTCACACATTAAGGTGGAAAATGGAAAGAGAAGTCTGACTTTAGAGGATAGGTTAGGAGAAGTGACGTTTTCCTCACAGTATCACTCTCTCCAAGCAAGTCCTCCTTCCCCTGCCCTTCTCTTTTCAGCTTGGGCCACATCTCATTTCGAATCTGCTTCTCATCTCTAGACCGTGATCCCCTTCCCCTGCCTGGTAGGTTTTTTAGGACACTGTCTTTGAAGTCATCTTCTCAGCTAGGTGCAGTGGCTCAAACCTGTAACCCCAGCACTTTGGGAGGCCAAAGCAGGTGGATCACTTGAGCTCAGGAGTTCAAGACCAGCCTGGGCAACATGGTGAAACCTCATCTCTACAAAAAAATAGAAAAATTAGCCAGGCGTTGGGGCGTGTACCTGTAGTCCCAGCTACTTGAGAGGCTGAGGTGGGAGAATCGCCTGAGCCCAGGAAGTGGAGGTTGCAGTGAGCCATGATCACACCACCGCACTCCAGCCTGGGTGACAGAGTAAGACCCTTGGTGGGGGAAAAAAGCCACCTTCTGGAGAGGCACAGACAAACAGCCAGATCCTGCACTTTTAATAAGGTACGTCTACACTTGCTGAGAGCCCATAAAAGGGATCAGAAATGGAAGAAGGGAAATAGGCATGGAGGAAAAAAACTGCTTTTGTCCTTTGGCTATTTTAAATGAACAGAATAGACCTTGTCAGGTGCATAAAACACACAAGAGTCCTAGTTAGCCTCTTTAATCTGCAAAAGAGAACCTTAATCCTATCTTCTATTTGGTTGATTGTCAAAGCTTTTGGATCATCCTTTGTCTGTAGATTATCTACACTCTAGGATCTTGTCAAAGATTGCAACCTTTAATTCTCTGCCGTCCAATTCTTATCTATCTTGGTGAAGTGACATGATATTTAAGGAGAATTGTCTGAGGAAAACTCCATGCTCTTGATACATAGAGTCTACCTTCATTAAAATCCAACCATTAGAGAGCTGCATACCTAGACTACATTAAAAAATGTGAGTAAAAATTGTTTCTATTCAATTGTGTTTACTGTTATATCTTAGCTATAATGAGAAACATTTTTAATACAACTTTTAATCTATTATTTTATGCAACTTTTAATCTATTATGCTGGTTATAAGAATTTTATCAAGGATGTCATCTACTGTATCACTCAGCACTCTCTTTTGTAGAATTCATTAAAGAAGTTCCTCTTAGATCTTAATATCAGGATAAATGGTGCTTTCTTTTTGTAGATGATGTAAACTTCACCCTGACATATTTCCTTTTTTACATTGACTGCCATAAAGCTTAGGACAAAATTTGAAGACAGCCTTACAGGGTCGCATGGTATCTATTTATCTGTGGCTTTATTTTCTTTGTCCCCATATTCTATCCCAATTACATAGACTCTTTGTTTTATGCCTTTATAATTTGAGAAACTGTCTCAGATCCTTTGTATTACTGAGTAAGCTGTAAATAAATGCAAATACTAAATAAAAACTAAAAGTTGCATTTGAATTTAAAATTATATGAGAACCTTTTTCTTTTAAAATTAAAAAATAACCAGGTACTCCATAATATTTTACTATTTAATTTCTCCCATGATTCTGTATTTGTGTTACTTACTTTGAGTGTATCTCTGACCTGCGCTCTGATAATAGGACCCAAAATCCCATCTTCTTTCATATTGGGATTCACTGTATGTTTGGTGAAGGACTCATCTTCGTATTGTGTGTACATAACTTTCTTATAATGTTTTCCAATTTGGTTTGAGAAATTATCCAAATGCTGAGACCTGTATTTTCTTAAAGTGAAATAAAAAAAAAAATTAAGCCACTTTCTCAAATAGAGATCTCGATAGGATGGGGAAACCCTTGTGCTTAAACATTCTGCTCTTAGATTAGCTAAAATGCTAGTTTTCTAAAAATTTCTTAGTGTAGTTTGCAAAGTCCTGATGTTTTCTGTCTAGTTGGAAAACTGGAAACTTCTGAGTTGTCTCCTGCATCACTGATAAAAGTCATAGGTAACTGGTTAGAAGCAGCTACTTAGATCTTCCTGTCATTCTTATTGCTACAGCAGACCTTTGATATCTCTGGGAAAAGGCCTATACTGGCTGAAAAGATACTAGGAATTTTTCTAAAGTCCTATCACTTATTCTATGATAGCGTTTTTGGTTTTAAAGGTATTTCTTAATCCCTAAAAGCACCTTCCCACCCCAGGAAACATTTACTAGCATTGTTAATCATAGTTCTGTGCTATTGGGCTATCTCTTCCACCATCTAGCCAATTCTTGGAGCTGACTGAAAAGCAACCTCCTTCACCCATCTTTTGTAGCTACTGGGATAAATACTTTGGTAGCAGAAACATGAACCACTTTTCCCCTGCCCTCTTTATTACCTTAGTTTGCAAAAGCAACTACATGCGGCCAAAAAGCATATTTTAAAATGCTCAACATCAGTGATCATGAGAGAAATGCAAATTAAAACCACAATGAGGCCGGGCGCGGTGGCTCACGCCTGTAATCTCAGCACTTTGGGAGGCCGAGGCGTGCAAATCACGAAGTCAGAAGATCGAGACCATCCTGGCTAACACGGTGAAACCCCATCTCTACTAAAAATACAAAAAATTATATTTTGTGTATTTTGTATTTGTGTTGGCGGGCCCCTGTAGTCCCAGCTACTCGAGAGGTTGAGGCAGGAGAATGGCTTGAACCCGGGAGGCGGAGCTTGCAGTGAGCAGAGATTGCGCCACTGCACTCCAGCCTGGGCGACAGAGCGAGACTCCATCTCAAAAAAAAAAAAAAAACCAAAAACGAATGAGATGCCCTCTCATGCCAGTCAGAATGGCATTGACTGAAAAGTCAAGAAAGAACAGACGCTGTCAAGGTTATGGAGAAAAAGGAACACTTATACACTCTTGGTGGAATGTAAATTAATTCAACCATTTTGGAAGACAGTATGGCAGTTCCTCAAAGACCTAAAGTCAGAAATATCATTTAACCCAGTAGTCCTTTAAGATGGAGTATCATTTTATGAATTTATTTTGCCCAGTGGAAAGCACTGACTGTTGCCAAACACTCCTGGATTCCTATCTCAGTTCTGTCAACCATTCTATAATCTTGGCCAAATTTTTTTTTGTTCTTTTTCCTAGTTTAATTCTTTTTAATAGAAAATACATTCACATAATTTTTATTACAGTGAAAACTCTCGCTTTTCTCTGATGACTCTCAAAATGACCTCCCTAGCCCTCCCTGAATTTTTAATAGAAAATACATTTATGTAATTTTTATTACAGTGAAAACTCTCACTTTTCTCTGATAACCCTCAATGGACCTCCCTACCCTTCCTGAATTTTCTAGGTAGTCACATATTAATTTCATGTGTATAATTCCAGAATACCTTTATGTATATATATGCAAATATGTCTTACAAATAAGAAAATATATTCTTATCCCTTTCACTCCTTTAACAAAAGGCAGCTATATATACACGCTATACTACATCCCGGCTTTTTAATTTAATAACATATCTTGGAGAACTTTTTGTGTTAGTACATACAGAGTGTTTGCATCCTCTTTTTTTGATGCTTAGTATTCCATTGTATGAATGTATCATAATTTATTAAACTAGTTTTCTACTGATGGACATTTTGAGTTGTTTCCAGTCTTACTATTACTAACATTGCAACAGTGAATATGTTGTACATACATCATTTCACCTGTGAACAAGTATATCTGTATAGTTAGATTTCCAGAGTGAGATAGCTGAGTCAAAGGGTATATGCATTTAGAATTTTGATACATATTGCCAAGTTATTCTTCAGAATCCCTTTACCAATTTAATCTTCCATGAACAATATATGATAGTTCTTATTTCTCACAGCCTTGTCAACAGATGATGTCATCTGGACTTGTGAATCTGATAGATAAAAGTAGTATTCCCATGAAGTTTAATTTGCATTTCTCTTACTGTGAGTGAATTTGAGTAACTTTTCAAGGGTTTAAGAGCTATTTGAATTTCCAAATCTCTTAATCTCTCTGACCCATTTCCTCATCTATAAAAAGAAATAAGAGCAGTATCTAGTTTGTGGAGTTGAAGTGAAGCTCTCAGAAAGGGATAATACAGTGCTTGGCAATGGCAAACATTCAACAAGAGGTAGCTGCTGTTGTTATTTTTATTATTATTAGGCTGAATTTCTTTGGTGATTTGGGGGTAATTCGAGATTAATTTTTACAAAAAGACTTGAATAGAAACCAATACATGTGTCCCCTTGAGAGCTGTGAACTTACAACATTTCACCCCCAAACATCCAGGACCCTATGGAATGTGTCTTGAACCTTTGCCCAGTGGTATGAACCCCAACAACTCACTTGTCCATATTCGCTGGTATTACAGGTGCATAGTCCCAAATGACTTCCTCTGCAGCAATGAAGTATTCCCACCTCTTCATGTGCCGCCTCTGCTCACGAGTTATTTTCTTAGGATTCCTGGTTTTCTTTGGGCAGTTTTTAATGTCAATATAAGCCTGCATCCCAGCTGAGTTAGGACAGAAAGACAATGAAATAACTCAAGAGAAGAAATTATGGTTGATGGAAATGCATATCCTTTAAATCAACTTGTGGAAGGTTTATATTAATATAATAAGAGTGAAAGTAATGCTCAGGCAATTTTTGAACATTTTATTTTGGAACTCTTTCAGTGGCATCCAGAAAAGGCAAGAATTTTAAAAGGGGGAAAAGGAGGAGGGGTTAGGGAAAAAAATTCGAAAGATTCCCTTTATTTCTTCTTGAGCAGGCAAATTTCTTATAATTTTTAACTTCTTAAGACTTTATGAATTATGTCTTGTTAAATTCTCATTTTTCTGTCATCTGTCCCTTAATCTGTAAAATGAAGACAGCACCAGTACCTAATAGAATTGTTGTTAAAAATTAAATATTAATAACAATACATAATGCACTTATCGTCAACAAAGAAACAAAAGTTACATTGTTGTCTTAATATTATTGGGAACTCTATCTTCCACGGATATCATGATGGTTTTATTACTTCGAATATAATTTTGACTACTTGTGTGAAAAGAAACAGAAATGATCTCATGAAGTATCTCTTCCTTATATGTGTTGCTTATACATTATTTTGGTAACAAAATGATTTCCTATTGTGATATCATTTCCTTAGATTTTAGTCTCTGTTTATATGAACACTCCTCTCAACAGTTTTAAAGCAAAAATGTGTAGTAGAACAATCAGTTATTTTGTTTACACGATACCACATAACCTGGGTTGATTTATTTCCCACTTGAATTCACCAGTGTTCTTTGGAGCTCACCCCTCAGTATATGCCATGTATGATCCATTCAACACACATTCATTGAGTTCCTCTCCATGCTAGACTTTGTGTTCATCCCACTGTAAAGGTTAATGTTTTCATGCTAAACTTTTACACTTTCTACAACTTAGTGCTTCTGTAAATTTGCAGTTTATCTTGTGCTATCATCTAGGTCTTTTTCTCTGGCTGCATATGAAGTAACCCCAAGAAAGAATATCTCTATGTGTGCATTTGTTTTCTTCCTCTTTTCTTCTTTTGAGGAAGTTAGAGACCTCTTCAGCTTTTGCTTAATTTAAAAAAAAAAAAAAAAAAAAAAAAAAAACTTTGTCAATTCCTTCACTTTCTCCATCCCCAAAGAGCAAGTTATAAATCTAAGAGCAAAATATGTAAGTTTGGTTGTTAGGAACCAAGGCAAGTTTGTCTGGGTGCAGGTGGTTTGAAAGGGCAAGGGAGAAAGAGGGAGTTAGTACGTGGGAAGAAAGGATTCTGCATTCAGAAGCAAGACTGTCAGGAGAGTTTCTTGCCTTGCAAATGTTTTGGGGTGAGAGAAGATATGATCCACTTTCCCTCTGGGCCCACAGTCATATTTGCCGTAGTGGATGTAGCACTGACAAGGGTGATGGCTGAGACCTTATGATGGTTCTGCTCCAGGACCTGGCCGTTGAAATGAATGGAGAACAATTCTGGCCCCGAGCTCATTCCCAGCAGATGCCAGCTGATGTGGTCATGGGCACAAACTGTTATATCTGAGAGAGAGGGAGAGACACAGGCCAAAATAAGCATTCAGTCAAGTACTCTGTGATCAAACATTCACTCACCAAGTGTATTGAGCACCTGCTGTGTGTCAGGCATTGTATAAAGCTTTGAGGGAACAGACACTCCAGTTGTAGTTTGTGCCCTGCAAAAGCAGACATCTGAGTGACCAGCAAACAAGCAGTCACAACTCATTGTGATAAATGGCATTATACAGGTAACAACAGAGCCTAGAGATGGCAGATGTTAACTCAGAAACACAGGGATTGCTAAAGGATTAGGCCAAGAAGGGAACCAAGAAGGTAACCAACTGTTCTAGTCTGAGGGGTTTCCCAAGATTCAGCACTTTCACTATTAGAACTGGTAAAAAGTCCATGGCAAAATGGAAAGTTTGGTCACCCCAATCTGATCTCAGCTGGAGGGAGTCAAATCACCAGAACCACCAATAGGGCGGAGTTGAAGCACTTAATCCTCTCAGCTCTCTAGGTCTAGTGGTCGAAGCTCTGCCTAAGGGAAGAAGTGAAGATGATGTGAGGATTTTCAATTGTTATTTTTACTTACTTTTTGATTGTTTTAATGACAAGTCAACGAAATCACTTTGGGGTTACACACTCTCCTTAAAATGCAGTGTACAAGTCCTCATTATGCTGGGCCATTGGGAGCTTTTCATGGAAGGAGTAATGATAACTGAATATAAAAACTTCGTTTTTCTCCTTCTTTGCTCCTACAGTCACTGGGAAAATATTCATTTGCTCTGTGGGGAGACTCCATCCTTGGCTTTTAGGTTTCTGTTTTACATGTCAGATACATAATCACTAGATACTAGATAATGGAGCTGAGAATCAGTTCCTTACCCACACAAAGGCTTGTCTTTTTTAGGAGACCATTGCAACAAAGCCAGGATTCCTTGCATCACTAGGACGCTTTGGTGGAAGCATTTATCCATACCAAAGAAATGCTTATATTGAGTTCAGCAATTAACATATCTGTGTTAGCATTTATCATATGTATTCAATTTATTCTACTTTATAAGGCAGAGGGTTTTTACAAATGTTTACTATTCTTAGTTTCTAATGATGGTCTTTCCCTACCTTGTCCCATTTACCCCCAATTATTCTTTTGGGAATTATAAATTTGTAAACTCTAAGCTCAGATCAATTTATTTTTATTTTTGTGCATATGGTTTTCCTTTTCTTGGCATCCATATACTTACACAGATTGTTCACTCTGCCAGGAAATAGATATTAGGATAAATGGTTAGTCCACTTTTGTAAGTAAGCACATTGAGACAACTAATTTATCCAGGGCCACGGAAGGTAGAGAAGTGAGTGAAGTCTGAACTCAGATTATCTAAGGTCGAGGTCAGTTAACTAAGCCCCAGTTTTTACAAGCTCCTCGTATTGGAACTCGGGATCAACACTGAGAGTCATATGAGTATATTTTCAGAAAACCAAGTGGAAAATGTAGTCAAATGAAATAGAATACAATTTAAAAACACCACCTAGATCTCAACTCTTAACAATATTTGTGTTTTTGTAAGTGAAGCTATTTGTGATTTTCAGATGGCATTAGAGAATAACCTCTAAGAAGTTTAGTGTTTTGAAATATGGTTTATTTAGTAAAGTGGCATTTTAATTTTTTAATGTTTTTCCCTCAGGCTAGTATCATATACCCTGGATCTTTAGTTGTAGGTCAGTTCTGCCAGAAAGACATAGAAGAGATGTGATCTAAGTGGGAATCAGTTATGTTTTCTCTTAACAATTGCTATGATTTTGCCTTCTCATAAGAGCCCAAATGCAAATGGAAAGAGAAAATATTCTAGATGCCATTGAATATTACTCTTCTGTTGCCTTTTGAAATGCTGGTTGTTTTTTTCTGCGTTGAGGATTACTTCTAATCTGTTCATCTTTACTGCAATCTTCCTGCTGACCCTTCCTGCTAGGGCTTGTCCTTGAAAAAGGCATGGTCATCATATAGAGGAACTGCAGAACTCAGAGAGAGTGGCTGAGCTGATACCTTAAGGTCTTATTCAAAGTACAGGCCAAGGTGAAACCTACTCAGGTCACTATACCTAACAAGGCTGCACATTTCTTCTCTAGCTTCTAATTTGTCTCTTCTATTTCCTGTTTAAAAAAAAGAGAGAAAATATTTCCTTCTTGATAGGGAGTTGCAAAACAGTGAGTAACGTCAACTTCCCTAGTGCTTTGAAGAAAACAACAGGACCGAAAAATTACTAATGATTTTACCGTTGTTTAAGGGTGCACAGCCCTCGTGTTACCTGGCATTGTCCCATTCACATATCCATTGACTGTGTACATTAGGGATGATGACTGGCTCCAGCTCTTGCTTTCATCAAACACAGCAAATAGTAGCACAATTTGCTTGTCAAACATCTTCTGTGTCCCATCCTCAGTTAGGGTCCCTATGAAAGGAAAGACATGTTTTCAGTAGCACTGCAGATAGAAGACTCTCATTAGCTTTCCTGGATAGCAAAGAGTTTAGGACAAGCAATCAACCATAATGATTTCAACTTGAAGAAATTCTTATTTTTTAAAATAGCATATTTATCAAGTAATAATGGTTCTAGGGTTATTTAAAATCTGGTGCCACACTGTCTTCTTTGATACCTTCTTGCTTTAGGGAACAAGCTTTATTTCATCCAGCTTGGGAAGAAAGCATTTGGTATAAGTATAAGTATCTCAAGACTCTGTATAAGTATCCATTTCCTCCAGTCTCAATAGAACAGTATATAGATACATTAGCTCAGTTGGTAAAAGCATCATGCCCCAAGTTTAATGCTGTCATCTTATGTGTATATGAAATAAGGCATTAGATAATTGGTTGGAAGTATCAGCATTAATCCATTCTCACTATGAGAAAAACATGCTGCAGATGGTAAAATGCAAGAAGAGTCTTTCCTAAGTTTTAAGGTTTTTTTCAGTACCATCACAGTATCTTATATATACCAGGAAATGAGAAAAAAAGTATTTGTATAATGAGTAAATACATTGGGAAGGTATGTAGGTATGGTCTGAGTGTGTGTATAGGCAGATGGTGAATCCATCACATTATTTCCCATGCTGTGGCTCACTGTGGTTGTTTGCTTGTTTTAATGAAAGATGGGCTGGATTCTCATGGGATAAAATGAAAATCTAAGCTTGCTCCTAAGAAGCCCAGCCAATAAAAGTTCTTGTAAAGTCACTTGAGTGTGCTTGAAACCTACCACCCAAAGTTTTCAACTTGTTTATAAGAAAGGAAGCTGGCATTTAATGTGTTTATAGAACAAATTACCAGCCCAGACCTCAGATATGTCAAATATGTTAGCCAAAGTTCTTTCCAAGAGCTCTTTCAGCAGAGTATAGGCTGCTGTATACTTTCTAAAAGACTTTGGCCTTGAGGTAAATGTTACAGATCATACAAGCATGACATTAGAACATACTCTCAAAGAGGAATTTGCTTGGGATAATCTTAAGGACTGAGATGAAGGAGGAATGAGAAGAAACGAGGTGAATCCACACCCTGAAATAGCAGGTATTTTTTTCTCTTGTAAAACAATTATCTGGTCTCCGTGCCCTCTTCCTCTGCTTGATGTACAAGAAGTTACCAAGATGTTCCCAAGCTTTGTCCCATGACAGAACTCCTGACCATTCCAACATTTAGTTGTTGAATCTTTTGGTGGGGGTGTTCTTACCTTTTTTACAGATAAGCAGGGGCCCAATCAGCCCAGAGTTGAAATCCTTGATCAGATTTTCATGGGAGTAATAGATGTGTGTGAGGCATGGAGGGTCATCATGGGTGGGTCCACTGTCCTCACCAATACTCCATTCATAGGTGTATTCTCGGCCTGGAGCCACAGCGTCGTCCATCTTCTCCACAGGGAATGTGTGGTCAAGGTAAGAAGCACCTGGAGGAGTAACAGCCATCAAGACATGTGGGCAGTTTCTGAGGATTGCGTTTTCACCACTCTCGAATCTGGGGATAGCTAAGATGAGCTCTCTGGAGATGCGTATGTCCTTCAATAGTGAACTTTTATTATTTGGAAAGATTCACATATGCCCATTTCTATGCTCATGTAGTTACAAAGGCTTCAATAACATGGTGATCTTAAGAATAACAAATGTTATTTATAAATTAAAGTTTAGCAAGTTAATCTTCCAGGGTACCTGAACAATTATTATTTAAATATAATCAGAGAATTGAATCACCTTTGATCAGCAAATCATCTCAGAATATAAGAATGGGTGATATCTTCTTTGTGGTGTTTAACAAGACAAACTTAGCCTATTAACATGAGATGGGAGGATAGTCAGAGCTGTTTATATATTGTTTTGTTTTGCTATTTCAAATCTTCTTTCCAACTGCTGTGATCTTCAGCTTTGTTTTATCTCTTTATTTCATCTTAGCCATCTGATTATCTCAATTTTTTCCCCAGAGCCACAGCGTCTAACTCCCCTATGCAGGTTGGTTGTCTGTATGAATATGAAATGTGTCCATCCTCTGAAACTTAGATGTCTTACTTTGTACTTTGTGCACCCAAAGACCCATCATTAACACCTCCATGTATACTGGACTTTCCCTATCGATAGGAGAGGGAGAGGATGAGGAAATTCATCTTCCTTATTGAAGAGAGGGAACTGAGATGCTCAATATTAAAAGAAGTGTAGAGGGTTGGGTGAGGTTTTCAATAATAAAATGGAGCAAGTGAGGTCAGGAAGGGGAGAGGTGAGTGCCACAGATAGCCAAGTGGAATGGACAGTTTCCTCTGCCTGAGGAATTCCTCATTAAATTAGGTGAAAGATTCCCTATCATCAGCTGGTGCCAGAATTTCTCTTTGGGATGCAGTTATTTTTGTTTGGTACAATAACTTGATAAATTCTTTCGGAGAAGAAGGTGAGAACAGCAGTGTGGATGTAGGCAGACAACAAGGATCGGGAAAAAAAAAGCCTGAAATGTTTTACATGATGGGGTAAAAGGCCAATAAAAACTACTCTTACTGAAGCAACTACACTTTTGGAAAACTGAAATGATTAATCTTTCCCCTCCCCTTCCTTTCTCTTTCCTTTCTTTTCTTTTTACTTTCCTAGTTTCTTTTCTTTTCCTCTTTCTTCCTTTCTTTGTCTTCTTCCTTCCCTCTTCCCCACCCTCCTTCCCCCTCTTTCTTCCTTTCATTATCTTCATTGAGTTATAATTTGCATATAATAACATTTACCAGTTTTAAATATAATATTTGCTGAGCTTTGATAAAAATAATTACCCAGTCTTATAGCTATAGTCCCAATCAAGAAAGAGAAGAGTTCCATCATTCCAAAACATTTCCTCATGCCACTTGTAGCCAATGCCCTCCGGGCCAGGACAACCACTAATCTGCTTTATTTCACTATAATTTGGCTTTTCTGTAATGTCATATAAATGGAATCATCATTATACACCCTTTTGTGTTGGATTAGTGTTAAGTGGTATGGTATATAATTTTCTATCCTTTATTTTTTACCTATCTTTGTCTCTCTCATTAAAGTGGATTTCTTAAATTCTGCATACAGTTTAGCATTGCTTTTTATTCAATCTTATTTGTTTTTTAATTGTAGTGTTCTTTCCATTTACTTTTAATGTAATCGATGATATGGTTAGACTTAAAACTGCCATCTTTATATTTATTTTCTATTTGTCTTTCTGGTCTTTATTCCTTTTCCCCTTCCTTTCAGTTTTCTTTTGGATTGAGTATAGTTAATGATGTTTAGATGGCCGAATAGGAACAGCTTCAGTCTACAGCTCCCAGCGTGAGCGACGCAGAAGAGGGGTGATTTCTGCATTTCCATCTGAGGTACCGGTTTCATCTCACTAGGGAGTGCCAGACAGTGGGTGCAGGACAGTGGGGGCAGCACACTGTGTGCAAGCCGAAGCAGGGTGAGGCATTGCCTCACTCAGGAAGCACAAGGGGTCAGGGAGTTCCCTTTCCTAGTCAAAGAAAGGGGAAGACAGACGGCACCCAGAAAATCAGGTCACTCCCACCCTAATACTGCGCTTTTCCAACGGGCTTAAAAAACGGCACACCAGGAAATTATATCCCGCACCTGGCTCAGAGGGTCCTACACCCACGGGGTCTCACTGATTGCTAGCACAGCAGTCTGAGATCAAACTGCAAGGCGGCAGTGAGGCTGGGGGAGGGGTGCCCACCATTGCCCAGGCTTGCTTAGGTAAACAAAGCAGCCAGGAAGCTCAAACTGGGTGGAGCCCACCACAGCTCAAAGAGGTCTGCCTGCCTCTGTAGGCTCCACATCTGGGGGCAGGGCACAGACAAACAAAAAGATAGAAGTAACCTCTGCAGACTTAAATGTCCCTGTCTGACAGCTTTGAAGAGAGTAGTGGTTCTCCCAGCACGCAGCTGGAGATCTGAGAATGGGCAGACTGCCTCCTCAAGTGGTGCCTGACCCCCGACCCCCGAGCAGCCTAACTGGGAGGCACCACCAAGTAGGGGCAGACTGACACCTCACACGGCCAGGTACTCCTCTGAGACAAAACTTCCAGAGGAACGATCAGGCAGCAGCATTGGCGGTTCATGAAAATCCACTGTTCTGCAGCCACTGCTGCTGATACCCAGCCAAACAGGGTCTGGAGTGGATCTCTAGCAAACTCCAACAGACCTGCAACTGAGGGTCCTGTCTGTTAGAAGGAAAACTAACAAACAGAAAGGACATCCACACCAAAAACCCATCTGTACATCACCATCATCAAAGACCAAAAGTAGACAAAACCACAAAGATGGGGAAAAAACAGAGCAGAAAAACTGGAAATTCTAAAAAGCAGGGTGCCTCTCCTCCTCCAAAGGAGTGCAGTTCCTCACCAGCAATGGAACAAACCTGGACGGAGAATGACTTTGATGAGCTGAGAGAAGAAGGCTTCAGAGGATCAAACTACTCCAAGCTACAGGAGGAAACTCAAACCAAAGGCAAAGAAGTTAAACAATTTGAAAAAAATTCAGACGAATGTATAACTAGAATAAGCAATACAGAGAAGTGCTTAAAGGAGCTGATGGAGCTGAAAGCCAAGGCTCGAGAACTACGTGAAGAATGCAGAAGCCTCAGGAGCTGATGTGATCAACTGGAAGAAAGGTTATCAGTGATGGAAGAAGAAATGAATGAAATGAAGCGAGAAGGGAAGTTTAGAGAAAAAAGAATGAAAAGAAACAAACAAAGCCTCCAAGAAATATGGGACTATGTGAAAAGACCAAATCTACGTCTGATTGATGTACCTGTAAGTGACAGGGAGAATGGAACCAAGTTGGAAAACACTGTGCAGGATATTATCCAGGAGAACTTCCCCAATCTAGCAAGGCAGGCCAACATTCAGATTCAGGAAATACAGAGAATGCCACAAGATACTCCTGGAGAAGAGCAACTCCAAGACACATAATTGTCAGATTCACCAAAGTTAAAATGAAGGAAAAAATGTTAAGAGCAGCCCAAGAGAAAGGTCGGGTTACCCACAAAGGGAAGCCCATCAGACTAACAGAGGATCTCTCAGCAGAAACTCTACAAGCCAGAAGAGAGTGGGGGCCAATATTCAACATTCTTAAAGAAAAGAATTTTCAACCCAGAATTTCATATCCAGCCAAACTAAGCTTCATAAGTGAAGGAGAAATAAAATACTTTACAGACAAGCAAATGCTGAGAGATTTTCTCACCACCAGGCCTGCCCTAAAAGAGCACTTGAAGGAAGCACTAAATATGGAAAGGAACAACCAGTACCAGCCACTGCAAAATCATGCCAAATTGTAAAGATCATCGAGGCTAGGAAGAAACTGCATCAACTAACGAGCAAAATAACCAACTAACATCATAATGACAGGATCAAATTCACACATAACAATATTAACTTTAAATGTAAATGGACTCAATACTCCAATTAAAAGACACAGACTGGCAAATTGGATAAAGAGTCAAGACCCATCAGTGTGCTGTATTCAGGAAACCCATCTCACATGCAGAGACACACATAGACTCAAAATAAAGGGATGGAGGAAGATCTACCAAGCAAATGGAAAACAAAAAAAGGCAGGGGTTGCAATCCTAGTCTCTGATAAAAGAGACTTTAAACCAACAAAGATCAAAAGAGACAAAGAAGGCCATTACATAATGGTAAAGGGATCAATTCAACAAGAAGAGCTAACTAGCCTAAATATATATGCACCCAATACAGGAGCACCCAGATTCATAAAGCAAGTCCTGAGTGACCTACAAAGAGACTTAGACTCCCACACAATAATAATGGGAGATTTTAACACCCGGCTGTCAACATTAGACAGATCAACGAGACAGAAAGTTAACAAGGATACCCAGGAATTGAACTCAGCTCTGCAGCAAGCGGACCTAATAGACATCTACAGAACTCTCCACCCCAAATCAACAGAATATACATTTTTTTCAGCACCACACCACACCTATTCCAAAATTGACCACATAGTTGGAAGTAAAGCTCTCCTCAGCAAATGTAAAAGAACAGAAATTATAACAAACTGTCTCTCAGACCACAGTGCAATCAAACTAGAACTCAGGATTAAGAAACTCACTCAAAACCACTCAACTACATGGAAACTGAACAACCTGCTCCTGAATGACTACTGGGTATATAACAAAATGAAGGCAGAAATAAAGACGTTCTTTGAAACCAATGAGAACAAAGACACAACATACCAGAATCTCTGGGACACATTCAAAGCAGTGTGTAGAGGGAAATTGATAGCACTAAATGCCCACAAGAGAAAGCAGGAAAGATCCAAAATTGACACCCTAACACCACAATTAAAAGAAGTAGAAAAGCAAGAGCAAACACATTCAAAAGCTAGCAGAAAGCAAGAAATAACTAAAATCAGAGCAAAACTGAAAGAAATAGAGACACAAAAAACCCTTCAAAAAATTAATGAATCCAGGAGCTGGTTTTTTGAAAAGATCAACAAAATTGATAGACCACTAGCAAGACTAATAAAGAAGAAAAGAGAGAAGAATCAAATAGACACAATAAAAAATGATAAAGGAGATATCACCACTGATCCCACAGAAATACAAACTACCATCAGAGAATACTACAAACACCTCTACGCAAATAAACTAGAAAATCTAGAAGAAATGGATAAATTCCTTGACACATACACCCCCCAAGACTAAACCAGGAAGAAGTTGAATCTCTGAATAGACCAATAACAGGCTCTGAAATTGTGGCAATAATCAATAGCTTACCAACCAAAAAGAGGCCAGAACCAGATGGATTCACAGCCGAATTCTATCAGAGGTACAAGGAGGAACTGGTACCATTCCTTCTGAAACTATTCCAAACATCAGAAAAAGAGGGAATCCTCCCTAACTCATTTTATGAGGCCAGCATCATCCTGATACCAAAGCCGGGCAGAGACACAACCAAAAAAAAGAATTTTAGACCAATATCCTTGATGAACATTGATGCGAAAACCCTCAATAAAATACTGGCAAACTGAATCCAGCAGCACATCAAAAAGCTTATCCATCACAATCGAGTGGATAAATCGAGTGGGCAAATCAATAAATGTAATCCAGCATATAGACAGAACCAAAGACAAAAACCACATGATTATCTCAATAGATGCAGAAAAGGCCTTTGATAAAATTCAACAACGCTTCATGCTAAAAACTCTCAATAAATTAGGTATTGATGGGACGTATCTCAAAATAATAAGAGCTATCTATGACAAACCCACAGCCAATATCATACTGAATGGGCAAAAACTGGAAGCATTCCCTTTGAAAACTGGCACGAGACAGGAATGCCCTCTCTCACCACTCCTATTCAACATAGTGTCGGAAGTTCTGGCCAGGGCAATTAGGCAGGAGAAGGAAATAAAAGGTATTCAATTAGGAAAAGAGGAAGTCAAATTGTCCCTGTTTGCAGATGACATGATTGTATATCTAGAAAACCCCATCATCTCAGCCCAAAATCTCCTTAAGCTGATAAGCAACTTCAGCAAAGTCTCAGGATACAAAATCAATGTACAAAAATCACAAGCATTCTTATACACCAATAACAGACAAACAGAGAGCCAAATCATGAGTGAACTCCCATTCACAATTGCTTCAAAGAGAATAAAATACCTAGGAATCCAACTTACAAGGGACATGAAGGACCTCTTCAAGGAGAACTACAAACCACTGCTCAATGAAATAAAAGAGGATACAAACAAATGGAAGAACATTCCATGCTCATGGGTTGGAAGAATCAATATCGTGAAAATGGCCATACTGCCCAAGATAATTTATAGATTCAATGCCATCCCCATCAAGCTACCAATGACTTTCTTCACAGAATTGGAAAAAACTACTTTAAAGTTCATATGGAACCAAAAAAGAGCCCGCATCGCCAAGTCAATCCTAAGCTAAAAGAACAAAGCTGGAGGCATCACGCTACCTGACTTCAAACTATACTACAAGGCTACAGTAACCAAAACAGCACGGTACTGGTACCAAAACAAAGATATAGATCAATGGAACAGAACAGAGCCCTCAGAAATAATGCCACATATCTACAACTATCTGATCTTTGACAAACCTAACAAAAACAAGCAATGGGGAAAGGATTCCCTATTTAATAAATGGTGCTGGGAAAACTGGCTAGCCATATGTAGAAAGCTGAAACTGGATCCCTTCCTTATACCTTATACAAAAATTAATTCAAGATGGATTAAAGACTTATATGTTAGAGCTAAAACCATAAAAACCCTGGAAGAAAACCTAGGCATTACCATTCAGGACATAGGCATGGGCAAGGACTTCATGTCTAAAACACCAAAAGCAATGGCAACAAAAGCCAAAATTGACAAATGGGATCTAATTAAACTAAAGAACTTCCACACAGCAAAAGAAACTACCATCAGAGTGAACAGGCAACCTACAAAATGGGAGAAAATTTTCACAACCTACTCATCTGACAAAGGGCTAATATCCAGAATCTACAATGAACTTAAACAAATTTACAAGAAAAAAACAACCCCATCAAAAAGTGGGCAAAGGACATGAACAGACACTTCTCAAAAGAAGACATTTATGCAGCCAAAAAACACATAAAAAAATGCTCATCATCACTGGCCATCAGAGAAATGCAAATCAAAACCACAATGAGATACCATCTCACACCAGTTAGAATGGCAATCATTAAAAGTCAGGAAACAACAGGTGCTGGAGAGGATGTGGAGAAATAGTAACACTTTTACACTGTTGGTGGGACTGTAAACTACTTCAACTATTGTGGAAGTCAGTGTGGTGATTCCTCAGGGATCTAGAACTAGAAATACCATTTGACCCAGCCATCCCATTACTGGGTATATACCCAAAGGAGTACAAATCATGCTGCTATAAAGACACATGCACACGTATGTTTATTGTGGCACTATTCACAATAGCAAAGACTTGGAACCAACCCAAATGTCCAACAATGGTAGACTGGATTAAGAAAATAGGCCACATATACACCATGGAATACTATGCAGCCATAAAAAATGATGAGTTCATGTCCTTTGTAGGGACATGGATGAAACTGGAAATCATCATTCTCAGTAAACTATCACAGGGACAAAAAACCAAACACTGCATGTTCTCACTCATAGGTGGGAATTGAACAATGAGAACACATGGACACAGGAAGGGGAACATCACACTCCGGGGACTTTTGTGGGGTGGGGGGAGGGTGGAGGGATAGCATTAGGAGATATACCTAATGTGAATGATGAGTTAATGGGTGCAGCACACCAACATGGCACATGGATACATATGTAACAAACCTGCACATTGTGCACATGTACCCTAAAACTTAAAGTATAATAATAATAAAATTTTTTTAAAAATGATGTTTAATCTCCATTGTTGGCTTCTTAGCTTTGTTTTCTTAGTGGTGCCCTTCAGTTTACAATATATAATACCTTTTTAACTTGTCACAGACTTCCTTCAAATAATATACTATTTCACTTGTAAGAACCTTGCAATAATATATTTCAATTTCTTCCCTCCCAGCCTTTGTGTTATTGTCATACATTTTATTTATATATACATAATATACCCCACAATAAAGTGTTACTATTTTGCTTTAACATTTAGATAATCAATTGCCTTTTTAATAGATTAAAATGAGGAAAAAATTTCTCTATATTTATCAACTTCTGGAACTTTTCATTCCTTCTTATGAATCTAAATGTCTCTCTGATATAATATTTCTTCTATCTAAAGGAGTTCCTTTAACATTTTTTCTGCTCTGCTAGTGAGAAATTCTTTCTACATTTGTATGTCTAAAACACTCTTTATTTTGCCTTCATTTAAAAAAGATTTTTTGGCTTGGTATAGAATACTAAACAGAAAGATTCCCCCATCTTCCACCCTCCCAACACTTTAAAGATGTCCCTAATTGTCTTCTGGTTTGCATAGTTTCTAATGATAAGTCTGCTGTCATTTCTTGGTTTTGTTCCCCTGTATGTGATGTGTGTTTTTCTCTTTGTCACTAGTTTGCAGCAACTTGATTGTGATATGGCTTGGTGTGGTTTTCTTCGTGTTTCTTCTTCTTAGTTTTGTCAAACCACTTGAATCTGTTGGTTTGTAGTTTACATTACATTTGGGAATTTTTCAGTCATTATTTCTTCAAATACTTTTTCTGTTCCTGCTACTTCTGGGATCCAATTACACATATGTTAGATCACTTGATGTGGTCCCACAGTTCACTGATGCTCTGTTCACTTTCTTCAGCCTTTTTAATCTCTGTATTTCATTTTGCAATTTCTATTGCAATGTATTAATATTTTCTACTATTTCCTTTCATGGTGTCTAATGTGCTATTAATTTCATCCAGTGTTTGTTGTATTAGCGGTGCCCTTCAGTTTATAATATATAATTTTTTATCCTTTATTTTTTACCTTTATATTCTATGCTTTTTTTTTTTACTTTTCATGTCAGCAATTGTATTCATCTACAGAAGTTCTGTGTATGCATATTTATATTCTCTATCTCTTCATCATGCTCATGCTTTTCTCTGCTTTCTGGAACATAATTAGGAAGATTTATGATAGCTGTCTTACTGTCTCCGCCTGCTGCTTCTATTCTTTCTTTCACTTCTAAATCTGTTGAGTTTTTTCTTGGTTGTGAATCATCTCTTTCTGCTTCTTCTAATGCTTGTTTATTTTTATTAACATTGTGAATTTACATTGTTGTTTGTTGCATTCTTGTTAACTAGTATTGAGTTTTATTCACAGTTAAGATACTTGAAATCAACTTGATTCTTTCAAATCTTATTTTTTATTCTGTTGCCTCCTCAGCAGCCTGTAGTCTAATTTTATCCACCCACTGCTTCTAAATCCTTCTGAGAATTTTATCCAATACTCATTTATTAGGAGGTCTTTCTATGTTTGATGGTAGGAACATAAACGATTACTGGCCCTGCGTAAGGTCCAGGGACTGTTCCACCTGTTCCTTTCAAGTGACATTTTTCTTACCCTCAGTACTTTCCTCACATGTATGTGCAGATCAGTATTCAACTTGACAAGACCTCTCTGTAGATTCTCAAGAGCTCTTTCTCTGTGATTATACTGTCCTCTCCAGGACTCTACCCTACAAATCACAAATTCTAGCCACTTAGGCTTCTCTAAGTCCAAACTCTGTTTCCTCAACCCATAGAGACTCTGTCTGGGTTCTCCCTGCTTGTGCTGTTCCCTGGAAACACTCTTCAAGCAGTAAGCTTAGGCGCTCATAGGGCACACCTTGTTTGTTATTCTTCTTTCACTGTCTTGAGATGTCTGCCATTCAATGTCTGAAAACCTCTGTTTTATATGTTTTGTCTGCCTGTCTAGTTGTTCAGAAAAAGGGTAAATCTGGTTCCTTATGTTCTGAAGCCAAAGTCTGAGATGCTAAATTTCCATATAAAATATTTTTTACATTACAGCAATGTCAGCTTCCCTTCTTTAATTGTACCTTTCCCCATCCCAACTGTGGATAATCTATTCCACTCAAAACGCTTTGCATGAGTTTGCATGGCATCAGCATATGTTTGGATTCTCCAGGTGGGAGTGGAAAATAAGGCACATCCATTCATTAGCAATGAAGGATTCAGGTACTACAGTGACGTGCAATGTATCTCATGAGGTTCTGAGCATGGAAACCATAAGTTGAGTAGGTATATCTAGATTTACTTCTTGCATAAAGTCCTTAACATGGACCACAAGTCCATGTATGATTTACCTCTACTTCTCTCTTTAGTCTTATCATATGTCTTTTCTCTTGTTTACTATGGACTCCTTGTCCCTTGGGTCCCCTCTCAGCTCCCCAGACATCCAAGTTCTGTCTTACCTCGGGGTCTTTGCAGATGCCATTCCCTCTGCCTAGAGTGCTCTTTCTCCCTTCTTCCTTTTGATAAATATGTGCTTGTCATTCAGACATCACCTTGAATATTAATTCACTTCTACCTTTATCTCCAATTCTGATACACATTTTTTTCTTTTACAGCACCCATCACAATTTGTAATTAAATGCCTGTGAGATTATATGACTAATTCCATTTTCTTCTACTGGATCATAAGTATTTGTGTCCTGCACATTTTGGTCACCCAAGTGTGAGTTCCTCAAGGAAAAGTGCTGGATTGTGTTTGTCTTAGTGTCTCTGGTGCCTTCCATAGGTACCTGGAGAAGCATGGAACATGAACATGAAGAAGATGCTCAGTGAATATTTATTAAACTCCTAAAATTTAAGGTCCTATGGGCTACAGCCTAGGTCCACAAGTCAAAGCTCATGGCTGTGTGTTGTTCGGATTGCATAATGTTAAAATAGATTAAATGCCAACATTAAAAATCTGGAGAAATTATATAAGAATCTGGATTACTGGTTTCTCTTTAAAAAACAAAAACCTGGAGATCTGCTTAACAACAGGACCAAACTCCTGCACAGAATTTGGTTGGACCTGGATCTTAGCTGCCCTTTTCTGCTTTCTGATTATCAGTCCTTACTGGACCAATTTTGTTCACTGAACTACTCATCTGGCTACTATAGGCATCTGAGTTTGTGAATTTTGCGCTAGCATAAAGTGGACTTTGTTGTGTCTTCCCCCAACACACCCCAAAGTATAGCTTGACACTAATAACTAATATTTACTCTAGGCTGTACTTTCACTTTGATAATAAAACTGTCAAGAGCTGAGAAATGATAAAAGCTTAAGTCACTTCCTGTAAGTTATAACGTAATTCTAGTCTATAAAAGAAAAAAAGTTTATGGAGAAAGTCTCCACTAATAAGCAGGAAGCATTATCTGTGAAAGACTTCAAAAGAGCTTTGGTAGCAAAGCACAAACAGGACTGATAAGGAGAGTTGCCCTCTCAGGTCAGAACTTGTGTATTAACTGAAATTAGCATGGCTAGTTGATAGTTGCACTATGTATCTTGAATCAAGCATGACAGCCCTTCTTCAATGCTTCTTGCTACATGGCCTCATAAAGTTGAAAAATGATGTTTCTGGACAGGCAGCTTCTACTGTTTCAAGTGTTAAAACATCACATGGGGTTTCTATAGTAGAAAATGATATTCTTTCCACTGCCTTCACAAGCAAGCTCCCCTAAGGGCAAAACATTATATTCTTCGTAGGATAGGAGATAACTTTTGAAGTTCTTCCTCCTTTTCTTTTTCTGGGTAAATGTGTGCTCATTCTTCAGATGTCAGATCAAATATCAGCTTACACCCTTCTTGATCTCTGATTGTGATACATGTTTGTTTGTTGTTGGTTTTTTGACAGCACTCATCGCCATTTGTAATTCAGTATTTGTGACATTATATGGTTAACGATACTTTCTTCTGCTAGATAGTGGGAGAAAGCACTTGAACTTTAGGGTCAGAGTTGAAATATCTTGGTGGTTGTATCATTTGCTAACTGTGGGAACTTGGGAAGGTTTCTTGAAGTCCCTTTAGCCTCAGTTTTTTCATTTATAATTTGAGATAATATAATCCTTTTTCTAGAGATAACTTTATCCTTTTTGATGGGTTATGAAGACTGGAAAATATTTGTAAAATTTCTGGCTCCTAACAAATGCTCTGGTAGCCTGTGGGAATACGCATTCACATTTTGGTTAAGTATGTTCTTTTCCAGCCATGTTGCAATTAATACAGCCTCTTTCCTTTATGTTCTACTTTAGATAAGATATATCTTAAGTGTACTTGAGTTCTGGTAACACATGAGAGTAAGATAGAAATTGGTGATTTTCTTAGTTTGGGTTGCTGTAGCAAACTACTCTGGACTGAGTGGCTTATAAACAATGGACACTTCTTTCTCACAGTTCTGGAGGCTGGAAGTTTAAAATCAGGGCGCCAGCATGGTTGGGTTCTGGTGCGGGGTCTCTTCCAGGTTGTAGACTGCCATCTTCTCCTTGTATCCTCACATGGTAGAAAGAGGATGAGTGAGAGGGTCCCTTTTATAAGGGCACTAATCTCATCATGAGGGCTCTATCCTCATTACCTAAAAACCTCCCAAAGGCCCCACCTACTAATGCCATCACACTGGAGGTTAGATTTCGATATGTGAATTTTGGGAGGACACAAACATCCAGTCCATTGCAGTGATGTATCTGTTCCAAAGGTGATAAAAGGAAGTAAGACTTTTTTGGTAAAAGCACTTTTTTTTTTGGTGATAAGTAAGACAAGGTACCTGCTCAAAATTATCAGCAAAATCAATAATTTTAAAGCAAGGGGAAAATAACGCATAGTCTCTACTTTCTAATCAGTCCTCAGTCCCTCAGTTTAGTTCAGTAATGAATAATATCATCATGATCATGACCATCATCATCCACTAGGTTCCAGGCTCTGTGCTAAATGCCAGAGTACAAATGTAAAGAAGACAGGGCCTGGGTCCCTGAGGGGCTCAGCCTAGTTAACTCTAGGGTACATGTTGGTGCCCTAATTGTGATAGGTTTGACCTCTAGATTTCTTCTAGGGCTACAATTAGAACACACTGTCAATCTGGAATGAGAACCAACCAATGTAAGTATCTAAAAATTGCCTAAGATGCTATAACACTTGTGCTAGGTATAGCAGGGTGACTGATTTTCTAACAATATTGAACCTATTTGTAAACAATCAGTGTTTCACACCTAGATTTATTTTAACACATACTGGGCTTAAAAAATTATTGTATATATTTGTGTACATGATATTTTGAGATAGATAATGAAAGGTTACTCTAGTCACACAAATTAATGTCTGTCTAATTGACCAAACTAAATTACTCGGAATTTCACATTCACCTGTCAAATATAAGATGAATTTCAAATAATTAAATGAATGATGTTAAGTTTAATATACTACTAAAAGTTGAATTATGAGCATCTTGAAACAGTGAATGATATAGACTAGCACATAGGATATATTCTATAATTACACTGAGTGAGGACTGCTAATGAGATAATTGGGGTATAATTTTATCAATGCTTTTATTCTTTTCACTTCAAATTATTTTACCTTTAGTCTAGAATAAAACAGGTTTGTTGTATCTTTTTGATTTTGCAACATACATTAATATAAAGTATAAAATACAAACAGCTATTAAGAGGAAGCATTTGTGAGATGCAGTTTTGGTGAATGTGATTTTGACTTTGTAATCAAAATAAAAAAATTAAGCTCTAAACTGAAAAGAAGAGAAATGGACAGGGACAACTATTGTGCTAGAGCACAAAAAGTCCTTGTTCAGGTGCTTGCCGGAATAAAATCTTTACACAAGGGTAGCTCTTCATTTATATTTACTCAGTTCTGTTCGTTTCCTGCTCAGTCGATAGTCAGCTTTGTATTGTATTTATTCTTGTCATGATGTACTAATTACTTGCCAAAGGCTCTCAGTATTTTTTAAAAATGAAAAATGGTGCATACAAGCTTTGGGAAAGTGAAGTTACAGAAAGAGCCTTTTTGGTTACCTATTAGGGTGCTCACTCAGTAACTCTTCCCTTGTTACTTATTTTTGTGAACAACTCTTTTCCTCTCCTAAGTTAATAAACTTAGTGAATGCTTCAATGCATTCAAAGATTCAGAATATTCTTTCAGAAGCTATGATGTAGGCAATGGGCGAATCAATGCTGATGTTTTATAAAGAGCTGATCTCATTGCACAGGACTTGCAAGTCTCTTTGGAAAAGGGATCCACATTTTTGTGATTTATTAAACATACAAACTATAGCCATTATAGTTTGTTTCAGGTGTTTATCATATACTCAAGTGTCTACATAAGGCCAAAATATTCAGATGAAAACTGAAAAAATGTAATCACCTACATTAAGTCAAGCATTGGAATGTTTTGGAAAAATTTAAAAGAGTAAATTTTTGTATAGAGAATTTGGCAACACTTAGATACAAGGAACAATGTCTGGCAGAAAACATGTTTTATTTGGAGAGCTGGCTTACCAGCAGATGGCTATATATTATAGAACTAATTTTGTGACATTACATTCATATACAACTCATATATTTAAAATATGAGAATATAATTAAGAGAAAATAATATTAAATTCTCTATGAAACAAGCTTTTTAAAGGTAATTGACCAAAACAACTTTGAAAATTTTACCGAACAACAAACCTTGCTCAAAGGTGCAGCATTAAAGTCAACTTGATGTATGCTAGTTACAGAGTTTCTGAAAATTTAACCTCAAATTGAAACCCTTTAGTGATAGTTTTTAAGTGATTAGTTACAGTTGCAGATACTTTATTCCCCGATCTAAAACAGTCTTATTAAATACATTATTAAAGGAAATGTCCTTATAAGCATTTTTACAAATCACCATTTGTCCATTCTGTCAAAAAGGGTTATCCAAAGTTGTCTGATGTTCTGTTTTGGTTTCTCAAGCCAATGTAATATTATCTTAACTCCCTACCACCCATCTCTCAAATATCTACCTCTGAGATAGAGGAATCTGGATTCTCATGTAACTGGCTCAGCATGCAGTTAGTTTATCCCCACTCCTAAAAAAATAGCTCAAACCATAGAGGGAGGCTATAGGTGAGGGTGAGTGTCAGACATGGAGAAGGAGATGTTTTATTTTAATGCGGAGGGCATAATAAGATCAACTTACAAGGCTTGTCTTTTACCATAAAAGATACTATCTGTTTACTAGATTTGCATCTCATTTCCAAGGTAAAATTTTACTTTCCCTACCAATATGTATTTACCTTTCTTAGATTCATACAACCAGAGGCAATATTATACACCAATAATCATGTCTCCAGTGAAAGTTGTGGGAGCATTTTAAGCAATTGCTCATAAATAATTGCTGGCTATGGGGAATATAGGGACAAATAAACAGTAAAGGAAGAGGGGTAATGTTGCAAGGTTCATTCACTGTGCAAACAGCCCAGGTAGGGTCCAAAGTCTACAATTCTTACCTCCTCCCTTATTTGAAATGAAGCCTGCATGTGACATTTTGATATTTTGAGGTTTCTGCCCCTTATTCTTTACATTGCTGAACTTCTGATGCAGTCATCTGGAAGCCTCATAAATAGGTGAAGTGGTTGTTCACTATGTCACTGTATGATTGATTTCATGTATGTCACTGTATGATTTTAAGAACATAGGAGAAACTCCTGTGCACACTACTTCACCCAGAGTCTTGCCAAATTCACTTTAGAAGAAATCTCAGTGCCACAGTTAATGCTTCATTGTTTCTCCTCAAGCCAAAGATTAAGTGCTAATGCAAGTACTCCTAAGGAAGGTAGTTCATTGACCTATTATCAGTCACTTATACCTTAGTGGGAATGAGTTTGACAACAGTTTATATAGAAAATAATAAATTTAAAAATTACTTTCTGATTTTTTTCTGAAACTAACAAGTTTTCAGATAAATACTAAATTATTTGAACACATTTTAATTGAAGAATTATCTTTACTATCATAGCTCATATTTATTATCTGTTATATGCTAGTCATTATTCTAAGATTTCATGACAACAAACCTGTATGACAGAGATATGATTATTATTACCATTTTACAGATGAGAAAGATGAGGCACACAGAGGTTAAATAACTTTATAAAAGTCACTGAGCCAGGATTTGCACTTATTAGTCTAGTTCTAAAACCTGCACGTAAACCACTCTCCTACTCAATTATGCTCTCAAAGGTGTGATGGCTAGAACATGTGGGAGAAGGAAAGATATTTGTGAACCATGAAAAGTCTGAAATTATTTTAAAATGTTACTATACCAACAACTATTACAATATGGATACAATTTTTTTATACCAGTGCCTGATGGAACTCTACTATGCTTACAATGATCTGAACATCAGCATAATGGGATAATTAGAGCTGTATTAACATCAGGTACTTACTATTGAGCAGCTGATACAATAACTTGCATGACTATTATCTTTATGATTATTGCCATCATTGTCATCATTATTTATCGAGAGCTTATCAGATCCCAGGAACCATGTTTAGTACTCTACCTATGTGATCTCATTTAAATTTCAGGCAATCTTATGGGTGGTTATAATCATTTCCATTTTATAGATGAGAAAACTGAGGCTCAGAGATGCTAAAGTCATAGAATCAGAAATGATAAAGCTAGAATTTTAACTTGTCTGCCTTTAAAGCTTACTTTCTTAACCACTTCACTATGTCCAGAAGTCTAATACTATTAATGCTTCTAGTCTCACCACCACCAAATACCACTAATTGAGTGTCATCTGTGTGCCAGGAAGACTATATCAGGCTAGTTCTATATCAGTATGTCAGTGGCTCATGGGCCAAACCCAACCAATTTCCTGTTTTTGTAAAGAAAATTGTATTGTCAGAGGCAGTTTTACTCTGGTGTATGACTTGAGGGAAAGAATACGGTAATAAAGTTAATTAGTTCTGGAATCTGTAACCAAAGCCAAAAAAATAAGTATCATCTATGGCTGCTTTTGTACTAAAAGGCAGAGTTGAGTACTTGCAACAGAGATCTTAATGGCCTGCAAAGCCAAACAAACTTACTATCTGGCCCTTTACAGAAAAATTTACTGACCCCCGCCTTAAACCATCTTTCAATGTATGTATTATTATTCCCATTTTAAGATGAACATACGAGAATTCAGAGAAATTAGATAACTTGCGCTCCCAAACATTAAAGAGTAAGAACTCAGTGAAAAATGCAGGTCTAGAGGACTCCAAAACCTTTTCCTTTTCCTCTCTCAAAACTTAAAACAGCAACAATTTTTATAATTACCAGTTGCAAGAGATTTCCCTAACAATACGTGGTTAACAGTATAGTTTTACATGTTGATGCTGGTATTAAAGATTTAGATATTTTCCCTTTTCAGAAAAATATTAAATTTATCTTACCTTCTGATAATTTACTGTACCTAATTCCTTGAGGATGGATGCTTAAGGGCTTATCTGCCTTATTTTTAAAGTGAACTTTTATGATGTCTCCGACTTCAGCATATAAAGTAGGCCCAAGAAGTCCTGTGAAAACAAATATTTAAACTATGTCTGTATTCAGGGTCACCAAAGGCAGAGTTGCTAAGCAAGAAAAACAAACAGATGATACCAAGAGTGATTGCTACCATTCCTCCTGGTCCTGAGGCTGACTTGCTTATCTTCAATCTGGAAGGTTTTAGCAGCTCATTAACTCAACATTACATGTACACAGATCACAACAGAACGGTAGAAACACTTGTCCTGGACCCAAAAGAAGTCAACAGAGCAGGAGAAATAGTTCTGACCAAGTCTTGCCCAATTTGACCCGCTGTCATTCCTTAGAGATAACTGTCTTTGCTTAAGAAAGATGTTCATTTCAATTACAGAGGGTGATGCGAGAGAGTAGTTACTTTAGATTTCTCTGACATGGGTGTGCTCAGAGACCTAGATGAATTGAGGAACCAAATCACACAGCTCTCTGGCTCTGAGGCAGGAGTAGGCTTGATGTATCTAAGGAACAGTAAGAAAAACAGTATGGGAAGAAAGAAGAGATGAGGTGGATGGTAAGTGTGCAGAATAAGGGAGGCCCTATGGGCTATGGTAAGAACTTGAATTTTCTTCTAAGTGAAATGGGACATCACTGGAGCCTTTTTTTTTTTTTTTTTTTTTTTTTTTTTTTAAGATGGAGTCTCGCTCTGTCTCCTAGGCTGGAGTGCAGTGGTGCAATCTCAGGACCCACTGCAACCTCCACCTCCTGGGTTCAAGCAATTCCCCTACCTCAACCTCCCAAGTAGTTGGGATTGCAGGCATGCACCACCACACCCAGCTAATTTTTGTATTTTTAGTAGAGATGACTTTTCACCGTGTTGGCCAGGCTGGTCTCAAACTCCTGACCTCAGGTGATACACCCGCCTCAGCCTCCCAAAGTGCTGGGATTACAGGCGTGAGCCACCACGCCTTGTCTAAGTGAAATGGAGCATTTCCAAGTAAAATGAAAAACCACTTTGTACAGCAGAGACACAGTATAACGTGTATTAAAAGTTCATCCTAAAACAAAAAGTTCATCATAGCTGCTATGTAGAGAATAGTCTGTGTAGGGACAAGAATGGAAGCAGAGAGATTAGGCAGTATAGGAAAGAGACTGCAGTGTACTGGGCCAGCACATGTAGCAGGACGTGATGAGTAGTGGTTGGATTCTGGACATTTTTGTAGGTAAGGCAAACAAGACTTGCTGATGGATTGCATGTGGCTTGTGAGAGACAGAAGTCAAGGATGACCTCAAGGTGTTTTATCCGAACAACTGGGTAAATGATGTTATTAGTTACTGCAGTGGGAGAACACAGCAGGGACAGGAGGTTATGGGTGCAGAAATCAAGAATGAGGTTTTACTTTCTACATGTCAGGCACTGTGTTAGAAAGTTTCTGGCTACCTGGATCAAATACAGTCTCTGTACTGAAGGAGCTCACAAGCTAGTTTGGAGATAGATGTATGATAGGAGCGACTGCTGAGATATGGGCAAAATACTACATAAGAAGAGAGGATGAAGCACAAATTCTGTCTGGGGAGTTAGGGAAAAAGTTGATGGCTGAGTCAGAATTTGAGGAATTATATATAGTCAGCCCCCCATGACCATAGTTCATATTCAGGGTTACACATCCATGGAGTCAACCAATTTTGGATCAAAAATATTCAAAAGACAACAATAAAAAATAACACAACAATAAAAACAATACAAATAAAACTATAACATAATAGCAATTTACATAGTATTTACATTGAATTCAGTATTATAACTAATTTAGAGATGATTTAAAGTATATGAGAGGATGTGCATAGGTTATTGCAAATACTATGACATTTTATATAAGGGACTTGAGCATCTGCAAATTTTGGTATCTGTGAGTAGTCCTGGAACCAATACGCTGTGGATACCAAAGGATGACTGCACTAGAATTTCCCAAGTGTAGTCCTTTGAGTCTCTGCATCAGAATCACCTAGGGTCTTAATAAGAGGCAGATTTCCAAATATCACCTCAGCCTCAATGAATCTGAGCTCTGGAGGTGAAACTTGGGAATCTGGACTTTAACATGTTCTCCTTGGTGATCTTGATGTCTTTGAAATCTTGAGAATCTATGACCAAAAGCTCCATTCCAGACAAGTGACAGAAATCAACTACTGTCATTTCTGAGCCATCCACAAGTGTCATGGGATTGGCTTCTCGCCATTAGGCATCCTAGAAGCAGGAGAAGGAAGTCACAGCACTCATGGAGTTCAGCCAGCATTTGTTTGCAGTGGTGATGATAATTATAATAGGGCTTTCCTGTACTGTTTCCCTTAATACATTCAAGCACTGTAAGTCCCTACATGAATCCTCACACGTTTTTAAGGTAGATATTAAGATCCTCATTTTATAGATGAGGAAACTGAGCCTCAGAGAGTTTAAATATCTTGCCTAATATCATACAGCATCATGATTTAAAGTTTAATATGTCTGTCTCTAGAGCGTGACTTTTGAGCCACTTCTTTATACTACACCTCCACCTTGTATTCATTCCTTTATTCATTCCTTTATTTATTCAATGAATGTCAAGTACCTATATTATCCTAGGCATCAGAATTGCAATGGTGCATAAAAGAGTAAAATAGATACACCCACTCCCTGCCTTCACAGAGTTTGTAAAAGTAGAACATTTTTATAGTTCCATAACTTTATAAGTTTTTATAGTAGGAAAGACAGATTTTAAACAAATGATCACAAAAACATTCAATTTAAACCTATGCTAAATATTATGACAGAAAAGGATGGAATACTCGGAAGAGTATTTGACAGTGGAATCTAGTCCAATTGGAGGTGAGTTGGGGAATTCTTTCCTGAGGAATTAATCCTTTAACTGAGGTCCAAAGGCAGAGAGGCAAAGGGATGGCCAAAGACATTCTAAAAAGTGAGAGTAGCATGCACAAAGGCCCTGAGGTGCCAGAAAAGGTGGCCTTTTTAGAGAACTGACAGCCAGTGGGGAGGTGGAGCTTAGTATGTGAAAGGAAGGGGCAGAAGGTGAAGCCGAAGGCATCCTCAGAGTCCCATCATGCAGGGCTTTGTAAGCCTCGTAGAGTTTTCCTTTTAGCCTAAGAGTATCTGGAAGCCATTAAAGAGTTTTCATCAGGAGTGCAACATGGACCAGATTTTGGTTTTAAAATCTCTGGCTGCATTTGTGGAGGATGATCTGGGAGGAAGCCGAGTGGAGAACAATTGAGAGAACAGATAGAAGACTCTAGGAGAGACGGTGGTGACTGAGATTATGATGAGATGATAAGGAGAGAATATATTAGTGATCTATTTCAGAGATAAAATAGTTGGAACTTGAAGATGGATTGGATATGGGGTAGAGAATGAACGAAATCAGTTGCCGTGGATGGCTGACGAGGTTCTGATTTGGAGAGCTGGGTGGAGGAGGGTGCCATTCTCTGAGAGGGAGGACACCGTGGGAGGGCTTTGTTTGGTGTAGTAGATGGAATAATGTGCCTCTGCTGAGATGTCCACGTCCTAATCTCTGGGACCTGGAAATATGCTACTTTATATGGCAAAAGAGACTGTGTATCTATGATTAAGAATCTTGAGATGAGACTTTCCTGGGCTGTCCAGGTGGATCCCATGTAATCACAAAGGTCCTTATCAGAGGGATGCAGGAGAATCTGCATTGGGAAGAGCTTGGAAGATGCTACTTAGCTGGTTTTGAAGATGGAGGAAGGGGCCATGAGCCCGTGAGTGTAGGCAGCTTCCAGTAACTGGAAAAGACAAGGAAACCATTCTCCCCTAGAGCCTCCAGAAGGAATGCAGCTCTGCTAACACCTTGATTTTAGCCCAATAAAACCCATTTTGGACTTCTGGTCTGCAGAAATGTAATCATAAAAGAATAAATTTGTGTTGTTTTAGCCACTAAGTTTGCAGTAACTGGTTACAGAAGCAATGGTAAACTCTGATCTCTGGGACAGAGGTCCTATCTTTCCCTACCCCTGTCTTGCCACCCACGGTTGTCCTATCCTTTCCTTGAACTCCTAGTCCTGGAGTTTATTCTGATCTTGTGCCTGATGCTTTTTGTTTATGTTGGCTTTACACAGGACTGTGGAGGTCACAAAGTTCAGTCCTTATTTTAGTTAACAAAGCCTGGGAGGTAGGAATCGGGGGACAAGGATGACTTGCCCAAGGTCAATCAGTGATCTGGTAGCATTGCTGGGATCAGAACTCAGATCTCTGGACTCCTGAGCCAAAGCTCTCCCTATTCCTTCCACGGGGCAGGCTCAGGCCCCCATCTTTATAGAATAGTCCAGATGTCTACACCTCTTTTGACTCCTGACATGTCAGACTCCACTGACTGACCCCTCTCTTCCAGCTGCTACCCTCTGTCTTGGCTCCTGATGGAAGTTTCCACTGACTATTCCCACCTACCCCAGCTGCCAGTGAGCCCAACAGGGTGCTGACTATGCTGCCAATTGTGTGCCGCATTTAGTTGCCATGGTTCTCCTGCTTGGTTGATTTGTTTGTTGGCATCACATGCCTGCAAATACCAGATGTCCAGAGAAAGTCTCCTAAGTTATTTAACCTAATAAGACCTATTACTTCAGTGGACAGTTTGGAGTATTTATTCAACTTCCCCTCCTGCTTCTTCAGAATTAAGGCAAAACAAAAGGATGTTTTCATAAATGCATACCAAATACTTTCAAGCATGTAGGAAAACACATGGCTAAATGGTTTTCGAGCTGCTCTTTAGCTCCTCCATCAGCCAGATGGCCTAAAACCCTTCTCACCCTCTCCTTAGTGCCCAAAGCTGGATTGGGGAAAGGAGTGGCCTACTTCAGGGCTTGGGGAAGCCAGCACAGCATGTACCCAATTTAGTGCAGTTGTGGAACTGGAAAGGACTGCAGAAGGTCAGCTAATCCAATCCCCTGCTCTTAGGTGAACAATGCATTACATAACACAAGGTAGTGATTGTTGCAACTATTTTAAAACTCCTTCAGGGACAAACATTTTATAATTTGTCCCTGAAAAATATGCAGACTCAAAACTAGTCAATTTAATTAATTATTTATTTATTTAGAGATGAGGTCTTATTTTGTCACCCAGGCTGGAGTGCAGTGGTGTGATCATAACTCACTGCAGCCTCAGACTCCTGGGCTCAAGTGATGCGCTTGTCCTAAATGACCCTCTTGCCTTAGCCCCCCCAGTAGCTGAAATGACAGGTATGTACCACCATGCCTGGCTAATTAAAAAAAAAATAGTCCTGTGTAAAGCCAACATAAAAACAAATATATATATTTTTTAAATAGAAAGAGGGTCTCACTACGTTGCCCAGGCTGGTCTAAAACTCCTGGCCTCAAGCAATCCTCCCACCTTGGCCTCCCAAAGTGCTGGGATTACAGTCGTGAGCCACTATGCCCAGCCAAAACTAGCCATTTTAAAGCCCAAGACAGAATTCCTAAAAATGACCCCAGCTGTACTCCCTCACCTGCCCAAATGTCCACAAACCTTATTGGATGGGCATCTTCAGACCTCCAATCCTTCAGCCCAGCCCCCTGCAATTACAAGAACTAACAACAACAATAGTTCATGCTGCAGCAGTGAGGCTCATGACTTTTTCAGGGCTCAGCTACAATCATACCCAGCAGATGAGTGGAGCAGGACACAGGGGAAAGGTACGAATAACACAGGACTAGTCTGGGGAACGGGAGAGGCCACATAGTTAATGGCAGTGTTCAAATCCAGATCTTCTCAGTCAAAATAAAAGGCTTTTCCTTCACGCCAGATTTGCCTCCTTTTATCAACTATTATAGAGACACAAAGGTGAATAAGATACCACTCCTGCACTCCAGAAGTTCATAGTTAAGCAACTTTGGACATTCAGGAAGAGATTACATTAAAATGGACGTCAAAATGCCTTTGTTCACATAAAACAAATATATTCTGAGATACACAGGGGTTGACAGAAAGGTGCAAAGGCCTTACACATAAATTGGAGACTGTTCTCACCAACTGTCAGAGTCTACCTCTAACAAGGTTAAATCAGGAAATCACTACAAAACTTAATCTTCTGAAAGGACTTTGATCACAGTACCCTTTTCTTCAAAAACTATCCATGCCTTTTTATTGTTTAAAAGTCTTCAGCCTGGAATAAGTCCTTTCCGTCTCTCATGGCATTTAGCACGATGTCTCACACAGCAAAGGGATTAAAATTTGCTTAGCTTGGCAAAAGCCACAAAAGGTACACCTTCAAATACCGGCCCAATTCCTCTTTTCCTGGCCCTAATGAGTATGTTTCCCACCTATATTCCCTTCATCTACCTACAATTTAATTTAATTAAATAGTTCTTAAGTATCTATTGTACATGCTAAGCTTGGAGCTGGAGCTGTGAAAATGAATGGACTCTGTGATACAGGACAGGACATCCTTCAACTTCCTGCTCACAACTACAAACTTAATTTTATTTGCAATGTTATCCTCTGTTTTCCTGGCCCCCCATGAAGGTGGTAGCCATTCTACCGAAGGCCAAGCCAGCCCAAGGTTTGAATCCCAACGCTTCCTGCTTCTTGTAAGTCTCCATTAATCATTCTCTCTCAGATGTTTTATCCCCTCATTTTCTATTGGAAAGGACTTCATGGCATTTCTATAGAGTCTTCCCTTAAATATTTAAGTCTCTGTATTCCTTTTTATAAAATTCTCAAATATCCTTAAGGTCCTCAGTCCCCCCCAGAACTACTCTGTCTCTCCTCCCATCTGGAGCCAAGTTTCAGGGAAGAGTTATCTATAAGACCCTTCTGCTTCAGTTTCCTCGCCTTCCATTCACTCCTCAACACCCTGCCATCTGGTCTTGCCCCACTATTCCATAACAAAAGGACCATATTTTGGCCCTTATATTAATAGCATTTGACCCTTTGCCTCCAGGATAACACATTCTCTAGATTTCTTCTCCCCTCACTGAACAGGCTTTTTCAAGCTCCTTTGGTAAACTTTTCTTTCTTGGCTCATCCTTTGGACTTTGCTGCTACTTTGAGCTCTGTCTGCAGCCTTCTCTTCTCATCACATCCTCCCTGGGTAAGTTCACACCCTCTACATTCTTCATTTGCCGTCTTTGTTCTGATGTCTCCCAAATGTTGACAGCTAGCTCAGATCTCTCTTTTGAGGGCCAAACTTCTACACCCGTCTGCTCACTTAACATCTCTAGATAGATATTCTATACACACCTCCGACTCCAAATCTATACTTATCACCTTCTCTTACAAACTATCTCCTTTTCTTAAATTTTCTTTCCCACTGAATGGTACCCTATCCATTCTGCTGTTCAAAACAGAAACCTTGAAGTCCATAACAATTCCCTTTTCTTCCTCATTATCTACATCTAATGAGTCACCAAGTTTAATCAATTTTAGCTCCTAAATATCTTTGGACTCCGTCTTATTTTCTCCATCTCAGCTTCTCTGCTATCTGGATTGATACAACAGTCCCATGACTACTTTCTCTGGCTCTGGACTGGTCTTTCTCCAATCTATTCTCTATAATTGGACAAAGTAATCTTTCTAAAGGACAAATATTTCTCCTGCTGAAATCCTTTTAGGGACTCCCTATTCCTCTCAATATAAAGCCTAGCATGGATCCCTGATCCCCATCTAGTTGCATCTCTTGTTAATTCCTTCCCTGAGGTTTGTGCTCCAACTGTGCTGATCCAGTTAGGGTTCCACAAATATACCATACTCTCACCTCCAAACTTTTAAACATTCTGTGCCTTGGTTTAAAATGCATCTACCACCCAACCCTTTGCCTCCCTACTTGGCTTTCCAAGATCCTACTCTTTTTTCAGCTATCAATCTAGAAATAGTAATACTTTCCTGACCACCGGACTGGAGATAGGTCTCCTATGTCCTACTACAGAATCCTCATCATAGTTCTTCCTTATTACTCTACTGTAATTGCTTGTCTATCCATAGGTTATCCTCAACAGCTGATTAGCTCATGGAAATCAAGATCCATGTCTTATTCACTTTATCCCAGAGCCTGGAATGTAGTAGGTTCTCAATATACTTTTTTTTTTTTTTTTTGAGATGGAGTTTCGCTCTGTCACCCAGGTTGGATTGAAGTGATGCGATCTCAGCTCACTGCAGCCTCCACCTCCTGGGTTCAAGTGATTCTCATGTCTCAGCCTCCTGAGTAGCTGGGGCTACAGGCGTGCACCACCATGCACAACTAATTTTTGTATTTTTGGTAGAGACGGGGTTTCACCATGTGGGCCAGGCTGGTCTGGAACTCCTGACCTCAAGTGATCCATCTGCCTTAGCCTCCTAAAGTGCATGAGCCACCACGCCTGGCCTCAATACACAATTATTTAAAAATAAAAGAATATTTAAATGCAGATTTGTTTAAAATTAAATAAATATATAAATGAACACATATGGAGAATATATAAATGAGTGGAGAAATATAGATATATAGATATCCATAATACTATGATATATATAATCTAAGTTATGATTAATAATAGCAGCAACAATAACAATAATGTAGCTAATTTCTACTGAGTGCCTATTATGTGTCAGCATCATTATAAATACTTTGTACTTATTAACTCAATTGATCCTCTTAATATCTTTAGAAGGTAGGGATTAATTCAAGGTACTGGGGGTGTATAGAAGAGGGAAGATTTAATTCTGCTGGTATTGAGGGGGTGTCAATGTATCTTCAGAGGGAAAGTGGATTCTGGGTAGGTAGTAGTGAAAGCCTTGGTTTTGGGTGAGATTGGAACCCTAGGGAAGAATATCTGGTGGGGATACTGAGCAGGAGTGGTAAGAGAAGTCTGAGAAAACCTAGGGGAAGGGGCACTAGAAAAAACAGGTAAAGAGAGAGCTTCAGAAAGGAAGAGTGTTAAATGTCCTAGTAATGTCTAGTAGTAAAAGAACATAGGCTCTGGCACCTCAAGTCCTAGCTGCCCTTTTGTGAGAGTAATTTTAGTAGACTCATTCATACTAAAGCGGATTAGGGAAGGAATATAGGTGAAGAAATGTAGAGAATGATACCAAGTTGTCATACAGAAAACTGGTAGTGAAGGAAAGGAGAGCAAAGGAAAAGTCAGGCAGGGTAAAGGGGAGATTTTTTTTTTCTTTTTCTAGATGGGACATGGTTTGATTTGGTTGTGGTTTGGTTGTTGATTTTTAACTGAAAGGAAGACTCCCATTGACTAAATATTGAAGATTAAAGGAGATCAGAAGAGGTAGAGGACAGACTAGGATGATTCTGGGAAAGACAGCAGGTCTTCATCTGATTGGGGAAAGGGACAGGTGAATTACTGACAAGGGGATTCAACTGGAGGAAGTTCTCCCTTGATGGTCTCTATCATCCCTGTGGAATATGGTATCATAGTTAAGATATTAGAACCCTATTCAACCCAGTCTTCTTGATAAAGGAAGAGATGAGGAAAAAAGAAGAGATTTTCTTTAAAAATTATGGCTATTGTATATATCACACTAAATAAACAGGAGAATAGATGGGAAAGAGATGCAAAAGAGTCAGCCATACATAGTTCCTTTGAATGAATCTAGGGAGCCAAATGGAAGCAAAATATCATTCTGCGAAGGCACATCTATGCTCATTAAACTAGACCATAATCTCTATGAACCCAGGATATGAGACTGTCTTGTCCACTGTTGCATCCACAATGCCTATTTCAATGCCCAGCCCATACCAGGTACTCAATAACAGTTTTTTAGATAAATGAATAAAAATTCAAACACTTAGAAGTTTTATTTAGCTATTTTAATCAAGATTAAAAACAGAGCCAGCTTCATGGGTATGTGACCTGGGCAGTTTCACAGGGCCCCATGCCCCAAAGGGCCGCTGGCTTGGTTTAATGTTTTGCAGTCACTGTGAAATTTTCAATAATATAAACAAAAGGACCCACATTTTCATTTTGTACCGGGCCCCACATATTATGTAGCCTGTACTTCTTAAAAAAAAACCACATATTTCTATAAATTTTCAGTAAATGGATATTTTAGATACATGTGAATGCCAAATTACCCATAGAAATTTATCTTTAAAATTTAAAAAGTATATTTCAGGCTTACCTGAAATGGTAGATTGTGGTTTTTCTTTCTTAAAATATGGTTCATACTCTCTGTAGACAATTTTCTTAAAGGAAGTTGCAGAAAGATTCAAACTGGAAATAAAATACAAAAACTAATTTAAAAGGCATATTCAACATCTATTTCTCACATTACAAAAAAGTAGGTCTCTCATATCTTCAGACTTCTAGTAGAATACCAGTATCTTTATTGTATTTCAGAAGCCCACAGTTTTATAAATATGATCAATAAGTTAAGTTAATGAAATAATTATTGGTCTCTTCAAAAATATCCTGTTGTGATAACTATTTGTTCACAAGTTAATCTACCCTAATATCATTCCTCAGAATCAATTTTCTAAAAAGAACCCAATATCACAGTAGAAACCCAAACTGTAGGTTTAGATTTTATATGATTAAAATATGACAAAATCCTTTATGAATAAGTATATGAGCTGTTTTTCAACTGATCAATCAAATATAGTTTTAATCTACTGGGGAACATTGTGCAAAAGTATTGATTTGGTGGAATTTATTTCTAGTTGAGAGGTGAGAGATGGCTAATGGAGTAAAAGCTCTGGGATTCATATTGGAAACAAACAAATGAAAAAACTGTTTTGGAAAGAGTCCAAGAGATACAGTTGATAAGTGGCAGAACCAAGATTAAAAAATGTGAAACCACTGCATTCATGATTTTAAACAAAATTAGAGAGAGGACAGACAACAGGGAGAGTTGTGAGTGGTGGGTTACTTTCCTGTTTTTGCTGTTGTTGTTATTGTTCCGTACCTCTAAAGGCAAATCATTCTTATCCTTGTCTTAAACTCAAAGATGAGGGTAAAAGGGAAGAGAATTTGGAGAAAATACCTTACAAATGTCTAAATCAGTTGATCAGAGTGGCTTTGTTTTGCTTCCTAATGTGGGGACAGTGGCCCAGCCATAATCAAGACATAACAGCACCCACATATGCCATGACTTCTATATAGTGTGGTGACTAGGGTGCAGGCTGTGAATTCAGTATCTCTGGACTTGAAGGCTATATCTACCTCTTATTGCTTTACTTTGAAAAGTTTACTTAATCCATTTGTGCCTCAGTTTCTACAACTATAAGATGAGATTAATACTGAAATCTCCTTCACAGAATTGTTGTATAATTTTAAATAAGTTGATATGTGCAAAAGGCATAGAGCTGGCACACTAGAAATACTCAATCCATGCTAGGTAGTAATATTATTTTGTAAATGTAAGAAGAGTTAGTCTTTACCCTTCAGGTTTTCACAGAAAGCAAAAAAAATCTGTAGTTACCGTAATGCTCACAAATTTTAATATGTGGAATACAGGAACTGTGTTAACATGTGGGGGCAGAATTAAAGGAGGCATGTAAGTACTTTTAGAATAGCTAGATAGAGAATGTAGTGGATTCTCCATCACTGGCAGCATTCAAGTAGAAATTAGACAACTACTTGGTAAGGTCATTGGTGCTGAGGGCAAGGGGAAAAGTAGAAGGTTAAAGCATGGAAGGTGAATATGAATTAAATGATCTCTTAGCATTCTTATAACTTGAGCATTCTAAGATTCTATATACTAATGTCCCTAATGTGGAAGTCCATTTTTATTTACTTATTTTTAGTACAATTGAAAAGTTATTGTCCTCCCCTGCCCCAGATATTTAATACAGAAATGTAGATGATGGTGTAAAATCTTTACTAAAAAATATCAGTCTCTTACGTGGAGTAATTTCAACAGAGAGATGTTTTCTAACATGTTTTACTATGTATGCTGTGTATTCATACTGAGGTATGTCTATTTTGATTTGAACAATTTCTATTGGAAAATAATCTATCTGATTAAAAAGTTACAGATGATATGAATTGAAACAATGCGTATGATGGGTTTTTCATTTATAAGGATTGTTTAAAGATGATTTGTTCATAATCACAAAATCATATAAAGCTAGAACCCTAGAAGGAAAATGTTTGTGTATCTTTTCTTCAATATCTCTTTGTATACATGTGAGTGACTAAACAAGTTTTCTAAGGAAATTTTTGAAAGTGTTCACCTTAGACTTGGAGCAAGAATAATACATACATTTTACCTTTAAAAGGCATTGTCCTGCTAATATTATATGAAATAAGTAGATAGATTTCTGCTTTGTGCTAAAATACACTTTGCCAAAAGATGGAGTTGTCTATGTTGATAGTCACTAGTGAGTATCATAGCTCTAGGGGCAGGACAAGTTAGAACAAGTTCTTAGTTTAAGCAGCCAGATATATGGATTAGATTTTTCATAAGAAAATGCTAGAGAGAAGTGATATGATTTAGGGTTAAACAATATGACAGTGTGTCTGGGTTGTGTTTCTATGGTTTTGACTCAACAATTGCTACCAGAGGAACGAATCTCCAGAACTTTGGAAACTTACCCACAGGGTGAGGGGACAGAATGACCAGTCATGGTTCCCCGTGTGTACTCACCATGTGAATCAGACCTTTGCCCTATCTAGTTCTGCCTCCAGCGTTTTGCTTGTTATTTTCAATGCTAACTACAGACAAGAGAAAAAACTCCCAAGCGTAAACCCAGCATGCTACAAGAAAGCCAACAACCAAGTCTGCATTCTGCTCATAAGCAGGCAAGATTCGTGTTAGAAGGATTGTTATTTTCCTTGGGGTTTTAGCTTACGGCAGTTCCCGAAGGGTGTGGGTGTGACCTAGATGATCACTTTGAAGTACGATATTTAAAATGATTATTTTTGAGAAGGAGGGATCTCTTCTTATTGTAAGACCAAGATGGTATGTAATACCCTCCAAAATAACCCAGTTACAATGAGAGTTTTAAAAAGGTTAATATTATACACTAAAACATCTCAAAATATTACATTATTTTTTGGCAGATTACTTTGGTTTTGTAATTGTAAAAGAGGAACACATCTTTCATAATGAAGTGTGATTTAAGGAAAAAAAGTGAGTCACACTAGCAAGTTTACCATTGAAAAAATAACTAACTGGAAATATTGAGTAGACTCTATGATTTAGTTAATTTCTGAAAAGTCTTATTTTTAACACTTCAATTAGAAAAATAGTTTGCAACTTAAGGATAGTATTTTATATGAATTAAATGTCCTCTCAGTTACATATGCCTTTAAATAGCCAGGGTAAACCATATCCCAGGACATGATGAACAGAGAAAAAAAATGAAGAGTCACATTCAATAGGATAAATAAGTCAAATATGAAGCAGAAAAAAGGTGAAAGTACCAAAACATACAAGAACTGATGGTATTTTGAAAGTCATTTATAAGGCAGCGATAAAATTATATGACAAAAAGCACAAGGTGTTCATTTTTAGTTTTAGAAGATGAAGCTATGTAGACAATGGAATAAATAATATGTAAGTAGGAGTCTCATAAAAATACTATACAACTAAAAATCTGGAACAGGAGTTTGCAGGAAGGGGCTAATGAGGGAGCAAGTGCCTGGTGCCTTTGAATTAACCAATATAGAAGCCAACAAAAACATACTAACAAAACTGTATTGAAAATAAACTTGAAAAGAAAGCAGCATCTAACCAATCAAATGGGATGCTTTCTATACCCTCAGAATGATAAACTACATTGTTGGAGGCAAAATTAGCATTTGCCCAATTTATTTAATTCAGTATACTCTCCTATTAGTTATATGTACTTACCTGAAGTTAAAAAAAAAAAAAAAAGCCATGACATTGCAAAGGGAATGTTCTCTAAAAGAAACAGATTTTCCTGTCTAGAGAAGCCCACCCGGACTCCACACCTGAGTTACCTTGAGTTTGTGGGCTCAGGTCGGTAGCTCCAACTGATGCCCTGAGCAGCCAAGTAGAACTGCCTTAGCTGTGCCGCTTCTGTCCCTTGGCTCCCCCAGCCTACCCAGCTGGTGCCCAAGACCACCAGGACCCAGAGGCGTGGGCAGCCTGGGAACATGCTTCCTTTCCTGCTCCCACTGGCTGCCACCACCCCAGGACCTGGGCAGCGCTTGCCGAGCTGCTGACTAACCCCACTCCGGGCTGTCCCAGCTGCAATGAGCTCTGGAGGCTGTGGGTGGCAGCGTCCTCCTCCCCTGCAGTTCTTGCAAACGGCGGCAGCAGCAGCTCTGGCTCTCCCTCCCTCCGCTTTTTCTGGGGCTTTTCCTGGCAGGGGTTTGGTGAGATCACAGCTCCCAGTGACCAGAGGTATTAGGGAGAGCAACCAAACTAGTGACTGTTTTACTGCAGGTGAAGAAGGGGCAGAGATCAGAGGCTCTAGCAGGCGGGACAATGCCCAGGGATTCATGAGCCGGACAAAGCTCTATTCCTCCATTTCCACCCGCCAACACCATGGAAGCAGTCGTCCGTTACCACTGACCTGAGGCTTGCCTGGGTCCAAGCTCACACTTAGAGAACCTTCTGTGCAGTGCAGTGGCACCCAACCACCTTAAGCAGATGGCTCCCCTTTTGATATGAGGAAAAGAGTATTGTGCCCTGTTACTGGGCACTGAAACACTATTTTCGAGTGGTGAAGAAGCAGGGAACAAACACATGGACAAGGCCTACTGCTCTGAATCGCCTCCCTGGCCTCTATCAAGGCACAGTTCTGCCTTGATAAGGGCCTGTCTCCAGCTAAGCTGCAGCATAGCAGAGGGCTTGAAGAGCTTGGCTGAAAAAAATCAGTTGTCCAGATTTCAGTTTCACTTACTAGCTGTGTTGTCTTGGGCAAGTTACTGTACCTCTCTGTTCAGTTTTGACATCTGTGAAATAAGGATGACAATAATAGTTTTTCCTGATAGGGTATGTTGGGAGGATAAAATGCTACTGTAAACTATAGTTCCAGAACTTAACACACAGCGGCTAGGCGCAGTGGCTCACGCCTGTAATCCCAGTACTTTGGGAGGCCGAGGCAGGTGAATCACCTGAGGTCAGGAGTTCAAGACGAGCCTGGCCAACATGGTGAAACCCTGTCTCTACTAAAAATATAAAAAATTAGCCGGCCGTTGTGGTGGACACCTGTAATCCCACCTACTCGAGAGATTGAGGCAAGAGAATTGCTTGAACCTGGAAGGTAGAGGTTGCAATGAGCTGATATCGTGCCGTTTTACTCCAGCCTGGGCAACAAGAGCAAAACTCCATCCAAAAAAAGAAAAAGAAAGAAAGAGGAGAAACAAGGAATCACAAATTTATTACTATGATCATATTTTCCTGTCTCCAGGACCCCTTGTATTCTTGTTTTTCTTGAAGGATCTGTTTCACACCACCTTAAATCTTACTTTGCTATTGATAGAGAATCTGAGAATTATATTGTCTGAGGCATCATAATGACTTGTCCTGGGTTCCCTGTATCTGCATGGCTCCAAGTTTCTGTCTTATGCTTTATGCATTCAATAAATTGTAATCTGGCACCTCACATGAGGTCTCTGTTAATCATATCAGGCTCATCAACAGCCTATTCCTCCCTCCCCACTCCCCCCAATATTCTGTCTTTTCTCCTGTGCTGATATTATTGCACCAACGTAGAATGCCCATTTTCTTCCTCTTTGCTGGGCCATTCTTTTTTTTTTTTTTTTTTATTATACTTTAGGTTTTAGGGTACATGTGCACAATGTGCAGGTTTGTTACATATGTATCCATGTGCCATGTTGATTTCCTGCACCCATTAACTCGTCATTTAGCATTAGGTATATCTCCTAATGCTGTCCCTCCCCCCTCCCCCCACCCCACAACAGTCCCTGGAATGTGATGTTCCCCTTCCTGTGTCCATGAGTTCTCATTGTTCAATTCCCACCTATGAGTGAGAACATGCGGTGTTTGGTTTTTTGTCCTTGCGATAGTTTACTGAGAATGATGTTTTCCAGTTTCATCCATGTCCCTACAAAGGACACGAACTCATCATTTTTTATGGCTGCATAGTATTCCATGGTGTATATGTGCCACATTTTCTTAATCCAGTCTATCATTGTTGGACATTTGGGTTGGTTCCAAGTCTTTGCTATTGTGAATAGTGCTGCAATAAACATACGTGTGCATGTGTCTTTATAGCAGCATGATTTATAGTCCTTTGGGTATATACCCAGTAATGGGATGGCTGGGTCAAATGGTATTTCTAGTTCTAGATCCCTGAGGAATCGCCACACTGACTTCCACAATGGTTGAACTAGTTTACAGTCCCACCAACAGTGTAAAAGTGTTCCTATTTCTCCACATCCTCTCCAGCACCTGTTGTTTCCTGTTTTTTTACTGATGGCCATTCTAACTGGTGTGAGATGGTATCTCACTGTGGTTTTGATTTGCATTTCTCTGATGGCCAGTGATGACGAGCATTTCTTCATGTGTTTTTTGGCTGCATAAATGTCTTCTTCTGAGAAGTGTCTGTTCATGCCATTCTTTACAGTCCAGAGTTCTGCCTATCTCCCAGATTCTGGGCTCAAATTGACTTTTCCATTTTATGAACTATTACAACACTATTCAAATTATATAATCATGTTAATTACCTTTTGTTATTCCATGCAGGTATCTATTGTCTCCCTAACTGAACAGTTGCTTACACTTCATTATCTACAATATTATCAGTGTCTCCCAAAGTTGGCAGACCATCAGAATTCCCGGGGGAACTTTTACAAAATGTAGATTCTGACTCAGGAAACAGGGTTGAGACCAAAGTCCTAGAACACCTAGCCTATTGATTGCATTTAAATAAGCAGTCAGAGATGCTACTGGCAGTGTATCAGAGAAACGTTTTGAAAGCACTGTTCCTAAATCCCAAGGTTACTACCAAAATTGTTGCAACATTATTGTAACCTTTGAGTAGGCTGCTTTTTTATTTGCATGTTTGCTTATGTATATGGAGTGTACATGACATATTTATTGCATTACATTTTACAGAGACAAGATGACTACTATAATTTTTGGCTTTTCTTTTTAACATCAGTTCCAGATAAACACTGTATGACTTTCAATGACCTATTTATTAAACATGGGATTTAAAGAACATGTAAAACACATTTGTTCTTCCCTGTAAAACATTAAGGTGATGAAGAATTTTTCCATTTCTCTGATTTTCTCTTGCAGTGTAGGGTGTGTGATACATATTTGCTGACTGACTGAATGGTCGAGGTGTAAATATGACAACCATAATTGTGTGTTATTACACTGATGGTAAATAATGTGATGTATACAGACCTTACTGAATAAACCATAAAATAGAGGAACATGGCATTTGGGGAAAATTCTTTTAATTATACATTTGAATATTGGTCTTTGGGTCATTTGAGGGACAGTGACTGGTGGCAGGGAAGTCCACGGTGACATGTGGCCTTCTAGCTTGATTCTTGGCCTTCTGTAGCCTCTGGTGCCATCCAGAGGACTCCCTAGAAGCCTCAGAGCAGAGGTCCAAGAGGCCTCATCAACAGCAACCACTGGAAACTCCAGAAGATGCTACAGGAATTTCTTCTAATTAGAGATGCCACCTGCTTTCCAACAAAGTGGAGAAAGCCTTCCTTCAATCAAAAAATAAACAGGTATTTTTATTTCTCCACAGTCTGGTCTTCTTATGAGTCAGATGCTCCAGTCTCTTTGGTTCACTGGTATTTCAAGTAACAGATGAGTCAAAGCACAGAGACTACTGCAGAAACATTTGCTCCTGGCTTCTGTGGCTTATGTTACAGGAAGAGAAGAGGTGGGACAGGAAGGGGTGGTAGGTTGAGAATTTGAGATTGTACCACAATCCCAAACTCAGGAAACAGGATTGGTCCAGAGCTGGTCCAACAGACTGGTCCAGAGCTAATCTAAGGTAATTCCATGTCTTTGATTCACAGGTGTTTATGGAAAACTGCAGCAAATGCATTATAGTTAAGTCCAGTGTAGCAGGAAACTTGATGTTCACAACAGGATCATATGGAGGCTGAATGAGGTGACCAGGAAAAGGACAGGTCTCTGGAAATGAGACCAAAGAAATTTAAATAATTATCATTTCCTGAAAAAAATAAAAGAAAGAAAAAAATTGCTCATCATATCTACACCCTGAGGCTCAGCATAATCTTTTCTTTCTAGATTTTGAATATTCTGCCATTCAGGCTTTTTGTAGGACACTCAACTACCCACTGAACTTTTTGGGAGAGGGATAGCATCAGATTATTTTTGTTTTTCCAGCAGGTAGCATAGGGAATTGACTCCATAACAGTTCGTAAACATTTTTCAGCAGTCCTGACTTCCGCTTTGCAGGCAAGGCCACATCACCACCACCTAGCAGTCAATAATGGAAATGTTACGCATCCTGAAATAAGTTATGTCTTGTTAGGACATTTCTGTCCTGGAGGAAATGAAAATCCTTATGTGAACTCTTTTGTAACTCCATTGTCATACCTGTGTCCTACTGCCAACACAATTTCCTTCATGCCTGAAAATTGAATACATACTTAAAATTTAATACATGATTATGTAAAGAAAAGTTAAGCTTTATAGTATTCCATTTCTCCCTATTGTTCTATTTCCTTCGAAAATATCTTTATAGGGACCTTACCTTAAGGACTCGGGTCAAATGCAGCGTTTGTAAAAACTCCATATGTTCCTAGGTGGCTAAAGAACAGAAACACAAGGATGACAACCATATACTGCTTAGTTCTCAGCAATACAGTCCAACACATAGTATTTCCAGAAACCACAAATTACCATCCACCCTTGGAATTCTGCTTTAGAAAGGAAAGAAAAAGAAATGCCAAAGAAATATTCGATACCCCACTTAACAGCTCTGGGTACTTTGCATTGCATTTTGCACCCACACTAAGTTATTGTTGATGCTTTATGTACTGAATACCTGTTATACCCTCTAAGTTGCTGCAACCTCTTCTAGGTGAGAAGAAGTAGTTACAAAATTCTTGGCATTAACACTTGATAATCTAACGATAGTTTTCAAAGGGGGCAATATGCCCCCTAGGGGTGTTTTTTTGATTTTTATAACCATCAAGAGTTCTACTGATATTGAGTGGGTATGGGGCAAGGGTGCTGGATGTCTATGACAATAGAGTTCATATAAGGATTTCCATGTCCTCCAGGATGGAAATATCTTTAAAAGATATCCAGCACCCCTGCCTCCTACCCACTCAATGTCAGTAGAACTCTTGTTCATTACAAAAATCAAAAAATACCCTTGGGGGCATACTGTCCCTTTTTGAAAACTATTGCTAGATTATAAATAGCAGGGGGTACAGGACACAAAAGAATTGTCCAACACCCCACATAACTTTGGGATATGTGCTCGATATTCATACAGGTTAAAAATCTCTGAGCCTGGAACTCAAGCACTTTACCTGTAAATATTAAGCATTTTTTGCATCTTTAAAAAATGCAATTGCCATATGAATCAAAGGACAATTATCACAGGTTTTAGGACTCTTTACCAGAGTTGTTCACCATTTTGAAAAATTAGATTGGTGTTGGCCACAGCTCTAATGCTCTTTGAGTCACTAATACAACATTTCCCCATCAGTCCACCTGTGTGGCCGTTGCTTTCCTAGTGATTCTGTGGGAGGTGCACGCTTCTGATGACCTCATTGCATCTGTTGGCACAGCGCCTAAGTTTTTGCATGTTGTTTTTATTATAAATTACTTTTTGTTTTATTTCTACTTTATATTTTAATTAGAATATTTGTTATCTGTATATTTTACTTCAGAGCAGAAAAGAAGACATTGCAAAATACATTGTAAAAAGGAGGCAGGCATTGCATGTAATCATTCTGACATATTACAGTGAATTATAAAGTTAAGGTAGCAAAATTTGCTCAATCATAAAACATTTCTAACTTACCTGTGAGGATTCAAGGGGCATTTCCCATCATCTAAAATCAGCAAGAAGACAAGAATGAATGATTAAAAAAAAAAGATGAAAGAGAAGGTCATTAAGGATAGAAATTATTGGGGAAAACCAGTAGACTGATTTTCAGGCGGGCTCATTATAAGGGGAATATTAGAAACAGTTTCTCACTGAAAGGTAGAAAGTGTTTTAGGCTAAATTAAACATTCGACAATATTTAACTCCAGAGTCCTCTCACTGTCTTCCTCCTTCCTTTCAGTAAATACATAAATCAATTTCTTTTGAGGGCATCTTGTGTCACTTGCCCTCAGCCCTTAGCTGGGCAAGCTAATCACATACACAAATCCAAACCAACAGAACAGTGGATGTTTTTCCTCCCTGATAGCATATTTTTATCCAAATGACAGATTTTCATAGTTGAATTTTCAGCTATGGCTGCAGCATTTTCCTCTTATTTGGCCATAGAAAATTTGAAAGCCTAAAATCAAATTGGGAGAAGCCTAGGAAAAGAGCTCCCATCCCCAACAAATGAATGTATTTGTTATTAAAAATATTGGGGCATGAGTGGCCATTTGTCCTTCTCCACTGTTAGAGGGTCCCCTGGAAATGTCTCAAAGTCAAAGAAAGGACTTGGGGGAAACATCAAGATTAGAGTGATTCCTACATGATTATAGAGATTAAGGTCTAGGAGCTCTTGCCTCTGCCTTCTGGGTTTTGTTGAGCAAGCACACATTTTGCAGGGAGGGATTCACTGTAGCTCTCAGTACATCTCTTTGGTATTGAAGCAGAGTACTGACCTTTGTCTATTGTCTTAGCCACTCACAGGAGAGTATATAAAGGAGATTTGGAAAAACAGCCTCAATGTTTTGGTAGCATTGTAAATGGAGAAAGAATAAGAGTAAGGAACACGTGGTTTTGCCTCTGAGCAGTTAAGAATAGGTGTTGAGACCTATGTCAACAATAGAGAAATTCAATGAGATCTCTTTCAGATATTTTAACATAGCCACTTTCAATTACCTTGATTTGAGCAATTAATGGTCTCTCTGATGCCCCTAGTTACTTCTATGAGGAGTGATGAAGAAGAGCCCCATTAGGTTATAAACAAAACTTTATGAACTTATGGGGAGGCTAAGTGTCTGGAGAAGATTGAGAAAGGATGTTTTAAACCTTAAGAGATGGGATGTTCCCGTCTTTAATTCCTAGACTAAAGTTCTTTTTCTGATGAACAGTTTCCCTTACAGAGAGTTTTCATCTATTTGGTCTTCTCTGTTTAAATCCTGCATCAACTTTACAAGTTTTCAGGAGAAAAAGCAAATCTCTTAGCTTATCACACCAGGTCACCAATACAGGGGCAGCTTCTTCTGCCCCTAACTTCATCTCCTGCCTCCTCCATAATCCCCTTTTGATTCAGATGCACTGAACCGCGAAACATACCATCTTCTCATTGATTTCACACTTTCATGTCTTTCTACATGCCATTTTCTCTGATGGAACTCTATTTCCATTTTCCCCTTGGCTAAATGCCTCTCATTCTTCAAAGCTAAGCTTGAAAAAGGCTTTCTGACCTGCCAGTCTGGTTTAGGCATCCCTAGTCTATGTTCTAATAATACCTAGGTTGTATTTGTGTCCTAACACACTTACCACACTTCACTACCAGCACTGATTTCACCTGTCTCCCCTACTGGATTTTTCCTTCCTTAATATCAGAAACCATCATTATGAGTCTCACACTCTAACAGAGCTGATGAATAAATGACTGCTACATGAAGAAATGAGTGAACTAAGGAAGCATAACACCTTTCTAATTAGCTTTAGTGATAGCCTAGGGTACTTAGACCAGAGGCCCCAAATGCCAAACTGCAAAGTAGCCTCATTTGAATTTTGGGAGAGGGCTTTTGAAAAATTCAGATTTCCGCACCCACTCCCAAGTCTCCCCATAGAAGGATCTATATTTTTAGGAAGTTCCCTAGGTGATTCTAATGGACAGTCAGTTCTCAAGATCACTTATCTTGGCTTTATTTTCTTTTAATGCAATTATTTTCCAACATGAACTACTGAAGTTGTGGTTTTTCCCTCCCCACCCTAAATTACATGAAAGAAAAAAAGCAAAGAGAAGACTATTTCCTATTTACCTTTTTGTCTGAAACGCTTTCTTAGCAAAGCCAGGAGCGTCCCACCCATTATCAGACCTGTCGTAGAAGCCACCGCTCCACCAAAGTAAGTCAGGGCTTCCTGGACAGTCAGTGGTCCTGCTGCAAAACAAACACACACACATGCAAGACATAAGAAGTATAGTATGCAAAAGACTAGTCTTTCTCTCCCAGAAAGTTTTCGAGAACTCTAAGATGTGAGATCAAGTAGGATCACCAAACGTCCTGGGAATGCTGACAAGCTAACATGAAAGAATATCTCGAATTCATAAATCCACTGCAACAGAATGGGAAGTGGGGCCTTATTTTATTCCTAAGGCTTAAATATAAACTGTAATTTCCAAAGGAATCAGGGTGAGGACCCAATAAAAGGAATTAAATTGTAGACACAAGAAGCCTATACATGTAAGTTTGGGCAAATAAAATAAAAGTGGGGCCTTAATTTATTCCTAAGGCTTAAATATAAACTGTAATTTCCAAAAGAATTAGGGTAAGTTCCCAATAAAAGAAATTAAATTATAGACATAAGAAGCCTATACGTGTAAGTTTAGGCAAATAAAATAAACTGTGCATAATTTTTTGGCAAAGATTCAGTTATGTAACAAAAGGTAGTCAGGACAAGCTATGAGGGGAAAAAATAGGGGGCTGAAATACACCTTGCAAACAGATGGAACTTAAGGAAGATCTGCTAGGAGGTTTTTAGAGTTAGGTGGTAAGCAAAGGTCTTCTGAGATAATAAATTAGAAATCTGCATGAAATAACTCCCACTTTAAAACATTTTGAAACTTCAAGGTCTGTTAAACAGAGATTATAATGAAGTGAAAGGTTTCATTTCACAAATTCAACACTGAAAAGGAGGGGTGATTACCTACACAGTCACTGGATTTAATTTCCACTGCTCTATAAGGCAAGGAGATTCTGCCTGATTCATTGTGAAACACTTATTAAGCAGGGGGAAACCCAGGGATGAAAAGCAAGACCACTATGAGAAAGACACAGAGAAGAAACACTGATTTTGTTATTTTCCACATCAAAGTGACTTCTTAACCCACATGAAAATTGTACCTTGGCAGGTTGGCATGGTAGTTGACCAGTGGCCATTCTCCTGGCATGCTGTTTGTTCAGAACCATTAAGTAACTGGCCCTCTAGACAATGGAAAGAGCAGATTGATCCATAACTGAAGTTTCCCCAGAGGTTAGAGCAGTTCATCACTATTGGCTTATTAACATGTAGTTCTGAGCATTTCACAGCTGCAGAAAAGAAAGAATGCAAGAGAAACAACATGTGGATTGGAGGTGAAAGAGATTATAGTTTCTTTTGTAACCTAACATTGCCAATAAATGAGGCAGAATGTAAAAGGTCAGAAACGATATGAGCCACTTCTGATATTCACAGTAGCTCTTCTAACAGCACATATATGAAAATATTCTCTCAAAGGGTGATAGCCAAAGAACCAAGATGCAAAGACGGACACATAGTAGCATCTGACAAATACCTGCCAATGCGTTGATAAGTCCTGCCTCCAAATATACTATTTACAAAATTTTAGTTCTTAAAAATACTATTAGTCCAAATGTTATTACTACATTTGTGATCAACTGGCATGTCAGTGTGTGTTTATTAAAATACTTAATAAGTGTTCAGCATTTCTGGACACTGGAAGTTTGAAAGAAGTAGACTGTCATCCTCCTTAAACTACATTTTCAGGGAACTTCAGGGTTATTCTTTCTAATTTATGGATAGGAAATTAAAGGTCAGGAAATTAGATTTAATTCAAATAAATGTTATTTATCAGTAGTGACATTTGCAAAGCACTGTGCTATGTTTTGTGGGGGATACAAAAATGAAAGAAACATAGGTCTCAGTGCTTTATGTGTAGGGTGATAGCTCTTCAGGAAATATCACATATGGCTTAACTATTTAGGTTCAAATTATTATGAAAATATGGAATGTTTATACTGTCACGTAATATGCAACTTCTAATTTACCAATTTCTATGGCAGGTTTTACATTTAATATGCCTATTTTTCTAACACGTCTTGGACATCTGCAAATGTTTCTTCCTTTAAGTCTCTGAGTACTTGTGTATTAGCTTTAGCTTGTGACATGAGGAAGAGCAGAAGTAAATGCCTGTGACACATTACTTCTGATTGGGATTGGTGTGGATTTCATAGGGGAGATGACACTTGGATTAGTGGTTGTGGTTGGGTGAGACTTCAACATACAGGCACAATGGCTAGCTTGAGTACTTGCCGGAAGGCAGGTTCAGAACTGCCTGCTCTTTTTCACCTTACCTCTGCATGCTGGAGTTACTGCTGTCCATTGTCCTGAAGGTCTGCAGCTGAGAGTGCTGTCTCCTGTGAGTGTGAATCCAGCGTTGCAGCCAAAATAACAAGTGGTATTAAAACCAAAGGTTCCCGGATGATGCCTACAATACATGGTTCCCTGCCCAGGAGTGGTGAGGGCTGGGCATTGCACCCCTGGACTAGGAAGTGATGCTATGCCTGTTGTGAGAAAATGTTTCAATTCAGAGAGCTCCCAATTAAAAGAAGTATAACAGAGTTAAGGCTAATCTGGAATAACTGCTTTTCACTCCCTTCATAACAAGCGAGGCTCTAGCAAGAGCTATTTAAGGAAGTTAAGAAAAACTATCAGTGTCAGAGATAGAAAACCGATGAGGAAAATTATTAAAAAGCATCCTTGAGGAGATGATTCTCCTGGCCAAGAGAAGAAATCAGGGGAGTCATTGTTATTGCTATTTTTAAAAGAAGCAAAAAATGGTACAGAAATATAAGAAATTCAGCAGAAAGCCAAATATACATGGGCCAACTGCCTGCCCAACCCTGCTTTACTGGGAAGTGGTACTGTTCTCTGACTAAAGGTCAATGTGAAAGTTGAAATTTACTGCAATGATTGCTTTCTGTCTCAAACTATTTCTTCCATTTGAATGATCCCACCAGCTTTGTCATTAACTTGCCATGTGGCAGGAAGATGATGATTGGCCTCTTTGCACCTCAATTCCTAGATTTGAAAAACTGGACCAGTGACTCTACCCCAGTATTATCTGTTTCTCTCAGCAATAAATTCATGGAGACCATTCAGTTCGCTCAACAAAGCTCTTTCAAAAAAAGAAGCCATGAAACAAAATTCCTGCTTAAGAATCAATATATCTTTTATTCACAAACATAAAAATATCCTGTCACTCCTTAGACATTTTAAAATCCTTCAGCTGTTTGCTAAACCCAAATAATGGTAATATACACAATTATCTAGTTCACATATAAGAAATAGATAATTGTTTGTTGTTGTGGAATAAATTTCCAAAAGTAGAACTGTCTTGGTAAGTACATATTATTACCTTTGCAGGTTGGTGGAGTAGCTGACCATCTTCCAGAAGTTGTGCATTCCACATTATTGGGCCCCTCCAGCTTAAAACCCTTGTTACAAGAAAAATGGCAGGTGGAGCCAACATTGAATTCTCCACGAGTGTCAGAACAATCCAGGCTGCCCTGCTCTGGGGCAAAGAGTTCTGGGCACTTGATGGCTAGAGTATCAAATTAAGAGTGTCACAATCTCCAAGTTTATTCAGAAGTTCTGTGTTACACAAAGTTCATTCACTTATGTATTCAAAAAATATTTATTAAGCACCTATATTCCAGGTGTTTTGCTAGACAGCAGCATTCCACAACATATCATGTAAGTCATTTGCTGCAAGGGGCAGTGGGAGGATGGTGAGCTTACAGAGAGGAGTATAGGTACAAGTCATGAAGACAAAGAAGTCAAAGATTTAAGCAGCCATACTCAAGAACTTACAATGTCACCCTATTTTCTCTACACCGTCTGCTTCAGAGACCTCGTAGCCTGCTGCAGCAACCTCTAATTTGAATGGGTGCAATCCAGAATTTCATTTCCGCCCTTCCTCTTGCCTGAGACTACTTGCTCCCATATATCATGCCATCTCCTCAAATTCAACACACCTAAAACTGCAATGATTGCTTTCTGCCTCAAACTATTTCTTCCATTTGAATCTTCTCGCTAATTGTTTTGTTTATTTTGCTGTTGTATTTTAATACCACCCATCCAGATAACACAGGAAAACTCAAAACCTCCTGGTCAAGATAGATTAGTTTCTTGGAATTCCCTGAAGTGACTTTGTGTGTTATTGCTTCTGGTTCTTGGCTTACATTCCCCTGAGAATTTTTCCATTTTCATGGGGTAAAATCCCACTAATCCTCCAGGATTTAACTCGTAACCTGTCTGAAGACTCTGCTGATCACCACAGCCTGAACTCTTCTCCTCTGAATTCTTCAACTTTTTGTCTGAACTCATGTGCTGTCATGTCACATGTCATACCCTCCCTCTTCTACTGGATGGAAAGTGTCTAAAACCCAAGAATCATTCATCCTTGAGTCTTCCATAATTCCCATCCCAGGATCTCAAGAGGCAGTGCTCAGTAACCACTTGCCAAGTGAATGAATAAATGAATTTAAATTTTAATTCATAATTTCCCCCCAAAAGTATTTTTACAAATTATTGCAGTTACATATTTTCTTAGCATTATTCCTTTCTCCCCATTAGATTCTCTAATGTAAGACTATTATTTATCAATAAATGTGAGTTATTGACAAATGAAGTGACTATTCTTTCTTTAAATCTAAGGCTATTCTGAAAACAATACCTTGGTCAGATAAGTCTCATTTACTTAGCTAGTTTGATTTTTACAAACCTCTTCAAGACCTATGTGCTCCCTCATGGAAAACCAATGTACAGTATTTGGCTTTTACGTACTGGCCCATGTATTTTTCAGTAACAAGCTATTCATTGAAGGATTATGGATTCTTATTGCATGAATCCATTCAAATAGCCAAAGTAACACAGTGAATTTCAGTTCAGTACTCTGAAATTTTTGAGTAATTAACTTCATATCTGACACGTCAAGTCAATTTACTAAACATTTTTGAAACATGTCTACTGGTGTAAGTCCTAGACATGAAGTCATCTGTGAACATTTTCACAAAAATAACTTTTTCATAATCTCCCAGAACTACAACTTTAAACTGAAGAATATGTATAATGTCAGCTGCAGGAAAGCAGGGACCTTGTCAGTTCTTTGTACACTGTATCCCAGAGAACAGGGCCTGACACATAGGAGGAGTTCTACAAATACTTATGAATTGAATGAATACAGTAATGAATACAATTTAATTTAAATGCATTCTAAAAGGTATTCCTACCTGGTTTGAAAAGAAACAAGAGGAATTACTGTTTTTAAAAATTAACTGAAGGGGGCCCTAGTATAAAATGAGAATTACTACAGCATTAAATTCATTTGGGGGATAGTGCTTTGGTTTCAGTCTTATCAGTCCTGCTCAGCCAAGGTTACATATCCAGACTTTCATATTTATAAAAGTCTCTGAACCCTCTCAGGTAAAAATTAACCTTGATCCTTACATACTAAGAATTTGGCTCTGGATCATGTAAAAAAGCGGGCTGTTTGAGGGGCAGCCTAGATGAGTTACATGGAAGCCTAACCCAGATCCGGCATATGGTGGGCACTCAGCAAACATGGGATGAATGACATTTGTGGAGTTATCAAGGATGCTGCTGGAATGGACATTAGTGCAGATGCAGGAAAAGAGTTATACCCAGGAATGACTTTTGTGCATAACTTTGAGAAGTGGTCATATTCTTGAGCCTACTGTAAAACTTTGGCAAAAAAAAAAAACTCCTGAATAATTACAAAAATAGAAAACAGATAAGGGTTGCATTTATTGCATGCTTAGTGTTCTATTTTCACTGACTACCAAGGCAGTTCTATCACATATGGGTATTCATTGGTGTTTTTCTATAGTCCATCGAGTAAGTATACATGATTGCATCTGAATTCTTAAACATATTGATTTATATTATTCCAAATAGATTTAGTAAATTATCTGTTTCATTTTATTATATCATTTTACTTGAGTTTGATAGAGTTTTCTCATAATTTTCTGGAAAGAAGATATACTATAAATAGTAAATGTAACTTAGTTGAATATTGTAAACTCAAACTTTAGAAATAAAACTAGGAAGCCCCACGGATTCAGAGGAATGTCGGGGGAATGAAGAAAAAAATGGAGATGTCAGCTGGGCCAGAGTTTTAGGGGGCACCAGTTCACCATATTTTAGGACATGAGTAAGTAGGCACATGGCAGAAGTGCAGAGTTGAGTTTGGGACTTGGAACCAGGACCCCTTCCCACACAGTGAAAATAGACATTAGGAGTTGGGTTCAGCAGCCAAACATGGTCACCAGAGAGTCAATGACAGACAGTGTTAAGGGATTAGGAATTCAGCAGTCTGTATCATGAAAGTGGTCCAACAGGCAGGGACAGGAGGGATACAGAAACTGTGTACAAGCAATCCATCATGCAGGTGGCATCATCAAAGTTGGTACAAGAACCTCAAGCACTGCTTAGGCTCATGAAAAGGACTTCAGGTCCTGAAGGGCAAAGGCAGAGACAAGGCTGAAAAATAACCGACCCTCTGTATCTAAGGGTTCTGCATCTATGTATTCAACTCATTGTGGATCAAAAACATTCAGAAAAAAATAAATTCTATAAGGTTCCAAAAAGCAAAACTTGAATTTGCCATGTGCTGAGTATGTTGAATCCATGCAGACAAAGTGATGTGTAGGCTTTGCATTAGATATTATAAGTAATCTAAAGATGATTTAATAGTCTAAAGGAGAATGTATGTACATTATATGCAAATATTATGCCATTTTATATAAGTGACTTGAGCATCTGAGGATTCTGGTATCTGCAGGGAGTCCTGGAACCAATTCCCCCTGCAGATACTGAGGAACAACTAGGCAGAGGCCACATCCCAGAGGGCCCAGGGAACTGGCATTCTAACTAAAGTGGAACTGTCTGTAGAGCCATCCCCCAAAATGAAATCTCACATTGCACTCTGAAGAGACAGCTTGAGAACTCCACCTGCCACACTGCTTCTGCTTACTTGGAGGCCCCTGAGTCCATCTGATGTATCCTAGAACTCTGCGAAACACTATGTGAAAATTGGGGTTCTAGGGGGCAGTGCTGAGGGTTAAAAATTAATGGGTTCAGGCATATGGGAAAATAAGAGGAACCATTTGCCTAAATTTAGAGCATAAATTTGGAGAACGAAGTAGAAATACAAGTGCAAAAACCAGGGCTCAAGATCAGGATCAGTCAAGGTTGATAATTCCAAGGGCCATAGTGGGTTAAAGCTGCTGTTCATGGTCAGGGTTGGGTCTTGACAGCAAGTGGGGACTGGGCCTGCAAGGTGGGAGGCAAATGCCTCCTCCTGCAGAGAAAGGGGGGCTGGAAAGGAGTGAGGGGAAGCAAAGGCTTTAGAGATTACAGATTTAGCAGCCATGTTGGTTGCCTACATGATTTAAAATGTGAATGAGATTTTTAAAGGTTTTTTAAAAATATTCTTTAGCCTTAAAATTGGGAAAATAGAACTTATGACAATTGTCAATGGAATAAATGAATAAGAGAGTGAGGAATAAATGAATGAGTGAAAAAGCACAAGCCCAAATGCTATCCTCCATAAATGTTCTAGAATTCTCAGGGAACTTGTAGTATATCTTTTTGACAGCAGATGGTAGCATTTTATGTCTTTCACCCTACAGAATTCTTGGCCAGGGAAGTGACCTCAAAGAAGGTCTTGTCCACTCCTCTCCTTTTGGAATTGAGAAAATGGGAATCTAAGGGTATGACAAGACTTTCCTAATGGCACATGACTTGGAGAGAGAGCAATACAAGTCTTTGGATATTAATCTAGTGCTCATTCCACAGGAAGTAATAAATAATATTTTAGCTGTTTTCGTGTAACACGAATAGATTTCTACCAACATATTCTCTCATCTGATCACCAGGCCCTGCCATTTCTAAAGTTCATTCGGCAGTTATAGCTGCAATCTGTGGAGTGGAAAAGGGTAAATTCACAAGTGACTTACCCGGGGTTCAGAAGATCTGCCACTGGGTGATAGTGTAGTTCAGTGGTCAAAACACTAGCCCTATAATCAGACTAGGCCTGGGTTTGCATCATATCTCCATACTTCTAGCTATATGACCTTTGCCAGCTACTTAACCTCTTAAAGTCTCAGTTTCTTCACCTTTAAAATGGGCATAGTAATAACCAACTTAAGGGTTATTTGTGTGGATTGAATGTGATGATGCTTATGAAATAGGTGGTCCCACATTAAGCAATAATTATTACCAATTATCACTGGTCTCATTATAACTAACTCTACACTGAACAATACATTAGAACAATAGTACCTTTTGCAACTAAACAGGAGCTATGAATTAATTAATTCAGTGCACTTCTATTTTAGAACATAAAATATACTAGATACTTTGCCAGCCAGATGTCTCAGGAGAATTAAAGACAGATAAGATCTGGCCCCTGCCTTTGAGAATTCCACTAAATTACCAAAGCTTGTGTTTGAGTAAATTTTACTGGTAAACGATCAGCTTCAGTTCAACAGATATTTGTCACACACACCCATTTTTATTCTGTCTAGCTGCTGCAGGGGGTATAAAGATGAAGAAGGCACAGCTCCTGCCTTCAAGAAGCTTATATTCAATATAGAAGTGGAGAGAGGAGGGAAGTGCACACATAGTTATGCTAGGGTTAAATCTCACCCATCCCTAAATAAGGTCTGTGGCTGGGATTTAGTAGTGCTCAGTTGAAGGTGAGTGTAGGAATGAAGAAATGAAGAATGTAGCTGAAAAAGACTCTGTAAGGAAGTAAAACTTTCAGTGACATAGAGTTGAGCTTTTTCACTTACTAACAGTGTGACCCTGGATGAGTTATTTAACCTCTTTAAGCCTGTATCTCTTCCTTTTCTATAAAATGAGATGAGACTGCCTTTCCTTATTATTTTAGAATTGTGGTAAACAGAAATGCTATAATGACATGAAAGCACTTCCTGAAACTGTGCAATTTTTTTTTTTTTTTTAGACGGAGTCTCGCTCTGTCACCAGGCTGGAGTGCAATGGCGCAATCTCAGCTCACTGCAACCTCCACCTCCCGGGTTCAAGCGATTCTCCTGCCTCAGCCTCCCGATTAGCTGGGACTACAGGCATGCACCACCACGCCCAGCTATTTTTTGTATTTTTAGTAGAAACGGGGTTTCACCATGTTGGCCAGGATGTTCTTGAAACTGTGCAATATTTAACTAAAGCTATTAAAATATTATTTAAAGAGAGGGAGAACTTTTTTTAATCTAGATTACCATTGTTGTTGAGAGTGTTGTTTGCTTCAGCTCAAGAACATTTTTATCTAAATCCCTGATGATTCTCCATTCTCTGATGTCATCTTAAAAGCCATAAGAAAGGACAGACCCACAGCCTACCTTCACATGTTGGTGGGGAGTCTGTCCAGCGTCCCAATCGAGTACAATCCAATCTTTCTGGTCCAGACAAAGAAAATCCCTCATCACAGATGAATTGACAGGTGGATTTATAACTGGAACTTCCAAGAGGTTGGACACAGGTCATTGTTCCATTCTGAGGGCTTAGCAAAGGTGTGCAGGGAATGGCTATCATGGGCATGGCAGAGGAGAAAAGAAGAGATCATTTTATAATTCAGCAACCTGAACTCTGTAACTCTCTCCCTCTTTCTCCCTCTCTCTCTCTCTCTCTCTCTCTCTCTGTGTGTGTGTGTGTGTGTGTGTGTGTGTGTGTGTGTGATTAATATACAACGATGGTATTTGGCTAAAAGTGATTGTTTGAATTTCATGATGCTTTATCACCAGTTAGAGGTTGTAGAGGTATAAAATAGCTGCAGCTTACAGTTGATTGACATCCTAAAGTGCTCAATCACAAACAGTTTTAGAGGTGATTTTTAAAGGAAGCTGGTGCTCTGTTTGGGAGGATAGTGGTGCAACTCATTTTTGTTGCTTCTAGACAGGAGTGGAAGTGGTTTCTCCCTTGATACCTTCTTCAGAAACACCCCTAATGACCTTACCAGAAAACAATGACAAGTGACTGGAAACACAGAAATGGAGGAAAATACTTTCTTCCCCCATTCCCAACCAAGTGGTGGAATCTGCGTCCAAATTTTGGCTCTGTTACTTGCTAGCAATCTATCACTAGACAATAACCTTTCTGAGCCTCAGTTGCTTTATCTTCGAAATGGGAAAAAGGATAATCCTTGCATATGTGCCACATTTTCTTAATCCAGTCTATCATTGTTGGACATTTGGGTTGGTTCCAAGTTTTTGCTATTGTGAATTGTGCCGTAATAAACATACGTGTGCATGTGTCTTGATAGCAACCTGATTTATAATCCTTTGGGTATATACCCAGTAATGGGATGGCTGGGTCAAATGGTATTTCTAGTTCTAGATCCCTGAGGAATCGCCACACTGTCTTCCACAATGGTTGAACTAGTTTACAGTCCCACCAACAGTGTAAAAGTGTTCCTATTTCTCCACATCCTCTCCAGCACCTGTTGTTTCCTGACTTTTTAATGATCGCCATTCTAACTGGTGTGAGATGGTATCTCATTGTGGTTTTGATTTGCATTTCTCTGATGACCAGTGATGATGAGCATTTTTGCATGTGTCTTTTGGCTGCATAAATGTCTTCTTTTGAGAAGTGTCTGTTCATATCCTTCACCCACTTTTTGATGGGGTTGTTTGTTTTTTTCTTGTAAATTTGTTTGAGTTCATTGTAGATTCTGGATATTAGCCCTTTGTCAGATGAGTAGGTTGCAAAAATTTTCTCCCATTCTGTAGGTTGCCTGTTCACTCTGATGGTAGTTTCTTTTGCTGTGCAGAAGCTCTTTAGTTTAATTAGACCCCATTTGTCAATTTTGGCTTTTGTTGCCATTGCTTTTGGTGTTTTAGACATGAAGTCCTTGCTCCTAGGGTCATTTTTCAGCCACTGACTTAAACAGCATGAGGTTTCAAGAACACTTTCTATACCTTTCTCTTCCCTTCATTCCTTCCCCTCTCTAGCTACATTCCTTTCAATCTGATCAACTTGTCCAAAGATCTGGTTCTTTTCTTCTAGTTGAAAAGTATTTCTGTAGTAAGTGTGTATGTAGGGCTGGAGAGGACACAACTCAAGAAGCCTACAAACTGCAAGGACCTATGGGGGAAAGGGTGTGGGTGAGGATGTTGGTACCACAGAGCCCATTTCCAGCTCTTTTGTGGCTTTGCCTTCTGACAGCAGGGGTAGATGTGGAGGGGTGGGAGGACATTAAAAAGAGAAATTGTCTGATAACACTCTCTCAGAAGTATTACAACAGCGAGTGGATTGCACACCGCATGGTACCTTCCTGCCCAGCCCACATTTGGGTATTTCACTTGATGTGCACCCGGCAACAAGAGGAGAAAGTTCACAGTAAATAAAGAACTAAAAGCAGAAGGGAACTGGAAGGTCACAGGAAGCCGTGGTGAGTGGCAACCTCCTTGCTGTGAAACACCCAGAGGCAGGACAGTATGGAGCAATGAACTGTAATCTGTGCCCTGCACCACCCAGGCTTGCCTGGAAGACTTTCAATCACTGTGATCACTGTCCTCAGGGATTCCCAGTTCTTCCCACAACTTCCCCAAAGTTGTGTGGACTTTGTGATATGTCCAGACTTCAATATAGCCAGGATGAGCACTTAAGGGGCAAAATCACAGCCCCGCCCTGTTCTCTCCAGACCCAGCTCTGAAGGTGCACCCAACCCTAAGTCCAGGGGCTTGCCATCCTGTCTGGTGCCTGGGGATGAAGGACATTTAATTCTGCTGTTTGCTTGTTCATTTGTTCATTCATTCATTCATTCATTCATTCATTCATTTACTGTTGACCTAGCTTAACAATGGGGTGTGTGTGTGTGTGTGTACGTGATTATGCTTTTGTGTGACCTGAATAGCGAGTGGTTTCCTTTTAGCAAAAAATACGTATCTGCCCGCTTTCACTCAAATGTTGAAAGTCTATACAAAGTGAAAGGTGTGGCAAATAATGTAGAACTGTCTCGTCTTTTACCCATTTAACTTTATTGTTAAAATTGTATGTACATCATAAAAATATTAATTGCATAGGGGGGAAAGTGGAGAAAATATTGGAAGAATTCATACCAGAAGCCTAACAGTGTCTATTTTAGGATAGGAGTATTTAAGGGGATATTTTTTCATTTCTTTATTATATTTCTGCAGATTTTTATAAATGAAAATTTTGTGTTTAAACAGCAGCATTTTCTATAAAAGTTAACTAAGGAATTGGATACATTGAGGGGGAAAAAGATTGGGGAATATAAAAAATATACGTCTATCCTTCAATTCACAAACATGGATGACTAGAACTGGTTCTTGTTCATACAAGATGTTGCAATACTGACAGAGCACACTGGCTTGTTAAACATCAAGTACAAGGCCGGGAGCAGTGGCTCACACCTGTAATCCCAGCACTTTGGGAGGCCGAGGCAGGCAGATCACCTGAGGTCAGGGGTTTGAGACTAGCCTAGCCAACATGGTGAAACCTCATCTCTACCAAAAATACAAAAATTAGCTGGGCGTGGTGGTGGGCACCTGTAGTCCCAGCTACTCGGGAAGCTGAGACAGGAGAATTGCTTGAACCCGGGAGGCGGAGGTTGCAGTGGGCTGAGATTGTGCCACTGCACTCCAGCCTAGGCGACAGAGTGAGACTCCATCTCAAAAAATATACATATATCAAGTACAATGCAGATGGAATGTTTATACTGAATCCGCACATTCCCTTCTTCTGAGAATCCTGTAACCTCCAGTACACAGATTAGTTTTTCTCTTTTTTCTATCACTCTTCACCTTATTCTAAGTATATTTCTCCAATTTTATACAGATCTTGGAGTGTTTGCAACTGGGTACTTGTAAATTCTGCCCCTCCCATTTTACCATTATACCCTGTGGTTCCTAGAAGTGCCAGACCAGCCTTGGGAGAACAACTCTGAAGCAATTATTTTCCCACCTGGTCTTCTTTCCAGATGCCATTTTTGGCCAGGTTAGAAGAGTTTACCTGGTTTATGACAGGAGCCTTCAGGTCTGGGTAAAGACCCTGATAAGGAGTTAACAAGGGCCATGCCCTACTGCCTATGGCCAGACATCCTGACACTTCTGTTATCTGCCTATCCCCCGGAGGCATTTGCATTTGGGATCCTTGGGTTATAGGACAAGAGGATGAGTGAGAGTATTTATTAATTTTCCAGTCCATTTCAAGGTGGATCTTACATAGTTGTCACCTCTAAAATCCAGCCTTTAAAAATACTGCCTACAATTTATTTCCAAGATGTTAGAAAGAATACACTCTTACCTTGGCATTCTGGAGGAACAGAATTCCAGTTTCCAGTAGCCAAGCACTGTAGCACACTTGCTCCCACCAGGAGCAAGCCTTCATTGCAGGTGAAGCTGCAGACTGACTGGTACCTAAAGACACCGAAGGGGTGGGAGCAGTTCACCCGGGCCTCATTTGGAACTGGGAGATCCTGGCACTGCAAAGCTAAGGGGTGAGGAAGTACAGAATAAAGAAACAGTAATACACATGTACTTGTTGATTTTTGAGCTATTAACTCTTTCTAGTGTCAAGAACAGGGATTCCTGAATCGGGCTTGTTTAACATAGAAGATGAGAAAAAGTGTCATTTAATTATAACGGCACATGAAGGATTTTATTAGGAAATGCTAAACTTTTGTTGAGAATCTTGGCAACATGTATCAATAATTTTTAAGTTATCATGCCTTTGGACCCAAGAATTTATGCTAAATATGTAATCAAGATGCATACCAAAAAATCTATTTAGAGATTTTTGTGAAGACATTATTTGTAAGAGCGGAATATTGAAAACAAACACAAATGCCATTAATTGAGGGTGGAAAATTAATTATGGTGGATCCATGAAAAGAATGTTAAAGGTCACTAAAAATAATATATTTTAGCTTGGAAAGATAGGAGAGAGGTCTCAATGTATTTTTTATTTTTTAAATAAAAAATCAGAATAAAAATTATAATATACACCATGATCTCAAAGATGTAAAATAAATAACTATACATGAAGTGAGCACATGTATTCTATGTGTTGTCTCTTCTCGTCTTTAAAATGGTAGTAATAATTGTAACTACCTCACAGAGTTAGACTGAGATCATAGAAAGTGCTCAATGGACATTAGCTGCTATATTAGTAGCAGTGGTAGTAATAGATAGTAATAATATCATTAAGGCTTTGCATCACATGCAGACCCTGAGTTCAGGAGTGGGAAACATTCAGAAGGCCTATGAAGGGAGTTAGTGGGGCCACATCTCTGGATACTTAAGAGAATATCCAACTATCTTTTCTTGATTAGACATTTACCTTCCTGGAGACAACAATGGCTTGGATAATCCCTTATGATCCCTTTTAAGTGTGTCAAAGAGCTCATTGTGTCTTTTTCTCCCAGATAACATATACAATACATTCCATAACTCAGACTAGGTCTCAGCATCATGGTGCACAGCCATCTATTCTATTGCCTTCTTGTTTTGTTTTGTTTTGCTGTTCAATTTTTTTATTATAGTGAAATTTACATAGCATGAAATTTAATTTACCATTTACCATGTCACCAATATTAAGTGTACAGCTCAGTGGTATTAAGTACATTCATATTATTGTGCCACCGCCACCATTATTCATCTCCAAAACTCTTTTCATCATCTCAAACTGAAACTCCATATCCATTAAACCATAACTCCCTATTTCCCTCTCCCACCGAGCCCTTGGCAACCACCATTCTGCTTTCTGTCTCTATGACTTTGACTACTGTAAGTTCCTCATATGAGTGGAATCATACAGTGTTTGTCCTTTCATAATGGCTTATTTCACTTAGCATAATGTCTTCAAGGTTCATTCATGTTTGTAGCATAGGTCAGAATTTACTTCCTCTTTAAGGTTGAATAATATTCCATTGTAAGTATGTGGAATACTTTTTACTTATCCATTCATCCATTGATGGTTGTTTGGGTTGCTTCCACATTTTAACTGTTGTGATTAATAGTGCTATGAACATGGGTGCACAAATATCTCTTCAAGACCTGCTTTCAAACCACTGCCTCATTTTAAAATCAAGGTATACTTAGGAACTCAGGGGAGTCACATAGATTGCTCAGAGGTCTCAGTAAATGAAAACACAAAATGTCAATATTACACTTCTGGAACATGACTTTAGTGTGAGGTACTCCTCGTAAAAAAATAATAATCCTTGTGAACCACCACACCCGCCCCCCATGAGTGCCTTAGTATAAGAGCAAAAGATTAGAAACCTAACATATTGAAAGAGGATCATTTTGTCAAATCAGACCGCAGACATGTGATTTATAAGGTAACATATCATCATCATCATTTTCCCTATAAATCTTATAAGAGTTTTAAAGTTGCGTTTACACACATTAATTCACAACTACTAGTGAGGCAGGTAGGTAAGGCTGATAATGGTAGCCCCATTTTACAGAAGATACTGAGCCTCAGAGAGTCTAAACCACTAGCTTAAGGACAGGAAGTGACAGGACTGAACTAAACACCTTGTCCATTACCCTTCCCCATCCCATGCTATTCCTCAATGCATGATTTATTCTCCAAAGCCCCATCTTCTTCATTCCAGTGCACCCTATATGTGTCAATCAGTGCAACCCTCACCTTGACTATACTATAATGGATATGTGCCTAAGACTGGCTTCGCTCACCATTTCATCTCATCCCTGGTCCCAAGCACAAAGGACATGGCACATAGTAGGTTCTCAGTGAATATTTGATAAAGAACGGCATGCCAATACTCAGTGCAAATGCTGATGCCTCTAATGAGCTGAGATACACAGAAAAACATTACCACTGTTACAGTACCTTGACAGACAGGGGCTGGCGCTGTCCACTGTCCCAAGTTATCACAGCGAACTATATGAGCTCCTCTCAGCATGAAACCTTCAGCACAGTGGAAGCTACAGTTGGTGTCATACTGAAACGCTCTCATGGATGGAGAGCAATCCATGCTTCCGTGGACAGGACTCTCCAGCGGCTCACACGAAATAGCTAAGTGGAAAAGGTACCTTCTAAAGCCGGGTAACGGAAGGGCCGGGTTCTTCCTCAGAAAAAAATCCTGGATGCTATATCTTTCCTGTCCACATTTTCAGTGTGTTCAGAACCCTAAAACCTCCATTTTCCAAAAGAGAGACTGCCTGGAACACTTTCCCATGCCCCTCTTGGCCTGACTCACTCTCACCTGCCCTTCAGGTCTCAGCTTAGACTTCCCTTTCCTTAGGAAGCCCTCCCTTCCCACCTTAACTAAGGGTAGAAGCCCCTGCAATGTGCTCCCACAGCCTCTGTTCTTGTGCTATTCATACATGATTGTCATTCTTCCCCATTATACCATGGTCTCTTCGAGGTTGGGCTCAGTCATTCGTAGTTTTATTCTGGAGCTGAGCAGAGTGTTTTGTACATTGAAAGTGCTCATTAAATATTGACATTATCTATGAAATTGAATCTGAAAAGAGTACATACAGGAAAATGCTGGACTTATAGGAAAAAAAAAAAGCTGGACTAGCATTGCTTATTGTTGACACTGTTACCTAGTCCTGTAAAATGATCCTGGCCGGGCTTTGTCTCTAGAACACAGGATGTCATCCTAATCAGACTTCAGTTGCCAAGCGAGTGCAGCCAAAGTGAATTCCTGAGCACAATTAAGCCCTGAGGGACCTCGGTTCTAATAAAGATTGATTTCCTCATGCTCTTCCTTGATAAAGCATTTTATCCCCAGGCTATTCCTGAAACTTTTCAAAGTGTAAAGACCACCTCTTTGCTCTGGGCTTTGACCTCTGGTTTTTATAGAATTAGAGCATTTAAGAACCAAAAATCCGGCTGGGCACAATGGCTCACATCTATAATCCCAGCACTTTGAGAGGCTGATGTGAGTGAATCACTTGAGGTCAGGAGTTTGAGACCAGCCTGGCCAAAATGGTGAAACCCTAGTCTCTATTAAAAATACAAAAATTTGCCTGTAATCCTAGCTACTCGGGAGGTTGAGGCAGGAGAATCGCTTGAACCTGGGAGGCAGAGGTTGCAGTGAGCTGAGATCGTGCCACTGCACTTCAGCCTGGGCAACAGAGTGAGACTCTGTCTCGAAAAACAAACAAACAAACAAACAAACAAAAAACCACCAAAATCCTCTAGTGTTTCTCTCTTCTCTCTTACATTTTAGGCAAGAAAAGTGAGGTTCAGAAGTGTTAAGTGACTTCTCTAAAGTCTCATAGCTAGATAGTAGCAGGGTTGGGCTTGTCATCTAGGTCTGGGAATTCACTAATCCATCGTAAATTTCCTATTCTCCCATTACCACTGTCCGCCTTATAAACTGAGGGTGTGAGGCAATTGCAGAGAATTCATTTTGGTGGAATTATGTAATTGCCTGGGATTGTATCACACACTTTTTCGATGCAGTATTCCTTCCTTTGTTTCTTTGTCAAAGGCTACCCTCAAAGACTACATGGTGAATCACTCTCTTTAGCCACCTTAGCCACTGCTCCCAACTCCCTCTCAAGTATAGGACATGGTCCTATACCTCGGATATGTCAGTAGAGCAGAAGCTCTATGCTAGGTACTTTATACATGCTATTTAATTGTATACTTTTTATGTACTTAATCCTCACAAGCACCTTGCAATTCTTAGCTCCATTTCACAGATGAGAAAACCATGGTTCCTGGAGGTTGAAGAGCTTGCTCCAGTGCAAGAACTTAGAAGAGATCACCCCGACACTGAGAGCCCTTCGCCTCTCTACCATGCCATGATTCCTTCTTGGACAGAATGGAGGTTGCTAACGAAAAATCCTACCCTCACAGGTTGGCAAGGGTGCAGACCAGTGTCCAGAGCCAATGCAGCGGAGCATGTCCAAACCCCTCACTCTGTAGCCGGGCTGGCACTCAAATTTACAGCTGGAGCCATAGGCAAAAGCAGTGAGTGGATGAACACAGTCCATGGTTCCTTCGTTGGGGGCTTCCAGGTGCTGACACTGCACAGCTGGAGAGAATAACCAAGGATAAAGAGAAAGATACTGAGAAAGGAGAAAAGCCACAGATAGAGAGCAATGGTGGAACCACCTCTGAAATGGAGGTGGAGCTAGCAAGATGTAAAGGTCAACAGACCCTAATGATGTTTGTCCAGACTTGGATTACCAGTTCCCAGGGTGAACTGAGTCTGCTAGAAACAAAGATTCCTCCAAGCTGTATTCTTAATGTCCTCTATTCCCTATACTTCTGTAAACCTGTCTCACTAGGTCTTCCAGTGTCCACTTATAGATGTAGAGGCCACTCTTTTTAATCTTATGTGGAAATTATGAATGAGGCCATTCTGAAACTGCCTGCAGTTATCAGATTGGGGAAAGAAAGGAATTTTTTTTCCTTTCTCATCTCAGATGAACCCAATCTAGCTAAATGGCAGGTAGGAAGAGAATTAAATTTTGGCAATTCAGGCCAGCTTCTCCATAAGCTGGTCAATTTCATCTATGCACTAAATAAGGACTGGATGCAATGGACATTATACATCCCAACTACCTGAAACTCACCTTTACACACTGGGGCTGTGGCTGTCCATACCCCCGAGGCTGTGCATTGCACCACTTCTGGTCCAACTAATGCAAATCCCTCTTCACAACTGAAGCTGCAGCTAGACTGATGCTGGAATGCTTTTGCAGAATGAAGGCAGGTCATGTTTCCTCGTTCAGGAATCTTCAGAGGTGGGCACTGGGCAGCTAAAACCAACCACAGAATAATAGTGTGAGTCCTTGGACAAATTTTGTCCACCACCTTGGAAGCCTTCAAATTCTGCAGCAGTCACACCTTCCCAAAGTGGCAGGCAGGGTGATGCACTAGAATGGTTAAAGCTATTTTCAATAGCTGTTTGGAAAGATCCAAACACCCTTGTTTTTCATGTAGAGAAGTTAGGTAAAATTATAAAATTAATAATACTTAACCCCTAAGTCCTTATCATTGTACTCTATTTACTTTACAATTAACAATGGGAAAGGGGGGTCCCTTTGTAATGTTTTTGCCTGCGAATCAACAATTAAACTAAGTCACTCTACCCATAAAAAAATACCATGAAAATTGAAATTAATGTTACTCTGGTTGACAGTTAACAGTGATAACCAGAATTTTCCATCTAACATAGGTGGTCATTATTTCTCACATTTTTTAATGGAGAAAGCTCATTGTGTCCTCTTCTCCCCAAAAATTCTGTGTCAGTGAGGATGAAAAGAATAAGGTCTACATACCTAAACACTGTGGAGGCTTATTTGTCCAGACTCCAGAAGCCAAGCATTCCAGCTTGCTGGGCCCGTTTACTTGGTACCCATCAGTGCAGTGGAAGCTGCACTGCGAGTTAAAAGAGAAGTTCCCCAGAGGGTGGCTGCAGTTCATGAGCACGTGTTGAGGGAGCTCAAGTTCTCCACACTCTCTCACTGCAGGAGACAAAATAGTGATTTTTATTTTCCATGTAGAATTAACAGCAATGTCAGGTTTGCTGAAAGCTGTAACTATTTGTGAAACCCTCTTAACTCTAATTTTCTAAACTTCTAACCCAAGCTATCCACCTCTATTTGGTCTCTTTGTATTGGCTGCATCTTGGGAAATAGTCATTCTTTCACAAGTTTTTACTTCAAACAAGTAAAATTAGCCTGAAAGTGTTCTGTTGGTTTTGCTTCCTTTCCCTTTCCCTTTTCTTTTTTGAAATTTATAAGTCAATGTTTTCTCCGAAGAATATAATATTTTTACCTAGAGTGTGTGTCTAGGGACACTGAGTGGAGGAGACAGATGATAGAGGGGGGCTGGTACCATCCTATTCTCACTGGAGAGCCTTCAACATGATTTATTTACTTCTTGGCATCATCTCTAGCATAAAACCAAAATAATATCAACAAAAAGGAAGCCTCACCGTATTCACATTCTGGCCCATAGAATCCAGGGTAACAGGAGCAGGTATAGTTCCCGATGGTCTCGAGGCACTCTCCTTGTTTGCTGCAGGACATGTCCTGGCATGAGGCTGCATAGATATGGAAAGGTCAGAGTCATGGACAGTCACAGATGTGAGGAAAGGCTGAATTCTCATTTTGACCACAGACTCATCCCCTCTCAGATAGGACTGGGCTAGCCAGACAAGAGGGAACCACAGTATCTTCTAGAGAGCCAACCTGTTCCTTGTGAAAAGCATTGTAGGGGCCTGCTGGAGTATTGCATGGCTCCCATTTCATACTGCATTTAGTGTTTCCTAAGGAGGGTATTGTTGTGTGGACACAGAGGGACAAATGGAGCCACTGACAGATCTGTGGACAGAGAAACCCTATGTGGTACAAAATGGGTTGTGGTTTTCAAACCAAGCATTGTTTTATTATGGAAGCCCAATGTCACGTATTACAGCATTGAGGTTAGGCACCAGATGTGGGGCGTGGGGTCACACAGGTGTGATATGAATCCTGGCTCTGCTGCCTACTTGCTGTGTGACCTTAGGCCAGCTACTTCTCTGAGCTCAGCTTGCACAGTGTTAGGGCCCAAACCCTTTCACCTTTCATTTGCTTCAAATCTATGCCCAGAATCCTACAGTGGAGAAACAGAGGAGCCAAATGAGATGTTTAAGACCTACTCATGGTAAAGGACAAACAGTCTTATGAGGTGATGTTTCACGAGTCTGAATACAGCAGGCCAAGATAGTGCCGACTATGGCTGACCTGCCATGTCCTCCTCACCAAGACAGTGCCACTCAGGTGGCAGAACAGAGAAGGGCCAGGGTTTCTTTCCTGAAAGAAAGTATTTGAGGGTATATGCACTTGATGAGAATTAGTATTAGAATTGATACTTTGAAAGCACTGTTTTTATTAATGAGGTCATAGTTGGGGGCAAGTTCTGTGGCTGAACTGTGTTCTGGTGGTTATTTCCTCTGTCTTAAGCCCTGTCCACATGCTGGTTCACTTGGAAGTATATTACAAAAGGATATCCATATGTCATATGTGGATATGCTGTGCTACATGATCTCTATGTTTCCTCTCAATTTTGAGATACTAAAATTCTATAAACCATGCAAGGTTCTATAGGAAGAAGTTCCTCTGGCAGCCAGTGAATTTGGTGAAGCTGCACTGAGACACCGGAAAGGGTTCAAATAAAGAGAAGATGTAGGAGGCAATAGCAGCTAAATGGATACAGGTTTGACCTTAACCCCACCAATGTCTTAATGCCTTACAGTAGCAACCCCTGCCTGCCCTATGTTCTTGGAGCATACAAATGTTTCCCCAATTATAGCTTCCTCAGAATCTCAGAACTCTAGGGGGAAAAAAACGAGACAAAGTTCTGCATTCTATCCCATTTCAGGTTTCCTGAATAGATAGGTTAGCAATTTGTCCATTCCTTTGGATCTCCAGGGAGAAGATGATTTATTCATGATGATTCAATGAATAGATCTTTTTTCGATAGCCTGCTCTGAGGTCTAATAATTCCTGACATGTGGAGAATTATTCCAACAATCAAACTTAATTTCATATTACAGTAAATATATCTATTTCTCATCTCCCATGGATAATTGATGCTTCTCTACATCCTTTACATCTTAGATGGCAAAATGACAATCAATGGTAGTGGCTGCTTAGAGTACTGTGTTGGTGGATATAAAACCCATCTGTGTTCAGGTAAAGTTGTATTAATTAGTGATATCTACCACTGTTGTGGGTTAGAGGAATGGCATCATTTATGCCAGTAATTTTCTATCTTTTTTCTATCTTGCAATTTTTTTGGTAAGCTTTATTGAGGAAGACTGTCTTGCAGAAATGGATTTTGAAGGTTAGGTGAGAAGGGGAAGTAGTGGCATATTGAAACAGCTAGTGGCAGTCAAGGTTATCTGATAAGAGATAATTCTAGGGAGGCATAGCCCAGAAAGGGGTAGAGAGCTGACTGGGAGAGCAGTAGGATGAGCTAATATCCTGGTAATGTCCATCCTGATCCATGAATATATGGTCATTAATCAATTTATTTATATATAAATGTATTATTTATAAAGTAGATCTGATTATATGATAATGCATTCATGGATATGTTTTGTCTCAGCTAGGAGGCTTGGGGAGAAGAGGGACAATGTAGAAGGCTTGCTTTATTCTGTGTATTCTGTTCCATATATGTACTGTTGAGGGCTTCTGAGGGAGAGGTGTTTAAAATCTAAAGAATTCAGAATATGTATGGCAGATGATTTATCAAAGAAGCTTCAGAGTACTTAGAACCTTCCTGCTCAGGGCAGTCCATACCATCCTTAGGCACAGTGTTCATGTGCTACAAAGTACAGGACCGGCCCCTCTAGACAGGGAAGCAACATCAGAAAGAAGGAATCAGCTCTGACACTAGGCTCATGACTAGAGGAAGACCAAGCTTTCAGGAATGTCTGCTTACTCTGGTACTGGTAAAGTTGAGAATTAAAATACACTCGAAGTATTTCACCTTCAATTACTTCTTTGCTTTCCTGCCCACTCCCCACCACTACCCTCCCACCAAAGTTCAATGGATCTAAAGATATGTTTTTGTTGAAGAGAAACTGTAAAGCATTTACAATCCTTGGTTATATTCTCAAGTTGTCTCATAAAAATGTAGAGCAAAGAATGTGGTAGTTTACATGGCTAAAAAACACCAACTTTGGAATCAACATGAGTGTGAAACTGGCTCCACCATCAACTAGCTTAGAACCCTGGGCAGATTACGTAATAGCTCTGAGCCTTTCCCTCATCAGCAAAGTAAGAGTAATAGAAAAACCTGATTGATGGAGTTGTCATGAGGACTAAATGTGGCCAATATTAAATGAACAAATGACACATGAACTAAATAAACTAATAACACAATGCTAGAGCATACTGACATTCAGTAGGTATTAGTTACAGCTGTGTCACCTAGGGGTAGGGCTAAATTTCCTTCCAATTTACACTCTCTGTTATACAAGACACAGGGGTGAACGAAAGCTCTAGACCTAAAATTTGGGAGACTGGTTTCTGGTCCTCACTTTGCTTCTGTCCTGCTCCACGGCCTTGAGAAACTAAAACCTCCTGAGGGTCCTTTTCATGAGTTATAAGATGAGACAGGTGAGCTGGATGATATTAAAATTTCCCTCTAGTTTTAAGCAACTAGTTTTCTCTAATTCTGGTCTTATATTCTTCAAGGTGCTCAATAATGCTGATTGGCTAACAATTTACCCCTTGATTTCATGTCCTGCCTTTGTATCTTTGTGTGGACTCAGTGGTTATGTTGGCCAACCAGAGAAGGCAGGGTTTTTTTTAATAGAAAAGTTTCAAAGTAGAGAAGGTCCTACCTGTGTAACACAATGCATGCTTTTTCTTCAAGCAGTGCTCATCATTCCACTTGCCAGGGGCTGACGGACTCTTGATGTAGATCTCCACACAGTCCTCGTTGTTCCTTTTGTTGTTAGGTTCATTATCAGCCCAGTTCTCAGCCTCCTTAGTGAGAGCCTTTTTGGTTCCCACCCAGGTCCATGTCTTATTGTTCTTTCGGATCCCAATCCAGTAGTAGGAGCTGTAGTAGGGTAGGACCTTATTGAGGTAATCAATTTCATTTTTATTCTGGATGGCCACTAAGTCTGTGTAGCGATTCTGGCAATATTTACGGGAAATATTCCATGAGTATGCTTTCGTGCTGTAATGATAAGTCCATGCTGCCACTTCTTTCTGGTTTGTTAGTTCTAGAGTAAAGGAGAGTGAGTGCCAGGTTAGTAACCCTCACCAAAAGGAGGCCATGATCCCAAGTATGTTTCTGCATACTCAGATGAATTTCCGACCAGAACATGAATACACAAAACACGACTAGTTTATGTCTAATGTAGTTGTTTGAAGGAAAAAGAGTGGTTTCCACCTTTCACTTGAAAGTGTGAATGATGTCAGAATAGGAAAATGTCATTTCTGAGGATCCTTGATGTTTAAGTTTTGGAATCATAAGATATCAAAGTTGGGAGGGACTCTGGACGTCATCTAATTTACTCCTGTCCTTTTATAAAAGAAAGAGACATAAGTAATTTGCCCAAGCTCAGATTAAATGACCTATAAAATGTCTTAAGGGCAGGCTCTACCTCTTCACATGGAAAATAACATGTGACCTGGAGCCTACCAGTTGGTCCAGCCTCATTGCCCACTGTATTTACTTTCTCAGCAAAACAGAATTCCTACTTCCTCGAATTTGCGCATGCTCTCCCCACAGTCCTGGCTGTCCTCTCTTCTTATGTCTGGTAAACTTTACTCCACCTATTCTCCATGGCTTTCCCAGGTGGACTCTGTGTTCCTTCCTCCAGGCTCCCACAGCACCTCATCCCTGCCTCCATTGTGCTCATTACCATGTATGGTAATGTCTGTTTCTATGATACAGTCTACATCTGCCAGGTTGTAAATCTCCGACTATGTTTTCTTTTTAGCTTTGGATCCTTAGCACTGAGCCTAGAGTTTAGCACTTAAGAGGCCTTCAATAAATACTTGTTGAATGAGTGAAACAAAGTAGGTTTGTGGCAGAGCCTGGGTGGGAAATCAGATACCCTGATCTGCAATCTTACAGTCATTCCATTCTTCTTGGCTGTTTCTCTTTCATTAACTACTCTACTTCTTCCATGTCTGCATACTCCCTTATTAAGACAGGGCTCAGAACAGCCCTTTTTCACAAGTGTTTTTGATACCAAATGAAATAAAGAATGTGCCTTTCAAAAGTATAAAGGTACTACAGTACTGTTATCATAGCCTGTGGGAGTCCACCCGGGGCAGGAGAGGCCAATTCCCACATGAAGAGGTGTACAAAGCAAGCAATCAGGCCTGGAAATGGGTTTCTTTCCTGTTTATTTAAAGGCTTGTTTCTGTTCAACCCTCTCCTCTGCTGCCTGCAGGAGGGTTAGTCATGCTTGTACCTCCCTTGCTGACATTTCCAGGGCATTGTTTTGCCTTAAAGACTTTATTCTGATATAGCCAGGGCTGCATTATGACTTTCATAGACTTTAGGCAACTTTGCCTATGTAGGCTTCTTCCTCCATGCTAACACATTAAAAATTCTATTTTGCAACTGCACTGGTATAAAGATGAATATATCACTATATACTAAAACATTTTCTTTGACTTCAAAGAAAATAATTATAAAAGAAATTCAGACATGTGTGTGGGTCTCTAAAAATTTTGTGGATCTGTGTCTACTGTGCCTAATGGATAAATTGGCCCTGGATATATCATTTTAAGTTCTTTCCTATGCCCTTTCTACCAATATGATGGTGTTGGGTACATTTGTCTTCCAGCAATCTGGACTTGGACAGTTTTCCCATGCCTCAAACCAACTGGCTACAATCCTTAAAGTTCTCACACATAGCTCTGGGCTCTATCCTAATTACTTAGGGCTAAGTGAAAAGTTAGCATAAAATTTACCAGAGATCAGGGCACTGAAGCAAAGGAGTTGGGAAATTCCAAAGACCACTCTCTGGAATCTCTGGTACAAGATGGCTTTTTGGCAGCTGGCCTGAAACAAGAAGAGAAAACTTTCTTTTAGTATCCATACACCATCAACATGGCCAAAAATAATTCCAGTTAACAATCATTATGTTGAAATATAATTGTGCCAATTTCCATTGGAAGAGTGGTTCAAGCCCTCTGCTTCCTTCTTGCTTCTCATTGCCCTGCTTCTAAGTTCTACCCTGGATGGACACTGTAGCAAGGCTGGGGACAGAGTTCATTTCTTCATTCATTCAACAAATATTTATTGAGTAGTTTGTGCCACCAATATTTTTATTTTAAGATACATTTTTAATGTGTATGGAAGAAAGCTAAACACACTAATATGGCTGTCATTATTATTATAAAACAATCTTTTTAAGAAGTGCTATGTCATACCCAAGAATAATAGAAAGTCACATGAAAACTTCCTGACCCACACAAATAATGTCTAACCTATACATTGAGGTGCAGAGCATCAACTAATTGTGTTATGCTATGCCATCTATTTTGTATTATTGATCTTTGTTTTATCTTCTTGCTTTTTCATTTCTGTACACAACTATAATACTATTCAATGTTTAATATACATATGTATGTATATATTTAATATTTCTTCATATATGCAGTAAACTTATTCCCCTTGGATCTATAGCAACTATTATTTCTCATGAACTCTCTTCTGTTGGGATTTCATCAAATCTATGAATATTTTTAAAATGTTTTTGGGGCCAGGTGCAGTGGCTCATGCCTGTAATCCCAGCACTTTGGGAGGCTGAGGTGGGTGAATCATGAGGTCAGGAGTTCAAGACCAGCCTGGCCAACATAGTGAAACCCTGTCTTTACTAAAAGTACATTTAAAAAAATTAGACAGGTGTGGTGGCGGATGCCTGTAATCCCAGCTACTCGGGAGGTCGAGGCAGGAGAATTGCTTGAACCCGGGAGGCAGAGGTTGCAGTGAGCGGAGATCACACCACTGCACTCCACTCTGGATGACAGTGCGAGACTCCATCTCAAAAAATATATATATATGTGTTTTTGGGCATCTAAGTTCTAGTGACGCTCATCTTGTCTGACTTCCTCATGTTGCACATTAAAATACTGAAGTTTGGAGCATCTAAATAACACATTCAGAATGATAGTAGCGAGCCTGACTTTGAAACAAGAAAGAGCTCTTTCCACTGTACCTTTTTTTTTTTTTTTTACCTTCATTAACCTCCAGGCTTCTAAATCCCATGCTGCATTGCTGTTGTGGATGATGGAGCGTGCGACATGACCAAACCTAGCTGCTACATCAGTTCCCCTCCAAAGCCAGTCCAACATTACTATCAACATAAAAACAGTGCATTTGCTATGCATTTGCAGTTTTGTCACTATCCCAGCCAGACTGCTACCTAAAACCTTTCCTGTAAATAAATCCCAAATTGCCACAGACCACAATTTGGTCTGTAACAATTCGCTGCGGAGTTATGTGTGTGTTCGTGTGTCATGCCCCAGTGATGGATGATGTAGGGTGCATGGGACAGTGTGGGGTTGTGTGTGTGCATGTGTTCATGCACTTTTGACTACAGCCTGACCAGACACCAGGGAGAACTCAACTCAAACCAGTTAATGTGTCCCAGAGAGTGGAGTTGTCTCATAAGCCTAGAACTTTTCATCTGGGAGCTTCTGAATCTTGACTTTGGTAAGTAGGCATATTTTGTGTTCTTATAAGCTGCTGATCTCTGCAGGACCTATGATTAAACACTGAGAGTATCATACCGTTATGATTTATGGCTGTTTATTTGCCATAAATGTAGAGTGATCGATAATCCCTTGGTGCGAACCTAACCCCACTGCTTTCTCTGAATTGTGTTATGTCACAAGCTGTTCTTACTACCACATTTCAAAACGCACCATTCCAAATGCTGAAGCGGAAATCTTCAAACCAGGATAAGGCTGACTTCCCAAGGGGTTCACAAGCAAAGAGAGTGTTAATTAAATGTATATTCAGATTCTCAACTTTCACATATATACTTTCTTAAAAACAATCTGCCTAAAATAAACCTTTTTCACGCTTTATAAGAGAAAAATTATACCTCTTACTAATTTCTTATTTATTCTAGAGCTTTGCCCTTGGATATAAATACATTCGTATGCCAGAGATGATTCAAAATATTGGTATAGGTATTAAGAATTTGAATATTTTAAATGATATTGCAGCAAATCCTTTTTCAAGTCCAGTGATTTCCATTTATTTCGTTTCATCAGCTTTGAGGGAGCACCTGATTAAGTTGTCAACTTTGACTAAATTTTGATAGTAAATCACTATATAATTTGGGGCATATAACTTGGAAGGACTTCAAGGAATTGAGACATTGCTATAATAAAACTTCTAATTCCATTTACTTATTCATATGAATGAAGTTTCTCAATGTTTAAATCCTTGAAAATGAAGTATGGGAATAATATTGATGCCAAACGTGTCTAATTTTGTTGATAAGTAATATTCATTCATGGATATATGAACAAATGGGGGAAAGCTCCTCCTGTCTTGGAGATGAATCTTCAATAGCAATTTAAATATAAAGGTTTAAGTTACTTGTCAAAACTTGTAGTATATTTACTTTAGTTTATTTAATTGTGTACTGAAAGTAGTTGTCATGCTAACTCAACAGAAACGAAAAACATTTTAACACATAGAGACTTATGGTTGTAGAAAATTGAAATTTTATATTATATTTTTATTTTGCAAAGAAGTGTAATAATCAAGAAAACACTTTAAGCTTAAAATGTGTTATCTTAGGCTAAATTCTGTAGAAGTGGGATAGAAATAAGTATTCAAGGACAGAAAAATGAATAATATATAATTTCTTATTATTAAGAGCCTGCTTGTGGTCTTTTAAGTGATGGGGATTGCAGATCATGCCAGTACTTTATTCCATTGGATAAACTTTAAGAAATTATGTAACAATTTTATTTTTAAAGTCTAATTTTTGTAATACATTGGAAAATCCAATCTTCTTTTGCTTTTAAAATTTGGGATAAAAAATTGTAGCTTTCCACTTAGAAAGGTGTAAGAGGTAACATAGTGTCCCAGGATATTTTTGGAGGTGTAGGAGCAAAAATATTGCTGCTGAAGAGCACAGCTCTGCAGCCTTCATGAGGGGGACCCAAGTGCTTGCCTTTGAACCTGGGCTCTGCCTCTCCTCAGACAGATTCTAGGAGGAGTGCAATGATTTTAAATTTAGCGGTACTCTTCCTGTGGAAGTGGTTTTCTCCCTGAACAGAGTATTTCTAGGGATTTCCCTGGCTTTTGGGCCAGCTCACAAGAGTGTGTGGGGCGAAGGAGTTGGTGAGGCTCCCAGGCTCCCATCACAGTGGTCAACTCTACTCACTGTTTCCTGTTTTGACTTGTTTGTTTAAACTTTTAAATAAGATTTGGTTTAAACAAAATTTCCAAAAAGAGATGTTTGCCTTTTTAACCTGTTTGTTTGTTTAAACATTTTTTTAAGCAAAATTTCGTCAGTAAATTCTCTACCACACAAGACAAAACAGAAAGTGAGAGAGAGTGAGAGAACTTGTTTTAAACATTTTAAGGTTTTAGAGGACTGGTACAGTGCTTTTGATGAAGGCACAACATCTAAGAAAGGAAAATGCAAGTCAGTGTGCATCCCCTGATTTAATCTGACATACTTTTCTGTTTCTATGCATCAGCAAATACCAAGATTCACCTCTTACAGGTTATTTCAGAGCTGTGGGAGACCATAAAGGTCACTTCCAAGCCAACTTAGCATTTATCTGCTGTTCTGCAGTAGGTCTTTCAGACCTTGAACGCCTAAGATGGGACAGCCACCACTCCCCACCACTGAGACTCAATGAGTGTAAATGATGTGCCCAAGCTTGCTCAACTGAATGTGCATAGGGTTAACACAGTAATTCTTATTCCTCCAGGGCTTATGAATTTTGAAAATCGGATGAAAACCATGGTCAGACTTCTTCAAAACAAATGCATACTTGCAGTAGTTTAGAGAATCTCAGATGGTTCATGACCTACTAAGTCTGTCCAGGTTTAATGGGGCCCAAGTTCAAGACTCTGTGTTAACTGTAAGGCAACTGATAAGGATTTTGTGTGGAGGTATGGAGGATGGATGATGTTTAAAAATCTTCTCTGAGTAACAATTTTCCTCTGAAATCTGCTTGGGGTGGGCAGGCCTCCTCACACGTGCTCCTACTCTGCATTATAGTCTTCAGGATGCTGCTCTGTCCTGTGTTACTAAGCAAGTTAAATACTAAAACAAGAGGAAATTCCTCTCTAGAAGCATCCACATGCTCTGCTAGTCTTTAATGTTCTCTGGAAGCCTGGTTCAACTGGAAGTTGCTGGAAAGGAGTCGGAGACTGGGTCATTATAATAACATCCTGTGCCTGTGTAAGCCTTCATTAAGCACCATGATTATCTTTAATTTTACTTTAATAAACAACTAGGCCAGTGCAGTGGCTCATGCCTCTAATCCTAGCACTTTGGGAGGCCGAGGTGGGCAGATCACTTGAGGTCAGAAGTTCGAGAACAGCCTGGCAAAGTGGTAAAACCTCGTCTCTACTAAAAATACAAAAATTAGCCAGGCATAGTGGCGCATGTCTGTAGTCCCAGCTACTTGGGAGGCTGAGGCAGGAGAATCGCTTGAAGGCAGAGGTGGCAGTGAGCCAAGACACTCCAGCCTTGGCAACAGAGTGAGACTCTTTCTCAAAAAAACAAAACAAACAAACAAACAAACAAACAAACTAATAATGATTGCAGGGTGAAGAGAAAAGCAGAGAGAAAGTGGAAGAAGCAAATGCCTTGAACTAACTTTTCACAGAAGGAGGGTACCAGAGGCTAGTAGGTGTCCCATGGCTTGCCACGTTCCAGGTGGCTTACAAAGTTGGCAAAAATAGTGCCACAGAAAGGAGATCCTGTTCTCTTTGTCTACATTGTAGACCACAGCTTTTAGAAAGGTGGAATCAAACAATGTCCCTCCCTTGACCCTTTGTCCTCCTGCCCACATCTGCCTGATTTATCTCCTTCCTCTTATAACTAAACTTTCTTAACTTCCTTGCCTCCCCCTTACTCTCCCCCACTGCCCCACTATCCTACCAGAGTGTCCCTGCAAACTTCATTGCTGCACATCCTCATTACCAAACCAGATGAAGACTTTCCACCCTTATCTTCCTTGACCTTTCTGTAGCAGTAAATACCACTACTTCCTTTTGCCTAAAATGCTTCCCTTAGCTCTTCTGTTGTTCTTCTGCTCTGACGTTTGAGAAAGTTTTCTGAGTCTTCTTCTGAATCTACCTCAATCCTCTGCCTTCCCTTGCAGAGGTAAGGGTTTCTCTAGGTTCCCACCTCCATGGCCCTATCCTCTTCTCATTCTTCTGCTTTACTGGGAAGTAAAGATGACCTCCTTATGGTCATCTGTTTCCAATGTCCTCTAATCAGCATCTCCGTTTCTGAATATTCTCTTGAGCAGGAGGTCCACAATTTAAATGCACAACAAACATGTGAGCATACAGCTGAGGAAGCTACTGACAGAGGCTTCTCAAGGGCAAGGACTATTACTTACTTACTCAGGTCTGAATCCCCAGCCATGGTAGGGCACATACTCAATACTTAATAAACATTTTATGGATAAATATATGAATGAATAATGGCAGAGGAATGACTGAAAGTAAGATAAAAATATGCTAAATAGGAAAATGTTGGAAAAATACATAATAATTATAACTGAATGCATCACTTTTACAGTAGTGATAATAGCTAAGTGAACAAATAAAATGGTGAAAACAGACATAATTCCAGTCCTCATAGAATGCACATTCTATTGGTACAGAAGACAATGAAACAAATACTAATAACTACACAACAGTACTAAACAAGTAAACATGAAAAATATTAACAGAATATAGCCATAAGTGCTAGGTAGGAAATGAAACTTATGTGATAGAATGACTGTGTCACTATGTTAGTCAGGAACATCAGGGAAGACCTCTTTAATGAGATAATGTTTAAGTGGAGAGAAGAATGACCACAAGAAACCAGCCAATGAGAAGCAGGAAGAAGAGCATTAAAGGAAGAAGAAAAAGCTATTTCAAAGGCCTTAAGGTGGAAGCAAACCGCAGTGTGTTCAAAGAACATGAAGACATTAGTGTGGCCAGAACAGAATGAGCAATGGAGAGAAAAATATGAGATGGGGGCAGTGAGAGATCACATCGGGCTTTGGGATCCAAAACAAGGGGATGAGATTTTATTCTAAGTGCAATGATAAGCCAAGGGAGGCTGGGCATGGTGGCTCACACCTGTAATCCCAACACTTTGTGAGGCCAAGGCAGGCAGATCACTTGAAGTCAGAAGTTCAAGACCAGCCTTGCCAACATGGCGAAACCCATCTCCCCTAAAAAATACAAAAATTAGCTGGGCATGGTGGCGCATGCCTGTAATCCCAGCTACTGAGAAGGCTGAGACAGGAGAATCGCTTGAACCCAGGAGACAGATGTTGCAGTGAGCCGAGACGGCACTACTGCACTCCAGCCTGTTGAAGATTGGGGGATCCTAGAGGGTAACTGAAAAGGCAGTTTGAGACCAGATCTTGTGGGTCACAAATACCAGTTGGCAGAAGGGATCTAATTGCAGGGTTCTGAACAGAGAAGTATCATGAACACACGCACTTAATGGTGGTATGACTTTTTTGTGGGGCTGGGGGACAGAGTCTTGCTCTGTTGCCCAGGCGAAGTGCAGTGGCATGATCTGGGTTCACTGAAACCTCCATCTCCCGGGCTCAAGTGATCTTCCCATCTCAGCCTCCTGAGTAACTGGGACTACAGGCATGCACCACCACACCCGGCTAATTTTTTGTAGAGATAAGTTCTCACTATATTGCCCAGGCTGGACTGAAGCTCCTGGGCTCAAGCAATACTCTTAAGTTGGCCTCCAAAAATGCTGAGATTATAGGGGTGAGAGTGGTACGATACTTTTTTTTTTTTTTAATGACTTAGAATCAGGGAGATTGCACTGCAAAAGAAGAGGATATTGCAATAGTCCCAGTGAGAGTTAAAGAGGGACTGGTTTGGTCTGGCATCAATGGGAATGCAAATGGGGGAGGTGAATATGAGAGTTGTTGAGGATGCAGAACTATACAACTTGTTGGTAGCAAAGCCCAGACGTTACAAGCTATTACAGCTAATACATTAGTTCCCTTATGTTTCTGGACGGTGGTGGTGGTAGTGGTGTGGCACAGACATTAGTAGCCCAGCTTAGGGGTGGAAAAAGAAATACAGTGAGAAAAGAGGTTGTCTCTAAGCCAAAGAGCAAATTATGAATATAGACAGGAAGGGACCCAGGACATCAACACTTAGAATCCAAGTATATATTTAATTTAGACTACTAATTGCCATTATTTTGAGTAAAATATTAGCATTAAAAATAAAGTACAATACTTAAAATTTTTTAAAAAGTCTGTTGGATCAGAGATGAGTTATATCTCTACAAATAGTAAGGATTTGCTCTGTATTTGACTTCATAAAGTTTCTGATTTACTTTTTAATCAAAGAGATTAGACACCTTGAAGACAATATAATCAATGTCATTTATAAAACCACTGTGTGCCTACTCTCTAGGTTTAGGTCCAGGGTTTTTTCTAAGCACAGCTTTTTATGTAGTAAGTCATTTTGATTTTTGAGGATTTGATTAATAAGCTTCTACTTAAAGATCTCTGAAGATGCACATTCTAAGAGCTGGTGGCCAGCCCAGGAGAGTCTGAACTATTTTAGCTGCATTTTGAAAAACAGGTAATGAAAAGAAGAGTAAGGACTGGAAGCCACATAAGGTGGTTAAAAGGTATAAATGGACGAAAATCCAGACCTGCTCCTTAGCCCACTAAAACTTTTGTTTTGTTTTGTTTTTGAGACGAGTCTTGCTCTGTCACCCAGGCTGGAGTTCAGTGGTGTGACCTCGGCTCACTGCTACCTCCACCTCCTGGGTTCAAGAAATTGTCCTGCCTCAGCCTCCCAAGTAGCTGGGATTACAGGCACATGCCAACATGCTCAGCCAGTTTTTGTATGTTTAGTAAATATGGTGTTTCACCATGTTGGCCAGGCTGCTCTTGAACTCCCGACTTCAAGTGATCCATGAGCCTTGGCCTCCCAAAGTGCTGGGATTACAGGCATGAGCCACTGAGCCCGGCCATAACCTGCTAAAACTTTGACAAACATCAATGCAATTTGACTATAAGTTCCCAATCAAGAGCTACTCCTCTGAGATCTATCTGATTGAAAATACCCCACCAGAAAAACTTTATCCTCATTTTCTCAGGTCCTAAAAGTTAATTAAAGCCACTCTCTGACCTTGAAGCAAAATTTACACAGGCAGTTTGAGGTTTCTGAATCTTTGGGGCCAAATGTGCCCAGAGGAAAAGGAAGAGGTCTTGTCTTTGAAATACTAAAAACCATTCCAGGGCTGGGGCCTTAGCACTTCATTGTAGAGCTCGAGCCTAATTTCAGGGTACCAAGAGAGGGGCTTCTGAACATAAAGCCCAGGAGGCAATCGAGAAGGGTTCTTACCCTGGGATCCACATGGAGGTCTGGGAACCTCCTGTGGTTGTCTCTAAAGGTTGGTGTTTATGTGGATGCTTTCGTTTCATCTGGGAAAGACAAGTTGTAACTTTCATCAAAATCTCAAAGAACTCTATGATCCAATAAGTTCATACCTTTGAAATAGAGGAGAGTAGAAGGAAGAGAGGAAGAACTGCTCATTTAAGTTAACGAATTCAGAAGTATGACATGCAAAAAGATAGGACGAAAGTAATTCATATCCTTATGTCATTGTGGTTCAAACTTAGGACAGGCTCAAACTCCTTCCTCTTCTCTTTATCATACTCTTATTCCTGTTTTCCCCAACACAGAAACCCACATTATAAGTACTTGAAAACTGTGCTATAGTAAAGTAAAGAAGTAGGATGAATCAGGTGTATGCGGTACGTTTTTGTGGAGTCCCACAGAAAGGTGCTCAAAAACAGAGACCTGCCTGGTTCCTCCATAGCCACAGACTGCAGGATTTCGGACCCTGGGACTATGTGGGATACTCTTGGAAAATTTGGGGAAAATTGGAAGTAGCCTAACCATGTGCATTTTATCTAGGTGCATATAACATTGCTGAGTTCAAAATGCCTAGCTATCCTTGGATTTTCCCTGAATTAGAAGTAGCCTAACCACGTGCATCTTATCCACGAGCATATAACATTGCTGAGTTCAAAATGCCTAGCTATCCTTGGATCTTCCCTGAATCCTAAACCCCACTATTCCTAAGAATTTTCTTTTTATTGTAACAATAATGGCTAGCATTTACTAATCACTTACTATGTGTCAGGCTCAGATGTGGATGCTTTTCAGCAAAATCTTATTTAATCCTCATGATGAAACTATAGAGTATTATTACTATATCCATTTTATAGAAGAAGAAACTGAGTCATTAACAAGATTGAGTCTTAGGGCAGAAAAGGAAACTATGTGGATATTCCACATCAGTCCCAGAAGATTCATAGGCTCACAGAAAGAAATGAGAGGGATGGGGATGAGAAACTGTTCAATTGCAAGCTTGTCCCAGGGCACCTACCCAGTCTTCCATTTATTCCATCATTTATCCCAGAGAGAAGTACAATCTTGGGAAATGGGGTGACAGGTTTACCACGATCTATTCTCAGAGAGCCCCTATAAATTCTAGTTGGAGGAACAGCAGCTGCAGAGCCAGAGGACAGAACCCAGATCCCAGCATCATGTAGCCTAACAGTGCAGCTCAGATAAAACACGGCCTCTGTAACCCACAATGGCTTTATTTGTAAAATAGAAATAGCAACCTCAACTCACAAGGATGTTGGGAGGGTCAAAGTGGACAGCAACTTTAAAAGTACTCACAAAATCTAATAGGCAATTCAACATAAAACTCCTTGGCTATAGCTGTTCCTCACTTTCTGAACCTTTACCTGCCTGACTTAGCCCCAAACGACTCCAACTCACTTCAACCACTTCCCATGCAGAAAAAAATAAACTCACCATCTCCTCTGCAACTCTGCTGGTTTTCTGCCTTCTGCCCAACCCAGACTTCTTATAGTCTCACTGCCTCCCCTCAGTGTCAGGCTGTTTAGAAAAACAACTTCCTATTCACATTCCAGAAACTCACCACAGCCCTTCCCATGAAGTTAGAATGTTGATAATGCGAGAGTAATGTTGGCAGCTTAGAAATAGTGGTTGCCAAGAGGCAAGGGGTCACCCCCTTCCATGGAAGATGGTCTGGAGACAGGGGCAAGGTGAATCACTCCTGGATATCCCAGGCTGAGCAATGTGGGAACAGTACACACACAAAGGTTTCCTTGGATTATGATATAAGCTCCAATTTAAAGTCGTACATTTGGAAAACATGCTTTGAATTAATCACAATGTGATTTTCCAGTGCCCATTTTCCAGTTATTGTGACATGTCAGTGAATGTTTACTATTCCAGCAGCCTTCTGAGGAAAAGAAGCAGAAATAGTAGCATAAAAAAATTAGAGAGAAATGGAAAAAGCCACTAACAGTTTTCTGGCACTTGGGAAAGTTTATTGGTAAGTTTCAAAATTACGTATTAAATAGACGTAGGTCATGTGAAAGGAATTCTGCTTCTTATATCAGAAATAAAAAGGTATACCAATAGATACCTTTTTATTTTCCTCTTCCCATGGGATGTGTAGGACCAAAAAGCTGTTGGCATAGTGGTTAAGACTTCAGCTGTGCTGTTAAACTGCCTGAGACCCATCCTGGCTCCACCTCTGGCTATCTACTGGGCAAACTACTTAAGCTCTCTATGCCTCTGTTTCCTCAACTGTAAAATAGAATAACAGAACTGCCTTACCGGGTTGTTGTAGGATGAAAAGAGTTAATATGTAGAGAGTGATTGAAATGACACTTGGCCCACAATTGACGCTCAACAAATGTTAGCGATTATTATTACTTTTCAGATTGATCTCAGACAGCAAAATCAAGTATCAAGTATTTAGTTTCAAGTCAGAAAGCCATAACTCCTATTTATACTCTTGGAATTCTATTGTGCAGTAGTAGGTATTATTCTTCATTCACTTCCTGATGGTTACAGCTTGTAAATAGGCATCTCATGGATAAATTTAAAATGGAATGAAGTTGAAACATTGGAAGAAAGTCTAAAGGTAAAGATGAATTAGGGCATATGAGGCTGCATTTGCACGTTGGAATTTGGGACCAAGAAGAAAAAATTAATTATATAGTAGAAGCAGAAAAGATAGTGAAGGACATGCTGTTGAAGGAATGACTGTAGGGGAATAAGGGAAACTTAGAGAGAGGAAAAAATGAGGAACTTCTTGGCAGCATGATGCAGTTCAGAGTCCAGACCCTAGAGTCAGACTGCCTGGCTCCACCACCTACCAGCTGTGTTGGGCGTTACTAATCTCCCTATGACTCAGTTTCCTCAGTGATGTGGTTTGGCTGTGTCCCCACCCAAATCTCATCTGGAATTGTAGCTCCCATAATTCCCACAGGTTGTGGGAGGGACCTGGTAGATCATTGAATCATGGGGGTGGTTTCCCCCATACTGTTTTTGTGGTAATGAATAAGTCTCACGAGATCTGATGGTTTTATAAGGGGAAACCCCTTTTGTTTGGTTCTCATTTCTCTCTCTTCCCTGCTGCCATGTAAGACATGTCTTTTGCTTTCTACCATGATTGTGAGGACTCCCCTGCCACGTAGAACTGTGAGTCCATTAAAACTTTTTAAAAAAAAATAAATTATCCAGTCTCGGGTATGTCTTTATCAGCATCATGAGAACAGACTAACACACTCAGCAATGTGAATAATAAGGATAATAATCACCAAACACATAGACATGTAAGGACCATTAAATGAATTTAATGTGTTTGGAACAATACCTCTCGTGCTGTAAGTGTAAGTTTAAGTGTTGGCTATTATTCTATAAGACTTGCCTCCATGTCTTTCTGTTCTTACTTTCACTCACCAGCCCCTCTTTTTGGCATTGCCTCATGTTAGAAAAAATATATATAGTCTCAGATGGGGATGAGGAAGGGTGGTATGTAGACTAGTAGGTTCTTTTTTTGAGACAGGGTCTCACTCTGTGGACCAGGCTGGAGTGCAGTGGCATGATTACTGCTTGCTGCAGCCTTCACCTCCTGGGCTCAAGCAAGTCTCCCACCTCAGCCTCCTGAGTAGCTGGGACTACAGATGTGTGCCATCACTACCGGCTAATTAAAAAAAAAAAAATCTATAGAGATAGGGTCTCCCTATATTTCCCAGGCTGGTCTTGAATTCCTGGGTTCAAGTGATCCTTTCACCTCAGCCTCCCAAAATGTTGGGATTACAGGCCTCAGCCACCATGCCCAGCCTGGTAGGTTCTTATTGATAATAAGTTTGATATTAATAAGTTCAATTGATAATATGTTTTTAAGTTTGATATTGTTATATTTTAGTGAATATAAGGAAAGCATAAAAAGATCCCTATGCAGGTGACATTAGCAAGATGGTGGAGTAGGAGATGTCAGCCTTATGCCCCAACAAAAAAACAAACATAGACAGTTATACACAAACCAAAACAGCCCTCACAAGGGTGGGGAGTTGGGGCGTGGGGCTCAAAAGCCTGTTAAAGAATTTGGAACAACACAATGGAGAAAATAAAGAATATCCATGTAGAAGAATCACTGGTGAAACTGGCATATATGAGACACCAGGAGATAGCTAGAAATAAAAGAAAGTTGTAGGCTATCTGTGTCAGTCATGTGGTAAGAGCCACTGAGGCCCCCAGTGTCCTGCTTCACCGAGGACACTGGCATCTTTTCTCCAAAAGCCACTCCCATAGCAGGATGCTAGAAAGGGAAACACAGTTGCACTACCCCTCACACCCCCTCACCAAGAAGCAGCTATTGTTGTACTGACCCAGGACTGGGGCCAGGGTTGCCACCTCTCACAACTCTATGTGTGTTCCTAATCCCCAAAAGTTGTGGCTGCTCTACAGGTATTCACACTCTGGACTGTGGCTCTGTGGCTCCAGTGCACCTACTCATGTCTCAGACACTGGAGTCACTGCTGTTGTGAACTAGATCTCACCCTGGGACCCTGAGCCAAGTTCTCTCTGTGAAAGCCTTTGCTGCAGACACCAGTTCAGCCACTGTAGAAAGCTAACCCATATTCTCAACTCCAGAGCTGCTGTAGTAATGTGCACACCTGTGCTCCAGACCCTGTCTCTGAGGCTGTACTACACACACCCACACTGCCAACACCAGAGCCACCACTATAGTGAGCTAGTGAACACCCTGGGTCCCAGAGTCAAGGTTTCTCTGTGCCTGTCCATGCTCTAGTCACCAGCTCAGCCACCAAGGAGAGCTAGCCCACACCCTGGATCCTGGAGCCACTGTAGCTCTGCGTATGCATGCAGTAAAGTCCCTGGCTCCTTAGCTGCTTTATAAGTACCTGCATTTTACACACCATTATCAATGTGATAGTAAGTGTGCCTGTGCCTTGGGCACTGGTGCCATTGCTACAATTGAATCTGGTGCTGTGGTCCCTCCATGCATGCCCATGCTTCAGGCCTTGGCTCTTGGCCACTCCATGGGCACTGTTCATCAAACACCAGTGTCACCACCATCATGAGCAGGCCTGCAAGTTAGACCTAGTTCCAAGAGGGATGTCCTCAGTCACGACTTCCCAGGTGGGGAAAAAAAGAGATATGGAGGAAAACCTCAACAGCCTCATTGCCACTGTAGATACTCACAGTGTTGGCCTCTAAGGATCCCTGTAGTATTCACTAACACCAACCTCCGCTGACAGATCTGCATGAAACCACACAGCTTTGCCCCCACTGAAGTCAGAACTTTTGCATCCCACCCAACCAGCATCCTCACATTATCCCACATAAGAAGGTATTTATCCACCAGAGTCAGCCCATACAGCCTGAAATTGGGGCAGATCCACCAGATGCTCAGACAGCAGTGTAAGGCAGCAAGAAACATGAAAACCCAAATTAAAATATCACCACCTAAGAAACACAATAATTTCCCGGTAGCTGACCCAAAAGAAATGGAGTACTACAAATGGCCTGACAATGGATTCAAGATAATTGTTTTTAAAGAAGCTCAGTTACTTTGAAGCGAACATAGAGAAACAATTTGGTGAAATCAGAGAAACAATAAATGGACAACATAAGAAATGTAACAGAAAGATTGAAATCATAAAAAAAATCGGAGCTGAAAAATATAATGAATGAAGTGAGAAATGCAGTAGAAATCACCAATAGCAGACTTGATCAAGCAGAAGAAAGAATCTGTGAACTGAAGACAGGTTTTTGAAAATATACAGTGAGAGGAGAAAAAAGAATGAAAAGAAACGATGAAAGCCTACAGGATTTATGGGACAGCATCAAGAGAGCTAACACTCAGCCAGGCTCAGTGGCTCACACCTATAAACCCAGCGCTTTGGGAGGCCAAGGTGGGTGGATCACCTGAGGTCAGGAGTTGAGACCAACCTGACCAACATGGTGAAACCCCGTCTCTACTAAAAATACAAAAAAATTAGCCAGGGATTGTGGCACATGCCTGTAATCCCAGCTACTGGGGAGACTGAGGCAGCAGAATCTCTTGAACCTAGAAGGCAAAGGTTGCAGTGAGCTGAGATCATGCCACTGCACTCCAGCCTGGGTGACAGAGTGAGACTGCATCTCAAAAAATAAAAATTAAAATTAAATTAAAAATTAAAAAAAGAGAGCTAACATTCACATTCAGTAGTTTAAGAAGGAGAAAATAGAGGAAAAGGGGGTCAGACAGCATATTTAAAGATTGCTAGCTGAAAATTTCCCAAATCTGAAATAAAATATTAATAGTCAGGTACAGGAAGCTTGAAAATCTCCAGTCAGGTTCAATCCAAAAAAGACCACACCAAGACATAATAATCAAACTATCAAAAATCAAAGACAAAGGCAGGATCCTAAAATCAGCAAGAGAAAAGAAGCATATCATAGACAAGAATTGCAATAAGGCTATCACAAGATTTCTCAGCAGAATCCTTCTAGGCCCAGAGAGAGTGAGATGATATATTCAAAGTGTTGAAAGAGAAAAAAACTGCCAACCAAGAGTCCCATCCTTCAGAAATAAATGAGATAAAGACTTTCCCAAACAAATAAAAGCTGAGGTAGTTCATCAACATGAGACCTGCCTGACAAGAAATGTTAAAGGGAATTCTTCAAGCTGAAAGAAAGGGATGTTAATTAGTAACATGAAAATCTATGAAAGTATAAAAGTCACAGGTAAAAATAAAAGTATAGTCAAATTCAGAATTTTCCAATATTATAATTGTGCTGTATAAATCACTTATATCTTTAGAATGAAGGTTAAAAGGCAAAACTATTAAAAATAATTATAACCACAATAAGTTAACAGATACACAACATAAAAGAGTAAATTATAACATAAAAAAAATAAAATCTGAAAAATATTAAAAACCTATAAAATGTGGAGGGAGAGTAAAAGTGTGGAGTTTTTTTTCCTTCAAGTTAAATTTTATCAGCTTAAAATAGCCTGTTATAACTATTATATGTTTTATCTAAGTCTCACAGTAACTACAAAGCAACAACATCACATTAAAAGGATTATTCACCATGATCATGTGTAATTTACCCCTGGGGTGCAAGGATGGTTCAACATAAGAAAATCTATAAATGTGATACACACATTAGCAGAATGAAGGACAAAAGCCATATGATCATCTCAATATATGCAGAAAAAGCATTTGACAAATTTTACCGTAATTTTATGATAACAATTGGTATAGAAGAAATAGAGCCCTCGGACAATAGGAAGGAATATTACCCTCAGGCGTGGAAAGAATGTAACCTCAACAAAATAAAGGCCATATACCTAAGCCCACAGCTAACATTATAGTCAATAGTGAAAAGTTGAAAGCTTTTCCTGTAAGATAAGGAGCAAGGCAAGGATACTCACTTTTGCCACTTCTATGCAGCATAGTACTGGAAATCCAAGCCAGAGTAATTGGGCAAGAGAAAGAAATAAAAGACATCCAAATCACAAGAAGTTGTCTGTAATTTCAGACAACATGATCTTATATATAGAAAACCCTAAAACATGATCTTATATGTAGAAAACCCTAAAGACTTCATTAAAAAAACTTTTAGAACTAATAAATGAATTTAGTATAGTTACAGGATACAAAATCAACATGCAAAAATCAGCAGTGTTTCTATACACGAACAACAAACTATCTGAAAAAGAAATTAAGAAAACAATCTCATTATACCAGCTACAAAAAAACACACTTAGGAATAAATTTAACCAAAAAGGTAAAATGTCTATATACTGAAAACCATAAAACAAATTGAAGAAGACAAAGGAATTGAAAGATATCCCATATTTATGAATTTGAAAAATTAATATGGTTAAAATGTCTGTACTACCCAAAGCAGTCTGCAGATTCAATGTAATTCCTATCAAAATTTCAATGGCATTTTTCAGAGAAATAAAAAATAACAATCTTGAAATTCATATAGAACCACAAAAAAATCCTGAATAGCCAAAGCAATCTTAAGCTAAAAGAACAAAGCTAGAAGCAGCACACTGCCTGATTTCAAAATATACTACAAAGCTATAGTAATTCAAACAGCATACTGGCATAAAAATAGATACTTAGACCAATGAAACAGTAGAAAGCCAAGGAATAGATTCATGCATTTACAGTCAATTGATTTTTGATAAATATGCCAAGAACATTCCATGGTGAAAGGAGGGTCTCTTTAATAAATGATATTGGGAAAACTGGATATCTATATAAAGAAGCTTGAAATTGGATTCTTGTCTCACATACATAAATCAAAGGAAAATGGATTAAAGACTTAAATATAACTCCTGAAACTATAAAACGATTAGAAGAAAACATACATAAAAAGCTCCATGACATTAGTCTTGGCAATGACTTTGCATATGACCACAAAAGCACAGGCAACAAAAGCAAAAATAAACAAATGGGATAACTTCAAGCTAAAAAGCTTTTTCCAAAGCAAAGGAAACAATTGACAGAGTGAAGAGACAACCTATGGAGCTGAAGAAAATATTTACAAACCATGTATCTGATAGAAGATTAATATGCAAAATATGTAAGAAACTCAATTGCAAAATGCACACACACACACACACACACACACACAACTCAATTTAAAAATGGGCAAAGAACCTGAATAGACATTTCTCCAAATAAGACATATAAATGGCCAACAAGTATATTTAAAATATTTGACTAATCATCAGGGAAATGCAAATTACAACCACAATGAGATATTACCTCATACCTGTCAGAGTGACTATTATAAAAAAGATGAAAGGCTGGGTGCAGTGGCTCACGCCTGTAATCCCAGCACTTTGGGAGGTCAAGGCTGGCAGATCACGAGGTCAGGAGATCAAGACCATCCTGGCTAACACAGTGAAACCCCGTCTCTATTAAAAATACAGAAAAATTAGTCGTGCATGGCGGAGGGCACCTGTAGTCCCAGCTACTCAGGAGGCTAAGGCAGGAGAATGGCATGAACCTAGGAGGCGGAGCTTGCAGCTTGCAGTGAGTCAAAATTGTGCCACTGTACTCCAGCCTGTGCGACAGAGCGAGACTCTGTCTCAAAAAAAAAAAAAAAAAAAAAAGATGAAAGATAACAAGTGTTGGTAAGGATGCAAAGAAAAGGGACCACTGCACACTGTTGGTGGGAATGCGAATTGGTAGAGCCATTATGGAAAATGGTATGGAGTTTCCTCCATATGACACAATCCCACCACTGGGTATGTAGCCAAAAAAAATGAAATCAGTATGTCAAAGAAATGCTAAACTCCCATGTTTTTTGCAGCATTATTCACAATAGCCAAAATATGAAATGAACCTAGGTGTCTGTCAATGGACAAATGGCTTTCAAAAAAAAGTGGTATATATACACAATGAAATACTACTCAGTCTTTAAAAAGAAGGAAATCCTTGGCTCAGCACGGTGGCTCATGCCTGTAATCCCAGCACTTTGGGAGGCCGAGGCAGGTGGATCATCTGAGCTCAGGAGTTTGAGACCAGCCTGACCAACATAGAGAAACCCTGTCTCTACTAAAAATACAAAATTAGTCAGGCATGGTGGCACATGCCTGTAATCCCAGCTACTCAGGAAGGCTGAGGCAGGAGAATCACTTGAACTCGGGAGGTGCAGGTTGCGGTGAGCCAAGATCGCGCCATTGTACTCCAGCCTGTGCAACAAGAGTGAAACTCTGTCTCAAAAAAAAAAAAAAGAAGAAGGAAGGAAATCCTGTCATTTGCAACAACATGGATGAACCTGGAGAACATTGTGTTAAATAAAATAAACCAGGCATAGAAAGACAAATATGTGATCTCACTTATATTTGGAATCTAGAAACACTGAACTCATAGAAGCAGAAAGTAGAAAGGTAGTTACCAAGGACTGGAGGTGAGGTGTGGGAATTCGGAAGATGTTGGTCAAAGGATACAGAATCTCAGTTAGGAAGAGTAAGTTCAAGAGATCTATTGTACCACATGGTCACTACAGTTTATAACAATGTATTATATACAGATGATTCCTGACATAAAATGTTTCAACTTAGGATTTTTGACTATATGATGGTGCAAGAGCCATATTTATTCAGTATAGATTTATGATGGGGTTATGCTTGGATAAACCCATTGTAAATTGGAAATATCATAAGTTGAAAATGCACTTTCAACTTTCAATATTTTCAGCTTATGATGGGTTTATCAGGATGTAACACCATTGTAACTTGAGGGGCATCTGTACTTGAAAATTGCAAAAAGAGTAGATTGTAAATGTTCTCATCACACAAAAAAATAATAATGTGAGGTCACTGATATGTTAATTAGCTTAATTTAGCCATTTCACAAAAGTATAGATATATCAAAACATTATGTTCTACACCATAAATATATATAATTTTTATTTATCAATTACAGTTAAATTCATACATACATACATATACACATACCCACCAAAAATAAAGAAAAAAGAAAATGAAAAAGAAGAATCTCTAGGAATAGGAATGAGAACAAAAAACTATTTGAATTTGTTTAAAAGCTATTCAGGCTCAATACCATTTTCTCATATGGATATAATCTGTGTAGAAAATTTGGGTTGTCACTAAAAATGGGATATAATTCCAATGTAATTTAATTAGTAGTGTTATATATCTGGTTTGTATTTTTGTTATCTCTTCAGATTATACCATACATTCCCAGAGGGCAGGGATCCTTTCCTATATTAATCTTCCATTTCCTGAAGTATCTAGCAGTGGGCAGGGAGACACTCAGCAAATACTTGTTGATTCATTGGTTAGATTGAGGACCCCAAGCGGACACAATTAAAGTGCTCCCTCCCATGTTCCTCTCTGAATTCTATTTATCTCATTACACTGGTGCATTCAAATACGCAAGAAATAGCTAAGTCCCTTTGAGACTCCTGAGAGTGTGCTAGCATAGGGATTCAGTCATGAGTATATCTCATGAAGCCCATGGTTTTGTTGGGGGTGGGAGAGCAGATATTAAATAAAAATCACACAAATAAATTCAGGAAGAAAACAATGTGGTAAAATCAAAGGGCATAATAGGAATTGGAAAACTCCTTTAAGAGAACAGACACTTCTTAAAAGAAGACATTTATGCAGCCAACAGACACATGAAAAAAAATGCTCGTCATCACTGGCCATCAGAGAAATGCAAATCAAAACCACAACAAGATACCATCTCACACCAGTTAGAATGGCGATCATTAAAAAGTCAGGAAACAACAGGTGCTGGAGACGATGTGGAGAAATAGGAACACTTTTACACTGTTGGTGGGACTGTAAACTAGTTCAACCATTGTGGAAGACAGTGTGGCGATTCCTCAGGGATCTAGAACTAGAAATACCATTTGACCCAGCCATCCCATTACTGGGTATATATCCAAAGGATTATAAATCATGCTGCTATAAAGACACATGCACATGTATGTTTATTGCAGCACTACTCACAATAGCAAAGACTTGGAACCAACCCAAATGTCCAACAATGACAGGCTGGATTAAGAAAATGTGGCACATATACACCATGGAATACTATGCAGCCATAAAAAATGATGAGTTCATGTCCTTTGTAGGGACATGGATGAAGCTGGAAACCATCATTCTCAGCAAACTATCGCAAGGACAAAAAAAGAAACACTGCATGTTCTCACTCATAGGTGGGAATTGAACAATGAGAACACTTGGACACAGGAAGGGGAACATCACACACCGGGGCCTGTTGTGGGGTGGGGGAGTGGGGAGGGATAGCATGAGGAGATATACCTAATGTAAATGACGAGTTAATGGGTGCAACACACCAACATGGCACATGTATACATATGTAACAAACCTGCATTGTGCACATGTACCCTAGAACTTAAAGTATAATAAAATATATATATGTATATAAAGAGAATGACTTTGGAGCTGAGGTCCAGGTTGGGAGAACTTTCTAGACCAGTCAAGGTTTGGAGCAAGCAGCCTGGGAGCCTAGAGACAGCCGTGGTGGCCTTGGGGCAGGAACAGAGGCTAGAGAGGTAGGGAGGGCCTTGACTATGCCAGGTCTATGTTAAAATTGAGTTTTCACATGTGTCATCTGTCACTGGATCAAATTGGAGACAGTTATTTCTTCAGGAAAATTTCACCTGCAAAGCTGTTTCCTCCACTCAGAAGACTAGGGAACTTTGTAAATAATAGGCTATAGGAAGACAAGTTACAATTAAAAAAAAAAAGAATTTACAGCTTTTTTTCTTTAATGTTAATATATGTTCATTGTGAAAAAATACATTGAAAGTTCAGAAAAGCACAAAGAAAGGGAAAAATTGCTCATAATACTGTCACCAATGAATCTGAATCACATTATACATTGTTTTAAAATATGCTTTTTAATATTCAGTGATATATCATAAACCTTTTTGATGTTTTAAAATATATTTCTGTTCTAGTTACAACTAAAAAACTTCCAAATATATAAGTAGATATAAGTATAACTATACACATGGAGATATAGATATACATATAGATAGAGATACAACATAATGATGAGGAATGAAGATAAATTCAACCTCCCCACAGCTTAATGTCCTTAACAAAACTTCCCAGGGAGATGGAACACTTCTGGCCCATTTGCCTGAAGTGTCTGTCCCTTTCCTAATGTTCTCTCCCCTTGTCATGGAAAAAGATGCCAATTCTCCCCATACAACTTTAGAAAGGTATCTTATACAAGTTTCATGAACTCGTGACTCTGCTTGCTAAAATGCCATTTGAATTGGCCTGTGGTATTATGCTCCAGCATTTCTTTTCTTTATCTTTGCTCTCCAGTTTTTGAAAGGGAAGGAAAGGCAAGGAAATAAGTCAACTTAACAAAAGTCCCAAATAGTAAACATGAACTTTGAAAAAACTGTCTTCCTATATAACCTTAAAAAGAAATAGGATTCTCAGGAAACACTATACATTTCCATATTTATACCCACTTAGCCCCACTTCATGGTTCATTTTTTCATTCTATATATTTTTGTGAGGGCCTACTCTGTGCTATTATCTAAGCTATGCTCTGATCGCACAAAGATGAATAAGACAAAGTCCCTGTCCTGAAGGAGCTCGAACACCCGTGGAGAAGTGACCATATAAACAGATAATTATAGACAATGTCAAGGAGTCAATAAACACAGTCCTGTAAGAGACCCACAAGAGGCCATCTGACAGTCTGATAGTGGGGGTGGAGAGATGGTCAGAAAGGGTGTGGAGGAGAAACCCTTGAGCTGAGTGAAATAAGTTGGATTCTTTGGTGCAAACTCAATGGTTAGACTTGCACACAAGGAAAATGCTCTAAAATCAACAGACAAATTAGGAAGTGATTTTTCTCCTTAAAAAAAGTTCTATCCTTCCCAAAGCATACTGTGTCTGCACCCTCTGATCACCAAAAGGCTGTGATAACCACAGAAGGGTTATCACCCATGCTAGAATACTAGAAACATAGTCACGTGGGTGATCTATTTATAAATGAACACCGTGATAGATTATTTAAAAGTCACTGAGGAAAGGAAGCAGAGATATTGTTATATTTATGAGCTGACATTATTCTTGGGCCAGACCCTGGCTACGCATTTAAAAAGCTATATCTCATTTAATACTCACCACAACATAATGAGGTAGGTTCAATCTGCACAACTGGTCTGTCTACTTAGTATTTTCATGTCCATTTTATTTAAAAGCAAATTGAAGATTAGAGGGTTAACTGTTTTGCTCAAGATGGCACAGATGATAAGTGAAAGAAATGGGATTCAAATATAAGTGCACCCCAAATAATACTTTATTAAAATATGGGATTTTTCATTAAACTCATTTAAAAGTGCTCATTTTTGTTACGAGAAGAGGCCCTTCAGACCCCCTTCCCTTAGTTTTCTGGTGAGCTCTATGCTAGAAATCTCTGGTAATTAAAGATGAATTAAAAGTAAGACTATCTCAAGCTACTTCTTGTATCTGTGTCAGGACACAGAAATCACATCTCAGGGCAAGATCTTCTGTTATTAAGTCTGCTTGAGTCAAAATCACCTTGTTTACACAGGGAAGCTTTGGTCAGTTTTCTGGGCAATCTTTTTTTGTTTTTTTGTTTTTTTGTTTGTTTGTTTTTGAGACAAAGTCTCACTCTGTCACCCAGCCTGGTGTGCAATGGCTCAATCTCAGCTCACGGCAACCTTCGCCTCCTGGGTTCAAGCAATTCTTGTGCCTCAGCCTCCCGAGTAGCTGGGACTACAGGTGGGGAAAGTATTTTTGATCTGGAAATGTGGGACAAACATGAACATGCTTCAATTCATAAGAAAAAAAGCCTAGGTTGAATAGGACGTAGAACTGGCTAATTCCTGAGTCCCCACCCAATCATTGAATTAAAAATTATGTGGAACCTTCCTGATTAACTTGTCCTACTGTTTTCCATGAGCAAAGGTAATAAAAGATTAAATAGCTAATAATATTCATTTTGTTTAATGCATTCAGGGGAATGTTACCTCCAATGATGATTATACCAGGTCTCTGCAATCATTCGTACTTTAGAGATACATCTCTGAAATTACAAATAGATATCAAATTTATAAAAACACACATTAAAATTTTTCATTGAAACATTTATTAAAAATTAAAAATGCAAATTAAGCATTTAGAGGCACATCCCATGGTTCATGAAAGTGTTTCTCCAGTTTAATTTTCTGCTTAAAAATCAACTCATAATGGATAAAAGACCTAAACATAAGACCCAAAACCATAGCTCCTAGAAGAAAACCCAGGAGGAAAGCTCATTAAAGTTGGTCTTGGCAATGATTTTTTGGATGTGACCCCAAAAGTTGAGGCACAAAAGCAAAAATGAATAAATGGAATAATATCCAACTAAAAAGTTTCTGGACAGCAAAGGAAGAAATCAACAAAATGGAAAAATAGCTTATAGATTGGGAGAAAATATTTGAAAACCATATATCTGATAAGGAGTTAATATTCAAAATACAACTCAATAGCAGAAAAGGAAATAACCTAATTTAAAAATGGGCAAAGGACTGAATAGAGATTTCTCCAAAGAAGACATAAAAATGGGGCCAAGGGCAATGGCTCATACCTATAATCCCAACACTTTGGGAGGCCAAGGTGGGCGGATCACTTAAGGCCAGGAGTTGGAGAATAACCCGGCCAACATGGCAAAACCTTGTATTTACTGAAAATACAAAAATTAGCCAGGTGTGGTGGTGCACTCCTGTAGTCCCACCTACTGGGGAGGCTGAGGCATGAAAATCACTTTAACTGGGAGGCAGAGTTTGCAGTGAGCCAAGATCACGCCACTGCACTCCAGCCTAGGTGACAGAGTGAGATCTGTCTCAAAAAAAAAAAAAAAATTGCCAACAGGCCAACAGGTATATGAAAAGGTGTTCAACATCACTAATCATCAGGGGAATGCAAATCAAAATCACTATAAGATATCACAGACAGCTATTATCAAAAAGACAAGAGCCAACAAGTGTTAGGAAGTGTGTGGAACAAAAGCCAATCCTTGTAGAGAAACTTTTGTTTAAGGATTAAGCAATTAATGAAATAAGACCTCTCAAACCAGCATCCATCAATGTAACAGCAACATCAACAACCATTTATTGTGTCTTTTCCATAGGCCATTGTTCTAGGGCTTCGGACCTCACAAAAATAGGAGACTCAGTTTGCTGAGTCTGTATTAAAAACTGCCTCTAGGAGATTTTAATCTAGTTGGAGATACAGGCCAAACACGAAGAAAGGAGACATAACTCTATGAGACAGTGCATGCCCACACAGGTGAGAGCCACCAGAGTTTAGAGAAAGAGTGAAATAAACAAGCATAGAGGATAAAGGACACAAAGTGCATCTCGTGCTTTCTTCTTCAATCCCACAAGTCTAGGTGAGGTCAGCCTCCCACTGCCTCCCATAAAGCTGTGGATTTTCCTAGGCAGCCAATTATACTATTTCTTCCTCCCTTCCTCTCCCTCCCTCCCTCCCTCCCTTCCTTCCTTCCTTCTTCCTTCCTTCCTTCCTTCCTTCCTTCTTTCCTCCCTCCCTCCCTCCCTCCTTCCCTCCCTCCCTCCCTCCCTTCCTCCCTTCCTCCCTTCCTTTTTTATTTTTTGGCAGGGTCTCACTCTGTTACCCAGGCTGGGGTACAGTACTGCAGTAATAGCTCACTGCAGCCTTGACCTCCCAGGCTCTAGTGATCCTCCCACCTCAGCCTCCCGAGTAGCTGGGACTATGGGCATGTGCCCCCACACCTGGCTAATTTTTGTATTTTTTTGTAATGATGAGGTCTCATTATGTTGCCCAGGCTGGTCTTGAAGTCCTGGGCTCAAGCGATTCACACACCTTGGCCTCCCAAAGTGTTGGGAGCCAGTGTACCCAGCCTCAATTCTATTATTTCTCAAAATGCTAATATTTGTTAGGTTTTAGGAATTGAACAATTTCATATTAGGCATAAAGGAATTGCAGGGGAGGAATGCATTCCACACTTTCTCCCACCACACACATACACTACACATCCACTTTAAAATATATATCTGAAAGAGAATATGTAAGAAAGAAAGTATAATGAGTTTCTTATGAAGTTTGTGAATATGGATTTTTTCTTTTTTCTTTAATATTTGCCCCTATCATAGGTTCCTAGGAATTACATTTTCTGTGGTGCCCAAAGTAGTGACAGGTACATAGGTATAAGTGCGTGCAGGCAGCTGCATGCTCAGTAAAGGCACCAAGGCTGGTGGCCTTTTGTCTGAGTGACAAGTACCCCATGTGCCCACAATTGCCTCTTCCACATTGGGCCTGAATAGCAGTCTCCCTCTATGGATGGCAGGTTTATCAACTGCAGTGACTACGTGTTATTTTTATTTCTCTGGCTCTTAATAATAGTCAATTCAAGTTATATCAGAGTCGTATCTGAAATATTCTCTCTTCCAATAAGCCTTCTATAGAACATATCAGTGCAGTGATGTTTTCTGCCTATAACAACCACTATTGACTCGGTGCGGTGGCTCATGCCTGTAATCCCAGCACTTTAGGAGTCCGAGGTGGATCATCTGAGGTCAGGAGTTCGAGACCAGCCTGACCAACATGGTGAAACCCCGTCTCTACTAAAAGTACAAAAATTAGCGGGGCATGGTGGTGAGTGCCTGTAATCCCAGCTGCTTGGGAAGCTGAGGCAGGAGAATCGCTTGAACCTGGGAGGTGGAGGTTTCAGTGAGCCAAGATCATGCCATTGCACTCCATCTTGGGCAACCAGAGTAAAACTCCATCTCAAAAAAAAAAAAACCACTGCTTCTCCATTGTCTTAGTGGGACTGGCATCCTCTCCACAAACCCTATTAGCCTAGAGCTCATTAAATGTCTTCACATTCAAGAGCCATAAACCCATGTTTTCTTCCCATCACATGCAAGGCATGGATGTTATCCATTAATAATTTTTCATTTAATAACAAAAATATAATAGAACTTAAAATATAGTAGATTTCTTTCGGTTAAATTTGGAGATGTATTTTTGGAAATGGCTTCCTGAGCAGTATCTCTGCTCTGAATCTGGGGCTAAGACGAGTTTCCCTGTACAGTTGAACCAGTGGGTTCTTACAGAGAGAATACGTATTCTCCAGGTATGAATAGAATACACGCAACTTTAATTGCATCTACCACTGGCCACAGTGCCCCTGAATGAGTCCTATAAGTGAAAAGGTAATTTTGAACAGTGTTTCAAAATTGACACATCTGCTTAAAAATCGTTTCCTTTTCTTACAAATATCTTGGTTATCAAAACGGGGAATTTACTGAAATATATATAAACTCCAACTGTGACATTAAACAATGGATTATAATAAAATAAAGAAACGGAAAAATAACAGCTATATGAAGACACTTGGCTGGAAGTAATCAAATCAAGTCCTTTTTTTTAATCCTCAAATAATTCTGTGATCCTGGCTCCTGATAAGAGGGAATTGTCTTACCAAAAGGTACAACAGCCTCCTAGGGATTTGCTTTCCTTTGAACAATGACGAGGGAGGAAACAGTGTCATTGGGGATTTGAATTCAGGAGACTTGTTTGTACTGAAACTTCGCTTAATAAGTGTTCTTTAGAGCTTGCTGCTTTTCTTTTTGTTATTAAAATAAAACTTTTAAATTTTGTAACTCATCTGTCAATGTAATTCATAAAAACAAATTTTCACAAAAACAGTCTTTTTCTAAAATAAAAATAGAAAAGTTATGTTTCTCTTATAAAAGACTCATACCAGAAAGACATAAAGAAGAAAGCAATCATCCAAAACAATCACTATTAACATGTTGGTATGCTTTTAGAACTTTTAAATTCATATATTCACAGATAATTTTCAACAAAAATAGGTTTAAGCTTTACTTTTGTATTTTAGTTTTTTAAGTTAAGTCATATATTAAGGACATATTTTCCTGTTAATAAATATGTCTATCATTCTTTATGGTGGCTGCATAATATTTCATTGTATAATGCACCATCATGTATTCAAAATATCCCATATGGATGAAAATCTTTCTATTTATAAATTCTTGCTATCATACACAAAACTGCAAAACATTCTAGAATATGTGTCTTTACCTATATTTGTCCCATAATTTCTCTTGGAGAATTGTTAGAAGTGAATTTACTAGACCAAAGTATATGTGCACTTGAAATATTGACAGATATTATTTAATTATCCTTCAAATAAAAGTATAAATTTGAACTCTTGCCAACAGTATATGATGGTGACCATTCCCCTACTCCTGTTCCAACATTTTCCACTTTAAGAAACCTGGCCAAGCTGGTAGAGAACAACAACAACAAATCTCATTTTTCTAACTTTAATTACTATGGAGCTTACCCAATATATAATGTTTGGGGAGTAACACAAAAAACTTAGGACATTGCATAAAGATGTCCTTGGATGTCACCTCTTGCCACTTTACAGCTTGAAGACTTTGGTGCAGTCCCTAGCAGTGAGTCATGAAAGGTGGCAGGCCCAATAAAGGTGAAAAATAAATAAAGGACTTCTGCTTTCCAGTCTAGCATGTAAGAATATTAAAGATTGTCACTCCATGTAACAATAAGTAAAAAGCTGAACAAATTGAAAAATCAGAAGCTTTTCTTAGATCCATAAGAGAGGCGAGGTTACAGGGAAAACTGCTGCCACCACCCCCATCCCCCACTGCCAAATTAAAGAGACTAACAGAGAATAGAGAAAATCACAACTTACTGAAGTAATAATCTCTATGGGAAACAGTGCAGGATACATTATGACTGGCTATCAGTAAAAAATTATAAGGCATACCAATTTGTAAGAGTTGTAAAAAGCACATTTGTAAGAGACAGAGCAAGCATCAAAACCAGACTCAGATATGGCAGGGATGTTGGAATTATCAGATCAAGATTTAAAACAACTATGACTTATATGCTAAGGGCTCTCATGGATAAAGTAGGGAGCATGCATGAATATATATATGGATGATGTAAGCAGAGAGATGGAAGAAAGAAACAAAAAGAAGTGATAGAGATAAAAATCAATGTAACAGAAGGGAAGAATGCCTTCAATGGGCTTACTAGTAGACTGGAGACAACTCAGGGAAGAATCTCTGACGTTGAGGCTATCTTAACAGAAACCTTCAAATCTGAAAAGCAAAGAGTACAAAGACTGAAAAAACCCAGAAGAACTACAAAGGATATAATATGGGAGTAAGGGAAATACCATAAAGAGAAGAAAAAGACAAAGGACTAGAAGGTTATCTGAAACAATAACAACTAATAATTCCCCCCAAATTAATGCCAGACACCAAGCCACAGATACAGAAATCTCAGAGAATATCAAAAAGGATAAATCCCCCCGCAAAATATCCCTAGGTTTATCACTGTCAGACTACAGGAAATCAAAGATAAAGAAAAAAATCCCAAAAGAAGCCAGGGGGGAAAAATACCTTACTTAGTATCTTAGTCCATTTTGTATTGCTATAAAAGGATACCTGAAGATGGGTAATTTATAAAGAAAGGAGAGCTATTTGGCTCACTATTCTGTAGACTGTATAAGAAGCATGATGCCAACATCTGCTCCTCTTCTGGTGGGGCTTTTGTGCTGTGTCAAAAAACATGGTGGAGAAGGTCAAAGGGGAAGTGGGCACATGTGAAGAGGAACCAGTCCTGGCTTTACAGCAACTCACCCTCAGAGGAAACTAATCCATTCCTGTGAGAACTAAACCAGTCTCACCAGAGTGGAAACCCACTCACTACCACAGGAATGGCACCAAACCATTTGTACCAGATCCACCCTCATGACTGAAACACCTCCCACTGGGCCTCACCTCCCACCACCACCACAATGGGGATCAAATTTTAACACAGGATTTGATGGGGACAAACAAACCATATCCAAACCATAGCACTTATAGAGGAAAAAAATAAGAATTGCGTCCTACTTATCTTAAGAACCTTTCAAGCAAGAAGAGAATACAGTGAAATATTTAGAATTGAGGGAAAAAAAACCAACAACCGGGCTAGGATTCTGTACCGTGTGAAATAATCCTTCAAAAGTGAGGGAGAAATACTTTCTCAAACAAATTTGAGATAATTTCTTGTCAGTAGACCTGCCTTGCAAAAAATGTCTTTAAAAGTTCTTTAGACAGAAGGAAAATGAGGAAAACTACAAAATTCAGATGAGAGATTATCAAAGAACTAAATAAACTGAAAGATATTTCATGTTTACGAGTAGGAAGACTCAATGTTATTAAGATATCAATTCCTCCCAACTTGATCTTTAGAATTAATGCAATCAAGATCAAAATCCCAACAAGTTATTTTGTCGATATCAACAAACTGATTCTAAAGTTTATTTGCTACTAAGACCTAAATGTTTGTATATCCAAATATACAAAGCTATTTCAAACTTAACATTGAGAAACAAACCACCCAGTTAAAAAGTTGGTCAAAGATCTTACAAGACACCTCACCAAAAAATTGTGCAGCTTACAAATGATCACATGAAAAGATGCTCTGCACCATGTGTTATCAGGGAAATACAAATTAAAAGAACAATAAAATACCACTATACAGCTGTCAGAATGGCCAAAATCGAGAACACTGACAACACTAAATGCTGACATCCTTTGTGTGACAACACAAAGGATGTAGAACAATAGGAACTTTCATTCACTGCTAGCGGGAGTGAAAAATAGTACAGCCACTTTGGAAGACGGTTTGGAAGTTTCTTACAAAACTAAACATAGTCTTATCATTCGTTCCAGAAATCACACTTCTTGGTTTTTACGCAAAGGAGTTGAAAACTTATGTCCACACAAAAACGTATGTATGAATGTTTATAGTAGCTTTATTCATAATTGCCAAAACTTGGACGCAACCAAGATTTCCTTAAGTGGGTGAATGGATAAACTGGTACATCCTGACAATGGAATGTCATTCAGTGCTAAAAAGAAATGAGCAATCAAGCTATGAAAAGATGTGGAGGAAACTTAAATTCATATTACTCAAAGTTAAAGAAGCCAGTCTGAAGAGACTACACACTATACAATTCCAACTATATGGCATTCTGGGAAAGGCAAAACTATGGAGTCAGTAAAAATACTAATGGTTGCCAAGTTATGGCGAGGAGAGGAATGAACAGGTGTAGCACAGAGGATTTCTGGGGCAGTATGATAACATAATGGTGGACACACATCGTTGTACATTTGTCCAAACCCATAAAATACACAACACCAAGAGTGAACCCTAGTGTCAACTATGGACTTTTGAGTGATAATGATGTGTCAATGTAGGTTCATGAATTGTAACAAATGTACCACTCTGGTAGTGGATGTTGATAATGGGGGAGGCTATGGATGAGTGGGGGCAGGGAATACGTGGAAAATCTCGGTACCTTCTGCTCAATTTTGTTGTGAACCCAAAACTGCTCTAAAAATAAAGCCTATTAAAAATAAATAAATGAAAATATAGGTGTCTAAGACACAAACACTGACTGTTCCCTGGGTTTCATGGCTGCTGCTTTTGTACTTGTTCACCTTCTATCTGCCTTCTATCTGCAGGACTGGTTAGTTCGCTTGTTTAGAAAATTAGGGTCTTTTCATAACCCTGTGTGCCAGAGACTGCATTACTAGAAGTACACTAAATTCAAAGAGAGGAATTCTGGTCTGGTAAATGTGAATTTGAATATAATTCTTAAAAAACTTAATATGTATTTAGGAGTAATACTTTTGACAACCGAATATCTTAGTTACCAAAATGAGTCACTGACTGAAATGCATACATACTCCAACTGTGATATTAAACAATAGATTATAATATAATCAATAAATGGAAAATAGCAACTGTCTAAAGTTGGTTAGCTGGAAAAATCAAATCAAGCCCAATTTTTTAATCCTCAAATAATTATATGATCCTGGCTTCTAATAAGAGAGAATTGTCTTACCCAGGGGTTTAATAGCTTCCCTGAGGATTTACTTAAGAGATAATGGGGATTCTGCAATGACCCTAAATGAAACTTTGGGATCCCAGAGGGCAGTAATGCATGACAGTTTAGTTTCAAGTGATGTTATCCAAGGGGCAGAGTGGTTCTTTCTTTCTAAATGAAGTGGTCTGCTGGCAATACCTAAACACCTTTTATGATTAATCCATTTAATCCAGGCTATATTACTCAGAACTTCAAGGTTTCAGTTTTTGTTTGTTTGTTTGTGTGTGTGTGTTGTTTTTTGGTTTGTTTGTTTGTTTTTGTTTTTGTTTTTGAGATAGGGTCTTGCTCTGTCACCCAGGCTAGAGTGCAATGGCACAATCTCACCTCACTGCAAACTTCGCACCCCAGGCTCAAACAATCCTCCTGCCTCAGCCTCCTAATTAGCTGGGACTACAGGCATGCACAACCATGCCTAGCTAATTTTTGCATTTTTTGTAGAAATGGAGTTTTGCCACATTGCCCAGGCCGGTCTCAAACTCCTAGACTCAAGCTATCCCCCTGCCTCGGCCTCCCAGAGTGCTGGGATTACAGGCATGAGCCATCATGTCTGGCCCTCAGTCATCTGCTTTTTACAAATACTTGGGCTATGTGGCCTTGGGCAAGTAGCTCAACTTCTCTGAGTTTAATTTTCCCTATGTGACCTATGTAAACAATAAAGAGATTGCATAGTGCACTGTAAACAATTTGGATTTACCCCAGGAATGCAAAATTTATTTAACATTATCAGTGATACAATTATCTACATTTTAACAGATTGAAGATAATTCAAAAGGTAATCTTTTCAACATACAAAGAAGTTCAATAAACTAACATTTATTTATTTAAAAAATTATAATCACAGGGAACTGCTATAATACGTAAATGGTATCTACAAAGAAAACCCGTAACGGGCATTACACTTAATGGTGAAACATTATAACTATTCCCTGTAAGATGAGTAACAAGACAGGATCTCACTATTTCTATCTTTATGCAATATTGTACTAGATGTCCTAGATAAGGCAATAAGGAAAAAAGAAAAAAGAAAAGATATAAGGATTGGGGGGTAGGAAATAAAATTATCTTTATTTACAAATGATATCATTGGGTAGAAAACTTCAATGAATCTACAGAAAAATTACTAGAACAGTAAGAAAAGTTAAAAACATGGCTCCTTAAAAAATAATATATACATTTGAGTTGCAGTTCTAAGTATCAACACGAAAATTTTAAAATGTGCTATTTTTATAAAAAGTCTTTTACAGTACAGTAAAAATTTCAGATACCTAGGAATAAATCTAACAAAAGATGTTAATATCTTTAGAGCAAAAATATAAAATTTTATTGAAAACATAGAAAACCTAAATATAAAGGTATATTCATGAATCCTAAAGTGTGTACTCATAAAAATGTAAATATTCCTAAAATTGATCTATGCATGTAATGCAATTCCAATTAAAACTCCAGCAGTTTTATTGCAGAGCTTCTTATTAGCTTAATAAATGCTTATTGAACACTTTGTCCTTGCTAGACACTGTACTAGGTATAGTAAGAATATAGCAATGAGCAAGACATGAAATCTCAATTCTCATGAACCTTGGACTAGTGAGAGACACTGACTTAAAATACGTAATTATTAGCTTGACATCTTGATTATGTGCTGTGTGATTGGCATATTACAGATGATAAAATTGAAACTAAACATGTCATTTGCCAAACCCAAGATCACAGAACTAGTAATATTACAGCCAGTTTTTAAAGCCAAGAGTGACAAGTCTGATTTCAAAGCCTACGTTCTTTCCACATCATCATGCAGATTTCCAAGACCCTCTTTGTCCAAAAGCTCAACCAGCATGCATTCCTCTGTGTACCGCTATAGAGGCACAACTATGTCTCAAACCCTCACAAAATATATATGACCTTGGTATAAAGCTGCAAAAGTCAAGTGCTACAGTCACAGTGAAGTGCATGATGGGTGTTCACAGATGCCAGCACCACTGGGCTCTGTGTTTAGGCAAAGTTGGCAGCAACTGTGGTGTGATTTCAGGTATGCTTCTCCTCCAAAACATCTCAGTTTGTCACAGTTTGTGAAAAATTCCACAGTTGGAGGTTCAGACTGCAGGATTTCAAGAATATCATGGAATAAGTAGCAATGTCAGCAACCTGCTTGTCTCCAATGTTATTACTTTAAATATTTTTCAGTAACTACAACAATAGTAACATAAAGCCTCTACCCTGCCTCACAACCAAGTAAGACTTTGTCACAGTCTGGCTTTCTCCTCTAACTTGCCTAATCTCAGTAGCCAGATGTGTGTGGTGGGAAAATCTATGCACAACCATACCTCAGAAATGGGATCCAAGACCTGTACCCCAGGTCCTAGTTAATGAAACCCTGGCAGCCCACCTGGCATGGGTCAGTGCTGTCACCCCATGTGGCCTGCTACTTCAGCCTTGTCCTAGGAAGCTTCAAATACCAACACTTAAGACAAGGAGTTATAACCGTCTTTTTAGATTTGTAAATAGCAATGAGGATCAACAAGTCAAAATCATGGAGACTAAATAGTACAGAAAACAAATGCTTTATAATGAAAAGAAACAAAAAGTCAAGAGCTGAGAAACGCCTTTCCTCTGAGGTTCACTTTATGAATCAGAAGAATATTCTACACAACTGGCTATCTCCTATGCCCAGTGAGATTAAAGAGGATATGGCGTCAGAACAGGAAGAAGTAGGAGAAAACATAAGTTCAATGAAATAAGTGACAGAGCAAGAAAATAGTGGCTATATGCAGTAAAAAGCAGAATTACTACTGCAGAAAAATAAATACACAATACAAAACAGAGTCCCTATATTATAATGGTTGAGAACTTGGCTCCTGCATCAGACAGATTTGGCTAGAACTGAATTACAATTCTGCATTGCTTCTCAGCCTTTTGGCTAAGATCAAGTGAATTACAATTCTTCCATTTATCAGCTGTATGATCTTCAGCAAATGCATCATCCATAAAATGAGGATAAGAAGATGAAACAAGAATGCATTTATAGTGTTAAAATAGTGCCTGAAACATAACCAATGCTGTATAAAGTTATGCCTATTATTATTTTTATTCTAACCAATAAACTTAATAATTATTCTTTGGATTGAAGCACTTAGCATCTTCTGCTCCAATGTCAACATCCCCAAGAGTGGTAGACATTCCATATTATCATTATTGTTGAGCATCTGCTTTGTACAAGGCAAATTTATCCAACAACCACCTAACATAGGACACCAAAAAACTAAGAAAATGGAAAATATGACCAGTATTTTGAAGAGTGAGGTAAGCTGAGTTTCCCAAATGTGACCATGAAAACACGAGATCAAGAGAGACCATGCCAGGTGCAGTGCATGCCTATAATCCCAGCACTTGGCAGGCCAAGGCAAGAGGATTGCTTGAGCTCAGGAGTTTGAAACAAGCCTGGGCAACATAGTGAGACCCTATCTCAGAAAAAAAAAAAAAAGAGAGACCCAGAGGAAAGCTCCAGATTTTTGACTCCTCCCACTTCCATGCACATGACTCACTTCACAATTCCCAAGAATGGTGATGATACCAACAGACCCTAGTCTTTGGTATGAAATTACAAATTGCTTTCATTACCTATAGAAGATTAATATTCTCACTAGGATTCTCTATATCTTAATAGGCTAGCCAAATCTTATTCCTCTCCTTTGAAGATACTTAATCTACAAGTGTCTCTAATATAAAGACACAGTTAAATACAAAGGGTCATGGCAAGTGTCTAGGAAAGTCACTTATTTATGCCATCTCTACTGGTGCCAACAGGGGTAATAAGTGATGGAGAAGCAATCAAAACCACACGGTTAAAACCACTTTTAAGGCCAGTGGCTGGCAAGATGGCTGAATAGGAACAGCTCTGGTCTGCAGCTCCCAGCAAGATCAATGCAGAAGGTGGGTAATTTCTGCATTTCCAACTGAGGTACCTGGCTCATCTCATAGGGACTCATTAGACAGTGGGTGCAGCTCATAGAGGGTAAGCCAAATCAGGGTGGGGCATTGCCTCACCCAGGAAGCACAAGGGGTCAGGGAACTCCCTCCCCTAGCCAAGGGAAGCAGTTAGGGACTGGGCTGTGAGGAATGGTGCACTCCAGCCTAGATACCATGCTTTTCCCACGGTCTTCACAACCCACAGACTAGGAGATTCCCTCCAGTGCCTATGCCAACAGGACCCTGAGTTTCAAGGACAAAACTGGGCGGCTGTTTGGGCAGACACCAAGCTAGCTGCAAGAGTTTTTTTTTCATATCCCAGTGGCACCTGAAACACCAGCGAGACAGAGGTGTTCACTCTCCTGGAAAGGGGGCTGAAGCCAGGGAGGCAAGTGGTCTAGCTCAGTGAATCCCACCCCCATGGAGCCCAGCAAGCTAAGATCCACTGGCTTGAAATTCTCGCTGCCAGCACAGCCATCTGAAGTTGGCCTGGGATACTCGAGCTTGGTGGGGGGAGGGGTGTCCACCATTACTGAGGCTTGAGTAGGTGGTTTTCCCCTCACAGTGTAAACAAAGCCGCCGGGAAGTTCAAACTGGGCAGAGCCCACCACAGCATGACAAAGCCGCTGTAGCCAGACTGCCTCTCTAGATTCCTCCTCTCCGGGCAGGGCATCTGTGAAAGAAAAGCAGCAGCCCCAGTCAGGGGCTTATAGATAAAACTTCCAACTCCCTGGGACAGAGCACCTGGGGGAAGAGATGGCTGTGGGTGCAGCTTCAGCAAACTTAAATGTTCTGCCTGCCAGCTCTGAAGAGAACAGCGGACCTCCCAGCACAGCGCTCAAGCTCTGCTAAGGGACAGACTGCCTCAAGTGGGTCCCTGACCCCTGTGCCTCCTTACTGGGAGACACCTCCCAGCAAGGATAAACAGACACCTCATACAGGAGCGCTCCAGCTGGCATGTGGCAGGTGCCCCTCTGGGGCGAAGCTTCCAGAGGAGGAACAGGCAGTAATCTTTGCTATTCTGAAGCCTCCGCTCGTGATGCCCAGGCAAACAGGGTCTGGAGTGGACCTCCAGGAAAGCCAGCAGACCTGCAGCAGAGGGGCCTGTTAGAAGGAAAACTAACAAACAGAAAGGAATAGCATCAACATCAACAAAAGGATGTCCACACAAAAACCCCATCCGAAGGTTACCAACATCAAAGACAAAATGTAGATAAATCCATGAAGATGAGGAAAAACCAGCACAAAAAGGCTGATAATTACAAAAACCAGAATGCCTCTTCTCCTCCAAAGGATCACAACTCCTCACCAGTAACGGAACAAAACTGGACAGAGAATGAGTCTGACGAATTGACAGAAGTAGGTTTCAGAAGGTGTGTAATAACAAACTCCTCTGAGCTAAAGGAGCATGTTCTAACCCAATGCAAGGAAGCTAAGAACCTTGAAAAAAGGTTAGAGGAATTGCTAACTAGAATAACCAGTTTAGAGAAGAATGTAAGTAACCTGATGCAGCTGAAAAACACAGCACAAGAATTTTGTGAAGCATACACAAGTATTAATAGCCAAATTGATGAAGCGGAAGAAAGAATATCAGAGATTGAAGATCAACTTAATAAAGTGTGAAGACAAGATTAGAGAAAACAGAATGTAAAGGAACAAACAAAGCCTCCATGGTACTATGTCAAAAGACCAAACCTACGTTTGATTGGTGTAACTGAAACTGACAAGGAGAATGGAACCAAGTTGAAAAACACTCTTCAGGATATTATCCAGGAGAACTTCCCCAACCTAGAAAGAGAAGCCAACATTAAAATTGAGGAAATACAGAGGACACCACAAAGATACTCCTCAAGAAGAGCAACCCCAATACACATAATCATCAGATTCACCAAGGTCGAAATGAAGGAAAAAATGTTAAGGGCAGCCAGAGAGAAAGGTCCGGTTACCCACAAAGGGAAGCTCATCAGACTAACAGCAGATCTTTCTGCAGAAACCCTACCAGCCAAAAGAGAGTGGATGCCAATATTCAACATTCTTAAAGAAAAGAATTTTCAATCCAGAATTTCATATCCAGCCAAACTAAGCTTCATAAGCAAAGGAGAAATAAAATCCTGTATAGACAAGCAAATGCCAAGAGATTTTGTTACCATCAGGCCTGCCTTACAAGAGCTCCTGAAGGAAGCACTAAACATGGGAAGGAAAAACCCATACCAGCCACTGCAAAAACCCACTAAATTGTAAAGACCATCAACACTATGAAGATACTGCATTAACTATCAGGCAAAATAACCAGCTAGCATCATAATGACAGGATTAAATTCACACATAACAATATTAACCTTAAGTGTAAATGGGCTAAATGCCCCAATTAAAAGACACAAACTGGCAAATTGGATAAAGAGTCAAGACCCATCAGTGTGCTGTATTCAGGAGACCCATCTCACATGCAAAGACACACATAGGCTCAAAATAAAGGGATGAAGGAATATTTACCAAGCAAATGGAAAGCAAAAAAAAAGCAGGGGTTGGAATCCTAGTCTCTGATAAAAAGGACTTTAAACCACTAAAGATCACAAAAGGCAAAGAAGGGCATTAAATGAACATAAGGGGATCAATGCAACAAGAAGAGCTAATTATCCTAAAAATATATGCACCCAAAACAGGAGCACCCAGATTCATAAGACAAATTCTTAGAGACCTACAAAGAGACTTAGACTCCCACACAATAATAGTGGGAGACTTTAACACCCCACTGTCAATATTAGGCAGATCAACAAGACAGAAAATTAACAAGGATATTCAGGACTTGAACTCAGCCCTGGACCAAGCTGACCTAATAGACATCTACAGAACTCTCCACCCCAAATCAACAGACTATACATTCTTCTCAGCACCACATCACACTTACTCTAAAATTGACCACATAACTGGAAGTATAACACTCCTCAACTAATGCAAAACAATTGAAATCATTACAAACAGTCTCTCAGACCACAGTGCAATTAAATTAGAATTCAGGATTAAGAAACTCACTCAAAACTGCACAACTACATGGAAACTGAGCAACCTGCTCCTGAATGACTACTGGGTAAATAACAAAATTAAGGCAGAAATAAATAAGTTCTTTGAAACCAATGAGAACAAAGACACAATGTAACAGAATCTCTGGGACACAAATGAAGCAGTGTTTAGAGGGAAATTTATAGCACTAAATGCCCACAGGAGAAAGTGGGAAAGATCTAAAGTCAACACTTTAACATCATAATTAAAAAAAATAGAGAAGCAAGAGCAAACAAATTCAAAAGCTAGCAGAAGACAAGAAAAAACTAAGATCAGAGCAAAATTGAAGGAGACAGAGACATGAAAACCCTTCAAAAAAATCAGTGAACCCAGAAGCTGATTTTTTGAAAAGATTAACAAAATAGATAGACCACTAGAAGGACTAATAAAGAAGAAAAGAGAGAAGAATCAAATAGACACAATAAAAAATGATGAAGGTGATATCACCACTGATCCCACAGAAATACCATCAGAAAATACTATAAACACCTTATGCAAATAAAGTAGAAAATCTAGAAGAAAATGATAAATTCTTGGACACATACACTCTCCCAAGAGTAAACCAGGAAGAAGTTTAAACCCTGAATAGACCAATAACAAGTTCTAAAACTGAGGCAGTAATTAATATCCTACCAACAAAGAAAAGCCCAGGATCAGATGGATTCACAGCCAAATTTTACCAGAGGTACAGAGGAGCTGGTACAATTCCTTCTGAAATTATTCCAAAGAATAGAAAAAGAGGGACTCCTCCTTAACTCATTTTATGAGGCCAGCATCATCCTGATACAAAAACCTGACAGAGACACAACAAAAAAAGAAAATTTCTGGCCAATATCCCTTATGAACATCAATGTGAAAATCCTCAATAAAATACTGGCAAACCAAATCCAGCAGCATATCAAGAAGCTACCCACGACGATCAAGTCGACTTCATCCCTGAGATGTGAGGCTGGTTCAACATACGCAAATCAATAAATGTAATCCAGCTCATAAACAGAACCAGTGACAAAAACCACATGATTATCTCGATAGAGTCAGAAAATGCCTTCAATAAAATTAAACACCCCTTCATTCTAAAAACTCTCAATAAACTAGGTATTGATGGAACATATCTCAAAATAATAAGAGCTATTTATGAGAAACCCACAGCCAATAGCATACTGAATGGGCAAAAGCTGTAAGCCTTCCCTTTGAAAACTGACACAAGACAAGGATACCCTCTCTCACCACTTCTATTCAACATAGTATTGGAAGTTCTAGCTAGGCCAATCAGGCAAGAGAATTAAATAAAGAGTATTCAAATAGGAAGAGAGGATGTCAAACTGTTTCTGTTTGCAGATGACATAATTGTTTATTTAGAAACCATCATCTCAGCCCAAAATCTCCTTAAGCTGATAAATAAATTCAGCAAAGTCTCAGGTTACAAAATCAATGTGCAAAAATTACAAGCATTCCTATACACCAATAATAGACAAACACAGAGCCAAATCATGAGTGAACTCCCGTTCATAATTGCTACAAAGAGAATAAAATCCCTAGGAATACAACTTACAAGAGATGTGAAGGACCTCTTCAAGGAGAACTACAAACTCCTGCCCAAAGAAATAAAAGTGGACACAAACAAATGGGAAAACATTCCATGCTCATGGATAGGAAGAATCAATATCATGAAAATGGCCATACTTCCCAAAGTAATTTATAGATTCAATGCTGTCCCCATCAAACTACCACTGACTTTCTTCACAGAATTAGAAAAAACTACTTTAAATTTCATATGGTAACAAAAAAGAGCCCATATAGCCAAGGCAATCCTAAGCAAAAAGAACAAAGCTAGAGGCATCATACTACCTGACTTCAAACTATACTACAAGGCTACAGTAACCAAAACAGCATGGTATTGGTACCAAAACAGATATATAGACCAATGGAACAGAACAGCGGCCTCAGAAATAATGCCACACATCTACAACTATCTGATCTTTGACAAACCTGACAAAAACAAGCAATGGGGAAAGGATTCCCTATTTAATAAATGGTGTTGGGAAAACTGGCTAGCCAAATGCGGAAAATTGAAATTGGATCCCTTCCTTACACCTTATACAAAAATTAACTCAAGATGGATTAAAGACTTAGATGTGAGACCTAAAACTATAAAAATCCTAGAAGAAAACCTAGGCAATACCATTCAGGACATAGGCATGTGCAAAGACTTCATGACTAAGACACCAAACTCAATGGCAACAAAAGCCAAAATTGACAAATTGGATATAATTAAACTAAAGAGCTACTGCAGAGCAAAAGAAACTATCATCAGAGTGAACAGGAAACCTACAGAATGGGAGAAAGTTTTGCAATCTATCCATCTGACAAAGGGCTAATATCCAGAATCTACAAGGAACTTCAACAAGTTTACAAGAAAAAATCAACCCCATCAAAAAGCGGACAAAGGATATGAACAGACAATTCTCAAAAGAAGACATTTATGTGGCCAACAAATATATGAAAAAAAGCTCATCATCTCTGGTCATTAGAGAAATGCAAATCAAAACTACAATGGGATACCATCTCATGCCAGTTAGAATGGTGATCATTAAAAAGTCAGGAAACAACAAATGCTGGAGAGGATGTGGAGAAACAGGAATGCTTTTACACTGTTGGTGGGAGTGTAAATTAGTTCAACCATTGGGGAAGACAGTGTGGCGATTCCTCAAGGATCTAGAACCAGAAATACCATTTGATCCAGCAATCCCATTACTAGGTATATACCCAAAGGATTATAAATCATTCTACTCTAGACACATGCACACGTATGTTTATTGCGGCACTGTTCACAATAGCAAAGACTTGGAACCAACCCAAATACCCATCAATGATAGACTGGATAAAGAAAATGTAGCACATATACACCATGGAATACTATGCAGCCATAAAAAATGATGAGTTCATGTCCTTTCCAGGGACATGGATGAAGCTGGAAACCATCATTCTCAGCAAAGTAACACAGGAACGGAAAACCAAACACTGCATGTTCTCACTCATAAGTGGGAGTTGAACAATGAGAACACATGGACACAGGGTGGGGAACATCACACACCAGGGCCTGTTGTGGGATGGGGAACTAGGGGAGGGATAGCATTAGGAGAAATACTTAATGTAGATGATGGGTTGATGGGTGCAGCAAACCACCATGGCAAGTGTATACCTATTTAACAAACCTACATGTTCTGCACATGTATCACAGAACTTAAAGTATAATTTTTTAAAAAAACATCACTTTTAGGTGACATGTATCTACTGATGAAGAGGAGGGCTATAATCACAAGCTCCTTGGTGAGCAATAGGGGAGGGTATCTGATGGTATAGAAAGGAGAATGGGGCGGCACTAGAGACCAATTTAAACCACTTCACAATTGGGCCTGACCCCAGCTTTGGTTTGTAACACAGGGCAGGAGCAGCCAGGCAGCAACCTCTTTTCCTGTCTTCAAGCACAGGAAATCAGTTAGATTGAGCTGACATACTTGGATGATTAACAGTGGCAGCCTTTCCCAGGCAGCATTATACTTCTTCCCCTGTTAACACCTCCCACTGTGGAAAAATCTAAACAAACTAGAATTAACAGGAATCCAACATCTTCCTTTCTATAGCGAAAAGTTTCCTTGCCTAACTCATTTAGGAGACTTTTTGGGAAGTCAGAAAATTGGAAAAAGAAAAGCTTCACATCAGTGCATAGCTGTTTTTAACTTCTATGTGTTGAAAAAGCATATCTGATCAAAATTTTTACCTATTAATACATTTGATATATAAATAAGTATATAAATGCACACACAGACACAGCAATGATGGTGAATAGTCTTCATACAATTATATGGATGAATCTCATAAAATGCTGAGTGAAAGAAATCAGACCAAAGAACACATACTGAAAGACTGTCTCTATATACAAAGTTCAAAAATACGTGGGGCCAATTCATGGTGCTGTTAGAAATCAGAAGAGAGGCTACCTTTGTCGGGAGGGGACAGTTAATGCCCAGAAGAGGTAAAGAAGGAATCCTCTGGGGGGTGGTAATGATCTGGATGCTGGCTACAGGATGTGTTGTTTGTAAAAATGCATTAAGCTGTACATTTTTTTATATCTACCTTTTTCCATGTGTATATTATACTTCAAAGAAGTTCAGTTAATAATTTCTCATGTAACTGTAGAGTAGCTCAGTTAGCTTCAGCAAGCCTCTGGCTTCATCTTGTTTTACCTTAAGCCATCAGTCATTTACACGGAGGAAAATTCACAGGAAAAGTTAGAGTATAAAATCCGCAATGAAGGTTTAGTGGGTAAGAGTTTCTCCATTTTCCAAAGCGCGTTTATTTCTTCATTCCAGTTCTTAAGGAGTCTCAGCATTGTGTCTTTTTCATGTGTCTTACAAGAAGACAGCATCTGCTTCTAACACCTGATACATTGTATCTACCAGCACTTGGTAAACAGAAAAGAACCACATTTTTCTTGTAGGAGAAATTTGGTGTCTATTTCCTACCAGACACCAATAGGTGGGACCAATAGGTAGGATTAAAGATACAGTAGAAAGTTATTTAAAACTTGCCAGGTGGCAATAGTCTGAAAATAAGTAAATTGATGCTATAGAATGGACGTTCCAGGCTTCTTTCTTTTTTCCCCAAGATCTTCTCCTTGAGCCCCTAGAGACTTTTCTGTCTGTTACTGTTTCTTCATTCCTCATCTGCAGAGCCAGCCCTGATCTTTGACAAAATCCACAAAAACAAGCAATGGAGAAAAGACTCCCTATTCCATAATGGTGCTGGGATCACTGTCTAGCTATATGCAGAAGGTTGAACCTGGGCCCCTTCTTTACATCATATACAAAAAATAACTCAAGATGGAATAAAGACTTAAATCTAAAACCAAACACTATAAAAACCCTGGAAGATAACCTGGGAAATACCATTCTGGACATAGGACCTGGCAAAGACTTCATGACAAGACACTAAAAGCAATAGTAACAAAAACCAAACTGACTAATGAAACTCTTTAGTTGTACTGTGTCCAGAATTGGTGGGTTCTTGGTCTCAATGACTTCAAGAATAAAGCCGCAGACCCTCGCGGTGAGTGTTACAGTTATTAAAGGTGGCGTGTCTGGAGTTTGTTCCTTCTGATGTTCAGATGTGTTCCGAGTTTTTTCCTTCTGGTGGGTTCGTGGTCTCGCTGGCTCAGGAGTGAAGCTGCGGACCTTCGCAGTGTTACAGCTCTTAAAGCGGGGCATCTGGAGTTGTTCATTCCTCCCAGTGGGTTCGTGGTCTCGCTGGCTTCAGGATTGAAGCTGCAGACCTTCGCGGTGAGTGTTACAGCTCATAAAGGCAGTGTGGACCCAAAGAGTGAGCAGCAGCAAGATTTATTGCAAAGAGCGAAAAAACAAGCTTCCACAGTGTGGAAGGGGACCCCAGTGGGTTGCCACTGCTGGCTCGGGCAGCCTGCTTTTATTCTCTTATCTGGCCCCACCCACACCCTGCTGAATCATCCATTTTACAGAGAGCCGAGTGGTGTGTTTTGACAGGGTGCTGATTGGTGCGTTTACAATCCCTGAGCTAGACACAAAGGTTCTCGACCTCCGCACTAGATTAGCTAGATACAGAGTGTGGACACAAAGGTTCTCCAAGTCCCCACCAGAGTAGCTAGATACAGAGTGTCGATTGGTGCATTCACAAACCCTGAGCTAGACACAGGGTGCTGATTGGTGTGTTTACAAACCTTGAGCTAGATACAGAGTGCCTATTGGTGTATTTACAATTCCCTAGCTAGACATAAAGGTTCTCCAAGTCCCTACCAGACTCAGGAGCCCAGCTGGCTTCACCCAGTGGATCCCGCACCATGGCTGCAGGTGGAGCTGCCTGCCAGTCCTGCGCCATGGGCCCACACTCCTCACCCTTGGGTGGTTGATGGGACCAGGTGCCGTGGAGCAGTGGGTGGCGCTTGTTGGGGAGGCTCGGGCCCCACAGGAGCCCGCGGAGGGAGGGGAGGCTCAGGAGTGGTGGGCTGCAGGTCCTGAGCCCTGCCCTGTGGGGAGGCAGCTAAGGCCCAGTGAGAAATCGAGTGCAGCGCCAGTGGGCCGGCACTGCTTGGGGACCCAGTACCCTCCGCAGCTGCTGGCCCGGGTGCTAAGCCCCTCATTACCCAGGCAGGCAGGGCCGGCCGGCTGCTCCAGGTGTGGGGCCGCCGAGCCCATGCCCACCCCAAACTCGTGCTGACCTGCAAGCACTGCACACAGCCCTGGTTCCCGCCTTCGTCTTTCCCTCCACACCTCCCCCAAGCTGAGAGAGCCAGCTCTGGCCTTGGCCAGCCCAGAAAGGGGCTCCCACAGTGCAGCAGCAGGCTGAAGGGCCCACTCAAGCACGGCCAGAGTGGGCGCCAAGGCCAAGGAGGAGCCGAGAGTGAGCAAGGGCTGTGAGGGCTGCCAGCACGGTGTCACCTCTCAGTACAGAACAGATAGTTTATCTGTACAACAAAATAAACTATCAACAGAGTAAACAACCTACAGAATGGAAAAAAATTTTTGCAAACTATGCATCTGACAAAGGTCTAATATCCAGAATCTATAAGGAACTTAAACAAATTTACGAGCAAAAGTCAACCCCATTAAAAAGTGGGCAAAGGACGTGAATAGATACTTTTCAAAATAAGACATTCACACATCCAACAACCATATGAAAAAATGTTTAACATCACTAATCATTAGAGGAATGCAAATCAAAACCATAATGAGATACCATCTAATACCAGTAGGAATGACTACTATTAAAAAGTCAGACAGTAACAGATGCTGGTGAAGGTTGTGGAGAAAAGGGAATGCTTAGGCACTGCTGGTGGGAATGTAAACTAGTTCAGCCATTGTGGAAGAGAGTGTGGTGATTCCTCAAAGTGTGTAAAACAGAACTGCCTTTCAATCCAGCAATCCCATTATTGGGTATATACCCAAAGGAATAGAAATTGTTTTACCATAAAGGCACATGCATGCATATGTTCATTACAGCACTATTTACAATAGCAAAGACACAGAATCAATCTAAATGTCCATCAGTGGTAGACTGGCTAAAAAAAAATGTGGTACATATACATCACAGAATAATATGCAGCCATAAAAATGAACAAGATCATGTCCTTTGCAGCAACATAGATGTAGCTGGAGGCCATTATCCTAAGCAAATGAATGCAGGAACAGAAAGCCAAATACCACATGTTCTCATTTATATGTGACAGCTAAATATTGAGTACACATGGACACAAAGGAGGGAACAATAGACATGGGACCTACTTGAGAACAGAGGGTGGGAGGAGGGTGAGGATCAAAAAGTACCCATAGGACACTGTGCTTATTACCTGGGTGATGAAATAATTTGCACACCAAACCCCTGTGACATACAATTTACCTATATAGAAAACCTGTGCATGTACCCCTGAACCTAAAAGTTAATGGTGGGGGGGGTTAAGCTGCTTTGTGGTATAAATCTGAGCATTCATATTAAAATAAAATATTTACCTCATTAATTAACATTTATTAAGCAAAGAGCCAAGTACCTAACGCATGTGATGTTTAATCTCACAATGATCTTTAATCTCATAACAACCATCCATTGTATGTACATATGTGGAAATTGAGCCTTGGAGAGATTAAATACATGGGGCATGCCATTTGACTAGAAACTGGAAGCGTCAGGATTTAAACTCAGTTCTGAATGGCTGTGTAGGCTTTGCTTTTTCCACATTATAGCATGGCCTGCCATGAAGAACAGGTCCTTTCTGGTGTTTGTCTTGTTTGGTTTAAGTGAAGCAAATATTTATTTAAATATTCAAGATCTGCTGTTAAATTTTTACTCAAAAATTTGAGTATAGTATGGATCTTCTGAAGCCAAATAACTCTTATTCAATGCTTAGTTGAGAAATTTTATGGAGTAGTTCTCAATTTTTATGTAGTTTCACTGCAAAGGTAAGTCTTACGGAAAGATTCACTAATTTTTTTTCCTCATTTGGACATCAGCTTTTTCTTTTCCTCAGACCCACTGAAAGATAATTTTTAAAATAAAAGCCTTGTTTTTATATCAAGTGGGGACATTTTTCCCAAATGAAAACAGTGTATTCATTTTATATGATAAAATCAATAAGTTACTATTTTTAACATTTTGATATAAAAATCATTAAAAATAAATTTTCAGATATTACTTGAAATTCTACCATCCAGAGATAATAGTGCTTAAAGATTTGATATATAAACACACACACATATATACATGTATATCATCCTAAACTTCTTTGTATAAATGTATGTAAAGTTTTTAATTAAAACGAGGAGATTAATGCCCTTTGAATGAAAATAAATACAATGTGTATGCTTTAACATCATGCCTTTGCTTTATAACATTTATCACAGCAGTCATGAGATAATGATTTACACGATCATTGTTAGTAAGCTAATAGCTAAGTGCATGAACTCTGGAGCTAGCCTCCCTGGATTTTAATCCCAGATCTGTCATTGACCAGCTGTGCAATACTAGGTAAATTGCTCTTGTTCCTTAGTTTCTTCAACTGCAAAATAGAGATAAAAATAATATCCACCTCATAGGATTAGTGTGAGCATTAAATGAGCGTATGTATGTAGGCCACTTAACAACAATGCCTTCACATACTGAACACAAATATACTAGCTGTTGTCTTATTGGGCTCATGTTTTTCCTACCACTAAGCCGCATGCATGCAAGGACCATGTTGGTTTTGTTCCACATTGCATCCCCAACCTGGTGTGCAGTGTGCGTTCAATAGTTGTTGACTATTATTACTAGTGGCATTTAACAAATATCTGTTAAATGAATGAAGAAATACCCATTTACTGCAAGTATGTTTAATACTGATGGCATAATGAGGAAAACTCAAACTTTGGAGTCAAACAGATTTTAAAACCTCATTGCCTCATCCTCAATTATTGACTTTTTTTTGGCAGGTGTGAGTGTGGGACAACTTATTGCACTTTTCTGAATTTCCAGCTTCGCATCTATAAAATAGAGATAGTGATTCATTCTTGCAATGTATGGATTTGAGACAATTGTGTAAGTTTATCAATAAATAGTAGCTATTTTTGTATAAGTATTACATATAATATCCAGGCCACTGCTTTGCATAACCCAAAAGGGGCACCATTCATGCAGAATACAACATAAATGGTGTCCCTGGAGCAGTGCAGTGTAGGAACCCTGAGGGGACCTACAGTATACTTTATAGTTCATAGATTACAAATTATCCCTTTATCGGAGTCTCTCAAGGTTGGATGTATTTGAGGTCCGTAAGAGCAATTTAGGGTTAACAGTAGCTGCAGAAACCATCTGCAGTGATACTCTCATTTTAAATCCATGGGAAATAAGACAGCTATAAACTTGGGACCTGGGTTTAAGCATTTTAAATGCCAAGTTCACTATTTTCTAAAACACAACAAATACCCAGTGAGAGAGGGAGAAGGGAAGTAAATGCCTCTGAATAAACAAGTTAATGTCAGTAGTTGCACTGTATGCATATTGATGAACAATAGAGGAACCATTGTCCAATCAGATGAGCAGGATATTTGGCAATAACAAGTTGCCTTTGAGGAAAAATGAGTTTCTTGGCAAGTCCTTTATCAGCATTACAAAGCCAAAAGCTACATTTATCATCACTTATACTAGCATACCCTGCTGTGCAAATGCTGTCTGTGTTTGCATCTGCTGTTGTTGATGCCTGGTGCATGAATCAGGACTCCAGCCCACAAGTTTTCCCAGAACTTTCTTATGGCCATCATTTTTAAGTATCTGGTGAACAGTCATAGTTTGGTACACAAAAGGGCCAACCTGGGGGATGGCTAGGGCTTGACTCAGTCGTTACGTTTCAATAGAGCAGGAAGGGGAAATGGTGGCCTGTAACCTCAGGGAATTTTGCCAAATGGTCCACCCCGCTCTCTCTCTCCTGCTCTGACAAAGTGGCACGGCCTAGAACAGCACCACATGTGAGAGAAATGCAAACCCTAACCAGAGAAGCAGACTCTTTGCCAGTGGTAATAGTTCAGGACCACCACCAGCTCTTATTAAAATTTTTAATAACACTCAAGTATTGGCAGAAAGAAATAATCTTGGGTTAACGATAACTAGAATATTGACTCTTCCTCTGTGAAAGAATCAGCCAATCACATTTGTTTACACCAGTTCCCCTGAAGAAGAAAAATACACTGATGTTGCAGCAAGACAAATTTAAGCTGGATGTAAATAATTTCCTTTAGCCTGTAATGCTAGGCTAATTACATATTGGAACTATTTTTTCAGGGAAGAATTGTGTAGGGTTTCAGGGAAGAATTCTGAAGAAAATATAGAGCTGAAATCATCTTGCAGCTCACTGAAACTGCAGGGTTTAGATCCACACTGATACTCGTTCTATTATCACTGTAATGAAGGCTGATGGAATAAATAAAAATGTTTTGTATTAGTATGTTTTTACAGTTATTTGCAAGGCATAAATAGGTTAGGTTTTGATCTTAATTTAATTCTAACATGTATTGTGCACAAGCTGTGAGCAGTTTTCAGGAGTTAGGCATCTGGCCATGACTGATTTTTCAGGAGTTAATCATCCGGTAGAAGGGTCATACACAATAGTAAGATCTGTGTGACAGGTTGTGATCATTATTATAATCACACAGAGAGCTGTAGAATTTTAGGCTGGCAGGGTGGCTCACGCCTGTAATCCCAGCACTTTGGGAGGCCAAGGCAGGCGGATCACGAGGTCAGGAGATGGAGACCATCCTGGCTAACATGGTGAAACCCCTTCTCTACTAAAAATACAAAAAAATAGCCGGGTGTGGTGGCGGGCACCTGTAGTCCCAGCTACTTGGGAGGCTGAGGCAGGAGAATGGCGTGAACCCGGCAGGCGGAGCTTGCAATGAGCTGAGATCACGCCACTGCACTCCATCCTGGGCAACAGAGGGAGACTCCATCTCAAAAAAAAAAAAAAAAAAAAAAAGTCATGTTAGATCCTGAGGGGTAGCAACAGGGGCTGGGCTGTCAGTCAACTCAGTCAACTCTGCTCCCCCACAGGAGATGCCAGTGATGCATTTTCATGGCCAACATTGTCAGTCAGCATCATTGAGTTACTCCTGATTATAGAGACATAGCAGCAAATGATTCCCCATTAAATATGATGTTTCTTGCAATGTTTGGAAGGTACTCCTTTTTAGTAAGGGAAATCTCCTCTGTGGCTTGCTGAAAGTTTTTTCTTTCCATTTTAAAAATCATGAATTCCTTTTTGCAATATTGAAGTGGTTATATGGTTTCTCTTCTCTAATCTGTTAATATGGTGATTTAATGGTTAGAAATTTTCTAATGTAAATTCCACTCTTACATTGCAGAAATAAACCTAAACTGAGCATGAGGCTATATTTTTTATTTGCTTCTATATTTGGTTGCTATACAGTATTATGTTTAAGATTTGTTCACATATATTTGTGAATGAGATTGGACTATTTTTCTTTCTTGCCAATTTTTTTTTTTTTTTTTTTTTTTTTTTGAGATGGAGTCTCGCTCTGTCGCCCAGGCTGGAGTGCAGTGGCGCAATCTCGGCTCACTGCAAGCTCTGCCTCCTGGGTTCACGCCATTCTCCTGCCTCAGCCTCTCCGAGTAGCTGGGACTACAGGTGCCCGCCACCACACCCGGCTAATTTTTTGTATTTTTAGTAGAGATAGGGTTTCACCGTGGTCTCGATCTCCTGACCTCGTAATCCGCCCGCCTCGGCCTCCCAAAGTGCTGGGATTACAAGCGTGAGCCACCGTGCCCGGCCTTTCTTGCCAATATTTATCTGGTTTTTAAATTAAGGATATTTTAGACTTATGAAATATTTGGCAAACAATCCTTGGCAAGTAATTTTTTGGCGAATTTGTTTTGGCTATTTTGAGTATTACCGAATATATTTTAATTAAGTTCTTAATGTTTTCTTAATTTAAAAAATTACCTACTATATCTTTAGAGATATTCTTTATGTACTCCAGATTTTGTCTATTTATACCATTTTTCTTTGTTCCTCGATGAGTCTCATAGATGTTCATCTATTTTTTTATCTTCTTTGATCTTCTTTTATTCCTTGTTTCTATTAACTTCTGTTCGGAAGTTTATTATTTCCTTTTTTCTACTTCTTTATGATTTATTCTTTCAATTTTTCTCTAACTTCTTAAGTTTAATTTTTAGCTTGCTTTGCTTTTCTAGTATAAGCATTAAAACTACAAATTGTCCTTGTTATTCTTTTGCTGCACCCCAAATCATTGATATTTCTATTGTCTAATTTCTATTCAATTAGAATACTTTAAAGTTTCTTTTTGGTTTTTAAAAACTAACTTTTTAAATTGACAAATAATAATTGTGTATATTCATTGTGCACAGCATATGGCTTTGAAATATGTGTACATTATGGAATGGCTAAATTTAGCTTATTAATGTATGCATTATCTCACATATTTACCATTTTTGTGGTGAGAGCTATGTGACTTTTTAACTTATGAGTTATTTAAATATTTTTAAATTATTAAACATATTGGGATTTTAAGTAATTTACCTTTTTATTATTAACTTAAGTAGAACAGATATCAACCTGTATGATTCTGCATCATTGAAATTTATTGACATTTGCTTCATAGTCTATTACATGGTCTACTTTTGTTCATGTTACATCTGTAGTAGAATTGGCTAATAGTTGAGTGAAATACACATATGTCTATGGAATCAAGTGTAATCCAGAGAAAAAGAGAAATTTATTGAATATATTGTTCTAGGTGCTATTATATGTTGTCATGTTTAATCCTCACCACAATTGTATGAGGCAGCCATAATTAATTCCACTTTACACATGAGGAGCCTGAGGGTTAAAAAAAAACACCTAGCTCTACTATTTGTAAAGAATGAAGCAAAGATACAAATGAAGGCCCACATATCCTATGACTAGATATTTAAGCATTTTAATTCAAGCTTTAAAACTGCAAAATAAAATGTGCTCCAATTTCTATATTGACAGACATACCTTCATAATGAGCTGGGGTTCGAATTTAGAAATCTTTGATGCTTCAGAGTCCCACACTGGGGGCACATGGTGAGTTGGTCCCCAGCCTTCAGTCCACCCACCTTCTCTTTACCAAATCACCTTTCACATACATGTATGAACACCCCAGCCTACAAGTCCAAACCCTAAAAAAAATGGGACACCCTTGTGCATACACTGAGACACAGCCCATCCTCAGGAAAACCTGGAAAAGTCCATACAAGTTCTGGAAGCAAGCTTGGGACGGTTTCAGTAGTGTGGTCTATAAGGGAGGCTTCAGAAGACATGTTTTCTTAATTCCATAAACTTCTCGCACTGTAGAAAGGGTGCTGGAGGAGGGTCAGAGTGGGGACTTCTAAAGCATGGGGTGCTGAGTAGGGGCCACTCTTGCCCAAGTCTAAGAAGGGTACTAGAATAGCACACTACTACTGGGTACCAGAACCCAGATACAAGCACAGGTCTTCTGAAATTAATAATAACTATTATCATTATTATACCAGTAGCTGTCATTTATTTAGTGCTTACTATTTGCCAGGCACTGTTCTAAATTCTTTACATGTATTATACAACTGCCATATAACTGCCATATGAGGGATGTACCCTCATTGTCACCATTTTACCGATGAGAAAACTGGCATAAAACGTTTAAGTAACTTGTTCAAGTTACAGAGCTTAGTGAAGCCACAATGTTGCTCACTTTGCTCTCAAACTTCAAAGGCATGGGAAGGACACTTAAGTCATAGAGTCTTTAAGAATTAGAGCTAGAAGGAATCTTAGATGTTATCTAGTCAGCCTCCTCCTATTACAGTCCAAGAGAAGATGGCCCTGAGTTACTTGTAGGTATTTTTGCATGTGAATTGCAGGTAAATACACATTCTACTGAAGATAAAAGATATTTAAAGATATTGCTGGATATAGGAACAGTGGTTTTAAATCTCTAGGCTTTAACTTTTCTCAGAACAAGGAATCCTTTTTGGTTTTAATCTATATGCACATCTGTATTTTTCTCAATTATTGGGTAGTAAAATATAACTTTTCTTCTGTAATATTTTTTAACTTTAATGAGTGTTCCTCATAATAGAAAAGTTTGGAAACCATTGCTATGGGTATATACTTTCTAAAGAGATAGTAATTTCTCTGGAATATTCATATAATGCTCCAGAAGTAATTAGCACAATTGTGCAAGTCTGTGCATCATCAACTATACATTCTGCCTGTTTACTCCAAATCCACATGAAACTGATTATACAGTCAAAGGCGAGCCCAGTGGAGAGGCATTTTTGGAGACTTCCTGGTACATTGACACAGGGTCGGCCAATCTGCGTTAGGGTCTTGGTCAAAACTGCATTTCTGAAACTAAACTCAGATTGCTTTCTTTTAAGAGGTCAGAACTGATTCAAATCCACATTTTTAAGAGCCTTAGATGTGGGGCTTTTCCTATTCCCAGTCTCTGCTATTGGTCTCCACAGGCAATTTGGCCACATCTTTGACTCACTCCTATATTAAGAATTAAAGAGCTAAGTTCATGCAGAGGAAATATAACAAAGCAGGGACTTTCCTACAAGATCTTTGAAAAATGGAACATTTGCATAAGCCATATTTAGCCAGAACTGTTGTTTTATGTTTTCCTTTCTGAATACTTTGTTACACCTCCTCCCAGCCAGCACCCCTCTCCCTGACCCCAACTAGTCAGAGACCAAAGCCTTCACAATGGTTTACACTTGAACCTTCCTGGCCCCACCCTCATCATCACGCCTGAATAATTACATTCACTGACTGGTCTCCCCTGCTTCTGTTTATCTCCACTCCTAAACCCTCTGACACCTTAATCTTCCCAGAATACCATTGTGATCCTGTCCTACTCTTGCTCAAGTTTTCCCAGAAACTAGAGTATAAACTTTATAAGCTTTAAGTTGAAAGCCACTCTATCTTTTTCATCCCCAGCTCTCTGCCAAGGCAGTGTAACCTGTCTGACATCTCTAACTTCAATACCTTTGTCTTAGATACTAGACTCTCCTCCTGGTTTCTAATTAAACCCAATCTAGGATCTAATTTTGCCCCTGAATTCTGTTGCCCTTTGCCAAGTGATCTCTTCCTCCTCTGAGCCGCAGCATGTCTGAGCTTGCACGCTTGGCATGGCCATAGCACATACAGCCTTAGCTTGCAGTTCAGGGTGTTTACCTTCCCTCCCCTTCCAGATGCTGAATCCCCAGGGATAGGAACTCTGCCCTTATGTGTCCATAGCCCCTGGTAATATTTCTTGCAGTCGTACATTTTCAGCAAATGTTTAATTGGTTAATTGAAGACAATTGTCCCATGCCTTAAGCCTCTCTTTTTGCTAAACATGCCTGTGTCCTTTGTCATTGAACAACTATTTTGATCTATTTTCTTCCTGACGTAGGGGTCAGTTCTGAGGATGCTGAAATCAAGAGACATAGCCTATTCTCTCAAAATTGCTTTCAAGAGTGATTTTGTTGTGAATTGAGAAATGGCTGCATACTTTTGGACTACCCATTTCAGCAAGAGTGTTTGAAACCAAATCTATTCTAAGTAATTTTTTATTTCCTTTTCTCTATGGCATTAGACACACAGCTCCTTTAAACTGCCTTTCATTATCTATTAAACAGACATTCAGTAACTCTATAGACAATGTCTAGCTATATGAACTTAGACAAACTAATATCTCTGAGCTTCAGTTTCTTAAAATTTAAAATGAGGACAATACCGTCTATGGCCAGGGATTAAATGCTATGAGGAATGTAAACCAGATGTCAGGTATGATCTCTCTAAAATCCAGATAAAATTAATTAAAAATACTGGCCACAAACCCTCTCTAAGAGTTTTCAAAATTCTCAGAGAGCTTAATTTTCATGCTCACCATAGCACTGATTTTCTTCTAAATATTTTGTTTCTACCAAAATATTTTGTCCCAATTTTGCCTTTTATGGCTATTTCTTCATATCCACTTTCCCAAACTAAAGAAGCAGCCCCTTCACCTTAAACTCCTCCTTCAAAGCAACCTAAATACAGGTCTGGGTTTGTATTCCTAGTGGGATATTACAGAGGTTAGTGTGATGCAGGGGAGTCATGCTGTTTAAATCCATACTAGTCCCCAGAGGCCAGGATGCCCCCACCACCCCTACCCCTCCCACCACAGAGTTCTTCAGCTTCTCACATTTCTAGTTCTTCTCTCTCTACTTTCATTACCTTCTCTTTTTTTTTCTTCTCATGTGCTCACAGGAACAAAGAAAATTAACTCCTCTAAGTTTTCTTACACAGAGTGCCTTAATTACATATTACTATTGTTTGAGTTCCTGCCAACACTACATCTGTAGGGTCACACCTGCTATATTAGAGGCTTATCAAAAAAAGGTAGCTTTCTCCTAAAAAGGGGTTTCGGTGCCCACTAAGATAACTGGATGCCAAGATAAGTTTAACCTAACAAACTTTATTATTATTATTATTATTATTATTATTATTATTATTATTAGAGATAGGTTCTTATTCTGTCATCCAGACTGCAGTGCAGGGGTGCAATCATAGCTCACTGCAGCCTCAAAGTCCTGAGTTCATGCAATCCTCCTGCCTCAGCTCCCTGAGTAGCTAGGACTACAGGCATATGCTACCCTGCCCAGCTAATTTTAAAAAAATAATTAGGGATGGAGTCTTGTTGTATTGCCCAGGCTGGTCTCAAACTTCTGGTTTCAAGCAATCCTCCTGCCTTTTACCTCCCTAATTGTTGGAGTTACAGGCATGAGCCACAGCGCTCAACCAAGATTTAAAAACTTTTAAAAGAAAGCACATTACTTACTATTATCATCATTATGGTTACTACCAGTATTAAAACAATTGGTATTGGAAACACCACTACCAGATCAAGCTTCAAACCAAGATGTCAAGTAAATATTATTGTCAGGCCTCTGAGCCCAAGCCTGCATGTATACACCCAGATGGCCTGAAGCAAGTGAAGAATCACAAAAGAAGCGAAAATGGCCGGTTCCTGCCTTAACTGATGACATTCCACCATTGTGATTTGTTCCTGCCCCACCTTGACTGAGCGATTAACCTTGTGAAATTCCTTCCCCTCACTCAGAAGCTCCCCCACTGAGCACCTTGTGACCCCCGCCCCTGCCCACAAGTGAAAAACCCCCTTGACTGTAATTTTCCACTACCTACCCAAATCCTATAAAACAGCCTCACCCCTATCTCCCCTCACTGACTCTCTTTTTGGACTCAGCCTGCCTGCACCTAGGTGATTAAAAAGCTTTATTGCTCACACAAAGCCTGTTTGGTGGTCTCTTCACACAGACCATGTGACGTTTGGTGCCGTAACTCAGATCGGGGAACCTCCCTTGGGAGATCAATCCCCTGTCCTCCTGCTCTTTGCTCCATGAGAAAGATCCACCTGTGACCTCTGGTCCTCAGACCAACCAGCCCAAGGAACATCTCACCAATTTTGAATTGGGTAAGCAGCCTGTTTTTACTCTCTTCTCCAACCTCTCTCACTATCCCTCAACATCTTTCTCCTTTCAATCTTGGCACCACTCTTCAATCTCTCCCTTCCCTTAATTTCAGTTCCTTTCCTTTTCTGGTAGAGACAGAGAAAACGTGTTTTATCTGTGAACCCAAAACTCCAGCACCAGTCACGGACTCAGGAAGACAGTCTTCCCTTGGTGTTTAATCACTGCAGGGACGCCTGCCTGATTATTCACCCACGTTTCAGAGGTGTCTAATCACCGCGGGGACACCTGCCTGGATCCTTCACCTTAGTGGCAAGTACCACTTTGCCTGGGTGGCAAGCACCACCTCTCCTGGGGGGCAAGTACCCCCCCCACACCCCTTCTCTCCTTGTCTCCACCCTCTCTTCTCTGGGCTTGCCTCCTTCACTATGGGTCACCTTCCACCTTCCATTCCTCCCTTTTCTCCCTTAGCCTGTGTTCTCAAGAACTTAAAACCTCTTCAACTCACACCTGACCTAAAACCTAAATGCCTTATTTTCTTCTGCAATACCGCTTGACCCCAATACAAACTCAACAACGGTTCCAAATAGCCTGAAAATGGCACTTTCAATTTCTCCATCCCACAAGATCTAAATAATTCTTGTCATAAAATGGGCAAATGGTCTGAGGTGCCTGACATCCAGGCATTCTTTTACACGTCGGTCCCTCCCTAGTCTCTGTTCCCACTGCAACTCATCCCAAATCCTCCTTCTTTCCCTCCCCCTGTCCCCTCAGTCCCAATCCCAAGTGTCACTGAGTCTTTCCAATCTTCCTTTTCTACTGACCCGTCTGACCTCTCCCCTCCTCCCCAGACTGCTCCTTCTCAGGTCACTCCCTGCCAGGCTGAATCAGGCTCCAGTTCTTCCTCAGCATCCACTCCTCCACTCTATAATCCTTCTATCACCTCCCCTCCTCACACCTGGTCCAGCTTACAGTTTCATTCCGTGACTAGCCCTCCCCCACCTGCCCAACAATTTCCTCTTAAAGAGGTGGCTGGAGCTAAAGGCATAGTCAAGATTAATGATCCTTTTACTTTATCTAACCTCTTCCAACTTAGTTAGTGTTTAGGCTTTTTGTCATCAAATATGAAAACCTAGCCCAGTCCATGGCTCATTTGGCAGCAACCCTTAGACATTTTACAGCCTTGGACCCAGAGGGGCCAGAAGGCTGTCTTATTCTCAATATGCATTTTATTACCCAATCCGCTCCCAACATTAGAAAAAGCTCCAAAAATTAGACTCCGGCCCTCAAACCCCACAACAGGACTTAATTAACCTTGCCTTCAAGGTGTACAATAATAGAGTAGAGACAGCCAAGTAGCAACATATTTCTGAGTTGCAATTCCTTTTCTCCACTGTGAGAGAAACCCCAGCCGCATCTCCAGCACACAAGAACTTCAAAATGCCTAAGCCACAGTGGTCAAGCATGCCTACAGGACCTCCTGCATCAGGATCTTGCTTCAAGTGCCAGAAATCTGGCCACTGGGCCAAGGAATGCCCTCAGCCTGGGATTCTTCCTAAGCCATGTTCCATCTGTGTGGGACCCCATTGGAAATCGGACTGTCCAATTTGCCTGGCAGCCACTCCCAAAGACCCTGGAAGTCTGGCCCAAGGCTCTCTTACTGACTCCTTCCCAGATCTTCTCGGCTTAGTGGCTGAAGACTGATGCTGCCTGATCGCCTCAAAAGCCTCCTGGACCATCACAGACACTTTCAGTAACTCTTACAGTGGAGGGTAAGTCCGTCCCCTTCTTAATCAATGCAGAGGCTACCCACTCCACATTACTTCTCTTCAAGGGCCTGTTTGCCTTGTCTCCATAACTGTTGTGGGTATTGATGGCCAGGCTTCTAAACCCCTTAAAACTCCCCAACTCTGGTGCCAATTTAAACAATATTCTTTTATACACTTCTTTTTAGTTATCCCCACCTGCCCAGTTCCCTTATTAGGCTGAAACATTTTAACCAAATTATTTGCTTCCCTGACTATTCCTGGACTACAGCCACATCGCACTGCTGCCCTTCTTCCCAACCCAAAGCCTCCTTTGCCTCTTTCTCTCATATCCCCCTACCTTAACCCACAGGTATGGGACACCTCTACTCCCTCCCTGGCAACCGATCACACCCCCATTACTATCCCATTAAAACCTAATCACCCTTACCTGGCTCAATGGCAGTATCCCATCCCACAACAGGCTTTAAAGGGATTAAAGCCTGTTGTCACTTGCCTGTTACAGCATGTCCTTTTAAAGCCTATAAACTCTCCTTACAATTCCCCCATTTTACCTGTCCAAAAACTGGACAACTCTTACAGATTAGTTCAGGATCTGTGCCTTATCAACCAAATTGTCTTGCCTATCCACGCCATGGTGCCAAACCCATATACTCTCCTATCCTCAGTACCTCCCTCCAAAACCCCTCCATAACCCTTATTCCATTCTGGATCTCAAAACATGCTTTCTTTACTATTCGTTTGCACCCTTCATCCCAGCCTGTCTTCACTTTCACTTGGACTTGGACTGACCCTGACACCCATCAGCCTCAGCAACTTACCTGGGCTGTACTACCACAAGGCTTCATGGACAGCCCCCATTACTTTGGTCAACCCAAATTTCTTCCTTATCCATTACCTATCTCAGCATAATTCTTCATGAAAACACACGTGCTCTCCCTGCTGATCATGTCCAGCTAATCTTCCAAACCCCAACTCCTTCTAGAAAACAATAACTCCTTTCCTTTCTGGGCATGTTTAGTTACTTCCACCTTTGAATACCTAGTTTTACCACCCTGACTAAACCATAATATAAACGCACAAAAGGAAACCTAGCTGACCCCATAAATCCTAAGTCCTTTCCCCATTTCCCTTTCCATTCCTTAAAAAACAGTCCTAGAAGCTTCTCCCACAGTAGCTCTCCCTAACTCATCCCAATCCTTTTCATTACACACAGACAAAGTATAGGGCTATGCGGTCAAAATTTTTACACAAGAGCCAGGACCGCACCCTGTAGCCTTTCTGTCCAAACAACTTGACCTTACTGTTTTAGGCTGGCCTCCCACATTATTCCGGATACTACACCTGACCCCCAGGACTGTATCTCTCTAATCCACCTGACATTCATGCCATTTCCCCATATTTTCTTCTTTCCTGTTCCTCACTCTGATCATACTTGGTTTATTGATGGCAGTTCCACCAGGCCTAATCGCCACTCACCAACAAAGGCAGCCTATGCTATAGTATCTTCCATATCTATCACTGAGACTAACGCTCTGTCTCCCTCCACTACCTCTCAGCAAGCCGAACTCATTGCCTTAACTGGAGCCCTCACTCTTGCGAAGCAACCACATGTCGATATTTATACTAACTCTAAACATGCCTTCCATATCCTGCACCACTATGCTGTTATATGGTCAGAAAAATGTTTCCTCACTACCAAAGGTCCTCCATCATTAATGCCTCTTTAATAAAAACTCTTCTCAAGGCCGCTTTCTTCCAAAGGAAGCTGGAGTTATTCACTGCAAGAGCCATCAAAAGGCATCAGATCCCATCACTCAGGGCAACGCTTATGCTGATAAGGTAGCTAAAAAAGTAGCTAGAGTTCCTACTTCTGTACCTAATGGCCAGTTTTTCTCCTTCTCATTGCTCACGCTCACCTACTCTCCCACTGAAATTTCCACCTATCAATCTCTTCCCACACAAGGAAAATGGCTCTTGGACCAAGGAAAATATCTCCTTCCAGCCTCACAGGCCCATTCTATTCTGTTGTCATTTTATAACCTCTTCCATGTAGGTTACAAGCCACTAGGCTGCTTCTTAGAACCTCTCATTTCCTTTCCATCATGGAAATCTATCCTCAAGGAAATCACTTCTCAGCGTTCCATCTGCTATTCTACTACTCCTCAGGGATTGTTCAGGCCCTCTCCCTTCCCTATACATCAAGCTTGGGAATTTGCCCCTGCCCAGGACTGGCGAATTGACTTTACTCACATGCCCCAAATCAGGAGACTAAAATACCTCTTGGTCTGGGTAGATACTTTCACTGAATGGGTAGAGGCCTTTCCCACAGGGCCTGAGAAGGCCACCACGGTCATTTCTTCCCTTCTGTCAGACATAATTCCTCGGTTTGGCCTTCCCACCTCTATACAGTCTGATAATGGACCAGCCTTTACTAGTCAAAGCACGCAAGCAGTTTCTCAGGCTCTTGGTATTCAGTGGAACCTTCATACCCCTTACCATCCTCAATCTTTAGGAAAGGTAGAACGGACTAATGGTCTTTTAAAATCACACCTCACCAAGCTCAGCCTCCAACTTAAAAAGGACTGGACAGTACTTTTACCACTTGCCATTCTCAGAATTCGGGCCTGTCCTCGAAATGCTACAAGGTACAGCCCATTTAAGCTTCTGTATGAATGCTCCTTTTTATTATGCCCCAGTCTCATTCCAGACACCAGCCCAACTTGAACTGTGCCCCAAAAACTTGTCATCCCTACAATCTTCTGTCTATTCATGCTCCTATTCACCATTCTCAACTACTTGTAAATGCCCTGCCCTTTTTTACAGTGCTGATTTATACTTTTCCTCCAAACCATCATAACTGATATCTCCCGGTTTTTACCTCAAACAGCCACCCTTAAGTCTCTCTTAAGGTGGATAGAAGATCTTCAGTGACAAGGTACACTCCAGTACTTTCACTCTAATGAAGCCCTTTTCTTTACTTTTATATTCACTCTTATTCTCGTTCCCATTCTTATGCCCCCCTCTACCTCTCCCCAGCTATCTCCACCACACTATCAATCTCACTCACTCTCTCCTAGCTGTTTCTAATCCTTCTTTAACAAACAATTGCTGGCTTTACAATTTCTCTTTCCTCCAAAACCGCTGAGGCCTCAATTTACTCACTGCTGAAAAAGGGGACTCTGTATATTTTTAAATGAAGAGTGTTGTTTTTACCTAAATCAATCTGGCCTGGTATATGACAACATAAAAAAAACTCTAGGATAGAGCCAAAATCCTTAACCAAGCAAGTAATTATGCTGAACCCCCTTGGGCACTCTCTAATTAGATGTCATGGGTTCTCCCAATTCTTAGTCCTTTAATACCTGTTTTTCTCCTTCTCTTATGCGGATCTTGTGTCTTCCATTTAGTTTCTCAATTCATACAAAACCGTATCCAGGCCATCACCAATCATTCTATAAGACAAATGTTTTAAGGGAGGAGACCACCCCTCATATTGTCTTATGCCCAATTTCTGCCTCCAAAGAAAGAAGAAGTAAAAACTAAAAGGTAGAAATGAAATCCACAGGCAGACATCCCGGTGCCACACCCTGGGCCTGGTAGTTAAGATCAACCCCTGACCTAATCAGTTATGTTATCTATAGATTACAGACATTGTATGGAAAAGCACTGTGAAAATCCCTGTCCTGTTCTGTCCATTCTAATTACCAGTACACACAGCCCCCAGTCACATACCCCCTGCTTGCTCCCCCTGCTTGCCCAGTCAGTCATGACCCTCTCACACAGACCGCCTTAGAGTTGTAAGCCCTTAAGAGGAACAGGAATTGTTCACTTGGGGAGCTCGGTTTTTGAGACATGAGTCTTGCCAATGCTCCCAGCCGAATAAAGCCCTTCCTTCTTTAACTTGGTGTCTGAGGGGTTTTGTCTGTGGCTTGTTCTGCTACAGTTTCTTCTAACAACCCCATAATATCACCCCTTACCACAAAATCTTCCTTCAGCTTAATCTCTCCCACTCTAGGTTCCCATGCCACCCGTAATCCTGCTTGAAGCAGCCCTGAGAAACATCGCCCATTATCTCTCCACACCACCCCCAAAAATTTTCACTGCCCCAATACTTTACCACTATTTCGTTTTATTTTTCTTATTAATATAAGAAGACAGGAATGTCAGGCCTCTGAGCCCCAGCCTGCATGTATACATCCACATGGTCTGAAGCAAGTGAAGTATCACAAAAGAAGTGAAAATGGCTGGTTCCTGCCTTAACTGATGACATTCCACCATTGTGATTTGTTCCTGCCCCACCTTGACTGAGTGATTAACCTTGTGAAATTCCTTCTCCTGGCTCAGAAGCTCCCCCACGGAGCACCTTGTGACCCCCGCCCCTACCCACAAGTGAAAAACCCCGTTTGACTGTAATTTTCCACTACCCACCCAAATCCTATAAAAGAGCCCTACCCCACCTCCCTTCACTGACTCTCTTTTTGGACACAGCCCACCTGCACCCAGGTGACTAAAAAGCTTTATTGCTCACACAAAGCCTGTTTGGTTGTCTCTTCACACCAACACGCATGAGAATTATTATATTACTTCTAACTAAAACCCTTTCAGAGTCTCGCAGGGAAGGCTGTATGTATCTCATAAAATGTTGGGGCCCACTGGATCAGACAAGGCCACAAAGGCCAAAGGGAAGTAAAGATCTCGTTATTTCTCCTAATAATTTCCCTGTCCTTTGTCATAAATGGTGAGTAGGCTGTTATGGTGATGGCAGATTTTCTTTCCACAAAATGTCCATAATAGGACATTTGAACAGAAGGGAAAAATCAAATTGCTGAAGTTGAAAGAGGGCAATGCAAAGAACTCTGGAGAAAGAACTGTAGAGAGCAGTCAACTGGCAGATAGGAAGAAGTTTAAGGAGAAAAATATAGATGTCTAAAGAATACATTTATTCATTTTCCACAGTGCAATTTGGACAAGAAGCCTCTTTCTTGCTTCTTTCTATTCTCATTAAATCATTAGAGCTCAAGCAATCCTTCTGCCTCAGCTTCCTGACTAGCTAGGACTACAGGTATGTGCTACCATGCCCAGCTAATTTTTTAAAAATTAGATTTTAATTTGGTGAACTATTTCTATAGGAAACTACAATCATACAGCCCAGGCACATTGATCTTGGGTGAACAAATCAGAAGGAATGAATAATTCTGTGTTCCTGGGACTCTGTCAATTTCATGAACTTGGTACTCTGAGTAAAGGATGGGAGGAGTTATTTCATAAAATGTGGAGCACAATCATGTGACGAAGATAATGGGATCCCCATTCCATAAATAAATCTGAAGTTCAGAGAGAGTAACAACTGGCCAGGGTCACATCACAGAGACAGAGGCAGGGTTCCCACTGATGCCTCTGACTCCCTGTCCCAGGCCCTTCCACCTCCCCCAAGCAGAAGTGCAGGGGGCAGAGCTGACCCTGTGTGGTGAAAATCTGAGGGCTTAATTCCTATTGGAACACAAGTGAAAGACTTCCTGGCTTCTAATCTCAGGATAAGGACTCAGAGCTCCGTCTCTTCCAGCCTTAGGATAAGAACCAGAATCTTACACCACGAAAGCATGAAAGGTAAGATTTGAGTGAGAAAAAAAAAAAAAAGGCCGTGTTTCACATTCAGTTCACACAGCAGTTTCATACTTAAGGTACCATCACAATAACCCTGTGGGGTAAGCAAGGCAAATTTCATTCTTGTTTTATGGGCATAGGAAGTAAGTCTCAGGGAGGTTAAGACCAAGGTTTTTGGAGAAATTTATATTATGAATCTTTATGTGATTACTATTATGCAATTCCTAAGATCATATAGGAATCCTAGAGCTTGAATATAGAACTTTATTTTTAAATCTATATACATCATAATTACAAGGAGTAGTGTCCATTTGGGTTCCTTGGCCCTGATGTGTTAGTCGAATAAACATTTTCGATCAGGGTTGACATGTGTGTCTGTGCATGTGTGCACTGTACAACTCCAGGGGATGTACCCTAAACCACATGAATGTGATTTGCACACACAAGATTTACAGTGTACTATACGGAGAATCTTTTGCAACAGCTCTTGCTATAATACAGAATCTGAGATGTCTTTGAGAAAGAAAAGCGTAATCATTACCGAAAAATTATTCTCATAATGTATGCAAATTTGTATGAAATCTGTATTGGCCATGGGACAAGGAGGTATTTCCAGCTAGCTTCTGATAGGGCTCTATTCTCTCATAAGAATTCAGCTCTTGACATTAGGTGATATCTGCCCAAGTCATCAGATGCCATAGAGAAAGAGGATTTGCTGAAACTTATATCAGCAGTACACTGTATGCTCTTTCTGATTTATTTGAACATTCATTTATTGAGTGTCAAGTAATGCACTAGACATTCCAGGGATCTGACACAAACTCTGCCCTGAAGGAGCATACAGTCTCACTGGGGAGAAAATAAAACATACGATAATTTTCAAAATAACAAACTAGGCAAACTAGTTAACACTTAAAAAGCAGGCTTTATTCAAATGCAAAATTGCATGTTACAGGGTAACCTTTCAGTAAGAAGCCAGGAAGAGGAGCTCATCATGGGTTGGATTAGTTAAGGACTAGTTATAAAAGAAGTGGTGGGGTTGAGGGAGGCCTGAGATGAAATTTAAAGAATATGTAGAATCTAGGTAAGTGGATAAAAGGTCTGGGGGCAGGAGAAAGGAGAGCATTTCATTGTGAATCAAGGAATTTCTCCACCTGTTTTAATTCTTCCATATAACATCAAAGAGATGTCACTTGCAGCTAGCATTTCAGTGATGTTTTCTTACTAATAATATCATGATAAAATAAACATTGACTATAAGAAATAGAAATGGGTCTCATAAACAGCAAAACCCCCAAACTAAAAAACAGTGCAGGCTATTTCTCTCTTCTGTCCTTTTGCTTGGCACTCATGAGATGCTAGGAATTGAAAAAGAGAGGCGGCTGAAGAAGGTGGGGAGGCTGAAGCCAGTTAAATAGGATGGTCCAATTCACAGATGGTGAGGCTACAGTGCAAATAGGACTCTTTCAACTTGAGCAGGACCCCATTACTTCACTGGAGTTAGAAAGCAAGGAGAGCGTAGACTTTTTGAACTTTTTATAAGAGTGTACCTCCACAGTATACAGAAGACAATGTGAAATTTGATCTGCAAGAAAACTGAGACCATATTCACATATGTATCAAATTTTCACTTCATTTAGAAGTGTCTGTCATCAAGTACAGCACTGAATTGAAACCGAAAACAAGAGTCAAGAAAGAGCAAAGTCAGCCATCTTTATATTCCACATGAATCCTTTCCCTTTATGGTCTTATTTGTTTCTCCTCAGAAAAGACACAAAGCTGAGCTGTATAAACACCTGTGGGCTAGGGGTTGAGGGATAAATGAGGGGCAAAATGAAATCAGAAGGAGCTGTTGGTCAAGTAGAAATCTTTCCAGATGCGCTGAAGGAAACACACTTCATGTCTGATGTAGGAGGTGCCACCATGCAAAACGTTTCATGGAAGGATTTAAAGGATCCCATGATTTTTAGTATTCCAAGAATTTTCTTTCACTGAGGGCGATTTAATATGGGTCATCCATACTGAAAGAAAAACAAAAGATAATAAACTTAAGAGTTTAAAAATTGCAAAACTTGGAGTGTTAGTAGTAAAGGTAAATATTCATTAGAGATGAGAAGAGGAGCAAGGAAATGCTTTCAGCTGGAAATCTCAGACAAGAGGCCGGGCTTTAGGAACCTTTGAAGATGAACGAATGTAAGCAAACCCTAGTAGCAGCACTTCTCAGACTTTCATGTGCTTACCACTCAGAGATGGTGTTAAAATGCAGACTCTGATTCAGTAGGTCTGAGTGGAGCCTGAGATTCTGCACCCTTAACAAGCTCTTTAGTGATGCTTATGCCACTGGCCCACAGACCCTAGTTGGAGAAATTTTTGTGGTACATACGGTCTTTGTCTCCAGATCTAATGAGTCTGAAGGACAGTGTAGATTGATTTTTTAAATTTATGTTTATTTTTATTTTATTTTATTTTTTTTGAGACGGAGTCTCACTCTGTTGCCCAGTCTGGAGTGCAGTGGCACGGTGGCAACTCATGCAACTGCGGCCTCCTGGGTTCAAGCAATTCTTCCGCCTCAACTTCCTGAGTAGCTGGGACTACAGGCACATGCCACCACACCCAGCTAATTTTTGTATTTTTAGTAGAGATGGGGTTTCACCATATTGGCCAGGCTAATCTCAAACTCCTGACCTCATGATCCACCTGCCATGGCCTCCCAAAGTGCTGGGATTACAGGCGTGAGCCACCGCGCCCAGCCGTAGATTGATTTTGAGCAGTGGAAAGTCAAGAAATTAGAAGGCATGCTTAAATGGAAAGCGAAATTGGAGAAAATTTAAACTCATGAAATAGTGGTAGTTATAAACTCATGATAAATTATATCCTGGGATATAATTTAATGAGATGGTAACACATTTAGTTTAAAGAAATAAGTGACACTTTTTTTGTGAGACACAACTGTCTTATTCTTGGAAAGGACAAAGAGAGAATGAAATGTGGTATGTCTTCATAGCACCTTTCAAAGGGAGAACCAGATTCTGAGGAGCTGGTCTCATGATGAACTGTCAGGGTAAACCACAGTTCAGCAGCTGCAAATGTGCTTGCCAAAATAGAGAAAAAAATGTTTCTGAAAACAAAATTTCACATATGCCCTCCTTTGAGGTTGGCATCATATCTTCCTGTGTATCTTGGGTGTAGCTTCTACCCTGCCAGAATTTAGACAGTAGAAACCAAATGAGGTGATAAACAGAGTCATTTTGCAGAAGAGTCAAAATAACCCAGCAAGAAATGAAACCACAAATGCCCAAGGAGTCATTCATTCACCATTCAAAAGCTAATAGAAATGAACACAAACTACTATGAAAATTCACCCAAGAACTTTAAAAAAAAAAAGGATCACAGTGTTCAGTGTGATAGTATTCATTTTACCTTTGACTTGTTCTAAAAACACATCGTACTTCTACCCCACCCTTCCTCAGTGCCATCACACAATGGTTTCAGTGTGAAAAAAAATCACATTACTGGAAAAGGAGGGTGCCTGGGACTTGCCACTCTAAGCTGGTAGTCAAGGGTCTTGAGTTCTAAAAGCATACATGTTAAGAGCATGATTCCTGGATCCAAATGAGCATGGATCTCAGCATTGCCATTTATTGTGACCTCAGGCTATTTTATTTCTCTGTGCCTGTTTCTTTATCAGTAATGAAGATGTTCATAGACCCGTCTCCCACAGACTTAAAGGCATATTTCATGATTTAAGACATGTAAACCATTCATAATAGTGCACAACATGGAATTAATATTTGATAAAGGTTTATGATTATTGTAACTAACTCTGTCACTTGCTCAAGGCCTATAGAAAAGTTACTTAATTAGGTCAACTACAAAAAGAGTTTGAATGTGATATCCACCAAGATCTTACCCAGACCTAAAATTCTGTGATTCTTATGAATTAATACAGCCTTGGTCAATACTGGGCAAATAATTCTTCTTTGCTAAGCCTTTCTGGACCATCTGGTGAAGGATTCAAGACTTATGTTGTTGGGGCCAGCCTTCCTTTCCAACTTCGACTCCACAACTCCTCAATAAGCCATGGGCTCAAGAAAGTTCTGCTCACTGGCCCCTGAAAAATGTTTTCATAGTCTCACTACCATACCACTGCTTACATAATTTCCTTCCTACAGACTGCCTTCCTTTCCTGCTTTTCTCCATATACCTAAATCCTATCTATTCTTCATAAGCAACCTTCTTTATAAGATTTTCTATAATCACCAAGCCAAATGACCTTTTCTTTCTTAAATATAGCACCCATTGGCCATTACCATGCTCTGCATTGTATTTTTCTGATTTTTTTCTTTCTTTATTCCTGTCTTAACTCCCCAGCTAGGAAATAATTTTCCTGAAATCAGGGACCAGGCTTACTCCTCTTGGTGTCTCAAGAAAGCTTAGCAGTTTCTAACACAAAAATGTTCAATAAACAACTATTAATTGACTGATTATAAAAAATCAGTGAACCATTAAACTTAATATAGCAATTTGCTTAGCATGGTAATTAGCTTTTTGCTAATATTCTTCCAGCCAGTCTCTCTTCCTGTGCCTCAAGGACATCTTTTAAAAAAAAAAAAAAATCTAGTTGATCTGCTTCCATCTAGTGGCAATTAAAACAGGTGGTTCCGGTAGCCAGAAAACAGCTCTGGGTAGATTTTGCCAGAAAATACTTTCACTCAGTTGGTGCGAGTTTGAAGGAAATCTTCACATCTTGTGGGTTTCCTGCCACAGACATAGGGAGACCAGCCCAGAGAAAGAAGCCTTTCCTCACTAGACTTCATTTACACTAGTAAAGAGAAAACAGAGTAATTAAAAAGAATAAAAAGAACCTCCACTGATCATACATCCTCATCCAGTTACGCCTGCCCCATTTCTCCTTCACAGCCAAACATTTTAAAAAAGATGACTGCTTGTTCTGTCTTACTTTCTCATCCTCAGTGATGCTCAATGCTTGGCCATCTGACCTCCGTCTTGATGTCTGCACTGAAAATAGTCTCCCCACTGACACCCTTGTTGCATCCAGGGGATACTTACTGGTTCTCCTGGCGATGTTTGAAACCGTTCCCCTTTCTTTCTTTCCTTGGCGTTCATTACCCCACACTCTTCCTCCTCTTCCTTCTCCCTGTCTGGCAACCTCTTTTCATTTCTCTTTCCCTTAGCTGACTTATTAGATAATGATGTTCCTCTGGCTCCCATCCTCTCTCCTAGGTCCTATTCCATTCTCAGAGCACTCACACCCTCCCTGGATGATCGTACCCACTCCTGAGATGGCAGTTACCTCCTGAAATGTGAGGGACCCAAATCCGCCTCTCCTGCCCCAACATAGCCTCTGTGCTTTGGATAGGTCCAATGAACCACAGTGAATGATGTGCATACACCCAAAGCTCAATACAAAACTGAACCCACGATCTTTACCTCCAAAACCTCTCATTCTTTTATGTTCCCTTCTCAGAAGTAAACAGGACTACCATCTGCCAGTTTCCAGGTGAGAAAGATGATAATTGGATTCTTCTCTCTCACTTTTAGCCAATTAACAGACACATTCAGTTAATATCACCTCCTCTTATTTCATGAACCCAGTCTTACTACTAGTTCCCTAGACAGGCGCCATCAGTTTTAACCTAATAACTTCAAATGCCTCCAAAACAAGTCTCTTTGAATCCAGGCTCACCTGTCTCCCATACTTGGCATACTGCTCTGCAGGGTGACCTTATAAGATGCCAGAGGCAAGGCTGCTCACTGTTTAAACCCCTTTAGTGATATCCCAAAAGACCGCAAGATAAAGCCCGTATCACATGGCTTATAAATTAGTTTATGATCTGGCTTCTGGTGCCTCATGTTTCCCCACTTTTTCCTTTGCATTCTAAGCAATGGCCCATACTAAGTTTGTGGTTGGTAGGATGGTTGCCCAAACCAGCACCCAATCCCTTCAGAAATCATCTCACTTCATTTCTAGCATTTTAAAGGAAGCTCAGTTGTCCAGCTGGGTACTGAATATGTCACCAAAGTCTTCCTTTCATAGTTTATTTTACTTACACTCTCCTTCCCAAAATTCCAGAGCAAGTCACTAAACCCTAGATACTGAGAAATATTTTGCCATCTTCATTTCTGCCAGGTGGGCCATCAACTTTCACATGTCTGCATCTCCTCCCACTGTGCTATTTCTCCAGTAGAAGAAATTTGAGCTTCAAGACCAAACTGAAAAATACTTGCCTCCTTGGGGAAGCTGTAGGTAGAATTCATGCTCCCTATCTTTCCCACATTTCTGAAGGGCAATGCCTGTTAGAGCAATTGAATGCAAATAGTCAATTGAATAAGCATTTATTCATTTCTCAACAAGTGCTTGTTCAATTGAATATTTCTTAAATAATATATTTAAGAACAAGAAGAACACACCACAATGTTTTTAACCCTCAGAAAAAATTCTGAGGTAATCAGAAAAATCTCCCTTTACATAAACTGCCCTTTTCTTTAGGGATTACTTGTTCGTTCATTCATTCACTCATTCAGCTCCACTAGCACCAAAAAGCACAGCTCTGAAAGGAAGCTAGTAGATTTATCACCTTATCTGGTCATTTGGATGAGGACCCCGTAAATAAACTGCTATGGGATTAATGTGTCTAGCTAGAGCAGGAAGTAACTTAAGGAAGTAGAGAAGGAATCAGCAGATGTGGAAACTCCTCGCCACTAATAAAACTTACCTTTTCTTGGATTTCTTGCCTGAAAATAGAAAATGGAGAAATGGCATTAGCAAAAATTAGACAATTTAAAGTTTTTAAAGTAAGGGAGGAGGAAGACTCCCACTCTCAAAACTGTCTTTTGAAGTATATTAGGTATTTGTTAGGTGGACACTATCTGTGTCAAAGGAGATTTGAGGAACTGGCTTAAGAAACAGTGGTAGACACTCATACAGAACAGACATGTTGATGCAGATGCCTCTTGAGGTTTCCATTCCATTCTCCATGCTACTCAAGAAGACAGAAGTGTAGGCTAAATTGCCTGGTGGCGAGACCCAATAGGGCCATTCAAGTGTTTATCCCTTCCCAATCTGTCATCTCATCCTACCTGCAGATTCTTCCCTTGAGGGACAGCTGCTAATACTGTAAAACTATATGCCATTATAGCTCGCAGCATCATCTCTACGAGAATCCACAAGAGAATTTCACTTTGGTCTTGTTGGTAGGAATTGTGCAGCCTCATCTGAGTAACTGTGTTTTCATCTTACAAACACAAGGAATATCACATGGTTCTCCTTTGACTGGCTGTAAGGAAACTCAGAGCTAGATCTGAGACCCTCTCCTACCAAGTATATAGAACTTTGTGACATACATTTTTGTGCCGTAACTTCAACCTCGGTTCCAAATGATTTTTGTACCCTAAGTTTAAATTTGGCTTTCTTTTTTTTTTTGACTCAATAAAACATAAAGCTTATTTATTATTGCAAAGAGTGAAAGAATAAAGCTTCCACAGCATAGAAGGGGACCCAAGCGGGTTGCCCAAATTTGGCTTTCTTTTTTACTTTTTAATTAATTTTAATTTGCTATACTGAACACATTTTGTACTGTTCTCACATTCTTTTTGAAAAAAGCAGAATATAAATAAGTAGATAACTTTAAAAAAAAAAAACTCTTTGAGCGGAAAGAATCATTTGGGAGGCAATATATTTCAGTGGCTGTAAACTGGCATTCTAGAATCATCCCACCCAGGTGCAAGCCCTATTTTGCCACCTGTAGTGTAGTGTGTCTTTGAACAGCTACTTTCTTTTCTAAACTACAATTTCTTCATCTGTTAAAGAGGCATAATGATTGTATCATCCTCACTGGGTTGATAAAATATATTCCAAGTATTTAGTTCAGATCTTAGCACTTAGACAGTGTTCCATTACTGTTTTAATCCTTTAAAGTATTAAAGACTACTATTTGAAACCTTTTCTTCTAAAATTCAGCCTGGAAATGACCAAGTGCACTTGAGCAGGGAGAATCAAATCTGAATTAATTTCAGATTCTGGTTAACTTCACATAAATATTTTTTTTAGGGACGATGACCCTAACAGCAATAGATGAGTAAGAATCTGTTCCTACTGAGAGAGTTTCATTTTGAAGAAAAGGGAACTAAGGGGGCATGTGTTCAGTTTCATGCCCTGGTCTAACCCTGCGTGTTGGTTCTGGTGGGAAATTCTTCCAACTGAGGAAAAAAACAGTTCACAAATCTGAAGACCAATGATTTTAGAAGATGTATCTGGATTGGAGTCTAATCTCTGACTCTGGGTCCTGCTGATATGGGATTTTCGAGATTTGGCCTAAAACATCATTGCCCTGGTTTCCTCATTTACCAAACAGGGCCAATGGTGGTGACTAATCAGAGGATGATAGTGCCAGGAGCACAAAATGTGTCTAGATGAGCCCATGCACAAGCACACATGTTTCTGGAGCCGTTCCTTATTCCTTTCCTAAAAGAAAGGAGTGAAAGTCTCCATACTAAGACTACTAGGGCAGGGGACAAAGTGCTAGAGTCAGAAGATTCATCTGAGGACAGAAGAATAGGGGTGAAGACTCTAGTCACTTCATTGGCTACCATGCTCTAAATAGTTACCTGTGCCCTTTTTCTAGCTATTAGAACCCAAAAAGCCTATAAATTCTCTCTCTCTCTCTCTGTGTATATATACATATACACACACACATAGACACACACACACCCCTAAACACACACATAGAGATTTATGACTTTTTACTTTTATCCTTGTAAATGCCATGAACTATATTTTGTCTTAGATTTAGCCTGGGAATGTAGCCATTATTTCTACCATTGTCTCTATAGGAAAAATATTCTTCATGTTTTAAAGGACCAACCTACAACTAAAATCTTTGGAAAGCAGAATCATTTGTAAGTCGGTGAAAATGGAAGATGTTTTATAAATGAAGACTTTTTTTTTTTTTTTTTTTTTTTGAGACAGGGCCTCACTCTGTTGCCCAGGCTGGAGTGCAGTGGTGCTGTCATGGCTCACTGCAGCCTTGACCTCCTGGGTTCAAGTGATCCTCCCACCTCAGTCTCCTGGGTTGCTGGGACTACATGTGCATGCTACCATGCCTGACTAATTTTTTGTATTTTTGTAGAGATGTGGTTTCGCCATGTTGCCCAGGCTGGTCTTGAACTCGTGGGCTCAAGTAATACTCCTGCCTCAGCCTCCAAAAGTGCTGGGATTATAGGTGACAGCCACAGTGGCTGGCCCACAGATGAAGACTATTTAATGTTACCTTAAAGATACCCTGAGCTTCCTACCAAGCCAGTGATCTTTTGGGGCTTCTGTTTTCTTTGTTGGCATAACTGTAACTAGCCTAACTGCCCGTTATCTGTTTCCTGTTTGCCCCACACTGATTCCCACAGCAGTTTTCAAGTTATCGGTTTGAGATCTTGTACAGAAATGACTCCAAGGTAAAAAATTTAAAAACAACCCCACTAATTTTTTTACCCTTGCTTATAAAACAGCCTTAGCCAGCTAACCACTCACTACATACAAGTGAGTTTGATTCTATTCTTTTGATTCTACAAACACTTATTAAAAGATTTTAGAATTCGGAAACAAATAGCTTCCTTATTAAGGTGACTTACGGCTGGGCGCGGTGGCTCACGCTTGTAATCCCAGCACTTTGGGAGGCCAAGGTGAGCGGATCACAAGGTCAGGAGATCAAGACCACAGTGAAACCCTGTCTCTACTAAAAATACAAAAAATTAGCCGGGTGTGGTGGCGGGCGCCTGTAGTCCCAGCTACTCGGAGAGGCTGAGGCGGGAGAATGGCGTGAACCCAGGAGGCGGAGCTTGCAGTGAGCCGAGATTGTGCCACTGCACTCCAGCCTGGGTGACAGAGCGAGACTCCGTCTCAAAAAAAAAAAATAAATAAAATTTAAAAAAAAGGTGACTTACAGCGCCAAAGTCCCTAAAATTATTTAGATAATAGCCACCTTATCCCAGGGGGCAGTGTGTAATAACCCACCCTGTTCTCTATCCGTCAGTTCTGCCATCATCGCCCAAGGTAGGAAGAAAGACAGGATGATTGGGGTCAGGCCTTGAAGTCTCAATGGAAAGAATAATCCGTGGTTGGAGAAAACTGTCATTCTTCTTTTGCCTTAATGCAGTACTTGATACTTATACTTGGTACTGTATAGTACTTAGTACTGTATAATACTATAAGATAGTGAGATTCAATCAGCACAGAATTTATAGTAAGAACAAGGACATTTTAACTGCTCAGGTTATACATAGCTAATGAAGTTCTTGCATACCAACAATCCCCACCCCCCCACACACACTTTGTCTTTCTGGATTGGTTAGAAAACTTACCTAGCACCCACTATTCTCAAATTTAAATGAAAGATAAGATCAGAGTGGCACACAATTAGGGATTGATAAATAATATTTTTGTAATTGCCAGTGTAAATGGACAGAGGGCAATCTCTACATACCGTATTCAGTGAACAGAATACATACTAACTAATTTGATGGAAGGAAAATTAAAATGACAATCAACTGACCCCACAGAAAGGCAACACAGAGCAGTTGGTTAGCAATTGTTTTGAGATCATCCCTGAACTTGAAACAGATATATCTTTTTTTGTTGTTGTTGAGATGGAGTCTCACTCTGTCACCAGGCTGGGGTGCAATGGCACGGTCTCGGCTCACTGCAACCTCCGCCTCCTGGGCTCAAGTGATTCTCCTGTCTCAGCCTCCCAAGTAGCTGGGATTACAGGTGCCCACCACCACACCTGGCTAATTTTTGTATTTTTAGTAAAGACAGGGTTTCACCATGTTGGCCAGGCTGGTTTTGAACTGCTGACCTCATGATCCGCCCGCCTCGGCCTCCCAAAGTGCTGGAATTACAGGCATGAGCCACCACACCTGGCCAAAACAGGTATATCTTAAAAGCTGCCCAATGTCCATGAATGTTACAGCCTTGAATGGTTCTTCCAGGTGAGTTTGGCCAAATGTGGCACCACACACCCAAGGCCTGCTGCAGGCTAGTGGGTTGCTCACACTTTAAGGCTGAGACACACTCATGCCTTAAGGTAAGGGGAGTGATAATCTGGGCAGCAGATGTTAACTTCTCAAGGCAGTCCTCCTTCTCTTTTCCTCTCCAGTGATGGATGGAGGGAAAGCATATATGGTGCATTTGGTTAGAGCTGTGGCCTTGGTAAATAGATACTTGGGAGAACACATGGGAATTTCTCCCAGGGTTAATGCGATGCCCATGTGTTAGGAATCAGGTGACTCTTGAAGAGGTCAGGTATTTGGGAGCAGTGCCTTGAAACCTTAGTGGACATTAGACCCACTTCCTTGTGGAATTGTAGCTTTGAAATCCAAGGCATGTAGGCTTTTAGAGGACAGAGATTGTGTGTCATTTTTTCAGAATTAATTAAGTGCAGACTGGGCGTGGTGGCTCACACCTGTAATCCAAACCCTTTGGGAGGCCGAGGCAGGCAAATTATGAGGTCAGGAGATCGAGACCAGTCTGGCTAACACAGTGAAACCCTGTGTCTACTAAAAATACAAAAAATTAGCTGGGCATGGTGGCACGCTCCTGTAGTCCCAGCTACTTGGGAGGCTGAGGTGGGAGAATAGCTTGAACCCAGAAGGCGGAGGTTGCTGTGAGCTTAGATTGTGCCACTGCACTCTAGCCTGGTGACAGAGTGAGGCTCCGTCTCAAAAAAAAAAAAAAAAGTATTAAAGAATTACATAAGAGCAAAGAACCATTAGAATATCTCACTTAGTTGTTATCAGCCTAGCAAGCTGCCTTGAAGGTAATAGACATTTTTAAAAGTTTATCAGATGAAAAGCAAAAATGAGCCAACCTGTTTTAATGAAGGTGTGTCCTGGGCTGATTTACATGTCTCCAGGGACTGACGGCTCTAGAATGTAAAGCTTGGCATCCTGCTTGTGTTGAATCTATCACACTTAATTTCCTGTGGGTTTCTTTTTTTTTTCCTTTTTCACTTTAAAGTTGTGTTCTTTTCATATGAAGTTAAACTCACATACCTTTTTTTAATCTCCTTGCCAGCCAAATGATAAATGCCAACCCAGAGAATGCAGTAACCATGACTGCCACTGGAATGAAGAGGGGGTTATAATCACCCTCCTTAATCATCGAGAAACTTTTGTCCAATTCTGAAAGAGAAATCAGTAAGGCACATAGCATGAGACCACCAGCATTATTTCCTTAGTCCATCTCATGATATTTGACTTTTTTCCTCCTTACATTTCCCAGTAGTAGCCCATTTGATGCCGTTTGACAGTTGAGGAAATGGGCGTGGGAAGGCCCATGATGAGTCTACAGCATAGGCAAAGACTGCCTACAGAATCTCAATGCCCAGATTTGTGGTTCGTAGAGTTCCTAGGAATGCACCTAAAAATATTGGCAAGAATGGTCATCATTGTATTTAGCTCCATGGACTTGTTCAATGACTGGAACTCTGAAACACAGAGAACAGCTAAAAGCCTAATACAACTTCAGGAAAAATAAAAGCCAGTGATCTGAACTGGGTAATTCACCAGTCAAAGGAAATCATTAACGCTTTTACTTTAAAGCAGCTGTGCAAAAATAAGCACTTGTTTTTTACATGCCAAGGACCTGCACTAATTTCTTTCCAATGCAGTAGTTACCACTACCCTCTACTTCCTTCACGAATAAGTAAAAGGGCGTGTTTAGAGATACTCTTGTAAGTGTAAACTAAGTTCATTTGGGAGCCTCTATTTGAAAACACTGGTATAAAAAAAATCTGTCTCCTGATACCAACATTTGAAGGAATCTACTTTTTTACATATTGGCAGAGGGTCTGATTCTATCCTTAGTTCTTCCCATTACTTTGATGAAATTTTCAAGGTGATTTGATCCTCACACCCAAATATATGATGGAGAGAAGGCTTAAGTTCCCAGGAGCTCCAGACAGAGGGTACCTGTTGGCTTGATGAAGATGAGGAGGAAATGAACACTAGCTAGACCTTAAAGGGAAATGTCTCTGATAGGCCTAATGTACAGTCCTCTGCTAAAGGCCTCCCTGCCTCTCTCTGCTCATCCACTCTACTCCCTGGCCCTGGGCACACAGCACACAGAGATCAGCATTTCTGACAGCTTCTGCAGATCCTACCATTTAAAGACTTTTGTCATCCATGCAGATAGTCTCAGGAGCAGACATAGGTAGCTATTCTTTCACATGCTAGCTTAACATGCATTTGCTTTAGCACCTATTGCCAGGCACTGTGTCAGGTGGAGGGTATACAAAGATGAACAAGACATGATTCTTCTCACATACAGATAGATTTGGGAGGCATTAGCTTAGTGATAATTCAGGAGTATCCATTATTTGGGGAAGTAGGTGGTCATTAGTGACCTTTTAGAGGCATTTCAACGGGCTAACAGAGATGTTAGATTGTGGTGGAATAGAAGAATGGGTAAAAAGTAAATCAGTGAGTTCAGATTTTAAGAGTTAAGATGGCAAGAGGTGAGAATGAAAAAAAGAAATGATTGTCATTAAAGGAGGAGGAAAGACCAACCAAAGATTTTACAGTGAGTTAAGTATACAAATTTATTTCTAGGCCACATATTCTTAGCAAAACAACATGTAAATGTTTATGTATGTCTTTCCTCATATCTGCTCATCCATCAGCTCCATCTTTAAGACTTCAGTTTTCCAGGACAAACTTACTCACTTTGACATATTGGACTAGGATTTGACCATATTCCAGATGATTCACAAATGGTTTTCTTCTTCCCAATTAACTCAGTTCCTTCTGAGCAGATGAAGGTACATGCAGAGGTAAAGCTGAAGCTGGCCAGGGGATGGCTACAGTTCATGATCCCCAAATCTGGTGCTGATAGAGGCTCACACTGAATCACTTCAATGAAAAAGAAAAAAAAAAAAAAAGACAAAACAGTATTTTTGAGTAGAGACCCTCCCTTGAGCAAAGGATTTTTAGCCAAAGCTGCCTGACTACATTACTTGTGATATTGCTTCCAGGCTTTATTTTCTTGAGAATGATGGTGGGTGGTGAATGAGAGATGAAGGCAAGGAAGCATTGAAAGCTGTGGGGAGAGGAGTGGCTACTCCAGGCTGCTGCCCTAGCTAAGGTGACCCTCCCCTTCTGCTGGAAGTACCATGCCATATGGCCTCTGGATCAAGGGCTCTTATGGGATATTCTCAGAGAATCTCTGCCTTTTCATCTGTTCTGATATCTACCCAAGCATTTTGAAAAACATCCCAATTCACTGAAGCAAGTCCAACTTCTGTAAATTCCAGTAGGTGGGTTGACAGTTTTATAATTTCAGTAAGGTATTTTGATAGCACTTCTAAGAATTAAACTACTTAAACTAATGCGTCAGGAGCATACTTGTAGAAAATTTAACCAAAACTTCACAAGTTCAGATGACATTGGTTTTCTCCCATATGGAGATAAGGTTGGCAGTTAAAAATGAAAAAAAAAAGAGAAAAAAAAACCTACCATATTTCAAACTTAAAAAGATCAAGAGATTGTGTTTTTGTTTTTCAGTTGTTATTCTCCTAAAAGTTTATGCACAAGGAAAAGTAAAAGATGATTTTAAGAATAAGCCAAATAAAACGACCAAGAAAGACCTTCACTACCCTGGGACGGAAATTGGTTGGTGTTAAGTAGGACACCACATAAAACAGGTGTTATTGAGAGGAGAAGAACCAAAATTTAACTGAGGTTCAACAAGATGTTATTTATGCAATGGCAATGAGAAAAATAAAAAACACAGCATGGTTTATTGCTGTATTGCTATAAATCATGTTACACACTGGGAGATGGCTTCAGGGGTATTTGGTTTTTACTTTTTGTTTGGGAGGTTTTCCAAAAAACTTCAGTAAGAATAAGTCCTTTGAAAAACATCACAGTAGGTTAAACAAAGTTAGGTTAAATTAGGCTCCTAAGTTTGACTTCTCAGCAAACTTCTGCTGAATGTTCTGACTGTAAGCCCAGGATCGCCATGACAAAGCCTCTAGTCTGAAGTTACTCACCTTGACAGGTTGGTTCTGGAGATGACCAGTTTCCAAATGGTCCACAAGTGGTTTCTTCAATCCCAGTTAAGTTTGTTCCCTCAGAGCATTTGAAGGCACACTGTGAGCTGAAGCTGAAGTTTCCCAAAGGGTGAGTACAGGCCATGGTACCCAGCTCTGGGGCCTCCAAAGGCTCACACTGAATCACTTCAATAGGGAAAGAAACAGTATGGGGAAGAGTTAAGAGGAACTGATGCCTGGATTTGAATCCTAGCCCTGCCACTTGATAACCATGTGCCTTTAAACAAGGTTACTTGAACCCTCCAACTTCAGTTTCTTCATCTATATAAGAGGAATAATGAAACGGTGTTATCTTTATCAAATTGATATGGAAACTAAATGTAATTCAATTAGCATAAGTCAAGGACCTTAGAACAAAGCCTGACTCATAAGAAATTCTAGTTAAACATTAGCTAGTCTTCATATTATTATCTTCAGCATTATCTGGAGTGAGAATCCTTAAACCCAAATAGGTGTAACTGGGAATGACCAGCTTAGTCGGGAAATAACTATCACATCAGAGCCCCTGAGTCTACTAGAGTATTGGGAGCAAGACGTTCAGAGAAAAAGTGGGTCTCCATAATACGCCTTCTTTGCAAGGAGAGAATATAAAAGTCTAGGAAGTATTTTGACCTCAATTCTGTCTTCTGTTCTAGCTCAGTTCCAGAATTTTAACTCTTTTGATATTGACAACCCTCTCCAGAAACTGTATCTATTTCCCTGTTCTGATTGGTGGTACAATAGGTAAATTTAAGACTTGGAAATTAAAGTTTTCACATTTTAGACCCTGCCATGCCATTTAGTAAACAGTACAACTTTCATGTCTTATTCCTCATCTGTCAAATTTAAGCCATTATTGCTACCTTGCTCTAGAGACTTCAATGAAGAATGGACTCAAGGAATCAGAAGGATTTTTGTATTTGGAAACTATATGAGATGAGATTAGGGAGAAAGATGGGAATGAAGAGAAAATGTTATCTTTTTCATTGATTTAAAGAGTATCTGTTATATATCAAGCATTACTCTGGGGCTTGAAGAGCTTAGATTTCACCCTGTAGGACAAAATGGTAGGTAGAAATTAATGGGTGGATTGTCATGTATGTGTGATGTGTTTTAATTGCTTTTAATTGATCAGTCTCCCTGTAGTATGAATAATATACTTGAGGGGAGCTAATTTAAAATTGTGGAACTCATCTAATAAACTATTGCAAGAATCTAGGAGAAAGATAATGAGGGCAATGGTAGTAGAGTTGACAAGTGGAAGACAAATTAGAAAAACACTAAGTTGTAAAAATTGGTAGAATGTTACCCTGCATAAATGTTGGGGGAGTTAAGAGAGTCTCATACCAGGGTGCCCATGTAAATGGCGATTCCACATACTGAGATAAGAAATACAAAAAGGAAAGCTGACTGGGAACAATTGGTTTTATAGTCTTTTAAACATCCCAAAGGACATCCTTAGCATATTTGAGTTCAGAGCTGGAGATAGGCTTATCAGTCCAAAGATCACATAGATTTGTGAGTCCGCAAAAGTCAGTAAGTTTGACAAAAGGATACGTGTAGATTAGAGTCAGAAGAGCAATATACAAAAGACAAAAGCTGAGAAATTATAATAGTTTATGGTCCTGGATTAGTGCTCATGAAGGATCTCAGGAGAAATGATCACAGGTAGAATGAGAAAAGAGTGATATGAGAGAAACCAAGACAAAAAAAAAGTAAAATGGTAAAAATGAATGAAATAGGCATACCAATAATTAAAAATGAGTAAAATAGGCATACCAATAACATAAGGGTTAAAAAATAGAGTTCAAAAATGGGGTGAAGGTAAAGTATTAGGAAGGAGTCATGGCCCAGGGATCAAGTGAAATGAGTTAGATCTATAGATCTATTTCAGTTGGTTGACATTTAAATTTATTTTGGTTTTAATTATTTATTCTTTACAAACATTGCTTTTTTAAAAAATTAAATTGTCCAATTCAATTCAGGCTCACAAGCAAGTGCCTGATATATACAAGCATTTTGTGAATCCCAAAGGTGCAATGATAAATAGGACACTTACTGATCTCAAGAAGCTTTCAGTACCAGAGGAGATGGACAAGTGAACAGATGACTTCAACGTTAAGTGGGAGAAATGAGGAAGAAATATGTGGAGCTATCAGAACTAAGAAAGCTTCCTAGAAGGAACTGTCTTTGAACTATGTCTTAAAGACGACATGTTTCTTGGCCATGTGCAAAATGAGAGAGAAGGCCACAAGCAAAGTCAGTGTGCTACAGAGCACATGTGTTAAGTGTGGAAAACTGCAAGAAGGAAAGGAACTACTAGAAGGAAAAAGCAAGATTACTTTCTGGGTAACTCAGCTTCCTAATGATAAATGGCATAGTTTCTTCTAGACCTTAGAGTTCTAATTAATCTAACAAGCTCATTAGATTGCGAGCTTCTTGAGAGCGAGAATCTACCATGCTAATTCCTTATTGTAACCCTGACAGCTTTTATCCCAACACTGTGTTTCTTGTGGTACTCAGAAAGACTTGTTGAGAAGTGAATCGAAACTTCATGCTGACTTAAGAAATCTTTACGGAAAGGTAACAATATTGTGAAAGCAGAGCTTTCTGATCAAAACTTCCCATTTCTCAGAGTGGCTAGTATCATTTTGTTCCAACCAGCTTCCATGATAAGCTATAATGATTCCTGTGACTTTATCTAAGAAGAAGCAAAGAAAGGAAAGAGACTTACCAAACTGACACTGGGGCCCATAGTACCCCACATCACAGTTGCAGGTGTAATTATTGATGATTTCTACACATTCTCCATGGCCACTGCATGACCAGGGCTGGCAAGAAGCTTTAAGGAGGTCAGAAAAAAAAAATATTTTAATGTGATTACATTTTAGTACTCAAAGTCATTTCTTTAGACATAGATAACCTTTTGTCTGAGATGATTTAAATAATCAGGAGAGGTTTATTTGTAAATTCATAGCATAAAAATCATATGCTAAAATTTTTACTTATAAAATACACTAAGCATATAGCCATAGGCATTTATTTGCTTTTGGAATGAAATTACCAATACCAATATTCTGTAACACTTATAGGAAACTTAGTGGCATACCTTGAAACTCTTGAAATTACTTGTTTTTAATGAGTGAGAAGGTTAAATGATGACCTGACCTCAATCATTTCTGCATGCAATTATTTCTTGGCAATCCCTTTCTTTATAGAAATCACAAAGATTAAAATGTCAAAATTTGCTAAAACAGTAGAGTCCAATTTACAAGAGACCAAATTAACTATGGTTCACTATTAAAACATCACTTGGAAAATGCTGGCTGTTTTGGCATTGTAAAAGGTTTTACAGAAATATTCATACACCAAAGATAGTGCAATTTCTATATAAAATTATATAAGGTTAGACCAAGAAGGAAGCACGCAGCACCACACTCTCTACTTCACAATGTGAAAACTGAGGTGATGTGAGCCTAACTTTCCAGCTGGCCCCAGCTGTCAGCTTCTTCTCCCCTGCCTTATTATCAAAGGCACTGATTGTCTAGTTCTTCCTCTTTACTTCCTACGTACACCTATCATTTTGATGTAACTTGATTTAGGGGTATAGCTTTTGTGCACAGGGACAAATCTTACACACCAAAAATTCTTAGAAGTGACACGATGCAAGATTATATAGAGGGCTAGATGTATTTTAGAATGAACCAGCAGCTGTTCTCATCCCCCCACCTTTCCATGGGGTAAATCTGAGTATTCTCTTAACCGTTGTCCTTCCTGAGTCTGAGGCAACATAGCCGTCTTGTCACTCCCTACCTGTGTAACAGAGGGCTGCCTTTAGTTTGTGGCAGGCGTCATCGTTCCATTTGCCTGCATCTTTTTTTCTCTTGATATAGATCTCCACACAGTCCTCCTTGTTCTTCTTGTTGTTGGGTTCACCATCTCCCCAGTTCTCTGCTTCTTCAGTGAGAGATTTGTTGGTTCCCACCCACGTCCATATTCCTCCTATCTTCCGGATTCCTATCCAGTAGTAAGAACGACTGAAAGGCAGAGTCTTCTCCAGATACTCAATTTCTGCCTTGTTTTGTATGGCAACTAAATCTGTGTAATTCTCTCGGCAGAATCTTCTAGCCCTTTGCCAGTTCATGGGTTTTTCAGAATAATGGTAAGTCCAGCAGTCGGTTCCATGATGTGCCAGGATATCTGCAAGACATCAGTGTGACCTATGCAGACTTACATAATGTTACAGCTAAAAAGAACCTAGCACTACTCCAGGCTGAGCCAGACACTTAGAGATGAGGAAACAGAGCCTAAGATTGTATGTGACCATCTCAGGATCACAGAATAGTTGTTTGCAGATTTGAAGTAGAACCTAGACCTTCTGACTTGACTATAAGATGCTTTTATCTAAGGTTCTATTTTAAACAAATTTAGTGGCTTTCTAGGTTTATTTTCTTATTAATTTTTTTCTCAAAATTATTTCAGGTGAAATTTAACCAACATATTTTAGACATTCATATTTCTTTTTCATTGTAGCTGTTAATGATTTACAACTAATTACAGTGTAATATCATATAACTATACAATTTACATATACTTTTTAATCCTGGAATCATTTCTTGAAGGCCAACACATATGTACCTATGGGAGAAGCATAATAAGGACAGGAAGAACAGTGACATACTTTTAAGTAATCTCTTTTATATAAAAAAAATTTTATTTTACCATAGGAAGAACTGCTTCTGGAAAAGCCCAATATACCACTCAACTCTTATATATCTAACTGTATAATTTTTAAAAAGAGCAATTTATAAAGCCAAATGATATAGGATTATGAAATTGATTAGATCGTGTTCTATACACAAAGAGACTCAACTGATGATGTTTAATAAACATATAGACCCATCAAATATGAGGGCTTTGAAGATATCTAATTAAACACATAATTACACAATGACTTCATAATAATGTATGGCATTCTAAGCATGGTATGATCTACATGAATCACTATTTAATACAGTAAAGAAACATATAATTGATGGTAAAGAGCATCATAAAATAAACATTTTGAACAGAGTTTTGAATGAGCATTCCACTAGAATGCAAGTTCTAAGAGGGAAAAAACTGTTGTGTCCACTGCTGTATCCTTAGTGCCTACCATAAATTTCACACATCGTAGGGACTCAGAAAATACATGTTGTGTGAAAAGAGCACTAAGTTTCCATGTGACACAGTGCAGACATGGCATAAGGAATGTGTGAAGGGGAGAGTTAGCGTGTTTGCTTGGCTAGAGCTGAAAATCCAGGCTAGGGAGTAAGAAGACATTAGTTTACTTAGGAAATGAGAAACCAAGTTCAAAGCTGTTGCTGGAGAGTCTTCAAGAATCAGACACAAAATTTGTCACAACAATGGGAGAAGGACCAAAAAATGATAAAGCTCCATCCCTTAATGAGCTCATATTGTAATTGTAGAAATGACATTAATGTACACTGAACTATGAATAAAAAATAGAAAATGAGGTGCTGAATATTTGGTACAGATTGTAAGTGCCTTAACAGAGATTTCTTAATTAACATTATTCCTTTATAATTGAAGGATTTTGTGGGGTTATTGGGATTTGAACCCTACAGCATGGGCTATTATAGGTTAAAAATAGTGTTCAGGAGTTTCTGGGGAAGAACTAAAGGTAAGAAGAAAAGAGATGTTTACAGAAGGGATAGAATTAACAGCTCTCTGTGAAATAATTTTCCCTTAGACTATGTATAACCAGTGGATATTTAAGAAAAATGAATATAAGTAAAATAGACTTAGCGATATATAAATATCATAACATACCACAACAGAGCATTGTCCACCCCCACAACTTGAAGATGTTCCATAAGTCCCCCTGGGTGCTCTGACATTTCCAAGGAAATATCTGCAAATGAAATACAAAATTATATTTAGATTTATACTCTTAAACCACACATTTATAGCCTTTGAGGTGGTGCTTACAACTTTCTTAATATTCAAAATAAAACACACATGTCTACTAACCCTGTCTGAGGTAACAGGTTTCTCAGACATAGATGAAAAATTACTTTAAATTTACATCAGAACTGATGCATAATTTTGTTTTGTTCTATTTTATTTTCACGCTTTAGTCTCAAGTTGCTAATCAGTACTGCCCTGAATTTTTTCTATGGTTCGGTAATTTTTATACCTGCTTTTCTGCTGAGCTATTAGATAAAACTATGTAATATTTAGTATGTATATTTTTTAAAGTATTGTTGGTGCTTAATTAACTATTGATGCTTATATTTAATGTTATAGCCTCACTCTTGATCATAATGGGTCAATGCCTCAAATACCTAAAAAAAAAAAAATTAGCCAGACACCAGGAAATAAAATATTTCTTTTTTTAATAAAAAGAAATACCTTTTTGAGCAACTGAAATGACAAAGTCACAGATTTCCTGCACACCTTAAAATATACTTAAAGTAAATGACGAGTTAATGGGTGCAGCACACCAACATGGCACATGTATACATACGTAACAAACCTGCACGTTGTGCACGCGTACCCTAGAACTTAAAGTATAATTTAAAAAAAAATTCTATCTTCCAAAGCTTATCACTTCTCAGGTAGACACAGTTTTTACTGCAAAAGAACTGATTTCAATAGTACTTCTTCAAGAGTCTCCCCAGAGACAAAGTCAAGAAGAGGAAATCAACATATCTGAGAAGAAAGATTTCGGGATCACTTTTTTTGAGGGTCTGAGAAAATTTTTAGTTTCTATATTATTTAAAACCAGAATTGAAATAGGGTGCTTCCTATCCTTGCCACCTGCCTCTACAACCCCAAGAGTTTCTATCTGAGCATCTAAACATCTTTTAGGCTGAAAGGCTCACCATGACTTTGCTTGGTCCTTCTCTAGTTCTTCTGCAGCCCATTGAGCCTCTTGACTTAGCACAAGGGTCTCAGGTCCTTGTCCAAGGGGAGTGTGCTGTGCTGCAGAGAGACTGCACTGAATGTCAACAGAAAGCCTTGCTTTCTTTCATTTCTCTAACCCAGTCTCACATCCTCCTCCTCCTCCCCTTTTCCCTCCCCTTCCTCCTCCACTTCTCTTTCCTCTTTCCCCACCCCTTTCCTAGACTGGCCTCTATTCCCTCCCACTGAAACAAAAAGAACTGCTGATCAGAAAAGTAATGTGACTAGATTCTCTCTTCCTTCCCTCCTTTCTATCCTTCCTTCCATTCTTCTATGCGTCTTTACTTCCCCTCCTCCTCCTTCCCTCATTGTTGTTGTTGTTGTTCTTCTTCTTCCTCTACTTTTTCCTCCTCCTCCTCTTCTTCTACTTGTTCTTGTTCTTGTTTTTGTTTGGTTCTTGTTCTCCTCTTCCTCCTTCTCTCTCTCCTCCTCCTCCTTCTTTTCCACCACCCTCCCCTATCTTTTTCATAAATGCTAAACTAACTCTTGGCTACCTGTGGTAAATGGCCCTTGGAAATTGCAAATACAACAAATCAAAACTGCATTTCAGACAAATTTATGATGTTTGCAAAACTTCAGTAGAGCTAAGCAGTGGACTTGACTCATTTCGGTTCCTTCACCTCCGTCTTTCCTTGCTCACCACCTAGTGGAGGTCCTTGTTAGTGGCACTTCCTGAAGTTAACCCCTGAAGAGAGCCCATGCTCTCTAGCTTTTCACCATGTAGGTTTGGGAGCCTACAAGTACCTTTAATATTCTTGGACTATAAAACGAGATGGTTTTATAAGACTGCATGTGAAATTAGGACCCATATGATGAAGGACAATTAAAAAGGAAGACCCACTGATGTGAGTCAATGAGTCAAATGCAAATCAGATTTGCATTTTTAGGAAAATAATAATAGCAACAACAAAAACTCTGAAGCTCAGCACCCCATATTAATTATATTATTTAATATTTATAACAGCTCTCTGCTATAGATATGATTATTATCCCCATTATAAAGAGTCTCAAAGAGGTTAAGAAACAAATTCAAAAACTAGCAGAAGACAAGAAATAACTAAGATCAGAGGAGAACTGTAGGAGGTAGAGACACGGAAAAGCCTTCAAAAAATCAATGAATCCAGGAGCTGGATTTTGAAAAGATTAACAAAATAGATGGACCACTAGCTAGACGAATAAGAAAAGAAAGAAGAATCAATAGCCACAATAAAAAATGGTAAAGGGGATATTACCACTGATCCCATAGAAATACAAACTACCATCAGAGATTACTATAAACACCTTTATGCAAATAAACTAGAAAATCTAGAAGAAATGGATAAATTCCTGAACACATACACCCTCCCAAGACTAAACCAGGAAGAAGTCGAATCCCTGAATAGACCAATAACAAGTTCTGAAATTAAGGCAGTAATTAATAGCCTACCAACTAAAAAAAGCCCAGGACCGGATGGATTCACAGCCAAATTCTACCAGAGATACAAAAAGGAGCTGGTACCATTCCTTCTGAAACTATCCAAAGAATAGAAAAAGAGGGACTCCTCCCTCACTCATTTTATGAGGCCAGCAACATCCTGATACTAAAACCTGGCAGAGACACAACAAAAAAAGAAAATTTCGGGCCAATATCCCTAATGAACATCAGTGCGAAAATCCTCAATAAAATATGGCAAACTGAATCCAGCAGCACATCAAAAAGCTTATCGACCACAATCAAGTCGGCTTCATCCCTGGGATGCAAGTCTGGTTCAACATACACAAATCAATAAACAGAATCCATCACATAAACAGAACCAATCACAAAAACCACATGATTATCTCAATAGACGCAGAAAAGGCCTTGGATAAAATTCAACACCCCCTCATGCTAAAAACTCTCAATAAACTAGGTATTGATGGAACGTATCTCAAAATAATAAGAGCTATCTATGACAAACCCACAGCCAATAACATACTGAATGGGCAAAAACTGAAAGCATTCCCTTTAAAAACTGGCACAAGACAAGGATGCCTCTCTCACCACTCCTCTTCAACATAGTATTGGAAGTTCTGGCCAGGGAGATCAGGCAAGAGAAAGAAATAAAGAGTATTCAAATAGAAGAGAGGAAGTCAAATTGTGTCTGTTTGCAGATGACATGATTGTATATTTAGAAACTTCCATTGTCTCAGCCCAAAATCTCCTTAAGCTGATAAGCAACTTCAGCAAAGTCTCAGGTTACAAAATCAATGTGAAAAAATCACAAGAATTCCTATACAGCAATAATAGACAAACAGAAAGCCAAATCATGAGTGAACTCCCATTCGCAATTGCTACAAAGACAATAAGATACTTAGGAATCCAACTTACAAGGAATGTGAAGGACCTCTTCAAGGAGAACTACAAACCACTGCTCAAGGAAATAAGAGAGGACACAAACAAATGGAAAAACATTCCATGCTCATGGGTAGGAAGAATCAATATCGTGAAAATGGCCATACTGCCCAAGGTAATTTATAGATTCAATGCTATCCCCATCAAGCTACCATTGGCTTTCTTCACAGAATTAGAAAAAACAACTTTAAACTTCATATGGAACCAAAAAAGAGCTTGTATAGCCAAGACAATCCTAACCAAAAAGAACAAAGATGGAGGCATCACGCTACCTGACTTCAAACTATACTACAAGGCTATAGAAACCAAAATAGCATGGTACTGGTACCAAAACAGATATATGGAACAACGGAACAGAACAGAGGCATCAGAAATAACCCCACACATCTACAACCATCTGATCTTTGACAAAGCTGACAAAAAGAAGCAATGGGGAAAGGATTCTCTATCTAATAAATGGTGTTGGGAAAACTGGCTAGCCATATGCAGAAAACTGAAACTGGATCCCTTCCTTACACCTTATACAAAAATTAACTCAAGATGGATTAAAGACTTAAATGAAAGACCTAAAACCATAAAAATTCTAGGAGAAAACCTAGGCAGTACCATTCAGGACGTAGGTATGGGCAAAGACTTCATGACTAAAACACCAAAAGCAATGGCAACAAAAGCCAAAATTGACAAATGGGATCTAATTAAACTAAACAGCTTCTGCACAGTAGAAAAAAAAAATTATCATCAAAGTGGACAGGCAACCTACAGAACGGGAGAAAATTTTTGCAATCTATCCATCTGACAAAGGGCTAATATCCAAAATCTACAAGAAACTTAAACAAATTTACAAGAAAAAACAAACAATGCCATCAAAAAGTGAGCAAAGGATATGAACAGACAATTCTCAAAATAAGATATTTATGCAGTCGACAAACATATGAAAAAATGCTCATCATCACTGGCCATTAGAGAAATGCAAATCAAAACCACAATGAGATTCCATCTCATGCCAGTTAGAATGGCGATTATTAAAAAGTCAGGAAACAACAGATGCTGGAAAGGATGTGGAGAAATAGGAACGCTTTTTACAGTGTTGGTGGGAGTGTAAATTAGTTCAACCAGTGTGGAAGACAATGTGGCGATTTCTCAAGGATCTATAACTAGAAAAACCATTTGGCCCAGCAATCCCATTACTGGGTATATACCCAAAGGATTATAAATCATTCTACTATAAAGACACATGCACACTTATGTTTATTGAGGCACTATTCACAACAGCAAAGACTTGGAACCAACCCAAATGCCCATCAATGATAAACTGGATAAAGACAATGTGGCACATATACATCATGAAATACTATGCAGCCATAAAAAAGGATGAGTTCATGTCCTTTGCAGGGACATTGATGAAGCTGGAAACCGTCATTCTCAGCCAACTGACACTGGAACAGAAAACCAAACATTTCCCATTCTCACTCATAAGTGGGAGTTGAACAATGAGAACGCATGGACACAGGAAGGGGAATATCACACACTGGGGCATGTCAGGGGATGTGGGGCTAGGGGAGGAACAGCATTAGAAGAAATACCTAATGTAGATAAGATGACAGGTTGATGAGTGCAGCAAACCACCGTGCACATGTGTACCTATGTAACAAACCTGCACGTTCTAAACTTGTATCCCAGAAATTAAAGTATAATAAAAAAATTTTAAAAAAAGAGAAAGTTGCCTTAGTCACATAACTAGTAAGAGACGTGGTTGGGAGTTTGAACGGAGGCCAATCAGTTCCAAATCCGTGCTGTTGATCATTAAGCTGAACTTATGGCAGGAACTTGGAAGACATGGTAAAATGGGGACAAACGTGGAGCCAGGGAGACTTGTGAAAGTGCCAACACTCCTACTATACCCTGAAAGAAATATCTAGACTTGCTTTTTTCTAAGTCCTTTCCTCTAATTCTCTCAATTTCTCTCTCTTCCTCTAAGAGATGGGAATGCTGCTCTGTCACTCAGGCTAGAGTGCAGTGGTGTGATCATAGCTCATTGCACTCAAGGAATCCTGGGGTCTAGTGCCTCTTCTCCCTCAGCCTCCCATGTAGCTAGGACTACAGGCACATGCCCCATCCCTCGACTAATTTTTTTATTTTTATTTTTTTGTAGAGACAGGATCTCACTATGTTGCTCGGGGTGTAATTCTCTCTTGAAGCTTGTCCAATCAGGCTTTCGGCCACACCAATTCCCTGAGACTGCTCTCACTGAGGTCCTACACTTCACTAACACCAACAGCCTATTCTCCATCCTCATCTTACTTCACCAGGGATCTCCTGGTTTTCCTCCTACTTCACTGGCTATTTCTTCTGTATCATGTGTTGACTCTCCCTCATCTTCCCAACCTCCAAACCCTTGGAGTACTCCAGAGATCACTGCTTTGCTCTTCTGTGTCTAACCTCACTAACTTGGTGGTTCAATTCACTCTCTTGATTTTGAATACCATTTAAATGCTAATGACCTCTAAATTCTGTACAACCAGAACCATTCTCCTGTAGCCAAATGCCTACTCAACATCTCCATCCCCAAACAAATTTAGTTGTTCAATAAGCCTCTCATATTTTACATATCCCAAACTGAACTTCTGAATTTCTCCTCCAATCTGTAGGGCTCTTCCCACAGCCTTTCCATCTCAGTAGATTATAACTCCATCCTCCCAGTTACTCCGACCAAAACTTTTGGAGTTAACTGAGACACCTCTCTTTTTTTTCACAAGTCATATACAATGTGTCAACAAATTTTGGTAGTGGAAATGTTGTGGGATTTTTTAAGGAATCAGAGAGACCAATGGGGTTCAGGAGGATATTTATTATTTAGGTGCACTGGCCAAGTCGGATTAACATCCAAAGGACTGAGCCCTGAACAAAGAGTTAAGTTACCTTTCAAGCATTTTGTGGGGTGGGAGAAAGGGGTATCTGTGCAGGGGGAGGCATACTACAGAAGTGAGAAACAAAGACAGTTATTCAATTAATTGAGACATGCATTACATCATTTCTTACTTTTCAAGGAGAAACATTTTGCGACTTGAGTTTATCTGTCTAGTGACCTTGCAGCTGCACAGCTAGAGAAACAGGGTCTTCACAATGCCTGGGAAAGGAGGCTCACTAGCCACAGAAAAACAGGCAGTTAGTTTTTAAAGGACTCCAGCTCTTTCTCTTTCTTGAGGGAATTGGGTTTTCTTACAGACAACTGAGTTTCTGCTTACACATTATTTAATTTCTTTTCATTCCTGTTCCAAAAGAAGCCAGATACAAAAGGTTACATGTTGTCTGATTCCATTTATATGAAATATATAGAAGAGGTAAATCCATAGAGACAGAAAGTAGATTAGAGGTTCCCAGGGACTGAAGAGAAATGGGGACTAATGGCTCATAGGGTAGAGTTTTCTTCTGATAAAAATATTTCAGAACTAGATAGAGATTTTGTTAGGCCATTCTTGCATTGTTATAAAGAATTACCTGAGACTTGGTAATTTATAAAGAAAAGATGTTTAATTGGCTTACACTTCTGCAAGCTTTACAGGAAGCATGGTGCTGATATCTGCTCAGCTTCTGGTGAGGCCTCAGGAAGCTTACAATCATGGCAGAAGGTGAAAGGGGAGCAGGCATATCACAAGGCAAGAGCAGGAGCAAGAGAGGGATGTGGGGAGGTGACAGTCACTTTTAAACAGCCAGATCTCACAAGAACTCATTCACTATCATGAGGACAGTACCAAGAGGATGGTACTAAATCATTCATGAGAAACCCCACCCTCATGATCAAATCACCTCCCACCAGGCCCCACCTCCAACATTGGGGATTACAATTTGACATGAGATTTGAGTGAGAACACGGATCCAAACCATATAAGAGATGGTGGTTATACAATGCGATAAACGTCACTGGATTGTACACTTTAAGATCGTTGTTTTATGTCATGTGAAATTCACCTCAATAAAAAAAATTTAATGTACATTCAGCCAAAAGATTTGGAATAGGAAAGGTCATGGAGACATATTAACAGCCATTTGATGGGTGGTAAGGAAAAGAGTGGTTATTAGACTGCTTTGTGGCCCTCAAAAGGTAGAACTAGATTGAGTTGGTGAGTGTTATAAAACCATCACAAAACCCTAGAGAGAGGACCCAATGCTGAAGAACCATTTGCCTGCCACGAGACATGAGGGAAGTACCAGGGAATGCCATTGAAAGCAGCATCCCTGGGTCCAAGGGATGGTCAAAGGACCACTACCCAACCCTTCCCTAGCCTATGCCTCCATTACAGATGACCGCAAGATTTATTTGCTCATTGCAGCCAACCAAGGCTGCACTCACTGCAGTTGCTATCATGGGTAGAAGGAATGTGCAGTAGAGAATTAACTAACTGCCCACCTACCTCCACAATCCTATCAAGACAAATCATCATGGCTCACATTTCCTTACATTTGGCATGTAAACCCCTCTTATTGTCTGTCGTCTGTCTCCTAGACAGTTCACCTAAACTGTTCTCTCCTGACCCAACCTTGATTTTCATCCCAAATGCTTCCTTACCATCCCTGGGATTCCTGTCTTAACCATCACCAAACTCCCCTCAATCTTCCAGTTTTCTGTTCAAACTTTTCTCCTACCTCCTTGCTTTGTCATTAGCCCGACTGCCTCCCAAGGACATCACTTACCCTGCAGGTGTCTCAAGATGACAGTATTTATTCTCCACACAGCACATACTTCAGGGTTGGAAGGCAGGGGCAATCTTCTCCTTTATAACGAGTGCCTCTTATATATCTTTGTTCATCTGCCCCCTTGTAAAAACACACACACACAGACACACACACAAAGAAGAAATAAAATAACTCTGCTTCTTTGAAGCTTGTGATACTGAGATAAACAATTTCACTGTCCTCATTGTAGTGACCTCCCAACTCCTCATGCAAGATTGGCTTTGGCACCTGGCTCCTGATCTTCCTCTCCCTGTAAGCACTTCTCATAGTCTTATGGGACTTCACCATCCATGGCACAACCCATACCACAGCCGAGATCCTCAGCTCTCCAATGACATTTTCCTCCGCTAGACTTGAGCTACCTCCTTCCCTAGGCACAGCCTCAACCTTGACATCACCTAAGACTGTACCATCTCTAAAGTAACATGTTCAAACACTTCACTCTTTAACCACTGTCTCCTATTCTTGCAAGTGTATTGCTCAAGTATCTCATTGCAATGCTTTTTACTCCTACCTCATTGAAACTCCAAGCCATTAAACATTTCCTTATTTCTAACCATCAGGTTTCTCCTTACTTGTTTGTTTGTTTGTTTTTTTCTTTTCTTTTCTTTTTTTTTTTTTTTTTTTTGAGACAAGGTCTCACTCTGTTGCTCAGGCTGGAGTGCAGTGGTGTGATCTCGGCTCACTGCAGCCTCCATCTCCCTGGTTCAAGTGATTCTCATGTCTCAGCCTCCCAAGTAGCTGGGACTACAGGTGCGTGCCACCACTCCTGGCTAAGATTTTGTATTTTTATTAGAGACGGGGTTTTGCCATGTTGGCCAAGCAGGTCTCGAACTCCTGACCTCAGGTGATCCACCTGCCTCAGCCTCCCAAAGTGCTGAGATTACAGGCATGAGCCACAACGCCCCACCTGGTTTCTCCTTATTTATTTCAAGTCTATGCTGCACTATTAAAACTGCCTTCACAAAAGTTATAATAGTGAGAAAATTATGACAGTGAAAGAGATCTGATATAATCAACCTCCATCTTGCCTTTACCTTCCAGACTGCCCTTAATAATCCTGGGCTTGGGCCAAGATATCTTTGGCAGAAATTTAGTTTATAGCTTAAATGATAATAGCCCTTCTCCAAAACTAAACTGCCTTTGTAAAACTAATAAAAGACCAGCAATGAAAGGTTAGGAGGAGGATAGGAGCCTGAATTCTGCCAAGGTGTAGATGTAAGCAATTACCAACTGTTATTTCGGAGGTCACAAGATTTGCAACATCCCCAATTACTCCTGCAGATAACAGCACTATCATAGAATCTGATTGGCCTCTTGAGATGTCTTTTCAGATTCTTACATTTCAACTGGTGGCTCTACCTGGACCCATCCACAAGTCCTGTGGCTCCACCCAGAAGCAGACTTAACATGTACAAGGACCATTTTCCACACCACTATGATTTCATCCCAACCAATCAGCAGCACCCTTTCCTCTGCCTGCCAAATTATCCTTGAAAAATCTTAGCCTTAGAATTTTGGGGGAGGCTGTTTTCAGTAATAACAAAACTCTGGTCTCCCATTTGGCCGGCTCTGCATGAATTAAATTCTTTCTCTATTGCAATTCGAATCTTGATAAATCACCTTTATCTGGGCAGCAAACAGAATGAACCCACTGGACAGTTACACTGTTGGCAGATATATCTTGCTTCCAAAATTGGATTTTTGTTAAATGAATTTACTCTATTTTCTTGATATTTACAACTGTGAATGTTGTGTCTGAATTCTCTTTATTTCTTGTTGAAAAGAAATATATTGCTACAGCCAGTACATACAGATGGATAGCTAATTACTCAACATAGGGGGCGATGTGACCATCACTGCAATGTGCAAGTGAATGTTACCCATTGTCCACTTTTCCCAAACTACATAGTGTTATATGGTATATGACCCAATCAACGGTGGCAAAGCTCCAGAAATACCACATAGACATCAGGGACTTATTAAACTAATCAGCCTATAGTCCTTTTTCAGTAACTTCCAAACCTGGTTGTGCATCCAAATCACTTGGTAACATTAAAAAAAACAAAAAAATATACACACAACATTCGCTCCCAATCCTACTGAATCAGAATATTTTGGGTTGGTTCAGGAACAGATTCAGGAGCTTTTCAGGGTCCAAGGTTTATATAATTTGAGGTCTCTCTTTGAGAAAAGGAATGTAAAAGTGTCTTGCTTTTATAGATTTTACAAAGATGTATTACCATGTAAACACATTCCTAGGACCCAGGCTCTTGTAATTTAAAGGTTTATCTAAGTAATGGGCCCTGAAGCTTAATTTTCATTATCTTCAGGGCAAATTACCTGTGGGTTAGGGTTTAGGAATATATCTCTGTGTGTATGTGCGTGCACATGAGCATGTACGCTTGCGTGGATTTTTTTTTTTTTTTTTTCTGAGACAGAGTCTCACTCTGTCGCCAGGCTGGAGTGCAGTGGCGTGATCTCTGCTCACTGCAAACTCTGCCTCCCGGGCTCAAGCGATTCTTCTGCCTCAGCCTCTTGAGTAGCTGGGACTACAGGCATGCACCACTATGCCCAGCTAATTTTTGTATTTTTAGTAGAGACGGGGTTTCGCCATGTTGGCCAGGATGGTCTTGATCTCTTGACCTCGTGATCCAACCGCCTCCACCTCCCAAAGTGCTGGGATTACAGGCGTGAGTCACCACGCCCAGCACTTATGTGGATGTTTTAAGCTCCCAGGTGAGTGAATACAAAACTAGATATTTCCCTTCTGTAGCATCTGTACTGTTTACCCTATGTACCTCAATATTTTTTCTTTTAGTATCTTTCCTTTTTCTCTCTTATTACTTCCTCTTGTGCTATTTTTACACCTCCTTTTTTAAAAAAAATTTTCCCTTTTATTTCTATTGACCTTTAGCCCTCACAATGATTCCTACAAGCCCCATTTCTGTATATGGGGATTGAAATAATTGCTGGACTTTTGAGAGATAGATATATTAAATTGCAAACTGGCAGTAGTGGGGGCAGTTGATACATAACTGGGTTTTAAACTCTAGCCTTCTGAGACCACTCATTCTATTTGTGAAAAGTGATTCTACTTCTTATTATGAGCCAAAATATGCATTCATTCATCCATGCGTTGATTTATTCATTCAATAAATATTTGTTGGATGTCCACTCTGCATCAGGAATGTGCTAGGTTCTGGGAATACAGCAATGAACAAGGTAATTTTTCCCTACCCCTAAGGAACTTAGAGTTTAGTGGGGAAGACAGACATTAAACAAACAATTGTGCAAGTAATAATCTATAATTATTTATTACAATTAAAGGAAGGAAGAGACATATGGGTTATGAGGGCATTAAAGAGGAGACCTAGTCTAAGTAGCCAGTTCTCATGAAGGGACATGTATTAGTTGGAGTTCTCCAGAGAAAAGAATCAATCTGGTGTGTGTGTGTGTGTGTGTGTGTGTGTGTGTGTGTGTGTGTGTTGGGGTGTGGGGGTGTGGTATTTTTTATAGAAATTATCTCACACAATTATGGAAGCTGAGAAGTCCCATGGCCTGCTGTCTACGAGCTGAGAACCAGGAAAGCCAGTGGAATACTTCAAAGTCCAAAGGCCCTAGAACCAAGAGTGCCAGTGTTGGAGGGCAGGAGAAGATGGGTGTCCCAGCTTAAAAAGAGAGTGAATTCACTCTTTTTGCTCTACACAGGGCCTCAATGGGTTGGATCATGGCCACCCACATTGGTGAACGCAATCTTCTTAGTCTACCAATTAAATACTAATCTCTTCGGAAATACTCTCACAGACACACTGAGAAATAATGTTTTATCAGGGTGATAGAAATCTTCTGGAGTTAAACAATGGTGATAGCTGTACAATCACATACATTTTTAAAGGGTGCGTTTTATGGCATGTGAGTTTTATCTAAATAAAATTTCTAAGAAAGGACCTTAACACAGAGATAAACATAAGCACATTTATTGTCAACCTTTATAGTGTCATGTCAAATAGGTCTGACATAAGCTTAAATAAATATATACTTTAAAAATTATAAAATATTTTAAGTTATAATTTAAAATTCTCAATAAAACTCAAACACAAACCACATTGGTATTTCACACAGCTAATTTCTATTGCAGTTTACATAAATATTTACAACACTTAAACAATTTCAAAGAAAATAACAATGTATTCCATACATAGCCTGATCACAGTAGTTGTTCTCTTATTTCCCAGAGTTTTTCTGCCCCTTTAAAAGAACCTCTGCTGTTCTGATTCTTATCACATCTCTGTTTTGACTGTTGGCTTTGTCATTGCCAGTGTTCAGCCAGAACTTCTCTGAAACTTTTTTTTCAACACATGCTAAGTTAATGGAAGTGTAGGAGAGTTTTGATTCTCACACTCCTCAAGGCTAGAGCAGCTTTGGCAATTACTGACTGAGAATTTCTCATTGCCAGTCATCAACTGAAAACTGGAGATTCCTTTGGAATTGTTAAATCTGCTTATAAATAAACATAAATGCTTGCTCACACAGGCATTCCTCTCCAGAGCACCCTAACATACAGAAGAAAACAAATAGGGAATAACTATTAGACATCTTCATTCATTAAAAATCTACCAGATGACTCTTTTACATGGTGAGTTTCTACTATGAATTTAAAATCTTCCATAATATACAAGGATTATGTTTACATATCACATCTGACAAACATCTTTGTAGGAATGCAAAGCACATCCATCTTTCTGTATTCTTTTCCAACAAAGACATTCATAAAATTATACCTTCGTGTGTTTGCATTTACGCTTTTATTAGTTCAAAACATTTGGCCTCATGGAAGTTTTTCATCATGGAAACCACACAGTTCTGAAAAAATACCTGACAATATATAAACCTTCCATTCAGTTTTTACTCTCCAATTCTACCATGTTTTCAAAAAACAACTGCAGTAAAAACACTCAGAACTTTATTCTGGTTAACATCATGCCTTCCTAGGGGACAATAGTTTCCCTTTTTGAGATAAATTTATAACAGATGTAACATAATTTGTTAATAAACAACAAGGGGGTAATCTAGAATAAGTAACTTTTACCATATCATAGTTGACAACATTTACAAGTTTTTTAAGTCCCTACAACACTTGTATTGAATGAAGAATTATGGAAGATTATAATATATTCAATGCAAGTAAAAATATCACAATCCTTAAGAACTCTTTAAGAAGCACTGAATCCCATAGGGATGAAAGTGATTAAATTGTGCATAGTAACCCTCGCACAGAGCATTCAGTAGGATTTGCACCGTTAACAACCCTCCATGCATTTGCCTGTGGGCATTCAACATCTGTCATTTTTTTAAGTTATAATATTTTTAGTCATTCTTTTCCTCTAAACTCTTGATAATTATTATTCATTCTTATGACAGCAACTGTGTAATCAGCTGTCGAAACACTGTGAAGGGCAAAAGAAAGAAAGCCACAAAATATTGTGTTTCTGTGCCAAGATTTTACAGCGAGCAAAGGAGAGTTAGAAAAGGAATTCTGAGATTTCAGAGTCTTGGTCTCTTCACCTTTGCTTGGAAGAAAATACCCTTTCCATTCATTAGCCAACACTTTCTTGATCCTGAGAGTAGAAAAGGGAACACTGAGTCTTTTCAGTTGAAGGCTGTCCTTGCCGACTGGACTTTGATCTATTGAAGTGGTGATGGGTGTTGTGGTTTCAGCCATAAAGGCATCTGGCATAGTAGGCAAGAAGGGCCGGAGACCTGAGGAGAGTTATCTGTCTCTGTTAACTTCAGTGTATCCCTCTAGTTCCCCAGATGCACCTGTGTTTCTGTAAATATAAACATGCATGTCATCAGAACACTTAATATTCTGCATACTGATCAGGACAACAAAATGTACCTTCTAACACAGACCACTGTATACACTCTCACTAGGATAGACCATGTAGGAACATCGAATTCTATTCAGTTAGAACAGTGATGATGGATACTTATTATACATCTGTCAAAACCTGCAGAATATACAACACAGAGTGAATTCTAGTGTAGCCTGTGGACATTAATGAATAATAATGTATCAATATTGGCCCATCAGTTGTAACACTAATATAAGATGTTAATAACAGGGGGAATTGGAGGGGGTGGTAAGGAGATATGTTGGAACTCTTTGTGTTTTCTGCTCAATTTTTCTGTAAACTTAAAACCGCACACACAAAAAAAGTTATTTTAATTTTTTAAAAAGTATTCAGAGGGTCTTTACCTTTCCAAATTCTCTCAAAGCAGGTCAGAGTAGTTAAGAACACAAATTTTAGAACCAGACTGCCAGGGTTTGAATCCTGGCTACACCACTTACTAGCTTTGAGATTTCAGGCAATTTACTTAACTTCTCTCTGTCTCATTTTCTTCATCTGTATGATAAGAAATAAAGTAACAGGCCAGGCCCAGTGGCTCACACCTGTAATCCCAGCACTTTGGGAGGCCAAGACAGGCAGATCAGGAGTATGAGACCAGCCTGGCCAACATGACGAAAAAATAGAAAATCTCTACTAAAAATACAAAAATTAGCTGGGTGTGGTGGCGGGCACCTGTAATCCCAGCTATTCAGGAGGCTGAGGCAGGAGAATTGCTTGAACCCAGGAGGCGGAGGTGGCAGTGAGCCAAGATCATACCACTGCACTCCAGTCTGGGCAACAGAATAAGACTCAAAATTTAAAAAAAAAGTAAAAAGAAAAGATAAGAAATATAGTAACAGCCCTTATCTCAGAGTTTCTAGCTTAGAAAAATTCCTAGAATATAGTGAGTGCAATGTAAGGGTCAGCTATCTTCATTATTATTGTCTATCATAAATGAAATTACACAATAAAGCAGGATCTGTTTCTTTCCTCTCCTTCTACAAAAAATAAAACAACTTTCCAGAACAATACCCAGATGATTTCTCCCCTGCTCCCTCCCTAAGACATTGGCAAGTTTGGAGGGTTCAAGGAGAAATAGAGCATGTAGAGAAGATACATCTCTCATAACCATTTGTGATTTATAAGTCTTACCTGATTCTTTTGAACTTAAAGGATGTAAGAAGGCTTTTGGTAGCTTCCATCTGATTCAAGGCTTTGGCAGCTGCTGTGGAATACATGAGAACACTAGGTAAAGCACTGTCTTCCAACATGAAGAGAGAAAAACATGTGGAATGTTCAATGGCATGCTTTGTATAAGAATGCAACTTACCTGGCAGGAACAAATTTCTTTGCTGCGAAAGAAAAGACAAACAACCATTAATTCAGACTAAATGACTTTTAAGGGTATATTAAATCCAAATACAATATGACTTAATTCATCAAGTGTTGCAAACTCGATGCTTCAGGGCCTCTGTAATAATCAGAGCACAAGCATGGCTCGGTGGCATCTAGGGTAAAATGCAAAGTGCACAGCCATCCAAAGGGCATAGCAGCTTCCTAATGCCAGCAAATAGCTATGGGGTCATCTTGCCTGATTCAGTTCCCAATCTTTTTTTTTTTTTTTTTTTTTTTGAGACAGAGTCTCGCTCTTTCACCCAGGCTGGAGTGCAGTGGTGCAATCTTGGCTCCCTGCAAGCTCCATCTCCCGGGTTCACGCCATTCTCCTGCCTCAGCCTCCCGAGTAGCTGGGACTACAGGCGCCCGCCACCACGCCCGGCTAATTTTTTTTTGTATTTTTAGTAGAGACGGGGTTTCACCGTGTTAACCAGGATGGTCTCGATCTCCTGACCTCGTGATCCGCCTGCCTCAGCCTCCCAAAGTGCTGGGATTACAGGCGTGAGCCACCGTGCCCGGCCATCAGCTCCCAATCTCTCTTGAGAAGCCCAAAGTCTTAATTTAAATGTGAGACTTCCTATTTTGTAAATGTCAGAACTTAACTCAAAAATGTTTTAAGCACTCTTAAACATGTAAGCCAAACAAACCATGAGTGTAGTCAGATGTGCTTGCATATTCCTTATGAGATACTCCCAAATTTAAGCCTGTACTCCAAATAAATCTCCTTAGGAAGAATTTTATCCATTTTCCTTAGAGCTCTCATCATGGCAGTCTCATTGCACAATTCCTGGAGGCATTATATAATTCAACATGAATAGCACCCCCTGGAGTTGTACAATATTAGGCACGACTAACATTTTTATTTCCTAAAACTCTTCCCAAACTGAGTTGTACTACTAACTCTTTTCTTAAGACTTCTGCTTAATTATACCGCATTTTATCCAGATTCTAATTATTGTTTAAATTAGTAAGCAAGACCGTGACTTATCAATGAGAAAGAAATGTATTTTCAAAAACATTTTTGAAGTACATTCATAAACTCCCTCACCTTTCCGAAAGCATTTCCGAAGCCAGAGGAGAAATGGTGCTAATGTCAGGAGGGAGAGTCCAGCAGCAGAAAGTCCAGCTACCAAGGGAATGTTGGACTCAGTGGGAGCTAAGGAAACAAGAGACGAAGAAATGTCATGAGGAGGAATTGATGTTAAAGTCTCTCCATCCTGTCCCTTTGGCCTTTTTTCTGTACATTCATTACTAGGAGCAGAAGAGCTATCTAGTTTAATACAAGAAGCAGAGATGCGGCATTACAGGCCTTTGAGATCTGCTCCAAGCCACCTTTGAAGTTATTTCCACCATTGGCAGGCAGAACTCTAACTTGCCAAGCTCATTCACATACCACACCACACCTTGGTGAATAAACACTGCACTTGCTTGCTCTCTTGCTCTCACTCCCTCTTATTTTCCATTTCCCCTTTCTCCTCTCCTCTCTCTGTCTCCTTTTTCCAGTTGTCAAAATTCTACCCATTCCATCAACATGCAACTTCTGTTTTTTCTCTGTCCCCATACAACTTAATATCCACAACTTGTCAACCTGGGTGACCTTTCTGGTTTGGATATAATGAATAGTTGATTACTGTAACAAGATAGCTCCCCCTTTTTCTCTTTAATCCCCAGACAACCACCATCAATCAATGCATCACCTTCACAGGTAGGTAGCATGCCAGACCAGTGTCCTGTGGCACTACATGTCAGAGCTGCAGAGCCATTGAGCGTCCATCCTTCAGGACAGGTGAACTCGCACACAGTGCCAAACACGGGCTCCCCACTGCAGCTCATGTTGATCTTTCCCGGAACTGCCAGGCTTGAACATTTTACCACTGCAAATGTTAGGTACACAGGCAGAGTTTCAGAAAAATCTACTGGAAAACTTCTAAAACTTGTTTAAAGTCAACAATAAATGTAATGTGTAAGCACTACTTAGTTTTCAGCATGTAGGAAATTAGGACCAAACCCCCTTGGAGCAATCTAGGTTCAGAAACTTATGAAGCATTTGACCTGTACCCTAAAAAAGTCTGCACTCAATTCTACCTTGGCAGGAAGGAATCTCTTCTGTCCATTGTCCCTGAGATGTGCACTCAAGTTGAGTTGATCCATGTAATTCAAACCCCTCCTCACAGCTGAAGGCACAAGAGGACTTGTAGGTGAATTCTCCAATAGGGGAATGAGCACACCTCACCAAACCCTTCGGGGGCTGGTGGACAGCATTGCATCTCACAGCTGGAACACAGGAGAGGGCACTTTAGAAGTTTGTTTGCATCTCCAGCAATACGTTTCCCAAGGTAACCAAGTTCCTAAGCTCTTCAATAGTTTTTATATCTTAAAATAAAATAAAAACAAAGACTGTACCTTCACATGTGGGCTTCTCGTTGTCCCACTCCCCTGTGGGGCCACATTGGAGCCTTTCAGATCCCTTCAACACAAAACCCTGCTCACAGGAGAACTCACAGCTGGACCCATTATGGAAACTGCCAGAAGCACTAGGAAGACAATTCATGTAGCCTCGTTCAGGGTTGGACAAGGCCATGCACTGGAAAGCTGAGACATCAAAATGATGGTCAGAAAATATTGCAGTGGAACTGGAGACTACTTGGCATTTGTTGAGTGAACCCAGTTCATTCAAGCAACACTTGGAGAACTGAAGATTCTTTATAATTCCCTGGACAAATGGGAAGGTGGCTGTGTTTTCTTTGAATTTCAGCCCCTCACTGATCGTGGCACTAATTAAAAGACTAATTAATCAGAACATTAGTTCCTGAGCACTGTTCTTCTAACACACAAAATAAATTATGGTAAAGGGAAATATTTCACACAGTCTGAGGACAACATATGGGTCATGGATGTTTATAGATGGTGCCAAAAAGAAAGAAAAGAAAAAACCCCTATAAAATTTGTCTGTTTTGCAGTTTGGTTTTTGTGTTATAATGTTTTGCTACTGGAAATCATTCTGTGCTGGCTTTGGCTAGGAGAAGGCCAGTGCCTGATAGTAAAAACTGCTTGTTTTCAATATCCTTGCTCTCACTTTAAAGTGAATTAAAGTTTACTGCTTATATATGTATCAATACTATCTCTGCAGCTGACACCATGCTTGAAACAGTCTCATCACTGCTAATTATGAGCCATTTCAGAAGACAGGTGTGATGAGAGTTTTACATTCAAATCATGTTCTCATTATTCTGCTTTCCGAATTTTCTAATATGATTCCTTTAGATTAAGAATTCTGTCTATTCCATGCTAATGTCTATAAAGTTTCATCAGCACATCACAGTTAAAAAAAACCAGCAAAGGATTCATTCTTAACACATATGATCCTTTCCCTGGCCAAACTTTAGTTCTTTTAAATGAATCTCAAAGATATGAGTGTTGCTTATCAAATCTGATTTCTATAGTTAAAGTGGGTATTGGTTTTTTTTTTTTTTCATTGTCCAAGTTTGAAGATGGTTGTTCTTTAAGAAAGTATAAATCGAAGGATCTCAAGCTTACCTTCACAAACTGGGATTTGCTGTGTCCACTGCCCTTGAGTGGTGCATTCAACCTGGGCTGGTCCCTGCAACATGAAGCCTTCCTCACAGGTGAAGTTGCAGGATGATTTGAAGGTGAACTCTCCAGCAGGGGAATGGCTGCACCTCACAGAGCCATTCTGAGGCTGGCGGATGGCCTTGCATGTCACAGCTGTAACAAATATACCCATTGATATTAGCATGGCCTAGAATTAGCTTGCCCATTTCCAGTATGGGTTGAGAGAAAGAATGTTCACAGTAAGTCTCCATGTGGAGCAACTCTACCTTTACACATTGGCATCTCGTTGTCCCAATTCCCAGATGAGGTACACTGAAGGCTCTGGGCTCCCATTAGTTCAAATCCTTCTTCACAGTCAAATGTACAGGTTGTGTTCCACGGGAAGCTTCCAGGGTTTGGGAAACATTCCACGAACCCATTGGCTGGATTTGTCACAGCATCACACTCAACCACTGCGGATTTGAAAGAGCACCATGAATTTTACAGAAGAATGATCTTTTCACTTCCTATTGAGCTGGGTGCATAACAGAGTGAGGCAGCTGCCTTCAAAGGGTGTATCCCAAAGTCCTATGTCAATTCTTAGGGACATGCACAGACAGAATAAAAGCTTTTATTCTTTTTCATGGATAGTCTATCTTTTCTGATTTTCACTTTGCCTATGCTGAGTGGTCTCTAATCTATGTTATTGTTTACGTGAGGTAAAAATTAAAAAAAAATAGATTCCAGATTAGGAGTTATGACTAGTACTGACATACACAAGCTATTCATTTATTTTAGCCCATCAGAGCCTGAAGAACTGATTTTTCTTTTTTTTTTGGCCTCTGGTTCAGAAAGATAAAATTAAGAGAGAAAAAGAGATACTAAGACTGCTTGACTATCATGGTCTTAAGTTAGTCCCATGGCTTGGAAAAATTAAACAGGGAAAGAAGATGAGAAATCCATTGAGATTTCTAGAGCTTTATTGTTTTATGGTCTCCCTTACAAATCACCAGAGCCTCAGAAACACCCATTTCAAGCATAGAATTAAAAAAACCTCTCTCAACCCAAGCAGGTACTGGGTTGGCAGTATACATTGGCTGAGAGAACGAGTTGTATTAAAAACAAAAACAAAAACAAAAAACTTTCCCTGAAGTTTTGAAAATGTAAGTTGGATTAAAAAACAGAAGCAATGAGAGATAAGTTAGAGAACGTTCTGTGCATTCTCAGAGGGATTTACCATTGCAGGCTGGAATAGGAGCACTCCATTCTCCAGAGGACATACACTGCGTGGTCTCCATGCTGCTTGGCAGGTAGCCCCTATCACAGCTGACAGAGCAAGAAGAATTGTAGCTGAAGTTTCCCAGTGGGTGACTGCAAACCAGGCTTCCATGCTCAGGGGATTCCGGGGCTGTACAGTTCACAACTGAAAAAGAAACCCAAATCAGTTCTGCTCATCTCTCACCTTTAACAGATAAGAACACTGGAAACTGGAACTACAGTTTGGTTTTTTTTAGTTTAAAAATTTATAAAATTTCTAATGGAATATGTAAAATTGACTGTAATTCTACCCCTTTTCTTTTATTCATGAAAACACTGATCCATAACAACAACAAAAAAGCAGTGACGGCAACCATAAAAAAGAAATATTGAGTGATATGGGGAGAGTAGTGTAATTGTGTTTACCTCAAAACTGCTCAAATTTTATGAACAAACACAGCAAACTTAGGTACCACAACAAATTTCTTGTTACTTTTCTCGCAACTGCTAAAAATACTACGGTAAGCTTCCACTCAGGGTGAGAACCATCCACAAAGCTATGTTTCAAATTTAAGTACTAGAATACATTACAAATTTTAAAACCCTAATGCTGCACTGTCTACTATAGTAGCCACTATCTATGTGTGGCTACTCAAATTTAAACTTGAATTCGTTGAAATCAAATGACATTTAAAATTCAGTTCCTCGGTGTCACCAGCCACATTTCAAGTAGTCAATAACCACATGTGGCTCACAGCTACACACTGGAAAGCACAGCTATGGAACATTTCCATTATCACAAAAGCTCTACTGCACAACGCTGTGCTAAGGAATCTTGGAGAGAAGCTAATCTAACTCTCTTAATGTACAAATTTAGGAACTGAGACCTCATTTCATTGAAGCGACTTGCTGCATGCTACACAGCTAGTCATTACAGAGCCAGAGCATGAACCAAGATACCCTGGACTCTGTAACTTACTCATTTCTACTGCAACGTCTTGTTACCACCTAGATGATGTGAGTATATGTTCCTTGCAGGGACACAGAACTACGGTTTATTGAATGTGTCCTGTGTGCCAGGCACCATGTAACCATGAGCCTATGAAGGTCACACTATTATTATCCTCATTTTACAATGAGAAAACTGACATAGAGAGTTAAACTATCTTGTCAAGGTGCCAAAATAAATAACTGGTGAATCTAGGACTCAAACCCAGATGGGTCTGACTTCATAGTCTCAGCTCACGATCACCACATGACACCATCTGCACCAGGGAAGGGAAGGCATGCAGACCTGACTCTAATGCCAGCTAGGACATGAGATGGTGCTACCATCTCAAGTGAAGAAAGAGGTGAGAACCAGACTTACTTTGCTCACACTCGAGTCCACTGAAGCCAGGGTCACACTTGCAAGTGTAATTATTGATGGTCTCCACACATTCACCGTGGCCACTGCAGGATGTATTGGTACAGGCAGCTGCGGAAAATACAAAGCATGATGAGGAGGACTATTACTGTGCTTATACTGAGTGCCTTTGATTTTAGAATCAACAGTGTGCAACAGAGACATCAGCAGTGCTACAGAGTGCCATAGACTTTAACTGAAATGTTTTACAAAGTTCCAAATCTGAGTTTCAGGCCCACCTATCCTAAACCTTGATGCTAATGTATAGCTGTGGCTGGCACCTACCGTAGAAAATTTACTTCTTCACAAACTCTGAAGACAGTTCCCCTACCACAAATAAACAAGTAATTAAAATATGTATTGTGTGTGTGCATTTTTATATGTAAAGAACTACATATTTGCCTACAGTATTTATATATATTTTATATATATACACACACACACATATATGTGTATATATGTCTGTGTATATGTGTATATATGCGTGTGTATGTATAAAATGTATATAAATAATAAATACTGTTGGCTATATATATATACACATATATGTATGTGTGTGTATATATATGTGTGTGTGTGTATATATATACATATATATGTATACACATACCCATATATTCTTGCCCACATTCACACAAAACAGCAAAAGAGAGAAACTTTAGCGGTTAAACAGAATCTTTTAGAACATAAAATGACCACAATAGAGAGCAGTTTTTGCATGCTGTAAATTTGCCTAGATGCCCACACACTGAAACTACCTCCCACTGCTGCCGCAAACTCCCTACCTGTGTAGCATAGGGCAAGCTTCTTCTTGCTGCACCTCTCATCATTCCACATGCCCACATCTTTTTCTCTCTTGATGTAGATCTCCACGCAGTCCTCATCTTTTTGCCTATTGTTGGGTTCACCTGGAGCCCAGTTCTTGGCTTCTTCCGTCAGAGGTTTCTGGGTTCCTACCCAGACCCACACATTGTTGACTTTTCTGATTCCAATCCAGTAATAACTTGGTGAATAGCTCAATATGGAGTTTAGGTACTCAATCTCTTCTTTGTTTTGAATTGCAACCAGATGCGTGTACCTTTGCTGACAATAAGCACTGGCCTCGTCATAAGTCATAGCTTCCCTGGAGGTGTTGTAAGACCAGGCTCTACCCTCTTTAATGAGAAGCACTAGTGGAAGAAAAAGAAAAGAAATGGTAGTTTGGTGCTGCTGTGGTTTAACTCTGACAACTGTGCTTTTTATTGTCTTATTTTTGGCAATGTTTGTGACATGGCCCAGACTTTTCTCATCTTTTCAAAAGTAAGAGGTACGTATGAAGAAACAGCGACTTATTGTTTATCTCTTTTGTGACTGGCCACCCACTAGGTGTTTTACCCGCACTCACTCACAACATTACAGTATACCCATTTTGTAGTAGAATAATAATCAGAATAACTAAGCTTTATCGAGCACTTAGTATGCACCAAGAAGCACTGTATGAGGGACTTTCCATGAACCATGCTATTGAATCCTCACGATGCATCTGGGAAATAGGTCATTTATGATCCACACTTTACACTTAAGGAAAGGGAGACACCAAGAGATAAAGTAAATGGCCCCAAGCCCAGGGAAGAACACATTGCAGGTAGAGGTCAAGGATGCTGCCAGATATCCTGTGCAGGACAGCCCCAAACAAGCAAGGATATTTCAGTCTGAAATATCTATAGTGCAAGAATGAGAAATTCTGGTCTAATGACACTGACTTACCCAAAGTAAGAGCTGAGAGAAACTGTGAAGCAATCATGACTTCAAGAGTTCTTTTCACCCAAAGGTTTAGGCTTGAAATACTTTCCTGGGGAGATAAAACACAAAATGAATTAGAGAAGGAAATCCTGGGTAGCTAGTTACATTATTCTACCATGACATTTAAGGCAGCATCCTAAGGTTTTGGGTAAAGGACTCTAGTGTCATAATCTTTATTTCAGAGTTTAATCAAATGAATAAACCAACCAATTTTAAGATTTTCGTCATTTTGGTCAAAGAAAAAAGACAGGTTTTAGCTACAATACAATAAGAGCTTGTACCGATGTGGTTTTTATTAGAATGCCTTTTGCATATCTGTGTTTCATGGCCCAAGGCTGCCCTTATAAAGCGTTCTGCACTTACCGTTTTGGGAAGCAGTTGTTCAAACACAGGATCTCTCAGGTGGGTATCACTGCTGTCTCTGTCTCAGGTCAGTATAGGAGTTTTGATGTGAAGTCAGCCAAGAACAGCTGAACACTACTTCGGCTGAGGCCCTTTTATAGGAGGGATTGCTTCCTGTGAATAATAGGAGGATATTGTCCACATCCAGTAAAGAGGAAATCCCCAATGGCATCCAAAAAGTTTCCCGGGAATATCCACGATGCTTAAAATTACAATGATGTCAGAAACTCTGTCTCTTGAAGCTACTTCACCTTTGTCCATGCCTTTATATCGTATATGCAGTTTTATTAATATGACACAAATGCATGATTTTTAATTCTAATAACATAAAGTCTATGTCTTTAAAAAGTTGTAAAACTTTGCTTGTTAGTAGTGTCTCTCATGTAGTTGTGGTAGTAATTAGAATTTCAGAAACAGAAGGAAACCAAGAATAGGTTTGTCATCCATAGTCTACTGCCTTCAATTTCTCATTCGTAGCTGTGGATAACCAATCACTATTCATTTTTTCTTCCTTTTTCACCTGCCAATTCAACATATTTAACATTCAGTGTCTCACAGAGGAATGACTTACAAGGTAGATGTTAATCTTCAGATTTTGCACAGCAGTTATGCCTAAATTAAAATATTATCTAAAAATAATATCTAACACACAAATGGTTAAAATAATGCCTTATTTTTTTAAAAAACTAAGAAAAATTGGAAATAGATATTTACATCTGGGAAAGTTTCATGGTTTGTTCAGTGAAAAAAATAAAAAGGAGGCCAGGCACGGTGGCTCACACCTGTAATCCCAGCACTTTGGGAGGCCAAGGCAGGCGGATCACCTGAGGCCGGGAGTTCAAGACCAGCCTGACCAACATGGAGAAACACCATCTCTACTAAAAATACAAAATTAGCTGGGCATGGTGGCGCATGCCTGTAATCCCAGCTACTTGGGAGGCTGAGGCAGGAGAATCACTTGAACTCGGGAGGCGGAGGTTGCAGTGAGCCAAGATCATGCCATTGCACTCCAGCCTGGGAAACGAGTGAAATTCTGTCTTAAAAAAAAAAAAAAAAAAAAAAAAAAGGAAAAAGAATAAAAAGGAAAACTATATATCCATATTTAATTGGTCAAAATTTTGTTTAAAATTTTTGAAATGTTAATGTGCAAAGAATAAAAACTCTTCCACAATGTTAACAGTGACTAACTCTGGATGGCAGGATTTGGGATAATTTTTATATCCTTCATTATTATTTTCAAGATTTTCAAATTTTTTTCAATTTCCCAATTTTTCACCTTTATAGTAACAAGAATACAGTTTAAAGAAACTTGTCTCTAGGCCAGGCGTGGTGGCTCATGCCTGTAATCCCAGCACTTTGGGAGGCTGAGGTGGGTGGATCACCTGAGGTCAGGAGTTCCAGACCAGCCTGGCCCATATGGTGAAACCCCATCTCTACTAAAAATACAAAAATTAGCCGGGGTGTAGTGGCACATGCCTGTAATCCCAGCTACTGGGGAGCCTGATGCAAGAGAATCGCTTGAACCCAGGAGGCAGAGGTTGCAGTGAGCTGAAATTGCACCATTGCACTCCAGCATGGGCGACAGAGCAAGATTCCATCCCAAAAAAAGAAAAAAAACAAAAAAAGAAAAAGAAAAGAAACTTGTTTCCAAATGCAACAGAAGGAGATGTATGTGGTATCCTATATTCCTGCTCTTCATTTTGACATTTCTTCTGGGTGATTGTATACATTCCCCATCTCTGCATCTTATCCTATCTAAATGATGGTAACAGTAAATGGGGATCATTTTAATTTCCATATTCTGTAGGTTTTCAGAGCTCAAGTCAAGCTAATATTCTATATCTACAGCTTTTTAAAATAGGAGGTCTATCTAAAAATGTACTATCAGCATACCTGAATGAGTAGTGGTAAAAGCCTCATTTTTCTCTTTACTTGTTAGCACTGGTCTTTCTGTGTTCATGAAGATGTCAAGACCCAAGAAAAACAAGAAAAGAGAAGAAAAATTCCAAAAAAGACAACTGATTAGAAAAAAATAATTAACGAATTTAATTCAACCCCTATCAAAAAGCATAGAATTTATTCCCCCCACCTTCCCACTCTCTTACATGATCCAGATACTGACATTATTCCAATTCTTTATCCCACTTTACTTAGCTCAATGTGGTTGTTGCTTCAATAAATTCAGAAGAGTAATCACTCATATAATATTTATTTAGATTTTAGGGCAGAATATCAAGATGGGTTAATACATTATCTGTATGTTTTTTTTTGTTGTTTTTTTTGTTTGTTTGTTTTGAGATGGAGTCTTGCTCTGTCGCCCAGGCTGGAGTGCAGTGGCGCAATCTCGGCTCACTGCAAGCTCTGCCTCCCGGATTCACGCCATTCTCCTGCCTCAGCCTCTCCGAGTAGCTGGGACTACAGGCACCCACCACCACGCCCGGCTAATTTTTTGTATTTTTAGTAGAGATGGGGTTTCACTGTGGTCTCGATCTCCTGACCTCGTGATCTGCCCGCCTCGGCCTCCCAAAGTGCTGGGATTACAAGCGTGAGCCACCGCACCCGGCTGTATTTTATTTTTAATAAAGTATGAATACATAATCTGCTATTTTTAAAAAGCATGGTCAAATGTATAGTGTAGCCAAATCTTAAAAAACAATTTTTCTTTGATATCAATAAAGTACCTAATAATTATTTTGCAAATAGAAATTAGTCGTTAACATCCCTAGATAACTACCTTTATTATTATGAATTTTTCATAACTAAGTTTATAGTTTATCTCTTCCCCTTTTTAAAATTAGTTCAAAGATATCTAAAAATAGCCCCAGTGGTGATGAAGTTTCTATTTGACTTACATATATATGTCCGGGATCCCCAAATATAATCTCTAGCATTTATTGAGTGCTTACTATGTGCTAGGCCATGTTCTGAGCATTTTGTATGTTCACCTATTGATTATTTAATCCATACAACAGCCTATGAAATAGGGACTCTTATTATCCCCGTTTTACAGATGAGGAAATTGAGAATCTGGGGATTTTATCTCATTCAAAAGCACAGAGCTAAGGGTTGAAACCAGGCAGTTGATATCCAGAGCCCACTCACTTACCTGCTACTCCAAACCACGATTTCTTTTGTTGTTATGCCCCAAGATTCCTTGTTCTACCCAAGTTTCCTGTACTCTTCTTGCCCTCTTCTTCCTGAGACCTCCTTGACCATCACAGCTCTCCACTGAGATGGCTGTGTCCTGGGTTCCGAGACACGGGGACTGCAAGGGACCCCAGGGACAGCGAGCAGTAGGGAGAGGATGCGGTGAGAACAGACCCTGGATCTCCGGTGCATAGGCAGAGAGAAAGTGGACAAAGGAAAAAACAAGCAAGGCAGGTGGAGCCACGCCTAGGTAAAGTTGATCCCTAAGCCACACTTCCCAGAAGTTCCTGATTCAAAAGCAAATTTTCTCTAAGGTAAAAGGGCAAACTGATTATTCTAAATTAACATTGAGAAAGCTTCAGGGAGAAAACCCAATATTGGAAGGATAAGAGAAATAAGGAGTGGAAGAGATAGGTGAATAACAGTAACTTAAATGTAGAATATATATAATATATGTAGAATATATATATAATTACAATATATTATCTATGTAGAATATATATATTATTTATATATATTTATATATTTTTATATATAAATATAGATAGTTATATATTTTTATATATAAATATAGATAGTTATATATTTTTATATATAAATATAGATAGTTATATATATTTATATATAAATATAGTTATATATTTTTATATATAAATATAGTTATATATTTTTATATATAAATATAGTTATATATTTTTATATATAAATATAGTTATATATTTTTATATATAAATATAGTTATATATTTTTATATATAAATATAGTTATATATTTTTATATATAAATATAGATAGTTATATATTTTATATATAAATGTAGATAGTTATATATTTTATATATAAATATAGATAGTTATATCTATATTTATATATAAATATAGATAGTTATATCTATATATATAGATATCTATATTTATATATTTTTATATATAAATATAGATATTTTTATATATTTTTATATATAAATATAGATATATATAAATATAGATATTTATATATTTTTTATATGTAAATATAGACATTTATATATTTTTTATATATAAATATAGATATATAGAGATATTTATATCTATATATAGAGAGAGATATAAAAAACACTGTGAAAGAAGAATAGAATCTTGAGACCTCAAATTCACTATGCCAAAGGGAAAGTTAAGCTTGGGAAATGAGTCATGCAAAAACTGCCTTCCTTTTGTTCCCAAATACCTGTAATTTCACATGCTTACTTTATCGTATATAAAATGTAGCTGTATAGAGCATGAGATCAATGCATAATTTCCCTCTAGTCCCTTCTTTTTACATGTAAGGTGTAGACTCACTGAGTGTTACAGAGCCTTGCCACAGTATAAACACTTGCCTCATTGCCAACCCATCTTTCGTTTATTTTCTTCCCCTCCTGCTTGCTCTTTCCCCTCTGAAGATGGAAGTTCCCAAAACCCTCTTTGGAAAAAGCACAGGTCACAGATCCTACAGTGATTTGTGTTTCTTTTACCTGGGACAAAATAAACCTCTAATCTATTGAGATACGCTTCAGTTATTTTTGGTTTACAATATGTACATATTTTCTTATATCATGTATATAATTTATATGTATATAATATATATACTTGTTTTAACCAGAGGTATGTCATTCAAAATCCACTCATCCTTACAATTACCTGCATTCTCCCACAGTATTTTCTATGTCCTTGCCCCTGAGGTTGGGACTGCAAATCAGGTACATGGATAATGGGAGCTGATGGGCTCCCCTCTGGCTACCTGGGCTGCTGAAGAGGCCATAGACAGACCCAGCTTTCCTCTCATGGAGAGGCCCTGGGCCAGTGCAGGGTGGGAGTAGGATTACAGACTATAGCTTCTTCACCTGCTTTTTCCTATTAGGATTTCATAAGAGGCAATTGCTTGTTTTTTGAGGGTGGGGGCAAATCGGGGAGTTGAAGAGGAAATTGGGTAAGATGTGAATAGTTGGGCATGTTGAATATTATGATTATCTCCCTCTTCAAATAATCCAAAATATACCCCGAAAAAACAGGCTGATTAGAGGTACTTCAAGGCTCCACTGAATCTCCCAAATTCTGAAGATGTAGCTGGCTGTTACCGGATTGCCGGTTTTTAAGCCTGGCCTCACAGGGACCCTCTTGGCAATTTCCTACATGGGGGAAGCATCCGCTACATGGATGAGAATGAAAAGAGGAAAGAAGACAGTGCAAACACAGGCACACCCCAGTGTCTGCCACCAGTGCTATTTAATCTCTGAGGTGTCACCCTTCCTGGCTTTATTGTCTCTTTTCCTGGAAGTCTCTTGTCCTCTCCTCCACCCCCTTTAATCAGGCATCAAAGACTTTAACCACTTTTGCTGTGTGCCCAGGCCCACTCATTCTCACTTTCATGGCAAAGGGAGTGGGAGACAGAGAGACAGCCAGAAAGAAGAGATTGGGGACCCCAAGACAAATGTTAGAATTTTAACCAAGGCCACCCTGTGGACAGGAGATTATTGAGTTTAGTGGGAAGCAGCACTGGCCACAACCACACGTGGCAAAAGCATCTATCAAGGAGTGAAGTTATATTTGGTTCCTCAGAGCTGAATGTGAGTGGGAAGCGGGGGCAGTGGTGGCCTCCTGCCTTCCTGAGGCTGCCTGTTCCCTTACCTCTGGGAAGGCTTATTTTACCCCTGGGTGCTTAGTTTTGAAAGCCTTAGTTCCCTCTCCCCCATAAAAAAGCTCTACTCTGCTAACATCTAAGTTACCTTTGCAGAGTCATAGGTAGAGGGAGGAAATCCCAATAAAGATTCCACCCTATTTGCAAAATACAAACATGGTATTTCTTGCATTCCCAAAATTGTGAAGGAAAATGTGTATCACCACAGTACAGAATGGCATTTTCTGTTTGATCAAAATCTAAATATATTTGATGAAAATGTGTCTGGTTCTAAGTTTATTTCCCAGAAAGCCATGTTTACTCACTTGGAATTTATAGACATCTTATAATATCTGAGTCAAGTAGGAGCTCCGGGCTCTATCTCACTCTTCTCTCCCACACCCAGAGGGAAGTGTAGGGTTCTCAGACTTTAGAATGAGGAAGAATCACCTGGACAACTCACCTAAAATGCACATCTTCAGGTCTCATACTCAGAGGCTCTGACTCAATAGGTCTGGGAGGAGCCCAGGGATTTGGGCTTTAAATGAGTATCTCAGGTGATTCTAATACAGAATGTGTAAGATGACCAGATCCTATCACACTTAGATATATTGGCCTAGGGCCACCTAACTTGGAGAAAACGTTAGTAAGACCCCGTGGTTGGTGCTCTGCTCAGCTATAGGTATCAGAATTTTGATCAAAATTTACTATCATTGTGACACTTCTCTTTGGAACTGGAAGGCTAGAACCCCACTTGTAAAGTGCTGGGAAAATATAAGGAAAATTTAGGGTGAGTAGCATTTTGAATTCTTACACATGGAGAGTGAATGTATAAGAATTCTTACCAATAAAAAAGAGAGCGAGAGAGAATAGCTGCTAAAGAATTAACACAAATATGTATATATTAGTTATTCTCTTTTCTCCTCTGATTCCAGAGGACTTTGCAATTCCACTAATTCTTCTTGAGCTTCCCGGATGATCTGAGACTTAAATTTTTCACGTGCTTTTTGCTTCCTATTTGGCAGCATCTTATCTTGAAGTTTCCGCTTTCTGCTTGGGGACTTAAAAACTAACTAATGGGAATTTCTTCAAAATGAGCAAACTCTGGTGAATTCCCAAAGCGGAAGAAACAAGTGAGGATTGGCTGGTTAATTAAGAGAACTTTTCCTGAATGTAGCCAGACTGTTTGCCGACTGTTGTTAACACGAGGGAAGAAATACCCCTGGATTTTAGAAGAGCCCCTTGTTTGTTTTCCTTGGCCATTTGTGCTGCTTGTTTTGTAAGTCAGAAATTTCCTAAAGGACTATTATTAGCTTTGTTGTCACGTCAGAAAAATTCTGCTCTGGCCACTTTTAAACATATAACTTGGATTTTACTGTATTAGAAAATGTAACAATTACAGACAGCACTAAAAGGACACCAAAGGGCAAAGAAAACGGGTAACTTTTTTTTTCTTCCCCAAATCTAAAATAGGTGATTTTGGAGAAGTAGGAGAAAAACCTGGATTTTCTAAATCTCTTTAGAGCTCAACAACTGATATAGTTTACTATGTAAGTCTTTGATATTTGGAAATGATTGGATTAACCAGATAACAATGAATATTTAAATACAGTGATTTGGCCAGGAGCAGTGGCTCGTGCCTGTAATCCCAGCACTTGGGGAGGCCAAGGCGGGTGGATCACCTGAGGCTGGGAGTTCGAGACCAGCCTGGCCAACGTGGTGAAATCCCATCTCTACTAAAAATACAAAATTAGCCGGGTGTGGTGGTGCATGACTGTAATCCCAGCAACTCGGGAGGCTGAGGCAGGAGAATTGCTTGAACCCGGGAGACAGAGGTTGCAGTGAGCCAAGATCGCGCCATTGCACTCCAGCCTGGGCAGCAAGAGCAAAATTCCATCTCAATAAATAAATAAATACAGTGATTTAACACAAGAGATTTCTATTTCACGCTAATGAGCTCTGTCACTGGGGCAAGCTTCTTTGCCTCATCAAGTCTCAGACTTCCAGAGAACTTACTTATTTTTACCAAGAGTGCTTGACTACCATCTCTGCTAGCTGTGACATAATATGACAAAAGGTATAAATATGGGAAAAGGCACTAATTTATATCAAAGTGTTCTTTATTTTTCCTTGCTGTGAAGTTTTTAGCTAATAATTCATAGGAATATACCATATTTAGAGTGTTTACTATGTATGGGCCTAGCACTTCACATACATTGCTTCTTACAAATTTTACAAAGTGAAAGGTAGATATTAATCTAATGTTATGGAGGACAAAACAGAGATCTGGAGAGGTTACATAACTTGCTAGTGTTTTTTTCAGTTAATAAATGGTAGAGTGGAGATTCAATCTGTGTTACTCTAAAGTCCATGTCCTTTTTATTGACTCCATGCCTACTCAGACTTAAATCTCAGCAGGGAAGTAAACCTTAGTTTTTACATGAGAAAATGTTATAGCAACCTTCTTGGCTTCCTTTACCCCCACTCCAGTTTCGCGAACTTAGTGTCTTTGATCGGGTTCCTTTAGAAGCAGACCCTGAAATAAGGATGTGGGTGCCAGTCATTTATTGAAAAGGTAATCCCAAGAAAGCCTAGTAGGAGAGTGAGGAAGTGAGATGGGGAAAGGAAGAAATTCAACAAAAAGTGTGTTAATAAGCAGGTTACCGCTTTGGGCAACCATGGGGCTCAGTTGCACTAACGAACTCTGTCTAGTACAGAAAACCTCAGGGTCTCCCCAAGGAGGGTCAAGAAGCCTGCCTAGGGTATGTATCCACCAACTCAATCACTGGCTGAGGGCTGATCCTGGGAGGGCATGGTTAATTCCTCTGCACTGTCAGGTGGATTCCTGTGGTCAGAAAAAGCCCTCTACAATGAATTCCAGATGCTTGTATTTAAATCTGACATGATCCGAATGCTGTGTTGGGACAGGGTGGATGTTATTAGTTTTCTGTCACTACTGTAACAGATTACTACAAACCTGATGGCTGCAAACAACACATATTTATTATGTCATAGTTTCTGTGGGTCAGAAGTACAGGTTAGCTCAACTAGTTTCTCTGTTCTAGGTTTCACATTGCGAATATCAAGGTGTCATCCAGTTGGGCTCTTCTTGGGAGGCTTGGGGATGAATTCACTTTCAAGCTCATTCAGATTGTTGGCAGAATCCAGTTCCTTGTGGTTGCAGGACCAAGGTCCCTGTTCCCTTGCTGGCTGTTGGCCAGGAGTCATTCTTAGCTTCTAGAGACTACTCTCTGACTTGTGTCTCCACTTCACCTTTCAAACCAGCAGTGGCTAGTCAAGTCCCTCTCTTCAAATGTCTCCAACTGTGCCTTCACCTCATTTCTCCTCTGTGTACCACGTCTGCCTCTGCTGCTTGTAAGGGCTCATGGGATTACATTGGATTTATTCAATCCAGGATAATCTCCATATTTTAAGGCTAGCTGACTAGTGATCTTAATTCCATCTACAAAGCCCCTTCCAATAGTACTGTATTAGTCCATTTTCATGCTACTGATAAAGACATACCCAAGACTGGGCAATTCACAAAAGAAAGAGGTTTAATTAGATTTACAGTTCCACATGGCTGGGGAAGCCTCACAATCATGGCGGAAGGCAAGGAGGAGCAAGTCATGTCTTACGTGGATGGCAGCAGGCAAAGAGAGAGAGCTTGTGCAGGAAACTCCTCTTTTTAAAACCATCAGATCTCATAATACTTATTCACAATCACAAGAACAGCATGGGAAAGTCTTGCTCCCATGATTCAGTTACTTCCCTCCAGGTCCCTCCCACAACATGCAGGAATTCAAGATGAGATTTGTGTGGGGACACAGCCAAACCATATCAAGTACCTAGATTCATGTTTGATTAAACAACCAGAGAGCAGAAATCTTCAGGAGTGGGGGGCATCTTTAGAATTCTGCCCTCCAAGTCTGGGCGTGGTGGCTCATGCCTGTAATCCCAGCACTTTGGGAGGCCAAGGCAGGTGGATCATTAGGTCAAGAGATTGAGACCATCCTGGCCAACATGGCGAAACCCCATTTCTACTAAAAATACAAAAATTAGCCAGGCATGGCGGTGAGCACCTGTAGTCCCAGCTGCTCAGGAGGCTGAGGCAGGAGAATCACTTGAACCCGGGAAGCGGAGGTTGCAGTGAGCCAAGATTGTGCCGCTGCACTCCAGCCTGGGAGACAGAGCAAGACTCTGTCTCAAAAAAAAAAAAAAAAAAAAAAAAAGAATTCTGCCGATCATAGTAGGCTGTCCTACAGAGACCTAACCCAGGAATTAGGTGAATGGCTAACCTAAATTAGCACTGTGATGTGTTTTCTGACTTGGACCTTATAGCTCCTCTGCTTAGACGTGGAACTAATCCATGAATGCAAGGGTTTGTCTAGACTTTTAAGTGGGAGTTAAAGATACAAAGTACAGGAGATATTATGGGTGCCTCATCCATGTCCCCTTGGCATTTCTCTTTCTTGGATAACCCAACTCTATTAGTTTTTATATCTCAGTTGTTCCTATACTCTGTGAACTGATGTCCCATAAATAGACATTTCATTTTGCCAGTCTTCTTGAACAATAATTATGATTGTTAATCTAGCAGCTATCATTAACTGGCCACTTACTTCACATTAGACACGGCACTTAGGACTTAAGAATACCATATCATTTGATCATCATAGCATGGTCGGGAATTACGTATTAATATCCCAGTTTTACAAAGAAGGCACTGGAGGCTTAGAGTTTAAATAAGTTGTTTAAGATGTCATAGCCTGTAAGTGACAAAACTAGGACTCAAACCCAGGTCTAACTCCAAAGTCTATGTTCTTGGCTACCACACTGCCTCCCTATAAGTGACCTGTGGTTTTACTGCTATATTCACACTCTACTAACTTTATCATCTCTCACGAGTCTGTCTAGAGGAGGGCACACACAGCACAGAAAACACATGAATGCAAAATAAGGAAGGGCCTACTTACTACACAGAGCCATTCTGACACCTGATGTTTGCTCTAATCCAGTTTTACTATTAATTAGTTGCTGGTGCCCAATTTTTTACTGAGAAATGGGGATAATTTTGGAAGTCATAATGATGCCTTCTTCTCATAGGGTATTTTATTTGTTATTGCATCTCCAGGCCCCAACACAGCCTGGCTTCTAGTAAATGATCAAAAATATCTGTTGAATGAATAAATGAAGTCACCTGAAACATGTTAAACATTTGTTCATGTGTCCTAATTGTGGATTTCAGGATAGTAAGCATCCTAAAAGGAAAGCATGCCCACTGTTCTTGCTACATTAATTTCTCACAATATAAAAAAAGAAAAGCATCTGAAAAAAGCTGCCAGCCCCTGTATCTCCTAATATCAAACTGAGCACAGATATGGAGAAGCTAAAGGAGAGGGATGATGGGCCGTGCCTCTATCCTCACCATGGCAAGAGTCCTGGGGGTCAGACCTGAGGAGAGCAGGAAGTGTCTTTTGAGGGACACATTTCCACAGTGGAAACAATGAGACTTAAATAAATATTAGACACACAGTTCAACTGTTTTTATGTGTAAAGGTAGTAGGTTTTCACAATAAGGAAGCACTTCTTTTTTTTTTTTTTTTTTTTTTTTTTTGAGGCAGTCTTGCTCTGTCTCCCAGCATGGAGTACAGTGGTGCTATCTTGGCTCACTGCAATCTCTGCCTCCTAGATTCAAGTGATTCTCCTGCCTCAGCCTCCCAAGTAGCTGGGATAACAGGTGTGTGCCATTACGCCTGGCTAATTTTTGTATTTTTAGCAGAGATGTGGTTTCACCATGTTGGCCAGGCTGGTCTCGAACTCCTGACCTCAGGTGTTCTGCCCGCCTCCGCCTCCCAATGTGCTGGGATTACAGGCATGAGCCACTGTACTCGCCAGGCACTTCTACTTATAGCATTTACAAACCCTTCTTAGAATATTTAAAAATTCTAAGAGAAGAGTAAATTGAGACTTCCCAACTAATTCTAGGAGGTTATAACCTTCATACCAAAACTGGACAATGCTTGCACAAAAGAAGGAAGCCAATGAGGCCACCTAGAAGGAAGACTGGGCATTGGGCCCAGTGAGTCCTGGAAACCTCATCTGTGCCAGCCACCCCGGCACGGCCTGTATGAGTGGATGAGAGTGTCTTGTCCACAGACAATAGCCATCTAGCTGTGATAAAGGAGTCAAGGTGGTCAGCTGCATCTCTTTCACCTGTTTGCCAATGTTACACAGGTTGAAAAGCTAAGGTTTATGTGAAGCAGCGCATCAAAGATGATGACATGATCAACCTGACAATGAGTACCATGCTTGCATTGTCCAGAAAGGGAACTGTGGAAGATTTTGGGCTGAATTTCAAAACAGAATTTCCTCACTCTCTGGATCTTGGCTTACTTGGCCTTTGATGTTCAGAGGTGGTGCCTTTGTGTTGTTGAACAATGTTGATTTTGGAGAGAAAACTGAGTTGAAAAACCCACAGGTCATTCCCTGGGGAGTATTACCGGAATACAGAGGATAATGTCAGCAAGCCAGCAAGGCCTTATCTCTGCTTCTAATAGATAGGAAGAAAGGAAGAGAGGAACAATACTTTTTTAAGAAGCTCAGCTTTATCGCTTTATCTCATAGAAAGATGCCTCCAGTCTGTCTGGCTAAAGGTAATTGGCATGGGAAAGTCTTTATCTGTGATTCTAACAAGTGGAATGTTTCCCTTCATTAAGAGAGCCTTGTCTGGCTTGGGGAAATGAAACACTTTCTCCTATATGAGTGGGGTGTAACCCCTGCTACTAAATACTCAGAAGAAATAAGGTGGTTGTGGAGCAGTCAGGAATGAGTCACTTGCCTCCCTGGAATATTCAGAAAACTGAATCAAAAGTACATTCTTCTGGGTTTTCTTAGTCTAATAGACTACGGGTCTCTACTTTGTTAAATTTCTGGGAAACAGCATAGAATGGGAGAAAAAACTTGTCACTGTAGTCATGCAAATCTGCAAAACAAACAAAAAAGTCTGGGTATTGCTGCTAACTAGCTATGTGACCTTAAGCAAGGTATTAACTCTCTCTGAACTTCAAGTTCTTCATCTGTTAAATAGCATATCTGTAAAATGGGAATTCTTTTCATATCATAATGCTGTAGCTTTAAAAAAAAATAAAATGGATGAGATAATCAGAATAAAGAGCCTGGGTTATATAGTTACTCAATATATAGCAGCATGTAAAGATCCTATTAGAAATGCTAATTTTACAGTTAACCATTTGGAGATGATCCGCCAAAGCTGCTAATGTAGAGGCAACTGAGAATTTGCCTGTCCTTCAGAATATGAATAAATAACTGTCAATGATGTCTCAAGCCTAGAAAAACCTATCCACCTGGATGGGTGGGAAATTTCTAGGCTAGTATTGAGAAGCCCATTTCTTGAGAAATAGGTCCTGGACTGAGTGAAGGAAAAGAAACAGTAAAACCCATGGTAAAGCAGCAAGGCTGTCTAGAGGCTCTGGAGTGGATGAATTGAATTCTAGAAGATGAAGTAGGGAAGACACTTTACCTTCTTGTGAAATGAATTCAAAGACCTTCGGGAATCTCCAATTGTATAAATGGCACCATAGCTATATGTTCCATGGAACACTACTTCCCAGAGATGCTCAGTGAAAAAAGAATGCCATGGTCAAATAAGTTTGGAAACACTCCATAATGTGGCCACTTCCTTGAAGACTCTAATGCACATTAGCATGTTAAACACTCTGAGAAGTCCCTCAGAGCAGAAATATGCTTCACATCTGCTAAGCCAGCAGTTTCCCAATCTACTTGATTATGGATACTTTTTTCCCTGCAACACCATTCTCTGATATGCTTCCAATGACATGAAATAAATATATATGCATGAGGTTCTTCATTAGGGAATAATTTTTAATAGAAAATATTGAGAATAATCTAAATATAAATGCACAGCATTTACCTTTTCTGCATAAACTATATACAGGCATACCTTGGAGATACTGTGGGTTTGGTTCCCACAACGTCTCCAAAACCACATTCGGTTTTATGACCACTGCCATAAAACCAGCCACATGAATTTTTTGGTTTCCCAGTGTATATCAAAGCTACATTTTTACTATACCATAGTCTATTAAATATACAATAACATTATATCTAATAAACAATGTAAACACCTTAATTTAAGGCTGTGGCTGGTTTGATTTTCTATCCAGACCACTAAAACTTTCTTCATATCAGCAATAAGGCTGTTTCACTTTCTTACTATTTTTTGTGATAGCACTTTTCCTTTCCTTCAAGAATTTTTCCTTTCTATTCACAATTTGACTGTTTGATACAAGGGGCCTAGATTTTAGCCTATCTCAATTTAAGGTGTTTACATGGTTGGCTGAAAATGCTAATGGTCATCTGAGACTTCAGCAAGTCATAATCTTTTGCCGGTGGAAGGTCTTTCCTCAATGTTCATGTCTGCTGACTGGGTGGCTTTGGCAATTTCTTAAAGTAAGACAACAATCAAGTTTGACATATCAATTGACCCTTCCTGTCATAAATGAATTTTTTTTCTCTGTAGCCTGCAATGCTCTTTGATAGCATTTTACCCACAGTAGAATTTTCAAAATTGGAGTCAATCCTTTCAAATTCTGGTGCTGTTTTGTCAACTAAGTTTATGGAATATTAAAAGTCCCTTGTTGTCATTTCAACAATGTTCACACCATCTTCCCCAGGAGTATATTCTACCTCAAGAAACCACTTACTTTGGTCATCTATAAGAAGCAGCTCCTCATCCACTAAAGTTTTATCCTGATATTGCAACAATTCAATTACATCTTCAGACTCTACTTCTAATTCCAGTTCTCTTGCTTTTTCTATCTCATCTGTACTTACTTTCTCCACTGAAGTCTTGAAACCCTTAAAGTCACTCATGAGGGTTGGAATCAACTTCTTTCAAACTCCTGTTAATGTTGATATTTTGACCTGCTCCCATGATTCATGGATATTCTTAATGGCATCTAGAATGGTGAACGTTTTCCAGAAGGTTTTCAATTGGCTTTCCCCGGATCCATCAGATGAATCGCTATCTATGGAAGCTATAGATTTATAAAATGTATTTCTTTTTTTGTGGGGGCATAGGATCTCACCCTGTCACCCAACCTGGAATGCAGTGGCACAATCATAACTCACTGAAGACTCAAACTCCTGGGCTCAAGTGATTCTTCCACCTTGGCCTCCCAAAACACTGGATTACAGCTTGAGCCACTGTGTCTAGCCCAAAATGTATATCATAACTAATGAGACTTTAAAGTCAAAGTGACTCCTTGATCCATGGGCTGCAGAATGGACACTGGGTTACCAGACATGAAAACAATACTCATCTCCTCATACATCTCCTTCAGAGCTCCCAGGTGAGCAGGTGCATTGTCAAATGAGCAGTAGTATCTTGAAAGAAATTTTTTTTCTGAGCGGTAGATCTCCACAGTGGACTTAAAATAGTCAGTAAACTATGCTGTAAAGAGAAGTGCTGTCATCCAAGCTCTGTTTTTCCACTGATAGGGCACAAGCAGAGTAGATTTGGCATAATTCTCAAGGGCCTTAGGATTTTTGGAATGGCAAATTGAGCATTGGCTTCAACTTTTTTTTTTTTTTTTTTTTTTGAGACAGTCTCAGTCTGTCACCCAGGCTGGAGTGCAGTGGCGCAATCTCAGCTCACTGCAAGCTCTGCCTCCCGGGTTCACACCATTCTCCTGCCTCTGCAGGGACTCCCGAGTAGCTGGGACTACAGGCGCCCGCCACCATGCCCAGCTAATTTTTTGTATTTTAGTAGAGACGGGGTTTCACTGTGTTAGCCAGGATGGTCTCGATTTCCTGACCTCGTGATCCACCCGCGTCGGCCTCCCAAAGTGCTGGGATTACAGGCCTGAGCCACAGCGCCCGGCCTGTCTTCAACTTAAAGTCGCCAGCTGTGTTAGCCTCTAATAAGAGTGTCTGCCTGTCCTTTCAAGCTTTGAAGCCAGGCATCATTCTCTTCTCTAGCTATGAAAATCTTGGATAGCATCTTCTCCCAATAGGAAGCCATTTTTTATACCCTAAATATCTGTCGTTTGGTGTAGCCACCTTCATCACTGATCTTACCTAGATCCGCTGGATAACTTACCACAGTGTCTGCATCAGTACTTCTGCTTCTCCTTGCACTTTTATGTTATGGGGATGGCTCCTTTCCTCTAACCTCATAAACTAACCTCCGCTAGCCTCACATTCTTCTTTTACAGCTTCCTCGCCTCTCTCAGAGTTCACAGAATTGAAGAATGTTGGGCCTTGGATTACACTTTGGTTTAAGGGAAGGCTGTGGCTGGTTTGATTTTCTATCCAGACCACTAAAACTGTCTTCATATCAGCAGTAAGACTGTTTCACTTTCTTACTATTTTTTGTGATAGCACTTTTCCTTTCCTTCAAGAATTTTTCCTTTCTATTCACAATTTGACTGTTTGATACATGAGGCCTAGATTTTAGCCGATCTCAGTTTACACAATGCCTTTTTCACTAAGCTTCATCATTTTAGCTTTTTATTTAAAGTAAGATGTGTGACCCTTCCTTTCATTTGAACACTTACATGATGATGCCTGGCTTCAAAGCTTAAAAGGACAGGCAGACTCTCTTATTAGGCGCTAACACAGCTGGCGACTTTTAAGTTGAAGCCAATGCTCAATTTGCCATTAGAGGCCACTGTAGGGTTAATTAATTTGCCTAATTTTGATATTATGGTGTCTCAGGGAATAAGGAGGCCTGAGTAGAGGGAGGGAGATGGGGAAACAGCCAGTCAGCAGAGCACACACAACATTTATCAATTAAGCTTATCACCTTGCATGGGCGCAGATCATGATGCTCCAAAACAATTACAATAATAAAATAAAAAATCATTGATCGCAGATCACCATAACAGATATAATGATAATGAAAAATTTGAAGTATTGTGAGAATTACCAAAATGTGACACAGAGACACAAAGTGAGCACATGTCATTGGAAAAATGGCACTGATAGACTTACTTCATGCAGGGTTGCCACAAACGTTCAATTTGTAAAAAATTCAATTATCTACATAGTACTATAAAACAAGGTATACCTGTTTATACAATCAAGACCAACAGAACACTAGAGAAAATAGCTCACTCCCTAGCTCGGAGACATTCTAACCAACATACACTTACCTTTCTTTGTGCTGTATACAGAATTCAAATCCCTGTCTCAGCAAAATTGCGAAGTGTGAAATGTCATGTCCATCTAATACTCAAAACTGCAAATGTTAAGTCTTGTAAGCCCAGAGGCCACTGTATATACAAGTGTTGCTATAAGCATTAGTTCTTCTCCAAAGAAAATAGTCCAGTTGGTAGAAAAAGAAAAAATAAAAATAAAAAAAAGGAAAAGAAAACACATTTTTTACAAGAAGAAGATTCAGTCTCTTACCACATAAGCAAAAATACGAGATGTTCTCTTATCATCTTTCCATCTATCTTATAATCTTTCGTGCTGGCTTAGACACTCATTTTCCTTTTTGTACGTGACCATGTAAAAGTTCAAGTTAAGAAAAACTTGTTTTGACATTTGTTTTGCTGAGTGTTGGGTTCCTAAAAGAAATTTGGCTTTGCTTTTGCAAAGTTCAGCGTGATATTGTGTGAATTTTTCATGGCTAATGATTTTTAGAACAGTTGTGATGTGTTTAGGTGTTTTAAGAATATGAAGCATTCAGTGGTTTAAATTGGTTGTTATAAAATGAAAGAATATGAAGGAAAGCCTTCTTGTCTTAGAACACACCGATTCACAAATAAGCAGCTTCTCTCAAAATGTTGTAATTACAAAAATTCCAAGGCAAATACAGTAAACTCCTTGTCTTTGCTATGTCTAGAAACTTAACAGGCCCAAAGAAAGTCCTGACAAGGAAAAAAAAAAATTATACAAATTGTGGAAGCAGGGGGTTGAAAGAAGGATAAAGACCATATAATGACAAACTGTTTAAAAGAGAGGGTGTCCTTGAAAGCTTGACACTGTTGATGAGGCTGAGGGAAAACACTCAGTTTCATAGATTGCTGGTACAGATGTAAAATAGTAACATCTCTATAGAGAGGAATTTGGCAATATCTAGCAAAAGTGCTTATGCATTTATTCTTTGACCTAGTAATCCCGCTTCTAGGATTAGTGGTGAAGATACACCTCAACAATAAAAATATATATGCATTAGATTATTAGTTATGGTTTAATTTTTAATAGCAAAATATTAAAAACAACCTACATGAACAAATAGGAGACTTACTGAATAAACTGTGGTATATCTGTACAATAAAGTGCAATTCACTTATGTTGTTAATTTTTTCCAAAAATCCAGAGCCAAAGAGTATTTGTTATGCTCTCTTTAGTATAAGAAAGGGGAAATAAGATATGTGTGCATCTGTTTATTTTTGTGAAAATAAGTATAGAAAGGATAAGAAAGAAACTAGTAAAACTAGTTATCTCCTGGTGTTAGTAGAAACAGAGTGAAAGTGAATTAGGCTTCTTTAAGTATATATTTATATACAGTTTTGACTTTTGAATTATGTTTATGTTTACATAGTCAAAAATATAAATAAATCAACAGAAATAACAAAAAAAGAAGAAATCACAAGCTTTAAAATTTAATACAAACAGAAATAATTGAATCTAACAGTATATCAAAGTGATAACATAAACTCAGAAGAAAAAACATAATCCAACATACCAGTGGAACACAATATTCTAACTGTATACATTCAGTGGTTATAGTCTAAGGACAAGAAAAATTGCAAAAATATCTTGAACTTTAGCTTGTAGGATTTTTATTGGTAGCAATACTAACGTACCAATTCTGAAATTAATTTTCATGTATTCTAGAATTGAGTAAATGAATAAATATATTGATGTTATTGGGAACTAAAATTATCATTCTGGGAGTAGAGAAATATAAATATGGACTTGGCACATGAAAGAAAGACCTGCAGAGAGATAACCATATAAACTCATTATTTTAAAAATTATAAATGTCCTAGCTCTGTTACTGAAAAGGCCTAGATTCAATCTTATCTTAATAGACAGGAGGGCACCCCTTTCTCAGAACATGGTTTCCAAATGCCATTCTCCATTAAAAGGAACAAGGTCTTCTTGGAGAAAAGACTGATTCTAGGTCTGGATTAGGTAAAGTACAACGTTAGCCTGGAATTTCTTGCCGAATCAGAAGTAAGAAAGTGCTCAAAAACATGGGAACATGTCACAAACACACGTGAGGCAACTTGAATCCTCACTGGCCATATTTAGGACAATCGAGCATCAAAAAAAAAAAATGTTGAGAATAATGGATTCTAACACTTAAAACAAAAAATAATCCATAGCCCACAGAAGGGGAAGAGAGGGGGAGCTCTTATTTACAGAAGAATATCAAACAGCAAAGACAGAAGAAATGACAGAATTAGAGAAACATCATTTTGCAAAACACCACTGTAATAATCAATTCAGGCAAGTATTATTAATGGATGTATTACTATTGTGTAAAATCGGTTGGGGAACAGGATATTCATACAGTCTGAAGGTGTCACCCTAAAGATAACTTATTACAAGTGGAAAATGGTGACTTTACAATGAAGAAATCTAGCAGAAACCATCTTAATCTAGTGATCAAACTTAGTATCACCAATAATGGATCATACTGAGTCATGTGTCTCCTAATATGATGCACCAGGAAGGATGCAACGTCATGAATGTTGTATTCTTTTGTATTCAACAGACCACCCAGGGTAAAGGCAGCTTTCTCACTTACTGATCAGAATTGTTGGTTTTAATTCATTTTGGATTTTAAGATTTCTTACTTACTTGTCAGCTCAGAAATTTATTTAAGATGATTTTTATCTTTTATTCAATATTTTAGCTTGGAGAGCCATTCAGAGTTTCTAACTCACTGTACTGCCAAAAATAGAAAACAGCATGGTTTCTTTTGAAAATGTCTAACTTTAAAGTTACTTGTGTGTGTCACTCAGATTCACATAGCTTTTTTGCCTAGTAATGTGGTATCATGTGGCAAGGCTATAAAAATGTTTACAATCTTTTATTTAACAATATGACTCTTGAGAGTTTATTCTAAGGAAATAATTGAATAGTAACAAAACACTATTAACACAAAGCATAGCAACTTGATTTGGGCAACCAAACACTGGAAACAACCTAAATGTCCATTACAGGAATCATTTATGAAGCAAACACTAAAATATTTATTGTGAAGATTATGAGAACATAGAAGACAGTTATGACAGTAAATTTGAAAACCTGAACACAAAACTTACATATAATCCAATTGTAACTTATAAAAAATACGTGCGTATAAGGATAAAATGGTACACACAAAAAAATAGTTGCATTAGATTGGTAGAATTATGGCTCCTTTTGCTGTTTTAATTTTTTCCTTTTACATTTTGATACATTATTTTAATTTTAATTTTAAAATTCAAAAGAATTTGCCACTCATCTTTGCCACTTCAAGGAAAAAAGAAATGTGTTCGATTATTCTGTTCTTAGTATAGTTTTGGCAATTTCCTCACGTGTAAGAAGGGAATACTATTAATAATTTCAGTATCTATGAGACAATATAAAATTAAAGAATCTAGCCCAGTAACTGGCACATGGAACATAATTAATAAATCATTATGGACTTTTTTTCTCACACTCAAGTAGGGAGGAATCAGTGCTCCTTAGAGGTCCACTGTAGAGGTGGCAGCACCAATCCCTAGGGGAGAAGATCTTGGGGATGATAATTCCTGAGCAGACAGTTAGCTGAGAATTCAAGAGCAGAAAAGTAAGAAAGAAACAACTTCTTGCTAACGCCTTTCCACCCACGTTTCCCTGTTCTGTTGTACTCTGCTTACCCTTTCATGGATGGAGGCAGAGGAAAGAGAACCAAGTTTGCTCTCAGTCATTCACTATGTTGTTTAATCTGCCTTCCATCTTTCTTATCAGTTCCAATTAGAATGTAGACCTGAATTTAAGTCCCCGTTCTGTCAGTTATAATGTGACCCTAGACAAAACACATTCTCTGAACCTCAGAGAACATTCTTCATTTGTAGAATGGGAAGATTAATCTATATTCCACTTGGGTGGCAAGTCTTTTATAAACTTTATAACCCAAATATGTGTGAGTTGCTAGTATCATTACGTTGGTAAAGTTATTCTGAGATATGATAACAGAACTGTTTTGTCTAACTCCACTAGCATGGTTCAGGTTTAGAGAGTGTGGAATTAAAAGGCTTTATCCTCAAATATGACTTAAATCTGATTTTTCTCATCATTTTCCTCCACAAACAAATCCTCAGGAAATGACAAACTTTACATGGTTAAACATCAGTTTTGTTTAGTTTTTGACATCCACATGTTTAAATCATATATTTGAAAACTGCTTATATTTGTGTTGTCTATATCTAAATTGAAGAGACTTATTGAGGAATAGAAGACTACACATTTTTCAGCAAATACTGCACGTTTTACGGAATTTCCCCAGGCAACGGACGGTCTCCAGGAATTTATTGGCTACTAACAGTACTAAGATATGGATGAATGAGGAAATCAAAGTGGAGATCTTGCAAGTTTTGTGAGAATGAGTGAATGGTCCAAATGAAGAGATAAGTTGTGAAATATTAGTACAAGTAAAAATTATTTACAATGAAAGACATTTTGTCAATAGCTATGAGAATTTTACCATTGACCCAGAAATTCCATTTCTTTCTTCAGAAATACCCACATAGGTACACATATAAAAAGTTATTCATTACAGTATCGTTTTTCATAGCAAAAAGTTTTAAAAATCAGAAGCTATCTAAACTATGGTATATCTAGGTCATAGAAATCAAATGACTAAAAATGTTAATATAAGCACATGTTTTTTATTAACTTGGCTTGGGTCTTCAACAAAATTGGCTTCTTAACATTGCACTCCAGAGTTAGACTTACCCACTCAGTCACTTATCATGCAGGAGCAGACTCCTAATACCACATATCATAGAGCAGAGTAGGACACAGGTTCTCTGCAGGCAGGCAAATCCCAAAGAGAAGGGAGGAAAGGGCTGAGACACTGCATGGTCAATTTCTTCTGAACTCTGCCATGTACGGAGGTGGACAGTGTCCACAAAGATTGCTCCCCTGGACCCACCATCATAATAACACAATGGCTTTTTTTTTTTTTTTTCTTTTGAGACGGAGTTTCGCTCTTGTTGTCCAGGCTGGAGTTCAGTGGTGTGATCTCGGCTCACCGCAACCTCCGCCTCTTGGGTTCAAGTGATTCTCCTGCCTCAGCCTCCTGAGTAGATGGGATTACAGGCATGCACCACCATGCCCAGCTAATTTTGTATTTTTAGTAGAGACGGGGTTTCTCCATGTTGGCCAGGCTGGTCTCAAACTCTTAACCTCAGGTGATCCACCTGCCTTGGCCTCCCAAAGTGCTGGGATCACAGGCGTGAGCCACCGCGCCCGGCCCACGATGGACTTTTGTTTACATCTCTAGTGCAGCACTCATTTCATGTTCTTTCAAGAAGAATACATATTTCATCTTTTTATTTTATACAGCAATTAGCACAGTGCCTGGCACAAGGAAAATGATCATCAAAAGCTGGGTGAAAAACCTAATAAAGCTACTGAGGATAGGAACTGCAGACCAGCATGGAAAGAAAACTATGAGCCAGATATTGACATCATCCTGAAAGGCAGAAGATTTAGTATAGGCAAGAAGTATGCTTTTGGAATATAGAAAATGTGGATTATGATAAGAAAAGAATCATATTTGTCTGATCTTACCTACTCACTTCTCAGTTCCACATGTTTCTGAGGACCTTTGTCCTTACTTTCTTTTCTGTTTTATCCAACCTTTCTGTTCTTTAGATTGGATCATTCCTATTGAGCTGACATCAAGTTAACTGCTGTTAAATGCATCCAGTGAATTTTTAACTTTATATACTATATCTTTTAGTCCTAGAATTTCCACATGAGTTTTTTAATAGTTTCCATTTCTCTGCTGAGATCTCCTATTTGTTCATTCATTATGACCATATTTTTCTCTACATTATTGAACATAATTATAACAGCTCTTCTAAAATTCTCGTCTGCACATTCTAACACCTGAATTATTCTGGGGTCAGTCTCTGTTACATTGCCTTATTACAAAAACAGTATAAGTCACATTGCCTTGTTTCTCAATATGCAAAATGATTTTTTATTCCATACTAGACATTTTGAATTAAACATTATAGAGATTCTGGATTCTCGAGAGAGTATTGACTTTTTTTTTCCCCATCAGGCAGGTAACTTGACTGGACTCAAACTCCAAACTCTAGGTCCTCTGTAATGGGCAACTGCAGTAATCTTTGTTTAGTTCTTTAAGGCTTATTGGCCAGGCACGGGGGCTCATGCCTGCAATCCCAGCACTGTGGGAGGCCGAGGTGGGAGGATCAGGAGTTTGAGACCAGCCTGGCCAACATGGTGAAACCACGTCTCTACTAAAAATACAAAAGTTAGCCGGGTGTGGTGGTGGGCGCCTGTAGTCCCAGCTACTCAGAACGCTAAGGCAGGAGAATCACTTGAACCTGGGAGGCACAGGTTGCAGTGAGCCGAGATTGTGCCACTGTACTCCAGCCTGGGTGACAACAGCGAGACTCCCTCTCAAAAAAAAAAAAAAAAAAAAGATTTATTGGCACTGCTTGGCATCTGCTATGAATACATGAAGTTCATGGGTCAGCTATAGATTTGGGCACATTATACACAGAATTTGGGTCTCCCTTTCTCCTGATTTCTCCTTTTCTGGATTTCTTTTCTCATTTTCCAGCAGCTATGGTTGCCCTAAACTCAGTCCTCTGTTTCTTTAGGGCAGTAAGATTTGGAAACTTTTAGGTTTTACCTGCCTCTCAGACAAAATAAAAAATAATTTTTTCGTCTTGATGCTACTCCTTTCTTCCAGATGTAGACACCTCTCTAATTTCCAGTCGCTTTTTATTGCTCTCCAGAGTCTAAAGATTGTCGTTGTTTTCTGTGGGAGAGTTGGTCTGATAAAGACTACTTGCCCAAAACTGGAAGCTGGAAGCCTATAATTATAAATAGACTTTGAGTAGTATTCTTCTTTGGAAAGGGATTTTAACTACTCCCTGTGTACTTCTTTATTTCCTGTTTTTCTCATCCATAATCTTTTTATTTTCATACTTCCTCAGTCAGACAATTTTCCTACTTGAAGATTCAGTGACTGCTATCAAATGACCCCCGTATTACTAAATACAATATCCCCAACTGCATTTATAAAAAGAAAATTTATTGTTTATTAGTAAACAATGTTGTAGAATAGTAAAATATTGCTGGGCTTTGGAGCCAGATAATCAAGGTTAGAATCCCAGATTCTAACTTACTAGCTGGTGTATTAGTCCTTTCTCTTGCTGCTAATAAAGACATACCCAAGACTGGGAGACTGGGTAATTTATGAAGAAAAGAGGTTTGATTGACTCACAGTTCAGTATGGCTGGGGAGGCCTTAGGAAACTTACAGTCGTGGTGGCAGCAAGGAGAAGTTCCAAGCAAAGAGGGAAAAGCCCCTTATAAAACCATCTGATCTTATGAGAACTCACTCACTATCATGAGAACAGCATGAGGGTAACTGCCCTCATGTTTAATTACCTTCCACCAGTTCCCCTCCATGACACATGGGGATTATGAAAGCTATAATTCAAGATGAGATTTGGGTGGAGACATAGCCAAACCATATAATTCCACCCCTGGCCCCTCTCAAATCTCATGTCCTCACATTTCAAAACACAATCATGCCCTCAAACTGTCCCCCAAGGTCTTAACTCATTCCAGCATTAAGTCAAAAATCCAAGTTCAAAGTCTCATCTGAGACAAGGCAAGTCCCTTCCATCTATGAACCTGTAAAATCAAAAGCAAGTTAGTTACTTCCTAGATACAATGGGGGTACAGGTATTGGGTAAATACACCTATTCCAAATGGGAAAAATTGCCAAAACAAAGGAGTTGCAGACCCCATGCAAGTCCAAAACCCAATAGGGCAATCACTAACATTAAAGTTCCAAAATGATCTCCTTTGACTGCATGTCTCACATCCAGGTCACACTGATGCAAGAGGTGGACTTCCAATGGCCTTGGGCAGCTCTGCCCCCATGGCTTTGCAAGGTATAGCCTGCTTCCTGGTTGCTTTTTCACAAGTTGGCATTGAATGTCTGTGGCTTTTCCATGAGTATGGTGCAAGCTGTTGGTGGATTTACCATTCTGGGGTCTGGGCCAGGTGCAGTGGCTCATGTCTGTAATCCTAGGACTTTGGGAGGCTGAGGTGGGTGATCACAAGGTCAGGAGATCGAGACCATCCTGGCTAACACGGTAAAACCCTGTCTCTGCTTAAAAAATACAAAAAATTAGCCAGGCGTGGTGGTGGGTACCTGTAGTCCCAGATACTTGGGAGGCTGAGGCAGGAGAATGGTGTGAACCCAGGAGGTGGAGCTTGCAGTGAGCTGAGATTGTGCCACTGCACTCCAGCCTGGGCGACAGAGCAAGACACCGTCAAAAAAAAAAACAAAAAAAAACAAAAAAAAAAACCATTCTGGGGTCTGGAGAACGGTAGCCCTTACAGCATCACCAGGCAGTGCCCCAGTGGGGACTCTGTTTGGGGGCTCTGATCCCACATTTCCCTTCTGCACGGCCCTAGCAGAGGTTCTTCATGAGGGTTCTACCCCTGCAACAAACTTCTGCCTGGACATCCAGGCGTTTCCGTACATCCTCTGAAATCTAAGCAGTGGAGGTTCCCAAACTTCAGTTCTCGACTCCTGTGCACCCACAGGCTCAATACCACATGTAAGCCACCAATGCTTGGTCAGGGCTTGAACCCTCTGAAGCAATGGCCTGAGCTGTACATTGACACCTTTTAGCCTAGACATCTAGGACACAGGGCAGCATGACCCGAGGCTGCATAAAGTGGGATGGCCTTGGGACTAGCTGAGGAAACCATTTTTCCATCCTAGGCCTCCATGTCTGTGATGGGAAGGGCGGCCATGAAGGTGTCTGACATGCCCTGGAGACATTTTCCCCATTGTCTTGTTAATTAACATACAGCTCCTCCTGCAGCACCAACTTACTTACGCAAATTTCTGTCACTGGTTTGAATTTCTCCCCAGAAAACAGGATTTTTCTTTTCTGTTGCATCATCATGCTGCAAATTTTCAAACTTTTAAGCTATGCTTCCTATTGAAGACTTTGCGGCTTAGAAATTTCTTCCCCCAGATACCCAAAATCATCTCTCTCAAGTTCAAAGTTCCACAGATGTCTAGGGGACAAAACGTTGCTGGTTTCTTTGCATAGCAAGAGTGACCTTTACTCCAGTTCACAACAAGTTTCTCATCTCCATATGAGACCATCTCAGCTTGGACTTAGTTGTCCATATTACTATTAACATTTTGGTCAAAGCCATTCAACAAGTCTCTACGAAGTTTCAAACTTCCCCACGTTTTCCTGTCTTCTAATAGCCCTCCAAATGGTTCCAACCTCTGTCTGTTACCCAGTTCTAAAGTCACTTCTACATTTTTGGGTATCTTTACAGCAGTGGCACTCCCCATGGTACTAATTTACTGTATTAGTCTGTTCTCATGCTGCTAATAAAGACTTACTCGAGACTGAGTAATTTATAAAGAACAGAGGTTCAACTGACTCACAGTTCAGCATGGCTGGGAGGCCTCAGGAAACTTACAAACATGGTGGCAGCAAAGAGAAGTTCCAAGCAAAGAGAGAAAAGCCCCTTATAAAACCATCAGATCTTGTGAGAACTCACTAACTATCATGAAAATAGCATGAGGGTAATTGCCCCCATGATTAATTTACCTCCCACAGCGTCCCTCCCATGACAGTTGGGGATTATGGGAACTACAATTCAAGATGAGATTTGGGTGGGGACACAGCCATACCATACCAGCTAGGTAGCCTTAAGAAAGTCACCTAATCTCCAGAAATAAAAGGTTTCCTATTTGTACAACAAAAATAATGACACCCCTTTTACGGGATTTCTGTGAGGACAAATGATAACTAACATAGCCTTGCATAGTGTCTGGCACAAAATAGCTACTCAAAAAACAATAGAAACAACATTTTAAAAATGTAGGCTTTATTTTTAGAGTTTTATGTACAAGCAAAATTGAGCAGAATGTACAGAGAGTTTCCATATAGCACTCCCTACCCCCAAGCACAGATAGCCTCCCCCAGTATCAGCATCCTGCACCAGAGTGGTACATTTATTATAACTGATGAATCTACATTGACATGTCATTTTCATCCAAAATCCATAGTTTATATTAGGGATGTCTCTTGGTGGTGTACCTTCTATGGGTTTTGACAAATATATAATGACATGTATTCACCACTATAGTATCATAAAGAATTGTTTCACTGCCCTAAAAATCTTTGATCTTCTTCCTATTCATCACTCCCTCCCCATTAATCCCTGACAACTACTGCTAATTTTCCTGTCTCCATTGTTTTGCCTTTTCCTGAATTTCATATAGTTTAAATATACAGTATGTGGGATTTTCAAACTGGTTTCTTTCACTTTAATGTTCTTCCATGTCTTTTCAAAGCTTCATAGCTCAATATTTATAGCATTGAATAATATTCCATTGTCTGGATGTACTACAGTTTATGTATTCATTCACCTATCAAAGAACACCTTGGTTGCTTCCAAGTTTCAACAATCATGAGTAAAGCTGCTGTAAACATCTATGTACACGTTTTTTTGTGAATTGAACATTTTCAGCTTTTTTAGCTCCATTCCTAGGAGTGCAATTGCTGGATTGTATGGTAAGAGTATGTTTAGTGTTGTAAGAAACTGCCACACTCTTCCTAACTGGATGTACTGTTTTGCATTCTCACCAGCAATGAAAGAGTTCCTGTTGCTCTACATACTCACCAGCATTTAGTGTCATCAATGTTTTGAGCAATAGCATTTTGATCTAACTTTTCCTAGGTATTCTTTTTGAAGGGAATAATATGACAGATAACAGAGAAAGGATATACAAGGACAGTTCTGTCCTTTATTTATAGTCCATCATTTAATGAAGGACTCTGTCCACACTTGGTATTTTTAACTCTGATCCTCCTCTCCCATGAACTCTGACAATCTCCTAAATCCCTGTTGCTGGCACACATGGTTGTGTATCAGGCCCCCTGTAGTCTGAAGCATGGCTTTTTTTTTTTTTGAGATGGAGTCTGTCACTCTGTCACCCAGGCTGGTGCAGTGATTCAATCTTGGCTGACTACAACCTCCACTTTTCCGGTTCAAGTTGATTCTGCCATCTCAGCCTCCCAAGTACCTGGGACTACAGGTGCCCACCACCACACCCAGCTAATTTTTTGTATTTTCAGTAGAGATGTGGTTTCTCCATGTTGGCCCGGCTGGTCTCATTCCTGACCTCTAGTGATCCACCCACCTTGGCCTCCCAAAATGCTGGGATTACAGGCATGGGTCATCACACATGGCCTGAAGCATGACTGTTGCTTTAATCATATGAAATACTGCTCTGTATTGTTATCTATTTGAAATGCCACACCTCCTGAGCTAAATTGCAAGCTTTTATGGAGCACAAACCATATTTATACATATTAGCATGATACCATGACACATATCAAAAGCTGTTATATGTTGTTACATGAATTGATTCTTTCTCAGTTAAGAGGACCTCTACAGTAGCACTTTCATACCATTAATTTTTCATTTTGTGCCCAGCCCCTAATCTGTGAAAAATGAAATGAATCCTGTTATCATTTCCCTCCCAGGCCTTTTCTCCTTGTGGACAATGTGTGGCTCAAGAGAAAATGCAATCAGTAAATTTGTTCAGTGCACAAACTCTTTATCACTTCTCACTGTTCTCAAGTGAGATAGAACAGAACATCCATCCAGTGTCTTACAAATTGTCTGGTATATAGTAGGCACTCAATAAATGTTTGTTGAATAAATGCATACGTGAATCTTATTCCTATATATAGTATGGTAGACAGATCATTGATACCCAAAGATGCCCAAATGCTGATCCCCAGAACTTGTGAATATGTTACATTTCATGTCAAAAGGGACTTTGCTAATGTGATTAAGGATTCAGACCTTTGGATTGTAAGATTATCCCGGATTAACCAGGGCCAATCTAATCACATGAGACCTTAAAAAAGCAGAAAACCTTTCCCAGCCGGGTTAGAGAGAGATGAGACAGAGTAAAAAAGAAAGAGATTCAGAGCATGAAAATGACTACCCACTGTTGCTGGCTTTGAAGATAGAGGAACTAGGCCACAAAACAAGGAGTATGGGTGGCCTCAAGAAATAGGAAAAAGCCCTCATCTGACAGCCAGCTAGAAAGCAGTCCTCTGACCACAAGAAATTGGATTCTGCCAACCACTCAAATGAGCAAGGAAATGGATTCTCCCCTAGAACCTCCAGAAAGGAACACAGCTCTGTAATGCCTTGATTTTAGCCAGGTGAGACTTGTTTCAGGCTTTTGACTTATGGAAATATAAGATAATAAATTTTTATTGTATGCTGCTAAATTTGCAGCAGTTTATTACTGAAGCAATGGAAAGCCAATACAGACAGAATACACAGAGGGAAAGAGAATTAGTTCTTTCCTGATAATTTGTAAATATTTGGGTCTTCACTGGACAAGCTTCACAGAGGATTCACTGGTTCTCTAGCAAACTAGCATGTCCAGTCTTGCAGCCTCCCTTTCTTAGGCCTAGCATATGTCAGCTGTGTGCATAGAAAAATCAAAGCAGGACCCTCAGTAGTTGGAAAGAAAAGATGGTTGGAAATGGGTTGCACTTCAAGTGAGGAAACAAGAGGTAGGAGACTGGCATCTCTTTCTCGTATGTCCCAGGCTGACTCTTGTGAGTTTTTTTCCCTTGGAGGCTGTCGATGACGGTCACAGTAACCTGATGGAACCTGGATCATGATGAAAGAAATAAGTGTCAATGGCTCTAACTTCCAAGGACTCTGATGTCCCACAGCACTAGCTAAACAAAGCCAGTTGGAAATGAGCTTAAATGGGGAATTTCCTGAATATATTCCCTATTGTTAGGAAGCCAGGTTGGCTTCCTTGCCTACAATTATGCCAAGCAGTCACACTATAGAGTCCCTAGGGACATGATATTAAGTAATTCTTTTAACACAAACAACTTAATAATCATTTATACTAATAGCGAAATGGTCAACGGCTGATATTCCACTTGCAGTAGAATTAGCTATCCAACTGGAAGAGAAGACAGGAAGAGGTGATCTCCAGGAAGCCACTAAAAGGATTGGCACCTGCCTCTGGATTCCCCTTTTCCTTATATTACCTCTCAGCACTGACAGGGCCTTTATTTCAGGATACAGTTTCACAAGCATTATGTCACATCTCTGAGAATTATGTTGGTAGATATTTGCTCCTCTGGCCAGAAAGACCTAGTTTGGAGTCTGGAGTCATGAAGGTGACATACGTTCAGCTAGTGACATAAGTGTACCTAGTAACAATAGTGAGTAATGGCCCTGAAATTCTACTGAATGACCAAAGTGCTGACCAGGAACAAGCATGCTCTAGCTTATCTCACAAGGAACTTGACAATTTTCTTCAAAAGTCCTAGTAGCTAAGATTTCTTAGTAGCAAAGCCACTAAGGCACAATTATTATTAACTTGACCCTTAGGTGACTTTTAAGGACTATTCTATAAAACATTACAACCAATAGTGGATCCAAGCCAGCACACTCTGCTATATAAGATTAATTAACAGTGTCCACACTGGTAAAATAAGTTGTTTCATAAATACATTAGAATTCATTTGCACTTTCTACACAGACCCAAGGCCAGTACTTTCCCCAGAATAGGTCTATGTTTTGCAATCTGCTACTCCATACAGAGATTTTAGTTCACTTGGCAATTTAGGGCTGCTTATATGTGACCAGCTAGTCTGTTTTACTTCTCTCTGCCTTAAACACTACTATGCTTACTAACTCCAAACTGCCTGGTATCAACTTGACAAAAATATCCCAAGTTGGGAAATCCTTATGTGAATATGTAGATAGTCACAATTGCTGGTTGATGGTAATCTGTCTTCTCCTGTATTTGAGAAAAAGGAGATAAAATGGATGAATCCAAATGATGGATTAAACGTGGGAATATGTGAGAGAGAGAGAGAGGAATACATGGTGGCTGTCAGTGTCTGGCTTAGGCAGTAAACACTTTCATTAATAAAGACGGAAAATAAAAAAGGAATAATTGGTGTCAAGGGGAAAATAATGAGCTCAAGTTTTAACACTCTTGAGTTCCCGGATGTGAGACATCCAGGCACATTTACCCAAGAGGCAGTTGGAAGCAACATTCCAGAGCTTAGGAGAGAGGCATGACCAAAAGCTGGTGGGACTGTGAAAAGATATAGCCATTCTGGAAAACTGTTCAGCAATTTCTTAGAAAATTAAACATGTGCTAACAACCGAGGAATTGTACTCTTGAGCATTTGTCCCAGATAAATGAAAAAAAAAAAAGCATTTTTTTTACACAAAAACATATACATGAAAGTTCATAGAAGTGTTATTCATAAAAAACTGGAAAAAACTGAGATGTCTTTATTGGGTGAATGCTTAGGCAAACGGTGGTGTATCCATACAATGGAATAATGCTTAGCGATAAAGAGAAAAGAGCTATTGATACATACAATAACACAGATGAATCTCAAAGGAATTAATGCTGAGTGGGAAAAAAAAGCGCATCTCAAAATGGTATATACTGTACTATTTTATTTACTTAATATTTTAAAAATAGCAAAATCATAGAGATGGAGAACAGATTAGTGGGTACTGTGTTTTGGGATGGGGAGTGAGAAAAGGGTAAGGTGTAAATATAAAGGGGTAGCACAAAAGAGCCTTGTGGTTGAAGGATTCTATGTCTTGGTTGTAGTCGTGATTGCAGGAATCTACATGTGATAAAATTGTACGGGTCTACATACGCATACACACAAGAGAATATAAAACTGGTGGCATGTGAAGAAGCTCCTCACATTGTGCCAACATCAATATCCTAGTTTCAATATCAGACTACAGTTATACAAAACATTGTCATTGAGGGAAACTGGGTAAAGGGAACACAGGACATTTGGCATATATTTTTGCAATTTCCTGTGAATCCGTAATTATTTTAAAATAACAGATATACTACACATCAAAAATTTAATGTCATAAAGTTGATGAGTTTACCTAGTGGATAGCTTTGTTAATATCTGCTATAAGACTACTGAAAATGACAGTTATGCAAGTATAAGCTCGGAGAACTTTCTTCCCCCTTCGTAAATGAAATGAGCAAAAGAAATGAAACAGGAAAGGCAAGCAGTACTGAAAACAGGGAAGGGCTCTTCCCCATATAACTATATCAGCGACTTCAACAGCTATTCATCCAGAAACACAGCCTCTTGCACTAGCTAAGAGGAAACTTTGGATAACAATATGTTTTCACTCTCCAAGGGAGAAAATGGATAGATTAATTTTTGAGAAAAAAAAAACCTCACCAATTTCATGCTGTGGCTTGCACCTTTAATCCCAGCTACCTACAAGGCTGAGGTGAGAGGCTTACTTGAGCCCAGGAGTTCAAGGCTGCAATGAGCTATGATTGATTGTACTATTGCACTCCAACCTAGAGTGCTAAGCTAAGAGCTAAGAACACAGCCGAGAGCAGAGAAGAAACAAACAAATTGGACCAATAACCCCGACTCCCCTCATTTTACTGGAGTGAGCTGAGACTGCTGGCAAACATGGCCTTTGACCTAGCCTGAACTATAACAAAAGTCATCAGATATTTTTCCACCAATCAACAGACAGAAGTGGGGAGAAAACAATTCTAGTTCATAACTACAACCAGCAGATAAACAAAGGCCATGGTGAGGGATGGAAGACATTGTGATATACCAAAGCCAGGCTCATTTAAAACTCACCCCAAATTCCAAACAAAATGTATTATTTAACATGTATTATTGCCAAAGGAGCTTGAGTGAGCTTTGGCACCAACCCTGCCCTCCAGCCCCCACCCAAAAAATCACTCTCTGCTCTCTCCCCATTCTTTGATAGGCACACTTGCTGTTTTCTCAAAGCCAAGGTACAGAGGCGACTTAGAGGAACTAGAACTCTAATACACTGCTAGCAGGAATGTAAAATGAAGTGTCTACTTCAGAAAACCATTTTATCAGTTTCTAGAAAGTTAAACATAGAACCACCATGCAGCCCAGCCACTCTACTCCCAAGTATTTATACAAGAGAAATGAAAACATGTCCACACACAGTATTTAAAGGTGATGGTTAGCCTTGTATGTCAACTTGGCTAGGCTATAATACCCAGTTACTGAATCAAACAGTAATCTAGGTGTGTCTGTGAAGGTATTTTGTAGATGTGGTTAACAGCTACAATCTGTTGACTTGAAGTAAAGGAGATTGCTCTTGATAGTGTGGGTGGGCTTCATCCAATCAGCTGAAGGCCTTAAGAGCAAAAAGTAAGGTTTCCCAGAGAGAAAGAAATTCTGCCTCCAGACTGCAGCCTCAACTCCTGCCTGAGTTTCCAGTCGGCCAGCCTGCCTAAAGATTTGTTAGGCCTTATAATCACATGAGCTAATTTCTTAAAATAAACATCTTTATATATATTGATACAATGAATGGTTATAGCAGCCTTATTTGTAATAGCCACAAACTGGAAACAACCTAAATGTCCTTCAATAAGTGAATACATAAACAAATTGTGGTATATCCACAATTTTTACGCAGCAGTAAAAAGGAATAAATGGTTGAATAAGGAATAAACACATAACAAGGATGAACCTCAAAACCGTAAGGCTGAATGGAAAAAGTCAGACAAAAGTAATACATACTGAATAATTCCGTTTATATTGAAATTCTAGAAAATGAGGACTAATCTATAGTAACAAAAAGCAGAACAATTTTGCCCACTGGTGGTGGAGCGGGGGGCAGGTGTCGTAGAGTATCTGAGAAAGGACAACTGGATTAAAAAGGGGGCATAAGAAAACTTTTGAGGGTGATTGATATGTTCATTATCTTGTGGCATGGTTTCACAGGTGCATATATATATATGTCAAAACATCAAGTTATACACTTTTAAAATGTTCAGTTTACTGTATATCTATTATACTTCAGTAGAGAGGAAGGAAGAAAGTGGGGAGGGGAGAAGAAAGGAAACGAGGGAGGGAAGCCCCTAATAGGAAGGATTTTGGAGTTTAGATTTTAAAATGATAAAGGATGTTTGACACTCTAGGCATATGACGAATATAGGATTAGGAGTCCACAAAAACCACCAGGAAGTCATGTATGTTTATACTTCTAAGAGAAGGATCAGTGGATTATCAACTCCCTAATGCTTTGGATCTCTATGACTGGCTGCTGTCCTTCTCATCCCAATACTCCTTCCAAAGCCCCTTTCTTAAATGTAAGCCTTCCTTCCTCCTTCCAACACATCCTGCATTCCATGACAAAATAAGTTTTCCTTAAATGAAATGTACAGCATATTATTTGTACAATTAAGAATTTTTGGCCAGGTGTGATGACTCATGCCTGTAATCCCAGCAATTTGGGAGGCCGAGGCATGTGGATTACCTGAGGTCAGGAGTTCGAGACCAGCCTGGTCAACATGGTGAAACCCTGTCTCTACTAAAAATACAAAAATTAGCTGGGTGTAGTTTGGCAGGTGCCTGTAATCCCAGCTACTCAGGAAGCTGAGGCAGGAGAATCGCTTGAACCCAGGAGGTGGAGGTTGCTGTGAGCAGAGATCAGACTACTGCGTTCTAGGCTGGGAGACAGAGTGAGACTCGGTCTCAAAAAAAAAAAAAAAAATTTTTTTTTAATGTTTCCTCCTTGCCTGTAGGAAAAAGGCTCTGACTCCTTAGCCTGGGAATCAGAGCTCTGCCTAAATGGACTTTAACCTGATTTTATGGCACTAATTCCACTGCAGTACTTGTCCACTCACTGGCCTGTGCCTCTCTGCCACTATTTTTGGAATAATGTCCTCTCTCCATCTTGTTTACTCAACTATATCCAACCTCTAAGGCTGTGCTCCTACAAAGCCTCCCCTGGCTACTTCAGCCCACAGAGATATTTAACTACTCTGCAGTTCAGGACATTCTTCTGACTCTGTAAATCACATTTACTTACATATGATCTTGTGATATTTTTTGTTGACATGTTTACTTTAATTTTCTTCCATAACCTATTCATTCAACAAATTCAACAAATATTTATTAAATGTCAAGTTAGAAAAAGATTATTGATTTTATATAGATTATAGATATGTTTGAAATTTTATTTGGTAATCTGCAAGTAGAAAAATAATTATAATGTGGTAAATCTGTGATAGAAGTATTAGTGCAGAGACCATGGGGAACATAATCCAGCCTGGAAGTTCAGGAGAGATATATGGAAGAAAGGAAGTCAGAGCCTTTTTCCTACAGGCAAGGAGGAAACATGAAAAAAAAATTTTTTTTTTTTGAGACGGAGTCTCACTCTGTCTCCCAGCCGAGACTGCGGTGGTGCGATGTCCGCTCACTGCAACCTCCATCTCCCGGGTTCAAGTGATTCTCCTGCCTCAGCTTCCCAAGTAGCTGGGATTACAGGTACCTGCCACACATGGATGATAAATATGATCATATTTGCTTGTTCTTTTCCTCCTCAGTTGTCTTCCCTGAAGAAAGGAATGACTTTTCTAGATGACAAACTCCCATTCTCAAGAGCAAGGATTTTTGACCAATTTAATTTAATCAGATGTCTGGCTTTGACCTAGAAACACAGTCACGAAACTTGGTGATTAGAGACCAATTCCCGAACATGAGCATTTCTTAGGAAACACAGTAAAGATCTGAGAGGCCCAAGAGCAGAAGGGTGAGAAACCAAAAGCCATCAGTTTGCATAGGAAACACCTTGTTTAACCTAATCTTTTTATTTTTATTACTATATTAGTCACTACAACTATTTTCTGATTGCTATGGTGATAGATGGTTTAAAACAAGCCTTCATTAAGAATTGTCACACCATTGTCTCAGTCAAACCACCAACATTTTTATTGCTATTGACAATTATGGAAATATCCAATTCCAAGAAGACAAGGAGACCTCTGAACTTTCTAAATGAGGACTCCAATCTTCCTGGTCTGATGGGAAGCGGCTTGGCAAGATTACCAACCGCCACCACAGAGAGTGGACTCTAAGCTAAGACTTAAAATGTAAGTAGAAATTATCCAGGCAGGCCAGGCGCGGTGGCTCACGCCTGTAATCCCAGCACTTTGGGAGCCCGAGGCGGGCGGATCACCTGAGGTCGGGAGTTTGAGACCAGCCTGACCAATATGGAGAAACCCTGTCTCTACTAAAAATACAAAATTAGCTGGGCATGATGGTGCATGCCTGTAACCCCAGCTACTCGGGAGGCTGAGGCAGGAGAAGCGCTTGAACCCGGGAGGCAGAGGTTGCGGTGAGCCAAGATCGTGCCATTGCACTCCAGCCTGGGCAACAAGAGTGAACTCTGTCTCAAAAAAAAAAAAAAAAAAAAAGAAAGAAAAAGAAAAAGAAAGAGAAAAAGAGAAAAAGAAATTATCCAGGCAAAGATGTATACAGAGAAGGAAGTGCATCCAGGGGAAAAGAACAATACGTGCAAAAGTACAGAAATGGTAAAAAGTAATACTACATAGTCAAAGCCAGGCAGAATTCAGAAGGGATCTGGTGGTGAAAAATAAGGCTAGAGAAAGCAGCAAGGATTGGCTTCTAAAACCTATGTAGTATCTTGGACCTTACCCTAAATGTAATAAGGAGCTGCTAAAGAATCTTTCATTTATTCATTCATTGAAAAAATGTTTTGAGCCTTTCTGTGCAGAACATCATTCTAAGCAGTAAAGATACAGCAGTGAATAAGACACACAAAATCCTAGATCTGACAGAATTGACATTCCAGAGAGGGAGAGGTAGACAATAAATACATAAACAAATCATTTAACAAGATGATTTCAGACAATGATACCTACTGTGAAGAAAATGAAACAAGGTAATGGACAGTGAAAAGGCACTGGAAGGAAGGCCGCTTACCTTTGCATGGTTAGAAAAGATCTGTCTAAGAAAGAGACCACAGGTGAGCTGCAACCTGAAGGATACCGAGAAGCTAGGTGTGCAGAGATGTGGGGACAGAACTTTTGGACTGAATAGCAAATACAAATGCCATTGGGTGCAAGCTTTGCCTGTTCAAGGACCAAAAAGAAGGCCAGTGTGCCTGTAGCATACTAAGCAAAGAGGAAAAAACTGTTATATGCTGAGATTGGAATTATAAGCAGAGCCAGATAATATAGTCTCTTATAGCTCATACTAAGGCAACCAGATTTTATTCCAAGAGGATTTAAAAATCACTGGAGGTTTTGCACTAGGGTGAGAGGTGTGATTTGTATTTTTAAAAGATACTTCTGGAGAATTAATTATAATGAGGTAGGAGTAAACTAAGTTAGGGGCTATTGAGATAATGGTAGCTTAGACTAGGACAGTAGTTGTAGAAATAAAAGTGGCATTCTATTTTGGGGGTAGAGTCTATAATAGGTTTGGTTTATGGATCATATATGAGAGTAAAAAAAATAAAATAAATTAATAATGGTTCCTAGGTTTGTACCTGAGCAACTGAATAAATGGGTGCTGTGAACTGAGATAAAGGAGATTGAGAATCACAGGCTTTGTTTTGCAAATTAATTTTGAGAGGCTTATTAGACATCCCAGTGGAGATTTCAGGTGAGTGGAGCTCATTGAAAGGTAAGGGACAGGGTCGGGTGTGGTAGGTCAGGCCTGTGATCCCAGGACTTTGGAAGGCTGAGGCAGGCAGATCAGTTGAGCTCAGGAGTTTGAGACCAGCCTGGGCAACATGGCAAAACCCTGTCTCTACAAAATATGCAAAATATTACCTGGGCATGGTGGCACATGCCTGTGGTCCAAGCTACTTGGGGGGCTGAGATGGGAGAATCACTTGAGCACAGGAGGTAGAGGTTGCAGTGAGCCAAGATCTCACCACTGTAAACCAGCTTAGGTGACAGAGTGAGACCCTGTCTCAATAAATAAATAAGAAACGTAAGGGAAAAGGAAATTAATCTGATCATTGGCATATGAGTAGTATTTAAAGCCAGGGGAGTAGATGAGATTCTCAAAGTAGGTGAAGATAAGGAGGCAATGAAGGCCTAGGACTCTGGTGTACATTTAGACAGTTATAAGAGGAATAGAAACTGGCAAAATAAGTAACACTGAGCACCCAATGAGGTGGAGAGGAAAGCCAGGAGATGAAGCATCATAGATGGCAAGAGAAGAAGGGTGTCAAAGAGGCGAGGCAGTCATCAACTTCTGGGCAGTCAAATAATATAAGGACAGAAAAGTGACCATTGGATTTGGAAATATGATGAGCACTTGGAGTGGAGTGGTGAGACAGAAGACCAATTAGAGTAGATTGAGGAGATAATGAAAAATGAGAAAATATAACCTGCAAGCACAGACAATTCTTGAGACACTTTTCTGTGAAAGGAAACAGACACAGAGTCTTAGCATGTCTTGTCTTTCTATGGGAAATGTAAATAGTTTGAGATCAGGGATAGTATTTTGTTCTGCTTTTTGTACCTCTACATTACCTAGAAAGAGCTAGGTAAGGTGCACTTAAGTATGCTCTTAAGTATGCTCTTAAGTATGTTCTCAATTCTTATCGCCTGAATGACTGGATGGGTGGAAGGATGGATGGATGGATGGATGGATGGATGGGTGGATGAATGGATGAAGGGAAGACTTCTGATTTGCCAAGAAGAGGACACTGGTAGTAGAAATAAAACAACACTGGAGAAAGAAGAGTTTGGATTTTTATTCTATGGTGTCAGTTAGACAGGAAAGTAAGACATTAGAAGAGTCCTTAGATGATTTATGTAATTGTTCACTTAGGATTTTTAAATGTGATCACTGATACTGGACATGTTCCTAGTGAAGCATTTTTGGTGTTTCACTGGGTTGAAGTTAATAACTGTAAAATTACTTTCTGTTCAGGACAGAAAAGCAGAAAACTTGAAGCTCCTATTAGAAAGTTCAAGATTCTCTGAGATTCTTAGGATTTACTGTTCCCAAAACTCTGTCAAGAACAAGAAAATGACCAGTATACTTAACTGGTCTAGACAACAGTGGAAAGACAATTCTCAGAGAAGATTTGTTTTAAGAAGACACTTTCCATAGGAATCAAACAATAGCTTTCAGTGACTAACATGGTAAGACACAGGGTGTTAGCTCTTTCCTTCCAACCTCATGGCTGTTGTACCTTACCTTTCGACCCTGTGTTCCTGAAATTGTTAAATTCATAAACTTACCAAGGACTAACCAGCCTCTGGGGAATTGTTGTATACTTAGCAAACTTACAATGGGCATATTTATAAGCCATAATAACTGACTAATAGGAAATATCCTCAACTGAAAATGAGAGCTCATCATTTGCAAATGAGTTCCCTTGCCCAGGGCAACTACTGGGGAAAATGTCATGCAAGCAAAATTAATCTTTGAAATCCTCCTTTTCCATTTTTTGTGTCTTCCCTTTCCATAGGCACCAGAAATATCATGGTCCCTGGATCTCATCTCTACAGAAAAAAAAAAAAGTGATTTGATAAACTGATTTATATTGTGTCCAAATGTGATTGTATTTTCAAAGATAGCCTAAGGGGAGAATGCTGTCTGGCCCAACAGCAGGCTCTCAACTTCATTTCAGACACTGTGGCCAAGGGCTGGGAAACAGGTATGAACAGTAGGTTTCTGAGTCCCCTGGAATTATTCCATTTATGTAGCCACCTCCATGACAGGAAGCCTCCCTACTCTTACTTCCCAGTTTGTTCATTCATGGCACCGGGTTGCAGATTAAAAGTTGCTCAGTGACCTTTTATCTAATAATGTGTTACCTTCTTCTCTTAAAAAGTACAAGGGACAAATGCTTATGGTGTACTTTTAGAAGATTGTGGCTCTCTATTAACAGTATTTATTCAACAAACATTTATTGAGCATTTATATGTGCATCATGCTAGGGACTAGACCTAGTAAGTGTAGCACATATTATTTCATTTAATCCTCACAACAAACCCATGAGGTTGGTTTTATGATCCCTATTTTTCAGAAGAAGAAACTGATATTCAACTGGTTCAAGGTCATGCAATTACTAAGATACAGAACCAAGAGTCAAAGACATGATTTTAAACCAAAGCTTTTTCTGTTACTCCACACTGCTTCCCTAGGTGAGATCTGAGGCATTCCATGAAAAGAGAAGGGTCATAAAGCCAAGGGAAGACAAGCTTAGGAAAAAAAGGGAAACGTCCTAAATAAACAGCTTTCCTATTTACCAGAAACCACTAGCTTAAAAATATAATGGGAAAAATCCTATTCACTTTAACAATGTAAAAAAAAAAGATAGAAGAAACATAGGGATAAACTTAACATATTTGTAGGATATGTGAAGAAACTAAAAGATGTTAATAAGGCCTTAAGGAAAAAAAAAAAACTTACATGTATGGGGAGACAGACCATTTTACTGGATTCTAATATTTAATATTCTAGGTGTTCCCTTTCTCACCAAATTAATGTATACATTTTATACAATGTCAAACGAAATATCTTAGGAATTGTTTACAAATTGTCAGATAATTATAAAGTTTACCTGGGAAAAATAAGCATGTATGAATAGTGAATGGGACCCCACCACTCCCCGCCAAAAAAAAGGTCTGAAAAGGACAGAAATCAAGGAGAGTCTTGCCTGCCAGATACAAAATTCTATTATAAAGGTGTATTGATGAAAACAATTTAATACTAGTGTAACAATAGGCAGCAAAGCAATGAAACAGCATAAAAAGACCAGAACTATACTTAATTATGATGAAGATTTAAGGTATGATAAAAATGACATACTTCAAATCAGCAAAAATTGGCATAGATAGGGTTAAGACAAATAGCTAATCATTAGAGGGGAGGAAGGAAAGGAGGGAGGATAAAATTAGGTTCCTGCCTTCATCTTACATTAAAATAAATTCCAGATGTACTACATTTAAATTTTTTTAAAAAAAGAAACCACAAAATACTTGAAGAAAATATAAATTGTTATATAGTCTTTTGATGGGACTTTTTTTTTTTTCAGAGACAGGGTCTTGCTCTGTCACCTAGCCTAGAGTGCAATGGCGTGATCATGGCTCACTGCAGCCTTGAACTCCTGGGCTCAGGTGATTCTCCCAGCTCAGCCCCCCAGGTAGCAGGAACTACAGGCATGTGCCACCACATCCAACTTATTTTTTATTTTTTGTAGAGACAGGGGTCTTGCTTTGTTGCCCAGGCTTATCTCGAACTCCTGCCTTCAAGCACCTCAGCCTCCCAAAGAGCTGGGCTGATGGGACATTTTTTAACATAGTGCCACATTACCATAAATGAAAAGCTTGTAAAATACTAATTTTTAAAATTAATATATATCAGAAATTTTTATAAACAAAGTTAAAAAGCAAACACAAAAAATTTGTAGTACTTATGACAAATATATGTATATATATGAATACAAAAAGAGCCTTTACAAAACAGTAAGAAAACAATGAATACTCCCAATGGAAAACTAAACTGCTAAAAGCAATTCAGAACAAAAAAACATAAACTGTTCATATATATATGTGAAAAAGTTTAACCTTATCAAAGAAGTAAACTGTCAAAGAAATAAACATCAAATAAGGAAATAGCCTTTTCCCACAAATAACCAAAATCTGTAAGAATACTGAGCTGTGAATGTTTCAGAAAAAAAAAATTTCATACACCAATGTTAGGCATGTAATTAATATAGATCAGAACAGTTTAAAAATATTTATAGGCCAGGCACAGTGGCTCATGCCTGCAGTCCCAGCACTCTGGGAGGCCAAGGCGGGTGGATCACCCAAGGTCAGGAGTTTGAGACCAGCCTGACCAACATGGTGAAACCCTGTCTCTACCAAAAATACAAAAACTAGCCAGGCATGTTGGCGTATGCTGGTAATCCTGGCTACTCGGGAGGCTGAGGCAGGAGAATTGCTTGAACCCAGGAGGTGGAGGTTGCAGTGAGCTGACGTTGTGCCACTGTACTCCAGCCTGGGCAACAAGAGCAAAACTCCATCTCAAAAAATAATAATAAATAAAAATAAAATATTTATATACTCTGACCTATTAATTTGTCCAGCATAATTAGGCATGTGTACAAGGGTTTACACACAAGCATGCCTATTGCAATATTGCCTTTAATGCTAAAAAAATTGGGGAAAATGCTTTAAAAATATGGATTGAGACTATAAATTGTGGTACAGTCATATAATGAATATTGTATAGCTATTATTTATTTTCAGCCACTGTCCAAAATACAGCCTGGCCTAACAACATTCTGTTAGGATACCCAAGCACCGTGAGGGGATCAGCTATAAAGTGTCAGTGTTTCACACCACTGCTCCTTTGCTAATAACCTTCAATGGCTTTTAATGAAGTAAAAAAAAAAAGGCAAAATTCCTTAGTCAGCCCTTAAGACTCTCTGTTAGTTAGCTCAAACTCCCCTTTTCAACAACACTGCCCTAACCAGGATGAGATTTTTCCTCCCCTGGAGTACATTCAGCATTTCCTTATCAAACCTTCCTTTATATAAATATCTTCTCCAGGACCACTTCACTTTCTTCCCCAATTTAGCATTTTCTGTATCTCAAGGCCTACCTCTATAAAGCCTGTCCTAACCACTCAAACCCTAGCTTTTTCTCTGAACTGCTAGAAAAATTTTTCTCTCATTGGCCATTTAGGTAAAAAGGTTTTTACTGTTTATTACCTACTCAATAAAAATTTTCTTTTTTTGAGACAAGGTCTTACTCTGTCGCCTAGAACGGAGTGAAGTGGTGTGATCACAACTCACTGCAGCTTCTACCTCCCAGCTCAACAGTCCTCCCACCTCAGCCTAGTGAGTAGCTGTGACTACAGGCATGTGCCACCATACCCCACTACTTTTTATTTTTTATTTTTTGTGAGATGGACTCTCACTATGTTACCCAGGCTGGTCTCCTGATCTCAACTGATCCTCCCAATTTTGGGAGCACCGTGGCCTCCCAAAATGCTGGGATTACAGTCATGAGCCGCAATATCTGGCCCCAGTAAGCTTTTAAGGCCATTAACATGAGGAACAGTGTTCTTTACACTATTTTATCAGCTAGGGCTTTGCATAGAGTAGGAGTTTAGTAAATGTTGTTGATGGGTTAATCAATGTGTGAAAATATTCAGAGCCACCAAAAACAGATATTATGTCTATTCTCATCAACAATCAAAATTGAGTAAACAGCCATTTTCTAATACAGGAAACCACAAAACATTGAATGGTGACATTAAAAAATTCCCCCAGCAGGAGCCAACCAATTTTTTCATCCTGATCCAAGTTAGCAAACTGCAAAAGATAGGAAGCACTAATGAGTGGAAATTTGAGTAGAAGCATTTCTTATGAAGGCTGTCTTGACTGGATCACATTTTTATTGCTGTTGGAGGTGCCAAATGTGTGTGTTTATGCTAATCCTCCACCTCAGGCAACACACAGTCAAGGATCCTACTAAGTGTTACCATCAAGTGTCTGTTGGCAGCTCAAGGCCCCAGCGTTGTTCCCTTGCACTAGGGAGAAGACATATTCCAGGTACAAGTACTCCCACTTTGATGCTACAGAGGAGTTGCTGAACTTTGTGTCATTAATCTCTCTTCGTTAGATCCCAACCCTGCTTAAATCCCACTGTCTACCTACTCTGGGTCTTCACCAATTTACTAGATCATAGTTGGAGAAAATCTACAAAACCTTGCTCCCTTTAAATTTAAACAGGTCTCCGTTTAAATTTAGAATTGCTAACTTCAAGCGGGCTCTTATGTGACAGTATGCCTTTCAGTCATACTACATTTCCCCAATTCCATTCATGTGAGTGCTCCATACCATTCCCTCTCTCTTCATACAGCTATTATCTCTTCCCCACCCTCATTTTTAACTGATGATCTTGTTTCCTATTTCTCTGAGAAAATAGAAGCCACAAACTTCTACTACCTTATCTAGCCCCGTACCATGTACTTTGCATTTCCTCTCATTACCATGGATGTACTGCCTATCTGTGTTTCTATCTAAGGCTAACCTTTCCACTTCAGTTTTGAATATTATCAGCTCTTACCAGCTCAAGGTCATTGCTCTAGCAATTCTCTCATTCTCTCTCATTTTCTTCCATCAAGTTTTCCTTTTCTTCAATTAACAGAGTAGCTCCTAAAGGGAAAAAAAAAAGTCTTCTTTTTCAATGCTCATCATCATTGGCCATCAGAGAAATGCAAATCAAAACCACAGTGGGATATCATCTCACACCAATTAGAATGGCTATCGTTAAAAAGTCAGGAAACAACAGGTGCTGGAGAGGATGTGGAGAAATAGGAACACTTTTACACTGTTGGTGGGACTGTAAACTAGTTCAACCATTGTGGAAGACAGTGTGGCGATTCCTCAGGGATCTAGAACTAGAAATACCATTTGACCCAGCCATCCCATTACTGGGTATATACCCAAAGGAATATAAGTCATGCTGCTATAAAGACACATGCACACATATGTTTATTGCAGCACTACTCACAATAGCAAAGACTTGGAACCAACCCAAATGTCCAACAATGATAGACTGGATTAAGAAAATGTGGCACATAGGCCGGGCGCGGTGGCTCACGCTTGTAATCCCAGCACTTTGGGAGGCCGAGGCGGGTGGATCACGAGGTCAGGAGATCGAGACCACGGTGAAACCCCGTCTCTACTAAAAATACAAAAAGTAAGCCAGGCGTGGTGGTGGGCGCCTGTAGTCCCAGCTACTCGCAGAGGCTGAGGCAGGAGAATGGCGTGAACCCGGGAGGCGGAGCTTGCAGTGAGCCGAGATTGAGCCACTGCACTCCGGCCTGGGTGAAAAAGCGAGACTCCGTCTCAAAAAAAAAAAAAAAAAAGAAAAGAAAATGTGGCACATATACACCATGGAATACTATGCAGCCATAAAAAATGATGAGTTCATGTCCTTTGTAGGGACATGGATGAAGCTGGAAACCATCATTATCAGCAAACTATCGCAAGGACAAAAAACCAAACACTGCATGTTCTCACTCATAGGTGGGAATTGAACAATGAGAACACTTGGACACAGGAAGGGGAACCCACTGGGGCCTGTTGTGGGTGATGGGAGGAGGGAGGGACAGCATTAGGAGATATACCTAATGTTAAATGACGAGTTAATGGGTGCAGCACACCAACGTGGCACATGTATACATATGTAAGAAAGCTGCACATTGTGCACATGTAACCTAGAACTTAAAGTATAATTTAAAAAATATATATATATATATATAAAACAACTAAAAAAAATCTTTTTCTGCAGGATCAGTCCATCACCACACACACAGGCTGTGTTTTATGTTGTTCCCCAGCTTAAGAGATCATTCTCCAGATCCCACTTCTCCTTCCAGTTGTCACCTCAGTTCTCTACTTCTTTTTGCTGATAAACTACTCTAACTAGTTACATATGATTTCTGTCCCCAGATTCCCTCCCTCAGTTGTTTTGAACATAATCATTTATGTCATTTATCATTTTCACTCCAATTGCGCAACCAAAAACTCCCTTTTTCTTTTTTTTTTTTTTTTTTTTAGATGGAGTCTCACTCTGTCACCTAGGCTGGAGTGCAGTGGCATGATCTCGGCTCACTCCAACCTCCGCCTCACGGGTTCAAGTGATCCCCCTGCCTTAGACTCCTGAATAGCTGGGATTATACACATGCACCACCACAACTGGCTAATTGCTTTGTGTTTTTGTTTGTGTGTGTGTGTGTGTGTGTGTGTGTGTGTTTTTTTCGAGACAGTGTCTCACTCTGTTGCCCAGGCTAGACTGCAGTGGCACGATCTCAGCTCACTGCAACCTCTGCCTCCCAGGTTCAAGCTATTTTCCTGCCTCAGCCTCCCAAGTAGCTGGGACTACAGGCATGCACCACCATGCCAGGCTAATTTTTTTTGTATTTTAATAGATACCAAGTTTCACCATGTTGGTCAGGCTGGTCTTGAACTCCTGACCTCAAATGATCTGCACACCTGGACCTCCCAAAGTGCTGGGATTACAGGCTTGAGCTACTGCGCCGGGCTATTTTGTGTTTTTAGTAAAGACAGGGTTTCACCATGTTGTCCAGGCTGGTCTCAAACTCCTGACCTCAAGTGATCCACTCGCCTCAGGCCCTCAAAGTGCTGGGATTACAAGAGTGAGCCACCATGCCTGGCCATAAAACTACCCTTTATTAATATGACTGTTGGCCTGCACGTTGTCAAATCCAGTGGCATTCATCTTACTTGGCCAACCTACGGCATTTGACACTGTCTGTCTTTCCTCTGTTCCTCTGTCTGTTTCCAGGACACTGGCCTGGCTTTCTTTTTACCTCTTTTCTATGCTTTTCCAGTCTCAGGCTCCTTTGGGGATATGAAGGGATATTGCATTTTGCTATTCAATAAATAATGACAGGTAATGATCACTTAAGGCATTAAGTGGTCAGTTCCTTTACTAGGATAAAAATGATTTTCTTCCCAACATGGGGCATATTCCATTTCCAGTCTGACTGTCCTGTGTAATCTTAGTATTCCTTGGCAGCCCCCTTTATATCAGTTCATCTGTGCAGGAAATTGGACAAACATTTGCACTGGTATAACTAAATACAGTTGAACTTTTGGCTTGACTCTTAGCTGAACTCACCAAAAATAATTTCTGTAAGAGACTGAGACGTCTAGGAGCAGGTTTTTCAGAATTAGTAAATATAAATCAAGGACACACAGGTAGATTTGAATTTCAGATAAACAACAAATACTTTTTTAGTATGTCTACTGAAATATTTGTATCTTATCTGGCAATTCTACCTGGTACAGAACTAATCCATTCTCTTGAAAGATCTTGACTCTGTAATAAGTCCTTCGGTGATGGAAGGGAGGTATTTCTGTAATTAGAGTCAGTGTCTTCCTCCCAGTTTTTTATCCTGGCCCAGATCTGCAATGAACACATGACAGAATCCAGGGGAGATGAAGACGGGTGCTTTGCAGGAAAAAAAAAATTAAAAACATCTGAAAGAGCTTTTGTACTAATAGAATGTGATCTAAAAAAGGAAGCAGGAGAAGTTTGTGTCTGCACTTTACATCAGAACAACCTTGGCATCTTGGAGCTGTGCCCTGTGGGAAATGGTGGTGCTTGATAAGAGATGCCAGGACCAGTGGTACCCACTGGGAGCACTGCCAATACCCAGCAAGGAGCATGGGTGCACAGTAAGGCATTGCACTGTGATTCAGCATAAAATAACAATAAGGGAACGTCACGGAGAAAAGGCCAGACTTCCTTTGTTTAGAATGTGGGAAATGTCTCCTGAAAAATGGTAGTAAAAAACATGCTTGGATGGTCCACTCCAGGCAAAACTGACTAATCAGGGGTCAGGGATAGAACCCGTGCATAATATGTTTGTTTCTGTTGTACTGACATGAAGTTCACTGTGACCACTGTGGTTTAACCCCATAGTCTCCTGGAAATACAGCCAGGTCAAGAGAGCTCCACATAAAACATAATCAAAAAAATAAACTCAAGTTTCCACTGATCAGCTTTTCACAACTCTTACCCTTTAACTGACTTTGGAGCAAGATTTGAGAATCAGATGGCTATTTGAGGGCTATTTCTGCACTTTAGTTCAATGTTTTGTTCTTTCTTTATTAGAGAACTATGGTTTTTAAAATTATATTTATACTTTAAGTTTTAGGGTACATGTGCACAACGTGCAGGGTTGTCATATAGGTATAAATGTGCCATGTTGGTTTGCTGCACCCATCAACTCATCATTTACATTAGGTATTTCTCCTAATGCTATCCCTCCCCCAGTCCCCTACCCCTCGACGGGCCCTGGTGTGTGAGGTTCCCCTTCCTGTGTCCAAGTGTTCTGTTTATGTGATAGATTACGTTTATTGATTTGTGTATGTTGAACCAGCCTTGCATCACAGTCACTCGCTTACAAGAAACAAACACTTCACAGATTGATCATTATGTGTGATAAGTGAAATCCAAGGATTTATGCTCAGAGGTGGGCTTAACAGGTAGGAAGGGCAGTATTTTCCTTCAACCATGAGTGTATGCAGGTTTTTCTTTTCTTTTTTGAGACAGAGTCTCACTCTTTCGCCCAGGCTGGCGTGCAGTGGTGCGATCTTGGCTCACTGTAACCTCTGCCACCCGGGTTCAAGCAATTCTCCTGCCTCAGCCTCCCAAGTAGCTGGGATTACAGGCGCCTGCCACTGTCTTCGGCTAATTTTTGTATTGTTAGTAGAGATGGGGTTTCACCATCTTGGCCAGCCTTGTCTTGAACTCCTGACCTCATGAATCATCCTCCTCAGCCTCCCAAAGTGCTGGGATTACAGGCGTGAGCCACTGTGCCCAGCCCACAGGTTTTTCAAAGACTAAACTTAAAAAAAAAAAAATTGTTTCCCAATGAAATATAAAACTAAAGTGCTAAACTGTGATAGACTGTTTTAAAAGAATGCCAATTTTTACAAGTGTCTACAGAACATGTAATTTAGATTGGTAAGATGAAATTTTGATAATATTTGATGGCAAATTTTAACAGGTATACAACAAAAATAAAATTCTAAGCCCCCCAACCAACTGAATAGACTCCTTCTCTCAGCCAAAGGAATACCAAAGTAAACCTGAAAAACTAGTTTTGGCCAGGATTGGGGGTGGGTGGGGGAAGCCCAAATGACTCATTATTCTCTCCTCCCTTTGGAATTCAGGCACAACTGAATGTCAGCATTGACATTAAAACACAGATCTTAAGACTGACAAGCCAGACTGTAGTAGAGAGCCAGGCCCTGGAAGAAATCAAGGTTTTTTATCCCAAAATATATTTCTTTGATATATTTTGAAATAGCCCTGCAAAGCTGTCTCTTGTGAGGAAAATTGACATGCTGTACAGAATCTCCTTCTCTTTCCAAGTCTTTTACTGATCCAGGAGAGATTTAACTAAGAGGCTAGCATCTTTTTTTTTTTTTGAGGCAGAGTCTTGCTCTGTTGCCCAAGCTGGAGTGCAGTGGTGCGATCTCAACTCACTGCAACCTTCGCCTCCCGGGTTCAAGTGATTCTCCTGCCTCAGCTTTCTGAGTAGCTGGTATTACAGATCCATGCCATTATGCCCAGCTAATTTTTGTATTTTTAGTAGAGACAGGGTTTCACCATGTTGGCCAGGCTAGTATTGAACTCCTGACCTCATGATCCGCCCACCTTGGCCTCCCAAAGTGCTAGCATTACAAGCGTGAGCCACCGTGCCCAGCACAAGACATTTACCATCTATTCTCTCTGAAGCTACTATCTAGAGGCTTCATCAACATAATAAGACCCTTGGTCTCCACAACTCCTTATTTTATCCTATTAGTTTCTACTGATTCCAGGTCTTTAGATAATAACAACTCTTTCAACCAACTGCCAATCAGAAAGTCTTTGAATCCACCTATGACTTAAAAGCCCCACTCCTTTGAGTTATCCCGCCTTTCTGGACTGAACCAATGTACACCTTATATGTGTTGATGGATATCTGCCTGTAACTTCCGTTCCCCTAAAATGTATAACATCAAGCTGTAACCCAACCACCTTGGGCACATGTTTTCAGAAACTCGTGAGACTGTGTTGCAGACCTTGGTCACTCATATTTGGCTCATAGTAAACTTCTTTAAATATTTTATAGAGTTTGGCTTTTTTCATTGACACAGGAAAAGTAAATAATTGGAAGGTCTTTCATCAGTCACTGAACCAGCTTCATATCTGACTGAGGTCATACAGTTCAGTGATTTGTAGCTTTGCTACTTAGATTGCTATCCATTATCTAGAAGCATCAGGATCAGGTGGGACCTATTGGAAATGCAGACTCTCCTCCTAGAACCCAGCACCTTGGAATATTCTTGGCACATAGTAGGTGCTCAATACATATTGAACACCTGGGTGCAATTCATTAATTCATGAATTAATGAATTAACATGCTCTGAAAGTTTAGTGCTTTTTCACAGACTAGTTTTTCTGCCTCTTAAGCACTCAGCTCACCACCCTTCCAATCTCACTCCCCTATTAGTCTGATTAAAATCTGCTTACATGTAAGTCTGAGATCAAGTGTTATCTCTTCTGAGAAGTCTTCCCTCACTGGCCCAAAGGAATTTCTCCTCTATCTTAGCACTGTCCCAGTTGACTTGTCATTATTCTAGTCTTTTTCATATTAGTTGTTTTTCATATGTATGTTATTAAGGAAACTAGTCATTTCTCCTAATAGAACAAAATTGCTGGCCTTTGAGGTTGGCAATGGAGGGGAGGCTCTTCTTGAAAAGGGGGAAGAGTGTTCTCCTAATATTTTTCTTGAGATTTATCTTGCTCATCTTTAGCCTTTAGTCCCCCATTGCCTGCCTACAGTTGGCAGAGACCATCTATTCTCTCACTGTCAGGAACTGTCTCAATTCTTGAAGTTCAGAGTCAGAAAAGAAGCAAGGTTTCCTAGCTCTTTGATCAACTTTCTAAGTTTTACTTCCATTTGAAAATCTACTAAGTCACCAGGAGATGGTTTATACTGAGAAATAGCCACTCATACTCTTCCTCTTCAACTTTCTTCCATATACACCCTATTACAGGGATATAGTCTTACTCTATAGCTCAAAAGGATGACCCTATCAGAAACCTGCACAGTATGTAAAACATTCTCACAAGAGGTTCACTTGTGTATTTCCACCCTAGAATGGAAGCTCTCCAAAAGCACAGAATGTATCATTTTAACTTTAGATTCTATTTTCATACCCAGTGCTTGACACATGATTTGAAGTTAATATTTATTTATCAAGTGATTGTTTTAAAATCATGACTCACTCAACAAAGTTATAAGAATAAGAATAGTGTTACAGAATTGGTATACACAAGCTGACCATAATCAACACACCTATTATCATTTTTTTGAGACAGGGTCTTGCTCTCTCACCCTGGCTGGAGTGGAGTGGCATGACCACGGTTCACTGCAGGTTTGAACTCCCAGGCTCAAGCAATCCTCCCACCTTAGCCTCCCACATAGCTGAGACCACAGGTGTGTGCCACCATGTCCAGCTAACTTTTTAATTCTTTGTAGAGACAGGGTCACCCTATGTTGCCCAAGCTGGTCTTGAACTCCTCGGCTAGAGAGATCCTCCCACCAAGTTCCCCCAAAATGCTGGGATCTCAGGAAAGAGCCACCGTGCCTGGCCATAATCAATACACTTTTAAGAATGCTAGAATGTTAAATCAGATGCATACTTCAGCACTGTCTCAAGCAAACTGGGATGTGGATTATTCTACATATAAAGTTCAGCAGTGTTGTTCCACAATCCCAAATTCCAACTGAGGTCAAATGTAGGGTGCAGCAAGGTCACTGGGGCTGTCATCAAGGGCCTCTCCTTGCACTCTTGCCAACCCTGTTTCTTGATTGTCTCCACCACCATGAGTCACCAGCAATCTTCCACAGTCACTTGTTTAAAAGTTCACAAGTATTGTGTGAATTGCAGGCAACCCCTTGACTCCCTGATTACCTGGTCTTCTTCCTTGGGCTCTACCATTTTTTTTTTCCCAGCACTCTTTCTGCTGCCCTAAATTTTAATTCATGCAATTCCATATGTGTTTGTCTATCATTCTTCATCTCTTTCCTCTCCCTTCCATCCAATTTTGTTTGTCTGTTTGCTTGCTTGCTTGCTTGAATACATTTCTCTTTTTCTGAGAAGGCTTAAGTCCAAAGCTGTCAGTTACCTGTTGTTCTGTTTCCTGTTAGTTAATCTCCGAACCTTCATAAATTAAATTTGACAAAGTCCCTTGACTAACAAAGGAAATGCACAAGTCACAGTAAAAGGGGCATACACAGAACATAAATAGACCCAGGGTCTTTTCTGTTCATCACACAGCTTTTTATAGGAAATCCAGGAGAAATGAAGTGGAAAGGGAAGTGTGTTGAGTTACTATACAACACAAGGGTAAACTTTCTTATAAGTGGTAATTTTTTTTTACAGGAATAATTGAAAATGGAAATTACCTTCTCTACTCATAGTAAGTACTCAGTGCATTCTTGATGGGATGAGAATATGTTTGAGCTTTAGTGTAAGGTAGAATTCTGTTTAATCTGCCAGTATTGGAGAAAAATAAAACACAAAGGGACTGACATGTAGGAAGTGGCACCGGGGAAGGGGCTCAATTCTTCCTATTACAAAAATGTCCCAGAGAAATAAAAACCTTGTGTACATGTTGAGATGGGAGAGTTCTCTGGCCCCTCTCGCAGGATGTGTGACAGGGGGTGGCTCTCTGTTGCACCACCTTGAGCTCAAACCCCTCATAGGAGGGGGAGCACACAGGTGGGAAGGTGCAGGAGCTGGCCGAGCTCTTTGGGCTCTGGCCCCATGGTACTGTCTAGAGGTGGGTGCCTGCAACTCCTGAAGCCCAAGTAGGCATGTGTTACAGTGCACTCTTTCAGCTTTGCTGTCTGCAGCTTAAGCGTTAACCAGCTGTTTCTTCTTGGTACCCAGGTCCTTGTCTGGCATCCAGGAGGAATCAGGTCACACATGGACTTGAAGGATGAATGTGGGAGTTTTATGGAGTGGTGGAGGTGGCTCTCAGTGGAATGGATGGGGAGCTGGAAGGGGGATGGAGTGGGAAGATGGTATTCTTCTGGAGTTTGGCTGTCCAGCAGCTGATCTCCTCTCCAGTCATCCCCAGCCTCTCGATGTTCAGATGCTCCTCTTCTCTCCTTCTCTGCCATGCCGTTCTGCCATTCATCTGCCTGTCTCCCTCTGGAGCCTGGGGTTTGGGGTTTATATGGTACACAATAAGGGGCATGGCAGGCCAAAAGGGAACTTTTTAGGTGCAAAAAACGGGAATGCCTCTTCTCACTTAGGGCTATGGATTTTTAGGCTTGAAGGTGGGGCCTTTACCACGGAACCTGTATTTGCCTGTCTCCTGTGCATATCAATGTAATCAAATACCGGGCTGATCCAGGATGTTTCTTTAGACCAATTATGGGTAAAATAATTTACATTCAGCTTTTTATATTTGGTTTTGTCGTTTCTTTTTAAGCAATCATGTAAAATATCTATATGAACGTAATAGATGATAGTGAACCTAATTAAAATTACCAGAAACTTAAGAATCTCTAATGATTTCAACTGTAACTAAGGTTATTTCTCTTTATGTTGAACTGTGTTAGGAGATAAGACACAAGAGTTTCTGAAGTATTTCAGAAACACAAAGAGGGAGGTTATATAAATAATATTTTTTTCCTACTTTGGGAAAATGAAAGCTAGTCACAAAGTTAAATGAGTGGTTATTTTAATATTTAAAATACAGGCTTGGATGTATTTCCTGTTAAAGCAAATAAAATGCAGAATATTCAAAACGTCTGACCACCCTTCCAAGAAAATGCATCTCTGAGGTAGTTTTCCACAGAAGTAAGGATATTTTTGGTTCTTATTGTAAAAATCCTGGAGAAGCTTGAACACAGCAAAGCAAACAGGATGCAGAGTTTAATCTGTGGAAAGCTTAGGGAAGAAAAGCAAATCATTAAAAATGGGTCTTCCTCTGAAGATTTTTAAAACACAAAGAGGGTGGAATAGCAATGATAATAAAAAAGCTGGCATAGAGATTGGTTAATGACAATTTGCTGTGCCACTGAGCTGACTGGATGTGTTCTGAATTTCTAGGCATTAGTCTACCTTTCCACACACATTTTCCCTTTAAAAAAATACACACACACTGAATACTTTCTTCATGCAATTTAAAATAAGTGCACCATCTAATTTATAGAAATTCACTAGAAGTTATTTATCCTAAAATAGCAGAGATCTAGAAGAATTTTGAGCTCTAGGACATTTTAGACCCGCAGAAAGAAGAATCTGGACAAGTCTCGACCAGACATGACAGAATAGAAATATTTTTTTTCCTATTTATTTCTTTGAATAAAATTTTCAGGATCTTACAGTGGACAAGTTTGTTATCTATACATTGTGAAGCATATTGATTTCTCCTCTGCAGCCTTAGGAAGATCTGAGAGGTGACTGAGCTGATTGAATGATCCATGACCACTGCACTGGGACCAGCAGTAGAACTTTACTGGTGGAGACCTGCTGGAGGTTTGAGAGCAGACTTTGAAAATTACTAGAGCTACACAGATACTGTGTGGCTAACTGGATTATCTTTGGAGGCTTTCAGAACTATGCTGCTGCTGCTGCAGTGTAGCCAGGACAGGCAGAGAACATCTAAGAGTCTTGAATGGGGCAATAGGGACAGATTTCAGCAGCCATCTGACTTCAGTGCTCATTTTGATGATTTCACTGCAGGGTGCAGTGTGCAGTGTGCAGTGTGCAGTGGTGGGAGGCTCACACAGGAATACTTGCTTCTGTAGCCCTAATTTCCAGTTCAAACTCTGCATTCACCTTGACAGATTCTTTCCTTGGCCAAAATTTAGTTAGGCTTCTGGGCTTTCTCTTATGCCCACCTGTGGACTTTTTGGTGAAATCCAGTTTTAGTAAAGAACTCTGCTAAGTCAGTTTAGCAAGAATCCCCATCTCAAAAGTCACTATCTCCCTCCCTGGTAATGTCTGGCTTGTCTTCAGCAAGAATTCTGTTAGGTTCTGTTAGATTAGAATCCTCCTTACCCTTGATGCTTCCTCTTAGTATTTTTTCATCCACTGACCCCTTGACCCACCTTGCTCCTTGGCTATAAATTCCCACTTGCCCATACTCTGCAGTTAAGCCTATTTTCTCCCCCTACTGCAAAATCCCATTGCCATGGTCCCTATACCTATCTCAATAGTAATGAATAAAGTCTGCCTTACCATGCTTAAACAAGTATCATTGAACCATTTTTTTCTTTAACAATCTACTACACAATGAGATTACTAAAACTTTACTCTATTTTGCCATGCTGGATGTCCTCAATGGAATGGCTTTTTTGAGCACCAAATCATTGTGAGAAGGAAAACCCATCTCTTACAGCCCCCTTCCTACATGTGATGTATGTTACATAGTTTTTTTGTTTTTATGTTGATCACTTTTTGCCCATTTTCCTATATCTTATCAGTTGGAAGACTGTGGAAGTTTGTAGTACTAAGCCACAAGATGACTAAGAAGAGCTGAAAGGGCAAGTGGGGCTAAAAACAGATTTTGTTTGACTTATCCCACCATTCCCCCTATCATGGGGCTGAATCTTCCTGGAGGAAGGAGCATCTTTATCTTTGTACTGTGAACCACACAGTCTAGCAGCAGCACAGCCAAGGCATTTGGGGTTTCATGAGACTAAGCACATGCAATTCTATTGTAAAGGCTTAAAATATATACAACTGACCCTTGAACAACATGGATTTGAATTGCATGGTCAGTTATATGCAGATTTTCTTCCACCTCTGCCACCCCTGAGACAGTAAGATCAACCAATCCTCTTCCTCCTACTACTCAGTCTACTCAAAGATACTTGAAGTCTACTTGAAGATGACAAGCACAAAGACATTTATGATGATCCACTTCCACTTAGTGAATAGTAAATATATTTTCTCTTCCTCCTAATTTTTTTAACACTTTTTTCTCTCTAGCTTATTGTAAGAATACAATCTATAATACATATGACATACAAAATATGTCTTAGTTGACTGTTTATGTTATCTGTAAGGCTTCAGGTCAAGAGTATGCTATTAGTGGTTAAGTTTTCGAGGAGTCAAAAGTTGTATGTGGATTTTCAACTGCAGGGGGATGTGCACCCCTGTCCCCATGTTGTTCAAGGGTCAACTTTACTGCCAAAGGCAAGTCTTTACATCCACTTTTTCCATCCCATCAGTAAATGGAAAAGGATAGCTATAGTATCCCTACATCATATCTTTTTTTTGCAGATCACAAATTGGCCACTCACCTTGCTCTGTGAGGGGTAAAATGCCCCACTTTCTTTAGTAATATTTAAGTTAGGTAATATTTAAGTTATAAAGTTGGTCTTTGTAATTGTAATTGTAATTTTTACATAGTTTCTTTCAAACAGAAAAAGCACTTTTGTTAGATAACCTCCCGTATAGATGATGAAACTCCTTTTAAGGGCTATCTGAATTTTAATTCCTTGAAAAGGCAGAAATTGGATAGCTAGTAGTCATAAATATACTGTGTCTTTCCCCAACCATCTGGGCTATATAGAAGCTGCATCCCTGGACTGCAGTAAAGGAGTCTTACAAAGCACAGAGCAACTTCTCTCCTGGGCTGCACTAGTTATGATGGCAATTTTAAATGTGTACTTTTACCCAAAGAAAATCCTTATTATCAACAATCACAATTCCATCATAAACATGGTATAAAAAATTCAAAATGTCCCAGCTGAAGTGGAGGCAAAGAATCAAGTTCATGGAGTCAGTTTCCTTGCTATTCCTCTTTTTCAAATGACCATTTACTAAGCACCTGAAGAAAATACTATGGAGGGCATTGAAAAGTGAAGACAGGTTTAATATTCTTGAAAATCTAATTCTCTAGATGAAATGCTGACACTTACCCACCCCACAGACCCTACAGCAGATGTGTCACTGGCCATCACATTTGACACAGAGAGGTCATAACTCAGTCAGCACAGAGACATTTCCATGAGTTTCTGAACCATGGACAGAACGTCATCTGTGGGACATGAAAACTGGAACTTAGAGGACAGGCACATCCGAGAAACGGGCAGTTTAAAGGCAGAACATAGCACATATGTGACTGGGTTTTAGAAGCAAATTTATAAGATGCACTCTTCTTCATCCTAAATAATCTGCAACCAAAGCTTCCAAAAAAGACAATTAGGAATGCAGAGGTGAGGAGTAGGGAGGGGAATGGGATGAGAGAGAGTGGAGATTAATGGTGGGCAGAGCAAGGTTTAGAACTTAGTGGTTTCTTCAAGTTCTGAACTGAGATTTGTATACTGTAAAGGCACAAACACCATTTTTTTTTTTTTTTTTTTTTTTTTTGAGACGGAGTCTGGCTCTGTCGCCCAGGCTGGAGTGCAGTGGCGCGATCTCGGCTCACTGCAAGCTCCGCCTCCCGGGTTCACGCCATTCTCCTGCCTCAGCCTCTCCGAGTAGCTGGGACTACAGGCGCCCGCCACCACGCCCGGCTAATTTTTTTGTATTTTTAGTAGAGACGGGGTTTCACCGTGGTCTCGATCTCCTGACCTCGTGATCCGCCCGCCTCGGCCTCCCAAAGACAAACACCATTTTTAATAAAAGTGAGCGGGACTTCCTATCTGGTTGAGAAAATAGGTGAATAAATAGTAAGAATTATTAAAAATAATAATTTCCACTTATACATAGGAAGCTTGATAGGAACCACGATAAACGCTTAACTCTTAATCTTCAAGGAACTCTGCTAGGGATATAATATTATAAACCTTGTTTTACAGATGGAGAAATTTAATTTTAACCCAAGGTATCATAACCCTTAAATGATTAAATTATACTGTTACATGAGAAAGCTATGTATCCGTTTTCTGGATTTGTAGCCATAATTTGTGTCTAAAGTCCCTTTTGCTGCCAGCTATCTTGGGTAGGTGTGTTCCCTTTTGGCTGTTTAATATAAATTCCCCAAATTTATCTTTTTTTTTTTTCTTTTTTTTTGAGACAGAGTCTTTCCCTGTTGCCTAGGCTGGAGTGCAATGGCACGATCTTGGCTCACTGCAACCTCTGCCTCCTGGGTTCAAGCGCTTCTCACCACTCTCCCGTCCCAGCCTCTCTAATAGCTGGGATTACTGGCATGCACCACCACGCCCACCTAATTTTGTATTTTTAGTAGACATGGGGTTTCTCCATGTTGGTCAGGGTGGTCTCGAACTCCTGACCTCAGGTGATCCGCCTGCCTTGGCCTCCCAAAGTGCTGGGATTACAGGCATGAGCCACCATGCCTGGCCCCAAATTTATCTTTAATGCCCCAAATTATCTAGTTCCCATGACTGGGCTTCTGCTTTGATCCTTTCTGCACTTGTTGGACCCTCTCCCTGGGAAATGAAACTGTGTCCTGAGCCCCTAGTTAGAGGCTATGTCACTGCTGTTCCTGAATGGGCCTCCTGGATGAGACCTCATTAAAAGTCTAATTCTCTTGGAGAGTTGAGAGATACCTATTTGTCTCAAAATCATTGAAACAGATTATTGTATTATGAGCCTCTATCCAGTGATTTCTACCTCAATTCCCCAATCCAGCTGTCAAGGCCCATTTGTTCTACCTTACCTAGTAGGTAAGTCTGGAATTGTAGCTGTGGCATTTTCAGTAATGGTACTCTAGGTTAGCAGTCCCCAACCTTTTTGGCACCAGGGACCAGTTTTGTGGAAGATCATTTTTCCATGAAGGGCTGGGCAGGGGAGTGGTTTCAGGATGAAACTGTTCCACCTCAGATCATCAGGCATTAGATTCTCACAAGGAGTGCGCAAGCTAGATCCCTCAAACGTGCAGTTCACAATAGGGTGTGCACTCCCATGAGAATCTAACACCGCTGCTGATCTGACAGGAAACAGAGCTCAGGCAGTAATACTCATTTGCCTACCACTCACCTCCTGCTGTGCAGCCCAGTTCCTAACAGGCCAGGGACTGGTACTGGTCCACAGCCCAGGCATCAGGGTCCGCTGTTCCTAGGTATAAGCATCTGGCTGCTGCATGTCTTCTGTGTAGCTACATCTGTGTGTGTGTATCTGATGAGATATAAATTATTTGATTATAAATTACTTTCTTCATATTAGAGTTGTGAATATCACATATAATTATATATAAACTAGGAATATACTTTTTAATAATGTATATAAGTAAGTTTCCTTAACTATGACTTTCATTCTAACGTAGTAAGAGGGTGCTAAGAAATATTGGTGATGAAAATAGGCATTGGTAGAATTGAGACCACTGGGTGATGAAAGAGTGTAAAGATTTTAAAGCCTTCAGATACTGGTTCTAGGTGAGAAATGTGATTGGGAGCAAATCAATTAACTTCTTGGAGTCTTATAGGGCAGTTATGAATATTTAATATTAACATATGTAAAACTCTTCTGCCCTGTATACAGTAAATGCTAAATACTGTTAGCTATTATGATCGCTACTAAAATGGGGATGACATATACCTCATAATGTTTTAAGTATTATGCAAGATGCTATACAAAGTACCTAGTTAACCGTAAATGTCCAGTAAATATCACATTCAATTGAATCCATGATGTCCGATTATTTTAGCTACTTCCAAGAGAGAAAAAAATGCTGTCAATTTTACTGTTGTTATAGAGAGCACGGCAGATCCCAATTCCCAATGTGGTAAAATGTGAAATTTTTTGCATTTGAATCAACAAAACACTTTCTCCTTTCCTACTATTTAACAACTGGTGAGAAGTCTATACTCCCTCAAATCTGGAATTCTCCTTTCTTATTCTTTTTCCTCCTACCAAGACCGCAGGATCTCTTACTTGGCTATAAAGGGTAAACCTCAAGTAGTACAAGTACTCTGTATCACTTTTATACTCTGTCACAGATTCCCTTTGTTTCCTCATCTCCATGTGAATTTAGTGAAATTCTCACCATTCTGATCCTTACTACACAAGGTAAATGAATATAAAAACAAAATGAAACAAAAACCTCTTCCTATTTACATAAGGCCTCAACCTAATATTTAGTGATGTATATTAATGTGAACAAGGAACTAACGAAGACTGGGAAGAAATTCACAGACTTGAGAGAAGAAATGGCAGGATTTCCTGGGAACAATTTCATGTAATGTCAAAGGTGGTAAAAGGTCAAATAGAATGAAGATGGAGAATACCAGATTTTCCTACAAAATGATTTCCCAGGAGATCTCATCAAATGCACAAGGATACTTTCTCAGCTTCACCTAGTGAGTACAAGATTGGTAACATAGCTCACTTATGATTTGGATAAACAAAACTAAACAAACAACATCAAAATTTCAGAAAAAATAATAGCAAAACAGAAATCAAACACTCAAATTTTTGGTCCTTCTGTTTATTTCATTTTGGATACGCAGTGAACGTTAACCAAGAGACTTAAACGTTATTTCCATTATGAACCTCTTTAATCCTTCATCAATTATTTTGAGTATTCTGGTCTTAAAAACATCTCTTTCTTCTACAAACTTCTGAAAGAGATGAACACCTCCACCTACACCAAAATAATGTGCTTTGCTGGCCAAAAGTACACGCCCATTTTTACTTAACAGTCTAAGGAAAGTCTGGTGCAAATTACTATAATAATCTGGGTTGTAAATGGTTTCTGAGGTGAGAATGAGATCATATTTTACAAAAAGTTTTTCACTGCTTAGTACAAGCTTATAAAACTCAGACCACTCACCAGAAAAAAATCGGCATTTATATAGTTCTTGTGTTACTTTTGGTTTCCTGCATCTTTTCACATCTGGCTCATTTACATCATTTTCTTCATCTTCCAAAGTGGAGTTAGCTACTACATTAGGTAATGTTACCTCATCAATCACCATACTGTTATAATCTTGAAAGTGAATTTCTTTGGCCCCTCCCTTGAATGCAGTTATACCCAGTAAACCTGATCCACAACCAAGATCCAAGACTTTTTTCCCAGCAAATTTCACTTTGGCCTTTGTGAAATAAGCCAGGAGGTCAAAGGTACATTCCCAGATTTTTAAGCCTCCTTCATAAACACCTGTAATCAGATCAGAGTGAGAAGAAAAGCTTTTTGCAACTATGTTTTCTCCACGGAAGTTCCCTTTCAACAGGATGGTTTTCACTACTGATAAGTTAACATGCTGGAAACCTGGTAATGTTTCTATGACTTTATTTTCTAACATCTTTAAATCTTTAGGCATAGCATGCTCTTTGGCAGCTCTCAAGGAGGGCTGTCTTCCATGTGGCTCCAAGGTACTTGAACTGTTGGCTGCACTGAGTGGACTGTCTGTGTCTTGAGAGGGAGCTGCATTTTCCATTGACTTATGTTCCCACAAGTGATCCTGAGGCAAGTCAAATTGTTCTGCAGAACATTTTCTGTCCCTCTCTTCTCCTTTTTGACTTTCTGAGACTGACAGCTCTTTTGAGGAATCCAGGGTCAAAGCTCCATCTCCAATGGGTGTTAATTCATTTTCCAGATGGTCTTCTATAGTGAAATTAAACTGAAAGGTCATCCTCTTATTAAATGCACACAATCTTTAAATTCAGATTCTTCAACTTCTGGATAGAATTTGATGACACACACAAACCTGCCTTAATTATTCAATTAGTTTTGTTGGGCCCAATTTCTCTTTAGCAGCTTATACATGGTAACAAATATTTAGAGATATTTCCAAATGACTTTTTAGACGTCTTTGGTCCTCTTTCCATGCAGCTCTGGAAAGAAAAAAAAAAAAAAGAAAATGATGATTAAAGCAAAATGGCACATTTCACTAAAGTGTAATATTAAACAGCCACCCCCACCCCTCCCCGTCCCACTATACAGCTGCCTTTTCTTAAAAAGTCGTGGGGAAGAGAGAGAGATAAGAGATTTGGACACTCATACACACCTTAAGGGTTCAAAAGTGGGAGAAGAAAATGAACTATAAAAACAAACAGAAGAACAACAGCAGCAGCAACAACCACCACCACCACCTGGACAAACATAAAGTCCAAGATATTCAGACAGGACAGCCTAGCTACTTGCTCTCTTTCAGCTGTCTTGATTGTGTCCAACCATATTCACCCCCTAAGCTTCCAGAATAACTTCACTTCTGTCTTTTACAAAAGACGTGCAGTATCTTATTTTGGTAAGTGAGCGTCCCTTTAGAAACATGCATAGGTATGGCCTGGTGTGTGTAAATTCATCCAAGACTTCACTCCAAACATTTAGTCGAGAACAGTAGCCCTAAGTGTATGGAAGTGGGGGTAATTTGGCAATAATTAGTAAAGACTAATTTGGTGGCAGAACAAACGCAAACTAGGGCACTGCAGTAGTTTGGAGAGACCTGTAGAAATAAGAAGCAACTTTATCGAGAATCTTCTATCTACTGCGCTAGACACTATACTATCTGCCTCAATTTTCACAGTTCTGGCAAGTGGGATCTTTGTTCCCTTTACACAAGATTTACAATTTGGGGGAGAGGCGGGTCACCCAGTCCCATGGCTAGGAACGCGCCTCTTTTCTCTCCCATCACGCTGCAAGGCTTGGAGTCACTTCCGGCTGCAGGTCCCAGAACAAATCCGACCCCAGAAGTGGGGACTTCTGGCCCTCACCTCCCCATTTGAATGTAATGTTTACAGTGATCCAGACCTGGGGATGCTAGCTTCCCGACGTGTCCTGGGATCGCGCGTCTGAAAAAGCTCACCTCATGACGCTTCCTCCGGACCTAAATCGCGCACCAGTGAGTCGAGTCCTCCAGCGGCTAGAGAAGCCCGACTTTCTTTCCGGCCTTAGAGACCCGGGCTCACCAAGAAACCAGCCGTCCTCCTCTCTATGGTTTTGGAGCCGGCGGAGAGCGCGCAAGGGTTGGCGGGACTGCGAGTTTCCGGTCTCGGCTTTGGCGGGACTGGTTTGAAGCTCTCCTGTTTGACGAAAGTATGTCTCAGGAACGCGCGGTCCCAGCTAGCGCGGTTCCCCTGGAAGAATTAAGTAGCTGGCCAGAGGAGCTATGCCGCCGGGAACTGCCGTCCGTCCTGCCGCGACTCCTCATATCCTTCCTTGGTTGTCACTTCTACCTAGAGACGGGTGTGGGCGGGTCGCGAACCTTTCTCTTCTGTCCCTTCAGACCCACCCCCAGGCTGGGTTATATTACCGCGGCCTGAACCCCCTCTTTTCTTTGTCAATGAGTGGGATGAAAAGCGAGGGACTGGAGGGGAAGCGACAACCGTGGTAGATCTAAGGCTTTGGCCCTGGAAAGGCTCGCGGACGTGTTCTGACCCAAGGTTTTAGCAGTAGATGTGGCGTTTTCTTCCATTCTTTCTTTGAGTTTTTCTGTACTCGTTGCTTGCAATTAAGTAAATACTTCTGCTAGTGGGTAATGGGGGAGGGAAGGACTGAGACCTGCGGTGTGAGGATAGCTCTGGCTCTTAATAGTTTGAGGTAACGCGAGATACTCAGCTTTTGTCTCCTGTAAAAGGGGTGGTGAATATGAATAAGGCCTTTCTTAGCGTTGTGAGAATTAAAGGAGCTAGTTCTATGGTGTGAAATCTTTAAAAGATGTTCAGTAAATAAAAATGATTTTCCTCCTTCCCCTCTCAGACCTCTTTTTCTTCTTTCTTTTTTTTTTTTTTTTTTTTTTTTTTTGACAAGTTCTCACTCCTCTCGCCCAGGCTGGAGTCTTTCTGAAAGAGTTGCTTCCGCTTGTTGTTGGCTTTCAACTGTTGGATTTGAGGCGCTTAGCGTCTTCTTCGTCCGGGTGCAGCACATTCTTGATTGGTCTCATGCCTTTGTGGTTGTAAATGTGCCTAGAATCCTAGCCTTTCATGGTGAACCATATGTATATGTATCTTTTTCACAACATTTGAGCCCAGCTTTATACAATTACACTCAAAAGAAAAAAAGTAACCTTCACTTGAGAGAATCTCAATACTGCACAAATATTGTGCAGCTGAAGCCCCATATAATCACATAGAAGTCATTCACCTAGACATTAGCAAAATCTCAGAAGGTGCCAAAGCCCCCTTTTTTAGTTTTTGTGTAGATACAGAATTGCCATCTTCAAGGAGTTTCAACTTGAAAACAAATAGCCACCCTCAAAACATTCAAAAACACTTAAAACTGCGTGCATAATGTGTGTGAGACATGGTGTTAGGCTTTGGGAGAACAGAGACACGGAACGTGATTCCTCTTCTTCCCCACAAGCTTATAGAGAGACTTCATTAAGTTGAAAGTCAACATTCCCACCTAGCTTTGCACTTCAAACGACATATTCAAAAAAGCCCAAACTTCCTCTAGTTTTCTTCGTCTGAGTAAATGGTTTCACAGACTGAAACCTTGAATCCTCTCTGTCTCACACACCCGATCAGTAAGTTCTATTGTTTCTGATTCCAAACTATGTCTTGAATCAGTCCATTTATCTCCATCCTCATTGCTATCGCTCTGATTCCAAACCCTTAGCACCTCTCACTTGGAGTATTAATAGTTTCCTTGTTTCTACTCATAGTTCATTATTCCAAGAAAGTTAAGAGGGGAAAAATACAGATCTCGTCATTTCCCTTTTTAAACCACTTTACCTTCAAGGCTCCAGGTGATCTAAGCCTTGCCCTTCTCGCATACCTAGTTAACTACACTCTGTTCATGAATACATTAGGCTCACCTACCTCAAAATCTTTTTGCTCAGCCTGATTTGTTTTCTCAGCCTTTTGCATATTTCATGTTTATATCTTGGCCCAAATGTCACTTCCTTAGAGGGGCTTTTTCAGAGCCTTCAATCTGAGGCAGTTCCCCCAAACCCAGTCTTACACTTGTATCACATTGGCCTGTTCGGTTTTCTAAAAAGCACATTACCGTTAAAAGAAATGCTCGTTTGCTTTGTATATTTTCCACTTCTACACATTATGTTGCAAAGTTCATAAAGGCAGGATGTTGATTTTCTTCACAGCGTTATCCTTAGCACCTAGAACAGTGCCTGACACATAGTAAGCATTGGTTAAAGGGCTAAAAATATTTCATGTTTTAAAAATACTTGTGAGTCTAATTAGACAATACTTTTTTTTCAGCTTATGGTAGTATTTTAGCCTCACTATTTTAACAAATGAAAAATTTGCAATAAATCTACAATGCCATTACCCCCCAAAATCATTTTCATGTTTTGCATTTTACGTAATATTTTCCAGGCCTTACCTGCATGTTTGCATAATCATAACTAATTTTGGAACAGCTAGTAATTATTTGAGCTTTACTGAAATTTTTTCATGAGGCCGATTCTACCCTACTGAACTCAAATTTGAGTTAATGATGACCTCATTTTGATTGCTGCTGTAAAAAATATATGTGGAAAATACGATTTCAGAAGAGGAATGAATTCTTGTATTAGTGTGGTAGGATTATGGGTTTTTTTTTTTTTTTGAGATGGAGTCTCACCCTGTCACCCAGGCTGGAGTGCAATGGTGCAGTCTCAGCTCACAGCAAGCAGGTTCAAGCGATTCTCCTTCCTCAGCCTCCCGAGTAGCTGAGATTACAGGCACGTGCCACCATGCCCGGCTAATTTTTTGTATCTTTAGTAGAGACAGGGTTTCACCATGTTGGCCAGGCTGGTCTCAAACTCCTGACCTCGTGATCTGCCTGCCTCGGCCTCCCAAAGTGCTGGGACTACAGGCGTGAGCCACTGTGCCCGGCCAGGTTATTCATTTTTCTTATTGACATTCTTTGATGATTCTTACAGTGCTGTTACAGTACAACATTTCTAACAGTTATTCTTGATGGTGTATATGAAGAATTTATTGTCATGTATTCGTAAGCTGCTATGTGCAGAAGAGTTTCAGTCAAATAAGGTTGGTAAGATAGGTATGTAAGTAATATGAAAATAAGATAGAAGGTGATGAGTGACTTAGGTATAAATTAAGTACTATAGAAATGTTAAGGAAAGAGAAATTTCTTGTAATAGAAATCGGAAGTACAAACTGGGCATGGTGGTGTGCATCTCTAATCCCAGTTCCTTGAGAGGCTGGTATGGGAGGATCACTTTAGCCCAGGAGCTTGAGGCTGCAGTGAAGTGTGATCATGTCACCACACTCCATCCTGGGTGACAGCAAGACCGTCTCTCTTTTTTTTTTTTTTTTTGAGACAGTCTCGCCTATGCTGGAGTGAAATGGCGCAATCTTGGCTCACTGCAACCTCTGCCTCACAGGTTCAAGTGATTCTCCTGCCTCAGCCTCCTGAGCAGCTGGGATTACAGGCATGTGCCACCATGCCCAGCTAATTTTTTTGTATTTTTAGTAGAGACGGGGTTTCACCATATTGGTCAGGCTGGTCTTGAACTCCTGACCTCTTGTTCTGCCCGTCTAGGTCTCCCAAAGTGCTGGGATTACAGGCGTGAGCCACCCCACCCGGCCCTTTGCGAGACCCTCTCTCTAAAAAAAATAAGTAAGTAAATCATAAATCTGTGGATTATTGTAGCACTGTTTCTCATCTGTCAAAAATATTTCATGACTATGCATAGTTTGAAAGGCAAGTTTGTCCCTGGGCAATTTCAAAATATTTCTTTAATGTATTTTCACAACACTGTTTACCTAATAAATCTTAAGTTTTTTAAAAGCAAAATTAAGCCAGTAATCTGAGTCCAATTCCAATCTCTTATGGGTCATTGCTTAAATTTCAAAAGGGTTTTTTTTTTTTTTTAAGTTTGTTCTGAGTAATGAATACCCTATTACTATGATACTAGTATCTTCCTTAATTATCCTACTCATCGTCTCAACATTCTGACAGTTGGATTGAGCATATTCGTAAGTAAAATTGTTTTAACTGTATGATTTACTTTGATGTTAAGGTCTGAGTCCCCACATACCTCAGTGGATGTGTCCTTATAGTTTTGTATTCCCTTGAAATGTAACTGTTCTCTGTGTTACAGCCTTTATAACCTTCAGTTACTTGAAATGAACAAATTCCTTCAAATTCCAGCACTTAGAAGTTTTAAATTACATTTTGGATAAATACCAAAAGTGTTTTGTTGATGATGTATGTATAAACAAATTGTAAATATTAAACGTTAGTTGTTACGATTAGACCTATATAAAACATGATTTACAGTCTACTGAATAACTATCAGCCTCTAACATGTTTAGTGTCATTTAGAAGATGCTTTCTAAATTGCCGAAAGCTGATTGTCTAGGTGATAACAAATTTATCATTTGGAGGAAGTTGACTTTCTCATTTTCATGTCTTCATCAGTCTCACTTGGTGAGATTTATTCTTCTAGTTAGAAGAGAGTTAAGACTAGACTGCTCAGTTTACTCATATTTTGAGTTAGCTTTTCTATTTAGAGTTCACTTGGTTGTGGAATATTCATTTATAATTTGAATCTACGTTGTGTAATGGGACCTAATTTTTTTTTCCTTTGTTTTTGTTGGAGTCTCGTCTTGTCACCCAGGTTGGAGTGCAGTGGCGTGATATTTGCTCACTGCAACCTCCACCTTCCAGGTTCAGGTGATTCTCCTGCCTCAGTCTCCCAAGTAGCTGGGATTACAGGCATGCTTCACCACACTTGGCTAATTTTTGTATTTTTAGTAGAGATGGGGTTTCATCATGTTGGTCAGGCTGGTCTCAAAACTCCTGAGCTCAAGTGATCCTCCTGCCTCAGCCTCCATAAGTGCCGGGATTACAGGCATGAGCCACTGAGCCTGGCCCCAAAGTTTGTTTTGTTTTGTTTTCGAGACAAGATCTCGCTCTGTTGCCCAGGCTGGAGAGCAGTAGTGTGATCATAGCTCACTGCAGCCTGAACTCCTGGGTTCAAGCTATTCTCCTGCCTCCATTTTCTAAAGTGCTGGGATTACAGGTCCGAGCCATGATGCTTAGCCTATATTTTTGTTTGTTTGTTTGGGGGGACAGGGTCTTGCTTTGTCACCAAAACTGGAGTGTAGTGGTGCGAACATAGCTCACTGCAGCCTCCATCTCCCAGGCTCAAGCAGTCCTCTCACCTCAGCCTTCCAAGTAGCTGAGACCACAGGTGCGTGCTACCATGTCTGGCTAATTTTCTATTTATATATTTATTTTTTGGTAGACATGAGGTCTTGTCATGTTACCCAGGTTGGTCTTTAACTCCTGGGCTCAGGCAGTCCTCCTGCCTCAGCCACCCAAAGTGTTGGGATTACAGGTGTGAGCCACCATGCATGGCCTAATTTTTTTTAAGTAAATTATTTTTTTATCTTGAGTATAGAAGTGATTCATGTTCATTGTGGAAAATATGAAACATATAGAAAAACAGAAAAGATTACCAAACATCTAATCTGAAATGGTTAAGATTTTGATGAGAACAGTCTCATCTCATTTCCGTATATTCCTGCCAGCCTATCCATCATTCTTTGTACATGTTTATCTATATTAAAATTGGTGTTATATTTTGGAAACTTTTTGTTTAACTACATTATGAACATTTTTCATGTTTTAAAATGTCATTTTAATGATGGCAGATCCTATTCAATAGATGTACACACACCTATTTAACTGGTCCACAATTGTAGGTTGTTTCCTTTCTCTCTTTTTTTTTTTTTTGGCTATTACTTAATAGTTTATCTATATAGAATGTGGTATTTGGAAAAGATGTATAAAAAAAAAAAAAAAAAAAAAAAAAAAAAAAAAAAAAAAAAAAAAAAAAAAAAAAAAAAAAAAAAAAAAAAAAAAAAAAAAAAAAAAAAAAAAAAAAAAAAAAAAAAAATGTGGTATTTGGAAAGTGTATCAAGCTTTAGATTGGTAGTATTCTTGCATTTAATAAAAGACAGTGGCCTTTGTTGACTGACATGACAATATTTTTATAAAATGTTATTTGCTTTACAGAAATTTTGAAAATTATTGTAGAAATGTTTTTACCTCATATGAACCACCTGACATTGGAGCAGACTTTCTTTTCACAAGTGTTACCAAAGGTATAATACTATTACCTGAAAATACATGTTATAAGGAATCTAGCCTCAGTCTTAGATAATTTATTATTAATTATGGCTCTGTTTTTCTAATATATCAAATATATTCAAAATAAAAATAAGGAGTAACTAGATCTCATGTGAGACTATAATGGTGTTAGTGTGATCATTAGGCAGTTAAAAACTGTTATAGGCCAGGCACGGGGGCTCATGCCTGTAATCCCTGCACTTTGGGAGGCTGAGGTGGGCAGATCATCTGAGGTCAAGAGTTTGAGACCACCCACGGTCAACATGATGAAACCTCGTCTCTACTAAAAGTACAAAAAATTAGCTGGACGTGGTGGCGGGTGCCTGTAATCCCAGCTACTAGGGAGGCTGACACAGGAGAATTGCTTGAGCATGGGAGGCGGAGGTTGCACTGAGTCAAGATCGTGCCGTTGCACTCCAGCCTGGGCAATAAGAGCGATGCTCCCTCTCAAAAAAAAAAAAAAAAAAAAAAGAAAAAATTATATTTTCGGATTGTATGGTTCTTTTACTAACTGAGTTTAAATTATTTGTAGTCAATTTTAAATGCTCTTGTATTTTAAAGCCACTGTACTCCAGCCTGGGTGACAGAGTGAAACCCTCAATTCAAAAAAAAAAAAAAAAAAAAAAAGCTGGAATATTGGCAAAATCAAGTAACTAAGAGAAAACATTAAATTCACAGAATACATGATTACTTTTTAGATATATATGGTGTATGTTTTCTCTGAAAAGCACAAGCATACTTTTTTTGTTTTAAATGGAGGGAACTAAAGATACTTTGGTGCCAAAATGAAACATTATTTGTAATTAATCTCATATTGAAATGGGTTTCTAACTTTAGCTTTTAAACCTAATCTTTCAGATTTCTTGTACTCATAGTCACTTGATGATTCTCTATCTGAAATATTTCTTAGAATTTGTTCTTGACCACCAGAAAAAGATTCAACTGTTATATAGATGAAAATGGATGTTGAGTGTTAACAGGCCTATGGGAAACAGTATTTTCTTTAACTGCATTGTATTGTTGACTATGTTGCTATTCTTGTAATGTTTAGGTCATTTAAATTGTTAGAAAGATCCAAGTATTAAGATCTAGGGTGGCTAACTTTTCACAGACAAAAAGCTTGTTTGTAATTCTGTACCCTTAATTCGGGAAGGTTAGCTTGAATTGGGTCAAAAGGAAACTGGTTAGAAAATAAGTGAGTAGTGAATAGGCGATTCAGTGCAAATTCCTTCCAGAAAATACCCTTATAAATGACTGTATGAATGTGGATTCTTCAAGACAGTCAAATTTATTGTGCAAAAGTAATACTTTTATTTTTTGCATCTCTAAAACATGAACTTTGAGTGATTTTTTTAAAAAATTGATGCTATTAAATAGATTCAAACCATAGAAATGGAAAATAAATTTCTGTTTGAGGCTTTTGGGGGGATTATATTGTAAAAATACCTTTTCTCTATATTTTGTGCTTAATTAAATACAATTGTTAAGCTAGATGATAGCCCGTGGATGTTACTAGTGCAAAATCAAATTATCGTATTGTGTTTTCTCTGTAAAGTTTTGTTTTGTCTTTTCTAGTGATTTCTCTTATTCCTGTTTATTACTTGATTTGTTTTTACAGACTGTGAAATTATTTGATGACATGATGTATGAATTAACCAGTCAAGCCAGAGGACTGTCAAGCCAAAATTTGGAAATCCAGACCACTCTAAGGAATATTTTACAAGTAAGTCAAATGTATTAGAAAACAGGAGAGAGAGGGAGCTTAAAGAATGTCAAAATTTTTATGCTGATACTGATTAGCCATGTATTCTTATGTAATGGCCTAATGTTGGAATTAAATTTATAGAATTAAAGACGTGAATATAGAAACATGAATTCTGAATAATAAACTCTTATAAGAAGACAAGTCATCAAGCTAGCTGACCCTACCTGTATTTTCAAGGGATATGTGTAGAACACCTGCCATGTGTTTTGAAGTTTGTGTTAGGATTCTAAATGGCTAGACAGTTGTTCCAGTATTTGTAGTTCTGATAGACTAAAGTTCTGTGAAAAGAGGAACAGACTGTGTTTTGTTCACTGTTGTATTTGTAGCACCTAGCATACTGACTAATACCTTTTCAGTGCACAAAAAATATATTCTGAATGAAATTTCCTTCCTTCACAGACGATGGTGCAGCTCTTAGGAGCTCTTACAGGATGTGTTCAGCATGTCTGTGCCACACAGGAATCCATCATGTTGGAAAATATTCAGAGTCTCCCCTCCTCAGTCCTTCATATAATTAAAAGCACATTTGTGCATTGTAAGGTGAGTAAAAGTCTAATTATACTTTGAATGGTATATAATCAATGTGCATAGGGGCTGAGTAAAATAATGTTTGTATAAAATTTTACATTTTAGTCTATATTGAAATAGACTTTTCCATAGAATAAAGAACATGTTAGTAAATAATTGTTTCAAAAAAAGTGGTTTTAAGGAAGTCATAAAAAGTGGCTTTTTGGGGTTTTTTAGTTTTATCTTATTTTCCCGCTATGAAGAAAGAAGTTTTAAAAATTTGTGTTGAGACAGACATAGGGATCCTGAAATAGTTATGTCATGTTGCATTGATCAATATTCAATTACCATTATTATTAGATGTCAGAACTTCCTTTTATAAAGGAAAGTTAATCTTTATTTAGTCCATCTCTACATGCCAAAGATAGCCTTGAGGCACAAAAGCTTGCCTAGAATTTATGGGGCACAGACAGTTTTAATATTGCTATTTGTTGGGCGAATGAAAATCATTAGTTAATTAATACCTCTCTTTGCTGATAGGATGCTAAAAATGTCATGCACCTGGCCTAATGTTACCCTTTTTTAGTTATATATTTGCAAGATCATGGAAATCAGAAATAATATTTTATACATGCTTGCATCTCTTGAAGCACACTATATTTAATGGATATTCACTAAATAATGAATGAATGTGTGATTCAGTAAATTTATGATCTCTAATAGTATGAATTAAAGTAAATTTGGCTCTTGAGCTTTTTATGATTTATTTTTTCTCTCATTTTTATTTATCTGTAATCAGAATAGTGAATCTGTGTATTCTGGGTGTTTACACCTAGTTTCAGACCTTCTCCAGGCTCTTTTCAAGGAGGCCTATTCTCTTCAAAAGCAGCTGATGGAACTGCTGGACATGGTTTGCATGGACCCTTTGGTAGATAACAATGATGATATTTTGAATATGGTAATAGGTGAGTGAAGAAAACTTTCTGCTTAGTATATGGTGACTATAAATCATGTATCAGTTAAAATTGTCTCGTAATGATTCGTTATTTTCTTACTAATTATGCATTAAAATTGATTTAAATCTTACCAAATAAATTTTTAATCTTTAAATTTGGAATTTGTAAAATTTATTTTGGGTACCTTAACCTAGATTTGCGTATTTAGTTACTGTAATTTCTCCACAATGATTAACTTATATAACTTTATAATCTCTGAGGTTGTCCATATTCAGAGACAATAACTTTCACATTTTTTTAACCATAACTGATACTGAGATGCAGTTTATATTTCCTTCCAGAATACATATAAATACGTGCATATGTGTATGTAAATATGTCTATTCTCATATACATATTATAATGAAATATCTCATTTTACATGTGATGCACTTTATACTAGTTTATTTTTATTTTATTCTATTTTTTTGAGACAGAGTCTCACTCTGTCACCCAGGCTGGAGTGCAGTGGCACAATCTCGGCTCACTGCAACCTCGCCTCCCGGACTCAAGCGATTCTCCTGCCTCAGCCTCATGAGTAGCTGGGATTATAGGCGTCCACCACCACACCTGGCTAATTTTTATATTTTTAGTAGAGACGGGGTTTCACCGTGTTGGCCAGGCTGGTCTTGAACTCCTGACCTCAGGTAATCCACCTGCCTCAGCCTCCCAGAGTGCTGGGATTACAGGCATGAGCCACCGTGCCTGGCCAATACTAGTTTATTTTTAAAGAATTGCTGGTTGTAACACACTTCATTGATTTTATCACTCATTAATGGATTATGACCAAGAGTTTGAAAAACAATATAAAGGCAAAGTTTGCATTCAAAACTTTGGTATAAAGAGAGTAAGTTGGTTTTGTGCAGTGTATCAGGCACCTGTTGCTCTGCAACACACCACCTCAAAATCTATTTATTCACTATTTATTTGTTCATGATTCTGTGAGTCTGCAGTTTAGGGTGGGATGCCCTGAGACAACTTTCTCTGATCCACCTGGGGCACTAGCTCACCCATGTGACTTCAGTGACTTCATTCACATCTGGCTGTTGGCAGAGGCAGAAGTACTTGAGAAAGCCATGTGCATCATCCAGCAGGCTCACTCCATCTCAGATACTTGATGGCAGTGGTTTCAGGGTTTCTAAGAGTAGCAAAAGAGTGAGCAGGTCGCTGTATGCTAGCACTTTTCAAGTTTCTGCTTGCCTTAATTTTATTATTGTCCCCCGGGCCACAGCAGGTCATAGTGTTTAGCTCAGAGTCATTGTGGAAAAGTGTGGATTCACAAAGGGCAGTCATTGTGGCCATTTTTATAAATAATCTACCACAGGCTAAGTAAAAGCCTTGCATGAATACCATGGAAATTAATTTGAATTCTTCCTTTTTAGATTTTCTTTCCTTAGCAATTTGTTTTGTCATTTTGGATTAGAATTATATCTGTAGAATATTTCAGTTATAATAGGGTACAGCTTTTATTCCACTAAACAGTTTTAGTTTTATTTAGGTCATCTGGTAGGTATAAACTTCAAAAGTTAATATTCAATATTTATAAAAACCGTTAACAAGTGTGACACTTAGTTTAAATAATTCTTTTGACACAACTATTTCCAAATTGTGTTACGTATTTTAATTCAATCAAATGTTGAAATTGTTCAGTAGATAGTTTTAATTATAGGAGAAACTCACCCCCGTGACATTTGGATGTCTTAAAAGTTCTGTTATCTTTCTTTGCAGTTATTCATTCTTTATTGGATATCTGCTCTGTTATTTCCAGTATGGACCATGCATTTCATGCCAATACTTGGAAGTTTATAATTAAGTAAGTATGTTATTTTTTACTTTTTAGAAAATGTTTTCCATATTCCCCAATCTTAATTGTTCATGTTTCTTTAGATTGCATTTGAAACATTTTGTGTGAATTTAATGTTCACTGACACTGCTGTCTGATAATCCAGATATTCTACAGGTAGCTCTCAAGTCAAATTGGACTTCTTTACCCTGTGGCCTCTAAAATTAAAAAAAGTGTTCTTCCTAGTTAGCTAGTACTTCAGAAATAGTGGGCCATGGGCCAGACTAGAACTTAACCACTTTCCTGCTGCTACTGTTGTTTAACCAGCTATCAAGTATCCTATTTCTAGGATTAGATAAATTGATAACTATAATTAAAACTGAATATAATCTTTTGATTAGGTACTTTTAAGTTGTTCATGCTTAATTCCATTTATACAGTAATTTTAGCTTTCTGAAACTGAAGCATTTAAAGGGTCACCAGGGATAGTGCCCATAGCATTCTTCAGATTCTTAGGGGTGAGAGGAGATGTGGTTGAGATGTAAAAATGGTTAAGAATATCTACTTTATACACATACATAAAACATTAAAGGTCAGTGTATTTTCAGGTCTTAGGTGCTTTTCTTGTACTACCAGGACATTAAGTTGCCATTCAGTGGTTAAGAGTGTTGCCTGGGAGCTGTATCACATGTGCTTAAATCCATTCTTGAAATCATTTAGTCCTTCTGATTGAAATCATTTAGTCCTTGGGCTATTTGGTTAATTTCTCTGAACGTTAGTTTGCTTATCTGAAAATGGAAATAATAATAGCAACTTCTTGACAGGGTTATAGTGAGAATTGAGTTCATCACTGTGAAATGCTTAGAAATGTACATGACACATAGTACATGCTCAAGGAATTAGCCACATCACTATCACCATCACTGATTATCTTACACTCTTACCCTCTTCCAGTTCATTTTCTACCCAGCAGAATGATCTTTTAAAAAGTAAATCAGATCATGTCACTCTATTGCTTAAAGTCTATCCCATTTTACTAAGAATAACAACCTAATCCTCTGTGGACGCTGCCTCCTTCACCAGCCTGTCTCATGCTGCTCTCCCTGCTTTTAGTTCCTCAAACATACCAAACTCTTCTGTCCCAGAGCCTTTTCGTGGTTTTTCCATCTGCCTAGGATGCTTCTCTCTCCTATTGTATACCTTGCTAACTCCTGCTTACTGTCTTTCAGTTCTCAGCTTAAGAGTTATGTCTTCATGATAACATTCTTTGATATCCTTACCCTAAGAATAAGTTAGATTGATATCCTTACCCTAAGAATAAGTTAGATTAGGTCTCTCTATTGCAGCACCTTAGACTCTGTCATTTGACAAATCACAGCCCTAATTAATTATTCTTAAAATTATTTAACGTTCTCTGTCATGCTAGACCACAAGTTTCATACAGGTAAGGCAGAGATTGTTCCCATTTGTTTGACCCCTTTGTCTCCAGGTCCTAGTAGAATGCCTCGTACATAGTAAGAATTCAATATTTTACACAGAGAAAAAATTAGCAACTTATTTAAACAAATATAACTGCTTCAGAGGTAAACTAGGCACATCTTAGTTATATTATGTGATATATGATGCTTTGTGATTTTTTTTTTAAATGTTCTATAAGGTAGATATTGTTAGTGGTCCTAAGTTACTTGATGTGTTACTTGTGGTGATTGTATTCTTTTCTTTTTATTCATTTAGGCAGAGCCTTAAGCACCAATCCGTAATAAAAAGCCAGTTGAAACACAAAGATATAATTACTAGCTTGTGTGAAGACATTCTTTTCTCCTTCCATTCTTGTTTACAGTTAGCTGAGCGGATGACACAGTCAGATGCACAGGTAAAATTTGGGCTAATAGCATTTTAAACAGCAACTCTTATTTTCTTTGGCAGTTAGTAAATCTCATTTGAATGTCTGGGTCAGTCTATTTAAGAGGATTTTAATTTATTTCATTTGGGTTTTTTTTTGATCTGTGGGATTATTTATAGCCCATAATTACTTTTCACTCAGAGCATTGCATTAGATTCCTAACTGCTCTCATTGCCTCTGGGGTCTACCTGGCTCCCTCTTTGCATTGTAACTGGTTGGTCACAGCATTCTTCTCAGAATCCTTTCATTCTTTTCTGCATGAGAACAAAAATTCTTTTGTTCATATTTATATAAGATCTGATATAGTTGCAATCAATCTTGCATTTTTTCTTCACCAATGCATTGCAACCTTTAGGGATACAAGTATGTTTATGCGTGTATATATATGTATCAGTCTTTTAAATTTGATATATTCATATGTTTGTTTTTATTTCGAAAAGTTAAAGTGTTGAATTGGTATCCCATTTATGAAACATTATATTCTAAAAATTTGTAGTATGATTATTGGGAATTATAACTCATTTTCCTGTAACGCTGTTATACATAGTACCTTTTGCTTTCAGACTAGCCTTCTAATTTTATTTAACTATAATAGTCCTAAATTATAAAATTAATAGTACTCAGGACCTAACAGTTATATGTAATTTTTTTTTTTTTTTGAGACGGCATCTCACTCTGTCACGCTGGAGTGCAGTGGTACAATCTTGGCTCACTGCAAACCTCTGCCTCACGGGTTCAAGGGATCGTTCTGCCTTAGCCTCCTGAGTAGCTGGGATTATAGGCGCCTGCCACCACGCTTGGCTAATTTTTTTAGTGGAGACGGGATTTCGCCATGTTTGCCAGGCTGGTCTCGAACTCCTGACCTCAGGTGGTCCACCCGCCTTGGCCTCCCAAAGTGCTGGGATTACAGGTGTGAGCCACCACGCCCACCCTATATGTAATAATTTTAATGGGACCATGAATTGAATATTTCTTCTTTGAATAGCAATGACATAGCCCCTTCTATTGTACATCTGCAAGCTGATACAGGGAATTCCTTTGTACCTGTGTTCTTCCCTGCCAGTCAGCTATGGGGGTGAAACTGTAGGGGTTCATCCAAGTCCTAAAACTGGTAGCAACTCCTAGGGCAGGGCTGATATGGAAGGACAGACCCTAGGGGAGGGTGGAACTTTAAAAAGAAGTTCTGAAGGTAGTAAGAAGGAAATGAGGAGTAGTGTTAGGAAGCGGATAACTTTTTTCTTCTTGCTTCTCTTCTTTATCTCACCTGCCCCTCCCCTTATATCCCTTCTTCCTTTTTCCCTTTCCTTTTTTGTCCTCACTTCATTCGTGCATCCTTTCTGATTCCTCTTACCTTGCTAAAAGGATAAGTTTGTTTGGTTATCCTATATCAATGGCAGGAAGGTTGTTTTCTTCTTTACCTTTATCCTATAGATTCATATTCTCAACCCCAACCTCCTTGTTTTTCAGTTTCCTTCTTGCTTCTCTTGACACCACAGACTTTGCAGCTAGTACTTGTAGAGGAAAATTAAACAGAGATACTGGACCAGGAGTAAGATGAAGAAAGCCTAGGCAACAGTATAGTCTATAGTGGCAAGAGAGAGAGTATGGGGGCTGCTCAGCCAGGGTGGCTGTACATAAAGTATATTTTCAGTTTATATAAACTGCTTATAGATGGAAATCAGAAAATTTAAATTCTCTTAACTGTCCAAGAAAATTCTCATATTTTTACTCATTTGTTCAAATTTGGGACTGATAAATGACCAGTTCTGCTTACTGTCCATTGCCTGAAATGGAGCTTTGAGGTGGACTGTATAATTTCTTCAATCTTAACTCCAAATTCTGATCAGCGACGCCCTCTGCTGTTCACTATTAATATTTATTTACCAATCAAAGGAAAGTATTGAAGTTTTCCAAGCAGTTTTCACTTTGTGTCTTAGTCCATTTAGGCTGCTATAACAAAATCCCTTAAACTGGGTAGGGGATTATAAATATTAGAAATTTATGTCTCACAGTTCTGGAAGCTGGAAGCCCAGTATCAAGGCACCAGTAGATTGGGTGTCTGGTGAGTGTGTGCTCTCTGCTTCAAAGATGGCCCCTTGTTGCTGCATCCTCACTTAGTGCAAAGGTCAAGACAGCTCCCTTCAACTTCTTTTGTAAGGGCACTTACGTCATTCATGAGGGCAGAGCCCTCGTGACTTAATCACTTCCCCAAAGGCCCCACCTCTTAATAGTATCACATTGGGTGTTAGGTGTCTGGGAGGGCACCAATCTTCAAGCCATATCATCTCACTTTGAAAAAAAGTCAAAATAAGACCAGTAGATTTAATTAATATTACACTATTTATAGAAGCATGTGATGTATCATTCCTTGTATTAATTTCCTGGGGTTGCCATAACAAGTTACCACAAACTAGGTGGCTTAAAACAATAGAATTTTATTCTCTCACATTTCTAGAGGCAGAAGTTCACAGTGTGTCAATAGGGCCATGTTCTCTGGAAGGCTTTAGGGGAGAATATATTTCATATCTTTCTCTTAGCTTCTGGGTGTCACTGGCAATCCTTAGCTTACTTTGGCTTTCTGTGTCTTCACATCTTTTTATAAGAACACCAGTGATAGTGATTAAGGGCATACCTTACTTTAGTATGACCTTATCTTAACTAATTATGTCTTCAATAACCCTATTTCCAAATAAGGCCACATTCTGAAGTATTGGGAGTTAGAACTTAAAGCTTTTTGGGAGGGACACAGTTCAACCCATAACAACCCCTAAAATCGATATTTATTCTCAATTAAGTCTTGAAATTGGTTTCAAAAAGAGAATATTCTGTTAGAGTTTTTAATGTATAGTTTTAACATATAGTTCTTTAGCCCCCAGTTATTTAGTTTTTCTATAAACATAGGGAAATTTGTGTGGCCCTTAGAAATAATTTAATTTCCACTCTAATTCCTACTTATGTTTATATAATGCTTTTAGAAATTTGTATTATTCAGAAAATAAACATATACTATTATATCTGTTGCCTACACTTAGATTTTATTGCCTGTTACATTTAAATTTTATTAGTATTTTAATTGTTTTATTAAAGAAAGAATGTGCCTGTAATCTCAGCACTTTTGAGAGGCCAAGGCATAAGGATTACTTGAGCCCAGGAGTTCGAGACCAGCCTGGGCAACACAGGGAGACCCCCATCTCTATAAAAAATAAAAAAATTCTCCAGGCCTCGTGGCACATACCTGTAGTTCTAGTTACTTGGGAGACTGGAGTGGGAGGCTGCATTGAGCCCAGGTGACTGAGGCTGCAGTGAGCCATGATCGGGCCACTGTACTCCAGCCTGGACAACAGAGTGAGAGCCTGTCTAGATAGATGGATGGATGGATGGATAGATAGGTAGATAGATAGGTAGATAGATAGATAGATAGATAGATACAAAGAAAGAAAGAATGGTGCTCATATTTTAAAGCATTGAAAAATGGTCTTCCTTGCTTATATTACTCACACCTTCTTTGTTGGCATTAAGATGCAAACCTTGTTTTAAACAGTTGAGTAAATCAAAGATGGGACTGTTATTTGTGTTATTTACCTGCTTTTTGAAAATGTAAAAATAAAACTCTAGGTTTAATTAGTAGTATGCTATTTAGTAATGAAGTAAAGCTAGAGGCTTCGAACAAATCTTGTGTAATTTCCTCTTGAATGAGAGAGAAAATTTAAAGTAAGCAAACAAATAAGTTGTGTGTCACCACTCATTCAGTCATTTAACAAGTATTTCCAGAGTGCTTATTCTGTGTCAGGAAATGTTGTAGGTGGCCTCAACAACTTAGAGTCTAGCTTGAGACATTTAAGTAGGTAATTATTATAGAATGGTATGATCTTTGGAGGACTGGGTATTGACTGGCTCATGGGAGTACAAGATAGGGACCCAGTGATGAAATCAGGAAAGGTTTCTTATGTTGATATGATGACGTCTATGCTGATTAAGGTCAGTGTAGATTAAACTTTGTGCTTTTAAATTTGCATAGCACTGTATTAGAGAGTTCATGTTCAGAATAATCAAAAAGGCTGAGTGTGGTGGCTCATGGCTGTAATCCCAGCACTTTGGGAGGCTGAGGTGGGCAGATCGCTTGAGCTAGGAGTTCGAGACCAGGCTGGCCAACATGGTGAAACCCCGTCTCTACTAAAAATACAAAAATTAGCCAGGAGTGATGGTGTGCACCTGTAATCCCAGCTACTTGGGAGGCTGAGGCAGGAGGATCACTTGAACCCAGGAGGTGGAGGTTGAAGTAAGCCGAGGTGGTGTCACTGCACTCCAGCCTCCAGCCTGGGCAACAGAGTGAGACTCCATCTCAAAAAAAAAAAATGATCAAAGAAAGGTGAATTTTCATCTACTCTATTTCTGCTGAGGAAAATGGACTATTTTCAAATATTTTTAATAAAGGTCAAAATGAGGGATCATATTCCATTAGCGAACCATCCAACTCTGTTTTGATTGGGTTTAATGAAGATTTTGCTCTGTTGGAAAAGAAACATAGCTAATTAACATGTAAGTTAAGATATGTTATTTTCATATGAAATAATTCACAAATTAAGACAGTAATTTATTTAGACTTAATTTTACAGCACTATTTAAAGCTGTTTGGATTATAGTGTGTATTATAAACTTGGGTGGTGGAACAACCAATATTTATTGAGCTAAGTTGCTTAAATGTCAGACACTGTTTAAATCTCACAATAATCCTGTATTAGCCTCATTGTAGATGAGAAAACTGGGCCACAGAAAGATTTAATAACTTTCCCCAGATCATATAGTAGTTGTAGTAGGACCAGGACTTAAATCCAGGCAGATGAATCTATAGCCCTCCCTGCATACTATTGGCACTACCCACTGTTTTATCAATTTACAAATGTAATACGTAATCAGAAAACTCACACATATTACACAAGTATCTAACATGGAAAGTGAAATCCTATTTTTGTCTACTAGAAAGAGTCACAGGAAAGATTTTGATTTATTTTGGGGGTGGGAGAAAACTAACATTTAACACATTTAAAAATAATGATAGGATTATGTTATCATTAGAGTCAATAGACAAATCTCTGAAAACAAAACGTTTTATTTGGGAGGAAGTAATTGCACTTTGGAGCATTCATGCAGACCAATTGTTCAGTATGTCCACAGAAAAAAGAGAAGGTTAGCAGTCTTATAAAAAAGGAGAAATATTACATATAGCTCTTCAAGAAAGTCCATTGGCACTAGATTTGGGGAGCTGTCAAGCTCTGATTGGTGAGTGCTGGCAATGGGTAACACTGGTCTTAGAGTTGCACCAGGTTTTTTCAGTAGCCCTTAGATAAAACTGGTTTTCGGTTACAGCAGGCAGTTTCAGCAGCCAGGCCTACAGAGAATTACATTTTGGGAGAAATGTTTTGTGCCCTGAGTGCTTTTCCCCTAGACCTGTTGACTCTGGTTTAGTTGGATATGACAAGAATGACTCAATTTGTGTAATTAATTTTTACATTATGCAAATTGTTTACAATTTGATTTTTTACTTATATGATTATACTATAAATTTATAGTTGACCCTTGAACAATGCAGGTCTGAACTGCACAGGTCAACTTATGCAGATTTTTTTGAATTGTCATTTATTACCATAAAATAATACAAATCTATTATCAAAGGTTAAAATTTATCAAAACTTAGCACACAGAGACCATACATGGTACCATGCAGTTGAGAGAAATGTAAACAAAGGTAAAGATGCAGTATTAAATCATAACTGCATAAAATTAACTGTGGTGCATATTGTAGTACTATTAGGTTGTGCAAAAGTAATTGCAATTTTTGCCATTATTTTCTATATATTCAATATAATGCAATAATTTCATAGCCACTTCCTGTTGCTGTTACTGTGAACTCAAGTGTTGCAAGGCCATGTGATACTAACCATCCCCACATGAGCAGTTTGTCTCTCCAGTAAGTACATTGTTTTTCTCAGTAAAAAGTTATCGCTTGAGGTGCCTCCATATTTTTTCATCATCTTTAATGCAATACAGTAAACCCATAACAAGTGCCACTAGTGATCCTGGAAGCGCTCCCAAGAATTCCTTGATACATATTGTAAATTGAGGTCTGCAACTGCAATTACCTGCCATTTCAGACAGATGATTCATCTTATAAATAGACAGTGTTAATACATACTACATATAAAATATGTTAATCAGCTGTTTTTATTAGTAAGGCTTATACTCAGTGGTAGGCTATTAGTAGTTAAGTTTTGGGAGACTCAAAAGTTATACCCGGATTTTAGACCACATGGGGGCTGGCACCCCTAGACCCCATGTTGTTCAAAGGTCAACTGTATTTAGGTGTTCTCCACATGATGCACACTTGGTTCATTTCAGTTTTCACTATATAAAAAAAGTTTTGTTTTTTTTTTTTGTTAAGTGAAAGCAAGTTTATTAAGAAAGTAAACGAATAAGGCCAGGCGCGGTGGCTGACGCCTGTAATCCTAGCACTTTGGGAGGCAGAGATGGGTGGATCATGAGGTCAGGAGTTGGAGACCAGCCTGGCCAACGTGGTAAAACCCTATCTCTACTAAAAATACAAAAATTAGCTGGGCACGGTGGTAGGCGCCTGTAATCCCAGCTACTCGGGAGGCTGAGGCAGGAGAATCTCTTGAACCCAGGAGGTGGAGGTTGCAGTGAGCTGAGATCGCGCCACTGCACTCCAGCCTGGGTGACAGCAAGACTCTGTCTCAAAAAAAAAAAAAGAATAAATAATTGTTACTCCATAGGTGGAGCAACCCCAAAGTCTCCTGGTTGACCACTTTTATGGCCATTTCCTGATTCATATGCTAAACAAGGTGTAGATTATTCCCTTTCTGGGAAAGGGGTGGGCAATTCCCATAACTGAGGGTTTCTCCCCTTTGTAGATTATGTAGGGCAACTTCTGGTTGTTGCCAGGGTATTTGTAAACTGTGATGGAACTGATGGGATTATCTTTTATCATGCTAATGCATTATAATTAGTGTATAATGAGCAGTGAGGACAACCAGAAGTCACTTTTGTCACCATCTTAGATTTGGTGGGTTTTGGCCAGCTTCTCTACTGCATGCTGTTTTATCAGCAAGGTCTTTGTGACCTGTCTTGTGCTGACCTCCCATCTCATCCTGTGACTTAGGATGCCTAACCTGGAAATGCAGTCCTGTAGGTCTTGACCTCATTTTACCCAGCCCCTTTTCAAGATGGAGTCCTCTGGTTAAAACACCTCTGACATATTTTCCTCCTCCCTTTTGTAAGGGAACCCTTAATCCTAAGGGTTGTAGAGGGACAAATAGACATCTTCTATAACTTCTTCGGGCTGAATAGGGATGATGATATTCCTGTCTAACTATTGGGGTCTCTTATATTCGGGGCAGAGAGGAGATCAGTCAGAAAGTGTCAGTATGATGAGGGCCATTCATAACTCTCAATTCCAAAAAACAGTGGTATCTGGAAGATTAGTAAGTGTTCGATTTAATAAAACATTCAGTAAGCTTATCTCATATTCCTACACAGAGAACAACAGCAGTATATTCCACAACAGTAAAGCAAAATAAGTAAAATTATCCCAAGTAAACTAAGTAAGAAGGCTTTCCATGAACTGGGCAACTGTTGGAAACCAAGCTGATTCCAGTATGAGCCCAGAATTAGAATACTGATCCAGATTTTCACATTACCATCCCTCTTGTTTCTTCTGAGCAGCAGCCAGAAATCACTGGTTGGTTCACAGGAATAAGCAGGGTTAGTCTAAATTGCAGAAAAAAAGCTCAAAAACACCTGATGAGAAAAACACTCAAAAACACCTAATAACAGGTGTACCATAGTTTTTGAAACATAATTTTTTTCTCTCTCCAGTCTCCCATTTTTACTAAAGGCAAATCATGATAAGACTGATTTGCTTTTTTATACTTGGCCTGATTATCTGTATAAAGTACAGCAAGAATAATTATTTTTCGTATGAGCTTTTTAAAATTGGCTTTGATGGAACTCTGTTTCATAAGGAAACTCAGATAAGACTTTTTAAAATATGAATTGGATAAATTCCTTTCCTCTTGAGGTCCCAAGATAACTTGGGGCTCCCAGGCCTGTCAGAAAGTGACATTCTTTACTTACCACAGGTAAGGAACCCTGTACAGGTACTGCATAAACAAGGTATGAGGCAAGTTTTCCCAAGGGCCTGTATTGGCTTTATAAGTCAAGTTTGATTCCTTAAAGGAAAGCATACTATTCCAGCCAAAGCCTTGGTAAAATAACCAGTTTCTCCAGTTGTGTCCTGTTGCAAAAGAAAACATTCGTATTGCACTTATGCAAATAACTATATTGCTGTAAGTTAAGAATATTCACAAATAGGTTCCAAATTCTGGAGAAGTCGCAAACAGATATGCTCCAAATTTTATTCACAGCGATATACTTTACTCAATTGTTAAACAGCTCAAAGAAAAGCTCAAAACAGCTCAAAAGAAGTTTTCTTGACTCTGAAAAATAAAACAAAGGATCAGCAACATTTTAAACAAAAAGTAAAAAAAAAAATTACTTCAGTCTTCTATTAGTTCAGTCCATGTAGTTAACGCTTGCGCTGTTTGATATCCACGAACACTCCAGCTCTTCATGAGAGTCCTGAAAATTTCTTCCCTCTATTTTAATGTCACAATTGCCAAAGTTATCAGAAACCTGCATTGAAAAGCAACTGTCAAAGTCCTGTAGCTGATTAAAAATCACCTTTTGATTAAAACAAGACAACAATTGTCTGTGGATGACAAAAAGCCTTAAGGCAGCCTCTGTTAAAGCCATAATTGACTGGGGATTTTGGTTACTTCTGTGGCTGATAACAATTTTATATAACAATTATAATGTACATTAAGTCATATCAGAATGATAGTTGTTTCCCATAATTTTGGAACACATGCCAATAACATTTATACAAATATAGCCCAAAGAAAGCCAAATATCATTTTATATTTGACTATGCTTCCTGTATGATTTTTATACCAAAAAAGCCAAGTTTCACCTTTGCACTAGTGTCCTATTAATGTTAACTCCAATTCTTAATAAAACTGTATAGACAAACCTAATTTTAATCAGTATAAAATTTAATCAGTATAAAATCTAATTTTAATCGGTATAACCATAAGGTAAGATTCTCATAAACCATTTACAACTCTTTACAATTTTTGTTAAAGAGTAGATTATTGCCCTCAGGAAATCCTGTTGTGATTTTTTTCCAGTGTTCAATTTATGGAAAAACTGAATAATACCCCTTTAACTTTAGCCAATATGTTCACACAGATTTTTTTTTTCAAGATTAATTTTTTACAAATGTTGTACAACTTGCTCAAACCTTCAGTGTTATCCTATTTAACTTAAAACAATCCTATCCCCCTTTAATCTAGGTCAAAAATCCACATTCCCATGCTTTCTTATAATCTTTTACCAAAAACACATTTCACTTTCCTTACATACCTGTAATGTAAAACTGTTTCTTCAGTAGTCTTCAATTACATGTTACAATGTTAACTCTTAGCAACTTTTACTTATGGTGGAAAACCTTGGTAAGTAAGGAATTCTAATTATGTACTAGGTATGGAGCCTAGGATACAGAACAGAAGTGCAGATAAGGTCTGACTCTTTCTAGCATAGCTAGGGGGCATGGCTAACACCACATGTCCCCAGGCCTTACCTAGAATCTGCTCCAAAGTTAAACAGTTTTCAAAAGTGAAAGAAGCAGTTTATGACCTTAAAGCATTTAGCAAACCTAATATCTAACCTGCCTAATTTAAACCACATGTCTTTATTTTGAAGATATTTTAATTTTACCAATAATCTTTAAAACTGTATTTCCCAGAAATTACTTTAGTCACATGAACTAAAAGGCATTCCACTTTTTATTTTTCTGACGAAACATTTAAGTGTTCATTATTTTTAAACCAGTTATCAAAGCTCTTTTATATTTCATGCACAATACATATAAATACACAGAAGAAGAGTCCAGTAGCTATAAGATTTTTCATTTGCCAGTTTTATTTATTTATTTATTTATTTTGAGACAGAGTCTTGCTCTGTTGCCCATGCTGGAGTACAATGGCATGATCTTAGCTCACTGCAACCTCTGCTTCCTGGGTTCAAGTGATTCTCTTGCCTCAGCCTCCCAAGTAGCTGGGATTACAAGCATGAGCCACCACGCCTGGCTAATTTTTGTGTTTTTAGTAGAGGCAGGGTTTCGCCATGTTGGCCAGGCTGGTCTTGAACTACTGACCCCAAGTGATCTGCCTGCCTCAGCCTCCCAAAATGCTGGGATTACAGGTGTGAGCCACCACCCCTGGCTCATTTGCCAGTTTCTTAATTGGATTACTGGCTTTAGGGTAGAGCCCTTAGAGGAACAGGGCCGGGAAAGCATGCAGTTTCTACAGCCTAATAAGCAGGCACAGTTGGAATGCAAAACAGATCCCCCAAAATTAAGTGTCCCATTTGTATACTGGATCCTGGATTCCCAAAAGAGAAACACTATGGAACAAGGCAGTCCAATGATTTTACCATGCATTTCATAGCAAAGTAACCCAAAGCCAATCAGTCTATTCTGTGATCAGCCCATCACTCATGGGAGTTGTATCTCTCAATGGGGGTTGAGGGGAAGGTGGGGACATCCCCATACCTTCTAAGTGGCCAAGAGCATGCTTCTGATCCAAATGTACAAAGATCTGAGTATCCCCCTCATGCCATTAGTTATTGCCCAAAGTATATTTCCTACCTAGTTATATACCAAGGCTCTGTGAAGTAATTTATGATACCTCCAAAGTGGAAAACATCAGATAATGCAATGCAAAACAGAACAGAACAGAGCCTTAGATTTTGAGAGGGATCTATGCACTTTTAATTCTTGGGGTTCCATGAGGAAAATAGAGGTTTTCACTAAAAAGGGATCTGTGGTGCCCCCTCTGTTTTCTGATGGAGTCCCAGGCTGTTAGAGCTTGAATATCTACTTTCAGTTAAGCTCACTTTTAACCATAGCACTTTTTAAAACGTCCTTTTAAATCCCCTATTACCCAACTTTAGCCATGCCAAAGTGCCAATATTTCTGGCTTTTGAATGTTACCAAAGGAAACCTTCCAGGTGCTCAGAGAAAGAAAAATTCAAGACAGTTCATGGAGGGGAAGAGAATCAATAAATGGTAAAGGTCACACAGATATCAAACAGAAAGTACTCATTGCCTTTGCCAGATGGAACCCGGGCCGCCAGCCATTGTAAAATGGCAAAGCCTTAGCTGCTGAGCTCCAGCACTAGGCAATTTCCATTGTTCTTTCCAGAAGGAGCCCAGAGCAGCCAATTTTGAGCTTGCAAAGGCTCAAGATAATTTTTAGAGCTAATTAAAACATGAACCCCCAAATTCCTGTCCTCTGGATGGTAGAGACAAAGAGCAAGTACTGCCATGTGGTTACAAGGTCAAGCTCCTAAGGATATTTTTCAACATGTGGTCTCTGGGCAAGATGAAAGAGTGGACAGTTGATCTGAATAACAGAAAAGAAAGGGAGAGGAGAGAATGGGAGAAAAGCATTGCTTGTGGCAGGGTGGGGAAGGTGAGGAGCTCAGGGAGGCCTGAGAAAGACCCCTCCATTGCAGTGACACAATCAAGTTCAGGCAGCACTTGTCTGTAGTGAAGGGACCTTTTTCAGCAGTTCCATCAGCTCAAGTTTCCCCTTTTGGGGAGGATAAAAGCTCCCCATGTCCCATGATTCTGTACATGCCTAATCCTTCACCCACAGCCGTCAGCAAGAGTGCAAGGCCGAGTAATCCAAAGAGAATAGCAGTTAATATCCTGTAGTGCCAAACCAGTTCTTAGCCAAGAGGGACTTTACTGAGGGGGATCTCTAACCCCCTAAATCTTAAGAAGGAGTCTAATTTTCCTAAGTTGAGCCACAAACCAAAGTTCAGTCAGGCATCCTTTCCTTTTATTAAGAGGGGTGTTTAAACCCACCCTGTCTTAGGAGAGACTCTAACTCCCGTAAGTTAGGCCTCTAACCCAATCCTCTTCATCACCTGGGTACCCTACCACTTAATGAAAGTTGACTAATTGGTGCTGCAGTCTAATTTTGGGGGCTGGAGGTCTCCTCAGTATTGTCCCTATGGGGTTTGCCAGGAAGTTATTACTGGAAAGAGGTCCTGATCCAGACCCCAAAAGAGGTCTGGATCTTGTGCAAGAAAGAATTCAAGGTGAATCCATAGAGTAAAATGAAAGCAAGTTTATGAAGAAAGTAAAGGAATAAAGAATGGCTACTCCATAGGCAGAGCAACGAAAAATGTCACATTGCATACCTATGCTAGTATTTCTGTAGACTGTATTTCCAGAAATTGAATTGCTACTCAAGGTGTTTTAACATTTCAACTTTTAATAATAATGTATTATTTTATGCTCCCACCAGTGGTAAAAGAAAGTGCTTGTTAACTTACTTCCTTACTAGTGTAGGGATATTATCAATCTTTTTAATCTTTGCTAATCAAATAACCCTCAAACCTCCCCCTTCCTCAAATATATATAATTAGGTTGTAATTTGAATATTTTTCAGTAGTAGTTTATTGGCAGTTTGTTTTGTCTTTTTTGTGAAATGTGTTTTTATGTCTTTACCTGTTTTCTTCTATATGTCATTCTTTCTTTGATTTGTAAGACCTTTTTCTTTTGACCATCCGTTAAATTGATCCCCATGTAACAAAGAATAAGGTATTTAAATTTCTTTCACTTTCAGATCAACCGAGAAGGATCACCTCTTTTGCTATCATAGGTTAAGATTTCTTTCCAATAATGTAGAATTTAATTTAATACCTCTGTTGTCATTTGTTATTTGTATTGCACCTAATCATTCAGAGTTATATTTTCTTGGAAAAATTTTATACTGTGTTTAAGAGGGTTTTTGTTTTGTTTTGTTTTTAGAAAATATCTCATTTGTAAGCTTAGCTAATTTTATATTCTTTTCTTATTATGCTTTGTTATTTCCCTTTTTGGATCAGGATAATGCTGACTACAGATTATTTCAGAAAACACTCAAATTGTGTCGTTTTTTTGCCAACTCCCTTTTGCACTACGCTAAGGTAAGGCTTTATTATACGTTACTTTATTTAATTGTAGTCCTCTCAGAAAACGAATTATTATCCCCATTCCACAGAATAGAAAACTCAAGCTCAGATAGCATATAACTTGATCAAGTCACATATCTAGAAACCGGTAAGGCTGGGATTTAAGTACAGGTGTGATTTCTTTATCATTTATGGTTAGACAATGTCTTAGAAAGTAAAAAAAAAAATAGTTTTTATTGTATTAAAAGATATAGGAAAAAGCTGATGGTCATTTGAAAATTTTTAAAGACTCCCCTGATAGAATTGATTTTTTCAAAAAGACAAGCAGCATAGTTAGGGAAAACTTTGCCTCCCTACACACCAAGTAAATATCAGATGGGTAACTACCCATCAAGTGCCATTGGTGCATTTCCCACAATGTATCTTTGCCACTGGAATACAAACCCTGCAAGCTGCAGGGAGCCCAGTGTAAGAAGCAGCCAACTACTCTTAAATGGCAGCTGCCCAGAAAGGCCAATTTGGATGGCAGTGTATCAGTAGCCAGGGTACCAGCCATGGCATTCTGGCTGTAATAAATCGTCATTGGAAACCCTTATCTTTTGTCAAAAACAGAAGAAGACAAGGTCAAAAACAAATTGAACATGGACAATGTTTTTTTAAAAACCAGTAATATCTTTTACTAATAATGTTTTGTTCACTGGCTGCTGTAAACATTCTCTGCTCATCTTTGCAAATGATCTGCCTTGATAACTTTTCTATTTATTTATTTTTTTGAGACAGAGTCTTGCTCTGTTGCCCAGGCTGGAGTGCAGTGGCGTGATCTCGGCTCACTGCAACCTCTGCCTCCCAGGTTCAAGCGATTCTCCTGCCTCAGCCTCCTGAGGAGCTGAGACTACAGGCGCCTGCCATCACACCTGGCTAATTTTTGTATTTTTAGTAGAGATGGGGTTTCACTATGTTGGTCAGGCTGGTCTTGAACTCCTGACCTCAGGTGATCTGCCTGCCTTGCCCTCCCAAAATGCTGGTATCACAGGTGTGAGTCACCACGCCTGGTCGACAACTTTTCTATTTTACAGTTATCGCTACTGTTCTGATGACTCTCAAATATGCAGGCCTCTTTAAAATTATGACACAGTTTTTAAAGTTTGAACATTGTGGTTAAATAGAACAATGAGTTTTTTAGCCTCATCCTCCTTTCATTCTCATGTTAAGAATTTTTTTTTAGTGCTGGGCACGGTGGCTCATGCCTATAATCCCAGCACTTTGGGAGGCCAAGGCAGGTGGATGACCTGAGGTCAGGAGTTCAAGACCAGCCTGGACAACATGGTGAAACCCCTCCTCTACTAACAATACCAAATTAGCCGGGCATGATGGTACATGCCTGTAATCCCAGCTGCCTGGGAGGCTGAGGCACGAGAATTGCTTGAACCTAGGAGGCAGAGGTTGCATGAGCCGAGATCACACCATTGTACTACAGCCTGGGCAACAAGAGTGAAACTCTGTCTCAAAAGAAAAGAAAAGAAAGAAAAACAAATAATTTTTTTAAAAGGGGGCACATTCAGGATTTTATTTTATTTTGTATACCTTGGTGAGATTATATGTACTAAAGAGACACATTTTTATGCAAAGAATGAATAGAGTTGTTTTATTTTAGGAATTTCTTCCTTTCCTCTCTGATTCTTGCTGTACTTTGCACCAGCTGTATCTTCAGATACACAGGTAAGAAGAATGCCATATCATTATTAAGATATAACAATGCCATCTGTGCCATGCAGTGCTTAAGTACCTACCATTTTACGATAAAACAGAGTTTTTCTTAAAGTTTTAGTAATTTTTATCTGCTAGCTTGAAGTAATTGGAGATAGAGGCTTTTGAAAGATATATTCCACATGAGTTATGCTTATCTTTGTATTTTATTAGTACCTTATACAGGAGCGATAAATAATTAGTAGGTGATAAAATCCAATGGCAAATATATATATACACAAATGTACGTATACCTTATATATACCTTTATTTTTATATTGGCATTTTTTAATCTTTATTTTTATTTTGTTTTTATGAAGTTTAAGTCACTTAGCCTCCATTTAAATTTAAATTTTGATACCTTTCTGTAATTCACTTTACAGGATGGTCTTTTTTCTGAAACTATCTCAGAAAAAAATTGAATTACAGAAAGGTATCAAAATTTAGATGGGGGCTAAGTGACTTCTAAAATTGATGGTTTCCTCCAAAGAGCCCTAAATTTGACACAAAGTGAGTTCATTTATCCAGCAGTCCTGTTGCAGCTTCATAATTCATTTAGTGTCCCAGACAACTTTTTCACACCTTTCCTTCCTCAAACTTCCTGTATCTCCCAACACCTTCCCAATTCCTCATTGTCAATGACCTCACTTCCTGTGTCACTGAGGAAAAATGGAAGCAATTAAAAGAGAGCTGCTGTATGTTTCCTCTAACACATCTACTATTCTATGTGTATCTAGACCCATATATTCATTCCCTCACTCCCATGAGTGAACTGTGCCCCTAAGACTAGCCTCTCCATTGTGCATTGGATTTCATCCTCTCTCACAGGCTCAGTGACCTTGCACCAGCAATTATTCCCTTTCCCTCTTGCATCATCAGCCTTTCCTCCACACTGGGTCACTCTCATGAGTATACACATACGCTGTTATTCTTCCCATCTTAACAATACAAAACAAAATCTCTTGACTCTACATCCTCCTACAAATACCCTCTCATTTCTCTGCCTTTCTTTACAGCAAAATTTCTAGAAAGAGTTGTCTTATACCCCTGTCTCATCTCTTTCTTGAATCTAGTCCAATCAGGCTTTCTGTACCAACACTTCATCAAAATAGTTCTTGTTAAGGTCATCAGTGACGACCACCACATTGCTGCATCCAGTAGTCAATTATAGTCCTTCTGTAACCTGTCAGTAGCACTTGATCCTCTTTTTTGAACACTTTGTTCTGTTGGTTTCTGGGACATGTCTCACTGTTGGTTCTCTTCTAGTCTTACTAGCTGCTCCTTCTCAGCCTCCTTAGCAGGTTTCTCTTCTAAGTTAAGTGTGTCCCAGCACTTACTCCTCAGGCCTGTTATCTATCTATTTTCATTTAGTCTCAAGACTTTGAATTTATGTCTCCTTTAATGTCTAACTACCAGTCAGGACATCTATACTAAATTGTCCCAAACTGAACTCTTTGATTTCCACCCATATCATCCTCATACCCAACACAATCTCCTTTTGTAACTTCTTTATTTCAGTTTAAGTGGCAATGTTATTCTTCAAATTGATCAGGCCAAAAAACCTTGCCCCTTTAACATGTTCTGTCAATGTTACCTTCAGGGTACACACACACACACACATACACGCACTTCTCATCTCCTGAACTGCTACTATCTGATCTGACCCCCTATTATTTTCTTGCCTGGATTTTGCAAAAAAACTTTCTATCTTTGCCTCACGCTAGTTTGTTCTCCACACAGTAGCCAAAGTAAATGATAAAAAACATAAATCAGATGATGTGCCTTCTCTGCTCAACCCCTCAGATGACTTTCATCAATAGAACTTCTTGTCTTTCTTTCCTTGTTTTATTTTTTTTCTCTACAGCACTGAATTAACCTCTGTTATATTATTTACTTGTACACTTGTCTGTTAACTGTCCCCTTTCATTAGAATTGTAAACTATAAAGACAATGACTTTGTATATTCTCTGTATTACCGTATCACCCACTCATGGAACAGTGCATGGCATGTATACATAGGCACTTAGTAAACATTTGTCAAATTAATTTAAAAATATTTGATTGAAAAAATAAATTCTTGAAATGATGCTTAGTAGATGTAATTCAAGTCTATGGAATTTCATTACTATGATTTATTTGTATATCTTTTATTTACTTATAATTTAATCCTCACAGTAACTCAGAATCAGTGTCACAAATGATGAAACTGAGTCTCAGGGAGGGCAAATGAATGAACCAAAGTCATGTAACTAATTGACAGATTGGTGGTTTTTCCATCACTCTACAAAAACCTCAAGTGTTTATCTTAAGTGCATACTTTAAAATGCTGTTATCCTCTGCTAGACAGAGTTTTCTCATGTATTGGCAAGTTTACAATTAATGTGGCAAAAAATATAGAATACATATCTTAGTTGACATAAGTTTTGATTGAAGTTTAGTTTAAAATCCAGTTACTGAGACATTTTCATGAAATAATCTTTCCATTCTTCAGTGTTAGTATACGGTTTATTTCTTGTAAAGCTCTTGCTTCTGAGAAACTATTAATTCATAGTAAATTCAGCTTTCTGCCTATTTAAAAACAACTTTTTTTTTTCTTTTTTGAGACGGAGTTTCACTCTTGCTGTCTAGGCTGGAGTGCAATGGTGCAATCTCGGCTCACTGCAACCTCCGTCTCCCAGGTTCAAGCGATTCTCCTGCCTCAGCCTCCCAAGTAGCTGGGATTACAGGCATGTGCCACCACGCTCAGCTAATTTCGTATTTTTAGTAGAGACGAGGTTTCTCCATGTTTGTCAGGCTGGTCTTGAACTCCCAACCTCAGTTGATCCGCCCGCCTCAGCCTCCCAAAGTGCTGGGATTACAGGCATGAGCCACCACACGCGGCAATTTTTTTTTTTTTTTTTTCTGAGACAGAGTTTCACTCTGCCGCCCAGGCTGGAGTGCAATGGCATGGTCTTGGCTCACAGCAACCTCCGCCTTCTGGTTTCAAGCGATTCTCCTGCCTCAGCCTCCCGAGTAGCTGGGATTACAGGCATGCACCACCACACCCAGCTAATTGTTGTATTTTTAGTAGAGACGGGGTTTCACCATGTTGGCAAGGCTGGTCTTGAACTCTTGACCTCAGGTGATCCACCTGCCTCAACCTCCCAAAGTGCTGGGATTACAGGCATGAGCCACCACGCTCTGCCTAAAAAACAACTTTTAATAGAAATAAGCTAGAATTTATCAGTAATAATCTTTTCAATATACATTTTTACTTTTGATTTAAGATTTAGATTTTTATAGTAATTTTAAGGATATTGTCAAAATTATATCAGTGCCTCAAAGCAACAAAGATTTCTCTAAGATTATCAACTTATCATTTTATAGAACTATGGCTATGTTTAGTTTAGAGATCTTGATCCAATTCTGGTATCAATTCAGTACTTTGAATTTTGTTTTATAAAATGCACACTTATTTTTAAAAATTTAGTTTTTAATATATTTTTACTACCAGAACATCAGTTTATAGTACTTACTCTACCTAAAATTAGAAGATAGCTATTAATGAATGAGTTTTTTTTCTCTCCCTGTCCAGCAAGTTTCCTCCAAGCCTTTATGCTACCAGGATTTCTAAAGCACACCAAGAGGAAATAGCAGGTGCTTTCCTAGTGACACTGGATCCACTTGTCAGTCAGCTGCTCACATTTCAGCCTTTCATGCAGGTGGTTTTGGACAGTAAATTAGGTAAGCTTCAAAACAGATTTAATGATAAATCATCTATTATGACATGTTAGAGACAGTGATTTCCCCTAGCCATTCTTTTTTACAATTAAGAAATTTTCATTAAGTTTCTTTTACTTTCTTTTCTTGAAACATATTTCTTATTTAAAAATTATGCCTGGCTGGGCACAGTGAATCACGCCTGTAATCCCAGCACTTTGGGAGGCCGAGGTGGGCAGATCACCTGAGGTCAGGAGTTCAAGACCAGCCTGACCAATATGGTGAAATGCCATCTATACTAAAAATACAAAAATTAGCTGGGTGTGGTGGCATGTAACTATAGTCCCAGCTACTCAGGAGGCTGAGACAGGAGAATCACTTGAACCCAGACAGTGGAGGTTGCAGTGAGCTGAGATCACACCACTGCACTCCAGGCTGGGTGACAGAGTGAGACTTTGTCTCAAACAAACAAATAAAAATTATTCCTTTATGTATTAATCAGATTTCTGCTGAATTAATGTGTTTTTATTACATGTAAGACCTGCCATGTGAACTACAGTTTCCACAGTGTCTTCTTCTGGTTGTTGTCATGGATAAGCTGCCATCTCAGTCTAAGGAAGTGCAAACCCTGTGGTGCACAGACAGCCAGGTCTCAGAAACTACAACCAGGTAGCAAACATGTTTTTATCCAGTCATTACCAATGGTTGAGAATGCCCTGTTGTTTGGAATGGTCTTGAAATTAAGTTTGTGGGTGTTTTTTTAATGAGAAATTTATGTTAATAGTTATTGTGTAGACACACACACATATACATTGCTACTTTATAAAAATAGATAAATATAAAATACATAAAACTATATTAGATGCTAAAAATATTTTAATATTTTAATTTTGTTCAGTATTGCTTAATAGCATTATAAACATTGATTGTAATAGAGTAGCTATAAGTAGAAACATTTACAAACGAGCTCTGATAAATAGAATACTAGACACTGTAAGGTATATCCTGGCAAATCTAACCTTTAATCATCTTCCTTGCCAACACCATAGTCCAGGCTCTAGTTTCTTTCTTCCCAGATTACTCTGTGCTCTAATTTTTCACCTCTTCCTGTATCCCATTCTATGTACCACAATGAGGTTAGTCTCCCTAAACCTGGCTCTGAGCTTCCTATTCTGCTCAAAAACTGAAACATGATGTTAGAACTTCTCAGCTGGATTTAAAGCCTGTCCCATACTGTTGTCATCTTCTACTTTTGCTCCTCATTCTTGTATTCATTTTCAACACATATTCCTTGCTTCTGTCACACTCCTTATTTGTGTGCTTTTACTCGTGCTTTTGTCTTCTTTACATACTTACAATTTGAACAGTTTTGTTTTGTTTTGTTTTGTTGTGTTTTGTTTGGAGCAGGGTCTTGCTCTGTCACCCAGGCTGGAGTGCAGTGGCACGACCATGGGTCACTGCAGCCTCAACTTCCCGGGCTCAAGTAATTCTCCTACCTTAGCCTCCTAAATAACTGGGACTAATGGTGTGTGCCAGCTCTCCTGGCTAATTTTTAAATTTTTTCTAGGGATAAGGTCTCACTATGTTGCCCAGGCTGGTCTTCCAACTCCTGGGCTCAAGTGATCTTCCCGCCTTGGCCTCCCAAAATGCTGGGATTACAGGCGTGAACCACTACACCCTGCCCATAACTTGACTATTTTTAATTTGTTGTTTAACTCCTCTAAGTTTCTTCAACCATTTTAATCTTAAAATGACTCTTCCTTGTCTGCTACTTATTTTCTGTTTTCCATATAATATCTAATTTAGCTATTTAAGTTTCAAGTTCCTTGAGGAACTTTGACTTTGTGTAACTCAGTACCAAGATAAACAGTTGGTAAATGATGCAAAAAATGTCCAGGAAAATTCTCCTTTAAGGAATTTCTTTGACAGTGAATATATTTTCCTTTTATGTGTACATATTCACACATGTTGGAAACTATTGCTGATTATACCTCTTGAAACATTTTCTGCTTAAACAACCTTCTATGTTACATATTATTATTATATTTGCTAATTAGTAAATGTTATTAATGTTGGGTTCAATGTTCTCAATTTCCCTGCAGGATATCTCTACTCAAAGCCATTTTCTACAGTTTTGGGCAGTGTTCTGGTGAACTCTCTCTACCTGTTCATTTACAGGGATTAAAGAGTAAGGGGAAAGCTGAGGTGGCTGTCACCTTGTATCAGCATGTTTGTGTTCATCTGTGTACATTTATTACTTCCTTTCATCCCTCACTGTTTGCTGAACTGGTAAGCATATTACTTAACTGTGCTAAGCTAAGGTTACACTTTTGCTTTCTCTTCATTGAAATTGTGATTCATATACAGAAGAAAGTGTGGGTATACTTAGTATATTCCTTTTGAATGAAACTTAGTTGTGTCCTAGAAAATGGTAATCCCAGATTCCTATGTTATTTAGATCTAATATTTGGCTAAAATATTTGAGAAAACATTTTGGGTGGGGAGGTATGCAAAGACAATGTGAGAAGAGGAAAAATATGTAGTACTTAAGTAAGTTTCAAAAGAAAAGTAAATAGCTTGTAGTATCAGGTCTCAGATCTCAGACATAATGTAGATTTTCAAAAAAATAGAATTTGATTTGAAAAGAGGTTAAGAAATTCTAGGAATTTGATACTTGTAATATCTGAAATTTAGGGATCAGTAGCATTTCAGATATTACACAATATCTAGCACCTATTAAATATTGTATGTGAATAAAGGCAGAAATAATAATATAAGCATATATGTTATTTATGTTGTTTTGAATACTTCAGGCTACTTGGAGAATCTTTGTGGATCCTAGTGATTGAGTTACTACATTTAAAATCATGTTGAACTCTCCATAGCACAGCACAGTACTTAATGTATAGTAGGTGCTCAATAAATATTGAGGGAATGGCAGTGTCCTTTCAGATACTAGAAAGTAGAACTTTCCCATTGAGGATCTGTTATTTGAATTCTGATAGTGCTTTCTTGTTTTATTTTGAGAAATATAATATTATTGCTTATTGTGAACTTTAGTATTTAAATAAATTAATTTTTCTGTTTTTGATTAGGATGCTGCTCTGCTGAATGCTGTACTTAGTGCTAATATGATCACCTCTTTGTTAGCTATGGATGCATGGTGCTTCCTTGCTCGGTACAACATATTTGCTTTTTTGTTCTTTGGATTGGTTATTAGTAGTGACAGTAGATAATTTTAAAATTGTAAGCTTATAGAAAAACTATGTTTCAATAATCCTTTAAAAATAATTCCCAAAACGCTTTGATTTCATATTACAGCATTAAATTAGGAAACAAGTTCTTTCTTTGGTTCAAGCCAATAGATGAGTACTGTTTAGGGAGTTTTGTATATTGTGATATTATTTGGTCATGGAAATAATGGCAGTTTTTAATGTCCTCATCAGAATATTTAGTGCTTTATGCAAGTTCATCTCCTTGTGTTTCTGAGTAATTGTATAAACATAGTTGCCTTCTCTTTTATATTGCAGATATGGGACTGCTGAACTCTGTGCACACCATGTCACCATAGTGGCTCATCTGGTGCGTAGAATTAGAAGGCCTAAAATACCCACTTTATATGCAGTTCCTTTGGGGATATAATAATCTTTAAGAATGTGAATATCAGCGGGAGAAATATCATAGTAACAAGATTGTTTTGACTGTCTTTGTCCTGTATTAATGCTGATACTTTTAAGAAGGATGTACTAAAAAATCGTTAGTGTGAAACTGGGAATGTTTTCTCATATTCTCAGGATTTTATGTAATTTCAGTAATTGTTCTGGGAAGGAAAGACTGGGTTAATTGAGATTACATTTAAAATTGAATGCAAAGTAGAAAATAAGAGCGACTTATAATTGATGGCCAAGAGGTCTCTCTCTTCTGTCTCTCTAATATGCCTTAGACAAGCCGACTCTTGATTTTGTTGTATTTTTTTTTTTAAGTCAAGATGATTTGAGAGGAACTTGAGTTTGACATTGATAGATGCTTTTGGCAAAAGAAGTCATGTTTTATGAATAGGTACAGACAGAAAATTAATAATGATTTCATCTTCTTAACATTAACATTTTTTGCTTTTAAATTCTGAGGTGTTTTATGTGTTCCATATAAGATGATTATGACCTGTTTGTTATGTATTTTTGTCCCTGGCCTTTAAGATCTTACGTGGGCCATACATCTTTTGTTTTCTAATAGTCTTACTGTATCATATATTTCTTGGTTAACCTTTAAAGGATTTTGTAGATCAGATCCAGTGAGGTGCGTAATAACCTGAACAGCTGACATCTATGTCTCCATGGCTGATGGTCTGGATTATCACTAACACACTTTACTAAATCCTTAACATATCTTTCACAAAGCAGATAAAGTGATTTTCATGTTATGTGTTTTATGTCTCAAGTTTCCTTTAAATAAAAGCTTTCTTAGTGCATTATGGTGTAGGAATGGATTTCTTCTAGTTCATTACGAGAAAAATTGATTCCAGGATGGAATGATATTATATTATGATAGGAATTGATAAAATTGAGTTTATAAAATTTTTTTGTTAGTGGTGGTTTTTTTCTTAGAGACAGGGTCTCTTTCTGTCACCCAGGCTGGAATGCAGTTGTGTGCAATCATAGTTCACTACAGCCTCACTTCTGGGTGCAAATGGTCCTCCTCCCTCACCCTACTGAGTAGCTGGGACTACAGGCATGCACCACTATGCCCAGCTAATTTTTAAAACTTTTTGTGGATATGGAGTTCTTGCTGTGTTGCCCAGGCTAGTTTCAAACTCCTGGGCTCAAGCAGTCCTCCCACCTTGGCCTCCCAAAGTGCTGGGATTACAGTTGTGAACCATCACACTCAGCCCCTGTTAACATCTTTTAATGAAGCTTCTGTCTTGTAGAGTTTTATCTACCTCTCTACTATTGTAGTTAGATCTGAAAAAGTTCCATGAATTGTCTTTGAGTAGGAGGACTGACATACCCAGTTATCATCAAAATGATAATTAGAAGTAGAAATTACAGTGTTATTTTTAAATATAATGTCAAAATTTCAGTCTCATTCTAAATTTAGATTCATTGAAGATAAGAAAAGCCCCAAATTAAAAGTCAGTATTACCTACCATCTTTTCCCCTAGAAAGAGCTGCTATTAATATTTTGGCATATTCTCTTCTTGTAAAAATTCTGATTCTAAATTAGTCAGTCTCTTCTCTCCTCTCTCATGTCTTTTTCCAGATAAAGTCGTGCCCTGGAGAATGTTATCAACTCATCAACCTATCAATACTATTGAAGCGTCTCTTTTTCTTCATGGCGCCACCCCATCAGGCAAGGAGGGATATCATCTTTGTCACTGTCTATGAAGCTGCTCAGAGTTGGATTCAGACTCCTTTGATAGCCTTTTTTTTTTCCATTTTTAAAAATTTATTTTATTATTTTTTCGAGACAGAGTCTCGCTGTGTCACCTAGGCTGGTTTTACAGTGGCTCGATCACAGCTCACTGCAGCCTCGACTTCCTGGGCTCAAGCAATCTTCCCACCTCAGCCTCCTGAGTAGCTGGGACTACAGGCACACGCCACTACGCCTGGCTGATTTTTAAAAAAATTATTTGTAGAGACTGGGTCTCGCTATGTTGCCTAGGCTGGTCTCAAACTGCTGGGCTCAAGTGATCCATCTCTTCCTTCCAAAGTGCTGAGATTGCAGGTGTGAGCCACTCTGCCTGGCCTTGCCTCCATTTATTTTAAATTTAAATATTGGTGTGATCTAAGCATAAATTTTTGACATGTTGATTGCTTTGCTTATTGCTGGGTATAGATTTTGATGTCCTTGCTTCGAGTTATAGATAATTATTCTAATTCTATCTTCCTGAAATAGATCTTTCCCCTTGTTTTTCATATATATTTGAGATACATGAAATGAAATGGTTCTATATCCCCTGCCCCTTTTGTTTTGAAGAGCTAGAATATTATTTTTGCTCTTAATGGTCTTTACTTACATAAACCTGTATGGCCTAGTGCAGTCCCTCAGACTGCTCACATTGGAACTGTTGTAGGAGCTCTTTTAAAAATATAAGTTCCTGGACTCTAATCTGTGGATGGGTGGGTATGGAGGCATGGGTATGAAGTAAGGCTCAATAATTTGTTTTTGTTGGTACTATCATTAAGTTCCTGCGTGAGTCAGACTTGGATCTAAGCTTGGAAACTACTAGATTAGTGAAGAGGATTAGACTTTAAGGTCCTATGGTCCTTGGTTTGAATCCTGGCATACCATGACCTTAGGCAAGTCATCCTTTCTGAACTTCATTTTCGTTGTCTGCAAAGCAGAAGATATGTATAACTATTTTGAAAAAGTTTGTAAAGACTTGGAAATAATACATGGAAAACAGGATAGTGCTAGGTTTAAGAGGGTGCTCAATAAATGCTAGGAGTTATTTCTGACTAGGGTTTTTGCCTCAAGTCCAAGTCTTTTCCTGCCCTAGAGTGGTTGGCCAGGAACCAGAGGTACTACGCCTACCTCTTAGCCTTCTTTTTCTTAAAGGTAGCCCCACCTATTAGCCCTCTAAGAGCATGGGGAGCTTGCTTGCTTCCAAAAGAATTTTCTACTCCAGATCTCTTAGAAGAAGTGGGACTGGGAGGGAAAGGGTCACATATCATAAGACTTTAAGAAAGTCACTTTCCTTTTTTTTTTTTTTTTTTTTTTAATAGAGACAAGGTCTGGTTATGTTGTCCAGGCTGGTCTCAAACTTGAACTCAAACGATCCTCCTGCCTTGGCGTCCCAAAGTGCTGGGATTAGAGGTGTGAGCTGTTGAGCTCAGCTGCCACTTTCCTTTTAACCTCAATTTTCTTATTTATACAACAGGAATAAAATTATTTTCCCAAGGTGGTTATGAAATTTTAACTTTTAAAATAATATAACTCAGAATGAATTAGCTATGAGGTCTAGAAGCAGTGTTCTAAATTAGATAAATTATAGTCTATGCCTAGAGATCTCTTACTCTCAGTTTTCTAAATTTTTCCAAATAATTGAGGCTATCAGATATGTAAATTATAGGTAAATGAGGAGTTACTTTTAATTTGTATCTTCAGTTATTAAATGCAGATTTTGTTTATGTACAAGTTATTGTGATGAAATTTAAGAAAACCTGAATCTGAATACCTATTTTGAGAGTCCTTAGGAGAGTTAATTATAAAATTGAGATAGATACTAATACTCATATGGCAGTTAAGAAACTTGATAAGATATACATATGGCATGAAAAGACCATTTAACAAATGTTAGGTCTCCTCTCCTGCTTGGCTCTTTTTTTTACCCCTTAAGACATTATCCTTTCTCTTAAAGGAAGGAGGAAGGGAAATAATATTTTTGAGACTGTACCAGGCCAGGCACTTAATTCATTTAGTCCTTACAGCAGCCTTGTGACAGATAATATTGTGTCCATTTGACAGATGAAGAAACAGTAGCTCGGGGAAATTAAATAACTTCCACAAATTCACACCTAACAGCTGATCTGGGATGCTGAGGCAGGAGAATCGGAGGATCGTTTTATTTAGCCGAAAGTTCAAGTCCAGCCTGGACAACATAGCAAGACTGTCTTATTGTAAAAAAAACAGCTTGGAAACCACTGTACTATCTCATGATATCTTAAGGAACATAAAATCTAGTAGAAATTATAAATTTATAAAGATACTCATATTAAAGAGTGGTTTGTGATGAATGCCAAAACTGAGGCACAAATCAAATGTTTTTGGGTGTTCGTAGCTGAGACAGTCATTTCTGAAGAGGTGCAGTATGGGAACAGGTAGGCATAGGAGTTGGGAGTTGATGGCATTTGAGGTACATGTTACAGGATGAATGCGGAAGGTTGTGGGACTAGAGAAGCAAAGGTAAGAAAGGATATTAGAGAAAAAAGGAGAAGCGAGCAATGAAACTTGAAATAATTATTCAGCTATATGCATTACAAGATGGTGTCTTTTTAAATAGTAAAATAACCCAAATTTTTTTACAAGTGATGTCACCTTAACATAAATGAAAATAGTTAATCCCAGTATGGTGATAATATACTTTAAAAAACAAAGGTGTCTATGATGCTAATTTGGAAGAAAATGCTAATAGATGTTAGAATGCATTTACTGTTCTAATAGTAATTATTGAATATCACATTATTTCTTTTAGTATGTAACTATTAGTAGTATTCCATTGTATCAAGAAAAGCGAAAATACAAGGAGGTTACCTACTTGAGGGAAAAGTATTTAATATGCCTTATCTAAGCACACTGATAGTTGTACTACCTTTTTAATGTGAAGTAAAAATTACTGCATTTGCATTTTAAACCCACAAGTGTATTCTCTTTCCGGTTTTAAGAAAAGAAGTCATAATTCTCTGTGTATTGTTCCCTTATACTTTAGTCTTTTATGAACTATTTTGTCATAGCAGTTTTAAGTCTTTAGAATTGTGTTGAAACCAGGGTTTTCAACCTCAGAATAGAATCTTGAACTCTTTCTGTAACAAATTTTGGCAATACCTACCCTTTTATGTTGTCCAGGACATTATTTTTTTAGTTTCTATTTTGGAAAGGGAAGTAGTTCACTCACTTACTGGACTTTATTATAAAGAAAGGTGATATTTGAACTGATGTTTACCAGTTGGCACAGTTCTCTTGGCTTTCCTGATGTAGTTTGGTTTTATGAATAAAGCTGCTTTTTATAATAGACACTCGCTCATCAAGGGATCTGTTTTTCTGGGTGTAGCCTCTGTCACAGCAGATAGCCACATGATTTCTAGCTTGCATTGACTGGTAAATATTTTCCACAAAAGAAATAAAATTGAAATACAAATATAGCATATGACAGAAAAGTTTATCTGTCAGATTTTTTTTTTTTTGGTGGGCTTTTAGTTTTTGGTGTGGGCAAAGTTTTCATCAAGTAGATTTTGAGTATTTTAAATTGAATTATTCTACTTCTTAGAAAATACACTAATATACTTCCTAGTTGGATTATACTTATTTTAATCATTAAATGCACCATTGGTTTTTACTATTTTTCCACCAAAAACTGATTCAATATTTAAACTGTTTCTTACAACTTTTGTTTTCCATTTTTATCTAGTCTCTAACATCTGCATTTTAACAAAACAGTACTTTTCTGTTAACCTACTAAGCACTTTGGTTATTTCAGTGGTGGAATGGATTTGCCAACCACACTCTTTTTGATTTGTGGCTTACCTTTGTGAAACTGATTTAGTATGTTGTCTAAAATAGGACAAAACCAGCTAACTCATTTGAAAGCTGAATCTTTGCTTCTTTAAGTTCTCTGCTATAATCAAGTGAGATAATAGTAAGCTATGAAGGTTGACTAAATCAATCCAGTTTGTATATTTGGAATATTACTTTTGACTTAACTGTACAAGGTGAGGAGTATATAGGAAAATAAGACTTATTGGTAAGTAGGAGCATGATAAGATATCTGACATAACTAATAATGAAATACATTATTTAATGTCTTGAGTGCCTTTATATTGTGCTCCACTTAAGCTGTGTTTTTGTTTTGGAAACCAATGCAGCATCAACAACAATAATAAAGCATGTTCATTTATGTTACCTTGGTCTGGAACGTAGATATTACTGTACCATTATAAAGCTTTCTTGAAATATTAAATGTGGAAACTAATACTTAGCTTTTGTGTATCCATTCCTCTGACTTGTCTCATGTTACTCTTCTTTAACAATTTATTTCAGTTGGAGTTTATCCAGAAATTTTCCCCAAAAGAAGCAGAAAATCTGCCTCTGTGGCAGCATATTTCCTTCCAGGCGTTACCTGCTGAGCTTAGGGAACAAACTGTCCATGAGGTCACCACAGTAGGCACAGCAGAATGCAGGAAATGGCTGAGCAGCAGTCGTACTTTGGGAGAACTAGAATCTCTGGTAAGATAATAATTTTGATTGATTTTATCCATTCAGCAGCTGTTTATTGAGCATTGTTTTAGGTACTGGGGATAGGTTGTTAATAAGATGCACACACTCTCTGTTCTCTGTTTCTGTTAGAACCTGGTAAGATTTTCAGATTTCTACTTTGTAAAAGAATTTGTGAGAAACTTACTGTTACTTTAATTGATGTATTATATTGGGGGGTTGTTTCCTGTGTCGCTTAAGATATGTTGAGACATGATGAAACACACTATGGAACACTTCACTTGTGTATTTTTGCTGATGCATCTCTGGATTAGGCAGATGTAATTCTTCCATTCGACAAAATACAACCCCCATTTTATGCTAACTTACTCTGAACCTTTATGTACCTTTTACATAGAATGTTCCCTCATAAAATAATGGAATAATAAAAAGAGACTCATCTACTAGAAGAAGTAGGAAATGCGAGATTTTTAAAAGTTGACTGGATATAGTACATGTAGTTGAAATTTCCAGTTTAGTGTTCATATGCTCATTCATTCATTCAACAAATGTATTTGGAGTACTTTTATGTGCCACTTTGTTCTAGGCATTGGGGGTACATCGGGAACCAAAAATTTCTACTCTCATAGACTCACATTTGAGCTTAGCAGTGGACAGTAAAATAAGAAATGCCAATTTATGTTAAGTAGAGAAAAGCAAGGATAAGGATAGGGCATTCAAAGGGACAGAGGTCTATTTGCAGTTCTAAATTAGGAGTTCAGGTTTTTCTGAGGGCATATGTTTCCATGCTGAGTACCAATGTTCTGATACTGTTATATGTAATGACACTTGATCATAATTATTATAATTTTTGGGGGGGGGGATGAGGTTTTGTTCTCATCGTCCAGGCTGGAGTGCAATGGTGTGATCTTGGCTCACTGCAACCTCCACCTCATGGATTCAGGCGATTCTCCTGCCTCAGCCTCCTGAGTAGCAGGGATTACAGGCTCCCCCCACCATGCCCAGCTAATGTTTTGTATTTTTAGTAGAGACGGACTTTCACCATGTTGGCCAGCAGGTCACAAACTCCTCATGTCAGGTGGTCCACCCGCCTTGGCCTCCCAAAGTGCTGGGATTACAGGTGTGAGCCACCATGCCCAGGCTTATCCAAAGGAAATGTTTTTATGTGACTTTATTTTAGAAAAAGTATTAAATACCTAGTTAAGAACGGGTTAAATGTGTCCGAGTTTTGCATTTAATGTATACCAATTTCTATAGTAAGGACAAAAGATGTTTTGTTTTATATTAGGTAAAGTAAAAGCCCTATAAGTAAACTTTTTGAAGTATGACCACAGCTTTTTAGTTCAGCAGGTTGTTCAACATATGCCTTTTTTTTATTTTAAAATTTTTTCAACGTTTATTTTTTATTTTATTTTTTGAGATGGAGTCTCGCTCTGTTGCCCAGGCTAGAGTGCAGTGGCATGATTTTGGCTCACTGCAACCCCTGCCTCCTGGCCTTAAGCGATTATCCTGCCTCAGCCTCCCGAGTAGCTGGGATTGCAGGCACCCACCACCATGCCTGGCTCATTTTTGTATTTTTAGTAGAGATGGGGTTTCACCATGTTGACCAGGCTGGTCTCGAACTCCTGACCTCAGGTGATCTGTCCACCTCAGTCTCCCAAAGTGCTGGGATTACAGGAGTGGGCCACCACACCGAGCCTCAACTTTTATTTTAGATGTAGGGGATACTTGTGCAGGTTTGTTACCTGGTTTTATTGCGTGATGCTGAGGTTTGGGATATGAATGATTTCATCACCCAGGTACTCAGCATAGTACCCAACTGTTTATCAACACTTACCGTCTCTCCTCCCTCCCCCCACTAGTAGTCCTGTGTTTATTGTTGCCATCTTTATGTCCATGAGTGCCCAGTGTTTAGCTCTCACTTATAAGTGAGAACATGTGGTATTTGGTTTTCTGTTCCTGTGTTAGTTTGCTTAGGATAATGGTGTCTAGCTGCTCTCTGTTGCTGCAAAGGACATGATTTCATTCTTTTTTATGACTGTATACTATTCCATGGTATATATGTACCACATTTTCTTTAATCTGTTGATGGACATCTAGGTTGATTCCATGTCTGCTGTTGTGAGTAGTGCTGCAATGAACATGTGAGTACATGTGTCTTTTTGGTAGAACGATTTGTTTTCTTTTGGATATGTACCCAGTAATGAGATTGCTGGGTAGAATGGTAGTTCTGAGTTCTTTGAGAAATCTCCAAACTGCTTTCCACAGTGGCTGAAATAATATACATTCCTACCAGCAGTATATAAGCATTTATTTTCTCTGCAGCCTCACCAGCATCTGTTGTTTGACTTTTTAATAACGGCCATTGTGACTGGTGTGAGATAGTATCTCATTGTGATTTTGATTTGCATTTCCCTGATAGTTTTTTTATATGTTGGTTGGCCTCTTGTGTGTCTTGTTTTGAGAAGTGTCTGTTCATGTCTTTTGCCCATTTTCTAATGAGGTTGTTTTTTACTTGTTCAGGTGTTTAAGTTCCTTATAGATTCTGGATATTAGACCTTTGTCACATGCATAGTTTGCAAGTATTTTCTCCCATTTTATGAGTTGTCTGTTTACTTTGTTGATAGTTTCTTTTGCTGTGCAGAAGCTCTTTAATTAGGTCCCACTTGTCAATTTTTGTTTTTATTACAATTGCTATTGGTGTCTTTCTCAAGGCTGATGTCTAGAATGGTGTTTCCTAGGTTTTTTTCTAGGATTCTTATAGTTTGAGGTCTTATATTTAAATCTTTAATCCATCTTGAGTTAATTTTTGTATATGCTGAAAGGTGGCTATCCAGTTTCATTCTTCTGCATGTAGGCTAGCTAGCTATCCCAGCACCATTTATTGAATAGGAGTCCTTTCCCTATTGCTTGTTTTTGTTGACTTTTTCAATGATCACGTGGCTGTAGGTATATGGCTTTATTTGTAGGTTCTCTATTGTGTTTCATTGATCCATTTCTGTTTTTGTACCAGAATCATGATGTTTTGGTTACTGTAGTCTTACAGTATAGTTTCAAGTCAAGTCATGTGATGCCTCTGGCCTTCTTCATTTTGCTTAGGATTACTTTGGCTGTTCAGGCTCTTTTTTGATTCCATATAAATTTTAGAATAGTTTCTTCTAATTCTGTGAAAAACGGTGTCAGTAGTTTGGTAGGAAAAGCATTGAATCTGTAGATTGCTTTGGGCAGTATGGCCATCTTAATGATATTGACTCTTCCAGTCTATGAGCATGGAATGTTTTTCCATTTGTTTGTGTCATCTATGATTTCTTTTAGCAATGTTTTATAGTTCTCCTTGTAGAGATCTTTCACCTCCTTGGTTAAATGTATTCCTAGGGGTGTGTGTGTGTCTACTGTAAACAGAATTGTGTTTTTTTTTTTTTTTCTTTTTTTGTTGAGACGGAGTCTCGCACTGTCACTCAGGCTGGAGTGCAATGATGCGATCTCAGCTCACTGCGAGCTCTGCCTCCTGGGTTCCTGCCATTCTCCTGCCTTAGCCTCCCGAGTAGCTGGGACTACAGGTGCCCGCCAACACGCCCAGCTAATTTTTTGTATTTTTAGTAGAGACGGGGTCTCACTGTGTTAGCCAGGATGGCCTCGATCTCCTGACCTCGTGATCCTCCCACCTTGGCCTCCCAAAGTGCTGGGATTACAGGCGTGAGCCACTGCACTCGGCCTTGTGTTTCTGATTTGCCACTCAGCTTGAATGTTATTGGTGTATAGAAATAGTACTGATTTTTGTACATTGATTTTGTATCCTGAAACAGATAGTTTGACTTCTTTTCCTATTTGTGTGCTGCTTTTATTTTTTTCTCTTGCCTTACTGCTCTGGCTTGAACTTTCAATATTATGTTGAATAGCAGTGGTGAAGAGTGGGCATCCTTGTTGTGTTCCATTTCTGAAGAGGAATGCCTCCAGTTTTTGCCTGTTCAGTATGTTGTTGGCTGTGAGGTTGTCATAGATGGCTCTTATTATTTTGATGTATGTTCTTTTGATGCCTAGTGTCTTGACGGCCTTTATTATAAAGGGATGTTGGATTTTATCAAAAGCTTTTTCCATATCTATTGAGATGATCAATATGGTTTTTGTCTTTAATTCTGCTTACGTGGTGAATCACACTTACTGATTTGCATATGTTGAACCAACCTTGCATCCCAGGAATGGAGTATACTTGATCATGTTGAATTAATTTTTGATGTGCTATTGAATTTGGTTTGCTAGTATCATTTTAAGGATTTCTGCATCTAGAACATGTTTATTTGTAAAAGGAAATAAGTAAATCTTAAGAAGTTGTATGGTAATTGCATAAAATTAAGTGTGGTTGTCTAAGTATAATAGATTAAAGGCATTCATTGTTACTGTGTATTACATTCTCGTAAGACCTCCTCTGTACCCCCACCACACCTCAAACAACCTCATTCCTGGCCAGTCAGAGAGAGAATTGAGGATTTTCACACATGGTAAGAGTTAATCCAGAAAAGATTGCCTTTAGTTTCAAATACTAGTATTTTTTAAGTACTATCTTTGCTTATTAAATGCAGTGTTGCTGAGGCATTTAAAATTTTAAAACAACAGGAAAAATAAAAATCTAGTAACCTATAATGATTGCTGGGTGCGTAATGTGAAAAAATAACTTTTTGTTGATGTATATTATAAATCAGCTTGATTATACTGACCACTTGTATCAAAGCTATTTATTAAAGTACATTTCTGCTTCCATTTGGTAACTTTGGGTTACCAGCGTTTCACCCTAAGAGGAAGTTTATGGCTGGGTGCAGTGGCTCACGCCTGTAATCCTAGCACTTTGGGAGGCCGAGACGGGCAGATCACGAGGTCAAGAGATCGAGACCATCCTGGCCAACATGGTGAAAACCGAGTCTCTAATAAAAATACAAAAATTAGCTGGGTGTGGTGGTACGTGCCTGTAGTCCCAGCTTCTCGGGAGGTTGAGGCAGGAGAATCTTTTGAACCTGGGAGTTGGAGGTTACAGTGAGCCAAGATTGCACCACTGCACTCTAGCCTGGTGACAGAGCGAGATGCCGTCTCAAAAAAAAAAAAAAAAAAAGTTTATTTAGAAAAATAAAGCAAATGTTTCTGTGTACAAGGAAAATTATTTTTAATATATACTTGTGTTAATTAAATAGCTGAAAAGATGGCTTTGGCTCTTAGAAGTATTATTCTACATGGACTTTTATGAAGAGTTAAAAGTACCTTTTATAACCTAGGTAAGTGGGCTCTTGGTGGTGCTTTAGACTGGTGTTTAAACTCAAGTCCTTTCCTGTTTCTGTCCTTTAGAACACAGTACTGTCTGCTTTGCTTGCAGTATGTAATTCTGCTGGTGAAGCTTTGGATACAGGAAAACAAACTGCAATTATGGAAGTTGTGAGTCAGCTTTGGGCTTTTTTAAACATTAAACAGGTAAGGAAAGCAACTGATTCTTTCCTTATCAAAAAATAGAAAATATCAAAAAAAGAGGATTGTACTGAAATTTTCCAGTGTAGAGTAAAATGCATCTAATTCTTTTGGGTGCTTGGTAGACCTTTATAAGAACTTAAAGTATCTGTACTCTCTCAGGCAGCTTTCTTTCAGAGTGTGATAGCATTATTTTAGTAAAATTAGAATACATAATGTGATGGCAGTCCACCTACTTACTTTCCTAACTGGTTATACCCTTCCCCCGCCACCCCCAATCTCTTCCCCTATTGTTTCTGTTCTGTCTTGGGTTAATATATCCTATTTCTGTGATTCTAGGACCTTTAATAAATCTTTTGGGCCATGGAGAGTGAGCTGACTTAAAGGTGGAAAGGGCTAGTGAATGGATGTGGCTAATTTGTATTTCTCTTTCCCAGAAAAGCCGAAAAGCCAAGTGATGATGTAAAACTAATGATATGCATCCCACACTTGGTTGTACACGTGTTTCTTAGTTTAAAAATATAAATAGCCTGTTTGTTTTCTTTGACTAAGTAGAAATTAACATTGGCCTCTGGCAGCTAGTGGAAGCTAAAGGCAACAGCCATACTTTTGGGAAATGATAGAAATGATTTTACAGATAATGTTTTATTATTGTTTTTTATGGTCAGATTGCCCTACTGCAATGTTTTGACTTCATGAAGTACTTTCCCTGATGTTCACAAATCATTCAGTATTCATTCAGGATATCTGTGCTGGGGATATAGCTTACAATATTATAATGTAAACCAAAATTATGAAGAAGAGAAATGAAATTTTAATATTACTAAGGAACATACAAGCCTTTCAGTGACAGACAAGTAATTAGATCCCTTTTAGACTTAAATTTGGATTTCAGTCACAGCTCTGCTTTTTATCCTAGCCATGTGATCTTGAACAAATTATTTAACCTCTTTGACCCTGTTTTCTTATCAGTAAAGTGAAGGTAATAATATCTACCTCATAGAGCTGTTTTGTAAGGCATAAATGAGGTAATAAATATAAAATACTTAACATATTACCTGATATATAATAAGTGCTCAATAAACATATTACCTGATATATAATAAGTGCTCAATAAAAGTTTGCTATTATTATAGTAATTCTTATGTGATTGAAAATTTTTCTTCAAAATTACTTTGTGTTTCTTAGGTAGCAGATCAACCTTATGTTCAACAGACATTCAGCCATTTACTTCCACTGTTGGGATTTTTCATTCAAACCCTAGATCCTAAACTGATACTTCAGGTAAGAATAATGACCAAATTGATACTTTGTTTGCTAAGGAGGTTGCTAAAACTGCTATCATGTAAAATAACTTTCTAGAAATATTTCTTTTAAACCTCCTCTTGTTGTGTCATATGTTGACTTGTCTTCATCAAGGATATCTCATTTCTCTTTCTTCCTTACAGTATTGTTAATATATAGTGCTGTTAATTCAGCCTTTATCTGTTCTTCTCTGTCACCCTATACTGAGCAGTCAATACTTTTTGTTATTACTGTTAACTACCCCCCACAAACCCCTGAGGTTAGGAGTCAGTTCGTGTGTTGAACCCTGCATTCATAGCAGTTTCAAAGGCATTTCAGCAGCTGTGGGAATGTGGAATCTAACCAGTGTGGATTAAAAGATAGCACCCATTGTTTCTTTGAAAAAATAAAATTATTTTGAAAGAAAAGCACTACTGAATTTCCTCTTTGGCCTCCAGCTTACATGGCTAGGACAGGCAGAGCCTGGGCCACTGTCCAGGGAAGCCTTGTCGTGGTGCCTCAGCTGTGCCTTTCTTTTGGAGGTTCTAAGATGACAGAGAAAATGGGAAAGCCCTTCAGCTAAACTGAAGTGATTTAGAGGCTTTGGAATGAGTCCATACTAGACAGAATTGACGCCCCAAATTAAGAGTTAGCTTAAGCTCAGGGTCAGGTAAGAAAGAGAAACAATAACTGTTAAGAGGAGAAACTACCCTTCTTATTTATGAAGATGATCGAAGAGATGATTCCTGTCACAGTATGTGGTAGAACAGGAAGGAATAAAACTAGTAACAGCTTTGCTTTTAGTAGCTTTTTTTAATGGTGTGTATATGAAGAAGTTAGCAATAAGAAGTATGTCCTATATCATATGTATAACATGGATTTTACTAAGTTATAAAGAGTCAGAATACAGTAATTAACTCATTGAATGCAACAATTTGATTCTGATTCTGAAAGCTCTAATATTCTTTTAGAAAAAATACAATAATTTTGATAGAATGTGCCTACCTTTAAAAAACCCAAATAAAGTTCGAAAATTTCGAAATAAGTAGATTGTTCAAAAGGTATTGCTTCCTTTATAAAAGATTTCACCTCAAGATTCTTTTAAATTGGGGGTTTGCAAATTACGGCCTCCTGTCTAAATTTTGCCCTCCTGTTTTCAGCCCAAGAGCTAGGCATGAATTTTAAAGGTTTGCAAAATAAAAAATAATATGTAACAGAGAACATGTTGCCTACAAAGCCTAAAATACTTACTATTTGGCCTGTTAGAGAAAAAGCTTACCAGTCCTTTTCTCTCAATAGAATTTTAAATACAGGCATACCACAGAGAGATTACAGGTTGTGTTCCAGACCACCACAATAAAGTGAGTGAGTCACATGAATTTTTTGGCTTCCCAGTGCATACAGAAGTTACGTTTACACTATACTGTAGGTTAAGTGTATTATAGTATTATGTGTAAAAAATGTACATAATTAAAAAACACTTTACTGCTAAAAATGCTAATGATCATATAAGCCTTCAGCAAAACATAATCTTTTTGGTGGTAGAGGGTCTTGCTTCAGTGTGGATGGCTGCTAACCCATCAGGATGGTGGTTGCTGAAGGTTAGGGTGGCTGTGGCAATTTCTTAAAATACGACAATGAAGTCTGCCACATCAGTTGACTCTTCCCTTCATGAAAGATTTCTCTGTAGCATGTGATGCTATTTGATGGTATTTTACCCACAGTAAAACTTCTTTCAAAATTAGAGTCAATCTTCTCAATTCCTGCTATTACTTTAACAACTCAGTTTATGTAATACTCTAAATTCTTTGTTTTCATTTCAACAATGTTCACAGCATCTTCTATACCAGTAGTTATGTGTCAAGAAACCACTTTCTTTGTTCATTCATGAGAAGCAACTCCTCTTCCATTCAAGTTTGATCATGAGATTGCAACAATTCAGTCACATCTTCAGGATCTACTTCTAGTTTGCTAGCTATTTCTACCACATCTGCAGTTACTTCCTCCACTGTAGGTTTGAACCCCTCAAAGTCATCCATGAGGGATGGAATCAACTTCTAACTCCTGTTAATGTTGATATTTTTACCTCCTCCAAATGAATCATGAATGTTCTTCATGGCATCTGAAATGATGACTCCTTCCCAGAAGGTTTTCAGTTTACTTTGTCCAGGTTCATCAGAGGAATCACTATCCATGGCAGCTATAGCCTTATAAAACGTATTTCTTAATAAGACTTGAAAGTCACAATTATTCCTTGATTCATGGGCTGCAGAATGATTGTTGTATTAACAAACATGAAAACAATATTCATCTTATACGTCTCCTTCAGAGCTCCTGGGTGAGCAGGTGCATTGTCAATGAGCAGTATATTTTGAAAGAAATCTTTTTTTCTGAGCAATAGGCCTCTCAATAGTGGGCCAAAAAATATTCAGTAAACAGTGATATAAACAGGTATGCTATCATCCTGGCTTTGTTGTTCCATTGATAGAGTACATGCAGAGTAGATTTAGCAGAATTCTTAAGGGCCTTAGGATTTTTTTAATAGTAAGTGAACATTGGCTTCAACTTCACCAGCTGCATTAGCCCCCAAGAAGAGAGTCTGTCCTTTGAGCTTTGAAGCCAGGCATTGACTTCACCTCTCTAGCTATGAAAATCCTAGGTAGCATCTTCTTCCAATAGAATGGTGCTTCCTCTACATTAAAAATATATTGTTTAATGCAACCACTTCCATCAGTGATCTTAGCCAGGTCTTCTGGATAATTTACTGCAGCTTCTTCATCAGCACTTGTTGCTTCACCTTGTGCTTTTGTGTTATGGAGATGCTTCTTAAACTTCACAGGTCAACCTCTGTTAGCATCAAACATTTCTTCTGCAGCTTTTTCACCTCTCAGCTTTCACAGAACTGGAGAGAGTTGGGGCCTGGCTTTGGATTTGGCTTTGGCTTTAAGGAATATTGCGGCTGGTTTGATCTATCCAGACCACTAAAACTTTCCACATCAACAATAAGACTTTCCGTGTTCATTGGAATAGCATTTTTCATTTCCTTCAAGAACTTTTCCTTTGCATTCACGACTTGGCTAACTTGCAAAAGAGGCCTAGCTTTTCACCTCTCTTGGCTTTTGATAGCACCAGGCTGAATTATCTTTAGCTTTTGATTTAAAGTGAGAGATGAGATTATTCTTTTCACTCGAACACTTAAGAGGCCATTTTAGGGTTAATTTTAATATTGTGTCTCAGGGAATAGGGAAGCCCAAGGAGAGGGGGAGAGGCTGGTGACCCACCTGTTGGTAGAACAGTCACAACACACAATTTATTATATTTGCCATCTTATATGGGCACAGTTTGTGGTGCTCCAAAACAATTACAGTAGTAACATCAAAGATCACAAATCACCATAATAAAATTCTAATGAACAAGTTGAAATACTGCAGGAATTACCAATCTGTGACAGCCATGAAGTGAGCACATGCTGTTGCAGAAATGGTACAGGTAGACTTGTTCAGTACAGAGTTGCCACACACCTTACATTGTAAAAAAAAAAAAAATGCAGTATCTTCAAAGTGCAATAAATCAAAGCACGATAAAATAGTGTTTGTACACAATATTTTTTAAAGGTTTGGTATATAAAGTTTTTCAGGAACATGTATACTTTTATTTTTTACGTGGTTGGAGGCAGGAGGGTGTGGTAAGAATAATGCTGTAACAGTTAACTTGTTCATAGGATTGTCTTATTTAAATTCTACCAGTGAAGTTCAGGGGCTGTGGTGTGTTTGTTTTTTTCTGGGTTTGGTTTTGTTTCCCCTCCCCACATTTCCATCCAGATCTTAGGCAGTTATTGTGTCTGTACAAAATACTGATATTATTTATAACTGTTCTTTGGTCTTCACCTCTGTAGGTAGTAACTTTGCAGACCTCACTGCTTAAATTAGAGCCTCCTGACTATGTTCGTTTGGCAATGTTGGATTTTGTATCTTCTCTAGGAAAACTTTTTATACCTGAAGCTATCCAGGTAATATTGCTTAACTCTGTTCTTGTATTATTAAAACAAAATCTCTATAAGAGTTAGTGATTAAGGGATTTTTAGGCTTTTTCTGAAATTTTGCAATTACTGACAAAGTTGGAAAAAAAAACTATGTTCCAGACAGATTATAAAATCTATTTATAACTTACAATGCAACTCATTTTAAGTTCTTTTCTTTTAGAAAAATATATGTTGATACACAAATAATTTATTAGTTGGCTGTAGTCTACCATATTAGATTCTTATTCCAGTTGGGTTCTAATACACAGTTCCTGTGTATTTGTCTTATAGGGAACAGCACGTAATTAGGAAATTTGGTAATTTATTAAAATTATTCTCTTCGTTTTTTATCCATGAAAGAGAACCTGTTTTTAAAGACAGTATTTTTGAAAATGTTGCAAAGTATGTATAGCTGACAAATGGATTATTTATAAAATTATACTGCACTAGCCTGGCAATACACATCTACTGAATTTTAAAACCTCAGTAAATGTATATTACCAGGCCAGTACACAATTTAAAGAACTTACAGCAAAGAGATCTTCATAAATTGAGAGTTACACCTTCCTTATTACTATAGCCAAAATTCAGTAATTCTAGTAATTGACACTTCAATCTCCAAGGGAGCGACTATAAAGAGTTCACTAATGAGAACTTTCTTACGTAATTAAAGCAAACACATGATAGACAGTATCTCATAACATGTGGATTAAACTCTTTGAAACCAAAAATTTAATTTCTAAGGGGCTCTTTTTGTTCATAAGTTAACAGTATCCCATCTGTCTCCATCATGTTAAGGTTATATTTCATGAGATAAGCATAGAATGTTGACAGCTTCTTTTCAACTCTCTTGACAAAAATATCCAAAGACACTTGGCATCTGAGCTGTCTTTTTACCATGAAATAAATCTATTCCAAAATGCTGCTTCATTTGTGAACCACTATGGACTATGCACAGGCCGAGAAATTATGAAACAAATGTTTTATAAGCAGAAATCGCAGTGCCTTCTATATTCCCAGGAGTGAGGTCAAGACCTGAAGAAATTTTTGATATTCATCAGAACACAGGAGGCATTTAAAGCTATGAAATGAGATTGACTGATTTATCCATTTGGGAAAGATTATAAGTTTTTGCCGTATCCAGTGCTGTTTTAATCATTGGCAATGCAGTAATGAACCAAACTAATAAATCCCCACTGTTAGCCTGTTTAGAGGCAATAAACAATAACAATATGGTGATATGTGCAGTATATTAAATGGTGGTGAGTGCTATGGAGAAAAATAAAGCAGGGAAGGAGGATAGGGAATATGAATGTGGGGGTCCAGTTTGAAATGGGATATATAGTCAGTGAAGTCCTCACCAAGGTGACATGCAAGTAAAAACCTGAAATGCAAAGCATTGGAGAAGGGAGCATGCCTCATATTCAGGTAAGCAAGTATAGCTAACACAGAGGTAGCAGGACTTTGCAGGCCATTTGAGGACTTTGGCTTTCACTACGAGGGAAACAGGGAGCTACTGGAAGGATCTGAGTAAAAGAGTGACATTACCTAATATGTTTTAGTGTGTGCCCCCTGGGACAGGATTATGGAAACTTGACAACACTGGGCTTACTGAATGTATGGCTATTTTATGATTATCTATTATGGTTTCTTTTCTCTATTATAATAAGGCTTGGTTCTTTTAGGACAGAATTCTGCCCAACCTGTCCTGTATTTTTGCCTTACTGCTAGCTGACAGGAGTTGGCTGCTAGAACAACATACCTTGGAGGCATTTACTCAGTTTGCTGAGGTAATTATAAAACTGATTTATCGCAATGACTTTCAAACCATTTTAATATTTCAAATGTTCCAGAACAATCCCAAAACATTTATTGAACTGCTTCTGTATTGCAATCGGAAAATTGTCTGAAGGGTACATTACTCGTTATCTCTTTTACAGCTTATCAAAATGAGGCTTAAGATAAATGAAGTGAATTTCCTAAGGTCCTCTGAATAAACAAGGACCAGAACAGGCATACACAGCAGGCCTACTGACACAGACACAGACACAGTCTTCCAGCAGATAGTATTTTTGGCTCAAATGACAATACATTTCATTTTGTGCTACCAGTCATAAGGGTTAGGCTGATGAACCTAAACCTGTAAGATGGGTTGCTCCTTTACTCTTACTGCATTTGCTGTATAGTCATGCCTATGATCATAAGGGAGTCCAGAAGCATTAGTATGACCCAGCAGAAGTAATTAAAGCTTACAACACTTGTACAGAAGTTAATTTTGTATTATCCTTAGGGACCCTGAAGGAATCATGAGTTTACACCTCTGAGGATCCTCTGGGACTCTTATTTAAAATGAATTTTTGGTTAAGGTAGCTCATAAAACTCATCTATTTGTCTTTGAAAGTTGTTGAAATATGTTAAAATTGGTCTTGTTCATTAATTTTTTAATAGGGAACAAATCATGAAGAGATAGTTCCACAGTGTCTCAGTTCTGAAGAAACTAGGAACAAAGTTGTATCCTTTCTGGAGAAGGTACTTTCTTTATGTGGCTCATGTTTTATTCTTTGCCCTATTTTTTTTTTTTCCGAAATTATGTAACTGTAACCAACCTGAGTATTGTCTTAGCTTTAACTTTTCACAGTGCTCAGCACAGTGCTGACAGACTTTTACTAAGCAATTGAGGCCACAGAAGTAAAACACTTGGGGCCAGGCGCAGTGGCTCATGCCTTTAATCCCAGCACTTTGGGAGGCCAAGGCGGGTGGATCACGAGGTCAGGAGTTCAAGACCAGCCTAGCCAACATGGTGAAACCCTGTCTCTACTAAAAATACAAAAATTAGCCGGGCATGGTGGTACGTGCCTGCAGTCCCAGCTACTCGGAAGGCTGAGGCAGGAGAATTGCTTGAACTGGGGAGGCAGAGATTGCAGTAAGCCAAGATCGTGCCACTGCAGCACTCCAGCCTGAGTGACAGAGCGAGACTGTCTCAAAAAAGAATACTTGTAGTTCCTCTGCCTGTTGTTTGGGGTGTAATAGCACTGATTATCCAGGCAGTGAGATGACTAATGAGGATCCCTAAGCTATTAATAATCATAATTAAATACACTTGATCACATAATTAGGTAGGCCTGAGAGGATGTTTACTACCATATTTTGGGTATAACTTAGGCATGGCTTTTTTTTTTTTTTTTTGGCAGCCTCCCAAGCCAGGGTAAGCTCAGGGTCCTTTTTTTTTTTTTTTCTTTTGGGATGGCTTTTTTATTCTCTTTGTAGCCAAGACCTGTTTTTACAATTAAAACCAAAATTTTGAATCACAGTGTTCCTATGTCTATGCATACTTTGGAACTTAGCGTGAGGAAATAATAGTTAATTGAAATACTAGTGGAACTGTTAAACTACAAATTTAAACTACCAGGAGAAACTGAATTATTTTATATATTACATGTAATGATGCACATGTTATATATTTTACATATATTACATATATATTTTTTTTAGGTGGAATGGGCCCACTTGACTCACTGAACTTTATTTTTTAGACAGAGTCTCGCTGTGTCCCCCAGATTGGAGTGTGGTGGTGTGATCATAGCTCGCTGTAACCTTAAACTCCTGGGCTCAAGCATTCCCCCCACCAAAGTCCTGGGATTACAAGCATGAGCCACCACACTTGGCCTACTTATATTACATCTAAGCTGGATTTTAAGTACATGTGTATACACTGCTGTTGCCAGTTTCTTAGCTTATACAGTAAAGGTTAGCAGACTATCATTTTTTTCCTGCAAAGACGACTCTATAACTTTTTTGTAAGGAAGAACACAGTAGAGTGATTTAATCCAGATTATACTGAGTATTTATAGATCAGTCCATGTGACTTCCAGAATTTGCCTAGTATGGTTGAACACTCAGCACTTACACAAATTACGTGGCCATTTCATATCTAGTAGAGTGCTAACATGTTGCTGTTTGCTTGGTTTTTCATGGTCCCTGGCAGACTGAGTTTGTAGATGAAACTGAAGCTGCCAAAGTGGAACGTGTGAAACAGGAAAAAGGTATTTTCTGGGAACCCTTTGCTAATGTGACTGTAGAAGAAGCAAAGAGGTCATCTTTACAGGTATGGGCTGATTTCAAATAGGGGCCAAATTTTAACAAGGCAAATTGCCCTTTTTACTTACCGATGAAACAAACCAGTGTGGTTTCCAGCCTCATGTTGAATTTCAAATCAAATAAGATCTAGACATGTAAAATTCTGTTTTATGGTAGTTGCTTTTAAAATTCAGAAGTGGGACTACACCATATCAAATATATTTTCAGTATGTTTGAATTATTGGTAGTAACCTTTAAGGGAAGTAAGTTACATATTGTACCAGTGATGCTATAAATGCAGTTTTTACTGAACCACAGAAGAAAATGAAAGAAACTTACTCCTATATGTTTAGTTTGATTCCTTGCCTTATTAATCAAATGAGTCTCCTAATAATTCTAGGCAGTATCTAAAGATCACATCTACCCATTAAAAGGCAGAATTTGACATCAGTAAGGATATTCAAAATATTGTTTTGAGCACTATTAGTATAGTAATTAGTATAGTATAGTAGTAATTTATGAAGAACAACATTCTGATAAGAAGTTTTAGTCAAACTCTCATAAAAAGAAAATACATTTACGAACTTATTTATAAGACATGTAAGCTTGGACTATGCAGCACTTCTCATTGGGAGCCCTTTGGGACAGGATACTTATTGTATACCACATACAAACTAAGACACTGGTAGTAGCACTCTGAATTGCTATGATAAACCAAAGTGCCTTTACATCTTTTTCTAGATGACTGTGTAGGGGTTTTGGGGTGCATCCTCCTACCCTTGTGATCCAATTACTAGAATAAAATTTGCATGTAAGCTTTACTCCAGTCCAAAAGGAAGGTTCTTTATATTTAGAATGGATATTATGATATTACTTACGTTTTTATTCCAGCCTTATGCAAAAAGAGCTCGTCAAGAGTTCCCTTGGGAAGAAGAGTACAGTTCAGCGCTGCATACAATAGTAGGGGCCTTGGAAGCAACTGAGTCACTACTCCAAAAGGGTCCTGCTCCAGCCTGGCTTTTAATGGAAATGGAGGCGCTCCAAGAAAGGATGGATAAGCTAAAACGTTATATACATACTCTAGGGTGAAACTTATCCCTAGGCAGAACTGGGTTTGATGCTTTGTCAACTGAAAATACTTACTTATGTCTGTACATTTTCTAACAGATGATATAAAACAAATTTTGTAAAGCTGAATCTAGTGAAAATAATCTTTATTTGACATTTAGAGAACAGGATTGTGGGGAATATTCTTATTAAGAACTTTGGTACAATGTACTACATGTGGAACAGTCAGGAACTGCCCAGGTCCACAAAGAACCATTTACTCAGACAGTATAACTGTAAACAAATAAATAAGCTGCCTAAGGAAACCTCAGCAATTTAAAATCATTTATATAATTTATAGCTAGAATTTTTTTAAGTTGTATTTCATAATAGAGCTTACTCTTATGTTAAAGAATGGCACAAAATTAAGCTAACCAGCTTGAATTCTTACATTTTACTTCCAGAATTGTCCTGGAAAAAGCAGTAAGTTCGACCTGTCCTCAGCTACTTGCTCTTCATAGAAACTGGCCTCAGTCAAATGCACAAAGGCTCTTCTTCCTCCTGGAAACCAGTACTATGAGCCTCACCACCCAGGGCTTTTAGCCAGCACTCGCAGTCAGTCTCATATTTCAGTTGGCACAGACCGGATAATGAGCTCCTGGGATGGGAAAAGCAGGCCACTTTGGGGTTTTCTTGTCCCAAAGCCTGCTTTTGAGGTATTGATTTTTTTTAAAAAAAGGGAATCCTTTTTCCTAAAGTTTAACTCACATCTATTGTCACCAGTTATTATCTTCCCAGTTCAGCTCCCCTTCTTCTTCCCAGCCTTCAGCCTCTCCCTGCAACAAAATAAAGCACACCAAAAATCCACTGAAACAAATCATATGCAAAAATCATGCAAATTTGAAAAAGCAGGAATTTAAAATTTATCTTTTGATGCCAGAAACACTACCTTGTACTAAGTAAAATAACTTAAGAGCTCTAACAGAAAGTTGAAAAGTAGGATTACAAAACCATAGCACTGGAAAATAAAACCATAAAATCCAGTAAAAATCAGTGTGATGACACTATATCCTTATTTTAATGCCCCCCTTTTTTTTTTTTCAAATAAAAAGGGTACAATAGCTCATTAAACAAACTAAGCATTGCTACATTTTTCTGGGGGAACGAAAGATACCAATGACAGAAACTGATTTTGTTAATTTTGTGCTTGACTTGATGGGGAAATAGCATGTTGCTTGTTATAAATGGGATACTGCAACTAGGACCTATGAGGGAAATCCTAAAGCTAGTAGCACAGTTTACTCCATAAAATGTACTCACCTCAGTAATTTCTGCTGCAGCAAATTTTGAGGAAAACTGCATCACTGGGGAGACATCATCCTTTTTAGGGACCATTTCTGTCCTCAGTTCAGGTAATATAAGAAAAGCAGCAGAAGGCTTAATTTCTGGGATCATATCAGCAAACCAGTCCATCTCAGGATCTTTTACTGGCTTCTTTTTCACTTGAATGGTGAATTCCTCTCCTAAACCAAGTTCTGATGGAACCTTAAGGGGCCTTTCTTGTGATGACACTTTTGGTGGCTTGATTTGGTCTGCGTCATTCCCCCGTTGTACAAAACTAGTCTTTTGGGGTAGGCTTGATTTCCAAGGCATAGACTCTTCAGTGAGTGGAAGCAAAGCAGGAATAGGCTTCTGCTCCCCTGAGGTAACAGGTTTTGTAGCAGTGATTCCACCTCCTGGGTTTACTTTAGTATCTAAGCTGCTGGGCTCGCAGTCATCCCAAGATGACTCCTCCACATCCAAGGTATTGCACTGGGACTTGACAGCATCACAAGGTTCTCTAGGCCAAATCTGTATGTTGACAGTTTGATTTTCAGGCTCCTCAGGTTCACTCCAGTCAGGCCACTCCTCAGACTTTTTAGAACTTGATGGGAAGTTTTCACTGTCCTCCAAAGTATTTTTTACATCTGAGAGTCCATTTATGGGAAATTTAATAGGCTGAGAAAATGGATCACCTGTAGGGAAAAGAATTATTCTCATAAAATACTGGTTAAAGGTAAGAACTACATTTAGGGGAGTGTAGTAGTACAGATCTAATTACTTGGAAATATTGGAAAATATTGGAAATATTGGAAATAATTACTTGGAAATATCCATGCATACTAAACAACAGAGATCCTAGCAGAACATTATTCAAGATCAACGATGTCACATGTTATCCAAATAATTACATAATACTTATATTATTAATTCAGTGGAAGCATGTAAGTAATAACTAGCGCATTCAATCCTTATTAAATATCCAAACATACAGTATATTGACATAAATATAGAAATGCTCTAAGCCAGGCAGTGTTATCCTTGGGATGTTAATTACATATGCCTGAAAAAGTCTTGCAGGCTCAAATAAGTTTGCCTAACCCAACTTATTAACCTCACTTTAAGCAGATTTCCCTAAGTGTAGTAGTTAAGGCACTGAGAGATCCTGTGCAATGTGTTAATGACTTTGCTCTCATTTCCCCAAACTTATTTAACCACAGAACTCTTTTTCACAACACGCCCATTAACATCTTTCAAAACTATCATTCTTGGTACAATTTGGAAGATGCTGCACTAAGGCATCAAAAGTCTCAAAGTAAAGTATCAGTGCAAAAAAGAATTCAAGTAATGTCAACCTGCTCTTCTCAATTATAAAGAAGAGGTAAGTATATATCCAGTAGTCTGGAGAAACAAGATGAGACCAAAGCTGACTACATAATTACAAATAAATCAGTCTCAAAACTCCCAAAACACCCATAAGCTTATTAGTCTCAGGAGAACATTCATCCAAGCAATGGAAAAGCTATATAAATTTAGTATTTCTACCTGTCTGTAAAAGAGTATTGTAGTAATCTTGCTGTATGTGCTTCTTGCTGTTGATGGGCATGCTGCCAGAAAAGAAACATTTAGGGAATATGCTAGAGAAGGGGTTCTCCAAGATTGGCAAGATCTGACTGTGATGGCTGCAGACGACACGCATAGGAGAATCTGAAGGTAAATAAAAACTCCAAAACATGAAAGGGACAGTAAATTGCTTCTTATCTATCACATGGTTGGTGGGCATAGTTAAGTGAAATGGGTATATTTTTACACAGATAAAGGATAAAATGGAGGAGAGAACATCTTCAAACATTTGAAGACATACACCCATTATGGAATGGACTGCCTGTCCCTAGAGGTGTTTAAGAACAGGCTATGTCCACTCCATGTGGTGGTGATGAATAGAAAGGATCCAAGCATTACATTTGGGACACCTAGTTAAAAAGTTACAGCCCTTCAAAACATGTTGGTGGAGATTTAAAACCAACTGATTCTACTTACTTTCCTTTTAAGAATAACAGTTGAAGAGTATAAGCACAAGAATAGGAATGTAGTGAATACCACAAAACTATACACTTAAAAGTAGTTAAAATAATAAATTTAAGCTGTGGACATTTAACCCCCAACTGGGGAAAAAATTAGTTTCAAGAAATGTCCTTAACAGTTTACCAGAAAGTTTACACTTAAAAAAATGGGCATTAGTCAAAATGATTCAATAAATTTTTGGCCAAAAAGTGAGGATGTGGGGAATGGCCTGGGGTAAACTCTTAACGATTAGGTCCCCAGCTCTCTTCAGCAACACATCTCCCCTCTCCTCACCCCAGCACTCTAAGGCCAGGCCTCTACAAGCCCTCCACTCTTACTTGTGCCACTATCCTCCTTGAAGTCCTATCTAATGCCTTATCCGATGTCTTTTCTGAACCATGTTCTCCACCTCTTTCAGGCAGACTTAATTTCCTATTTCCCTTTCATAGCTGAAAATGAGACCACAGCCTCTACATCACCCTTTTCAAGCTCTTTGCAGCCATGACACTGGTTTCATTAGCACCAAGGAAGAGGTGAACGCTCTTCAAAACTTCAGGGAGCCAATGTTGCTTTAAAAATTCTTGTAGCATCAAAATTAGAGAAAAGCCTATCTGATAACTCTTTTCTACTAAGTGTCTCCGTGTTACCAACTATCAATGAGAACTAGGTTAGAGATCCAGAATTACATAACAAGGTCATTGTCTTCTTGAAGGCTATACAAAGGAGCAGTGACACTGTTGATAAAAAATTCTTGTAAGACCAGAAATTACTGCTACCTCCCAGGTAACATCCACTGGGAACATACCAGAAATAAGGACTTCCTGCAGTATCTAAAAGTCAACAGCTTTTTACCCCATAGGCCAACGAAAGTCACAAGAAACTTAAACATCTAGTGTTAATAAGAATTGATGTAACCTTTTTGTAAGCTGACAGTATCTACTAAATTTAAAATATATCCTTTGGCCCAGCAAGTTTACTTCTGACATTCAGTGTCTGCAGACGCTCAAGTCTCTTAAAGAAAATGATGTAGTATTCAAATATAATCTACGCATATCATCCCATAATACTTTAAATCATTTCTTGGTTACTTATAATACCTTTATTTTTTGGTTTCTTTTCTGAGTATTTTTGATCCACAGTTGGTTAAATCTGCAGATGCAAACCTGCAAATATGGGGGACCAACTGGAAAGATAACACGTATAAAGATATTCATTGCAGAACTGTTTGTAGTGATTAAAAATCCAGAAATGGATGCAGTATCCATGAATAAAGAAATCACTGAATGAATTATATTCAATGAAATATTAGGTAGCTTTCAAAGAGTAAGTTAGATTTCTATGTATTGGGAGACAGGTCCCTGATAATGTTGTTACTTGAAAACAAATTATAGATTTGTGCATGGCACTTTCTTACCATTTAAACAAAAATCCTACACAGTCTTGTGTCACTTAACAATGGGGATGTGTTCTGAGAAATGCATCTTAGACGATTTTGTCCTTGTATAAACATCATAGATGGTATAGCCTACCAACACCTAGGCTATAAACTGATACAGCATGTTACTGTACTGAATACTGTAGATAATTATAACAGTGGTAATTATTTGAGTGTCCAAACATAGAAAAGGTACAGTAAAAATATAATGATACATGGTATACCTGTATAGGGTATTTACTGTGAATGGCATTTGTAGGACTAGAAGTTGCTCTGAGTTACCAATGAATGAATATGAAGGCCTAGGATATTACTGTACACTACCATACACTTTATAAACACTACACTTAGGCTACGCTAAATTTATTAAAAAATTTTCCTCAATAATGTTTACTATAACTTTATAAACTTAATGTTTTTAACTGTTTGACTTTTTTGTAATAACACTGCTTAAAACATATTGTACAACTGTACCAAAACATTTTCTTTATATCCTTATTCTGTAAGCTTTTTGTTTTTAAAATTATTTACTTATTTTTACTTTGAAACTTTTTTGTTAAAATCTAAGACACAATCACACACATTAGCCTAGGCCTTGCCTACACAGGGTCAAGATCATCAATTTCACTGTCTTTGACCTCCACAGCTTATTCCGCTGGAAGGTCTGCAGGGAGCTGTCATGTCCTCTGATAACAATGCCTTCTTCTGGAATACTTCCTGAAGGACCCCTGGAGGCTGTTTCACAGTTAAAGTTTTTTTTTGTTTTTTTTTTAATAAGCAGAAGGAATACACTAATGATTAAAAGTATAGTAAATATATAAACCAGTTAGATAGTCATTTGTTATCATTACCAAGTATTATGTACTGCCCATAATTGTATGCACTATACTTTTATATGACTGGCAGCACACTAGGTTTGTTTACACCAGCATCACCACAAACACATGAGTAGTGCATTCCATTACAGCTACAACATCAACTGCCAATAGCAATTTTTCAGCTCCATTATAATGTCATGAGACCATCATGGTATAGACAGTCATTTAGGAGGTCCTTCGTTGACCAAAACGTCCTTATGTGGTACATGACTCTCTATGCATGTGTAAACATACATCTGTGTGTCTTTTTGCAAGCTTAAAAAAAAGTATGAAAGGATTCCCACTGAAAATCCCCCCCAGAAATTCAGAAAGGGAAATTAACTTTTTATTTATACTTCTTTATATCATTTGACTGAATATGACCCTCCTACATTACTTACATAATAGTAAAAATCTAAAAAAATAACACACACAAAAAGCTAGACCTTTTAATAATTCTTACCTTCTAGAGAAAGGTCAATATTTTTAGTAAAACTTGGGGCAGTGCGTTTGAAGATCTTGGTTCGTTCTCCTCCCACAACCACCTCTGGTCCAAGTAGAGAGACCAGCACTGCTAGACTATGCAGAGTAATTGCCACAATGGAATCGCTAGTATCACGCAGGCCCAGCAAAACCTAGGAGCAAATGAGGTAATAAGGGTTGACAACCACAATACCTATCTCTTTCTTCCCCTGTAAATGAGCAATTGGGCTGCAAACAGACTGTGCTTAAACTACATTATCTTAGATATGTGTTCCAGGTCAGTGGCTCTCAAACTACCTGTGGTAAAAGACCAGTATCTTCCCCTGCCAATCCATCACAGACTTACCATTTTTAAAAAATACAATCAAAACAAAATTAAAAAGACATATGTTGGGAATATAAAATTACTCTGTCAAATTGCTACAAAAGGTTTTAAATGTTAAGTCTTCATATCTGTACTCACATCACAGAACTGTAATAAAAAGTTCACGTACTGGCAGTGTTTTGCAGAGCGCACTCAGAACTCATCTAGGGCACTTGAACAGTTACATTCCTGCCCATGCTCCTCTTTTCAAGGGTAGGACCACCTGTCCCAAACTAAGCCCATCATGATCTTTTGTCCAGTAATATAAACAAGAATTTATATTTTCAGTTTATATAGGTTTACTCAAAATGAGGACAGTATGCCAGGCAGTGACACGTGCCTGTAGCCCGAGCTACTCAGAAGGCTGAGGCAGGTGGGTCACTTGAGCCCAGGAGTTCTGGGCTGTAGTGTGCTATGCTGATTCGGTGTCTGCACTAAATTCAGCATCAATATAGTAACCTCCCAGGAGCTGGGGACCAGCAGGTTGCCTAAAGAGGGGTGAACCAGCCCAGGTTGGAAATGGAGCAGGTCAAAGTTCCTGGGCTGATCGGTAGTGGGTTCATGCCTGTGAAGAGCCACTGCACTCTAGCTTGGGCAACACAGTGAGACCCCATCTCTACATAATTTTTTTTTATGAGGACAGAAAACTTGTTAGTTATGGGACAACCATTTTGGCCATGTGCACACCAAAACAAGGAAAGCTGGTCTTCACAGAGTCAAAAGTCAAACAAATGCAGAGAGAAGAAAGGAATGAAAAACATGGCTGTAAGCCCCAGATGCACTTGATTTCCATCTAAGGTAGTCTTAACATTCTTTCATTAAATTTTTTTTGCTTTGGCTGGTTTAAAATGAGTTTCAGTTACTTGCAACCAAAAACACCTTAGAAGACAGTCACATGCAGATATCAGGCAAGTACTGCTGTGCATATAAGGAAGGAAATGACCTTCAAAGCATCTGCACCAGCCAGACACAAGGCCAGGGTAACTAGCCTGCCTACTGGAAGCAGCAGGGCATGATAGGTATCAGGAAGGAATCTTTGGTTTTGGTCTTAGCTCTGCTAATAATTCTCAATGTGACTTGACCAAGTGGTCTTTTTATTTTTCTGGCCTAGTTTCCTCATTTATATAGTAAGATTAAAGGTTTCAAACAGGACTCAAAAGATAATTATTAGGACCAATGCTAACAGATCAGGTACTTTCTGTACATGTAAACTAAAACATGTTTCTTTTACATACGATTAGAGTTCTACTCACTGAATATGATAATAATAAAACAGCAATCCACAAGCCAAAAATCGGTCATCCTCAACACCTCTTCCATCTAATGAGAAACTGAGTACTACCCCTTCTGTGTCCCTGTCCTATATCCACTGTCACACTTTCCCCAGCCTTTGTCATCTCTTAGCTAAACTATTCCTAACAGCTTCCTCGCTTATCTCCTTTTCTGTGGTCTCTCTTCCACGCTGCTACCAAAGTTAACTTTCTAGCGCACACAAATTGGCCCACTCTTCTTTAGGGGAAGCAGTTTCCTAAGTAGTAAGAGCTTTCATTGTCTTCCACATGCTCAACATTTACTCTTTGACCTCAATCCAATTCTGAGACCTATGATGACACCTCCATTTCAGAGTTAAAGTGCTTCATTCCTCTTCTAAATTTCCAGACACAATTACATACAGGGTAACAATTACTGCTGCAGATGTAAATACAAAGTGCTATGTTGTAGTTACTACAACATAGAGACTTTAAAGTCAGCCCCCAGTGAATCACACCTCCAGTATCCATGCCCTTGAGTAAACCCATCCCACAATGAGCCTGGGCTGGCTTTTCCAACTCTAACCGAGAGAATGAGGCAAAAATGACTGTCAGTTCACAACCTACGCTTTAAAGGCTTCTTTTGCCCTTTTATTTTCTTTAGCCCTGGCCAGCCATTTAAGAAGTCCACCTACTTTGCTAGAGAAATCATGTGGAAATGTCACATGGGGGGATACAAGCCCCCCAAGCTTCCTGAAAATTCATAGAGAGAAAGGCCCAGCCTCTCAGCCACCCCTTCCAAGATACCAAGGAGCCATTTTGGATGTGTCAACCCTTGTCGGGCCCCAGATGACTGAAGACTCAGCTGGTATGTGAAACAGAACTTTCAGCTGAGTCCAGTCAATCCAAAGAATCATGAGAATTAATAAAATGATTATTGTTTTAAGGCACTAAGTTTTGGGGTAGTTACATGGCAACAGATGACTGAAACATGTCCCACTTATGAGCTCCTTGAAAGCAGAGAGAATGTTAATCTATCTCATAGGAAAATTACTTGAAAGACACCATGTGATTGTAGTCTTTTAAAACAATTTTTTTAAAACCTCATACTAGGTTGAATAGTGTCCCTCCAAAATTCATGTCCATGCAGAATGTGACCTTTAGATGAGGTCATACTGGGTTAGGGTAGGCCATAAATTCAATGACTGGTGTCTTTCTAAGAAGCCATGTAAAGACAGACAAGGAGGTAAGAAGGCCACATGACAACAGAAGCAGAGACTGGAATGATATAGCCACAAGCCAAGAAATACCAAGGATTGCTGGGAACTACGAGAAGCTTGTAAAGAGGAGTCCCTTTCACATCCTACAGCCTTCAGAGGAAGCAGGGTCCTGGTGACTCCCTGGTTTTAGACTTCTGGCCTCCAGAACTAAGAATAAATTTGTATTGCTTTAAGCCATTATAATTTGTGATAATTTGTTATGGCAGGCTAAGCAACTAATATAAACCTTTCATTAGTTTCACTAACGAAACCCTTTGGTGGGCAAATCATAATAAGGCTAGTGGCTGATGACAACAGGCTGAAAGCCACTGATACGAATCATCTCATGTTCCTCTGTGTTCTAATTTAATTACTTTATAATAATTATGGATAATTATATTTTATGTTCACAAAGTGCTCCTTACATTATTGTTATTCATTTACCCTCCCAAAATTAGCAAACAACTATAGATTCTCCCAGGTTAAGACCAAATATGTCAGTTTAATCAATTTGCCTGTGTGAATGGAATGGAAATGCAATTTTAATTTCAGCACTTTGTATTCCACAGACTGCTGCCCCAAGGCTTTCTAAGCTATTATCTGAATACCTTCAAAACTCCTTCTTTCTTTCAGCACTCTTCCCTCAGGTTCTGTGACTACCCCACTGCAAACTTGGCCTCTGACCTGTGGCAAGATGACTTTCTTCAGCTGCTCCTGAGTGAAGTGCTCCACGTAGGCCTCAATGTGAGACAGCAGCACCATCCGCACATGCTCTTCATGAACTTCAAACAACTGGAGAAGCACGGGGATCACCCGTGACTGGAACAGGGCTGGTGAGAGCAAGCAAGGAGTTTCTCCCTGTGCGTGATCTACCCGAAAAATCAAAGGTTACAGATGAAAAAACAAATTTTCATTTCAGTGAAGAGTATTAAGCATAATTCATACATTGAGCCCAAAACTACACATACTCTAAGTACTCTTCTAAATTTTTTTTTTTTGAGATGGAGTCTCACTCTGTCACCCAGGCTGGAGTGCAGTGGCACGATCTCGGATCACTGCAACCTCCTCCTCCCAGGTTCAAGCAATTCTCCTGCCTCAGCCTCCCGAATAGCTGGGATTACAGGCACCCGCCACCATGCCCGGCTAATTTTTGTATTTTTAGTAGAGATGGCGTTTCACCATGTTGGCCAAGCTGGTCTCAAACTCCTGACCTAGTGATCCGCCTGCCTCGGCGTCCCAAAGTGCTGGGATTACAGGCGTGAGCCACCATGCCCGGCCAGTACTCTTCTAAATTCTAATGCTCCAAACCAAAGGAAAGTTCTTTTCTTGACCGAAAATTACTTAACGCTTAATTATGTTAAGTACACTTATCTTGTAGAGTTTTTGAAATACTAGAGATCATACTTAGTGTACAACAAAGCTTGTATTTTAATAGAATTCTGAGTAACTTTTTATAAATTTATGTTTAATCAGTGAGGAATTTCATACACTAGATTTGTGACATACTGATATTGTTGTAGTTTTATTTGCAAAACCAGGTGTTAAATGCTACAGTGGGACTTTGATGCAGGATAGTCCTCTTTTTCCAGTATTTATGGTAGTGGTTATCAGGCAGGTATGTATTGAGAATTATTTGGGAACTTTTAAAAAATATGTATACCTATGTCCTGGCTCTCTGTTCTAGAACCAGTGGATCAAGCAAAGAGACAAATTTTTAAAAAGCAACATAGGTGATTCAGAGGCACACCCCTATGTAAGACCTACTGAGGAACAGGATGTAAGAGCTATAAAGAAAAATTCATGGCTAAAGAGAATGATCTCAACGTAGAGATATAAGGAAATTCTAAACTGTAACAATGCTTTGTTGGACTGAGATCCCTTTACGAAAATAAATTCTGAAAGCAGGATTCTACTTAACTTAAAATTTTAGTGTCATATTAATACTATATTCTCTAATCTGTTGTGTTACCATCTATAGTGCTATAAAATTGTAAAATTCCAAAGCAATAACCTCATTTCACATTCGGAAAAAAAACCTGAAGCCCCAAGAAGTAAAATGATCTCAGTGCTTTTCACTGAAAATAGAAAATAAATGGGTTACTCTTGGTAAGGTAGGAGGCACAGGCCTAAATGATTTATGATAAATGTAAAAGTTCTTTGAAGATGCATGCCTTACCTTAGAACTTCAAATGTATATTTCAGATTCTAGTCAGATGTAACACTTACTATAGTAAATTGGACTCTCTGGGAAGATGCTTCATTTATCCTGTGAACTCTGGTACCCAGGTTTGAATTAAAGTTATCACATCAGGGGCCAACAATTGTTCTCCGTTTTTAGAACCAAACATTAACTACACCACACAGTAATCTCATCCTGCTCAAATATGGACTAATAATCACCAAACTCCTTAACTAGCAATAAGACTTTGAAAAAGCATTCACCTTTTTTGGGGCCAAGCAGATGAGGAAGAAAACTCTTAACAGCCACTGGCTCTGCAAACACCAACTGATTAAGCAGAAGAGGCACCAACCTTGAAGCTATCAATTCCTCTGACAAGCAGCTGACTCTGTCCAGCAGAAATCTGAGGACAAAAAGGGAAAGCCCAGGAAACTGGTCATGACACTGTATCAGCTTACTTGTATGGTTTAGCCTACACACATCCTCTCTCTCACCTCTATCAAAGTGATGCACTTGAAATGGAGATAGAGAAGGTGAACAGATTGGTCCGCAAGTACTTAAGAAAAATGTGTGGCTGGGTGCAGTGGCTCACACCTGTAATCCCAGCACTTTGGGTGGCCGGGACGGGCAGATCACTTGAGGTCAGAAGTTTGAGACCAGCTTGGCCAACATGGTGAAACCCCATCTCTACTAAAAGTACAAAAATTAGCCGGGCGTGGTGGCAGACGCCTGTAATCCCAGCTACTCGGGGCTGAGGCATGGGAGGCTGAGGTTCAATCGCTTGAAGCTGGGAGGCAGAGGTTGCAGTGAGCTGAGATCATGCCACTGCACTCCAGCCTGGGTGACAGAGTGAGATTCTGTCTCAAAAAAAAAAAAATACAGAAAGTGTGAGGCAAAGCCAGCTAGTCAGCACACCTCCAATTCACACCAGGAAATGTTTCCACCAAATTATCCCCTTACTAATAGCCAAAGTGCCCTCCTTTTTACCCTAATAAGACAGGGTCTGTAGATAATAAAAGACACTTTCTCAAATTTAAACAATGTAGAAAGTTTCCATAACTAACAAAATATAGGCCTTTGTCACTATCCCCATAAATTAAAACAACATATATAAAGGCACTTTGTTAAGAAATACAGATATTAGGTATTAATGGTAATATGACTCCATTATACAATCACCCTTAGCAGATATCCTTGCCTCCTACTTTATTAGGAAACAGGTCACATGAATTATCACCTTCAAACCCCTACACCGCTGTCAGCAAACAGGTTTACATTGATACTCATTCCCACCTCCCTTCTAGTTATCAAGGATCCGAGGGCCTCCTCTTACTTAAGGCCACCCCCATCCAGCCACTGCCCCAGCATTCCCCTCTCTTCCAGGACAATGCACCAACCGTCTCCCCAACTTGATTGCAGCTTCAACTGCTCCCTCCATTCTCCTGCCAGCTCTTTTCCCTCGTCTATTAATAAGCTCAGGTCTCTTCCACCCTTACAAAATCCTTCCTTGACTCCATTTGCTTCTTCAGTAATAATATTTTCTCCCCAAGTTTTTCTCCAGTGTCTTTCTCACCTTCTGTTCACTTCTCAGCCCAATGCATTCTCACTGCTGGAACAGCTCTTGCTAAGATAAAGTTACCAATGTCTTCCTAACTGCTAAATGAACAGGTACCTGTTCGTTCCTCCTACCTTCGTGAAATTCCCTACCCCTTTGGGAATATCATAGCCTTCCTAGCTCTCTGAGTCTTCTCTAACCCCTGCTTCTCATTCATCAGACACTCCTTCCCACCAGCCCCCTTATACGGTTGGGTGCCCCAGGATTACAATTTGGGCTCACTGTCCTTTTCATGCTACCCACTTTCTCTGTGAAAATATCACCAACTACAGGCTGATAACACCCTAATATTTCCCTCTAGCTCATCAGCTTAAGACTTCTCTCAAGCTTCAGACCTGTCTGGTCAACTGTTCATGTACATCTCTATCTAAAGTCCAATAGATACTTCAAACCAACATATCCAACACTGAAGTCATAATTTTCCCTGCATATTAGGTCCTCTCCTCCAATATTCTCTATTTCATTTGGTGATAATCACTAAGGCTTCTCAGCTTTATCTTTTTAAATGTTTATCTTAGTGTCTTCTTCACTGGAGACATTAATGCCCTTATGTGTGGCTTCATATTTACTGCCTGGACTACCATAGTCACTAACCAATCCAAATCTTAAATGAGTTAAGCCTTCCCACTCAATAGAGAACAAAGTGATCCACCTAAAGGGACATTAACCTGTTTCACAACCTGCTTCCATCTCTTTGATGGCTTCAATGCCTGAAGTACCCTATTTACAAATAATGTCAGTACTCCTCACTGCCACATGCGAGGTATACCTCCTACCTGTCCTTGTCTTGGAATTTGTCCCCCAGCAGGACTCAACTGTTTGCGGTTCCTGCACAAGTCACACTAGGTCTTGTCTTTGTGCATTTGTTCATGTTGCCCCTCTGCCTAGAATACCTTTTCTCTAACGACCTCCTCCTGCCCTGTGTGTTCTCAGAACTCCTTCCAAAAGCTCTACTGTACCCACCTCTCTGTTTAAGGATTATCAGTCTGGGTATCTATTTCTTCCACCAGAAATATCTACCCCAGGGCCTAGCAGAAAGCCTGACACATAGGAAATGTTCAATAAATGTGAAATAAACCAAATATCTGACTCATCTTCTCTAGAATACCTAAAGTGATTATATGGACTTAATCCAAGTTATTCAATTTAAATTCTTAATTTTCTGAACTTACTTAAAGAATTCCGTTTTTTCCTCTTCACTCTTCAATGTTAAACTTTTCAAGAAATTCACAACTTCCAGAAAATCATTTCTAAATGCCAAAAAGAGAAGGAATTCAGCAGAACAGATTAGAGAATGTTAAATATTGAGGCCATAATCACAGACTACATCAATATAATTTTCAACCAAGAAACATTCTCCTTTGCCATTTAAAGATTCTATTACAACTAAGTAGCTTATGAGACAAATACTATGGAACAAGCCTCTATGAAATCTAATATTTTAATATCAAAGAGATCTATGAAGAGGATACAAGTTTAAACACACATATGCTAACATGCTTTATGGTTTAGTCAGAAAAATCCTCCAAATTGTTGGTTGTAATAGGATGTGAAATGAAATATCCTGGGAGAAATGACATTACCATTACAAAATATTGCTGACTCTCAAGTCTCCTTTGATGAAATAAAAACTATTAAAGAGATTGTGGAAAGTGGAATTTCCATACAGCAATCTTCTCATTTCTCCTGCTGTAAGTTACTTGGTCATTCTTTCAGCCAGGCAGGGATTAGTGTGAGAGGAGCGGTCGGTTTCCTACAGGGCTGCTAGAGAATTCCAAAGGCTGTGAACTGCTCAGCTCACACCCTACTGTATATGAGACTGTTGACTCCAGATGCTCCGGCATGCAAGCTAGACAGCCTATTCGGAGGCCCAGTAAGCAAAGATACCACTTGGGTCTTCACATCTTATGTTTATACCTACCTTAGGCTTCCCCCTGGTTCAGCAGCAAAGATGTCTAAACTTAAATCTAATCAAATTGGTTCAGCTGCCTCTGTAAGGGATGCTGACCCTGGCTCCTACTGTTGTCTCTTGACTGGGGTTTCTCCCCATATTAACAGTGGGATTTTGGCAGGTGCAGTTTGTATGTTTTCAGTTTTCTTCTCCCCTCTCAATTTACAATACAACTCTTAATAAATAACTCATTTTACACATAGTGATGAGAGAATCTATTTACCATAAGGGATTGTTCTTTGTAGAGACTTTCTATCAAGGGAAATAAAATATTTCTAAGAATCATCCAGAAGGGCATAGAAATACTTTGGAAAGACTCTCATAATGATAAATATAAAATCTGTCAATTAAAAATACAAATTTTTAAAAACATGCTCAAAAAAGACGATCATAATGGGAAAGTTTTGAATAATTTCTTTGAAATATGACAATATAAGCCCAGTAACCATAAATGCTACTTATTTAATAAGATTACCCTGCCCCACCTGCCCCTAGTTCTATCCTAGAGGTAATTTTCCCCACTTGGGAATAATACTAGCCTTCCCTTTGCTCTGGTTTTTCCCAAACTCTAAATGCAAACACATAGGGTTTTTAGTTTTAAAACTAACATAAGGTTGGCTTTGCTAATAAAAGTCATGAATTTGGAACTAACCTGTGCAGAAGTTCTGCAGTCATGGAAATAAAAAAATGAAGGACACATAATTAAAACTAATTTTGAAGAAGGGTTCAAAAATATCTGTGAATCTAATAAGGTATTAAATTATATTGTGCCCTTCCCTCTAAACCAACTTATTTGCTCTTCCATCACATATTACTAGACAAAGAATATCAACTCATTCCCTATCCCCATGAGAAAAACTGAATAATAATAAACTCATAATATAATGGCAGCAGAAAAGAAAGGCTAGGTTTAGTAACTTTTTCAATTAACTTACAACTGTAAACCAGTGGACACACCTAGCTTCTTCAGTATTAGAAGCCCTAATAAATCTGGCTACAATTTCTAAATCCAAGCCTTCAAGACAATCAAGGATTTCTAAAACTCCCTATCTATAATAGGAAACTGACAGACAACCCAATTTCTTCCTCTATTTTCTCCTGTGGACATGATTCAATCTCTCCTAATAATTAACAACAGAAACTGCATCATTTGGTCCTCCAAAATCCCCCCACTGCCACTTATCCAAGGCATGAGAGCAGGCAGCAGTGTTCCGGAAGCAGCTGGCGTCACCACACCAGATGCCCTCACCTGAAGAAGTCATGAGATAGTAAGGTGCAGAGCGCTGGCCGACATTTTGGAATTGGATTCAGCAAAGCTGAGTGCAAGGTCTGTTGAAAGCTGGAGAGAACATCCGCTGAAACTGAAATCCAGAGCTACAGTTAGTTTCCAATGCCTTCTCCCTCTTTTCAGGACCTCTATAGCTGGAGACTGCCGAGAGCAAAAACCAACCTGTAAAAGCCCAAACAAACAAAGCCCTGGCTGTTGCTAAACAGCTTCCTGCTTGCCTTAGGCAAAACTCATTGGCAGGTGTAGAAAGTTGTCCTGCCACAACCATCAAACCCCACCCCAGGTGCCATTCCCTTCTATACCCTCTCATTTCCTGATTATCCATTTAACCCAGCTCAGGCCCAAAGAAGAAGGACTAACAGTGATAGGTTTGAGGGTCTTTCTCAACAGGGGTTCCTCATCCACAGAACAGTTATATGAATGATTATATTTACAATTCTTCCAAGGATAGTAAATAATTGCTACCATTCTAAATACATAGTTCATTATACACAATGGATGCCTTTGGGCCTTAGGGTTTAATTCTCAAGTATTTAGGATGTGACAATTTAGAGCTGACAGCTGAATCAGAACACTGCAAAAGCCTGGCAGAACAAACTGCATTAGAACTGGCACAAAGCTCGAGCCATGTGAGATGTAGGCCAATAAGGGGCCTATACTGTGACACATGCCCCAGTAAACTCAATGAGTGGAAAATTAAAGTCCTAAAGTGGGCACAGGAGAGTGAAGCAGGCTGCCAAGCATGCAGTTACAGAACACAGAAGAGAGGAGAAAACAATGTCTTTAGTAGCCTGAGCTTTAAGAGGCAATGAAAGAAAAAAGTGAAGAGTAAATTAAAGTAATAGGAAAATAAATCAAATGAGCTTTGAAAGAATAAAGAAATGTTAAGCCCAATTTAACAAAAAATTATGAATTTTACCCTATTATTCAGATTATTACATATAAATCATTAATGATAGTTATGTACTTATTGGCTGGTTCAATAAGGAATAGAGTCTACATTTAGACTGCTTAAGTACTATTACCAATTAATAAGATAATCACACATGATACTGACAGCCATAGTTCAAAGTGCTTCCTACTTAAAATTCTTTTCACCATGCAAACTAATGAAACTCAAAGCTTCTTTCCTTACTGTTCTTAATATCTGCCCTAAAAAAGTTACCTGGTAAGCAAAAGATTCCTTACTATGCTCAAAGACTGTATTCCTTTGAATTCCACACAGAACAGGCCATGGTTGATTTTCCTACTTATTCTATAGATGCAGTAGTATAACTCCAACTCACCCTGTTCATTTAAGATTGTGAGCAAACTTTCCACCAATGTTCCAAATGAAAAGGCATCCCGGGCATGTCCATGACACTCTGGGAGAGTTGTGAATTCTGGAGACTAAAAGCAGTAAAGACAATTAACTAGAGGATCTGCCGTATAAGCCATTTCTAATTTTCTCTGAAGCACCTTCTCCCATGTTTGTATTTATTATACTCAAATCTATCTTCAGACCACCACACATGAATGTATAAGTTCTTAACACTACTAGTGAACAGAATTTGTTGAAGATTTTAATACATTAAAATGAGCAAAAATTTTTAAAAAGGTCAGAGTACGGCACACGTCGGTGGCTTTTACAAATATTTTCACAGCAACCTATGGTAAAGAATGTATCTTATATCATGATCTACTATACATACACGTACATAAATACACACATAATGGAAACAAAAGTTTCATAAAACAATGCTTAGCCTTACTATCTAAGATGCCCAAAGACATGTTCTTTTATTCTTTTTTTTTTGTAAAATGCTAGTCAGGACCCCCTAAATTGACTTAAAACCCACAAATCACCAATTTTAAAAACACTAGTATATACACATAATACTGATTTGGATAAATCTGATTTATTTCAAGTCTTAGGTCTATACTTAAGTTTATAGTTGAGTTCATATTTCCTGCAAAGCACACTAAATATATCTTTGGGGATTGTTTATAGTCACTATAAGAACAAATTTATAGAAGGAGCATCTGCTTTTGAATTTATTGGTAAATAGAATCTTTCTTTACCAGCACTCCTAATAATCATTCTTCGGTGCATCTTGAAATCCTAAGTAATGGGCAGCTATAGATAGATGAATGGTTTGGGTGACATACAAGAAAGGACTAGGGTTCTTGCTTCCACAATTATTATGGATTCCAGCAAAGTGCAACTACTGATAATGGTTTCACTGTTTTCCCACCCAAATCTCATCTTGAATTATAACTCCCATAATTCCCACGTGTCCTGGGAAGAACCAGTGGGAGGTAATTGAATTATGGGGCAGGTCTTTCCTGCCCTGTTCTCATGAGAGTGAATGGGCCTCACAAGATCTGATGGCTTTAAAAAGGGGAGTTTCCCTGCATAAGCTCTCTTCTCTTGTCTGCCACCAGGTGAGACATGCCTTTCACATTCTGCCATGATTTTAAGGCCTCCCCAGCCACGTGGAAATGTAAGTCCAATAAACCTCTTTCTTTTGTAAATTGCCCAGTCTTGGGTATGTCTTCATCAGCAGTGTGAAAACAGACTAATACAGTAAATTGGTACCAGTAGAGTGGGGCATTGCTGAAAAGATACCCAAAAATGTGGAAGAGACTTTGGAACTGGGTAACTGGCAAAGGCTGGAACAGTTTGGAGGGTTCAGAAGACAACAGGAAAATGTGGGAAAGTTTGGAATTTCCTAGAGACTTGTTGAATGGCTTTGACAAAAATGCTGCTAGTGATATGAACAATAAGGTCCAGGCTGAGGTGGTCTCAGATGGAGATGAGGAACTTGTTGGGAACTGGGGCAAAGGTGACTCTTGGTATGTTTTAGCAGAGACTGGTGGCACTTTGCCCCTGCCCTAAAGAACTGTGGAACTTTGAATTTAAGAGATGATTTAGGGTATCTGGTGGAAGAAATTTCTAAGCAGCAGAGCATTCAAGAGGTGACTTGGGTGCTGTTAAAGGCATTCAGTTTTAAAAGGAAAACACAGCATAAAAGCTTGGGAAGTTTGCAGCCTGACAATGCAATAGAAAAGAAAATCTCCGGTGAAATTCAAGCCAGCTGCAGAAGTTTGCATAAGTAATGAGGGGCCAAATGTTAATCCCGAAGACAGTGGGGAAAATGTCTCCAGGGCATGTCAGAGATCTTCACGGCAGCCCCTCCCATCACAGGCCTGCAGGCCTAGGAGGAAAAAGTGGTTTCATGGGCCAGGCCCAGGGTCCCCATGCTGTGTGAAGCCTAGGGACTTGGTGCCCTGCATCTCAGCCGCTCTAGCCGTGGCAGAAACGGGCCAATGCAGAACTTGGCATGTGGCTTCAGAGGGTGCAAGCCCCAAGCCTTGGCAGCTTCCACATGGTGTTGAGCCTGCAAGTGCACAGAAGTCAAGAACTGGGGTTTGGGAACCTCCACCTAGATTTCAGAAGATGTATGGAAATGCCTGGATGCCCAGGCAGAATTTGCTGCAGGGGCAGGGCCCTTATGAAGAACCTCTACTAGGGCAGTGTGAAAAGGAAATGTGAGGTCGGTGCCCCCACACAGAGTTCCTACTGGGGCACTGCCTAATGGAGCTGTGAGAAGGGGGCCAGCATCCTCCAGACCCCAGAATGGTAGATCCACTGACAGCTTGCAGCGTGTGCCTGGAAAAGCTGCAGACATTCAAGACCAGCCTGTGAAAGCAGCCAGGAGGGAATCTGTACCCTGCAGAGCCACAGGGGTAGAAGCTGCCCAAGACCATGGGAACCCACCTCTTGCATCAGCATGACCCGGATGCAAGACATGGAGTCAAAGGAGATCATTTTGGAGCTTTAAAATTTGACTGCCTCACTGGATTTCAGACTTGCCTGTAGCCCCTTTGTTTAGCTAATTTCTCCCATTTGGAATGGCTGTATTTACCCAATGCCTGTACCCCCATTCTATCTAGGAAGTAACTAACTTGCTTATGATTTTACAGGCTCATAGGTGGAAGGGACTTGCCTTGTCTCAGATGAGACATTGGACTATGGACTTTTGAGTTAATGCTGAAATGAGTGAAGACTTTGGGGGACTGTTGAGAAGACATTATTGGTTTTGAAATGTGAGGACATGAGACTGGGGAGAGGCCAGGGGAGGAATGATGTGGTTTGGTTGTGACTCTCATCCTGGATTATAACTCCCACAATTCCCATGTGTCATGGGAATTCGGTGGGAGGTGACTGAATTATGGAGGTAGATCTCTCCTGCACTGTTCTGGTAATAGTAAGTCTCACAAGAACTGATGGTTTTATAAAAGGGAATTTCCCTGCACAAGCTCTCTTCTCTTGTCTGCTGCCATGTGAGAAGTGCCTTTCACCTTCCGCTGTGATTGTGAGGCCTCCCCAGCCACATGGAACTGTTAGTCCAAAAAACCTCTTTCTTTTGTAAATTGCCCAGTCTCAGATATGTCTTTATCAGCGGCATGAAAACAGACTAATACAACTACTTATCATGAAATGGGTATAATTGTCTGTTCACACTGAGGTATCTCTACCTCTAAACAATATCATAGGTGTTTATATGACAAAAAAATTTAAGTTGGCTCCCTGGCTGTGGTGTTAAGATTAATCTTAGAAAGCTTTAAGGCCAGAGGAATTATGAGGCATCTATAACTCAGTAAAGAAAGGAATAAGCAGAGGAAAGTTTTTTAAAATTTCATAGTTACACAAAGGCACCTTCATTATATGTGAAGTATATCATCTTACCATCTCTTCAGGAGGGATAGATGCTGGGTCTCTTATTGACTGAATACTCCTCAGAAACTAGACAGAGAAATAAAGAAAATGATTCAGATATGTTTGGTGAACTAATCTCTTACATCAAGTTACATACGCAATGAGCAATTCAAACAGCAGCAGTTAAACCTTCAAATCAATGCCGCACATTAGATGCACGAATTTAAAATGCTTCTAATTTTAAAAATGCAAATAAATTACCTGGCACAGCACAAGGCATAGTAATAAATGGTAGTTCCTTTTCCTCTCCCCTTCATCTGGTTTAACAGACACACTCTGCTGTTCAGAGGCATCTGTGCATCTGATTTCCTTATATGGAAATTAGAACACTTCTTTCTCTTCCTGCTTAGATATTAACAATAAGAAGGCTTTTCTAGCACAGAACAAATCTCATTAATCTCACTAAATCAAATGAATCTTAAGTCTTGCTACCACACGAGATTAGAAAGTTGAGAACCTTAGTTATGGAGACAAAACCAACATCCACAGAATAAGCATGTTAATTTGCTAGTTTCGAAGACTATTTTTGAAGAGCCTATATGTCCCGAACATCGTTTAGGGCACTAGGAATACAAGATGAATGCAATAAAGTTTCTGCCCCCAACCAGGTGCTCATAACCTAGAATGTAAACTAAGAATCTCCATAAACGTGCTAAGTGCCCTGGAAGCACTGGGGTGACTAATTTTGTTGGGCAGGGGAATGCCTAGGGGAAGGAGTCACAGAAAGGAAACTAAAGCCATCTCTCAGATGAGTTTACATTTTCCAGAAGCCAAGGGGAAGAAATGCATTCCAGCAACAGAATGGCCTACAAAGAAGAAGAATGTGAAGGAAGAAGGCATATGTGGGAACACAGCTGAACTGCATGGAACAAGATGTAACCAGACTATAGCTCAAGAACTCTTGAGTGAGGCCAGGCTCGGTGGCTCATATCTGTAATCCCAGCACTTTGGGAGGCTAAGGTGGGCAGATAACCTGAGGTCAGGAATTTGAGACCAGCCTTGGCAACATAGCAAAACCCCATCTCTACCAAAAATATAAAAAATTAACCAGGCGTGGTGGTGTGCACCTGTGGTCCCAGCTACTCAGGAGGCTGAGGTGGGAAGATCACTTGAGCCAGGGAGGCAGAGGTTGCAGTAAGCCGAGATCGCACCACTGCACTCCAGCCTGGGTGACAGAGGGAAATTCCGTTTCCCAGCACTCCCCAAAAAAAACCTAAATGGTAAATGAGGCTGAAGGTAGGCTGCAGAAAGACTGTGAAGGGCCTTATATCCCATGGCAAAGAATTGGGAATAAATAGCACAGAAAGGATTACATGCTATATACAAAGTATACACAAGGTAAATTCAGGAAAGAAAGAGATCAATATGGGCAGAATAACCAGAGAGATGTCTTTGTGGTAGAACATTTGAACTGAGCAAGAACCCACGAAGGTGCACGTTAGACGTGGCCCAAGTTAAGTGTGGAAGCAGCACAAAAAAGAATAGGGGAGGCCGGACGAGGTGGCTCATGCTTGTAATCCCAGCACTTTGGGAGGCCGAGGCGGGCGGATCACGAAGTCAGATCAAGACCACGGTGAAACCCCGTCTCTACTAAAAAAATACAAAAAATTAGCCAGGCGTGGTGGCGGGCGCCTGTAGTCCCAGCTACTCGGAGAGGCTGAGGCAGAAGAATGGCGTGAACCCGGGAGGCGGAGCTTGCAGTGAGCCGAGATTGCGCCACTGCACTCCACTCCACTCCAGCCTGGGCGACAGAGCGAGACTCCGTCTCAAAAAAAAAAAAAAAAAAAAAGAATAGGGGAAATTAGGCTGAAACAGTAAGTCAATAGTGAGCCACCATTTCCGTAGGGATATTAAGGTGGAAATGGTTTTTATTTTTTCTTTAAGAAAGAGTGAATGCAGCGGCAACATGCAAAATGTGAAAAGAACACACAAAACAAAACAGAAAGGTTCATCAACCTAGGAGGGAAACATGCAGAACTCACAGACAAAAGTATAAGGAATACTACATCAGCAACAACACAGCCCACTAGGAGTTAAGGTGCACAGGTCCTAAATCCAACTACTACGATACCATGTATGAAACTGGGCAACTCGGACAATTGTTCAAAGAACATTTTCTGAATACCTAGTATGTGCCAGGCACTATTCTAGGTAGAGGTGTAAAGATAAGAGACTCACACCTTTAAGAGCCCAACCACTGGAATACAAGACAGATACATAAAGGTAATTTCACTATCAAGTGGTATGATCCAAGTAAGTACAAGGTACTATGGGGCAAAGAAGAGGGACATTTAACTCAAATATCTGAATGAAACATTTTACCTCTCTCAGTCTCGGGTTTCCCCATTTATAAAATAAGGAGAAAGGATACATGACCCCCACTGCCTCTGAGGAACAAAATGCTATAATTCTATAAATGAGGGCACTGATAAAAAATTCAAGTCTACAAATCTAAGACCAAGCTAACACTGAAGGAAAGTGCCTAGGCAAGAACCACATACCAAGACACTATTAAAAACCAAGTAAGGAAGGGGGGCTGTCCCCTGGCTTACCTCTGGTGTGGCCTGAGAAACTTTACAAACAGTTTCCATTCCTCCTAGCTTCCAGTGCCCATCTTCACTCACAAACACAGATGATAAACAGACATTATTGTGTGTTAGGTGTCCCTGGAAAAAAAAAAGAACAGAAGGAAGAGTGCCACTCCAGGATGTGAAATAGAAATTTATTTCAAAAAATGTTTTTCTCCATCTCTCACAATCTTTATTTTAAAAAACTAAATACTAATCACCAAAAAAATTATGACAAGCCTTCCCACTTGTGGCATAATAAATGGAACTATGACTTTAAGAAACAACAAACTGAATGAAGTTAAATAAAAAGAAAAATGGAATGGAAGCGCTTCTGTTATCTCCCCCTGCCTCATGTGGCAGGTTAATAAACACATTAAAGCCAGTGCACACAGTCATCTCCCCATTTCTATGGGAGTTAGGGGATATACATGTTCTTAAACATATATTTACAAGTCTGTATAGCCTATATTATTTGCTTCCAATGCCTTTTTAAAGATAAAATATATCTTTGCTCACATAGGTTATTTTATTAATTTTCTTCTCTAGATTCTTTCTCACCTACATTCTATCACGAACCCAGATCCACTTCACCTGAAATCTTGTTAGTAGGCATTAAAAAAATTCTGCCTGAAGAAGAGGAAAATGGAATGATAAGGACCACCAGAAATATCCCACAGACCAGCCGGGCGCGGTGGCTCACGCCTGTAATCCCAGCACTTTGGGAGTTTGAGGTGGGCGGATCATGAGGTCAAGAGATTGAGACCATCCTGGCTAACACGGTGAAACCCCGTCTCTATGAAAAATACAAAATATTAGCCAGGCATGGTGGCGGGCGCCTGTAGTCCCAGCTACTTGGGAGGCTGAGACAGGACAATGGCGTGAACCTGGGAGGTGGAGCTTGCAGTGAGCTGAGATTGCACCACTGCACTCCAGCCTGGGCGACAGAGAGAGACCTCGTCTCAAAAAAAAAAAAAAAAAAAAAAAAAAAAGAAATATCCCACAGACAACAAAAGAGCCCATTTTAAAAACTGTAAAAATAGTACAGTCAAATAAGTAAAAGAAAGGGAGAAAATAAGAACAGGATTCAGGTATTTAAGTTTTTTTCCCCAAACCAAAAATCATTTCAGTAGACAAAAAAGTATGTTTAAAGTTATTATGTATGTATGTAATGTATGTATTTATTACAGGGTCTCTGTTGCCCAAGCTGGAGTACAGTGGTGTGATCACAGCTCACTGCAGCCTTGACCTCCTGGGCTCAAGCAATCCTCCCACCTCAGTCTCCTGAGTAGGGGGACTACAGGCATGTGCCACCATGCCTGGCTCATTTTTTAAAATGTTTTTGTAGAGATAGGGTCTTGCCATGTTGCCCAGGCTGGTCTCAAACTCCTGGGCTCAAGCGATCCTCTTGCCTCGGCCTCCCAAAGTGCTGGGGTTACAGGTGTAAGCCACTGCGCCTGGCCAAAAGAGCACTTTAAATATTCTACCCAATACATCAAATATGTAAATATTTCTATAGAGAATACTCCAAAAGATAAATATTTTTTAAAGGAAGGTTTAGAATAGTGTGTATAGTATATCTCCATTTGAGAAAAAAATGAAAGAGAAGAAGTATACACACTAGATATTTGTTTTATATGCACAAAGAACATCTCTGGAATAATACACGAGTTACCATCATTGCCTCTGAAGGAGGAATTAGGGCACTGGATTCAAGGATGGGAGAGGGACACCTCACCCACATACTGTACAAACTTTTTAACCATGTGTATGCACTTTTGTCAACAAAGAAGATATTTCTCCCCACTGAACCACTAATAATTCTAGTTCTCATGTGACCTTATAAATACACTTTTAAGAGACTATAAATCCAACATGCTATTTGGAGAATCTGTCTCCAATTAATCGAAAAAATTTAAAAACATAAAGATGAGTCAAGTCCAAGTGTTTCTAACCCGTGACTAGTATTTTTTAATCTTGGTGGACTGCCAAAGACCTTAATGCTTCAGAATGCAAATACCATTAAGAAAACAGTAATACTGTCAAGAAACAGACCAGAAGTAAACCTAGGAACCATCTTCTAGTAATAGCAAATATCATCAGAGAGCCAAGCACACTGGTTACACCACAGAATGTTAAGAGGCTGTCTCTCAATTGGCCCCAACTACTCAAATGGGAAAGGAAAGGATATGTATATATTCTGCCTCTTCCTAAGAAATGGTCATTTCTTTCTTCAAAATCTAAAATGGGACACAACTCCTGAAAACAAATAGGAACTTTAGTCTATGGCGGCACTGACATTACACCTTTTCTTTGTTTTAGTAACTCATGCCAGCTGTAGCTATTTTTAGGCAAAGAATTATCCAAAACTAGAGACAGACTACAGTGAACTAAAATAAAATTCTGTAAGTAACTGTCCAGGGACACAGAACTAGTTGTCCATTCTATAAAACCTCTATCTATAGCACCTCTTGTGCCTTCCAACATGCTATTTTTCCTCAGGAAGTTTTCTAATAATAACACTTAACTTACAATTTCTATACACACCATAATTTGTAAGTATTACCACACACATCACCCCCCCACCCCCATCTACATCAAAGTCTGTGATGCAGACTATACAGGTTACTTACTCTGTCATGAAGGAAGATAAGAGCCAGCAATATGTCATAGATCCCAGCACAGACCTCTGCAGAAGACAATGTTTCCAAAGCCACTTCCAGGGGCTGTACTCGCTCAGTGACAAGATGAATGCCATCCGCTTCCACAGTACAAGATAAAAATCTTAGCAAACAAGGGTGACGAAGTGTCTTCAAATGCTTTAAAAATACAAACCAAAGAGTTGAAGTTAATGACTCCAAACCAGATTATAGTTTCATATACATTATGTGGGAAATCAGAAAATGTACACTTGCAGTTAAGGCTCTTTTGAGCTCCCTACCTTCCTCCCTACCCACTAAATTTCACATAAGGCAAAGATCTATGACTTGTTCTGACATCATTCAATTTACTAACATTTAAATGACTCTACAGAAATTTCCAGTTCCATTATGGTAGTGTAAGCCTCATAAGAGCCCAGATCTCTCAACGATTACTGTATAAACCGAACGAAGTGCCAGAAACAACTGAAATCCTGACAAGTAATCAAATGCAAACAGATTATGGAGGGGAGTCAAACCTGAAGAAGCGACACCCATGGGGGTAAGTTTCTTGGTTTGGGGAAATTTTCCCCTTCTCACAGATATGCATGAAGGCAGGCCCCAGTTGCCAAGCAGTGTAACAAAGGTGCTAAAAGTCCAGTAAAAACTTTACCATCTTTCTGGCTGAAAGAATGATAGAAAAGAACCAAGGAAGGTGAGTATGAGGAGGGTATCCCAGAGAGGAGAGAGCTGGAGAGATGCCCTGATTTTTCATATACCCACAAATTCTCAGAAGCAAGCATCCACAGGATAGACCCAAACCAACAGAACAAAGTTTTGAGAAACAGACAGATTGCAAATACTATTCATAGGAAGTAAGAGGAAGTAGTTCAAAAACATGAGGCCTGAACCTAAATTAGCTGCCTGCTAAATAAAAAACATCAGCATTTTCCAAAAGATTATAACAGAGCAGTTATGTGACATCGCATTCAAAATGTCCAGGATGCAACCCCAAACTACTCAACATACAAAGAACCACAAAAATGTAACACATTCTCAATGGAAAAGACAACCAACAAACACCACTCCAAGGGGCCTCAGATATTAGAATTACCAGAAAGAATTTAAAACAGCTATTATAATCATCCTCCTAGAGATAAAGGAAAAGTTACAAAATAAATAGAAAAATATAAATTTCCAAAAGAAAAATAAAAGATTGAAAATCAAAAATTAATGTATAGACTCATTAACAGAATGAACATGACAGAATAAAGAGTCAGTAAACTTGAAAATATTAACCAATCTGAAGAATAAAAAGTATTTTTAAAAAATGATCAGAGGGGCCAGGTTTGGTGGCTCACACCTGTAATCCAAGCACTTTGGGAGGCCAATGCAGGAGGATCACTTCAGCCCAGGAGTTCAAGACCAGCTGGGCAACACAGTGAAACCCCCGTCTCAAAAAGAAAAATTAAGAAAGAAAAAAAAGAGACCAGAGCCTCAGACACCTGTGACAATAACAAAAGGTCAAATAAATATAGCTTAAGTCCCAAAAAGAGAAAAGAAAAAAATTGGGGCATAAAAAATACAATGGATGAAAATTCAAATTTGGCTAAATACTTAAGTTTACAGACTTAAGAATTTCAGTGAATATAAAACAAGATAAATTTTTTAAAAAGCACACTTAAACATAATACCATCAAACTGCTAAATATCAAAGATAAAAAAATCTTAGAAGCAGCTAAAGGAAACACATTACATGGAGGAGAATGATGATTTAAACAACTGCAGATTTCTCATCAGGAAAGGTGGAGGGCAAGAAACAATGAAACATGTTTAAAATGCTGAAAGAAAAAACTATCAGCTTGGAATACTGTATCTAAGCAAAAGTAACCTTCAGAGAAAAAGGCAAAATAAAAGCACTTTTGGTGACAAAAAAAAAAAAAAAAAAAACCAAAAAAAAACAAGTATTTCTTGCCAGAAGACCTGCTATATAAAAAATGCTCATGGAAGTTCTTCAAATGGAAGAAAAAATGATACCAAAGGGAAACTTAGATCTTCAGGAATGAAGGAACAGCATCAGAAACGGTAAATATTACAATAAATATGAAGGCCACTTTTTTTTTTTTTTTTTTGAGACGGGGTCTCACTCTATCGCCTAGATTGGAGTGCGGTGGCGCAATCTCAGCTGACTGCAACCTCCGCCTCCTGGGTTCTAGCAATTCTCCTGCCTCAGCCTCCCGAGTAGCTGGGACTACAGGCTTGCACCACCATGCCCAGGTAATTTTTGTATTTTTAGTAGAGACAGGGTTTCACCATCTTGGCCAGGCTGGTCTCGAATTCCTGACCTCGGGCAATCTGCCTGCCTCAGCCTCCCAAAGTGTCGGGATTACAGGCGTGAGCCACCGTGCCCAGGTGAAGGCCATGTTTTTACCTCTTCAGTTATTTAATCACTATTTAGAGCAGATATTGTAATACTTCCTGGTGAGGTTTTCAATGTGTGTGAATGAATGTACAATTAATATGTGTGTAACAAAGAATGGTAGGGATGGGAGGCTGAAGATACCTATATTACAAGGCTTCTGTGTTTTATGTGACATGATACAATATTAACCACAGTAGACTATTTTTTGCCCTATTTATTTTTAATTTTCTTAAATTAAAAAAATTGATAATCTGCATATTTTGGGGGAGTACCTGTGATTTTAATACTTTCATAAAATTTGTAAAGATCAAATCAATGTAATTGGGATATCCATTACCTTAAACATTTGTCTTTTCTTTATGCTAGAAACATTAGAATTATTCTCTTCTAGTTATGTAAAAATATACAATCGATTACTGTAAACTAGTCATCCTACTGACCTATCAAACACTAGATCTTCTATCTTGTATCTTCTAACTGTGTATTTGTACCCATTAATCAACCTCTCTTCATCCCCTACAATCCCCTACCCTTCCTGGCCTCTGGTAACCACCAGTCTACTCTCAACTAGTATGAGATCAACTTTTTTACATTCCACATGAGTGAGATCTTGCAGTGTGTGTCTTTCTGTGCCTCATTTACATCACTTAACACAGCGGTCCCCAACCTTTTTGACACCAGGGACCAGTTTCATGAACGCAATTTTTTTCATGGACCAGGGGTGGGGGGATTATTTCGGGATGAGACTGTTCTACCTCAAATCATCAGGCATCAGTTAGATTGTTATAAGAAGTGCACAACCTAGATCCCTTGCATACACAGTTCACAATAGGGTTCCTGCTCCTATGAGAATCTAATACTGCTGCTGATCTGACAGGAGACAGAACTCAGATGGTAATGCTCGCGTGTCCACTGCCCACAGCCTCCTGCTGTGCAATCCTGTTCCTAGAGGCCACGAACCAGTACCAGTCTGCAGCCTAGGGGTTGGGGACACCTGACTTAACATAATGTCCTCTAGGTCCTAACATGTTATTGCAAATGATGGGATTTCATTCTTTTTATGGCTAAATATCATTCCATCGTATATATACACCACATTTTCCTTATCCATTCATCCACTGATGGACACTTAGGTTGATTTCACATTTTGGCTACTGTGAATAATACTGCAATAAATATAAGAGTGCAAATATCTCTTTTTTATATTGATTCCCTTTATTTTGGATACACACCCAGTAGAATTGCTGAATCACTGCGTGGTTCTGCTTTTAGTTTTTTGAGGAACCTCCAGACAGTTTTCTGTAGTGGCTATACTAATTTACATTCTCATCAACAGTATATGAGGGTTCCCCTTTCTCCACTTCATCACCAGCATCCATTACTGCCTATCTTTTTGATAAAAACCATTTCAACTGGGATGAGAGGATATCTTTTTTTTTTTTTTTTTTTTTTTTTTTTGACAGTCTTGCTCTGTCACCCAGGCTGGAGTGCAGTGGCATGATCTCCACTCACTGCAACCTCCATCTTCCGGGTTCAAGCAATTCTCCTGCCTCAGCCTCCCGAGTAGCTGGGATTACAGGTGCACACCACCATGCCAGGCTAATTTTTGTATTTTTTTAGTAGAGATGGGGTCTCACCATGTTGGCCAGGCTGGTCTCAAACTCCTGACCATGTGATCCGCCGTCCTCAGCCTTCCAAAGTGCTGGGATTACAGGCGTGAGCCACCACACCTGGCCAAGAGGGTATCTTATCGTGGTTTTGTTGTGCAGTTCTCTAATGATTACTGCTACTATTTTATATACCTGTTGTCCATTTGTGTGCCTTTTGAGAAATGTCTATTCAGATCTTTTGCCCCTTTTAAAACTGGATTATTTTGTGTTTTTTGTTATTGAGTTGTTTGAGCTCCTTTTATATTATGGTTATTAATCCCTTGTCAGGTGGATAGTTTGCAAAACAAGTAGACTATTAAAGACTAGTTAACATATACTAAAATCCCTAATGCAGCCATTAAAAAATATATAAAGAAATATAGCCAAAAAAATCAAGATATATTAAAATGGAACACTAAAAAATATTCAATTAATCCAAAAGAAGGGGGAACAGAAGAAAAAAGAGCGTAAGGGGACAAATAGAAAGCAAACAATAAAATCCAACTACATTAATAATTACATTAAATGTTAATGATCTAAACACTGGAAATAAGAGTAGATTAAATTAGCAATACCCATCTATATGTTGCCTATTAAAGAGACTTTAAAAATAAGGACACAGATGGATTGAAAGTAAATGGATAAAGAAGGATACACTACAAAAATAGTAAGCATTAAGAAAGCAGGAGTGGCTATATTCCTATCAGACAAAATACACTTCAAGACAAAGGGTACAGCCAGAGATAAAAATGGGTATTTCTTAAAGAAAAATAATTTATTAAAAAGACATAATTATGTATGTGTATTTGTATAATAGAGTCTGAAAATACACATAGAGCAAAAATTGGCAAAATTAAAGCGAAAAATGGACAATTCTACAATCACAGCTGGAGACTTAAGCGCCCTTCTCGCAATAAAACTAGCCTCTCCCCACAAAATAATAACAAGAATAACAAAGAAAACATGAATAATGTCAACTATGTTGATCTAATAACATTAACACTACACTGAACTGCAGAACACATATTCTTTTCAAGTGAACATGAAATAATCACAAAAATAAGACTACATGCTGGGCCATCAAACAATTTTGAATGGATTAGTACCTTACGCTTACCCTGATGCAGGCACATCATAGACCAGAGGTTGGCAAACAGTTTCTGTAAGGGCCAGATAATAAATATCTTGGCTTTAAAGGTCGTAGGGTATCTGTGGCCTCTTCTCTTTTTTTTTTTTAAACAGCACTTTAAAAATGTAAAAACCGGCCAGGCGCAGTGGCTCATGCCTGTAATCCCAGCACTTTGGGAGGCTGAGGCGGGCGGATCACAAGGTCAGAGGATCGAGACCAGCCTGGCTAACACGGTGAAACCCCGTCTCTATTAAAAACACAAAAAAAATTAGCCAGGCGTGGTGGCGGGTGCCTGTGGTCCCAGCTACTTGGAGGCTGAAGCAGGGGAATGGCGTCAACCCGGGAGGCGGAGCTTGCAGTGAGCGAGATCGCACCACTGCACTCCAGCCTGGGCAAGAGAGCAAGATTCCATCTCAAAAAAAAAAAAAAAAAACCTGTAAAAACCATTTTTAGCTAATCTGGGTGTAAGTTTGCTCACCTCTGCCACAGATCATCAATGAATGTAAAACACATTTACAAAATATTTTAATTTTGTTTATTCTGTTTTCTTACATTTTACCTTTTTATTTATTATTTACTCCCCTTGAAAATGTTTATGCTGGGTGCCGTGGCTTTCCCCTGTAATCCTAGCACTTTGGGAGGCTGAGATGGGTGGATCACTTGGGCCCAGGGGTTCAAGACCGGCTTGGGCAACATGGCGAAACCCCATCTCTACAAAAAACTACAAAAATTAGCTGGGCACAGTGGCACCCACCTGTGGTCCCAGCTACTCAGGAGACTGAGGTCGGACGATCGCTTGAGCTGGGGAGGTTGAGGCTATAATGAGCCATGATCACGTCACGGCACTCCAGCCTTGGTAACAGAGCAAGACCCTGTCTAAATAAATAAAACATTTAAATATCTTTTAAACTTTTAACACAACTCACTGGGTATGGATACCCCAACTTTTAGAAACCCCTACAATGGAATATTCCCGCTTCCTGACCTGTTTTTTTGTCCTACTTTCTAAGCAGACAGTAGACACAGATGAAATGACAAGTATAAAACAATTTTGTGTCTGAACAAGGGAGGTTAAATCTGCGGAGTATCTTCTCTAGATAGTCCTGTAACAGCTCTATCAGATCCTGACTTTCCAATCCCCACCCATGCAGCGTATTTTGAAAGTTTTAACATGAGTAACAGGAGATCCACAGTCCAAAATTCCCCCAACACTGAATAATTTTATCATTTATTTACAGCAAAAAGAAACTGCTGGAATGGTGGTTTTCCTTACAAACCATGAATTTCTGAAAGAAATTTCATGATATTAAAGCTCTAGGGTCTACCCTATACAATCACTGAGGAAGCCCTGTAAAGCAATCAGATTGGGAGGAGAGTGATGAAATATTTCATTTGGAAGATAACCCTCAATATATTATCAGGTGCCATTTTCATAAATAAGCAATGAGTACTGAACGTTCCAAACACCTTCTTGGAAGACTATGGGCTAGCATAAGAATCCATACCCTGCATTGGTACAATTTTTGTATCAGATGCCTCAAACTTCTCTGTTAAACTACTTCCAGGCAGGGTCATAGGAAAATCTTCTCAGTGGGTTGGTTTCTCCAATTACATTTTTTTTTTTCTTTTTTTGAGAGAGTCTCGCTATGTCACCCAGACTGCATTGCAGTGGCACAATCTTGGCTCACTGCAACCTCCGCCTCCCAGGTTCAACTGATTCTCCTGCCTCAGCCTCCCAAGTAGCTGAGACTATAGGCACCCGCTACCACATCCAGCTAATTGTTCTTGTATTTTTAGTAGAGATGGGGTTTCACTATGTTGGCCAGGCTGGTCTTAAACTCCTGACCTTGTGATCCACCCACCTCGGCTTCCCAAAGTGCTGGGATTACAGGTGTGAGCCACCGCGCCCAGCCTCTAATTTCTTTTATTTTCTTATAATAATCTCAAATTTTGCCAACTCTGGGAATAGCTCCAATAAGGTTTATTTATTTATTCTTAGGAAGAAAGTTGTTACCCTCAAGTTAATTTAATAAAAAATAATTAAGAAAATATTGAAGAAAAAATGTCTTTAACTAGCAATTACAAACTAATAAATGCAGCAGATTCAGATAAACCAAAAATTGTGTTAGCAGGTTGGTTAAATGAGTGCAGTTAACTGGGAATAATTTTTTACAAGTTTTTTTTTGTTTCGTTTTGTTTTGTTTTTGAGATGGAGTTTCGCTCTTGTTACCCAGGCTGGAGTGCAATGGTGTGTTCTCAGCTCACTGCAACCTTCGCCTCTCGGGTTCAAATGATTCATCTGCCTCAGCCTCTCGAATAGCTGGGATTACAGGCGCCCACCACCATGCCTGGCTAATTTTTGTGTTTTTAGTAGAGATGGGGTTTCACCATGTTGGCCAGGCTGGTCTCAAACTCCTGACCTCAGGTGATCCACCTACCTCAGCCTCCTAAAGTGCTTGGCTTACAGGCATGAGCCATCATGCCTGGCCTACAAGTGTGTTTAGAGCTACGGTTTCTGCATAAAATTATGTAGCCTCCCTCATATTTTCATTTAAGAATCATTTCAAGTAATTTTCAAATAAATTTCAAATAATTTTCAAACCAAATCTTTCATGTTCTCTTCTGCTTATTGTTTTACTCTACAATGCCTAGAAATTTTCTTGATCCAAAGTGAGTACTTGTTTGTTTAATAAAGAAGGAGAGGAAGAAATGACTCATTGCATGTTTCTGAACAAGGCACTTAACTTAGCAAGAACCTTATTTGTCACTCTCCTTTGGTACATTCAATATTAAGCATAAATTATGCATATAGACTCACAGGAAAGGCTAGCAGTTCAGAATCAAATAGGACATTTTTTTATTCAAGCCTCTGCTCCTCTAAAGAACAGCAACAAGACATACTTGCTAACGGTAACTAGGATATTTTTCAATGAACATCAGTTGAGCAAATAAATGGCCCTTGCCCTAGTAGAGAAAGATGACTATTTTTGAATGAGAGTGTCTTGAAAGCACTTTCCCCAAAGTTATTGAATACCTATTACATTCCATTTACTGTCCTAGGTGATGGTCTCTGAAAGAGGGTTCTGGGTAAGGACCTTTATTGTTAAATATGAATAGTATTATATAATTTATCAATGATGATATTTTTCTACACCCAATCAGGGATCTTAAGTATGAGATTCTATCCCTAAATATAAATGATTCCCATTTATCAGGAATCAGTTATGATTCAGCTATCCAGAGAATTCATTCAAGCCTCAGAGGCTTAACTTTTTATTGCTGTTCTGCCTCTGATTCGCTGTTTCACTTTGAGAACTATGCAAAGTTAACTGACTCAGCATTACAGCCCAAATCCACCTGCAGGCTTTTAGATGGGACAAAGCCATAGTTTCATGCTGTTAAATATGTTAAGTAAACAAAATAACCAAGATGCGTACAGAACAAAGATCTTCAGGGATAAATATTATTCCTTTTTCTCTGAAGATGTAAATCTAAGACAAAATGCAGACACTTTTTTTTTTTGTAAATGTCCACTATCTGAAGGTTAGATCATAAACTAACAATAAAATGCAGAAAGAGAAAGGAATAAAAATTCCATTCTGTAGAGCTTGCATTTGAGGTACTGATAAAACTTTTAGGTGGAAATGTTCAACAGGTAAGTGAAAATATAGACCTGGAGCTCAGACTAGAGATTTCGGCAGATAATTAGTTTAGAATGGCAGGTTGCATGGTTATTAACATTCAAGGAAAAAGGAGAGCGTGAAGTCTGAAAGGTGTGGTGGGGAGCAAGTAGCTGGCCATCCATCTGGTGGGTCCATCATACCTGAGGCATGGGGGATACTTCCGAAGTTCTTCTGAGTGGATAGTGCCCAGGAGCCATGTAAGAGCACTGGATTCTGATTATGAAGGGCAAAAAATAATTTCTTAAAAAGTCAACCATGGGCCAGGTGCGGTGGTTCACGCCTGTAATCCCAGCACTTTGAGAGGCTGAGGAAGGTGGATCACGAGGTTGAGAGATCAAGATTATCCTGGCCAACATGGTGAAACCCCACCTCTACTAAAAATACAAAAATTTGCTGGGTGTGTCGGTGTGTGCCTGTAATCCCAGCTACCTGGGATGCTGAGGCAGGAGAATCACTTGAACCCGGGAGGCAGAGGTTGCAGTGAGCCAAGATCGAACCACTGCACTCTAGCCTGGGAAACAGAGCGAGACTCCATCTCAAAAAAAAAAAAAAGTCGGTATGAGAGAGGAGAACAGCTTTCTCCAACTAGAATGCAAGCTCTTTTGGGCATAGCCATCATCTCTTCCATTTCTTGTTATGCCCACACAATGTGCATTCTTAAATATGCTGACTAACCCTTCCACAACAGCCCAAATTCATTATGGAGAAGAGCATAATGACTCCAACAATACTAAATAGAGCACTTATATAGCATCTATATACCACTCTTAGAGTCCAGTGTGATTCCTGGCATAAAGACACTCAAGAATCATTTTTATAAGCTTTTATAAGCTTACCACAAAGCCCTAACTAAACAGTTAGATTACAGCAAACTATAGCAACCAAATTCGGGCTTAGAATTTATCATTGTTTATAGGCTTACATATATGAGTCATCATCATCAGTTAGCAAATTATACTGTTAATTGTAGCTGATGAATTCAATATAAAATGAGATGGTCAGATAGAACTAAGTATTTCTCATATTATTTTGTAGCCAGAGCTTATACCTGCATTTCATCTTGGTGTACTATGATTGTTGTTTTTTACTTGTAACAGTGAAGAAAGTGTATATTGTTATCCAATAACATCTGCCGCAGAAAACACTATATATCTGCTTGAAATAATTGTTAAAACTACCAAAGGTGTGACCAACAACCCAAACTCTAGAGAAAGTGAGGCGAGCTAAATATACTGTTTTAGTATTTCAGATACCTAGGACATCAAATTCCTAAAATCTAGCACATCGAATGCCATACATTTCTCAAGTACTATGACCTAGTTTTTTAAGATTATGAGAAACATTCTGAGAATCTAAAGTTATCACTTTGTTGCAATTTCAAATTTCCCAAATTCATATATGAGGTTTTCAAAGCCACAGAATGGCTTAATAAGAGACAAAGATGAACTATGTGCAAAGACTCAAACATGGCTTAAAAGGATATCTATGAATATTAAGGGGGAATAAGTCTTCCCTCTCAAGCTTCGCAATTCCTCCAGCACAGAAGTCCTCAAAAATGGAGAGTGGTCTTGGTGTTTTCTTCCTTTAAAAACTCGATCTAGGTTATTCAGTTTTCTTGGTATGTGTACCACAAAGGGTAACACGGTTTTTAAAAAATCTTATAAAGAAAAAAATACTAAGAAAGATAAGTCTCTAGTACCTTGCTAATAATAGTTTATTAAAAAAAAATGCACACTTATTAGATGAAAATAACAGGAGATGAAATATATATTAGATGGAAATAACGTTAACTGTAAGAACAAGAAAGTGAAGTAAGGCATTTTGTCTTTTGTAAAATCACAATAAAAAATTCTTAACAATACCTAGATGATGTAAAAAAAGAGTCAAAAATGTGGTTCTACCAAAAAGCAAAATTACCTAGCAAGAAAACAGCCAGCTATACTTTTTACCACAACACATTACTAGGAAATGCATCTCGAGAGAACTGTTACACATCTTTTTCTTTAGGAACCATCTTATAACAATTTCATGCTTGATCAAAAATACAACATCAAATAAATAACTGTTGTGAAGACCAAAATTCCATTACTAATATAATCCTTTATAATCATTTTAAAAAGTAAAAACAATTTAGAGTCCTATGAAATAGATATCAATGTTCCATACCTGTTGATATTACTAAGAGACTCAAGGTAATAGAGATTATAATTCTAACAAAATCAAGATATCAAGTTCAACCTGAAAATAGCATGCCTACCAGAATAAACACTGGAGAATTAATTTACTAATACAACTACATTTCCCTTTTTAGAAGATAGCTGAATGGCTAAATTTCCAAAGTGCTAGCTATCCAAAGAAGCATCAACTAATGCCCTCATTTTCCCTAATTCAAAAAGACACTTGGGGTTATTTTATTGACTTATATTCCACAGTAAAATCATTTTTTCTGATAAGAGGCCAGGGTCTCCTGAGTGTGTCAGACAGCATGCTAATGCACCCTCTGCCTGGAGCAACAATTATAAGGCATGAACTATAAGGATCTTTTCCCTAAGGAGGAAGCTGAAGCCTCCAGAATGTTGTCAATAGTTAACTGCATTTTGCTAGACGAGATTAACTCCTTATATCGCTCCTTATATCTTATATTAGCTATATAAAAATGTCTCCCTAACTTTCTCACCAGAAAAATAAAATATGATGATAAAAGCCATTGTACTGAGTTTTATGATGTTTTTTGGCTACAGGTATGGTACCTGACCATGTCATGCAAATGGAAGACAGGCCCATGAAGTAAGAGCAATGTTTTGAAAGGACATAAATAAAATACTGGTCCTTATGATCTTACCTCCTTTGAACTTTACTAATTTCATATTTTTTTTTTTTTAAAGAAAACAAGATAGTAAAAAGTACTAACTATTAAGTCGTCACCTATTATGGTACCTTGGCAGCTTTATTAACCTTGTCTTCATTTTCTCTCTTATACACAAAAACTGAAGCAAATTTGCCATCTTGCAGTACAGCAGGATAAACAGCAAGTCCAGAGGGTAAGGTAAATGGTGGTTCTTTCAGTGTATAGCTCTTTAAAGCACTGTTCTCTGATCCCATCCCTTATGCAGTGAGGCAGTACTGCCACTCTTCCTCAAAGCCAAGCAGATCTAAAAGAAAATAGAAAACAATTTCAAACATTAAATCCCTATCTGCAACATCAACAAGAGATATCCAGACATAGCCACCCCAAACTACTAGTTTCTTCGATCCTCATAACTAGGACATTTGACAGTAAAAATGGTAAATGCTGTGCAAGTTACCAGCAATGGTTGTTAATTAACAACTAACAACTCTAGAGAAAATGCACATTACTAGTCACATGTAGTTACTGTCCCTCCCCAAACTCCACCACATACAAACTTTCAGAGTGGAAAGGCAATCAAAAATAGAATAAGGTAATTCATACTTCCTAACTCACCTGTATATGCTCACTCACAAAGGAAAATGTTGTAAAACTTTATTATTCAAAAACAATAAAACTTCTGTACGTAGAAAATAACTTAAAATTATAAAGGAAAACAATACAAATTGGAGAATACTTATAATAATGAGGAAAATCATTGTTTTAATGTTAATATGTTGAAAAACATTGTTAATATGATGAAAAACATATTAACAAATGAAGAGCTCATATAAACCAAGTAAAACACTAAAACACCAGTACAATAATGGGAAAGAAAACAGACAACTCATTGAAGAAACACAAATGACAATAAACATAAGAAAAAGTACGATCGCACTACCCTTCAAAGCTATCCCAAGTAAAAAGGAGAAACCGCAAAACTGAATCTCAAATAATCTCAAATGCTAAAAAAAGCCCACACATACACAGAATTCAAATGCAACTACAACAAAATACTTCACTGCTTGCCTAGCGAAGGCGCACAGTTAGAGGGACCAAGGGAGAGGAAAGGATTATCATGATGTATGAGGAACTTTTGGGAGGATGGATATATTCATTATCTTGATTATGATGATGATAATGGGTGATTATAAATGTCAAAACATAAAACTGTACACTTTTTTCATTCATTCTGTATCAATTACACCTCAAAGTTGTTTTGAAAAGAAATATATGTATACATACACACAGACTTGAAAAATATGTGCTGAAGTATTAACAGAGGTTTCCAGTGGAAGGTCAGATTATAGGTAATTTTATACACACACTTGCCTGCACCTTCCAAATCTTCTACAATATGAACAGCTTTCTTGACAACAGGGATACAAACTCACAGGGTGACAACAGGTGATGTGCAGTGCCCCAGCAGTACTGGCAGCTTGGCAGAGGGACCTACTGTGAGTGCATGGGACCTACTGTGAGAGGCTTGCATTCTGAAGACAGTGGCTATCACAGAGTTCCAACCAGGACTGCAGTTTCAGAACTGTCAGATCATGCCACTTATTGTGAGGAACCAAGAGCCTGACTAGTTTTGTGGAAATCTCCACATTTTTCAATGTTGAATCAAATGTTTTCTAAACCTATATAGGCCAAACAACGTATGTCTGAAACGTATGTCTGTGGCAGTCAGTTTTCAGTGGTGGCTTTACCATAATATAAAAATTAGAAAATAGAGTTCTTACTAACTCTGGCAATGTAGAAAGCAAACTGCTACAAATACGGCCAATAATTCTATGTAGGCCTTTAAAAATTTGTTTAAAATCTGTATTCTTTGGACAAATATAAACTCAATAATCATTACACATTGACCCCCTACTTGGAATTTTTCCCCACTTCGGTGAAATTCCATACAATACCTTCTACACTGGGTATGTAATGCTGCTCAAAACACATGCCTAGAACAAAATTTAAAATGGCTACCGATCCACAACCATCGTTATATAAGAAACATGTGTATAAAGCCTAAAGCTATCTAAAATTGAAGCTTTTCAAAATCTAAAAATGTTGCTGAGAATAAGAACTAAATCTGCTTTGTAACAAATTCACTGAATTCCTACCTACCTGGCAATGTATCTTTCTTAAAAATGACAGAGAAGCAAAAAACAATACTAAAAGAAATGCCAAGTATAGCAACTATGGTAACATTCACCTTTCTACTGGGACTACAAATAAAAAGTTTATGTGGGACCATGGGTAAAAGCAACAATGCTAATCCCTCTATTCTGGAGATGGAGTGCTGGCCAGATTGTCACAACCTCCTGCTGAGTAGGGAGGATCATGCTTAGCACTTGATCTTGCCACCTCTTCTTGGGCACAGTTAATGTTGTCAGGTACCTATCCTGGGCCAAAGGGCGGTCAATTCACAAATTAGCCATCAATTTCACGGCCTGAGTGAAGAGATAAACTGGCCAGATCATTGTCTCCCCCAGGAATTTGAACTAAGAACAATTTTTGCCTATTAGAAGCATAGCCGAAGGTAGAAGGATGCTATGAGGTGGAGTTGGAGCTATGGCAAACCAAAGCCACATGAAGTCAGAAACTTTCCAAACAGAGGAAGTCAGTTGGTAGTAAAATTTAAGAAAGCAAACACTGGGACCGTAGCTTAGTCATACTTAGGGGGCACATTACTACTATCCATCTCAAGACTACCAGAAACCCAGCCTCAAATCCAATTCCACCCAGATACCCTAACATCCCATTGACACCCTTACAACCAGCCCCCTTTTCCTCAGGTGACCTGAATGGGTCTATGCTCTTTGAAACTAATTGCCATTTCATAGGCAGAAAGCTCTACTTGGTCTCCAACTCCTGCCTGAAAAGCCAGTCAGACTGGAAGAGTGAGTTATGGAAGTGTTACTTTGAAAGTATCTGAAGCTAGTCTGACCTTCTCTCTCTTACCCACAAAACATAGTTTTCCAAAATCAACACACAATAAGAGAAAAGCAGAGAATAAGGGACTGTATGTAAATGAATATCTTCTTGGCAGGAAATCATGCTGTTTATTTAGTGTTAATATTAATCCTCACGGGAGATAAGACTGCCACCAGGATTCAGGATCAGTGCTCTGGCTAGATGAATGGCAGTCACCAGAGGCGGGAGAAAGGAACATTTAATTTACTTAGCTATTTCTAAATAGCAAAATACTTCCTTGTGAGAATATTGGCCTTGCAATAGCTATTAACCTTAGATTTTATATGAATTCCATTATAAAGTAATTAACAAAGTTATAAAAGCATTAGGAAGTAGTTAAAATTCATTTTTCTTACTGTATTTTAGGTCTAAGACTTAAAAAAAAATCACAAAAATTAAAAAGGGATGACTCAATTTCTTGAGAGAACTAGAAAGGATGCCATTTTCTTGTTTTGAAAGCATGTTAACTTTGACAGAAGTCCACTGATACCATCAGTGTAATACTGAGAGTGGTAGGATTATATTGTATGTTCCCAGTGCAAACTTTATTGGGGGAAAATTAAAAAGGTGTGCTGATTATTGCAATTTGAGAATGTTTGGAAGCAGTAATTCTTCACACTAATGTATCTAAAGAAGCACAAATACTGTTATATGAAGAAGTTTTTTTGTTTGTTTGTTTTTTGTTTTAAATAGAGATATGGTCTTTTTCTGTTGTTGCTGGCCTGGAGTGCATTGGCGCTATCCTACCTCACTGTAACCTGGAATTCCTGGGCTCAAGCTACTCGCCCTCCCCAGCCTCCCTAGTTGCTGAGATTACAGACATGTGCCACCATGCCTGCCAGTGCTTTAAAAATAATTCAGCTAAAATTGATTTATTGAAATGTAAGAAAAACACTTGGCCTTCCAAAATGCTTTCCTGTTGTTTTGAGGAGGGGGAAAACACAAAATCTTGCTCATTAGCTTTGAAATTAAAGTCACAAGAAGGTAGAAAAGGATATCCTAGTATCACATAACAGGTATTTTGTAGCACTTAGCATCTCCACTCTATAATAAAATGCTGAGTTGACAGTCTCTGACTTGAATATGCATCAGAGTCTTCCCTTTAATAATGTCCCTCCACTCTTTCGCCTACTTGGGCAGCACATGAAATTTCGGGACCGCTTGTAGATTAAGAAAACCCTTGTCCAGGTCAAAGGGCGACTCATACACTCAACTAAGAAACCCGTGTGCTCTAGGGAAATGTTTCTACCAAATATTTTCTTTTCCCAGCAATTAATCGAAACTACCTTGGTCCTAGCTCCCTTAGCTTGAAAGTTCCAAAGATAATGGCTTGCACTGTGAGTATTAAGGATGCACTGTACTGGCCGATATTCTGGTATCCAGCGGTAACATTACTCCGGCCCTTCGCTTTCGTCTGTTTCAGGTATATATTCCCTCTGTGGAACTCAGTCCAGCATTGCTAGCTGACAAGCAATACACAATTAAGTCTTTATGGACCAAAATAATTATGATTTCAGCTCAAGATACTACATTTTATAAGGACATGGGTCCTTAAAAACAGCAGTAACAGTGACTCCCAAAATTCGAGACCTGACTCCGAGAATTTCACATGGATTCCTGAATATGCCCTTCCGAGAAATGTTTCATCTTTATTCTAAACAGAAAGCACTATGCCAAGACAGGAGCCAGCTGGGCCTTGGGGGACCGGGCACTGGTCTTGGATCAAGAATGAGGCCGCCTTCCCGAGGGCAGGCGCGCCCCCAGGATCCCCCCGGGCTCGGGCACTGCCGCCCCGGGACAGTGACCCGCCCAGCCGAGCACCCTCACCCTGCTTGCCGCGACCCCGCGGGGTCACTGAAGGGCCAGGGCGCCGCTCTCGCTTCGCTGGCCCCTCACCTTCCACACCTCCCTGCGAGGACCGACTCCGCGGCTGCCTTGGAGAGCTCTGGCCGCGGGCGCCTCACCCGTCGGGGGTCGCCCGCGAAGCGCAGATTACAGGGCGCCCCACAATCAGCAAGGGGAGGCTGCTCCGAAGCTGAGAGCACAGCTCAACAGGCCGCCGGCGCCGCGCCGGGCTCGCTCCCGCGCGGGCCCCAGAGCGCAAACCCGCGAGCGGGGCGCGCGCCCACCACCTCCTCCCCGCCCGGCCCCTTCCCCCACGGCGCAGTCCTGCAAGGACTGGGGGCGCAGCGCAGGGCTCCCTGTTACCTGCAGGAGGGCGGCGGGGGAGGAGGCCGAGGGTCTTGGCTCTGGTACCCTGTTGGCCCCCCTGTTGACACCAACCACCCCTGCCTGCCTGTAAGGCTGTGGCCACTACACCCACAATCTCCTGGGGGCCGGGTTTCTCCCACACCATAGAGACGGGTCCGGAAACGGGACAGAAGGCCCACCTTCCTCCCTCCGACGCCACCAATGAGGCCAACTAACCAGGAACCGAGGTAGAGCGGCCGCACAGGTGAGTCTCAGGCCGGTGCCATCTTAAGTGTGGGCGCCGCGACGACACCGTTTCACTTACTGCCCCAGTGGTCTAGTTAGTCCACGAAGATGCCCCCTTTCTAGACGTTTGGGTCGAATGCTCAAGTTTGTCTTGACTTGAATTTTTAGGCTTTTAACAGCACAGTTTTAATTTCATTTCCGCCCAAATCCAAAATGGCTGCTGGTCACTTGTAACAAATAGTAGAGGTGCAGGGCGGAGAAAAGGAGTACGGGAATTAGCGAGGACTTTCAGGAGACTGACGTCACTGAACCTGAAGCTTTGATTGGCTGGGCTGCGAGGGCGGAGTCGTGCAGAGCCGCTGCTGGCGCAGGTCGTGGTTATCTCGCCTAATCTTTGAGAGGGAAGGTCCTGAATCACATTTCATTTAGCAAAAAGTAATATTTGAAAATTTTAATATTAATGCAGTAGTTTTGCCCCCCTCCATGCTTTCTGCAGTGTCACTTACCTGTGGTCAAACCTTGGTTCAGAAATGTTAAATGGAAAACTCCAGAAATAAACAATTGTGAAGTTTCAAACGGCCTGCGTTCTGAGTAGCCCGATTAAATCTTGGGCCATCCACTCTGTCCCACCCTGGACGCGAATCATCTCTTTGTCGCAGGTAGCCCCGCTGTGTACAGTATCCACCCATTACCCACTCAGTAGCGGCTTTGGTTAACAGATGCACCCATAGTATAGCAGAGATAATGAGAGATAACACCTGCTTGAGAGATAACACCTGCTTATGTTCAGGTAACCCTTATTTTACTTAATAATGGCCGCAAAGCACAGGAATTGTGGTGCTGACAATTTGGATATGCCAAGGAGAAGCCGTAAAGTGCTTCCTTTAAATGAAAAGGTGAAAGCTCTGGACTTAAGAAAAAGAGTCATATGCTGAGGTTGCCAAAATCTGTGATAAGAACAAATTATCCATGAAATTGTGAAGAAGGAAAAAGATTCGTGCTAGTTAACTAAGCACCTATCATGCACTGTGGCTGTAACTTTTGTAGTTGGAGGTGCAATAGCAAAAGACGGAAAAGGCATTACATTTGTGGGTGGGAGACATGAGCAGAAAACGTATTTCAGCTGACCGCAGTATGTTTTGCCAGAAAGTGTTGAGCCTATAGGAAGACTTCAGAAAGGGATCCGCTGAAATTAGGCACACCAAGCTATTTACTGCAAGTAAGGGATGGCTACACAGATTCAGGAATAGGTTTGGACTGAAAAACATAAAAATAACTGGAGAGGCCACATCTGCTGATGAAGAAGCTGCCACATGTCTGGTAGGGTTGAAGAAATTGATTAAGGAGAAAGGCTTCCAGGAGATTGATGGAGAAGTTAGCAAAATCATTCAGGTAGCAATGAAACTGCCTTTGCAAAATTATGACTAAGACAGTGAAAGAGATCCAATTTAACCAACTCCATCTTGTCCTTAACCTCCATGCTGTCCTTGTTCATTCATGGGCATAGGCTGAACTAACTTTGGAAGGAAATTAGTTTATAATTTACAGTTTAAAACAAAAACAATAAAAGCCCTTTCCCAAAACCAACCTCCTTCTTGCCTGGGGTCTAGACTACCAACATTAGCCACAAGATTAGAAATTATAATTTGGGAGTCATGCAGCTGGAGGTCACAAGATTCTGACCCTCCCTAAACTGCTCCTGAGATCAGTGTTTGAGATGTTTTGCAGACCCTGCATTTGATGGATCAGCTGGCACTACCCAGATGATAAACTGGCCCATCTGATCTTGTGACCCCCACCCAGGAACTGACTCAGTTCAAGAAGACAGTGATGCCCCATAATTTCATCTCGGACCCAACCTATCAGCACTCCCTGACTTACTGCCCCTCCCCACCCACCAAATTGTCTTTAAAAACTCGACTGCTGGAGGAGACTGATTTGAGTAATAATAAAACTCTGGCCCCCCACACAGCCAGCTTTCTCTATTGCAATTCCCCTGTCTTGATAAATTGGCTCCATCTAGGCAGCCGGCAAGGTGAACCTACTGGGCGGTTACAGCAAGACAAGTTGGTGAAAGAGGATTTGTCAATATGCTTGATGAAGAGGTGGGAGAACATATCAAAGGCCTCACTATCCATTCTGAGGACAGGTTTAACCTTCTCAAACTAGAAGCAGGGCTTAGTCACCCTGGACAGTCTCTAGTTCTCTGCCTCCTCCCACTTCCTCTATGTGGTCAGTCCAGACATCTGCCTTGTATGACCACCTCTGGTGACCACCTCCCTATCGAACCATCAGGTACAAGCTACTTGCTTCATCCCCTTGACCCCTATACCCCACATATACTTTGCAGATATGCCTCAGTGACCACCTCTTAGTCACAGTGGGACTAAGATGTTAGACCCAGGACCACAGTGAAGGCTTTGGCCCACAGGTCCCTCTCTCTGTCTCGTCCCCCTCCTACTGGTTGAGCATGTGTGTCCCCCTTCTCATTGGCCCTGTGAGGCATGCTGTCCTCTTCTTATGGATCTGTAAGTAATGAAACTGCTTCTATTATTTCACATGTTTTGTTCACCTCCTCTGTGTCTCACCTGACCTATACACCCACACCTGACTTGTTTCCTGGTTAGGGCTCTCCTAGAGAGTGGCTGTCTTGGTTGGAATAAACCAGACATGGGGCAGACAAGAGCCACAAATGTGCCTGCTAATATAAACAAGCTTCCTGTGAGAGGGACCTCCCATCATGGGTCAGACACCTAGGATTTAGGCCGTCTGCCAGGATAAAGAGGTATTCCATGGAAGGCACACTGTAAATATCCAAACCCCATCACGGAAGAGCTAACGTTTATAACCACTCCCAGAGAGAGACCTCAAGACTGAGTTAGAAAAGAAATACAACACATAGACCCTAGGTTTACTAGCTCCAACATCCATTCCCACTCCTCGCCCCCTTCTCCGTTGTTCACCTTCGATAAAGAAGTTAAGAAATAAAAAAAGATCACTTTCTGAGCCTACTTTCCTGCTAGGGTGGTCACAAGTTCTGGCCAGTGAGACATAGCAGAAGTTGGGAGGAAGATAGACGGTGGATTAGGAAAGGTTTTTCCTCCCTGTTAAAGGAAATGGCTGTGGGTGTAACAGCAGCTGCCACCCAAGCACCAGGAGACAGCGGGAGAACATGCTGAGGATGTAGATTTGAAAGACAGAAGGATTCTCTTGCCTTTCACACTATCCCTCGAGAGTTCATAACTATGTTTTTCTTCCTTTTACAGGAGGAGTACAGATGAGTCCCTTCAACCAGTACATGAAATCTTCTGCAGTCAACACAGCTACTTGCTGGCCCACCCTCTTCCCAGTGTCCTCACCTCTGAGTCTTTGCTGGCCTTCCCACCCTGTTCCTTGCTCCCTAATCTTATGTCCAGATGTGCTGAGCTCCAGGGTATCCTCTATAATCATTCATCAGCCTAGAGGACTCTGTATTTCCTTTCATTTCCCCAAGGTAAACCCACTTCTCCAAATATCAATGAGAAAGGAATATTTTGCAGTGAATGGAGTAGGAGAGAGATGGGAGGGAGTTTGACACTCAGTGCTTCCCCTCTTCACTATTCATCTACTCACCTATTTGCTCTTGATGTCACTCAGGTCTCTGAACAAATGTCACCTGTTCAGACTCTTAAAGATTTGGGGCATTGAAGTCACAGGCTAACTTGTATATTTTTGTCCAACAAAGATGCAAATCTTTCTGTCCAGTGGAAAAGATAACCCCAAAGTTTATTCTTATTGCACTAGAGAGCATTTCTAATTTTAAAATCTAATCTAGTAATCTTACTATATTTCTTTATAAAATTGCTTGTAAGTATGTGGCTACACAAATGCTCTTTGAACAGTCTTAATGTCTTTTTAGTTTCCTCATTAACTAATGTGTTCATTTTATATTTGCATGAGAGTTATATTTTGAAAATTCTACTTGAATGCAATTTATCAGAGACAGCTCCCCTGAAAACACTGTCTAAAACAGCACATTACCTGCCTCTTCCTGTCTTTTGACTTTGCCTTATTTTCCTTAACACCAATGCACATATTTGTTTGTTCAGCATCTCTGTCCCACAGCTAGAACATCAGCTCCCTGAAAACAGGGCTTCCTTCCTTCATTTCTTTCTTTCCTGCCATATTTCTAGCACATAACACAGTGCCTAGAGCATACTAGATACTCAGTAAATATTAAACACACAAATGAATTTACTGAGAGCACACTGCATGTCCCAGGCACCCTCCCTACATCTCTCTGCCTCCCAGCCCTTACCCCACAGAGCCCTCTATAGCTCTGGTTCCAGTTCTGAGTCCCCTGGAGCTGTCTTCTGAGCTCATTCTGCCTTTCTTATGCATAGAAATCTTGTATTCCCTCACTGATTCCTCAGTCCTCATTTTAAATATGTCTAAGGCCAGGAAAGAAAAGAATCTCCAACAACTTGAATCCTCTGTCCTTAGAATGTGGCTGGTGGGACAATTATAAACAAATAGTTTGTTTTCTTAACAGAAATAATTTTTCTTGTCATACTGTTTAAGGATCAACCTGAATTTTACTTTCAACCAATCCTCTTCTTAATTCAAATCAAAACATGTCAAATTTATTGTATTCAACTTGACTTTTAGGTGTTTTTTTAATTAATCTTTTTCATGTTTCTAACTTAGACTCCCAAGTAGACTGTAAGTATCTTGGATATATTCCTGGTTCTATAAAAGCCTTAGCCATCCAACTTAATTATTTTTTCCAACTTGACTTGAATTAACTTTTTACAAGCTCTACCTGAAAACCAAAGACGGTAAAAGTTATTCAAGTGATTTCTATTTAATGTTCTACCTCAATAATTTGTGTAATTGCGTAATTGCAATTAGAATCTGGAAGTGTAAAGGGGGAAACTTGCGTTAAGGACAAACCCTCCTTCAGGCACCTTTCAGATAAATACATACAGCATCCATAGGTAGTGGATGCCTTATAGAAAACTGACCTTGACCTAGCCACTTTGCTCTCTCATTGTTTTTAGGAACTTTGCATAGATATTGGAAGATTTCTGTAATGAGAAGTATGTGTTGTCTAAGTTGCACCATAACCTTGCTACCACTACAAAGAGAGAATGAAAGCAAGTCTGAGGTGGGATTCTACACATTCACACGTTTATTAGCAAGGTTTAAAGACAGACAGTAGAGCTGTTATACAAATTCAGTGAGGTTCCACTTCCTTGTTTAGGAGCTTGAATAGCATCTTGCATGAAAGGTCCATCCGCTGCAGGAAGATGGGACGGTATTCTAATAGCAGATTCAGCTATCCTAATTAGAGTTGGGTGACCAAATCTTTTTGTAATCTTCTCCATATGGGGCTGGTTTGAAATCCTAAATCTAGGGCACCTTTCCAAAGCATGTAGACTATTAGACTCGTTAGATTCTCATACTCTGATCATGTAAGGCATGGCAACATTTCTATTCATTCTGTCCATCTTGAAATTACTTATTTTGGCCATGAAAATTCACTTTTAAACATCCTTAAAGCCACTAGTATTGATCTGAGTTAGAGATAGCTGAAGTGCTTGTAGTATCTGCCCCGGGAGTATAGACTTCTCATTGAAATCTTTCAGATGCTAAAACCCTCTGAAGTGTGAATTGCTTCTCAACTTCAAAGTGCCATGAATCAGCTTGGAATCGTGCTGCTGGGAGACAGATTTGGGGCAAACAATGTGTGCATTATATATCTACATCTTCTTTAAAATACTTCAGCCTTCAGGGAGATACAGATGTGTACTAACTTAGATCTGTCCTGTAGGGGTGGTTAATTAATATTTGAAGGCAACATGAGCATCCTCTGGAAGCATGTTAAAAAGGCAAAAGCTGAGGCCTCACACTAGATTGTCGAGTCAGAATCTACATTTTAACAGGATCTTTAGGTGATTTGCAGGCACCTACCTTGCAGGAAGGTTTGAGAACTGCCCTAAATGATCTAAGGCCTCCCTCCTTTGGCCTCACTGCTATCCTCCTGCTCACTCACTATGGTCCACGCTCAGTGGCCTCCTTGCTGTCCTGTCAGCATGCCAGGTGAGCTCTTCCCTTAGGACTTTTGCTCTAGCGCTTCCTTTTGCCTGTCATTCTCTTTTCCCACATGTCCATTTGACTAAGTCTCTTACTTCTATTTTTTGTTCAGATCTCATCTTCTCAATGAAGTCTGTCCTGATCCACCGTATCTAATTCTACAACTTTTACCTTCCTTCCTGCTACACTCCTGGTGCTTCCTATCCTGTTTTCTTTTGCTTTTTCCCTCCATAGCACTGACCATCTTATAAACAGCCATATACTGTATTTTCTAGATTGTAAAAACTATAGTTTTTCACATTTTAACATCCCTGAAGGTCAGAATGCATTTTACCACAAATGGCATAACATAATTTGTCAATAATTTTTTCTTAGTGGTACCAAATATATTGATGCTTCCTAAGTGTGATGGCATCATATATTTGATGAAATATAGCAATTTGCTTATGTATTATGGCTTTTGGTTTTGAGAGAAAAAAATTATATGAAACTTTAAAATAGGCAAAAGAGGTTACTGTGGCTTTCTTCCCATGCAATTCTGGATTAAATTCCTATCAACTAGGTTATTTTACCCCTTCTTTATTACCTTTTTAGGGGCAGAGGCTAACTTTTTCATTTTCACCCACCAGAGATGTAAATAAGTTTGTCCAGCACAGCAAATCATCTTAATGGTTACAGTTCATTGTCCTGTAAGTCATTAACCCAGCAACCTGAACCTGACATGTCTTTATCAAATTGCCTACATATACACCTATCTTCTCAGCTGCTATTTGGACTAGTTTAAAATCTTACTGATTCCCTCCTTAATAAAAACATTAAATAGAGTCTTTGACATGTGTTCATTTTATATTCGCCTGAGAAACCTCATTGTACTTTTTTTTAAAAATTACATTTTAATGGTTTCTTTCTCCCCTGCTAGAAATGTTAAGTTTCACAAGGGAAAAAAATCTGTCTTGTTCAATGATCTACCATAAAGGCTTAGAACAATGCTTGGAATATTATAGATGCTCAACAAATATTTACTGATGAATGAATGAATGGAAGTATAGAAAAATATACACTAGTCTGTTAACATTCACCACGTAAGGTAGGGAGAGGTTACTTTCTTTATATACCTTTATATATATCTGCATATTGTTTTATGTGTTACAGTGAGCCTACATTGTTTTTGTTTATTTATTTATTTGTTTAAGAGACAGAGTCCAGGCTCTTGTCATCCAGGGTGAAGTACAATGGTGCAATCATAGCTCATTATAACTTTGAACTCTTGGCCTCAAGCAGTCCTCCCATCCCAGCCCCTCAAGCAGCAAGGATTACAGCCATGTGCCACCACATCCAGATAAATTTTTAAAATTATTTTTTGTAGAAATGGGGTTTTGCTGTGTTGCCCAGGCTGGTCTTGAACACCTTGCCTCCTGCTTCAACTTCCCAAAGTGCTGGGATTACACGCATGTATTTTTGTAATTTTAAAGATAATTTAATAAAGAGATGAGGAACTGAATGTAAAATTGTATAAAGGAGGAAAAATAATCTTTCCTTTTCCGCCTCTTAAGTTCATTGTCTGGGGCCCCTATAACAAAGATTGACAAGAGAAAAACAAACAGAAGTTTATTCATGTGTATTTCATATACACATAGGAGATACTCAAAGAGGTGACTTAGAACTCAGGCATATATAGCATCTTCAACAAAGAAGAATAAACTCTTAGAGAAATAACAAGACAGAAGAAAGGATGGCAAACCATGGTAAGGCAAATAAATGGAAGTTTTTAATGTAGAGTCTTCTAGTGTGGACAGAAGCTGCCTTTAGTGATCAAACTTTGTGTTTCCTAGTGGAGAGGGAAGAAAGGATACTTTTGTAAATTTATATCTTGTTTTGAGGGAAGTAGGAGTAGGATAGAGAGCTTTTTAAAAATATCTGCTTCTTCTCAATTGCCTTCAGCTGAAAATAATCCTTATGCCAAGGAGGCATATTTTGGGCATATTCTAGTCTCCTACACTTAAATTGGAAGCTTTTGAGTCTTACATCTATGAAACAGTGCCCGTAGCCTGTAATTCCTCATATGATAACAATCTTGAGGGTCTTGTGATAGTAGCTCCAAAGCATTGATGGGAAACAGGAGGGGATACGGCATGGTCACATTTCCTGATAAGGTATAGATGGCAGTTAACTTTACAAATTTATGCCAAGAAACAGTAACTTATGATCTTTAGCTAGTTTCTCAGTCCTCTCAAAAGCTGTGCTTCTAGCTCAGAACAATATAAAAACCATTTGCTCTGTTTCCTTAAAAAAAAAAAAAAAAAATTCCCTTTTGCTCACTGTACCACTGCAAGTCTTTCTCAGGGCTGCCATCTCTCCTGAGTCCCTCCCCTCCTCCCTGCAAACAAACACCCACCCCAGTCTCAGTTCTGCCTCAAGGAAGAAGCAGCTAGATCGGGGAACTTACTGCTTATGGGACAAAGGGATTCAGTGCAATGTCTATTCCATCATCAGCAAGTATATTAAAAACAAGTAAAACAAATCCTAGTGATTTTAGACCTCCTCTGAAAACTTTTGCCCTCAATTTTGATACTGGTTTCTTAAAAAATTATTTTCCTCTTTTCTCACAGCAATTGTTTTCTCGCCAATCTTTTGAATTTTTTCATTTTTTTCCCTAACTTTGCCTCTCACTGTATGGAATCTAAATGGAGTTCACTAGGAACGAATTTATTGATCCAGAGACATTATCAGCAGTAGAAGCCACTACGGTGCGTACAACCAAGTGACAAAGACGCGTGTGTTCCCAAAACACAAGGAATAGCACCACTGCTATCTTCTCACCATTTTTGATAAGAGAGGTGCAGAGGAAGAAGAAGGGCTTATTTGTCTTTTTTATCTTCTGCAAGAAATAGGAAAGCAAGAAACAGCTAAAGGAAATCCGGTAGTGATGTGCTGAAATCAGAGTAGCCCTAAACCAAGTATGTAAACATGGCATTTTAATAATAGGAATTCAGACCAAGAAGGGTAATTAGGAACTACATGAAAATGTGATTACACTAATAAAGTTGTTTTAGAGAGAAAAACTAAAACAGAAATTGGTACCAAAAAATTAACTCTCCAGACAAAGGCTGGGCCAAGTGTGCATTTGGTTAGGTCTCAGGGGAGCTCAATTCAGGGCAGTCTTTCTGCTCCCCGTGATAGTAAACAGACAGTGAAGTCACTTGTCTGCTAGTGAAGTCACTTGTCATTTGGAGCTTTGCTGTGTCTTCATTTTGAGTACTTTTATTGCCGCCTAAAAAATGCCTGGACCAATGAATGGCTGAACAAAATGTATTCGAAACAATGGAATATTATTTAGCCATTGGAAGGGATAAAGTTTTCATACGTGTGACAACATGGATGTTGTGAAAACATCATGTTAAGTGGAAGAATCCAGGCACAAAAAGCCACACATTTTTTGAGTGTATTTATATGAAATGTCCAGGTTAGATAAATCCACACAGAGAGAAAGTAGATACGTGGTTGCTAGGGGCTGGGGGTAAGGAGGAATGGGGGCATGACTGCTAATGGGTAGGAGGTTTCCTTTTGGAGTGATGAAAGTATTCTGGAATTGGATAATGGTGATGGTTGTGCAACCTTGAGAATATACTAAAATCCACTAAATTATATTTTTAAAGCACATTTTAAATGTAAATTTAAAAAAGGTACTTTTATGTTATTTGTATTATTTCTCAATTAAAAAAAAAAGACCATGCTATGTGTATTAGTCCATTCTTGCTCTGCTATAAAAACATATCTGAGAGTAGATAATTTATAAACAAAAGAAGTTTAATTGGCTTATGGTTCTGTGGGTTGTACAGGCTTCTGCTTCTGGGGAGGCCTCAGGTGACTTAAAATCATGGCAGAAGGCGAAGGGGAAGCAAGCACATCTTACGTGTCAGAAGCAGGAGGAAAAGAGTGAAGGGGGAGATCCTACAGACTTTTTAAACAGCCAGATCTCGTGAGAACTCTGTCACAAGACAACACTAGGGGGATGGCGCTAAATCATTACAAACCACCTCCATGATCCAGTCACCTCCCACTAGGCCCCACCTCCAACACTGAGGGTCACACTTCAACATGAGGTTTGGGTGGGGACACAGAGCTAAACCATATCACTATGCATACGAGCATGTACACAGGTGCACATAAAGGGAGATGAATATCACATTCATCAAGTCATTAACCGTTGAAACCAAATGGAACTCTATCAACAGCAGGTGCCTTATAACATATTCTGTGTTATATTCTGTCAGGTTTGAGAAAAACTAAAAATTGGGGATACTCATAAAGACATTAGAGATGTTAAAAAATTTTTTTAAAGTGGCTAGACTTGGTAATTTCAATGAGAAATGATTGATAGGCTTTGATATGGTTTGGCTCTGTGTCCCCACCCAAATCTCATGTCAAATCCTAATTCCCAATATTGGGGGAGGGACCTGGTGGGATGTGACTGGATCATAAGTGTGGATTTCCTGTGTTCTCCTGGTGATAGAGTTCTCACAGATCTGGTTGTTTAAAAATGTGTGTGTGGCACCTACCCCTGCTCTGTTTCTTTCCTGCTCCGTCATGTGAAGAAGGTGCTTGCTTCCCCTTCGCCCTTCCACCATGACTTTAAGTTTCCTGAGGACACCCCAGCCAGGCTTGCTATACAGCCTGTGGAACTGTGAGTCAATTAAACCTCTTTTCTTCATAAATTACCCCGTCTCAGGTGGTTCTTTCTAGCAGTGTGGGAATGGACTAATACAGGCTCAGCATCCCTTTCTCAACTATTTCACTCCATTTCTGGAGTTTGTATGAACCCTCCAAACTTGTGTGGTTCTCCTTTTCAAAATCACCAAATTAAAACTGATTCCTTTGCAGACAGTAGCAGGCGGTTGCCCAAAGCTGTGGGGTGGGGGAAACGGGGAGATGCTGGACAAAGGGTATAGACTTTCAGTTTAAGATGACTAAGTTCTGGGGATCTAACATACAACACACTGATTACACTTACTAACACTGCATTGTATACTTGACATTTGGAGACAGTGGATTCAAGTGGCTTCCCCCTTCCCCACCCCACATACACACAAATAGTAACCAATTGTGGTGATGATAATTTTTTTTTTTTTTAAGACAAGTCCTCACTATGTCACCCGGACTGCAGTGCTGTGGTGCAATCAGGACTTGCAGCAGCCTCAACCTCCCAGATTCAAGCAATCCTCCCAACTCAGCACCCCTCGCATTCCCCCCACCCCCAACTAGCTGGGACCACAGGCACGCACCACCATGCCCAGCCAATTTTTTCTTGAATTTTATTAGAGACGAGATCTCTCTTTGCTGCCCAGGCTGGTCTTAAACTCCTGGGCTCAAGTGATCCCCCCACCTCGGCCTCCCAAAGTGCTAGGATTACAGCTGTGAATCACCGTGCCTGGCTATGATAATCATTTCACAATGTATCCACATATCAAGTCATCACAGTGTACACCTTCAATACATACAATTTTTAATCTGTCCATTTTATCTCGATAAAGCTGGAAAACAACAACAAGATTCTTGCAGCCCAGGACTGCAAATGAAGAAGCTCTTAGAATGGTGATCATTAAAAAGTCAGGAAACAACAGGTGCTGGAGAGGATGTGGAGAAATAGGAACACTTTTACACTGTTGGTGGGACTGTAAACTAGTTCAACCATTGTGAAAGTCAGTGTGGTGATTCCTCAAGGATCTAGAACCAGAAATACCATTTGACCCAGCCATCCCATTACTGGGTATATATCCAAAGGATTATAAATCATGCTGCTATAAAGACACATGCACACATATGTTTATTGAGGCACTATTCACAACAGCAAAGACTTGGAACCAACCCAAATGTCCAACAATGATAGGCTGGATTAAGAAAATGTGGCACATATACGCCATGGAATACTATGCAGCCATAAAAAAGGATGAGATCATGTCCTTTGTAGGGACATGGATGAAGCTGGAAACCATCATTCTCAGCAAACTATCACAAGGACAGAAAACGAAACACTGCATGTTCTCACTCATAGGTGGGAATTGAACAATGAGAACACATGGACACAGGAAGGGGAACATCACACACTGGGGCCTGTTGTGTGGTGGGGGGAGAGGGGAGGGATAGCATTAGGAGATATACCTAATGCTAAATGATGAGTTAATGGGTGCAGCACACCAACATGGCACATGTATACATATGTAACGAACCTGCACGTTGTGCACGTGTACCCTAGAACTTAAAGTATAATAAAAAATAAAAATAACAAACATTTTTAAAAGAATAAAAAGCATTTCTGCTTCTGGTAAAAAAAAAAAAAGAAAAGAAAAGAAAAAACTCTGAAAGTGAAGCTAACCAAAAGGTGATGTTTCCTTGACTCACCCTCCTGGAGTCTAAGCCTTAGTGGGCAGCTCCATGTCCCACCTGGTGCAAGCTGTAATGGATGTAATCTAAGGGGTTCAGCTTCATATTCATGTACTAGTGCAGTGCTGATTACACAGCAGACTTGAAACAGTAGTAAATTGTAGAGAAGAAGGAAAAAGAGCTGAACCTGTAAGAACTCACTCATCATTTCTGTCTCATTCTATTGGTAGAAGTGAGATACAAGGGAAGCCCAGTTTCAAAAAGTGAGGAAATAGAGTCCATCTTTTGATGGGAGGAGCTGGAGAATACCATGGTCACCTTTTTAAATTACATATCTCCTTCTGCCACAGTTATTTACCTCCCATCCACATGCAAAATATGCTTATCTCCTCTGCCAAAAACCTCCTACTCTTATGGCATTAGGCTCTGGTTTAAAGTGCAGGATCTCATCATCAAAATCACATCCAGGCATGGATGAAGCTCTTTGGGAGTGGTCTTCAGGTTCTTCTCTAGTATGGCTCTTCTTGATCTAGAACCTGTGGACTGAAAGAAGATACCTGCCATCTCGAACTCTCCACCCTCACCCAACATACAACAGTGAGATGGACACAATAACCACGAAGGATACTCCCATGGAAAAAGAGATGCATAGTCATCCTGGGTTCATAGCAAATCTGAAATGGTGCCAGGAACACGTGCAAGTTCCCTTTACTCTAGGGCCAGGGAATGTTCCTTAGAACTCATTTTTACTTCCTTTGAATAGTTTCATGTTATACAATAGTGCTATAATTGTACAAGAGCTAATCCTATAATAAATTCCATATAATATATCACTCATAGTGGTTCTGTTTTTCTGATCAAACTCTGACTGATACAAGCCCAATTAAAAAGAGGTGCCCCCATTAGTCTCAGAATTTTCTTTAGTGGCATTACTCACTGGTTTCTGGATCTTAGATCTGTGGATGATCCCTATCAGGTCAGGAAAGCTTCAGGAGCCACCAGTGGGATTTTGATGTAAGGGATTCCAGGGGATGCAAATAAATTTATACCCTTAGAAAAACAACCACTTTCGGTCTAGTTGGAGCTACCTGAGTTGGAAGGCCTTATGGGTCTGGTGCCTACATCGTAGCAACAAAGCTTCTGACTATATTTTGAATCAGATTAAACTGTGAACAGTCCAGAGTGATGGCTCAGATCTCGAGTGAATTAAAATAACAACGGTACTTTAAGGAAGGGGCCAAAATATTACACTCACAAGAAGGCGGCATGGCAGACACTGGGCCTGCACTATTCTGAAGGATGGCCATGTCAACTGAGATCAAAGGGGAGCCTGTGATAAGAGGAAAACACCCTGGTAGGATTTACAGTGGAAACACAAAGACTACTAGTGCGTCATGGATAGCAATGCCACCATAACCTGAAATAAAGTTAAATGCTAGGCTCTGCCTTCCCACCCACATGCCCTCAGAGAAGAAGGACCAAGCAAAGTGGCACAATATATTTAGCTCCACGCAGTTTCAATGCAGACAGTACAAGAAGCCAGGTGATTGGTGGGCTGCAGCTGATGGGCTGACTGTATGGTCATGTAGATGGAAACAAAATGCCTAGATAATTAGTGTAAAACCAGCTTGGGAAAAGTAACTATAGAAAGCCCCGCTGATGTATGTAGATACCAACTTGATGAGGGAGAGGTTTATAAATATAATGAAATAGATGCTCTAACTTGAACCACAAGCCTGTACAAAGGAAGACTGGGACGATAGGGGTTATTTCCATCACTGAATCCAATAGATTAGGGAATTAAATGAAGAATATAAAGAGGGTACTCCAACCACTTGGAAAGAATCTGAGGCACTTCCATACGGCATCAAGTGATGGTACACAACCAGATGCAGAAGAGGAAAATTACTTTTCAGAAAGGCTTGTGAGGTCCCTAATTGCATTCAGTTTTTCTTCTCCTTCCTCTAGCTGATGGGACTCAATGGATATGTTCCCAAGGCAAAGAAGCATTGCTAAGAGTTGTCTCTCCAATGAGGAAATGAGCTTGTCCGATAGGAGAGGATAGCTATTTAGGCTAGAATAAATACCTTCTATTAGTGTCAAACACTTATTTTGCAGGACTAGAGGCCTGATTACTCAGAGAGAGACTTGCATTAAAGAAATGGAAGTAGTACAGCTAGGTGTGGTGGCACGCACCTGTAGTCCCAGCTACTTTGGGAGGCTGAGGCAGGAGAATCGCTTGAACCCAGGAGGCGGAGCTTGCAGTGAGCCAAGATCGCGCCACTGCACTCCAGCCAGGGTGACAGAGGGAGACTTCATCTCAAAAAAACAAAAACAAAAACAAAAAAAAACAAAAAGGAAGTAGTGGTGAAGGCAGAAACAGAAATAGGTAATAGGTAACTAAGAGACCAGATGACTCACATCTGGTGAAGATGAACAAGCTAAGAAAAAAAGACCTAAGATATAATGGACTAAAGTTATATTTACCCTTTGGTGATAATTTTGGCTACACTGTTACACTATATACACTATACTTTTATTGTATTAGGGATGATGACAATATTTATGACCAGTTGTGCAACTCAACAGCCATTAGTGATTACCACTAGGGCAGCTGGTTTTGTGTGTACTATATTGTGTGCTTGTAGGTACTCAGGATGGTAGCTTTTGCTGTCGCTGCTTATAGGTCAACCAATGTATTTGATGTGGAAGCAGAACCCCTGTGTCCTGTTGCCTGAACTACAAACAGTAATTGTAGTTACATTATAACATCAGCATCTGCCACATCTGCTGGAACAAATAATACAGATGTAGTATCTACTGGCACAAGAATTTCATGCTCACAACATCCTTGCTCTCCCATATAACCTGGACAGGTACCTATGACTAAGGAACCTATAACTAAACTACAAACAAGCACACAGCCATTTAAAGAAGCTTCATGTGGGAATTCCTGTGTATATACTGGTTTCAGATACTGAAGATATACCTACCAGTTAATTTCCTATAAACTAGCAATTCTCAACCCTGGTTGCACATTAAAATCACCTGGCAGAGTTTTTTTGAAATAATTAAAAAAAAATTTTTCTGTGTCCAGGGCTGACTTTCAATACATTTCAGCTAGAGAGTTGCTCTGCTACATAGGAAACCCCAAACCCCGACCCAGAAGCAGGTCGTCTCCGAGTGGTTTAGCACCAGGTTCCCCAGGAACGTGCCCTGTATGAAGGGTGTGGGGGTGGCTGCCTTTCTGGCTGCACCCGATTTCCCAGGACTAGGGGCTCTCTGCACCCAACCTGGTCCGGTGCACGGCGGGGCAGCCCGTCGGGGACCTGGCAGAACTTTTAAACCACGTGATGCATGTGTTCCATCCCCAAAGATGATGATTTAATTGGTTTGAGTTGGATATATATATATTTAAAGCTACCCAGATGATTTCACAAAATGCATACTAATATAAACAACAGGGCCCATACTGTGAACTAGTGCAGTGGTTCTCAAAGTGTGGTCCTTGGACCGGAGCCAGCAGCAGCCCCTGGGAACTTGTTAGAAATGCAAGTGGCTCACGCCTGTAATCCCAGCACTTTGGGAGGTCGAGGTGGGTGGATCATCTGAGGTCAGGAGTTCCAGACCAGCCTGGCCAACATGGTGAAACCCCGTCTCTACTAAAAAAATGCAAAAATTAGCCGGGCGTGGTGGCGGCGCGCCTGTAATCCCAGCTACTCAGGAGGCTGAGGCAGGAGAATCACTTGAACCCGGGAGGCAGAGGTTGCAGTGAGCTGAGATCATACCACTGCACTCCAGCCTGGGCAACAAGAGTGAAACTCCATCTCAAAAAAAAAAAAAAAAAAAAAAAAAGCAAATTTTTGAGCCCCATCTCAGACCTGCTGAATCACAAACAATTCCAGTCTGGCCCGGGAAGCCCACCCGGTGATTCTCATGTAAGGTAATGTTTGAGAGCCGCTCAACTTGTGAAACAAGTTGCTGGGGTTTGAGCAAGCAGCATTTTATTTCTACTAATGCACGTGAAAGACAATTATCCCCAACATGAGCTGGGACAGAACTCTGTGGTATTATGTGATTATTTGCACTTCTTGAGAATAAATCAGTTTTCCTGAAAATAATGTTTGCTAAACTTCCATGAGAATGAAGTTTTCTTCTGGAGAGCTAAAATTAGCCACACAGATGGTTGTCCTGATAATACTTAAGTAGAAATTCTTCTCTTCCACCCATGCCCCTGCCCGCCTCCCCCACCCCCTCTCACCTCAAGAAATGATTCATGGTAGGGTCTTCTGGCTGTGAGACTAGGAAGGTAGGGAATATTTGCCCATGTAGTTACCATTTTCAATGTTCTTCATTATTTGGTGTAGGTTCATAGTTCATCTGGTATCATTTTTTTCTGCCTGAAAGACTTTAACATTTATATTGTGTGGGTCTGCTGGTAAAGAATTCTTTCTGCTTTTGTACCTCTGAAAATATCATTTTTTTCACTTTCATTTTTGGAAGATATTTTCACTGAGTGTATTAGGGTTTTCCACAGAAACAGAACCAGGAAGATATACAGGCGTTGCTCGTCATAAGTTGAGGAACGTCCCGAATACATATTGTTTTCCCACCATCACAAAGTAAAAAAATCATAAAGGGATCCATCGTAAGTCAGGGACCATCTATATAGACAGATATAGCTAGATAGGAGTAGATTCATTATGAGAATTGGCTTACAAGATTATGGAGACCGAGAAGTCCCAAAATATGCCATCTGCAAGCTGGAGAGCCAGGAAAACTGGTGGTGTCATTCATTCTGAGTCCAAAAGCCTAAGAACCGGGGGAGTCAATGGTGTATCTCAGTATGAGGAGAGCTGCTGGTCTAAATCCCACAGTGCAATGGCCTGAGAACCAGGAGTTCTGATGTCTGAAGGTGGAAGATAGACACCCTACCTCAAAAAGAAAACTTTCTTCACCTTTTTGCTCTATTCAGGTTCTCAATGAATTAAATAATACCCACCCACCCTGGTAAGGGCAGATGTTTTTTTTTTTTTTTAAGAGATGGAGTCTCTGTCGCCAGGCTGGAGTGCAGTGGCACGATCTTGGCTCACTGCAACCTCTGCCTCCCGGGGTTCAAGTGATTCTCCTGTCTCAGCCTCCCAAGTAGCTGGGGCTAGAGGCATGGGCCACCACGCCCAGCTAATTCTTGTATTTTTTGTAGAGACAGGGTTTCAGCGTGTTGGCCAGGATAGTCTCGATCTCTTGACCTTGTGATCCACCTGCCTTGGCCTCCCAAAGTGCTGGGATTACAGGGGTGAGCCACTGTGCCCGGCCTTAAAATTTTCTTTTTATCACTTATTTTGAGTATTTGGGCCAGCAGGAATTGTGAGACACCAGTAGAACCCAGTGTAAATTTTTTTTGTTTTTTTTTGAGATGGAGTTTCACTCTTTGTCACCCAGGCTGGAGTGCAGTGGCATGATCTTACCTCATTGCAACTTCTGCCTCAGCCTCCTGAGTAGCTGGGATTATAGGCGCCCAGCACCATGCCTGGCTAATTTTTTTGGTATTTTTAGTAGAGATGGGATTTCACCATGTTGGCCAGGCTGGTCTTGAACTCCTGACCTCAGGTGATCCACCCGCTTCGGCCTCCCAAAGTGCTGGGATTACAGGCATGAGTCACTGCGCCTGGCCAACACATTGTAATTTTGCATGAATGCACAAGTAAACTCATTTCTACGCTCAGCATGTGCATAGCATTATAGTTTGAATTGTATCCCTTCCCAAAAATATATGTTGAAGTCTTAACCCCCAGTACCTCAGCACCTCAGTAGGTGACTTTATTTGGAAATAGGATATTTACAGAAGTAATCAAGTTAAAATGAGGCTAGTAGGGTAGGCCATAATCCAATGACTGCATCTTTATAAGAAAGGGATAATTCGGACGCAGAGACAGATATGCAGAGGGAAGAAGATGTGAAGACACACAGGGAAGAGACAGCCATAGTACCGGAGTGCTGCATGTATAAGACAAGGAAGGCCTGGGATTGCCAGCAAACACCAGAAGCCAGGAAGAAGCAAGGAAGGTCTGGCCTGGGATTGCCAGCAAACACCAGAAGCCAGGAAGAAGCAAAGAGGGTCTATCCCTTGCAGGTCTCAGAGGGAGTAGGGCCCTGCTCGTACCTTGATTTCAGACTTCTAGGCTCTAGAAATGTGAGATAATACATTGCCATGCCTGACTCGTATGTTTTTATACCATCTGATTTTGGTGCTAGGAAACGACTACATGTGTGTTTCATACATGTGTTTGATTTGGAGCATTGCACAGTTCCCACTCACTCAATCTCCCTCTGCACAAACAAGTTACAAGAATCCATCAGGACCAGCAATCCACACTAGGGGTACAGCATACCAGGTCTGGAGCCCTGTTGGCTCTCCATTATTCCACTTCATCAAGTGCCCTGTTTTTTGAGCAAATTGCGAGGTTTGCTGGACTGACCACTGGAAGATGGTGGCTGCTGCCTCAGTGAGCTTTTAATTCAAAGGGACAACTGGTCTCTGAAACCAGGGAACCACCATGTTCAGTCTTGGCCAAATTGCCAACCTTCCCAGTTGTGAACTAAATAAATGGTTGTTGTTTTAAGTCACTATGTTTTGGAATGGCTTAATACACAGCAAAAGATAATAGAGCCCTCTAATAATGTTTGCTTTAATATTTGTATATTTCTCATATGAATGCATTTACTTTCTCTCTTTTTGTACTTGAATGAGTTTGGCTGAATATACAATTGTAAGTTGGCAGTTATTTTCTATCAGTTCACTGAAGACAGTTTTCTACTATGTGCTAACACAGTTGCTGAGATCTGATGTCAGACTAATTACAATATCTTTGTAAGTATTCTTTCTCTGTAAATATTTATTTCTCATCGATACACTACAGTTTCACAGTGTGTGTGTCCTGTCCTGGAAATGTTTCCTTCCTCATTCTGAAGATATGTGTGTCTTTTGTTAAGTCGGGAAATTATTTTCTCTTTAAGTATTGCCTCACCCTTTCTATTTTCTACTTCCAGAACTCTATATTTGATTTCTCTCTCCCCCACCCCCTTTTTGTCTTCTGAGAGCAAGGCTTAACGATGACTCAGAATTGTGATTATGATCATTTTTAAAGTACTACCAATTCCAACACACTGCGTAGGAATTACTCAGACTTTTTACCCCTTTAACTTCTGAAAAACCAAAGTGACTAACCATTCCTGGACTTAGCTGAGGAAGTAAAATGCATTTCCTTATCAATAATTACCACAGAAAAGCACACTTAGCTTGCATTTCAAGTCGTCTTCAGTAAAGTCTCTTTTGCTTGCAATAGTTGTATTCTCCTGATTGCTCTTCTCCGACTTCTGTTCTCTGCAATAGAGATTAGATGTGTTGTGAAGGGCTACCTCCAAAGTCTTGCTTTTCCCTTTCTTTGCCTTGGGAACACCTGGCGGGAGGAAGCCTTGCAGGTGCGGGCAATCAGAGGCGTCCATGGGCAGCGTAGTAGAGCTCAGCACTGCAGCTGGGCTGAGAATGGCCACTCTTGGTTTCTTTTGCTTCCACCTGGGAGACTTGCCCCAGCCTTTTCCTTTTTACCCTTTACCTGGCAAAGTGAATTTTTTCTTAGCTGAGCAGGTGAGTGTTGTTTCCAATCCTGAGATGCAGAAGGAGGCCGAGTCCCCACATACCCCAGGGTCCATGCCCACAGGTCTGTTCCTTCAGCTTTCTCCTCTGCGCTGGTCCGGGACCCCAGCGGCTCCTATGCTTCTCTCCCGGTGCCTGTGAGGCCCAGATGTGCAGGGGAAGGAGCCCAGCGCCAGCGACCTCACCCCCAGGCTCTCCATGTCTTTTAATTCCTTACATTTCTAATTATGTCTGTGCTGCATTCTGGCTAACTTTTAAAAATCTAGCTTTATCTCCTCTTCATCTGTATCCTATCTGTTTAACTCTTCCATTGAAATTATTTATCTATTTTATATCTAGAATTTTTAATTTTTTGTCTGACCTTACCGATTTGTCCTTTACTTCTTATGTTTTTATCCCCTCTTAATTTCTTTAAATATTTTAAACATATTTGTTTTATATTCTCTACATGAAAATTCCAGTGTCTGATGAAGGAAGGTGCCTAATTTTGCTGTGTTGTTTCTGCTCTCACTGGGGCTTGTTTCCTCGTGGGTTTTGTAATTTTTTTTTCCTGTAAGCTCATGTCCGGTTGATCTTAATTTGTGAGAATCCTGTGAAAACTGAAGGTTCATTTCTCTAGGGAGGATTTGTGTTAGTTTCTGCCAGGTGCTCCTGAGGTTACAACACTATACAGATATGGTAAATCTGAAACTCCAAATTCAAAGATGTTCAAACATATGTTTGAATTCTCAGGTGACACTTCTCCTTTCTCACCCAAAGCCCAGCCTGCATGGGAAATAATTTTTTTTTAAATAATGTATTTTCTTAGAGATCCCTGCTTTGTGCTTCCAACTGCTCACTTTACATGAATCCAAGGCCCCCATCACCTGTCTCTTTCATAGACTTCTACACCCAAGGCTTTATGTACTTGACATTGGTAATGCCCTCAGGGTAGGTATAGAGTTTGTGTGTGTGTGTGTGTGTGTGTGTTGTGTGTGTGTGTGTGTGCTTGTGGCTGGGGGTGGTGGTGAGGGGGTGCCTCAGAGCTCAGTTAGGGCTCTGGCTTCCTCCGTCCTCTTTAGTGATCCCCAAACAATTTCCTTACTTTCTTCTGCAGACTTGCCAATAACTAGGTCAGTTGACTAGGTTAAAAAAGAAAAACAGGCCGGGTGCGGTGGCTCACGCCTGTTAACCCAGCACTTCAGGAGGCCGAGGTGGGTGGATCACTTGAGGTCAGGCGTTTGAGACCAGCCTGGCTAACATGGTGAAACCTCATCTTTACTAAAAATACAAAAATTAGTCAGGCATAGTGGCGGGTGCTTGTAAACCCAGCTACTCGGGAGGCTGAGGCGCAAGAATCGCTTGGACCCAGGAGGTGGAGGTTGCAGTGAGCTGAGATAGTATCACTGCACTCCAGCCTTGGTAAGAGAGAGAGACTCTGTCTCAAAAGAAAGGGGTGCTGGAAAAAAAAAAAGAAAAACAAACCTCCAGGTGCCACCTGGGGAAAAAGTAGGCAGATACTTTCTATTTCTCTCTTGTTGTTTTGTGACTTAAAATATACAAGAGCTGTAAAATCCTGAAGATCACGTAGCTAATAACAATTAATCTTGGAAGAAGAAACACTCTGAAAGTAGGTCTTCAGTTGGGTTGAAGAAAAAACACTTTCTTTTCTGTGGGACCTTCTGACAGTTTGGCCTCATCTTAGAATTCTAAAGATTCCTGAGTATTTCTGGTGGCATAGAGCAAGTCAGCCCTGCCATGCAGGCCAAGTGAGAGCCTTGTGACCGTTGGCTCTTGTAATAATAACAAGTTATTTTGTGTGATATTTCTCTTATTACTTAAATCTCTGTAAAATCATGATGAAACATATAGCTTTAGTTTCTGTTGTGCTGTGCAGAATTAAGCAACAGGTGTGTCACACACATGGAAGGGAATAAGAAAGGGGAGAGCAGTGTCATCTTCCCAGGTCCTAAGTGGAGGGAGCAGTGGTTCTCCCATGTGGAGGGCAGCTGTGATCTCATGAGGATCACGAACACGCAGAAAGCCATGTGGGGGGAAGAGGAGGAACCATAATATGAGAAACCTATTCCTGGGCGTATGTGAGAAAGCACCTTGGTGAACTTTCAGAAAGAGCAAAGAACTCTGGAGAAGAAATAATTTTCAGCTATAAATCAGGGCTTGAAGCCATGGCAATTTAGTTATTAAAATAAATCTGACCTAAATTTGTAGTTAAAATCTGGTGAGGACAGGATATTTGTCTTACAACATAAAATGTATTTCTAAAAGTGCCCAAGGCCAAAACCTTTTGTTCTCTGAAGTATGTAAAAATATTAGGCTGGGCACGGTGGCTCATGCCTGTAATCGCAGCACTTTGGAGGCTGAGGCAGGTGGATTACTTGAGCTTAGGAGTTCGAGACCAGCCTGGGCAACATAGTGAGACCTCGTGTCTGCAAAAAGTAAACAAAAAATTAGCCGAGTGCAGTGGCATGTGCTTGTAGTCTCAGCTACTTGGGAGGCTGAGGTGGGAGGATCACTTGAGCCTGGGAGGCTGAGGCTGCAGTGAACGGTGACTGTGCCACTGCACTCCAGCCTGGGTGACAGAGCAAGACCTTGTCTTAAAACAAATCTTTTTTAAGATAGTCTTCCTTATTAATCTCTTTAGAAAAACATTCCTTCATAAATAATGCAATGGTAAACCAGTTCACGCCTGAGTGGAAAGATTACAATTTCTAAATTTGTTAAGTCCTGAACTAATGAAAAAAAAATTAGGGAGAGTGAGCATGTGCATGTAAAATTCAGTGAGCATAGCCCTGAGAATGTTATCAATTTTGGGGGGTGTTCTTCCTAATGCAGTTTATAACAACATGAGGGAAGTTAAAGCTATAGGATGTTTGCATCATTTTCCTGTTAATGTCACTTATGTGTATTTATACTTTGTACACATGACAAATAATAAAACAAGCTATTTAGTATTGAGATTGCTGAATAGGAAGCAAAGAGACAGGCTATGTCATTGACTAAGTCACTTCACCTCTCCTGGCCACAGTTTTTTTGACTGCAAAAATGAGAGTTGGACAGGGCTGCTTCTAAGGCCTTTTCCAGCTTTAATATTTCGTGGTTAAAATAGAAACTAAGACAAATAAATGTATGTTTTCAGAAAGATCAAAGGCATAAACATACCTCAGATTTACATCCCCTAAGGGGCATCATATACTTCCTTACACATAGCAGGTAGTCAGGAAAATATCTGTTGATTACATTTAAATTTTTTATGTGATTGGTTTCTTAAATAAGTAGATGGACTGAGTTATTTCAAAGGCCTTTTCCAAATGTTATCCTCTGCTTAAAATGTAATTTAAGCCAAATAAATAGTGTAGTTAGATCAATGAGATTTTAAATTCCAGAACAGAAGTCTTATCTTTGATCTATGTATTCCCTTTGAAGCTTCATATTTCCTTACATAGCAGGTGATCATGGAACTATCTCTGATTATAGTTATTATTATGGTTGTTTGCTCAGCTTTTCAAGTAGAATTGAACATTTTTTTAATATGAAAACACTGAACTATTTTCAAAACCCATTATGAATTATATAATGTCCCTCCATTTCTTGCTATCTAAATCTACATTATAAAAACAAGTGAACAATTGGGAACCGGGTACCCAAGTGAGTGAAATATTCTGTTCCTTAGTTTTCCTTAATGTGACTTTTAATTAGCTTTTCCATGCTTTAGATACTAAATTTATGAAGAAAAAAAGTTAAAAGCCAAATGCTAATCTTGTATCACTGCTTGTCTTGTATACTAGTTATCCTAGGATTTCTATATTACAACTAGGAAGATATGAATTAAAACCACCAAAGAGACTATAACCATAAATAACTTATGACATATGTTCCATTATTAATTAAAAACTCATAGTTAATAAACTTTGGGAAGGGAACTTTCAGGCACATGGCATGGAATATGAAGTTGATGTTCTTTTTATAAATTTTAAAGGTAGCATATATTGTACAAATTACTCAAGAGTTTACAAGCAGAAAAAAAGGAGAAAAAATAAAATTCATGTGCACCCTATAATAACATGTAATTCGTAATGAAATGTGTGAAATATAAACACATGACTTTCACTTACTCATTTTCACTTTATGCTTTTTAATTGAAATTAGTCACTTGACATACATAATGCAGTGTTTGTTTTCCAGTCTAGTAGCTTTTCAGCATTCAGTTTTGAGGCTCATGGGAAATGTTACTTAGCATCAAGATGTGGTTTGATGAGTGAACAATGTCAGTATCAATTGTAATTAACAGAAGACAGAAGAGGCTGGGGTTAATCTGCAGCTAACAACATATAAAAATAAAAACAAACACAGACCCACAATAACATCAACATGCATTATTAGGCAAAGATCCAAAATTAACCCAACCCACACAGATTTCTTCTAAGCTGAGATTACACATGGAAACAGATACTTTATCAAGATCCATAGCCATAGTAGTAAGGTTCATCAGGGCGGAATCCATATGCTGTGGCAGGGCGTCCAAGAATGCCAACTGGTTGGCCAAAGCCATCCATTCCAAGGCTAAAAAAGAGAAAAAAGAATGATAAGCTATGTTTTTCATCACACATGCACAATGCAGATTAAGAGGCCTACATTTTTACACCACCAAGATTCTCTTCCTAGCAGGGATAGTGGTTTAGGTGGATATCATTAACTTTTTTTTTAAGGTTAATAGAGCCATTAAAAGTGTATATAATAAAATACTTCTAACAATGTGTGTTAAAAGTATAGGAAACCTCTGTCAGTAGGTACTATTTGAAACAAAGTGGAAGAATCAAATCAGAAAAGTTTTATTTAATAAATTACTTATATATGGCTCTTAAGCAAAAATATGAAAAGATTTTACATGCTAGCAATGATCAGTAATATATTGCTAGGAAATGATAAAAAGAAAACTGTAGTAAAGTGAGTTTTGCTGTTTATAATGTCTTTTCATATGAAGATATAGGACTAATTCCACTTTTAGTAAAAACATGTGTTTGAGTTATATCAGTGAACTCTCATGCAGGGCCAAATCATACCATAAGCCTATGATTAAAAGAACAAGATAAGGAATTTGACAAAATGTGAAAATTAGTCAGATTTGATCTGTAAATCCTTCCTCTAATTCCTCAATGCAAACAATTACAAAACGTATCTATTTCTTTTGAGTGACAGCAAGACAATTACAAATTTTGGTTCAACTTATTCTATGGGAATAACAGAAACCCAAAGATAACCTTCAGAGTTGTAAAGATAGCTTGAAGTATGTTAAACTTTATGATTATTATTGTAAAAAAAATTACTTGTTGGTCTATTAATACATTATGTAGAGGAAAATCTGTTCTCCGAAGTCCTTTCTAAAGGTCAGGGAATTATCCAACACTTAGGAAAATGACAAAGTATTTATTTTGCCAGGCAGAACATGGTGGCCTTAACATGCTCATGCATAGCTCATGCAGTGAATGCTAGTGAGCTTGACTTCCAATCAGTGGAAACCATTTGTAATGCAGAAATGTAAGCTTTGGAAAAATAAAACATATTTAAATGATTTAAGATTTAAGTTTGCACTACATGAGGAGATGGAAAGATAATTTTCCCTCAATAGCAAAAGCTGAATCTGATGAAAAAATATATTCGCATAGGCACTAACTCCCTGTCACACTCAGAGTGAGATTAAGTTGACACACTTTAGAAGTAACTATTAAAATGTTTTAAATAAATGTGTGAATGTGTGTGTGTGCATGCGTGCTTGTGTGTATTAAGATGGAACTAAAGAGTAAATGTAAAGAGCCAAAATACATATAACACGTACTGGTCCAGTGACTCTACCCTTTGGGAGAATGGAAGTTCTGAAATACAAGTTTCAGGTTAGCATTTGTACTGAGTGATCCTGGACAAAATTTGTTGTTTTGGGCTCCTTCTACATAAAAACTCTGTCTACAGTTTCTCAAAGTTGGTTGAAATTTTTAAGTCTACCTTTTATTTTGAAATGGTAAAAATATAAGCACTTTTTCTAACTTTCATGTCATGGGAAGAGAGACTAAATTTTGTGATGAGGGAATCAAGAAGTAGCTTAAAAGATGCTTCAGAAATTAGTAGAGTCAGTGAACTAAGAGACACTGGTATCAGCTTAAAATTAGAGAAGTTATTGAAAACTTCTCTGCAAGCACTAAGGCTAACAAGTAATCATGTATCTAAAGAACTCTTAATTATATAACTGTTGATTACATAGCTTGGATTTCAACTTGTTCCTTCTTCATCTTTCTGCTTATTACCTGTCTTCAGCCAGTCCTTATCTTTTTTAGCAACTCCTCTGAGGCCAAATAGCAGGAGACTTAGGTTAAACTCAAGTTAATCTTATGCTTGTTTCTCAATCTAGGGGCTATGGCAAGATCTATTTCAGTAATATGAAAACAAGAGGCATATGTGGGACAGTGAGGAAACATGCAAAGGCACCTTCAGAGTATCTCACAGACAACTTGTTAGCAATATCACTGTAATTCTACCTAAAAGAAGATGGTCCTCAGAAGGGAGTTCGCCAGTTGTTGGCACAGAACAAGGAGCTTCTCAGCTACAATGCTGGTTGTAGCAACCTAAGCGACTGCATGGTGATCTGGTAAGCTGTAACCCCATAAGGAATATCTGGCCTTTTTGCAGTTTGGTCCTCAATCAGGAAGGGAATTTAACATTCTCAGAGTCTGAGGCCATTCTATGTTCAAGCTGCAAAATTCTCCCCCCACCTTTTTTTTTTTTATTTCTGTGACTAATAGGCAAACTATTGATCATTGTAATTTCCCATGTAATTTGCCAACAGGTTAAATAATAAACTTAGATATTACCTAATCCACCTGATGGTTATAACTTTCATTGTACATTAACGAATGGATTTTTTCTTTTTAAAGTATGTCACGCACATTGTTGATAAAAAGCTGCAGTCCCAAGTCAGTGAAAGACTGGCCCTTGAGCACTGATGAGTCTGAGTTTCTGAACCTGTAAATCTCTGGTCTTGAACAGTATGGTCTTTAGGTTACTATGGTAAAGATCTATTTATGCAGTCAACAGTTCACCCAGAGACATCTGTGTGTATTACAGTGTAGAGGACATCATTTAATTTTTTGAATTTCTATATACAAATATCATTTTGGGAAAAAGGAATAAAATTTGAAACCAAACTCTAAAATGATCTTTTCTGGAATTCTCCATTATGTATCACAGATGAACTTGCTGTTTAAAGCAAAAAATATTTAAAACATTTATGATCAGTTTGGAGAGTACTTCGACATAGGTCCTAGGTCCTTTTGTATTATGAAAAATCAACTATATCTACATACATTTTAGTTAAATTCACTGTGAAACATAATAGTTTGTTTCTTTAAACCCTCTCATTTGCTTCTTTCTAATATAGTGGGGGAAATCAGGCTTTCTAGGATGCTAAAACCTGGAGACATTCTTTTGGAACATGTAGACACTTTACTTTTTTCCTTAGGAAAAGGATATAGCCTTGCAATGCTGAGTTTAGTTCAAAACCCGGAGAGTTTTCCTTTAAACAGAAACAGACAGATTCTTCATGTAAGTTCTTGAAAGAGATAGAAACTATAAATATTAAAAAGGCAATGTTGCAGGAAAAATTGTGCTTTCCTGATCTGGAAAGACTTGACTTCACAGTGTGTATCACAGGAATTTGTATGCCCTCACGAGGGGCCCTGAGAAGCAAGGAAAAGTAAGCTGTGATATGCCACATCTGCTCTTGCCTTGTGTGGCCATTTTGCTTCAGATGATAGTTTGAATATGTGGCTATTTATAAGTATACTGGAATTTAATCCAATCTTGTAGGGTGCATGTCTCTGTATGTACATAGTTTCTTCTTGCTACTCCTAACCCACATAAAAAGTGGTGTATCCCTCTAGATTAGTATATGCAACTATTGTAGTACTTTTTCTTTACAGGATTACTTATTTAGTGTCATTTCACCTTTTTCCTTAGTGTTCAGATAACATATTTTGGACCTTTGAATCACCAAAATACAGTGTCTCTTCCTGAAAATACATAATTCTGGTCCAAAGAAAATGGTTATTGTTTATTGTGAAAAGATAACTAGGAATGATAAGGCCAAAAAGTCAACGTGCCATTAAGTTTTATCTCCTAAGAACAATTATTTCCGGGTACCTAGAAAGAAAAATGACAAATTCTTTAAAAGAGAAAAATTATATTTAAAACCCGACAACAAATAGAAAACCGTATCTAGAGTACGTTTTTTTAAATAAACAAATTTAGAAATCTAATTAGCATTCAGCAAGCAGAAGACTGAATTTTTGCTAATATTTGCAAGACTTCAAACACATTTGTAATAGCAATCATTAGAATTCTAAACTTGAGATGATTCAGAGCAGGAACAAAGAAATCTGGAAATGACAAGTGATGCTTCACATGCAGCACATTACAAGGGAATGGCAGCCAGTAAAGAATCCCAGGCACTCACAGGCTCTTATTAAATTTCTGGGCCAGAGTTGACATTCCTGTAGAAAGAGAAGAAAATCACCTACCTCTGGCTGTTTGTGAGGCTTAATTAGTGCGTATTTGTAAAGCACTTTGAAATCCTTGGATGAAAAGTGCTGCATAAGTGAAAAGTATCATTATTTTATTAAAATGAGATAAAAGCAACACAAGTCTTTTTCTTTTTTTAAATTCCTAGGTCAGCAATATCAATGTAGAGCAAGTAAGGAATTTATTAGCAAATGGCTACAAAAAGAATAAATGCAGGCCAAATTATTTTTTCATAGGCTCATGGAAGTCTTTGACTTGGGAACATTTTAAGAAATAATATCGGCTACACTTTTATTCACAACAGCCTTGACAGGGTCTATCCAGCTCTTGTCTGAACACCTCCAGAAGGAAGCGCTCACTACTTTGTCAAGGCAGTTCATTCCATTTATGGATACGTAAAACTGTTGGAAAGTTCTTTATTACACAGCTCGAAAATCCAGTTCAATTAGTCTTAGAATTACCCTCTGAAACCACACAAGGAGTCCAATTCTTCTTTGATATGACTGCTTCACAACCCTCGTTTACTCAAGCCTCATTACATGGTCTCGAATCTTTACCATCTCAGTTGCTCTCTAAAACCACTTCCATTTTCAACTGTTTGTCTTCAAATGAAGAAGCTAAAATTAACATGATACTTATAATGTGGTCTGAAACCAGTACAGAATAAAAGATCCTATATCTGACTTTATACTATTGTAGGCTAAAACTGTATTAATCTTAAACAAAAATGTTAAGAAGACATTATCACAAAGTTGCCTAATATTGACAGCTTATATTTGACTGTGTATATATGTGTGTGTATATATATATAACATTGAGTTGTATATCATTATATAATATTGAATTATAGTTATATGTAACATTGTTTTTTTATATATATATGTACAGTTGTGTGTGTACACATACACACACACATTCAAAATTTTACTTATAACTACCATGCTAAACTTCATCTTTTTAGTATGAGCCTGTCTTTAGGAATTCTATTCTTCCCAAGACAAAATCATTTATGACTACAGATTTATAAATAGGCAACAGTGATTTCTCTTAGCAAACCATTCTTTGTGATCCATCAGGTAATACTGAAGGCTGGGATTCTTTTGGAATTGTCAAGTGAAAGAATTTAACATGAGCTGTTATAGGAAGAAACTTTCCAGGATATTCTAAAACTGTATGAAATTACTTCTTCATAATTTTTTGGAATACTTCATTCTTTTTATCAATTTCTCTAATATATTGATTATAGAATCAAAATCAGTATATTTATCTTTCTAAGTAGATTGTTAATTGATCATCAGGGTAATTTCAGCTTAAGTATGATTTGTCATTGGAAATTTAGGTCTATTGTAATAGTGACTCTATATACCATTTGCCCATCCATCCACCTATCCAAATAGTAGAAACATTTATTGAGTTCCTACAATGTGATAAGTATAGTTTTTGAAGCCAAGGAAAAAACATGGTGCTGGGAAGGCAATAATAAATAAGACATAGTCCTTGGCTATAAGGATTGGAGGCACCTAACATGGAAGAAATATTCTGATAATAACCTGATGTCATACTACTGCAGCATACGTATAAATTGCTACAGAAGAAAAGAGGGGGCCAAATATTTAATATAAGAGTATATTAGAGACATGTACAAATTGCTACAGGAGAATCTTGGCAGCTAGAAAGTCTTCATACAAAACACTTCGATTTTAATGCATCTGTTACCTCCTGACATACTTTGTTACTGTATTTCTTTCCCATTAGAAAATAAACACCACGGAGGGCAAGGACTGTTTTGGCCATTGCTATATCCCTCGCCTCTAGTATTGTATCTGACATGGAGTGGGCATTCAAAAAATACATGAATTCATAAATGAATTAGTCTTAAAAGTCAAGTAAGATCTCACAGGCAAAGAGAGACAGAATTCCTGATGGTGGAGCAGCCTGAGCAACAGAGAGGAGTGGCTGATGAAGGGCAAATGGTTTGTTATGGTTAAAGTTTTAGATTTATGATATAAGCAAATGGCAGGAGATAAGGCTAGAAAGGGAGGTTAGGACTAGATATTGAAGCTTTTCATAAACCCTGCTAAGAACTGGTGGCTACTGGAGAGTTGTCAATGGTTGCTAAGAAAGAGAATGACCAAATTCTATGTTTTAGAAAGATAATTGTAGTAGGAAAGGGGGTTGAGACGCAAAATCATGAACACTGAAGAACCTATTACAGCTGTCCAAATGTGAAGTAATGAGAACCTACGGAGGGGTACTGGCAGAAATAACAAAGATCAAATATGCTACAATTCACAACAATGTTATCTTTTCTCTTTTTTTTTTCTTTGAGATGGAGTCTTGCTCTGTTGCCCAGGCTGGAGTGCAGTGGCATGATCTTGGCTCACTGCAACCTCTGTCACCCAGGTTCCAAGCAATTCTCCTGCCTTAGCCTCCCAATTAGCTGGGATTACAGGTGTGTGCCACCACACCCAGCTAATTTTTGTGTTTTTAGTAGAGACTGGGTTTCAGCATCTTGGCCAGGCTGGTCTTGAACTCCTGACCTCGTGATCCACCCGTTCTGGCCTCCCAAAGTGCTGGGATTAAAGGCGTGAGCCACTGTTCCTGGACCATATTTTCTCTTTTAAAATAGTTTTTTTAGGCCAGGTGCTGTTGCTTATGCCTAAAATCCCAGCACTTTGGGAGGCTGAGGTAGGCGGGTTGCCTGAGCCCAGGAGTTCAAGACATGGCAAAACCTCATTTCTACAAAAATACAGAAAATTATCCAGGCATGGTGGTGCACACCCGTGGTCCCAGCTACTCATGGGTTTGAAGCAGGAGGATCACTTGAGCCCAGGAGGTTGAGGCTGCAGTGAGCCATGACCACCACTGCACTCCAGCCTGGGCAACGGAGTGAGTGAGACCCTGTCTCAAGAAAAAAAAAAAAAAAAAAAAAAAAAAAAAAAGTTATACCTTTACATATTGGGGACTGAGACTAAAGGAGAAGAATTTCAAAACTGGCTGGAAATTTTAAAGATTATATTTCATTGGAATGGAGCAAATTTTGCCCCCTTAGTATGGGAATATGCTTCATCAAATAACTGAGATGCTGTGGTATTCCATGGAGATGAAATTAGACTGCAGAAGAAGCTTGCCCCTATCTTCTACAGGGCTGAACTACTCTGGGAAAAGAGAATATTTTCTCCTTGAAATTCTTGCAATAAGAAGAGATGTGCTTTTCTTGAACGAAATAACAAGTATAAAACAATACCTAACACTAGTAAAATGATGTATTACTACATCGAGATCTAAATGTTTGTCACTTATAGACCAACCACTAGATGGAGAGCTTGTCTTACCACTGAGTATCAGGTACTTTTACAAAATTTCAAAGCAAGGATTATTAAATTTAAACTTCTCAGCACATTTCACATTCATAGAATGTGGCATCCATTGCTTTTGCAGATAATTAATGTCCAGTTTTATGATTATCAAATAATTTACAGCTAAATAGAAATACCTATCAGTTATATGCCAAAAAAGTTTTGTGAATGTTGGGTGCCTAAGAAAATAGGTTATAAGAAAAGATGCTAATTGTCTTGAACACTGAAAAATGTAACATGCATGCATGTTAAAGTACTATTACTATAACATAGCTTCTAAAATTTTTCATTGAACCGATATTAATGGCATCTTGTTTCTAGAAATCTATATGTAATAAATATATATTTTAAGTTGCTCAAAGGTATTACTCATTTCTTTGAACTTGAACTTTTGTATTGTTGAGAAAATAAAATCCAAGAGCATGGTTAAGCAGTCTTCTAATGAGTTTCACAAGCATATATCAAGTTTAGTCATCATTTTCCATTTAGTTTTATTCTTAATCTTTTATGTGCATAATTTTAAATTTTTCTTTTATTATAATAAAACTAAATGGTTACAGCATCTTAAAGAATCTTATTCTTAATGAATTCAAACTAGTATTTTTTTTCAAAAATCAAGGGCAAATTATATGAGTAGTGGGAGGCTGTATTTAAAATACTCATCTGGAGTTTATTAAAAACATTTTTTGAAGGACATCTGTCAGTTCTAAGGGTGAAAAACAACACCTTGGGGAAAAATCCTTTCAATTTAGTTACTACACTGAGATACTTCAGATAAATACTAATTTGTACTAATGATGAAGGGAACATGTGTAAAATAGTTACACTGATTTATTCTAAATGGTAAAGAAATTCCATTTCATTGGCTCTCCTCTAATTTCATTCAAGTTATACTTTTCTTATACATCTCAATCTGTTGATTAACCTGCCTCCTGAGTAATATTTTAGTGATTATATTTTAATGTGGAGATGTTATACTTGGTACTTTTTGATACTATATCATTGCATTAAGTTTTCTATTCCTTTTTATTAATTTACTTTTTTATTACATTTTATATAGTCTCATTGAGATTTTTCTATTAACTCTAATTCTTGGACATCCTAACACTCTTGCTGTTAGAGCGCTTGTCTTGTACTGTCATGTACTTTACAAAGGTTTAAAACAAGGCTTATCAAATTTAGACTCCATGGCATATTGAACATTGATAAAATGGGATTTCCATTACATTCTGATGATTCTCTTTCATGATGGTCCTTTTTATGTTTTCATTGAGATGGCTGTCCTGAAACAGTCTAAATGGCAATTTCTTGACTAAGGTTCCCTGAATTAAGTATGCGGTGTAAATTCTGAACCCACTCATGTGCATAAAACAAGCTTGTGACTTCTCTTTCACATGGGTGACTATCTTCACCTACCTAGGGTCTTTGAGCAAAGACAGGTTTTGGCCACTTCTCTGCGCTGGTTAATTAACATCATTTAGTCCTCTTTTCAACTGATGAGAAAAAAATTGAAATTCCAGGCTTTGTTTAGAGAATTCAGTTCCACCTTCCTTTACCAAATAACCCGTACCTAGCTCAGTATTCCAGTGGGTGTTTTTTTGTCATTAGGGTATTCCCTTTCTTACAAACTTGGTCATATAAATTTCTGTTACACTTTTGTCCACCATTTACACATTATCTGCATAGGAGTGGTCCCTTCCAAATTAGCTCAGTCTACCATCTTGCTGGAAGTCCTTTTCATTTTATTATTACTATTTTTTTTTTTTTGAGGTGGAGTTTCACTCTTCTTGCCCAGGCTGGAGTGCAACGGTGCAATCCTGGCTCACTGCAACCTCCACCTCCTGGGTTCAAGTGATTCTCCTGCGTTAGCCTCCCAAGTAGCTGGGATTACAGGCCCGTGCCATAATGCCCGGCTAATTTTTGTATTTTTAGTAGAGATGGCGTTTTGCCATGTTGGCCAGGCTAGTCTCGAACTCCTGAACTCAGGTGATCCACCTGCCTCAGCCTCCCAAAATGCTGAGATTACAGGCATGAGCCACCGTGTCTGACGCATTTTATTATTATTTATCTGCATATTCAAGGAAAAAAATATAAATTTTAGATTCCTCTGGCTCACAACAGGCTTTCTTGAAGAGAAAAATGACTTGCAAGAAATAACTTGAGCCATTAAAAGATACTTTATTTTTCCTTATTTGTAGTTATTAACAGAAAAAATGCTCTAATAGGTACCTAATGGAAGTTGTCAGATGTGATTATCAAGTTGAAGTGAATATTTACTCAAACCTATAATGGTCTCAGGCTTTTTCTGGCAATATTTTAATGAAGGTATGCCATCTAGTCATCTTTAACTTACATTTCTTCCATTAAGTACAAGGACTTCTTGAAATTGGCAGTTCTATACTATCAAGCAATGCTTCATTTCATACCACCAAATGTTAAGGGAACTTGCTGAGTAGCTTAAATAACCCCTAGGTCAATAAACTGAGTCATTAGCACCTCCTTTAAATAATTGTTTGTCTGTTACTGGTTCAACATTTATATAATCTGTCATAATACCTTGGTTTTTTAAGGTACAAAAATTACTGCTATAGGCTTAAACTAGAGAATATCATGTAAGTAGCAATGTTTTTTCAGTGATAGTTTAACTATACTGTCTGGTAGTGAGTGAGTTAAAGCCTGAACACCACAACTAATTACTATGTAATGCTAACCTTAGTTGCTGGTTCATTTTGAGACTCTTTAAAATATGAACTGTGTATTTTACCCCTATGCACTCTCTTAATGATTTGTTTTTTTAGACTGAAATCACTTCCAGCCATCAGTTATACTTTTGGTCTCTACATATGCACTTCTCCAAGCACAAATATTTCTTTTTCCTATTGGTCTGCCAGCCCTGTCAGAGCAAATTTCACTTTAAACTAAATGCTATGATACTTAAAACCTCTTGGATTACTCAGGCTGCTAGTGTGATCTGTAACCTTCCAAGAATGACAGCTGAACTTTCCAATTTGCTTATAGTGTTTGGGGAACTAGAAAGCACATGCCAAAAGGAAAATGTTTTTGATGTTGAACAGAGAGGAAAGTTCTTGTTGGAGGTGGGGGCAAGAGACTATTAAGTACTGAAAAATACTAATAAGAAATGAAAAGAAACTAAACATGCTGTAAAGTCTAAGACCTCAAACATAATTCAAAAGTTAATACTAGTACTAAAAACTCTGGCTAAACTGGTTAAAATATGAAAAATAACCTTTAGTTACTGTAGTTTAAGCACCAACCAGAATCTTAAAGTGATAATGCACTATTGAAATGAACAAATTCAAAAAATGGAATATAAAATTGGGCTATATCAAAAATATAATATAAAATTGGGCTATACAAAATGGGCTATATCAACTCCCCATCTTTCTTTATAAAACAGACAAGTTTGACATATGAACAAAAATCAAAGAGTTAATACAGCTATCTAACATGCATGCTATCCCCATGGACATAATACTAGTCTCTGTTATATGAACAAAAAACACTACTGACATAACACCAGGCTTTTTATTTTTTTTAAATTAATGTTACTTTTTTTTGTTAAAACTCATGTCTCCAAAATCCTTAAACAAATCATTCAGTTTGGGAACATTTTGGAATAGTTTAGAAACTTTTCACTTTAAGGAAGCAGACAAATGTTCGTCTTAAAAAAATCCTGAAAATCTTATCAAATGTAAGATGCTTAATATAAAATCTCCTATTTATTTCATAATCCACTTATTCATTTGTGTCAATGTTTTTTAGTCTAAAATAATAGTCAAATTACATTTGGATGATAAAAATCAAGCAATGACTGATAAAGATGTTTCTGGAAAGCTAAATCAAACTAACCTTTTTGCAAAATTGAGGGCAAACATATAGATAATAGAAACTATATTTAAACACATTAAAAGTGCATCTTTTTAAACAGCTAAGCATAACTTAAAAAATTTGATTCTAAACTTATAAATGCAAATATACACACAAACAAAGGCATTTCCTTGCTTTATATGGATATTTCAAAAGATTTATATTGGGCAGTATTATTTGAGGTTTTGCAGCCATTAGTTCAGTAATTTCAGTAATAAATACAGGTCGGAAAAATATTTCACAGTTATTTAATGTCCTCTAGAACATTTAGGATCTCAGAATACTGTATAATATACCAGAAATACATTAGAAGAACAGGAATTAAAGTAAATCTCTACCATTATAAGCTTTCTTGGTCCTTAAGACTATATTTAACTGTTACATTATGGGTTTCTTTTTTAAAAAAGGTAAATTCATTTCATCATTGAAATTCCAGGCTTTATTTAGAGAATTCGGTTCCATCTTCCTTTACCAAATAACCTGTACCTAGTTCAGTATTCCAGTGGGTGTTTTTCTGTCATTGGGGTATTCCCTATCTTTCTTATGAACTTGGTCATATAAATTTCTGTTACATTTTTGTCCACCATTTACACATTATCTGCATAGGAGTGGTCCCTTCCAAATTACTCAGTCTACCATCTTGCTGGAAGTCCCTTTCATTTTATTATTACTATTTTTTTTTTTTTGAGGTGGTGGCTCACGCCTGTGGTCCCAGCACTCTGGGAGGCCGAGGCAGGTTGATCACTTGAGGCTAGGAGTTCGACACCAGCTCAGGTATAAGACTATAGATTATAAGATTACATGTCTTCTGATGATGAAGCATGGTATTTCTATATCATCTTCAAAGAATAGGGCTAAGCATCCTTTGGTCACACTTTGCATTGATATAAACAAATTCAGTGTAGACTGGAATGTAGAAATATATGGCAATTGTTTATCTGACTTGTAAGAGTCATATTTTAAGTTAAAATTATTCTTAAATCAGCCTAAGGAAACACTATCCTTTTTCTTCTTTGTCACTCATGTACATGAGAATTTCCCCTCTTAATTTAAGGACTAGCAATTAAGTTTATGAAATTCACCCAAACTAACTTAAGTACAAACTACGAACTTATCAATAACTCCTAAATTTTCTTAAAGTTAGTAGGGTGCAATTACTTCAAAACCAGAATATCTGAATGGGATTTGTGTCTCTACTGATGTAACTTGTTTCAGTCTATATCTGTAACTAACTTTGACATGACTTCTCTCTTTGTAAAATAAGAATAATGGCTATATCTTTTAATATCTCTATGCCTTGAGATTATTGTATTTCCAAGAAAAGTACCCACATATAGTATGTATTTGGTGGTGTTATTGTTGTGACATATGAAAATGATGAATACTTCCCTAGAAATGCTTAGGAAATTCTGGCTTCTGCCTAACGATCTAGACAGTTAAGGGATACTCTATCATACTTGGCATGCTTCATACACATGCTTTCTGTTTGCCTTCATAGGGCTCCTACATAATTCATAGAGATTTATGCCTCCACATAGGCATACTAATTGTTGTTGCACTAAAATAATGCCGTGGCCAATCGTTCTTTCCTTTTACTGTAGTGAGACTGGACTGTTTGTATAAATGAGGTTATTCAATCAAAACCCTTTAGATTCTATGTCATGATTGATGAAAATAACAACACCTTAGGCCGGGCGCGGTGGCTCACGCTTGTAATCCCAGCACTTTGGGAGGCTGAAGCGGGCGGATCACGAGGTCAGGAGATCGAGACCACGGTGAAACCCTGTCCCTACTAAAAAAAATACAAAAAATTAGCTGGGCGTGGTGGCGGGCGCCCGTAGTCCCAGCTACTCGGAAAGGCTGAGGCAGGAGAATGGCGTGAACCTGGGAGGCGGAGCTTGCAGTGAGCGGAGATCTGCGCCACCGCACTCCAGCCTGGGCAACAGAGCGAGACTCCGTCTCAAAAAAAAAAAAAAGAAAATAACAACACCTTTAGGGATGAAACTTACTGAAAGATTCTAGTTACATGCTTTTTCATCTTATTTTATACTCAGTGAGTTTATTTTGAAAGTAGTAAGTCAAGGGTAAGGTTTTTAGTTATCTCATGCAAATCATCATGTCCCACATTGTATGCATTCCTATACTCAGGTTTACTGCCAGTGTTGGCTTCTCTTAGAAAAGTGCACACAGGTTATGAAAACGTTTAGGGTGGAGTATTTTCATTTTGCGATGTGTGTTGTCTTTGGGCTTGTGCCAACCTGACAATCTGGCACTTAGAAGCAAAGCTCGGCAACTATGAGAATTCTTTAGGGAGATGGAATGCATCACACATTTTTGAGATTATCTGGGTTTTAGACAGTATTCTGAATGAGCATGTAGGTATACCTATATTAGTTATTTCAAGTATGCAGGAAAAGGGACAAATTGATTCAATTTAAAATAACTACGGTATCTACTTGCTGATGGCAAACAGTATCTCCCTTCCCCAGAGTTTGTTGGGGGATAAGGTAACATGCAACGGTATAAAATTGTAATAGTTTCTTTTTCCCCATAGTGTATAAAAAGAATGAGGTAAATTACAATAGCCTAATATTTATGAAGGCTTTGAAAACATTTTAAAAAATACTTTACTTTAAAAAATATTTGAATGCTTTTTAAAAATACTTTTTTGAGATTTTTAAGAACTCTTAAAATGCTTTTTAAAAATACTTAATGCATTTTACAATGTTTTTTAAACATATTTTTTGACTTTTAAGAGCTCTGCGCCTGCCTGCCTCCTCCCTCCCTCCCTCCCTCCCTCCCTCCCTCCCTCCCTCCCTTCCCTTCCTTCCTTCCTTCCTCCTTCCTTCCTTCCTTCCTTCCCTGTGTCTCTTTCTTTTTCTTTCTTTTCTTCCCTCTCTTGCCCAGGCTGGAGTGTACTCGGCTCGCTGCAGACTCCCTGCCTCCGGCTCCCGTGATTCTCCTGCCTCGGCCTGCAGCCTGCCTGGGATTGCAGGCGCGCGCCAACACCCCTCCCTGGTTTTTCTCCTTTGGCTGGAGGCGCGGTTTCGCCATGTTGGCCAGGCTGGTTTCCACCTCCTGACCTTGAGTGGTCTGCCCGCCTCGGCCTCCCTCCCGAGGTGCTGGGACTGCAGACGGGGTCTCGTTCACTCAGTGCTCAGTGTTGCCTGGGCTGGAGTGCGGTGGCGTGGTCTTGGCTTGCTGCAGCCTCCGCCTCCCAGCCGCCTGCCTTGGCCTCCCAGGGTGCTGGGATTGCAGCCTCTGCCTGGCCGCCCATCGTCTGGGAGGTGAGGAGCGCCTCTGCCTGGCCGCCCATCGTCTGGGAGGTGAGGAGCGCCTCTGCCCCGCCGCCACTCCGTCTAGGAAGTGAGGAGCGTCTCTGCCTGGCCGCCCATCGTCTGGGATGTGGGAAGCCCCTCTGCCTGGCCGCCGCCCCGTGTGGGAGGTGAGGAGCGCCTCTGCCCGGCCGCCCCGTCTGGGAAGAGGTGAGGAGCGCCTCTGCCCGGCCGCCCCGTCTGGGAAGTGAGGAGCGTCTCTGCCCGGCTGCCCATTGTCTGGGAAGTGAGGAGCGCCTCTGCCGGCCCGGGGGGGGGCCTGCCGCCGTCTGGGAAGTGAGGAGCGCCTCTGCCCGGCCGCCCGTCTGGGAAGAGGTGAGGAGCGCCTCTGCCGGCCGCCCCGTCTGGGAAGTGAGGAGCGTCTCTGCCCGGCTGCCCATTGTCTGGGAAGTGAGGAGCGCCTCTGCCCAGCGGCCCCGTCTGGGAAGTGAGGAGGGCCTCTGCCCTGCCGCCCCGTCTGGGAAGAAGTGAGGAGCACCTCTGCCCGGCCACCCCGTCTGGGAAGAAGTGAGGAGCGCCTCTGCCCGGCTGCCCCGTCTGGGAAGAAGTGAGGAGCATCTCTGCCCGGCCGCCCCGTCTGGGAAGTGAGGAGCACCTCTGCCCGGCCGCCCCGTCTGGGAAGAAGTGAGGAGCGTCTCTGCCCGGCCGCCCTATCTGGGAAGTGAGGAGCGCCTCTGCCCGGCCGCCCAGCCTGGGAAGTGAGGAGCGCCTCTGCCCGGCCGCCCCGTCTGGGAGGTCTACCACGGAAGCCAGACGCAATGTGGGGGCTGGACGTGGTGGCTCACGCCTGTGGTCCCAGCACTCTGGGAGGCCGAGGCGGGTTGATCACTTGAGGCTAGGAGTTCGACACCAGCCTGGCCAACATGGCGAAACATATGAAAAATATAACAGACAAACCAACCAACCAACCCAGTGACAACAAAACAGGTCTACCCTGGAGTCATACTCTAATTTTTTCTATTTTCCTCCCTTTCTGATCCTTTATCCCACTTTCATTTTCTTCCTCTTCCTTCTCCTTCTTCTTTGTCAAATAGAGGATTGAGTTATTATCATTGATCCATACAAAGTCCCTCTCTCATTTATTTTCTTTAATTCCCACCCCCCATTTCTATTCCCCGTCTTCCCATGTGCAACCTTCCTAATATGTTTGATATGCATCTTTTTGTTTGTATGTATCTTTAGAAAATGTTTATTGTTTTGTGTGCCAAAAAAATTAAAAAAAAAAGAGCTCTTGCATATTTATCACCTCAAAAAATATCTCAGCATGAAGTTTGGGCACATATATCAATATAGCTTTATAGGGTTTTTTTGTATAAATGTGAAAAGATGTAAATTTTAAGCTACAGTTGCATTTGAAAAATTTACTTGCCTAATTATGTTCATAGAAGCCTCCTCCCATCCTTTCATATTTGAGGGGCTCTAAATTAGCCACTGATACTGTCTACACAAATCTGGATTCCTTTTTAAGATCGCTTTGCCTTTTAATTTCTGACAGGCCAGTAGGAAGGTGCTTTGTTTTTGGCTGGAAAACCCTGAAAAAGCGGGGTGTATCAACTTTAGATATAGTTTCTTCTAAAGCTAAACAAAGAAAACAGGCTTAAAATATATAAGATACATTATGTTTCATAAAATATAATGTTGACTTATGTTCATAAAAAGGAAATATATTCAGGAAATTATGTTCCTGTTTAAGTGTATTCAAAAGACTATTTAAAATCTTTAGCTTATTCAAAGGGCGCAAGACAGCATTTGTTAATTGTGCCTTTCTACTCTAAAATGAGACCATAGAAATATGTAGCTTTTACTTAAGAATCAAGATGAATACACACAGATTTTACATATACCCATAATTAACTTTAATATTAGAAAAATGATCATAAAATTACTAATAATTATGTTTAAATACAAAACAAAGCAGTAGTTGAAAATAAATTATATGACAGAGTCCCACACTTGTCTCTTTGGAGCAGGTCTGAGTTCTAATTTATGGAGGAACGGAGCAGTTAGATTACCAAGTAATTTGGGCTAATACTGGAAGACTGCGTGTTAGCCTAAAATTCCTACAGGTGAATTCTGTAAGATTATAGTTCATAATTAATCCTTTAACTCCAGACATCGCCTCCATTTTCAAATGACCACTTTTTTAAAATTAGAAAACCTGATGCATTTTAACAAATCCTTTATAATTTAAAACTCTTCCAATGAAAAGTGTTAAAAATTCATCAATAGCTACGATGTCAGTGTTAAAAGAAGTTCAAAGCCTAAAATGTTTTGTCTCTTGTTCCCTTCGGAGTATCTATCTATGTAAAATGAAAAGTCAGTTTTAACTCAGTAAAACTTTCACCCATGAGATGGGAGTCATAGAAAATCAACATTTATATCAAGCTCCTTGATAAAATGGTTCTCCCCAAACCTGTAATTATTCAAATTACATTTTTTAGGACTCTGATGTGTTTCTAAAGAGGTAATATCTCTATTACAAAGACACAAAAAGCTGCTGTTTCGACTAATCCTTCCAAACTACTTATTGTTTTAAAGAAGTAATTAAACACTAGTGAATTATCAGACCATCAAGGTACGATGTTTTATGAAACAGCATATATAATTTAAAAAGTTGTATTTCAAAAATAATGTGGTTCTTTGTCAAATATTGTACTGCTTAGCTTAGAATGCTATAAAATCTGAACCTATTTACTTTTTTTTCTAAGAAAATTCACATTCTCTAGATTTTGTGTGTGTGTATAAGAAGATACTAAAGGTCTGTGTTTTTGTACCAGAAGTTAATGAATGACACACTCCACATAGCATGCTCTTTACAAAAAATGAGGGGGAGTATTATTTAAGATAATGTGGCATTCTTTTCTAAATACCATTAATTCTGTTTCCTCTTAAAATTAAGGAGAATTCAGAAATGTTTAAGATGTTTACTCTACTGGAAATATTTCTAATAGACAAATATTATTTATTCTATTTACAGTAGAATAAACATCTTAAACATCTGAGTTCTCCTTACTTTTTAGAGGAATATATATTATATATATATATATTACTCAAGATATTGGAGTAACATAAAAGTGGACAGAAACAGGTAAAAGACCATTGATGTCCAGATACTGACAATGTAGTATTACTTTTATAAGCCTGATAATACTATTACCCTTAAATATTTTCAAAACAGAAAGCTGAAAGAATAATAAAGAGAATGCTTTAACTCATCTCAAAAAATTATACTTTTAACCCCGAACTATATAAGCCTCTTAAAGAGAGTGAGATTATTTCTTAGCGACCTCTATATCCCTAGACCTCATCCAAGTGCTTGTCAACTAAAAAGGTTATGAATAAAGGAAATTTTAAGTGTTAAAAGCAAACATTAAATGATTCTATATTTTATCCTATATTTTGTGCTTTATAAAGTTAATTTCACCTGTCATCACGAAACTTTAAGTAAAATTATAAGCATCTTTTGGAAATAACAGCAATAACAACAAAAAAATCCCAACAGTATATATGCTATTTTTATGATTTATTGACTACTAACAGATCATTAGTTATAACCTGGTAATAGGAAAGAAACATGAACAAGGAAACTCTGTTCATTTTAAGTATGGAGTAGTATTTGTTGCTGCAGAACTTAAGCTATTGGACTATGAAAACTAATACAGATTTTTAAAATATTCTGATGATCCTCTAAAGATCCTCTAAAAACACAACCAATTAAAGATAACTTTGAGATACAAGTCTAAAGATACAACTTTAAGATCCTCCAAAGATACAACCAACTTTAAGATCCTCTAAAGTCATAACCATCCTCTAAAGTTACACTATCCTCTAAAGATACAGCCGTAAAAAGTCTTAATACAAATACTCCCTGATGTTTAAACATGGAGCCATTTCTCCAGGTACAACAAAACTGAAAAAAAAGTGTACAGCAAATCAGCAATGAAATTGACTATAACTGAAATTATGTGACTTCCAAGCATGTATTCTACTGATCTTTCTCCATGAAAAATATAACTCCAAGAAAATAATTATTTTGCAATTCTAGTCAGTTGGTTATTGCTATTATTAATGAGAAATTGAATACTAATCATATTATTTCTTCCTCTGTTATGGTGAACCTATAATGTTTCTTTAGGCTAGATTAAAGTAGATGGACTAGAAATATGATTTTACACACTTGTAATATTGGGACATTATAAGAGTTGCTTTTGAAAATAAAATTTTTCTATGACGGAGATTGTGCTAATATTCAGTATAGATGGGTACTTCTCAGTATGTTTAATTAGACTTGTAGTAGTATAATACAAGTACACTAAGAATCCCTTAACTGGATCTTAATTATGAAGGCAGGCATCTTCATGTATGTAAAATATACCTACTTAAAGTCTGTTTTTATCTTACCTAGGTTATTAAAAAATTTTCCCATATAGCATAGGCTCCTATCAACAATTTTATAATACAAAGCATATGATACTATAAGCAGGATATATAATACACATCTACTTGATTATATATTTAATAGATGCTATGCATTGTACATTTGAAAGGATACTGAAATAGTAAAAATTAAAATTAAGAAATTATAAACAAGTTCACATTGAAAATAAAACAGCATGGGAAATGGAGTAAGACATCTATGTCTGAATACTGGCTCTCACCTTTATAACTTTTATTAAACAAACGTCTATTGAGAACCTAGCGTGTGCCAGCAGATACAACTTTGAAAAAGACAGTCAAAGTTCTTGCCCATCTAGAGACTGTATTCTTGTGGTAGGAGGGAGAGTAAACAAGTGAACAAAAATTAAATTACTAGGTTAGATGAGGGAGAAGCAGCTTCTTTGATAATTCTCTTAGGAAAAGATTCTCTGAAGAAGTAATATTTGAACTGAGACTCGAAAGGTAAGAAGAAGCCAGTTATTTAAAAAGTCAAAAGACTATTCAAGTTAAGCACAAAGGTGACAAAGTGAGAACTTGGTGAATGTCTGGGGAAGAGAAGGAAGTCCAGAGTGGGTAGAATTAACAAGCAATTATAACTGGAACATTTGATGAGGCTGGAGATGTAGATAAGTGTCAAATAATGCAGGACTTTATAGAACATGGTAAGAAGTTTGTATTTTATTACAGGAGTATGGGAAGCCATTGAAGGCACGTGAGAGATGTGATATGACATACTTGAAAAAGATCAGGATGGCTACTGTGGAAAAAGTGAAGCAGAAGGGAAGTGTAGAAGCAGGAAAATTAATTAGGCTATTGAGTGGTTCAGGTGGCAGATGATGGTGGCATGGAATAGGGTACTAACAGTGAAAATGGAAATAAATAGCCAAATTTCAGATCTATTCTAGAAATGAAATGAAAACAACAGGACATGCAGATGGTTTGCAGTGGAGAGAGAGGCTAATGATGAAGAAAAGGGAGATAACAAGGAAGATTCCAAAATTTAAAGCTTGAACTACTGGGTGGATGGTGGTGACACATACTGAGATGAGAAGGTTAAGGGAGGAACCTGTTTATATGTGAGAAATCAAAAGTTAAGTTTGATAATTTTATTAAACATTCAATTGGATAGCATAAGGAATAAGGATGGTGCTGAGAGGACGAGTCTAAGCTAAAAATACAGGTTTACAAATGGTACTTAAAGCCATGGATCTGGATGTAATCCTAGGTGTGGTGGGTGCAGTTAGAAAAGAGGGTCCCCCAAAGTAGGGTATGGATAGAGAACAGGGATATAGCCCTGAAGTAACCAGCATTTAAATGTGGAAAAGAGAAGGAATAGCCAGCAAAGAACATTGGGAAGGAATGACAAAGGGCTCAGGAGGAAAATCAGAAAAATGGGGTATCTTGAGAGCTGAAAGAAGGGAGTTTCAAAAAGCAGGGCCTGGTCAACTGTGTTAAAACCAGCTGAGAGGTAAAGATGAGAATGGTCCATTAGATTTGGCAATATGAAGACTATTGGTGATTTTGACAAGAGTGAGGAAGTTGAAGAGCACATGCAAGTCTTTTGAGAAGTTATGGATAAAGAGAATTGAGAAGCAGGAAGTAGTTGGAATATGACGTGGGGCCAAAGAGTTTAACTTTTTAGATTCTGATTTATGTTTATATGCTGACAGGAATGATCCAGTAGAGGGGAAAAGAGTGACAACATAAAAGAAGTCCTTGAAAAGACAAGAATGGGGTCTAGAGTAAAAATGGGTTGATCGGATTTTGAAAAAACTTCTTTCATTGTAATAGAAGAAAGGTGGGCAAAGCTAAGAATAGTTTATTGATTGAGTGGTGGCAAGATAACCTGGGGTAAGTTGCTTAAACCTACATGCTTCAGTTTTCTTAATAATAGTGTCTCCCTTCTTCAGCTGCTGTGAAGAGTAAATTAGATAAGAGATGTAATAAATAGCAATTCATATACTGCCTGGCACTCACTAAATATATTTCAATAATTGCCATCATCATTATTGGTCCATCTATCTCATATTGTACATAGATCTGAAACCATTTAGAGCAGCAGCCCCCAACCTTTTTGGTACCAGGTATTGGTTGTGTGGAATAATTTTTCCATAGATGGGGAAGGAGAGACGATTTTGGGATGAAACTGTTCCACCTCAGATCATCAAGCATTAGTTAGATCCTCATAAGGAGCACACAACATAGATCCGTCGCATGCAGAGTTCACAATAGGGTTTGTGCTCCTATGAGAATCTAATGCCGCTGCACGTGCGACAGGAGGTGGAGCTTAGGCGGTAAGGTTTGCTGGCCTGCTGCTCACCTCCTGCTGTGTGGCCCAGTTCCCAACAGGCCATGGACAGGTACTGGCCCAGGAGCTGGGGACCCCTGATTTAGAGAATACCATTTAAAATAATACAATTAGAATAAAGATTGTGTATGTCACTAAAGTCAGCATTGTGTATGTCACTAAAGTCAGCATTGTGTCTACTCCTTTCTAGCAGTTTCATTTAAAACTCTACTGGACTGTGCATGTCCCCAAAACAAATTCTTTTCAGCAGTTGCACTTGTTTAAGATTTACGTGTGTGTGTGTTTAAAGACAACAAAAACTGAAGAAAACAATGTTTACTTCATGCAGAAACTTTCTGTGGACTTGCAAGGTTAGAATTTTGGGCAGATTTAAAGTTGCAAAGAAACAAAGAAGCAAACTATAGAAAAGGCCCTCAGATAAAGTCTAAAATTCCATTTTCATCTTTATCTTTTTTTCACATGCAAACTATTATGTTACAATTTAAGTAGACATAGGTCTATTTGAAAACAATTCTAAGAGTATAAGCTACATTTTGAAAGTTCAACATTCTAACACTATACCTAATACCTTCGGAGTGCTGCACCTCTTTCCTTTAAAATGTTCAAACCACTCCTCTTACCCTCCTCTTGGGGTAACTAACAACAGGCATTTCCCCAAAAGTGGATCCTCTTTTTATCAGGAGATCCGACTTTACTGTCCCCAATTCAGAAACAGTCTTCTGAGTTCTCAATACACTTTTGTTATTGCTTTTATGATAGTTGTCTAAATCAATAAATGAGTATTACATATTTTTTCTTTATCTCAACATTTTGATTTTTATGAGGATGGGAATAATTTTTTTCTGTGAAATTAGATGGCTAAAACAGTAACTGCGACTTCAATCTTCTGGGAAAATATAAGCTGATTTCCTTTTTTGATTTATTTTATAAAATTTTGTATTTCCATATGTAAATTTGACCTAATATAAATATACAATAAAATATATTTATCAATGACTGTCACCCAAGATGGCCCCCTGTGGGTGAATTTCTTGACAAGGAAGTTGCTAACTTCCAGTTGCCAACCATAAAAACAAAGCAGTAGAAAAGATAAGAGGTGTAAGTAAAAAATACATTTAACCTGTATTAACTGAATCAGGTAATTAATGCCTCAATTGAGAGGTTTCATTGTAACAAAAAAGAAAATAAATATGATTCTTTATGTACTTTACTATGAGCATGCACATATTCATGTATAAAATTCAGCTTGCTTAAATGTGATTTTGAAATTCCATTGATTTATTCAACATATTCATAATATTTCCTTTATATGTGTAAGGACCCATTTGATAAGATGGTTTAGTGTATGTTAACAACAATGTTATTTTTACTCTAAGAAGAGCTCTTATAAAGTGGAACTTCAATTTTTTGAAATCCTTGAAATTCCCTTAAATTTCCGTAAGTACTGTGGTGTCTTCTCTATAATGAAAACTGAAAAATAATGTTATGACTCATTAAATAAATTCAGTAAGTATAAACTTATGTTAAAACTAAACATACAAAATAACTAAAGAAATAACAAACCATTTTATTTCATTTGAGGAGAAAAAAGAAAAAAAAGGCTTGGTCTTTTAAAAGGATTAAAATAGACTCAATTTATGGAGTCTTGGAATCTTCACGGCAGTGCAGATGGACTTCCACTTGCCCTCCCCTGCCCCACCTCTGCACACCTTCTCCTCTTAGTTTATTCACATTTTAAATCTTTCTTCCAAGTTTGGCCTACAACCACTTGACTGGATAAAGTAGGTCACTTGAAAAGGAAGAAAGCCCAATAAAATGAATTGCAAAGGCAACAAGATTAAACTGATTGTGCTGTTTTCATACATTGTAGCTGAAATTCTGCAAATATGCAGTTGGCTGTGGTTTGGCATTCAACAGCATGTGATCAGTAAGAAGGAGGAAATTTTATTCTCATTAACTGCTGCAGATTTACTGCAGTGAAAAAGGGCTATGTAACCCAAGATGTGACAGTACAGAAAGATCAAAGCCACGGACTGGAAACTAAATAAACCCTCTGGCTACTTCCTGCAAGGAAAATTCACTTTGGCAATGTAAAACAGAGCCCAGTTAAAAACTACTCTCAGTTTTATGAGCTGTCATAGCAGTTCAAGTGGTTTGGACTGGCTGAGTTTATAACATTATATTTCCTTGTTTTTGTCTTAGATACTTCTGTAAGCGGTTTTAAAGACGCCCCCCACCCCTTTAAAAAACACAACAACAAAAAACTAATTTCTTTTGGTTGAAACCAAGAAGGTAACCACTAAACTTATTAACGCAGGTAGGTCTTCATTTGCACATTCCTTTCTCATTTAATACAGCTTAATATTTTATTCTTAGATTTATTTGGTAATATAAATTTACTTAATAATTCATCTACAGTCTGTACAATTCGTATTCAGAGTAGGTGCAAATCAGTTTACAGAGCCCATATGGCTCATATCTGAGGAGTTAGCTATTTGTAATAGCACATCTGTAAAGACTATGGGCAATATGGAGATTATGGGAATTAATATTACATTTAAAATTACATTTGAAAACCTGTAGGCCCTAGGTTTTAGCTGTTTCTTAAAAAACAAATATCTTAGAAGAAATATCTAGTTTAATATTTCTAACATAAGAAATCTAACAACTGTTCATAAATAGTTAAATTACATTGTTAAATCAATCAAGACACCAATAGGCTAGATTAAATCTACCTTAAATTAGAAAATATCCCTGAGTTAAGGAGTAAGCTCAATATCATTACATTCATATTTAAAGGAAATAAAAGATGACATGCTCTATTTCTCTCCCTTATTTTTTTAGAGGGAACAGTGATGCTTATTAACCAATTTATACAATTTTGTTATTCTCATTATAATATAAAGGAGCAAGCCTTTATGATGGTAATTAGCATTATATTACCTTAAAACTCATTTTTGTTTTTTAAAATATGAGCATTTCTAGGTCAAATATGTCATAAGAGCCGTCATCTTTGCTTAAAGATTTTCTACTTTCTTTCCATTTAAATTTACAACTAATTTCTATCTGTAAAGCCAACAAAAATGCAATTAATACATGTGAAAAGTATATGACCTTTAACACTAATCACTCTTAAATGGTGATGATATAATTAACTTGCCAGACACAACTGGATTAGCTTCCGTGTCATTTTTTCTAGTACAAAGCTATACCATAATTGACATGTTAACATTTTTAAAGGTTCCAGTCATATTCGGGTTACGTTTTAAATTTATAGACTCAATTATGCTGAATTTCTTCTACTAAGTGAAAGTCCTAATGTCACAGGATCCTTGGGGTGTTGCTTTGCCACCCAGAAACCATTGTGGCTGGTGGCACCTTCTCTCTGAGTATTGTTTGCGCCCGCTGGGCTCGTTCTGCCCACTAGGCCCAGTAGGCTGTGCTCAGCTTGCGCTACCAAACCTGGATCCCACATCTGCCAAGGGTTAGCCAGGTGTGGAGTGGCAAGGGTTGTGTGGGTGAGCAAGTGCAGGGTCTGGTCACCACGCACAGCAGGCATGCTGGCTGACTGGCTGCTATGGCAGGGTGGGCAGCTCCAGGCACCGGTACAGTTGCTGGCTCTGTGTGAGGCTGCAGATGGACCAGATGTACTGCACGCAGCTTCTGCTCTGAGCAACTGCGTCTGGATGAGGGGAACACAGAGGCGCCCAGAAACCTGGAGAAACCGGGAACTGCAGAGCCCCACAGAGGGTGTCACATCCCTGGCTCCTAGGTCTGGGCTCTTGGAAGAGCCACAGCTCTTCCCTCCTTCTTGTTTCCCACAACATGGTGAGTGGGGGCAACGTGTTTCAGCCCCGTTTGTGTTACAGCTCTTTGAGTCCTGCCATTTAGGTCCCAAGTTCTTGTTTCCCATCCAGGAAGAATGAGGTAAGTGGACAACTGGAGGGTAAGCAAAGGGGAAGAGGAGCTCCATTGAGTGACGGAACAGCTCTCAGGAGACCCAAAGTAGTAGCTCCTTTCTGCAGGCGGCCTGATGAGTGTCCAGCTCTCAGCAGAGAGGAGAGTTTGCAATGGGTAGCTCCTTACAGCAAGCAGGTAATCCCCACGTCTGTACGAGTCTGGCTGAGCCTGGGGTTTTTATAGGCTCAGAAGGGAGGAAGTGCATGCTGATTGGTCCATGGCTGGCCATGGACAGGGGCAGAAAAAGTACAAGTTCTCACTTTGGGTGGAAGACTCCACCTGGAACCGGCAGCCTGGTCCCCAGGCTCAGGCCATCCCTGGCTAGAAGGTGGGGTTTCACTGGGGATTCACTCCTTTTTGCCCACGAGCCTGCCTGTTGCCATCAACGTGCCATCCAGGGCACCCAGGCAGCCCATACTGAGCCACCTTCAGCACCCCCTGGCCTCCTTCCCTGAGCTTGTAGGTGCCCAAAGCTTCAGAGGGCGCTGAGGCTGTGGGAGGGGGGGGGTGTGCTGGTCTGTCAGTACGGCCCCAAGTGCAGGCACACCCAGCCAGGTCATGACAGTGCCTGGGCTTGGCTTCAACTTTGCTGCAAAATTGGAGCAGGCGCCAGCAGCAGGGAGAGGCCAGGGAGCGAAAGCAGGCACTTCTGAACCTGCAGGAGCAGGGGGCCTTCCCCAGGCCCCCAAGAACACAAGGAGGACCTGGTCTCAAGCTGTGGCTGGGCGGCTGCAGCTGCGCCCAGGAGTGTGGGGCTTTTGCCCTGCCAACTTGGCAGGGGGCAGGGCTCCTGCCTCTTCCCAGCCTGACAGTTCTGTGTAGCTCGCAGTGTCAGCTGCGCCTCCCCAACTGCAGCTGGCATCCCTGAAGCAGCTGCTCCAGATGGGCCACTGCCGCCATCACTAATAAAGTTACAATAAATTTGGTTTTATTTGGGAGCATCTTTGGGCTTTCTATACAGCTAATGTGCCTGCCTTCAAAATTTTTGCTGAGATTAGCAGATTTAAATTGAACACTAACTTGAACAGGGTAGTTCTGTCACAACTTCTCTAGTTTCTAAAGTTTCAAAAGAAAGCGAATCACTTGAAATATTTTTTCAACTCAGGACTATAATTTCTCTAGGATAAAACATCTTCCCAAGTTTCCAGGATTCTAAGCCTTGATTTGTGGCTCATATGTCTATATTTCAGTTAAGTTTACAATTTACTAATGCCGATGTGTGATAATCTAATAAAATCTGCCCTTAAAGGTTATAGGCCCAATTTACTAATAAAACCTAATTCAATTCTCCTTGGGAAATGCAAATCATTAGTGTCCAAGCAGCAGAACTGAATTTCCTTGCCTTTTCAATACTAGAAAGAAGCTGTCTCTCTAAGAAGTCTAAACAAATAAGAGAAATCAGACCAATATATTAACAAGCCCATGAGGATTCATTTATGAGCATTTTTAAAACAATACCATCATGTATGCAAAAATTTAAACTGGTCAATTAGCTGAATAAATGATTTTTAAGAGGCATTTACCCTTCTAGACTGAGAATATCCCACTTATTTCGTTCACATTTTTTATACAACTGGATTTAATCTGTAGAGAATTTAGTGAACTAACTACTTAAGATAATTTAAAGGTAGTGAACTAATTACTTAATGTGTTAATAAACCCTTAGCTGCTTACTTCCAAGCAAACCTGAATCACCAATTTGCAGTAAACCACGTCAAATGTATTAAATCAAACTGGGTAAACAGTATGTCATGTTGCACAACAAAACCTACATATCTTACTCTGAATTTTAATAACATTTATTTTAAACTTTCTAAAGTACAGTTCAGTGATAAGACTAATATATCTGCTTGTCATCTGGAGGCAATAATGATGTAATAGTAAGAGTGTTGGCTCTTACCAAGCTTAAAGGCTTCACTATTAGCTACCTGGTTTTAGGCTAGTTCCTTAAAAATCTCTGAACCTTAATTTTCACATTGTGAAAATAGGGACAATATTACTCTTTGCCCTATAACCTCACACACTTTTTAATGATCAAATAAGATACATGAAGATTTAAATGCAAGATAAATGTAAGTTATTAGTCTTCATATACTTAGATTTAGAGTAAAAAGGCTTAAACATTTTATTCTTTGAATCTTTTAGAAGGCTCCTAAGGTATTCCACCTTCTTAACTAAAAAAGTAATTGGGACAGATGCTATGAAAGTATACAGAAAGAAAAAAGGGACTTCATGTAAAGATTATGTAAGATCAAGACTCTTGTAGTATAAAAATTTTATTTGCTTTGATTTTTTTCTCATTAATTAGAACTATATTGTTACATAGCTATTGCACTCTTGTTCTCCTGTTTTTACCATCCCACAAGTTTAAGAGTAAAATGACCACTTCATTATCTTAGGAATAATTTTACTTGTCATATAGTACTATTTCTTATGGTTTTACTCAAAAAATTTTACTGTACACTTCTGCTTCATTAATACTGAAGAAGGTGGAAAGAACTTAAAATTATTACTATTGGTTTTACCTACCTATGTCATTTATTACTTGGCTTGAAATAGATGTTTACATATATTGAAAATAATGTCATTTGGATAACTGAATACAATTATAACAAAAATTTGCACAGATCTGAGTATTTTTAGATCAAATCATATACCATGCCCGAATCACAGCAACTTTTAAAAGTAAACAGGACACTGTATTATTATCCAATCTTACTGTTGCTATAAAGAGGTTCTACTGAGTATGTTTAAATCATGACTTAAAATTCTATTTAAATTGAGAAGCAACCCTTGCAAATATCCCAACCTAAATCCAGCTAAGAACAAGTATTAGGGACCTACGCAAATGTGCATGTCAAGAACAAAGTGTAAATAAAATGTATGACAGTGACTTGCATTCAATGATTTTTTGTTTTTTTAATATTATACTATGTTTCATAATAGACTCATCTTAAAATATGTTTACATATTAAGAGCAAGTCAACAAATCTGTTATAATGTTTTAATACATGAAAATCAATATAAATGGATGGAACAAATATTCTTAACCATACTGTCTTGCTATCTGTTACTAGAATTACAGATGTGGCAGTGATGTATCCAATTTTATGCTATCAAAACATCATATGTGAATAAAATTTTTATAAAAAACATTTTTAATAAGGAAGAGGAAAATTAAAAGTTCACTGTGGTAAATCCTTTAAAAAGTGAAGAAATTTATGAAAGGTGGATATTTATTGCTAAATGTATCTATTTTGACTTATTTTGACATTCACATATAAAGTTTACTTAGAGTACCAGCGTAATATAATCTAGCATGTAGACAAAAATATCATGGCACAAAAATAATGTAAAAATGTTTATTCCACTACGCTCAATGTATCAATTTTATTTGACACATAATAACTTATTTATCAGTCTTTATGTTTATCTCTGATTATTTCATAAGGACAAATTCTTAGAAATAAAGTTATAGAGTAAAAGGAAGTAAATAATTTAAGGCTCTTGTTCTTTATTACCAAATGCCTTTCATAAAGGTTTTATTAAATCCTACAAGAGGTGTTTAGGAGTACTGTTTTGCTCTGATGTGTGGGTATTAGCATTAGAAATTATTTGGCAATTGATAGGTGAAAATGTTATCTGTCTGCTTTATTTTGTAACCATCATGTCTAGAAAAATGGCTGTCAGTTTTTTTGAAAGGCTTCATGAAGCATGTTTTCTGCTGAGAAAAAGTAATAAATTCATAAATAATAGACAAACTATGATCATCTTTGGTAAAAAAGTATTAACACTAAATAAAGCAGTATTTTAGTCAATGATTATTTTAAAAAAATTTTATAGGTTTTTAGCAATTAGGTTAGTTCTTACAATGCTGAACAAATTGTTGGTGTCAATGTCTATCAAAGAAAATGCTTCTGAGAGGTTCTTTTCACTTTTTTGATCCTTCCATCTAATTGCTATGCTATGGCCACAGTAATGAAGATCATTAGAACTTAAATTATTAGAACAAATATGTTTGGGTTATTAATTAAAAATTGATAAAGGACTTATCAAAGAAGGAATTTTGTAGGCATATTTACTTTCCTCTCAATATAAAAGAATTTTTTGCTTGGCCAAATTAAGGGCTGTAAAATAGACAACTTAGTTTCTCTTTTGAATAACTGCTTTGAAACAAACTCATAATATATAGTTCTAGTAATATGTAGTTCTGTAAACACTGCACAATGCCTTTTAGACACAGAATATGTAATTTTGAGGTTGCTTTCTCAAGGGAAAAAACAGTAAACTAAATAGCTGAGTATAATTAAGGCAGCCTTACAGCTAAACAAATAAGTCTAATTTTTTTATATGTAGAATTCTAGAATTAAAAAATCATACATTTAAAAATGTGGGTAAAAGATTATTTCTTATATTTTAAAGAAATAATTTGTTAGTTCCCCCCAGTATGATTTTTAAAAGTACAACTAATATCCAACTGTGATTTAATATTTGAAAAAAGAGACCAAAATAGAAGGCATATGTATATGTAATACATAATAAATATAATGCATAAAAAAGTTAATATTAAAGTACTCTAAGAAAAGAAAAAGAGGCAGGCTATAACACACACATAGAAAATGAAAGTTTAAGAGTCAGATGGCTCAGATAATGCATACATCTAGTTTGTCTTTGACTCCACTGAAATGGTCAGTAAATAACATCACTGTGCCAACCACAAAGAAGAACTCCAGGCTCTCTGAAAAATATTTTTCAAAGCCCCAAGGAAACCTAAGCAGTCTCTGCAATTTTTTTTCCAGTTTATGAAAATTGGATTCCTATAAAAGAAAAATGGACCATTTTTACTGCAACAAAAACTGATTTGTAAAAGCTGGAAGCAGTTTAAAAATACCCTTAACATGCGGTTCTTGTTAGTCTTGAAAAGTAAGAGTTATAATAAAAAATGGTGCAAAAATATGGTGCAGATACATGGTATACATAACTGGAAAAAAAGCTAGTCTTGCTCCTATTATTTTTAATTAGCTTCAAAAGCAAGTTCCACTTTACTTTCTAACAGCAGTTCAGATTTTGGGAGGGGAAGATTTACATTTGACGCTCTGGGATTGGCAACTCCATAGCTAATGCCTTAGAGCCCTAATGCATTTTGCATTAGCTCTAAATGTTGGGAAATCCTGGCGCCAAGAGGTTCAAACTGTAGTGACACATGTCTAAAACCCAAGATTCACTGTCCAACTGCCAATATCTATTTTATCAAACATCCAGTCTTCTTATAGAATGGGATAGATGAGTTTAACAGTTTTCACTGTTTCCAATTAAACTGCCTTGCTATCTTACAAAAATGCAGGTATTCAGATTAAGAAGGACCCCCTGACTTGGATTTTAAGAAAAATAACAATTTCAACTATTTAAATTCTTCTCTAAATCTGGCTTAGTTTCTCAGATTTTAATACATTCATCCTATTACTGAACCTTGTCATTTTATGAAGAAATAAAGAATTTTTCATTAAACAATTAAAAAAACGCTTGTCATACAAATTGGCAATTTGTTATTTATTACATGAATCCACTCAAACTGAAATATTAAGAAAACAGAGAATGAAAAGCCATGAGAACTGGCTGAAGAGTACGTCACTTGGCACTGTCATATTGTTTCATGTTTTATCCCACATATTGCTATAGTTAAATCATTAAAAACAATGGTAATGATAAAAGTTCACCTTTTATACATTAATCAAGTATTACTCTTTCTCCAGATAACTTGACAGTGCTTATTTATCAAAGACATATGAAGAAGAAGCAGGAAAAGAATTTATAAATCATCTGGACCATTTCCCTGATTTAAAGGAAAAACACCCAACAACTCCAAATAGATAATTTCATCTTTTTAAGATATTTAGAGAATCAGCTTTTTCAATATGTGAAGATCAATTCAGCTATTAGTCTTTCACAGTTAACACAAATTCTTCATGTTGTCCATTAAGTCTGCTTATTCTCATCTTTACAGTAGAGATGAAGAATAGGAGTTCAACAACTTCTCTTTAATTAACTTGCATTTCTTGAAAAAGATTCCTACTTTGCTTAAAATCGGTTAAAATTAAAAATTTCAAAAATATTTTTGAATGACTATTATTCAGTTTAATGAGATTTAAATTCACCTATAGGATATCAGGAGCTGAAATGTAGCCATAGTTTAAAATTTCACATTATGCAGCAAAATTATCATATTGAAATATGTGAATAATTATGTAACGATTTAAAATACTTAAATCTTTGAATTGAAAAATATGCCACACTTTCAGATCCATGGATACTGTTAAAAAAAGAGCTTAGAGGTCCTATTAAAAGAAGAATCTTAACCAACCACAAATGATTGAATAAAAGCAAAAAAGCAAATGATTCCAGAGTAAGTCAGTAAAACAAAGTGTGAAAAAGAAGACTATGAATCTTTGGCTATATTGTGTAATCCGTCTGTGGCTCTGCTCATACGGTTTAGGGTCCCTTTTCGTTTGTCCTATTACCTACCACAAAATTTGAGGAAATTCATTGTGAATTATTTCTTCTAAACATGAAAAAAGTGATATAGTTAAATGTGATTGAAGGCCTTAAAAATTACAAAAGAGATGAAAGTCTTAACTTTCTCAGGGAACGTTCTTTCTAAAGGGCAAACAATTCTCAAATGAAAATAATGATAAAATTGTATCATTCTTTTGATTTGAAAAATAGTCTATAGTAAGTTTTATTAACTAATCTTTTAAGTCAGTATTACTGGGATATGTCTTTTGTGAAGTAAAAGAAGCTACTTAAATATTTTTACTTTTGAAAAGAAAGTAAAGGTACAAAGGTAAAAGGATTTTCCCAAAGTCATGTAAAAAAATCTTATTAACAGAATGGAGGAATAAAATCCTGAAATCTTCGGACCCAGTACATAACTTGTGTAATACATTTATCTCTCTCGAAACTTTTATTATTTTATAAAGTAATCATTTTTGAATACTAGAAATTAGAGATTTTGCTGAATTGAACAAAAAAGGATTGTTTTCTATATTTTAGTGAAAATGTTTAGTCTTTTAAAAGTCACATAATTAAATAAAAAGCAAGTCTTTCTCAAATAAGTAATTCATCATTTATAGCAGTTGGTTTTTTTTAGATTCACAGTATCTGCAGGAGATACAAAAATAATGTTTTGCTAAAAGTAATGGTAGAATAATTAATCTTATAAATTCTATAAGCAAAATTTTTCAATATAAATATTAAGATCACATACCTAAATCATTTCCTCCTTTCCCAATTATGTTTCAGAAAACATTTGTATGGTGAATTGTCATCTGATAGAGTACAGTATTTATAATGATTAAACAGAGCCTCTATTTAAATAATTATAGCTAATAAAGCCAGAAGCATCAGAAGTAATCAAAAGCCATATGCTTTCTAGTATTTAACCATGTTTAGCTTTTATTTGCTAAAGCAAGGTGTTTCTTACTATGACAATCTAGTACACAGATGAAACAATTTTTAAAGGGCTACTATTTATTTAAGGTACACTACAGAACACTGAACTACACATAAGGTTATTACATTTCATGTAATACTCCTATGATTTTCCACCATGCTTTTAAACTTTGGGTCATGACCATCAGCAAGTTGTAAAATCAATTTAGTGAGTTGCAGTTTGCATTTAAAACAGGAAATGGAATATAATAAAATATAATTGTGTATTACAGGTAGAGTACCATTTTAAGAAATTTTTGTTTTACACGTATATATAGATAGATAAATATATGTAAACAATTTACATATATATGTATAGGTAGATACATGTATATAAACAAATATGTAAGTATGAATTAAGTTCAAATATGAAAGGTATTTCTTTTAATGTGGGTTGTGATCAAAAAAGCTGAAAAATCACTACAGTATGTTTTGTGTCCTCCAAATGAGGCAGCATGTTACACTGGAAAGAACATAAACTTTGGTGATATACACACCTGAGTTCAAATTTTTGCTCCATCATCCTACTTGTGTGAATTGGTTAGTTAACCTTGAATTTTTAGAGCTGTGATTTCTTCATCAGTAAAACATATAATAATACTTGTTTTAAAATGTTGCTGTGCAAGTTAAAATAAATAAGATGAATATTTGTAAAACAGATTATATACAATGGATAATCGATAATGGTTGAAATTATTATAATTAGTATTAGATTAAAACAGCATTACAAGTGATCACTAAGAGTTATCGCACATTGGTCACAACTGTATTGTTCATTTAAAAAATACATGAACATATCTTACACATAGAAAATAGCTTATCCTAATGAAAAGTAGAATTTAAGAAGAAAAAAATTAATAGGCTTAAGGGAAAATAACACCGTATCTGTTCACTGGACTAGCTTAATGTGAAATGTCAACAGTCAGCCTTAATTAAAATATTACACCTCTAGGAATGATATGAAGAGGAAAATATTGTTTATACTTTCTGGTGAGATTTTAAAAATCTATTATATTATTATGTAATAAAGCTGGATGTATGCTGTGGGGAACTTTATTATAATTGCAAAACAATACTGGCCTGACATTTTTTTTCTCTTAAATATTTTAATAAAGTGCCATCTAGGGAGGAAAAGTCTTCAATTTAATAAAAGCACCAACTTTTTAAAAACAGCTATGTCTTGGGTAATTGTTAAAATACACGTCTTCTGTTCTCATTTTATATTTTAATGGCTTTGGAAAACACTCAGAAACAATCTGCATTCATTAATTAGGCAAAAGTACTGTTTGTGTCAACAGACAATCTATATTTTCCAACTTGAAGAGCATATTTTGTTTTAGATCTGTGATCTCCATTTTTTTTTTTTTTTTTTTTTTTGAGACGAGTCTCGCTCTGTCGCCCAGGCTGGAGTATAGTGGCGCGATCTCGGCTCACTGTAAGCTCCGCCTCCCGGGTTCATGCCATTCTCCTGCCTCAGCCTCCTGAGTAGCTGGGACTACAGGCGCCCGCCACTACACCCGGCTAATTTTTTGTACTTTTAGTAAGAGACGGGGTTTCACCGTGTTAGCCAGGATGGTGTCCATCTCCTGACCTCGTGATCTGCCTGCCTCGGCCTCCCAAAGTGCCGGGATTACAGGCGTGAGCCACCGCACCTGGCCTTGTGATCTCCATTTTTTAAATACAGAAAATGTGACTTCATAAGTTAATTTAAAATCAAACAAACATGCCCTTTAAAAGATTGAGGGTTTTTTTCCCCTCTTAATGAAAAAGAAGAGAAATGGAGAGCGAAGAGGATTTTAGCTTTCCAAAAGCAACAGATACCACACATTAGATTTTTCTTGGAAAACTGTTTACCTGCCAGGAAATGAATGCTGCCCAACAACATCTCCATTTTGAAGGTGGTAATCATTGAAGAAATCGGGACTTATGGCTCCTTCAGAGGCAATTAATCCATCTAGAAAGAAAAAAAAATGGTAACCAGTAAAACATATGTATAGGAAAAACCAATCTATCAAGCAATACAATAAGAAAATAACTTGTATATTTAATCTATAAAGAAAAATGTTAGCATGACATGTTGTTCTCTCTGGGAGTATGAACAGACGACTGTATGTACCTTAAGTACTAGTTCACAATAATGCAGCACAACAACTGAACATTCATTGAGCATCTACTATGTATTTGGCACTATACAGAGAGGAATTAGTCTCTGCCTTCAAGCAGGCTTATGGTCTCGTATGGAGAAGAAAGAAAAAGATAAGGACGGGAAGCAAGGTGGGGACAGACAGTAAGGATGGTTCAGGCTAAGGAAATAGAACAAATAAAGGCAAGGAGGTATTAAATAGTTTGGTATTGGTAAAGGGTAATACTTTATTGTATTTCACAGCTTTATTAGTGTAGCATGATTAGGGAATCAGATATACCAAATAAGTGAATTTCTAAATAAGCAATACTTGACAGTTTAAGTGCCAGACATTAAAACACACGCACAAACTTACATTAGAAATCTTCATATAGTTTACACTCCTTATATTCTTAAAAGGATATACTATACATAAATATTTCTTGATTATTCAATATTCATTATAAATACTAAATATTGTACAGTCCCTAGGGTTGTGAGATATATTTGATTACCTATGCTAAATAGCTCTATACTAGTATGCTTTTTATTTTTCTTTGCTTATAACATGCTTCTTTCCCTAAATTTAAGTATTTGTTAAGACATTTTCCTGATTACAGAGTTATACTACTTTCTCATTTGTTCCAATCTAAGAATCTAGATAACCTATTTTTGATAGAATTATTAATAAGTTAAGAATAAAAAGAATCTGAGGAAAAAAAGATCTAAGTGATGGCTTCAGAGCTGTTCAATGAATAGAACAAATACGTTAGGATATTGCTTTTGTAATAACTATTTGGATAGCTTTGAGGCCTTTCAAAGTTTCCTTTTCTGAAAGTATGCTGGGTTGTTGAGTGGCCTGCAGATAAACATTAGCTAGGTCATACCCACCACATTGTTTATACATTTGGCATACAGTATAGGCAAATTATTCAATCACCAAATGATTATTTTATACTTAGCACATGCATAATACTGTGCTAGGTCCTGTGGGAAATGTATAAAATTACAATACATAACCTCTGTTTTTAAGAATTTTAGTTTAAGTGAAATACAAGACAAACACTTAAGATGCAATTAAAAATGTAATTTATAATAAATGACATACAGAAGGAATGGATATAAGTACCAAATAAGTGTGGAGGCAGTGAAAGCTATAGAGGGGTCAGAAAATTCTACTTTGAGCGGAGGAGGCAGAAGTGTAACAGATTTGAGTCTGGAAAGACAGGTAAGAGTTAAATGATGAAATCTGTTTGAGGAGTAAGGGTCTTAAAAATGGAGTGAATGGTAAAACTAAGTAATAGAGTTGGCAAACGAATTAAGTGGGGTAATTTGTATTTCCATAAGACTCCCATACTACTCATTTGATACATATATCCATTTGTTACACATCATATATTAATGACATATTATTATTTAATTGTCAAATTGTTAATGGACGCCTTTGGTATTTGTCCTATTACTTTACTAACTTTAAAATACTTAAGAGATTGTTCGAGTTTCTACTGAAAGTGTCAGTAATATTTAATCCAGTTTTTATGTCCACTAGAAGTTAAAGTTTCTATAAATCAAAAAGACCAGCTAAACACTGAAAAGTTAAAAAAAATGAAATCATGGAAAATGACAAGACACCACAGACAGTAAAGCAACATAAAAAAATCAATTTTATATGGATTCTAGCCATATAAAAATTTGTGATTTTATATGGATTCTAGCCATATAAAAATTTGTGATTTTATATGGTAAACTTTTTAAAAATGGCTGGGATTTTGTGAAAGTGGCTAAAACTAACAAGGTTAAGAACACAAAAATCAACAAGTTTCTCTGTTAAATTAAAACCAAAGAATTGAGAATCAGAGTTTAAGAAACCTGCCAATTTTAGAGGAACAAAGCTAAGTAAAATGCCAAAATAAAATATATGCCACACATGGAAAATACACACAAAGATATTCGGCATGCCAATAAAATAATTTAACACTAAGAAATATTTCATAAATAAAGCCAAGTGAAAAGATATGTGAATTATGTAAAAAAGTTTATATTTATAAAATATGACATAGTGAAGTGATCCAGATTAGGTAGAAATTAAGTAAAAATCTGACCAAATTCTCAACATCTTATTTTTGATTCAGAATGCCTATTGTCTTCAAAGGGAACAATGAGTAGCAAAAGGATAAACAGAATACAGGGCACTATAAAATGGGCGATCATCAAATAAAGATCAAATTAAAAATTTTTTACTTTAAAGATTCAGCCAGAAATTTTATAAATCCAGAATACAACTAGTTCAATAATATATCTACTCTTATGTGAATAAAAAAAGAGTAAATTTATACCTCTGAAGTTCTTGTTTTTTTAAGACACAGGGTCTTGCTCTGTTGCACGGGCTGGAGTGCAGTGGTACAATCATAGCTCACTGCAGCCTCAAACTCCTGGGTTCAAGTGATCCTCCTGAGTAGCTGGGACTGCAGGGATGTGTACCACCACATCTGGCTAATTTTTAAAATTTGTTGTAGAGATAGGGTATTGCCCAGGCTGGTCTTGAACTTCTGGCCTCAAGTGATCCCTCTTGCCTCAGCCTCCCAAAGTGCTGGGAGTATAGGTATGAGCTACAGTGCCCAACTTCATTTTTAATTTTCCTAGGACACTGTGGTTGATTCAGTAAACTGCAGCTTCTACAGTGCCCTTTATGGCTTGACAAAAGTTAGGCAGCTCTGACATATGAGTAATCTTTCTTTACTAGAATGAGGTATAAAAATTCCGTTAAAGCCTCTCATCTCAAGCACCTCAACTTCTTTGGAAATATCTATTTTTTCTTAACATTGTTCCACCAAAATTAATTCTTTTAGGGAAATATTAAAAAAGAATCATAGCTTCTTATTTATTCTCCAAATAAATCTAGGAGTGTCTTAAATTCCTACTCTAAACTTGTTGTTTCAAAGATACTAACAAGGAACTAAAGTATTTCATGTAACATTGAAATGACCAGAGAACAAACAGGAAACACAGATGATATACACCATAACACTCTAAGCTATAGAGTATTATACATATTTACAGTACTCAATTATATAAAACCTTTTAGACCACAGTTATGAAGCACACCTTTCTGAGATGCCCTAAGTAAGATGACAAAGACAGTTATGAACAAAACAGAGCATATACTAGATCAGTGATGAAACCAAAGCAAATTTGTTGTCAGCACAGGTAATTTATCAACCTTCTGATTTCTGAAAGCCAGTTTTAAAAAACTGTCTTATAAACATTGTGAATTTAAAAAAATACAAAAACTCAATATCTTCTTATATATTATCTTGTATATCATATATTCTTACTGAAATACAGTTCTTTTTTTTAATTCTTTTTCTTTTTGAGATGGAGTCTCACTTTGTTGCCCAGGCTGGTGTGCAGTGGCGCGATCTTGGCACACTGCAACCTCTGCCTCCGGGTTCAAGCGATTCTCCTGTCTCAGCCTCCCGAGTAGCTGGGATTACAGGCATGTGCTACCACATCCGGCTAATTTTTGTATTTTCTTTTTTTTTTTTTTTTTTTTTTGAGACGGAGTCTCTGTCGCCCAGGCTGGAGTGCAGTGGCGCAATCTCGGCTCACTGCAAGCTCCGCCTCCCGGGTTCACGCCATTGTCCTGCCTCAGCCTCTCCGAGGAGCTGGGACTACAGGCGCTCGCCACCACGCCCGGCTAATTTTTTGTATTTTTAGTAGAGACGGGGTTTCACCGTGGTCTCGATCTCCTGACCTCGTGATCCGCCCGCCTCGGCCTCCCAAAGTGCTGGGATTACAAGCGTGAGCCACTGCGCCCGGCCAATTTTTGTATTTTCAATTAGAGACGGGGTTTCACCATGTTGGCTAGGTTGGTCTCGAACTCCTGACCTCAAGTGATCCACTTGCCTTGGCCACCCAAAGTGCTGGGATTACAAGCATGAGCCACTGTGCCAGGCCAACTTTTTTTCTTAAAGAGACAGGGTCTTGCTATTAATAATTGGTCCAGGTTGGAGTGCTGTGGCTGTTCACAGGCATGATCTCACTACTGATAGCATGGGAGTTTTGACTTAATCCCTTTTGGGTCTGGGCCAGTTCACCCTTCCTTAGGCAATCTGGTGGTCTCCAACTCCCAGGAGGTCACCATACTGATGCTGAACTTAGTGGGGACACCCGATTGGCATAGCTCACTATAATCCAGAGCTCTTAAGACTCAAGTAATCCCCTCACCTCAGCCTTCTGAGTAGCTGGGACTACAGGCACATGCCACTATGCCTGGGTAATTTCTTTTTCTTTTCTTTTTTTTGGTAGAGACGAAGTCTCACTACATTGACCAGGCTAGTCTTGAAGTCCTGGCCTCAAACAACCCTCCTGCCTTGGCCTCCCAAAGTGCTGGCATTAGAGCTGTGAGCCACTATGCCCGGCCTCTTTTTATTTCTTAAAGTCAAATGAATATATAACATTGGGCTCTTTGGTGAACTAGCTAAAGGTGAAATTGTGACTTTATGGGAGAAAATAGATGTCAGTAGTGTAGAATATGAGAAAAAGAAATAACTAAAATGATAAATCTTATTAATAATTTATTTGACTATAATTTACAAGACACATCACAGAAATACATAGGTAGTATGAAAACTATGTTTTTTACAATATTCCTGAGATAGAACAAACCATTTTAAGCTTCATATTCCAGTAATACATTCACATACTAAGAATAAGATTCACTACAATTAATGAAGAACAATTAAAAATAAAAAGTCATTTAGATATATGTAGTAGCAATACGGCTTTATAAATGACAAAATATTTCCTCTATGGGTAAAAGTAGTAAAGCAAACAGCTTCATTTCATAATAGCAAAGGACATTAATTAGTGACTACAATCACAATAATTTTAGACTAAGTAAAAAATACTGTACCTAAAGGAGATGCTAGTTTTGTATTTCACATAATACTAAGATTTTTTTAAAAAAACATGGGAGAATCATATACATTTGACTATTAAATAGTCTGAAAATACAGAGAGTGATGCTAATGACTAGAAAATAGCAGATGCCATTTCATTTTAAAGTAAAAGATAAGACCCAGGGAATTACGAGCCTCTCAGTTTGACCTCTGTGGCTGAAAAGCTGCTAAAGCTGTTCTTATCAGAAACAGCCTAAATTTTCAGGGAGACCCAGAGGCTTAAAAACATGGTTCAGGCATTCAAACAAATCTGCAGTAGTAGAAATTTATCTGATGTTTTCTGATGCTACAATCATACACAATAAAGGAAAGGAGGCTGATATTATCTAGATTTCCATGAGACACATCAAGAAATGCTACAGGGATTCATTTAGTCCATGGACTATCCATGGAAAATGATGTAGGTAAAATAATCACTAAACTAAAAAAAATTTCTTGCTATAAGAAATTTAGTTTTAGACTCACAGCATGTAATTTCTACTGTCAAATGTCTATCATATCATCAGGCTATAGATTTAAAAAAACCTAAATGTTTCTAAGTTTTGGTGTATGAAAATATGCATAACTGTTTTCTCACAAAAGCATAACTTATACATTGTAATTATAAAGTATCAAAAAAATTTAGGATTTTCACTTTAAGAGGTTAATTTAAATTAATTTTGGAAATGTGGTATAACTGTTTAGAAATCTGTTTTGAAATTTTAATTGTATTAAAACAACAATGATGAATACTGAGGTGGTTAATAGCTTTATCTGGTTTTGAAAACTGGTAATTGATTTATTATGAAAGGTAGCTATCAATCTTCAAAGCAAGAAACTTGACTCCAAGAATATTCTGATTTCTATTAAAAAAATTTGCATCATATATATTTTACATCATCTTACTTCATGAATACTGAATATGTAAGGAACAGCTGTTTGCCATTACTGAACTAAGAAATTCTGTTTGGTTGAAATTAATGATCTACTCCATCTGGTTTGAAACACAAAGCAGCATTTCATAACTACTGTAAAGTTCAATTAGGAAGAAATCTATTTGATTTTCAGAGTAAAGCATAAGTTTTCCATGATTTATACATCTATACCAAATACAAAAAATAATACATAATATCTATGGAAAATTTGAACAATACACAAGAAAACACATGAATGAAAATGTGAGTGGTATTATTAATGTGAGTACAGTGATCAGATGTAATAGTAATTTACATAATCATCCAATCATTGATCAAATTGTTCAGATAAAATGAAATACACAAAATATTTAGAGAACATATATTGAGAACACTAAATGCATAGTAGAAATACATAGTAGAAAAAAAGTGAGTCACTAATTCAGATATAATCACCTTAATGATTTTTATCTTCAATTTGCTAGAGATTTTAATTATTATAGAAATCCTTTCCTTCCTCTCCTCAACTAAATGACTTCAATGAAGTAATATTAATGTTGGCAACAGTACAAAACAGTGAGAGCTAGAATATGCAAAAACTTACCAATCTTTCTGTCAAACTCATCCTTGGAAAAAGGTAGTAATGCAAAAAGGTTATAATACATGTAAGATTTACATAAATATTAAATTTTACCTTAAAAACATTAGCATAGTTTAGAAAGAATAAACAATTACTCGTGCCTAATTGTCCCCAAAGTTACCATATAGAGTTTGGTAGTTTGAAACTAAAGCAAAACCGTGGCAAAATTAAACTGTTAAGATTAAATATCTTGGAAAACAAATGATGAATAAATTATGCATTTAATAAATCCAGAAGAAAAATGAATATTACATTTTTGAACAGAAGTCAGAAATCTTGAAGTTGTCCATTTAAGTTACACATTCTAGCAATTAATAAACTTCTAAGAACAATTAATTTTCCTGGCTACAGCCTTTTAGGGAGATTCCATCAAAGACTAACTTGGAAAAAAAAATGGTAAGTTAATAGGTTTGCTTATTATATATAAATGTTACATCTAAAATCATTAGCAGACCATTCATAAACTAAAAGAAGTGCTTATTAAGCTTGGGAATGTGCAAGGCTGGCTGATTAAAATTTCTATTCATAGCATATAAACTGTTTATTTTCGCTTTGGTTATCACCTGAGTTGTAGAAAAGGTCAGGTCTTTCGAGAATATCTCCTTCATGAATGTATGGCTCAATTCGATCATCGCCATACAAGTACTGCTCACTCTCATCCATCTGACGACTCTCTACCATCTCCAGCCACTGAGAGTTATGCCAGCGAAACTTTTCACTCTGAATTTTCTTAGCCCATTCTTCATCATATTCCTATTGAAAACAGTCAACTGTTATTATATAAGCTAACTCACTTGGCACTCAGACGGCAGTATTTTTATCTGAGAATTTTGGGGGGCCTTCATTGGGTCAGAGGAAGCACTAAAAATACCTGTTCAGGATTATTTTATATAATAGCCAACGAAAAGCAATTACATACATAAAGAAGTCTGTTTGTATTATCGATCACTAATGGCAATGGCAAACACTAGAAAAGTTTAAATTTCATAAATTCTTATTTAATATTACATAAATATTGCCAGAATTTAAGCAAGCAGTAAGACTTCAGTTTCCAAAGAGTTCTTGTGACTATAATTAAAGTTGACCTTAGAACAAAATGGATTTCAATTGCACAGGTCCACTTATACATGGATTTTTGTTCCACCTCTGCCACCCCTGAGATAGCAAAACCAAGCCCTCCTCTTCTTTCTCCTCCTCAGCCTACTCAATGTGAAGACAATGAGGATGAAGATCTTTATGATGATTCACTTCCACTTGGTGAATAGTAAATATATTTTCTCTTCCTTATGATTTTCTTAAAAATATTCCTTTCTCTAGCTTACTTTATTGTAAGAATACAGTATATAATACATATACAAAATATGTGTTAATCAACTGTTTATGCTATTAGTAAGGCTTCCAGTTAACAGTAGGCTATTAGTTTATGTTTTGGGGGAGTTAAAAGTTATACATGGATTTTCAACTGTGTAGGGGGATTGGTCCCCTAACACCTGTGTTCAAGAGTCAACTGCATTTGTGGCACTAATGGCAGGTAGTTAGCATAAAATGACATATTTTGCTGTATCTTTTAGTCTAGATAACACTGGGGGAAGTACTGTTAAAGTATTGTTTTAGCTGCTAAAATGGTTTACTACAGAAAACAAATATCAGAATTGAATTTTTGTTCCAAACACAAATTAATGATCTTAGTTGGTTGTAATTATTTCTTTAAATGTTTCTTGTTTTGATCATAAACTCCTATGGAGCAAGATTGGGTTATTCACTGACAGGTGTATCTGTAACACTTGTCAGAGTCACCGACAGGTGTATCTGTAACACTTGTCAGAGAGAACGTTCTTGGTGAATGGTTTTGAAGGACAAATAGGCAAATTACTGTAAGCTACAGCAGAACTTCTCCATCTACTATTTGTCCCATAGGTTGCAGCTACTACTGAGTAGTGTATTGCTTTAACAACAGACAGCAGAAATGATAGCATGGATAGAAAATAAAAGGCTTCAGATATTTCATGTCATTGTTAGAGTTCTTGGTTTCAAATTCCTCTGTCATATCTTTAAACATATTTGGTTACAGCTGTCTAAAAAGGAGTTAGAGGGATGCAGGGTAATAGCACTATTAAGGTGATCACAAAAACTAAGAGGTAGACCAAATATATATTTTAGTTAAATACTAAGCAATTTTTCAATTCAAGCTGAGACTCAAATCAAAATCACTATCACAGAATACATTTCTGGGATATAAAAATAAAATCTGAGATTTTATAATAAATGTAATTATTATTGTAATTTTCTTGTTAAAATTATAACTTGTTCACGTTTCACATTATCAGCAAATCCAAGCAGTGTCAGTTGTCAGATTGTATGTGCTATAATGTACATTTAAAAAATATACAGATGCTCCCTTTCAACTGAAGTTGGGGAAGGTAGAGGATATTTTTTGACCATAGTACTGCTAGTGACAATTTTGCAACCAAATTACTAAACTTGATTTTCTTTTTAATTTTTATTTTAGGTTCAGGGATACATGTGCAGATTTGTTATATAGGTAAACTGTGTGTCATGGGGGTTTGGTGTACAGATTGTCACCCAGGTAATAAGCATAGTACCCAAATAGGTAGTTTTTCAGTCCTGACTCTCCTCCCACCCTCCACCCTTAAGTAGGTCCTGATGTCTCTTGTTTTCTTCTTTGTGTTCATGTGTACTCAATGTTTAGCACCCATTTATAAGTGAGAGCATGTGGTATTTTGTTTTCTGTTCCTGTGTTAGTTTACTTAGGATAATGGCCTCCAGCTCCATCCATGTTGCTGCAAAGGACATGATCTCGTTCTTTTTTATGGCTATGTAATAGTCCATGATGTATAACATTTTCTTTAGCCAGTCTACTGTTGATGGGCATTTAGGTTGATTACATGTATTTGCTTATTGTAAACAGTGCTGCAATGAACATGCACATGCACGTCTCTTTATGGTAGAACAATGTATATTCCTTTGGGTATATACCCAATAATGGGACTTCTTTTCTTTTTCCTTTTTTTTTTTTTTTTGTTGAGATGGAGTCTTGCTGTTACCCATGCTGGAGGGTGGTGGCACGATCTCAGCTCACTGAAACCTCTGCCTCCTGGGTTAAAGTGGTTCTTGTGCCTCAGCCTCCAGAATAGCTGGGATTACAGGTGCCTGCCATCACCACCCGGCTAATTTTTGTATTTTTGGTAGAGATGGGGTTTCACCATGTTGGCCAGGCTGGTCTTGAACTCCTGACCTCAGGTAATCTGCCTGCCTCAGCCTCCCAAAATACTGGGATTACAGGCATGAGCCACGGTATCTGGCTGGGACTTCTTATCTAATAGTTATCTATTAACATTTCTATTAGTCATCAATCTATTTCCTAATATTATTTTTTAAAATTAAGTTGCATAAAATTAAGAGCTATCATAAACATTATGTAAAAATAATAAACATTTTTATTCAACTGATAAGAGTTTTAATAATTAAACAACTGAAGATCTTTACCTCAGTTACATCTGATACTATACTTGAAATAGACTATTCAGATATAAATAATAAATCCAAATGCCATACCTCCTTAGTATTATTGATATGGTCACAGTGACTGAATGTGATGGTAATTTATACAACCACCCAATCACTGATCACACACAAATTATTCTGCCAAAAGAAGATAATACATATAAAGCATTTAGATAACTTATATTGAGAACACTTAATAAATATTAGCCATTACCTTAATTAATTCAAGTAATGGCTCCCTGAAATAAGTACTATAATTATCAACATCTTACAAATGAGAAAATGAGGCCCAGAACACTGAAGTAACTTGATCCAGGGTACACAGCTGGCTGTGGCTACTACAGCACTGTAAGCCTCGGGCCAGCAATGTGGAAGAGGCAGTTAAACAGAGGATAAATGAACATTTGTCAGAGTTCCTGCAGAATGGATTCTTTATTGAATGAGAATATAACAAATAACCCCCAGGGACAACTTTCAGCTCTAAGATTTCATAAGCAAGCAGTGATATGGGAGGAAGTCGTTGACCAAGGAGTGATATTGGAAGAAGTAGCTTCTGGTCTGGTAAGTATATTATCCTATCATATTCTCAATCATGCTCTTACTGAGCTGGCCATACTTGGGTGGGTATTGGGAAAAGAGGGAGTTGAAAAATAATATGCACAGAGATGTTGTTTACAAGCAGTTTTGTGGTTCACTTTGGGATTCCAAAATTAAATACCAAGCGATGCCTCATTATGTAATATATGCATATGATCAGCTTCAAAGTAATTTAGCCTAAACGCTAAATATAACTGTGAACCTCTTTAAGATTCATATAGCTTCACAAGAGTACACTTTTTGTTGCCATATGTGTGTCTGTGTATGTGCTCAATTAAAGTTAGCTGCAGAAAGATACTGTCATATTAGAAATGGCCAGATAATTTACAAAGAGTGATCACATAACCATACAGTAGAAAGAAAGGATAAATTTATTATATCCATTGGGGTAAGACATTTAATACATTAAAAAGCAAAATGACAATGTGGACAAATTGTCCACACTAATTGGCTTTTTTTCTAAAAAGTAAGTTGGTTACGGGTTACCAAAACTCTCAGAATATGCTTTATAAAATACCAGAAATCCTAGTAAGTCCACATTAAATACAGAACTAATTTGAATGTTATTTTTTTAAAGAATAGTAGCTTGTTTCACTTGGGAAGAGGCATAAAACTAATTTTTCATTTTGGTTCGAGATCCCTGAGGAATCGCCACACTGACTTCCACAATGGTTGAACTAGTTTACAGTCCCACCAACAGTGTAAAAGTGTAGAAAAATTTAAATCTGATTGAATTATCTGAACGAAAAGGTATTCCTTCAAGGAAAAAGACAGAAAAATCATATGATCTGATGATTTCATTGTAATTTAAATTTCAAGCATATTCATTCCTGGTGAAAGAACAGGAGTTAAAATTCAGTCAAGTGCCCAAAGCATATAAAATATGGGGTCTGCTATTCCAGTAAGAGTAAAACTTGACTCCTACTAATACCTGTGAAATGTTACAGAGGTAGGTAATATTTAAAATAAAAATATCCTTAAACTACATTTCCACAAAATGTATTTAGCCTAGGAAGTAATGCTTTGAAAAAACAAACAAAAATCCTGCTTACTCCGAGTTATCATTTCACACCCTCTTTTAAGATTATCCTAATTTAACAATAACACAAATATATCTAATAAATGTAAAAATGTGTAACAAAGAAGTTTCTTCATAAACAATTGCCCTTCTAACTTTAGCCTTCTTATCACCCTATGAGCTCACATCATTATTCTTATTAATAAACTTATACATACAAGGCTCAGTTTAAAAAGAGATGATCAAATCTATTTGACAAAAGTCCAAACACACAAACCAAAAATATCCATGAGCATCCATGACTAACTTTTGATATTTTCTTGGTAAAACTGATCTTCCAAGGCAGTGAGTTAGCACAGAACCTAGCACCAAATATAATGACTGCCCTTACACATTCCTTTAAAATTTTCACCTTCTCTCTTTTATCAGTTTTTGATTGAATTATTGTATAGAACCAGTGCATCTCTTGACATTATAAGCCTAAAAAGTATGGTAGCAATGATATAGATTGTACTATCATTTTCTTACTTAAAATAATTGTATTCTAACTTTTAAGCATTTTGTACTATAAAACAATAGGTTTAATTTCTATGACTAACATACTAATTAACATGCATTATTGTTTACAGGATCACAGTAAAAATACCATGGTTATTTTCTCAGCTCTAAAAAAGAAGCAAAACAGCTCTTCTCTCAGGAAATACGACACAGCACATGTTATTCTATACCAAACTGTGTATTTAGGATATTGAAAATTATATCTTGCAAAAGATCCAACAATGATTCCAGAATCCTACTATGATGAATCTACTACACTGGCAAGCAGAGTCTTCATAAGAGGTGGCCTTGAAATTAAATATGTGTGTATGGTTCTTTGTTATAGATCATAGACGGAAAATGGCAAAAAAAAAAAACCTTGGCTTAACAGTATGAAAGCCTTAAAAGTTTTTCCATTTAAAGTCTTAAAGAATCATAACATAACTGTGAAATAATATTTGGAGTTTCATGATTATAAAAGTAATATTTTCATTGTTGAAAATGGAAAATTACAGGAAAAATACCTATAAAAACTTTAGCAAGATGGAACCATAATAACTACTATATCCCACCAGTTTTCAATGACTTTCTTAACTCCAGTATTAATGGATAACTTTGGAAAATATTTTAAAATGTGTTTAAAAAATTTACAGCCTAAGTATGAAACATTATTAAGATATTGGACTTGTGCCATAAAAGTTTGCTCTAGTTTGTGATAATGTTGCCTCAGGTTTTCAACTGTTTACCAAATAAAGCATCTTAGAATGAAATATGCCATAAGGAACACAATATTCATTAAAATAATTTTACTTCTCTTTTTCCGTAGTAGTAAATGTTACTTAGAATCAAATGAAATAGCATTGTTTTGCTGTATAATGCTGACCATTTATGTTTATGTTTCTGAAAAGGTTTACCAGATTTCTTGAAAATGAAATATTTTAGCTTAAGGCTGTTGAGATTCTATTTACCAAGTACAGTAAATTAATAGGCTAAGACAATGGTTTTAGACTTCAGGGAAGGTTCAAAAGCACATTTTGGGGACAAATATTAAAAGTAAATCAACTGCCACCTACTTTTCCTGTTTTATTAAAGGGTCATTTGCAGACTAAAAAATGTGAGAAAGAATCTCAAAGTAAAGATATATAGTACTTTCCCAAAATAAAACATGTTAACAACATTATATCCCCCTCCTGGACAAACCTTTCCTTTTTTATTTTTTTCCCTTTTCCATTTCAGTAACAATTTGCTGTATCATATCCTATGGACCATCATTCGGGAATCTCTAACTTCTCTATGTGCTTTGGGAATCCTCAATGAATATAGTTTAGTAGCCATGGCAAAGTGAGTTTCTTTGTGTTTCAGCATCTGGATTTATAGCTATTAATAATATGGTACTGCATAATATAAAGAACATTGGATTAGGAGTCAGGAGACCTGGGCTCTGGTTCTAGTTCTGCAACTAACTGAAGTATACAACCTTCTAAAGGTATTCTAATCTCTCTTGGTCTCAGATTCTTCAAAAATGAAACAAAACTAAGACTTACTTAAGCTCTAACATTCTAAATAAAAACCTATGATTTATACCATGAATTCATAAAGCTGTTGAAATAACTATCCCAAATAACTGAAAAGTACTGGTAGGATAGGAGTTTCTTTTAAAAAGTTAACAAGCAATTCTTAAATGAAAACCCAATGTCAAAAAATTTTAATCAACATACATCATTAAAATAAATTTTCTCTAACCCCATCCACCAATCTCTAGCCCCTCTTATTATTCACTCCCCTCTACCCCCAGCCCCATATCAGAAAATAATTATGAGAATTCAGGGATGTCACAGCTGAATCACAGCTAAGGTATGTCATCAAAACCTATCCAAAGCCTTTGTGGAAATACTCTAGGATTATAGTTTTTTCTTCATTTTTGAAATACTTCTTTTCACAAGGAGTACAACCTGGTGTCCTGCCTTTGAGACTTGAGTTTATTGTGTATTTAAAGAAAAACATGCTTTGTTTTTTATTTCCTTCTCTTCTTAGCTCCTGACATTATGATTTTAAGCACTCAGTATCCATAAATTCTAAAGTGTCGTGAAAGACTGATGGTTTGATTTTACATGGAATGGGCCATCCTTTTTGAAGTCCTACATCATTTTGTTTACTAGTTAACCACCAAAACATTATGAAGCCTTAACTAGCCTATTATCAGAGCCTGTTCACTATCAGGAAAACTCTTTGTCACTGGCTTCCGTCACACCTTGTATCTGATTAACACACTATAGGATAACACAGAGCTACATAGATCTGCTTTGTGTTCTAACATAACTGATGGAAAACAGATTTTCCTTTTTCCTTTAATGTGGCAGCCCCCTAATTGAGACTGTAATATGGTTTATTTAATATAATTTTTCATACTAAATTAAAGCAAGTCTGGAGTAATTTAGTTGCTCATTAAAGTTACGGTGGTAGCTGCTAACAAGATACTTTTTCTATCTTAAAAAAAATTAATCCCAATAATATCGATAGACATACCTATAATTTAACATACATAATAAAGTTGATTTTTATGCACATACTATCTATTTCTCAATAAGACTGCCCCAAGTGTTGACCTTTAGTCTTGACCACAAAGTAAAAGGAATAACTAAATAACATTTATTTAAGTAAGAAATAATTTTTTTCTTTCATACTATGCATGGATTCTTTTAAGTCTAAATGTTGCCAATTAAAAAAAAAATAAAGTAACATGAATAACAGGTAGGAAACACACACATTTATGTATAAAATTATGTGTGTATATGCTTAAATTCTAACAAGTTGGAAAAATATCCTAAATGTCCGCCTTTTGGTTTATGCAATATAAAAATGAACTATAAAAGAAGACTAACTAAATTTATCTCATTAAACCCAATTAGACTATATGCGATTAAGAAATAAAAATCAAACTTATACTAAGAAATAAAAGAATTTACCAAGACTGCAAAACAAGCAAGAACCAGTTCTGCTTGGTCTGGAAAGAGAAAATTTTAGAAATTTCTGCCAACAATTCACTTGAAAATCACTACTCCCACATCCAACTTGCATGCCAATTAAAAGTGACCAGCATTTACCCATGCCCTGCTCTTGAAAGCTTGAGTTCTAATGCTAACCCTAACCCTATGAAACCTTCTCTGTAACTTCTTTTCAAGATGTTGTAAGATACTTCTTAAAGTGCTCTCCCTTACTGGCAAGATTATTAATAAGCCCACCTTTTCTCTGACACAGGCTTCCTTGGTTATCTCTGCAGAGACCATAACAATGGGTGTCGTAGAAGCTACATTTAAAGCTGTATTGGTTTCTTTCATTTTAATAAACCAGGCTTATTAAGTACAATTTTGTCTGTCTGGAATGAAGGTAGCACCTACTTTTCCAAGTTTAGAATATTAGAGCTTGCTATTAATTCCAGATTATTAAAATAAAAACAATCTGCCCGTGATTATAATTAAGAGTTATTTAAAAAGGAAGAGGTACCATTCAAAATCTCAGTGACACAAACCTATGTCACAACTAAATCATACACTGGCTAGAAAGATGACAGAAATCAGTCTTTCACCAGAGAACCTGGTTATATCCCTTTTCCTGTAAACACCCTGTAGATACAGTGTGCCGTTAGTACAAATAATCTAGTGATAGGCCATGTAGTAGTACTGCTTCTGGAACGCCAGTTCACGTTTAGGGAATAGTATTTCAGTGTTCTCTGGGGTCTAGATTGTAAATTTTTATATTCAAGGAACTTTGTATTGTTGAGTTTTGTGTTCTCAGTGTCTTGGTGTTTGGCACATAATAGGTGCTTAATAAACATGCATTAAATGTCTGACAAACCAGAAATATCAAGGGAGGATTTCTGAGGTTCTCAAATACTTCACGCAAAGCTGAGGATATACTGAAGGATACGAATCTAATTAGAGTTTTTAGAAGCTCTCTAGATCGGAGGGGTAGGTGATGTTCTTCCCTTCATGATTCCCATGATTGTCTTCATGGAAAAGAAAAAGGCAATAGTCAACTGACTTATAATTCCCTTGGAAGACCAACTAGCTCTAGGCTTCTCTCTCCTTACCTCCCTGCTCCTCTTTGCACCTACACCATTCCCTGCCTCCCCAAGCTACAAGTAATGTAGTCACACAGGTGACAATGTGCTGATGAGGCCACAGAGACTGTATCATGTAAACAAGTGATGTAATCCTCCTTGGTATCCAGAGTACCGCCACTGCACATCTGTTTCAATTCATCAGTTGAGGGCTTGGGTCCAACTACATTAAACAAATCTTCACTAGTATAATATTTGCATAATTTGGGGGACAAGTACTTTACTGCAGAAAGTATATTTCCCCAAGGCTTTCAAGGCATCTAATTTTTCTTAGTATTATTCTGCACTGTCTGTCTTCAGTGGCAGATAAGTTTGTTTTCTTACAGGTAAATTGCTTTAAGCTACAAATATTCCCATTCTGTCTATATATTTTTTGGATTTTTTATTATTATAGAATACAGTCATGCTGAGAATACTAGGAAATCATTATCTAGAGGTAAAAAGAATTTTAAGAGATCATCCACTTCTCTCCTAAGCAGGTTTCTAATAATTTAAAAAGTTTGTTATTTAGCCATTACTAATGCTAACTGAACAAAAACTTCACATTCTCCCTTGATGGTGTTTTTAGTGAGCACCATTTCAATGCAGCAATGGAAGCAGAAGCCAGAATTTTCATAGGTTTAAAGTGCGGAAATGAAGGAAGTAAAATATAGACAACTGTTTGGAAACTTTGGATCTAGAAAGAAGGAGAGCTAAGACAGTATCTAGAAGAGAAAAGAGATACAGGGTTGGGGGTGACTCCAGTTTTAAGATGAGAGACTTAAGCTCAGAGTTTAGAAATTATTTGAAATAAAATTTTTATTTTATAATAAATACATTCGTATTTTATACAAAATATTTTCAGATGAAGGCTGAGTTGGCCTTTGGGAACTATCAACTTACATTCTAAACCACATACACTTAGTATGTGAATCTAAACATTATCTTCTAGCTACCTTTCCTAGACAGAAGGTAGATAAAAAGTATGCTAAATGTAATGCATAACAGACGGACAACTCTCTCCTTTCCTTGTTGCTTCAAGTAAGATAATCACATATAGAACTATAAGAAGTTTCCTGTTCTTATACTATATACTTTATATACAACAATGGCACTGTGATCTATTAGAAAATAGTACGAGCCATGAAATTATTCTATAGGCACATTAAATATTCTATATTCATAAGCCCTGTGATCAGTGACCTATGTGTGAAATGTGTTCGTAGAATGGGGATTTAATATGTACAGTTTCTCTATTCTGACTTAGAAATCAAAGCTAAAATGTCAACGTATCCATTTAGTTCTACACCAGTAATGAGATACTTAGTCAAATCCAAAAAACAGATGATATCAAATTAAGATGAATTTCTGAAATAAAATGTGAGAAAGTGACGATGAAGTTCCTAATGGTGACTGTCGTTTCCTGATTACATCACTAGCAGAAAATCCAACTTAGTGGATTTCCAACTAAGTTATTGATTTTTTAAGAAAATGTTATTCTGATCTGTTTAAAAAGCTAAAGTTAAACTTCTAAAACTACTGAGTAGGCTACATTCAATAAACTTTCTAAAGGTGAGCCAAATCCAGTTCGAAAAAGAAAGCAACCTGGTTGTGCGTAGCAGTATATGCCATATATAAAAAAATACTCAAAATAATCGAGTATCTGGTATAGCCCTGGTGCAAGGCCCAAATCCAGGCAGAAGACTGTGGTAGGCAGCAAAATTGCTGGCAGTAAGTCTGCATGGTTCACAATTTCTAACCCAACACTTAGATCATCTCTTTGATCATATCCCTCTAGTCATGTATCCTTTAAAAACCTCCAAAACTATGAATAACATTAAGATTTTTGTATTTCCCATCATTTCAAAGCAACTTAAAGGACAACTGTATGTATAAAATAAAACTATCAATTAACTGAAAAAAATAGCTGATACAAGATTTTATTTATTAAAAAAATTTAATGGCCAAACCACAAAATTGATAATGTTTTGACAGAAACTGTCTTCCAACTCCCCACTCCTATACAATAATTTATCTGAAAAACAAGTGGCTCTGCGATGACATGTAGATCAGAACTCTGAATACCTATAAAATATTTTTAAGTAAGGAGCCGATGACTTAAAAGTTGAAAGCTAAAGAACTTACTAATGTTTAAAAAGTAAATTTAGTTATCATTGTATATCCTGAATCTTACCAAAATACAAAGTTGGGTTTACACTGAATGCATTGTTTAAAATAAGTTTACAATGTCTTTTTCCCCCAAGATGAAGTCAATTATACTTTGTGTAGAAAAAATAATTACTTACCGCTATAATATCTAATGTATTATCACAGACCTTTCGGATTTCATTGTTCTTATCATGCATCAGGTCTATGAGATATGCTGGAGCCTCTGAATAAAAATGGTTAAAGATACAAACTACATTTGATATTGTGGCTAGTCAATAATACTACGAAAATCTCATATTTTTATAAATCGAAATATAACCCAAATTTTAAAATAAAATCATTAATACAAGATGACCAGAAACACTTAATATTTCATTTGTTTAGAAAAACAGGGATAGTAGGGACATAAAAAAGAGAAAAATCTAGATAAAAATGGGTAAGGAAAACAAAGTCAGTAAATCTCAGAAAGTACAAGACCACATTTCTGAATACATGAGGATCATGAACATAAATGAAGAGGAAGCTCTACAGTTGTGTAGCTATAAATGCTTCTTGATCTATCCTGCTCTCCTAAAAATTCAGGAAAACTAATTTCAAACAAAACTAACAAGAGAGATCCCATGGTCGAAAACAGAAGGCATGATAAAACATTTTCACATAAAAGAAAGCTGCAACCTAATTATTTCAAAAGAGATAAAAATAATTTAAAAAATAGTGCATACAGGGTGGAGCCAAGATGGCCGAATAGGAACAGCTCTGGTCTACAGCTCCCAGCGTGAGCAACACCGAAGACGGGTGATTTCTGCATTTCTGTTTGAGGTACCGGGTTCATCTCACTAGGGAGTGCCAAACAGTGGGTGCAGGACAGTTGGTGCAGCGCACTGTGCGCGAGCCGAAGTGGGGCGAGGCACTGCCTCACTTGGGAAGCACAAGGGGTCAGGGAGTTCCCTTTCCTAGTCAAAGAAAGGGGTAACAGACTGCACCTGGAAAATCGGGTCAGTCCCACCCTAATACTGCGCTTTTCCAACGGGCTTGGAAAACGGCACACCAGGAGATGGTGTCCCGCACCTGGCTTGGAGGGTCCTACGCCCACGGAGTCTCGCTGATTGCTAGCACAGCAATCTGAGATCAAACTGCAAGGCGGCAGCGGGGCTGGGGGAGGGGCGCCCGCCATTGTCCAGGCTTGCTTAGGTAAACAAAGCAGCCAGGAAGCTGGAATTGGGTGGAGCCCAGCACAGCTCAAGGAGGCCTGCCTGCCTCTGTAGGCTCCACCTCTGGGGGCAAGACACAGACAAACAAAAATTCAGCAGGAACCTCTGCAGACTTAAATGTCCCTGTCTGACAGCTTTGAAGAGAGTAGTGGTTCTCCCAGCACACAGCTGGATATCTGAGAATGGACAGACTGCCTCCTAAAGTGGGTCCCTGACCCCCGAGCAGCCTAACTGGGAGGCACCCCCCAGTAGGGACAGACTGACACCTCACTCGACCAGGTATTCCTCTGAGACAAAACTACCAGAGGAACTATCAGACAGCTGAATTTGTGGTCTCACGAAAATCCACTGTTCTGCAGCCACCGCTGCTGACACCCAGCCAAACAGGGTCTGGAGTGGACCTCTAGCAAACTCCAACAGACCTGCAGCTGAGGGTCCTGTCTGGTAGAAGGAAAACTAACAAACAGAAAGGACATCCACACCAAAAACCCATCTGTGTATCACCATAATCAAAGACCAAAAGTAGATAAAACCACAAAGATGGGGAAAAAACACAGCAGAAAAACTGGAAACTCTAAAAAGGAGAGCACCTCTCATCCTCCAAAGGAACGCAGTTCCTCACCAGCAACGGAACAAAGCTGGACGGAGAATGACTTTGATGAGTTGAGAGAAGAAGGCTTCAGACGATCAAACTACTCCAAGCTACGGGAGGAAATTCAAAACCATAGCAAAGAAGTTAAAAACTTTGAAAAGACATTAGACGAATGGATAACTAGAATAACCAATGAAGAGAAGGGCTTAAAGGAGCTGATGGAGCTGAAAGCCAAGTTTCAAGAACTACGCGAAGATTGCAGAAGCCTTGGTAGCCGATGCGATCCACTGGAAGAAAGGGTATCAGTGATGAAAGATGAAATGAATGAAATGAAGCGAGAAGGGAAGTTTAGAGAAAAAAGAATAAAAAGAAATTAACAAAGCCTCCAAGAAATTTGGGACTATGTGAAAAGACCAAACCTACATCTGATTGGGGAGAATGGAACCAAGTTGGAAAACACTCTGCAAGATATTATCCAGGAGAACTTCCCCAATCTAGCAAGGCAGGCCAACATTCAGATTCAGGAAATACAGAGAATGCCACAAGATACTCCTGGAGAAGAGCAACTCCAAGACACATAATTGTCAGATTCACCAAAGTTAAAATGAAGGAAAAAATGTTAAGAGCAGCCCAAGAGAAAGGTCGGGTTACCCACAAAGGGAAGCCCATCAGACTAACAGCAGATCTCTCAGCAGAAACTCTACAAGCCAGAAGAGAGTGGGGGCCAATATTCAACATTCTTAAAGAAAAGAATTTTCAACCCAGAATTTCATATCCAGCCAAAGAAAGCTTCATAAGTGAAGGAGAATAAAGTCCTTTACAGACAAACAAATGCTGAGCGATTTTGTTACCACCAGGCCTGCCTTACAAGAGCTCCTGAAGGAAGCACTAAACATGGAAAGGAACAACCGGTACCAGCCACTGCAAAAACATGCCAAATTGTAAAGACCATCGAGGCTAGGAAGAAACTGCATCAACTAACGAGCAAAATAACCAACTAACATCATAATGACAGGATCAAATTCACACATAACAATATTAACTTTAAATGTAAATGGGCTAAATGCTCCAATTAAAAGACACAGACTGGCAAACTGGATAAGGAGTCAAGACCCATCAGTGTGCTGTATTCAGGAAACCCATCTCATGTGCAGAGACACACGTAGACTCAAAATAAAGGGATGGAGGAAGATCTATCAAGCAAATGGAAAACAAAATAAGGCAGGGGTTGCAATCCTAGTCTTTGATAAAATAGACTTTAAACCAACAAAGATCAAAAGAGACAAAGAAGGCCATTACATAATGGTAAAGGGATCAATTCAACAAGAAGAGCTAACTATCCTAAATATATATGCACCCAACACAGGAACACCCAGATTCATAAAGCAAGTCCTGAGTGACCTATAAAGGGACTTAAACTCCCACACAATAATAATGGGAGATTTTAACACCCCACTGTCAACATTAGACAGATCAACGAGACAGAAAGTTAACAAGGATATCCAGGAATTGAACTCAGCTCTGCACAAAGTGGACCTAATAGACATCTACAGAACTCCCCACCCCAAATCAACAGAATATACATTTTTTTCAGCACCACACCACACCTATTCCAAAATTGACCACATAGTTGGAAGTAAAGCTCTCCTCAGCAAATGTAAAAGAACAGAAATTATAACAAACTGTCTCTCAGACCACAGTGCAATCAAACTAGAACTCAGGATTAAGAAACTCACTTAAAACTGCTCAACTGCATGGAAACTGAACAACCTGCTCCTGAATGACTACTGGGTACATAATGAAATGAAGGCAGAAATAAAGATGTTCTTTGAAACCAATGAGAACAAAGACACAACATACCAGAATCTCTGGGACACATTCAAAGCAGTGTGTAGAGGGAAATTTATAGCACTAAATGCCCACAAGAGAAAGCAGGAAAGATCCAAAATTGACACCCTATCATCACAATTAAAAGAACTAGAAAAGCAAGAGCAAACACATTCAAAAGATAGCAGAAGGCTAGAAATAACTAAAATCAGAGCAGAACTGAAGGAAATAGAGACACAAAAAACCCTTCAAAAAATTAATGAAACCAGGAGCTGGTTTTTTGAAAAGATCAACAAAATGATAGACAGCTAGCAAGACTAATAAGGAAGAAAAGAGAGAAGAATCAAATAGATGCAATAAAAAATGATAAAGGGGATATCACCCGTGATCCCACAGAAATACAAACTACCATCAGAGAATACTATAAACACCTCTATGCAAATAAACTAGAAAATCTAGAAGAAATGGATAAAATCCTCGACAAATACGCCCTCCCAAGACTAAACCAGGAAGAAGCTGAATCTCTGAATAGACCAATTAACAGGCTCTGAAATTGTGGCAATAATCAATAGCTTACCAACCAAAAAGAGTCCAGGACCTGATGGATTCACAGCTGAATTCTACAAGAGGTACAAGGAGGAACTGGTACCATTCCTTCTGAAACTATTCCAATTGATAGAAAAAGAGGGAATCCTCCCTAACACATTTTATGAAGCCAGCATGGTCCTGATACCAAAGCCTGGCAAAGACATAACCAAAAAAGAGAATTTCAGACCAATATCCTTGATGAACATTGATGCAAAAATCTTCAATAAAATACTGGCAAACCGAATCCAGCAGCACATCAAAAAGCTTATATACCATGATCAAATGGGCTTCATCCCTGGGATGCAAGACTGGTTCATCATATGCAAATCAATAAATGTAATCCAGCATATAAACAGAACCAAAGACAAAAACCACATGATTATCTCATAGATGCAGAAAAGGCCTTTGACAAAATTCAACAACCCTTCATGCTAAAAACTCTCAATAAATTAGGTATTGATGGGACGTATCTCAAAATAATAAGAGCTATCTATGACAAACCCACAGCCAATATCATACTGAATGGGCAAAAACTGGAAGCATTCCCTTTGAAAACTGGCACAAGACAGGGATGCCCTCTCTCACCACTCCTATTCAACATAGTGTTGGAAGTTCTGGCCAGGGCAATCAGGCAGGAGAAGGAAATAAAGAATTAGGAAAAGAGGAAATCAAATTGTCCCTGTTTGCAGATAACATGATTGTATATCTAGAAAACCCCATTGTCTCAGCCCAAAATCTCCTTAAGCTGATAAGCAACTTCAGCAAAGTCTCAGGATACAAAATCAATGTATAAAAATCACAAGCATTCTTCTACACCAATCACAGACAAACAGAGAGCCAAATCATGAGTGAACTCCCATTCACAATTGCTTCAAAGAGAATAAAATACCTAGGAATCCAACTTACAATGGATGTGAAGGACCTCTTCAAGGAGAACTACAAACCACTGCTCAATGAAATAAAAGAGCACACAAATAAATGGAAGAACATTCCATGCTCATGGGTTGGAAGAATCAATATTGTGAAAATGGCCATACTGCCCAAGGTAATTTATAGATTCAATGCCATCCACATCAAGCTACCAATGACTTTCTTCACAGAATTGGAAAAAACTACTTTAAAGTTCATATGGAACCAAAAAAGAGCCCACATCGCCGAGTCAATCCTAAGCCAAAAGAACAAAGCCGGAGGCATCACGCTACCTGACTTCAAACTATACTACAAGGCTACAGTAACCAAAACAGCATGGTACTGGTACCACAACAGAGACATAGATCAATGGAACAGAACAGAGCCCTCAGAAATGATGCCGCATATCTACAACTATCTGATCTTTGACAAACCTGACAAAAGCAAGCAGTGGGGAAAGGACTCCCTATTTAATAAATGGTGCTGAGAAAACTGGCTAGCCATATGTAGAAAGCTGAAACTGGATCCCTTCCTTACACCTTATACAAAAATTAATTCAAGATGGATTAAAGACTTACATGTTAGACCTAAAACCATAAAAACCCTAGAAGAAAACCTAGGCAATACCATTCAGGACATAGGCGTGGGCAAGGACTTCATGTCTAAAACACCAAAAGCAATGGCAACAAAAGCCAAAATTGACAAATGAGATCTAATTAAACTAAAGAGCTTCTGCACAGCAAAAGAAACTACCATCAGAGTGAACAGGCAACCTACAGAATGGGAGAAAATTTTTGCAATCTACTCATCTGACAAAGGGCTAATATCCAGAATCTACAATGAACTCAAACAAATTTAAAAGAAAAAAACAAACAACCCCATCAAAAAGTGGGCAAAGGACATGAACAGACACTTCTCAAAAGAAGACATTTATGCAGCCAAAAAACACATGAAAAAATGCTCATCATCACTGGCCATCAGAGAAATGCAAATCAAAACCACAATGAGATACCATCTCACAGCAGTTAGAATGGCCATCATGAAAAAGTCAGGAAACAACAGGTGCTGGAGAGGATGTGGAGAAATAGGAACACTTTTACACTGTTGGTGGGACTGTAAACTAGTTCAACCATTGTGGAAGTCAGTGTGGCAATTCCTCAGGGATACAGAACTAGAAATACCATTTGACCCAGCCATCCCATTACTGGGTATACACCCAAAAGACTATAAATCATGCTGCTATAAAGACACATGCACACGTATGTTTATTGTGGCACTATTCACAATAGCAAAGACTTGGAACCAACCCAAATGTCCAACAACGATAGACTGGATTAAGAAAATGTGGCACATATACACCATGGAATACTATGCAGCCATAAAAAATGATGAGTTCATGTCCATTGTAGGGACATGGATGAAACTGGAAAACATCATTCTCAGTAAACTATTGCAAGGACAAAAAACCAAATACCGCATGTTCTCACTCATAGGTGGGAATTGAACAATGAGAAGTCATGGACACAGGAAGGGGAACATCACACTCTAGGGACTGTTGTGGGGTGGGGGGAGGGGGGAGGGACAGCATTAGGAGATATACCTAATGCTAAATGACGAGTTAATGGGTGCAGCAAACCAACATGGCACATGGATACATATGTAACAAACCTGCACATTGTGCACATATACCCTAAAACCTAAAGTATAATAATAAAAAAAAAATAGTGCATATATATATATATATATAGATATATACACACACACAACACAAATCAGGATTAGAAAACCAAGGGAAATAAAATAATTCAGAAAAGAACCAAAAACAAAAGTAAAAATCATTTTGGATATATAAAAATTAAGATAAGAGTAAATAGACACAACAGATAAAATTCTAAGAGAAACAGAACGCAAAAGGAATAAATTTTAAAATAAAAATAAGTGAAAAGAGATAAAAAGATTAGAAAATGACAGATATTAGACTAAGAAGATCCAACACAATAGAAATCCCAAAGAAGAAATCCAATGTAACAGAACAAAACAAATACTAAAAACTATAATTCAAGAAAACTTTCCTGAAATTAAAAAAAGGTGCACATTTGCATACTTGGAAAAATCAATGGAGGATGATATACCAAGTCAAATTCTAGTAAAAAAACCTTGACATTAAAAAAAAAGAATACTTCTTTGGTCTTTCTGGAAAAAAGGCCATGTTATTTACAAGGAAAAGGAAATTAAATTTTCCTCTGACTTTATCACAGATAACAATCATTAGACTGACTACAGACTTCTCATCGGCAGTCCAAGGGAAAGTGAAAAAACATCTTCAAATTGCTGGGGGAAATAACTGTCAACCTAGAAGTCTATATTCTGTTGAATTATTATTAAAGAGAAATAACAGTTATTTTCAGATAAAGACATTTATTATCCATAGATAATATTCACTAAGTATAAAAGCATATACTTGATTATGAAAGAAAGTCAACTCGAATAGAGAAATGGAATTCAGGAGACAGTAAATAAGGAAATTGGTCAACATACTGTAAACTTTAGATAAGCACTGTTATTTAAAAAGCAATAATTAAAATAGTGATTAATTCTGAGATGTTACAAAAGGGTTATCAAATGAAATGAAATTATCATGTTGGATAGCAAATAACATGGAAAATAGAAGTGGAGATATTAGACTGTCAAATAGAAACATATACTCCTTTAGAACTTGGTGAACATGAATGTTGAAATTTAGGTTTGCATCCCAAAGGAAAAGAAATGGGACGTGTAATTACAAGTAAGTAAGAGAGAAGGGAGATAATAAAGCAAATTCAAATTATAAAGAAACCCTGATGAATCTAAAAGAGGAAGTGAAGAAAAAAGTTGTGACCTCGCATCAATACTATCAATTGGTCTTAGTTAAAACAATTTGAAAACAGAGTCCACAAATTTCTACTAAGAAACTCTAGCACATGTACACAAGTACATACCATTCTTTGTATCACTGATTACACCCAAAAAATTTTATCAACAGTATCATGACTAGTGGCAAAGTGATGACTTAACTCATTAGTGTTACTTACTATTTAAATTGTTTTTTAAAAATAGGTTTAGGGGACCCAAGTACAGTTTTGCTATGTGGCTATATTGCATAGTGGTTCTTACTATTTTTTTTTAGGGATAAAAAAGATATATTTAAAATGTAGAAAAAAGATATAGAATAATGTATTTGTGCATTCTGAAACTCATTTTTAAAAATATGTATTGACTGCCTCTTTTCTCCATTGGAATGTTAAGTTCCATTAGGGCAAAGACTTTGCCTATCATATTCACCATAGAACCCCAGGTTTTAGATCATAACAGGTACTCAATAAATTTTTATTTAATGAATAAATAATATCTATTCTACATACTTCACATGGTTTTGTGTGAATAAAAATTATTAGAAAAATCTTAAAAATTCTCAAGGGGAATCTAAAATAATCTAGACAAATGTGGATTATAATCTTCCCTTAGCAGCCATGGGAGACTGGTTCTAGGATCCCCCAATGACGCCAAAATCCACAGATGCTTAAGTCTCTTATATAAAATGGTGTAGTATCTGCATACAGCCTATGCTCATCCTCCCATATACTTTAAATCCTTCCTAGACTACTTACAATACTTAATAAAATATAAATGCTACGTAAATAGTTGTTATACTGTATTTTCTGTTTTTTATTGTTGCATTTCTATTCTCTATTAGAACTTTTTTTGAATAAATTTAATCTATGGATGGTTAAATCAGCAAATGAGGAACCCCCAAATAAGGAGGGCCAACTGTATTTTATTTCTCATACTGCAATTGTTGAGGTCAGCATTAGTTCTCAATTCTTACATGACTGAGTCACGGTGAGAGTCAGTTTAATATTTTAAATATCTGAATATAAATCATATATTTATCTAAAATAAGTCTACACTAGCTATCTCATATATCAAGTATTCTGTTCAAATTATATCAAATAATATTGATCAAACTTTCTAACAAAAAATAAGAAAAGGAATAAAATATTGTCTAATAGATTTATTTTAAATACTCATATTGGATTCATAGGGAGAATCACAATAAAATGCTAAAGGTTATGGTGAAATAAAATATTTCAATAATTTTTAATATGTAATACATTGTAACATGACAGATTTAAATGCCATTGACATCAACAAAAATTCCGTTTTTTCAACTCCAAAACATTTTTTAAATTTATTTTTTATTTTTCAGTTTTTTTTTTTAGAGACAGAGCCTAGTTCTGTCATCCAGGCTGGAGTGCAATGACGTGATCATAGCTCACTAGAGCCTCAAATTCCCGGGCTCAAGTCATCTTCCTACCTCAGCCTCCCAGGTAGCTGAGACTATAGGCATGCACCACAATGCCTGGCTTAGAAAACATTTCTGAGTTTTGTATTTTGGAAAAGCACTTCAGTGATCTTTATCCAATTTTAAGACACAAAGTTTTTATAAAAATTTTAACTCAGCAGGTCTTTTATCTCCCTGTTGCACCATTATCAACATGCTATAATCTTTAGGACAACTATTCAAAAAGTATTGACTCCAGATTCAGTGACATAAAACAAAAATTAAACTTGGGGGAAAATGCACAGAAAGTTACACTGAAAAGAAAGGTCAAATAGGAGTTCTCTTAATTCTGTGGTCTTTGATAATAAGGTACTAAGTGTACATTTTAAACAGACATCCCAAAACAGAGGCAGTAACAGTTACTCACTGTGTACAGGTACTTAGTAGGTACTTTAAATACTTCACTTTTTAGTCCTCACAAAAAACCCTATGAGATGACCTGTAAACAGGGTGGTATTTCAAAGAAGTTACCTAGACAAACTACATTTTCATTTTACTATTTTCTGTAGTGGCTTCTATAGTTATGTAAATTTTAAGTAATTCTACACATAAAATACACCTTCAGAGACTCTCTACCCAAAAAAGCATATTAAAGGTTCCAAGAAGACTCTGTAGCAAGAAAACTTGTTAACTTTAACTCAAGGTTTCCCAAACTTATTTACTATCAGAGAACTTTTTTTTTTCATTAAGCAGCTGTTAATACTTATGTTCCATGGAACACAGCTGGGGAAAAACGAATTTATTCCAATTATTTTAACACTGTTCAAAAGCGTATTTGGAGTTTATGTTTTTGGGAAAGTCGGTTTATAAGCCATATTAAAAATATTTATTACTTTCTGTACTGTTAGCTGTTAAGGCAGAATCGTATTCGTATTTCGATAGCCCATATTAACATTTCTCAAATTAGACTTGTTATTTATCAGACTTGACTCTTGGAAACTCTATATGGTCCCAGAATTTTTAATTTTTTTTGAGATAGGGTCTCCTTCTGCCACCCAGGCTGGAATGCAGTGGCACAATCATAGCTCACTGCAGCCTTGACCTCTCGTGCTCACTTGATAACCACTGCTTCGGTGTCCCGAGCAGCTGGGACTACAGGCATGCATCACCATGCCCAGCTCATTTTTTATCTTTTTATTTTTAGTAGAGATGAGGCCTCACTATGTTGTCCAGGCTGGTCTCAAACACCTGAGCTCAAGTGATGCTCCCACCTCAGGTTCCCAAAGTGCTGGGATTACAGGCATGAGCCACTGTGCCTGGCCAATCACACTGGATTATAATTTTATATTTCTTGTATATTATACTTGTCTATCTCTCCAACTAAACTATAAACTCCTTGAGGTCAAGGACTTTCTTATATATCTAACACATAAGCCAGTATCTGTTTAGATGGTCAAAGCTTGAGAAATATGTGAATAAATGAATGTTTAATTATATGTAGTAAAAGAGTTAGCAGATACCAAAATTTTCAGCTTAAGAGGCTGTGTAGATGACAATGTTGTTATTCACAATGAATACAGATGGCAGGACTGTTATACTTATCAGGAGAGGATGTTACCAATATTGAGTACCCTTTGGATGCAAGAATGATAAACTACCAGGTACTAAGTACCTCTGTGTATTGGGAACTATTATGGGCAATTTAAATCCATTAGTACTTACAACAATTCTACAAGGTAGGAGGTCTTTTTATTTTAATATTAATGTTACGGGCATTTTTTAGGTACATGATTGTATCCTAGGGAGGTTAAGTAACTTTTCCAAGGTCCTGCAGCTTAGTAAGTAGCAAAAGGTAATTAAAATTAGGGCTATTTGATTTACAATGCTCTTTAGGCTACAACATGCTATGCCCCTTTAGGTAGATGGAAGGTATCCAAGTGGCAGTTAGCAACAAATGCCTGGGGCTCAAGATAGGGGTTATGAAGATTAAATAGTTAGCATATAGTTGGTAGCTGAACTCACGGAAATAGATGTGGTTTCCCAAGTAGAGTAAATAAGGTAAGATTAGAAAAGAACCAAGGATAGTCCTAGGAACCTCTGATGCTTAAGGTATGTTAATAGAGAAGAAAGTTCTGATATCTTTGTTAAGTTTCTTAGGAATCACAACCTGACGAGTTAATAAAATTGTTCTCTTTATATTCTACCTATATACTGATTTGGGGTCAACAGCTTCCAGGGAAAATAGGTTATCTTGTAAGTTTATCTCAAAACTTAGTGTTTTCTATATTATTTCAACATTTGCAAAAAAAAAAAAAACTCAAAGATGCATCTTTTCTGAATATGTGAAATATTGTTATCTACGGTAAACACTGAAAGGATACGTGTTTCCTTGATTATGACGTCTCTTGTGGCTTGGTGGAAAACCATCTGGTAGAAGACATAAATTATCTGACACACAAATTCATCATCTTCTTGTTGAGCTGTAAATAAACAAAAAATTCAAATAAAGAATACTATGTTTATATACCAAATTTAAAATAATTGAGGGGAATAATACAGAATGAGAAAAACTAAAAGTGATAAGGAGACAAGTAACCAGAAATGGATTAAACTAACTTCTATGTTCCTAATGTAAAATGGTAACAGTTATCACCACTTGTTTTATTCATTATAAGAATTCTTTAAAGAATTCTAATCTGTAAAATAAACCTGATTTCTATTTTGTCTTTATAATGTTGACTTCGCAGGAGAAAAATAATTCTTAAAAATTATCATACCTTCTAAACTCTAAGTTTTTGGTAGAAATTGAACTATTATAAAAAGGTATTTCCTTTTGTTGAATAATGTTCACAAAATTAAACTTTACAGATTGCATGAAATAATAAGTAATTTAGTTTCCATCTAATTAATTGTAATAATAAAAAAGTTACATAATCATAAAGGCTAATTAATAAATCTTTAATATCATACAAAGAGTAATTTATATAACAGCTGATGTCCACTGATTAATATGTAATGGAAAAAGTATAATTGCTTATAGAAATCTAACCTTAAGTAATGATTATGAAATTACATTTAATAGTATAGTTTGCTATCAACTCTTGCTAAAAGTTCAATGACATTTTAGAAACAGAGTTTTAGGTCAACAGAGTATCAAACCAGTTGTGTAGAATAAATTGTGGGTCCCTTAAAGTTCAATTTGTCCCAAATGATCTCCCTCACTAACTTGCCAAAGTACTACTCTCCCAAACGAATTGGGCTAAATTTCTCACTATTAATTACTATCTTGGTATACAGTATTCCCTCACTTAATACCAATGGTTTTAATCTTGAAAATCTGTATATTTCTTAAAAAGCATATTATAAAGCCTCTGCCTGTGATAATCTCATGTCAGAGAACACCAAAACATAGTAAAACACTGAGCTGGCTGTGTCAGATCACTTTATGAATATCTTAGCTCTCTTGATTATAATCACTATGGGACAGCAATTCCAGGATGCAGGTCATTTTGCTTCAACTTTCTTCAGCTCTCCACAAAATCTTCATTCTCACTCTGTCAACTACGTGTCTTTACTTTCACCTGCCAACTACTTAGTCTTTCTTTTAATTATTTATGATCTGAAAACTTCTGACTGTGAGAAGAGTGTACCAAAGTAAATACAAATATGCTAAAATTTTGGGAAGGAATACTTCAAATACGGGGCATTATCTCTAGATGACCTATTAAAATGAATTATATTAAGGAATTTACCAATTAAATTAAAAAAACTCAAAAGAGAAAAATGAACAAGAGGCTTAAATAGGCACATCTTTTTATTGGTTATCCCTAAATAATCAATAAACATAAACAGGTGATCAACTTCATTAGTCTTGAACTTGAATATATAAGTGGAATCTAGTTTATTTTGTTCTACCTTATATTTGTGACATTAATCTATGTTGTATACAAAAGTTTGTTCGTTTTCATTGTTGTATATAATATTTTATTATATAAACATACCACCATGTATCGTTTCTACTATTGATGGATAGTAGGGTTAGGTTTTTGTGGGGAGGAGGACTATTATAAATAATGCTCCTATGAACATTTTGAAACCTTTGATTTGGTGAACATATGTACTCATTTCCATTAGGTTCACATGTAGGAGTAGAATGGCTGGGTCACAGAGTTTGTATATGTTTGGGAAATACAAATTAAAATCACAACGAAATACCAGTATGATGGCTACAATTGAAAGGACTGACAATGCCCAGTATTGGAGGTGATGTGGAAAAACTGCAGCTCTTACATTACTGGTAAGAATGAAAACCGGCACAACTACAGATTGGCACAGTTTACTGAGGCCAAACATATACAAACTCTGTGACCCAGCCATTCTACTCCTACATGTGAACCTAATGGAAATGAGTACATATGTTCACCAAATCAAAGGTTTCAAAATGTTCATAGGAGCATTATTTATAATAGTCCTCCTCCCCACAAAAACCTAACCCTACTATCCATCAATAGTAGAAACGATACATGGTGGTATGTTTATATAATAAAATATTATATACAACAATGAAAACGAACAAACTTTTGTATACAACATAGATTAATGTCACAAATATAAGGTAGAACAAAATAAACTAGATTCCACTTATATATTCAAGTTCAAAACCAAGCAAAAGTAATCTAGTGGTGACAAAAGAAACTATCTTTTGTTTCATACTAACCACTTTGAATGAGGTGGTAATGACTGAGAGGAGGGAGATGAGGCACTTCTAAGGTACTGGTAATGCTTTATTTTCTTACATGAGTGATAATAACATGGGTATGCTTACACTGAAAATACACTGAGCTATACTTACAATTTGTGTATATTATTACATATTCTAAAATCTATTAAAATTAATACAAAATGCATATATATTATGCCTAGTACAAGATGAACTGAGATGAGAGTATCTTCTTCAGGGATCTCATATTAGCATTTTTAACTTCTATACTATTGGCTAGTTATGATGTGTAAGATCCTAGAGAACTTGGCCCTAATAAGATTCAGATAAATTTTGTATGCAGTATGGAGAAGAATGAGCCCTGCCCCTTAAGAGCAATATAAATGCAAGGGGAAAACTCTAGGCCTACAATGTCAAATATTGTAGCCATAAACCACTGCAGCTAATTAAATTAATTCAAAAATTCAGGTTATCGGTTGTGACAGCCACATTTCAAGTGTTCTACAGCTACATGTGTTGGACACCACATACATAGAACATTTTCATCAACTAAGAAAGTTCAGAGGACAATAAATTCAGATCTAGAAGGGAATATGATGTTTAGAATCAGCTTCCAAATGAATCTTCCAACTTAGAAATCAAGTTTTAAAAAATAAGATTTGCACAAGAGAAGAGATCCAATTCAAACCAACACAAATCTCAACAGAAAGAAGTGATAGAGCCAGGAACAGTGGCTCACACCTGTAATCTCCACGCTTTGGGAGGCCGAGGTGGGCAGATCACCTGAGGTCGGGAGTTCAAGACCAGCCTGACCAACATGGAGAAACCCTGTTTCTACTAAAAATACAAAATTAGCTGGGTGTGGTGGCACATGCCTGTAATCCCAGCTACTTGGGAGGCTGAGGCAGGAGAATCACTTGAACCCAGGAGGCGGAGGTTGCGGTGACCCGAGATCATGCCATTGCACTCCAGCCTGGGCAACAAGAGCAAAACTATGTCTCAAAAAATCAAAACAAAAACAAACAAACAAAAAGAAGTGATATAATACAGTGGTCCTCCCTTATCTGTGGTTTTTCTTTCCATGGTTTTAGTTAACTGTAGTCAACCATGGTCAAAAATATTAAATGAAAAATCCTAGAAATAATTCATAAGTTTTAAATTATGTGCAATTCTGAATAGTGTGATGTAATTTCCCACTGTTCGACTCCATTCCATCCAAGACATGAATCATCCCTTTGTCCAGTGTATCCAGGATGTACATGCCACCCGCCCATTAGTCCCTTAGTAGCCATCTCAGTTAACAGGTCAACTAGCACAGTATTGCAATGCTTATATTCAAGTAACCCTTATTTCATTTAATAATGGCTCCAAAGTATAAGAGTAGTGATGCTAAGCATATTGTTATAATTTTTCTGTTTTATTATTAATTATGGTTGTTAATCTCTTACTGTGCCTAATTTATAAATTAAACTTTATCATTGGTATGTTTAGAAAAAAAACAGTATATATAGGGTCTGGTAGTATCTGTAGTTTCAGGCATCTGCTGGGGGTCTTGGAATGTATTCCCCTTGATTAAGTTGTGACTACTATATTGGTTGTTCAAGGTTGGTCAGGAGAGTACTTCTGTAAAATTGGTCCTAAATTGCTTTATAGCAACATTCTTAACTTTGAAAGCTCAAGATCTTTGATATTACTCTATCCAATCCCAGTTAGCAGTATATTTAATTCATTTTTCTTGATTATGTAAGTTGCTATAAAACAATTAATGTAATGAGAAAAACCGATTACAGACTCTGCATTTTATATTTAAATATTTAAATCAATAAGCTGTCTAGACATTAACATAAAAATAAATTAAGGTTATTTACCATTTAGCAATTCAATGAGTGCAGGGATTATGCCAGATTTGGCTAGCAATGCAGCACAAGAGTCATCCATGGATACAGTTCCAATCATTATAACCACTTCTAAAACAAGATCATCTTCTGCAGCACCTAGTGAAGTCAAACCGTAGAAAGTTTTCACTGAAATGTCCTGATCCAAATTCATTTAGAGTATCAAAATGTAAATACACAGAAAGGATACCGAAAGCTATTAAATCAAGTCATATGAATCCTCGATATGCTATAAATTTGTCCTTTTTCCAAATTTCCATGTTTGCTGATGACAGTTTGTGATAGTGGGGGCGGCGGGCAGTAGAAAAGTGGAGATAAGCCTTTGAGAGTGCAACTGAATGACGACATAGATACAGAAAATAAAAGACTCATTTGAATGCCTCAAAGACGTTTGTGCATGTGTATTTGTATGTAGTAGGATAGTATTTGGTAATTTTAAAGAGACAGAATAAAAAAAATACCAAAAGACCACAAGAAAGGTAGAATAGGAAATAGAAACTAACACTAAGAAAACACACTTTTAGGAAAAAGAGAACATATATGTAAGAGGAGATCCAGTGACTACCTTTCTGGGAGAAGAGAGCTGTGAGAAGAAATGGCTTTTCCTAACATAATAATACAATAGTCACACAATACTGCTCTAGCAGCCTTATCCATAACAGAAAGAAATAACTTAGCGATTATGCAAAAGTGAAATACTTAGCACAAACCTGGTTTTAATTTATCCTTGAGGTATGGAACCAACTTATATTCTTTAAGAACCAATTCCCAGTCTAAGTCTGGAATGGTCAAGTTTGCAAGAGTTCCCAAACATTCAATCACAAACTCCTCTTCTTCATCATTAGAGATCTGGGCTGCAAGGTCCCCAACATAATCCTGAATAAAACATAATTTTAATATAAATTTAAATTATTTTTTATTTAATCTAATAACCCACAGGAATCTAACAATTTAACTCATTGAAAGTAAAAGTCAATATCAAATGTGATTTTCTTGTTTTAATAACCTTGAGCTAAACTGCTAAAGAAGCCTATGGTGAAGTGGTTTAAGACAAGAAGACTGTAGTGGGGTGGAGGGATTAGGGGTAAGGGTCACAAAACAAAAACAACATTGAAACGTAGGTTGAGATTTCTAGGTGCTAAACTAACAAAGAAGTTGATAACATAAGAGCAATTTGGATTATAAGTTAATATTTGACAAGACCCCAGTAAGAGCTGTATTTCCAAATGTAGCAATTTCAATTCCCAGTCTATTTTAATAGAAAGCCAAAATGATACTTACAATAAACAGATTTTTAGTTGGTCCATCATGCTGAGAAATGTTTCTAATCATTTTCATCAGCAATGGATCCTTAAACTTCAGAGCCCTCTTCATGAGCATCTTCAGCCCATTTCCTGAAACAGAAAAGTCCCCCAATAAAATTAAGGTTAACTTAAGTTTGATAATTTTTTGTTTAGTTCTCAAAAAAGCCACAACAATTTACATCTAGTAAAATGCATAACTCTTAAGGGTAAAATTTGATTAATTTAGATGCAACCCATACCATGTATCAACATACATAGTATTTTCATTCCCTCCAGAAAGTTCACTTGTGCCCCTTTCCAGTCAATCCTGTTTCCCAGATATAATCACTTTTCCTCTTCCCTGTCTCATTTTTAAACATATATAAATTTTGCCTGATATAGAACTTCATATAAATAGAATCATACCGTATGAGCTCTTTTGTGTCTATAATATCTACTACAAATGTTAAAAACAAAAATACTTTTGACTCAGAAAAATTGTACTTCTGGGAATTTATCCTAACAATATAAAAATAAAAATGTGTAAAGATTCAGAGAATGGGTAATTACTATAGCACTGTTTGTAACAGAAAATAAGTGGCAATGAACTATATCCATAATAGTGAAGTAAACTATGGCAAAATTGTTTAATAGCCAATTTTGCAGTTATTAACAAATATGCTTTATAAAAACATTTAATCACATAAAATATTATTTCAAGATATTACTAATTTTAAAAGAATGTACCATGATATATAGACAATCACATTTTTATTTAAAAATATGCAGAAGTATTACACTAAAATCTTACCTATGATTATCTGTGGATGGTAGGAATAAAGATTTAAATCTTTTCCTTTTTGCTCATTTGTGCTTTTTATAACAAACACATACTAAGGCAAAAACTATTGGGCAGACTCTGAAACATCATAATGTATGACAGGCTATTCTACAAAGATATTACAGAAATCATCTAATACATTTGTATTTTATTACCTTATAATAGATTGCTTTGCAAAGAAAAACTTTCATTTTATCTAGAAAATGTTTTAAAAATCAAATTTCAATTAAGGCTAACTCACCATGGTTTGTAAAATGTTAGCAAAAGGTAAGTGTCTGCATTTATGACGTAAGAATATTATATCTGACCTTTAAGGATTATAGCTATAATGAAGAAATTATTTGAAAGCAGGACTTACATAATCATTATAATTCTTAATTCCTTATATCTATTTTCCATCATATGCCGAATACCATATGCTAAAAAAGTTACCTACACTCAAAGGCACTGACCTTCACAGATAAGCTGTACATTTCTTTTGTTAGCAGCAAGATTAATGCAGAAAGAAATGAGTTCCAAGTCAATTCGTTCATCTGAACATTCAAACAGCATCTTCATTAACTAGCAAGAAGCACAGGGCACATTTTACTCAAGAAGCAAAAACAAAAAACCAAACACAGAAGTAATATTTTTATCATAATGTCTTATCTTAGATTGTACATTGGGCATAATATAATTATTTACATTTCAACACATAAAACTGGCAGGCGTTCACTGTTCAACAACTAGATGAATAAACAGTTAATGAACTCTTAGATGCTCAGCATTAAATATTAACTTCTAAGTACGGTGGAGAATATAAGAGAAATATTAGATAAAACATCTGTCCTTAAATAATTAAACATATTGTTTAGAAGCAGAGCATTCCAAGCAAAGAAAATAGCTTATGCAAAGGTCACAATGCAGGAAAAAACAGTACTCTTTGAAGAATTAAAAGCAAGCAAGCATTGTTGGTGAAAGGGAAACAACAGTTTTAAGAGATTAGAAGTTTGTAAAAACCAGATCATGCAGGGTCTTGAAGTGCATGTTAAAGATTTTGGCCTTCATGCTAAGGATAATGGGAAGCTGCTAAAAGTTTCTAAATAGGAAAGTGTCAGGATAAAATTTGTGTCTCAAAAAGATTTAGCCAGTGTAGAAAATAGAATAAAATTGCAAGAAAATATGGGGAACCATGTAGGATGCTAGAGGAAAAGTCCAAGTGAGAAGATGGGTGTCTGAACTAGGTAGAGATAAAAGGATTGATTAGACATATATTTAGAAAAGAGAACCAAAATGGAATGTAGTAACTGACTAGATGTTATGGTTAAAGGAGAGGAGGAGTCAAAGATGACTTTCAGATTTATGCACTGAGTGACATACATGGGGATGCCAACATCTACTGAAAAGGAGAAACTAGGGTAGAAAAAAACTTTAAAAGGAAAGATAGTAATTTTGGTTTTAGATATGTTGAGTTTAAGCTGCTTATGTGATAGTCTGGTGCAGGTATTCAGTAGGAAGTCATAAACACAGGCCTGAGTTTAGAAGAAATGTCTGGACTGGAGGTAGAATTTTAGCAACTGGCATATATGGTTGAAAAGTGAAGCTGTAGGCTAAATCCAGTCACTTGGGCATGGGTATAAAATGAGAAAAAAACATTTTTAGTGATAAGAGAAAAAGAAAGAGGGTCTGAAAAACAGCAGACAAAAAGGTAAGAAGGAAAAGGTAGGCTACCTATGCCATTTAGCAGTAATCTAGATTTGTCATGGTGAGAGATAGCTGCTATAATAAAAAACAAATGAATAAATTTTATGCTATGTTTTGGAGAAGCTAGTCTTCGATTATTGTCAAATCAGCAAATTAACTTAGTGTATAGTACATAAAGAGAGTATTCTCTCAGCCCAAATTGTTAACAACAAATAGAAGTTATTCCTAAAATTTATAATATAAAAACTTCTTATGTTTTATCTCAGGGCAATACCTTTTTAGAACAACATGCCTTCATGAATCCAACACAGCGAATAATAAATATTTATTTATTTTAGACCTCTTTCTGTTAAATATTGTTTTGATTACTGTTAGTTCAAGATGACTTCTGCATGTCAAAAATGATATGTGGTCAATATACAAAAATCAATCACATTTCTATGTGTTAGCAATGAACAGCTGAAAACCAAAATTAAATTTGGTTAAATTAAATTAAATAAAAAACACAATACCACTCAAATTGTTAGGTATAATTCTAAGCAAATACACTGATCTGTATGCTGAAAATTACTGTAGCAGGTGAATGGCTGGCATGTATCATATGCTCCCCCTGACGGCAGATCTTTAACCACAAATATTACCACTGATGGCATCTCTGGGTAAGAATCATTAATACTTAATAATGCCACAGAATAAAAAAAGATTCAAGGGCAAAAGTAAAATAATCTTAATTTACTGGATATATATTTAACAGATTTCACTACCTATCTGCCCAATTAAAATTAAATTACAAATAAAATTGCCAATAAAAATTAAATTACAAATTACCAAAAATGTAGGTGACAATCCTCTAATTAATTGCTATGTTTTCTAAACTGTAATTAAAAACCTACCATAGATTTTTTTCAATCTTGAGAATCGGTTACATTGAAGCAATGTTTCAAGCAAAGTATTTTTGCTAACAAAAAGTATTTACTTCAAATCAACCTTTGTGATATGAAAATTAGCCTTAAACACAGGGCTACAGGTCATTATTTTAGAAGGTAAATTTTCTTTGAAGTAATTTCCATATTAAATTCTACCTAGAAATAAACAATCAGAAACTAGATTTTTAGAAAATAATGCATGGCTTAAAAACTTACTCAACTCCCATTCCCCATATCGAGCTAAATTAGGACTAAATATAAATGGAATGCATAATGATATAGAATTAGTTTTTCATAATAAGAGAGATAAACATTTCAAATTTAATTAAAGCTTTCAAATTTAAAAAAGCAATAGTTTAGTTCAAACTCCACATGAAAGAGTATGTCTTTAATTTGATTGCTATGATGGCACTTCAAAAGTAAGTGTAATTGCTGACAACTAGAAAATATTAAAACTAGATTTGTTCTGTTTTAACTATGTCCATTGTCATCTTTTACTAATTTACCAGAAAAGCACTAAAAGGACTTCAGTCTGTGCGATGAAGAGGCAATAGTGTTCAATCAGACAAGTCCCATATTGAGTATCAGATACCAAAGACCCATGACTGAAATCACTGTGTCTAGACTCTCTGGCACCTGACTTCACTTATTTACCAGTGACCAGAGGCCAACCCCCACAGCTCTCTGTGTTCACATATAACTCTACCACCCCCATCCCCTACCCAAACATCTTTGAATGATTATACCAGAACTTTGCATGCCTCCGGAATCTCTTCTGACTGGCTACTCCCTAACTCTCCTGTTTGAAGTGATGCTCTGGTTTCTGAACTTCAGCAGATAATGGCAGGCAAGAGCAAAGGGGGCTGTCAGAAAGGACGTTTACCAGCATTCAGCTAAAAAGAAGCATGTAGATCAAAGGGGGCCATATAGGACAACTGTGGTGGAAAACATGTGGATCACTATGAAGATTCCTGCACACTGTTCTAGGATAAAATATTAAATAACACCATGACATCACTACCTAACCATGTACTTTCATTGGCCATTCTATTACCAATAAATACTTTTATAAGCATCTGGATGGCATTTGCACCCATTTAAACAAAACATGCATCTCAGAGGTCTAAATAACAATGAACTGTTAATGTGTACTTTTAACTATTATTAGAATACAACCATTAACTCCCGGTTATCCTCAAGTATGCTTACCTGAAACAATCTACCCACTGAGACCATTAAGATCATGTATAAAGACTTGACCTGGCCCCTAAATTTTACAAAACAGTGATACAATAGGGTAAGAAAATTAGAATACATTGGACAACTAGAGGTAATAAAGTACAAAGGAAGCAAAGCAATATAATATTGGGAGAGATTATGAGACATGTTGTATATAATCACCCACTCCGGATGCTAAATATTTTCTAAAAGTGAATTCTAATCTAATTATAGGTTTATTCTATAAAACACATATGTGATAGGCAGTATTTAAAATGGACAATAAATGGGTCAAAATGGTGACAAAGATTTTACTAAGAATATCTTACTTTCATATAGTTTACAGTTTATAAAGTTCCTTTAATATATGTAATTAATGAAGATGACTATACTCAATTTCTTTTTCATCATTGAAATGAGCATGAATTACTACTAAGCCACTGCTTTCCTACCTTCAAAGTCATGTTATTTGCAATACATGAGGATTTTTACCACGCAAAAATTAATATGCATAATTACAAAAGGACAGAATATTATATTAACTCTAAGATAGTCCACCCGGGGTTATGACTTTAGTAAGTAGGTTAATCAGTGGCTGATTAAACTCATGAATGAGTTTAAAGCCTTATTGATACTATAAAAATTACTTTGAGTAGCCAATACCTCTAAAGGAGTACCTTTTTAATTCCTGAAGGAAACTTGGAAATTTCATTTAATTTCTGACTTGTTTTCCATGATTCTTGTATTTTGCAATTAACTTGGCACTGGGTGGCAATAAAACCACGTCAAATTTTCTCCTTAAATACGCAAAATTTGGCACTATAAATTAAAAGTTATAGGCTGGATACCACATTAGGAGCAAATATATTGTACAGTATCATTTGGTTTTCTTAAAATACCAGCTCATATAGAAGCTTCGGGATGTTTACAACATAATTGGGTAACATAACCTTATTCCCTTAAGGGCTGAAATTTCAAAAAGAAAAAAATGGGAAAAAGAAAACATCGAAAATCCTTGACCTAAATTTGGAAAATATTGTTCACAAAATATAGATTACACATGTTCTGAAAACTTCATTGCATACATGTTTGATGTTAGAAAACTGTCTGGTAAGAAAATATGCATGGATATTGTTCCTGAAAAGGTATGGGAGAATTTTCTGTATAAAAGTTTTAAATTGCAACAATAACAATATCTAAAAAGTAACCTAGACAGACTCTTATTTCTGATTCTTTCACTTAAAATAAAATTTTACATTTTATATTTGAGATTATACATTCTACAAGAATAGGATAACTCCAAATTCAAAATTCTATAAGTTTCCTATCCTTCTTGGTTTGTATTTATTTATCTTTTATTTAATGCTATTCTCTTTAAAATCTAAATCTGGATAAAAACAGTCAATCTCGGCAAGAATATTATTATTTTTTGGCTGCTTTCCAGTTCATATCCTGTGGTCAATGAAGTTCTGACTCTAAATGGAATCGGAAAAGGAACACCCTTTGAAACTGCAAAGCAGAAACCTTTAGAACATATGGAGTGAGACTGTAGTAAATCACCTGTAATCTCACTTTGACACGGCTACTCTTTTATTGAAAACTTGTTTGGCAAAGAGTTTGATTACACTTTGCATTGAGTATAGTCTGACATGCATTATCTCTGTAAGACGCCCTGCCTTGCTAGATAAGATATGCTGTATATTCTTTCAGGGATGTCTATTTCCTATAAACAAGCATAATTAGTTTATCCCCTGATATAAAAGTCTAAGAAATTACCCTTGAGAGTTTATCAATTTTTTAAATACATATAGGTGAAATGTTAAAATTCTCGAATAGCAAATTCACTTTTAGTACTGTTTTATTTAACTTGGAATGAATGAAAGAATAGTCAATTAGAATTAATAAAAAGTTATGGTCTATTTTTTACTATATATTACTTTTCAAGTAACATGCATTTAATAATTCTTTTTAGACGAAGAAGGAATTATGTAGTAGGAGTCAAGAGGAATTACTTTCATAAGTACGATTTGTTCATATTCTTCTAACATGTTTTTAAAAGTATGTTTATTGTATATCATACATCCCACAATTTTTTTTTAGAAAACTATCTTATAAAAAATAATGTAATATTAAAAATCAGCCCAACTAGTGTTACAATCATCATAATTCAAATTAGTGGAAGGTAGTTTAATAAAGAGTAATGACATAATAGTGATCCTATGAATGTTAATTCCCTAAGAGTAAAATTGTTATGATGTACAGAATCTCTACCCTTATAACATACAGTCCATGTTACAAAAAAAAATCAATAAACTCCTTCAAGACATTTAGGACAGATATTTATTTAGGTCTATTTAGACCTAACATATAATACATATTTAGCCACTGAATCATAGCAAAAAGCTTTCTTGAGAGCAGTTGTATAAAAATGAAAGAATTTTGATGAAACATTTTCCCATCAGAGAATGCAAAGCAATTAAAACTATTAATATTAACCATAAACAAAATTAAAAGACACATGACAAACTTAAGCAATATTTGTAACATAAAATTAAAATAGTTATTATATACATTGATCTTATTTGTTAATAATAAAAATATTAGCAAATCAATTAAAAAATTGGGAAGGCCCATTTTGGTGGCTCACACTTGCAATCCCAGCACTTTGGGAGGACAAGCGGGGGAGGATTACTTGAAGCCAGGAGTTTAAGACTATCCTAGGCAAGAAAGCCAGACCCTGTCTGTATAAAAAATAAAAAAATTAACCAGTCATGGTGGTGCACACCTGTAGTCCTAGCTAACCAGGAGGCTGAGGCAGGAGGATTGCTTGAGCCTAGGTATTAAGGCTCCAGTGAGCTATGACTGTACCACTGAACTTTAGCCTGGGCAACAGAGCAAGATCCTGTCTCAAAAAAAAAAAAAAGGAAGGAAGGAAGGAAGGAAGGAAAGACTGGCAAGAGACATGAATGATCTGTAACAGAATATGGATAATAAACACATGAAAAAATGTTCAACCTCACCAATATTCATGGAAATGCAAATAAAAAGAAATAATGAACCACCGCATATTTAGAAGAACAATAATATCCAGTGTTGTTAAAAATTAAATGCTAGCTGGAAATAAAAACTTACGTTTTCTTAGAAGATATTTTGGCCAAAACAAAAACACAAGTGTTTATTATCTTTTGACGTAGCTATCCTACTTTTAAGAATTTAAACTAAAGAAAAATTCAGAGATGTGGGGAGGCATTTACAAATATGATATCTCACATTATTTTCATTTGCATACATATATTTTTATGTGATAAATGGGAAAAAATCTAAACACACAATTTAACAATATTTAAATTATGGTACATCCATGTAATAGAATATTATACAATTAAAAATAATTTTTGAAGAACGTTCAGTGACATGAGAGTATAATTATGATATATTACTAAAGCAATATGTAAATATTACATATACCATGTAATCTCAATATATTATTTTTTAAGTATGTAGAGAGAAGTCTACCAAAGTGTTAAATAGTTATCTCTAAGTTTGGGATAATGGAAAGTTATTTTCATTTTTATACAGTTCTGTACTTCCTCAATTTTCTATAATAAATTTGTAGTATTATTAAGAACTTTTTTAGAGAGAAAATCTTGACAAATCAAGAGAAAAGAGTAAAAAATATATATATTTCTTAAATGTTTTTCTTAAAACACTTAAACCACTTACCTGTGGTATACAATCAGTGTATGCAAACATTGATTTAAAGCGGTCATCCATGCTTATGTGGTAAAGAACACACATTGCTATTTGTTTGTAGTTGTCATTGCCTAGGAATAAAACATCATGGTGATAATGCTATAAATACATATTTTTATATAGCACACTCACGTTAATGTACTACAACTTAAACTACTGAATAAAATCTTTATATAAACTTAATCTGAAAAATATTTTGAGCTATTTCAAATCCAAAGTTTAGAGCAAGTATATTCACGTTATATGTGAAACATCATTAATTTCCAAGACAGAATGTCTATTTTCCAAGGTATAGTTTTGAAAAATAAAATTAACCCTAAGAATTAATTATTTTCATGAGTCCAATATAAAAACAATTGGGTCATTAGCCTTCCCATCTTTACTGTTTTATCAAAATATGTGATTAATACAGTTCATTGACAGTGGTGATGTATTAGAAATAGTAAATAAAAAGGCATCTTTCTACGAATCAGAAACTGAAAATATCATCCAAATGATGAAAGAAGTAAAGTAGTAGTTATAACAAAAAAATGACATATATGACTATAAAATGCTATAGGCTACAACATAACCGAAATATAGTATGAAGAATGTCTCAGAATTTCTAAGGTAAGATTATTCTGGTTTTATATGCTTTGAAACTGAAAAAAAGTGAATACATATCAAGACTTGAAAAACAAAATGGGACTTTAATATATCATTTAATCCTACCTGCTTTCAGACAGAACGTATTTTAAGGACCTACTTATGATCTCAAAGTCAGTGATAAAACTAGAGCCAGAAAAGTTGCTTAGCAAAAAATTTTATCCAAAAAACAATATCCTTTTTGAAAATTCTGGGCCATGAGAAATCCTGAAGATATTCCCAAGGTACTTAGAAATTCTTTAGAGGAAATAAACTGGCATTTTCTTTTCTTTTCCTTTTTTAGAGACAGAGTCTCACTCTGTCACCCAGGCTAGAGTGCAGTGGCACAATCTTGGCTCACTGCAATCTCCGCCTCCCAGGCTAAAGGGATTCTCCTGCCTCAGCCTCTTGAGTAGCTGGGATTCAGGCACCCACCACACCTGGCTAATTTTTTTTGTATTTTTAGTAGAGACAGGGTTTCACCACATTGGCCAGGCTGGCCTCGAACTCCTGACCTCATGATCCGCCCACCTCGGCCTCCCTAAGTGCTGGGATTACAGGCGTGAGCCACCGCGCCTGGCCCTAAACTGGTATTTTCACAAGGCCTAGCGTAGAACATGGAAGTTGTTCAGTAAGTATCTGCTGAATGATTCTGTTTTTAATATTTAAAGATAAAAGCTGAAGAAATAAACTCATTTAATCAAATATAGAAATTACTAGCTCTAAAAGGGGTTCAGAATTTGAGACAGATAAGATTTGAGACAGAAGTATTAGTTTCAAGAGGTCTTTTAAGGATCGTGCCTGTAATCCCAGCACTTTGGGAGGCTGAGGCAGGCAGTTCGCTTGAGGTCAGGAGTTCAAGGCCAGCCTGGCCAACATGGAAACCCTGTCCCTACTAAAAATATAAAAATTAGCTGGATGTGGTGGTGTGCGCCTGTAATCCCAGGTACTAGGAAGGCTGAGGCAGGAAAATTGCTTGTACCCAGGAGGTGGAGGTTGCAGTGAGCCCAGATCGTGCCACTGCATGTCAGCCTGGGCAACAGAGCAAGACTCTGTCTCAAAAAAAAAGTAAGCAAAAAATATAGTGATCCTCTATCTCCCAAATTTACTTTGAACTTCTTTACCATTTGATATGTTTATCTAACATATAACCTCCATGAAAGCAAGGATTTTATTCACTGCATTATCCCCAGATGCAAGAATAGTACCTAGCACAGAGTAGGTATTTAATAATTGTTGATTGGCTAATAATAATCATTTATTAAACATTTACTACATATCAAGAGCCATGCTAAACAGACTGCATGGCATTGAATCTCAAAACAATCTGTCAAATAGGTCTTATAATCCCTATGTTTCAGATGAGAAATCTACAGTTTAGAGATAAATACATACTTGCCACATAGCCTTGTAAGTGGTTGAGCGGGGATTTAAACACAGGTCTCTCTGATTCCCAAATCTTTACCAGGTTATGTTACAATACTACTCTCAAACATTTTTCTTCCTCATTTGATGCCTTTGGTATTCAACATTTTTACATCACAAGGTAAAACTGTTTTCTAAGTAAGATATTGTCAGGTATAAAAGACTGATAAACACTGATATATGAGGGAATTAAGCATGTTTTAAAAATATACTGCTTTTTAAATCCAGGCTTTTAGATTTTTCATCTTGCAAAATTGTTTGTCTAAAGCCTATTTCCTATTGCTTACAATAGCAGTAAGAACAACTCCTTGGGATAGGATAAAAACAATATATGTTTTTCAGATGAACGGACACTAGTAAGCATTTTCACCTTAAATAAAATCTATAAATTCACTAATTCAACTACTTGGAATACAACATATACAGGAAATACATTTTATTTATGTGAAATAATATTTATTTAGTTCATCCATTTTTAATTTTTCCCTATGGCATTATTTATAGAAAAATTAAATTTATAGAAAATTTACAGACTAGAGAGTCAAATCATTTAAGGTTAATTTCACATTTCTTCTATTGTTTGAAGAGCTTTACTATAAAATTTATAAAGGAGAAGCTGAATTAGAGTCAGAGATAGGCTCTAAGGATAATGACTATCGACTAAAGTTAAAATAAAGCTAAGATAAAGTAATGTGGTAGAAAATAATATTTAAAGTCTTTGTTTAGGGGTAAGAATTTTATTTGGAGGGCAGTAGGTAAAAATTGTGAAATCGCTCCAAGTAAGAGAAAAGTGCAGACAAATAAATGCTCTCAACCCCAACAATTCTGTCCTTGAGTTTGGAGCAATCTAAATATGTAAGTTTTATCAATTTAAATGTTAGATTTTAACAGACTACATTTTTATACTGTTGAAGGCACCAATTTATACTTATTCTAGTATAAAGCACATTTGCCATACTAAAACTTAACGTTTAAACAGGTTCTCATGATACGTAGGTTAAACATGAAAGATTCCAACTTTATTCCCCAAGGAGGTAGGAATCCCTTAGTCTTAGTCAGACTGTATTTTACATTATTTTTTTCCCCTGGAAATTGAGATATTTGAAAATCTTTTCAAACAGAGTTTTAAAGCAAACTCTTATATTCTGAAGGAAAGTTTCTCTTTCCCTGTAATTCTGTTTTCTATAAGTCCTAGTCCTACTTAATTTTTACAAAATATTTGAAGATATTTTCTCTAGTAACGGATTCACTGAAAACTAGGATTCTAAGTAATACAACTTATTAAATGGTAAAAGAAACAAAGAGAAATCAATAACCAATATAAAAGATTCTTCAACAACAAAGTAAATAATCAAACATTAAAATTCAATGTGAGGCTAGGAATGAAACAGGAAGCTATTCTATACTCTAGGAGAATCTGTCTGCTGTTCATGTCAATGAAAAAATTCTAAAAAGCAATGTCCTGAGGTGGCACTTCAGGTAAAGTGAGAGGAAGGAAAGACTCACCTTTAAAACACATGTACTACATTAAAAGAATAAGAAATTCCTGAACATTGGGAGAAGCTAAAAAAATTAAAATAAAAGAATAACAAGGGAAATTCTCTAATTAATTTTATATACATATATGTATACATATAGCTTGTGTGTGTGTGTGTGTGTAGCTTCCAAAGGCAAACTCAGGATAAAGGGTATCTGTTAGAATAGAAAGTACAGAGAAGAGTCTGAAAATTATAATAATTTCTACTGGCAGATGAACAATGTAGATAAAAAGCAGTTCTCAGATATAACAATTTATATTAATTTTATATAGTAAAACTAAATGTCTAATTTCCAAAAGTAGGATGATTCATTTTGCAGCCAGTCCTAATTCTGCTCTTATGTACCTTCTCATTTTCCTTTTCTCTTTACACTTACGGTCAAAGGTGAAAGTTCCTTGCAGTTCTCCCACACCTTCCTACTTCTCTATCTGTGATCCTCTATTAAAAAAACTCTGAATACGTTTCCAATTTCCTATAATATTTATCTAAAATGATCATCATATCCAAAAGTTTGCTGAAAACTAAAGGACTGAAGTTAAGAGAAGCTCTAGGGACACAAGGCTATGGACAACTAATCTTTCTTATACCATAATTCTCTGAGAGAAGGTTAAAGAGAAAGGGTTAAACAAACAATGGTATTGTTCCTATTGCATGTTCAACATAGTTTTTCTCATTTAGATCTTACAGTAATTAAAGGGGTAGGTATTATCTTTGATTCAGAGATGAGGCAATGACATTCACTAAGGCTATGACCCTTTCAAAAGGAAACATAGATATGAATCTGGGATTCAAACCCAGGTCTGACTATAAAGCTCATGCATGTACTTTTAACCAAGCCTTCCAGGAGGGAGCAGAGAGAGTGAAATCAATAATGCCAAATAAATGTAAGTTATCATCATCATTCCTTAGGGCAAAGTACAGGAAGGAGATGCATCTAGAGGGACTCTGTACGATCTGCTGGACCTGGGACTCGTGGGGAAAAGGGTGAGAAGATTGGCAGTGGTGAAGAGAAGAGATGAAATGGAGAAATGCAATCAGATATTTCTCAGAGGACCTGTGCCCAGATATAGCAGGTTCCAATAGATGAAAGAATTTCTTGATGGGGCAAACTGCATTATCTCCCAAGCAGTTTTGAGGACTAGACCTACAGCAGCTTAAGTTCTGAAATTCACTCTCACTAAATTGGACAATAACTGCTATCAAGCTGTGATTTTATGAGAAAATGTGCTAGAAGCTTAAAATGTAGGTAGACTGATAAAAGCAATACTCTAACATTGGTTGACAGCTCAGGCTCTGGAGGCAGACTGCTCGGGTTCAATCTGTGGCTCTTCCACTCATTAGCCATATAGCCTTGTGAATGTTATTTAAATTCTGTGTTTCAGTTTCATCATCTGTAAAAATGGGATAATAACTGTACCTACCTGAAAAGGTTGTTGTGTGAGGATTAGATGAGAGAATCCTGGTAAAGCAATTAGCACTAAGTTTGACGTACAATAAACCAATTCAATAAATACCATTTCTTATTATCATTATTATGTTGACAATAACTTTTTCTGTTTTACCAATACAACAGTACTATCATGTGTTCCTAATATATATGATGCTTTGTGTTTTTCATCCTCAAGACTTGAACTGTAGTTAGAAGTAAAGTAAGTTGGAGAGGCAGCCGAGATTTCTGAGATAAGCTAGACACAGTTCAGAGGTATACTCTGAGCCTATGGCTGAGCCACTTACCTTTCTACCTAGTCGTTTTCCTATAAAGCTCTGCTGTTTGGCCGGACACAGTGGCTCATGCCTGTAATCTTAGCACTTTGGGAGGCCGAGGCGTGTGGATCACCTGAGGTCAGGAGTTCAAGACCAGCCTGGCCGACATGACGAAACCCTGTCTCTACTAAAATATAAAAATTAGCCAGGCATGATGGCAGGTGCCTGTAATCCCAGCTACTCAGGAAGCTGAGATGTGAGAATCGCTTGAATCTGGGAGATGGTGGTTGCAGTGAGCTGAGATCGTACCACTCCACTCCAGCCTGGGCGGCTGAGTGAGACGTCTCAAAAAAAAAAAAAAAAAAAAAAAAGGAAAAAAGAAAAAAAACCTCTGCTGTTCATAAAATTTAGGCTTAGGAGAATCATCTTATATCTGAGGCTCTACTCAGTGACCCATATGTAATAAGATCCTATGATCATTCTCTCACTCTCATAGAGTTATAAATCCCTTAATGGAAAAAAAAAAAAAAACTTTAGTAAAGAAAATGATCCCCACTCAATCCCCCCCCACCCCAAAACACACATTGCGAAATCTCTTATCCTTTCAGGTTTCCTTCTTTTAACGGAACTTACTTTCACTCCTAAAGTGGGGAACAGTCATGGAGGTGATGGACTATCAAGCAGATGAAAGAACAGACAGAAGTCTGAGGACACTGAAGAGAAACCTCACAATTAAGCTGCCCTGTTTCATTTACCTTTAAACAGCATGTCCCAGGCAAATAAAACCTATATGAGCAGAGGCGTTTTCCCCATGTTTTTAGCTGAACACAATTGAACAAAAGAAATTGGACTATAACTAGTGCTGCACCAGATATATATATATATATATACACAAACACACACACGCACTTTTTTTTTCTTGAGGAAACAGTGTGAAATGACGTGATGACAGAGCTAAGGGACTATAATATTCTAACCCAAGTTGCTAATGTGTCTTCTGGATTTTATGTGAGTGAAGGTTCCCCTAGAATTTAAACAATTGATTTACAAATAACTATAAATTTAATTTCCCCCCTTTTTGTATTTAGTTAGGGAATGAAAAAGATTAAAAACTGGCATTTGGCCTTTTATTCAGAAAAATACGTAAATATTTTATAAATGGTCTTGTTACCCACATATTATCTTGATGATTCTAGTTATATCCTACAGTTACAAATCACATATTTTCTTTCTCTTCTAAATAATTTCAATATATGAAGACTACAGTATATAAACCATATGTATCTTATTCACTGAATCATAAATAATTACATAAATAATCAACAGTTAATAAAAATGCAGCCTATAACTTCACAGCATCTAGCAGATATCTGACACCTACAACAAAAAAGACAAGGCATTTTAGAACAAAAGTGAGTACGTGGAGTGGGAAGATGTCTGGCAATAACCTGAATTCATCTATTCAAACACAGCTCTGCAAAGAAAGTAAAGGCTCTTTGGCAGCGAACATTTAATATTACGACTTAAAGGCTAATTTGCAGATCACATAGCAATAAACAGCTATTAGAGAGATTAAATGGTCTAAGTAAAATAAAGAGCTTATCTTTTATTGTACACTAATAGTCTTCTTCATTCACTGAAAGAACATCTGAGTTCTTACAAAATAAAGCTCAAGAAAAAAAAAATCTTATATACCCTAAGTGAATTCCTACATGAAATGAGGATTGGAGGGTACGATTTTCTCATAAGAATTCATGACTAGAAGCCATAAACTGTAGCTAACCAGCTATGATTCCTCTACATCCTACAAATGGCAGACATTTCAAAAAGGTTCCTTTAAAACATAAAGACATCAATTATTCCCTAACGGCATCCCAAGTAAAAACAGGCTGCCAACAGTCAGCATGCTGGCACAGCACCAAAGGCTCTGTGAATTTTAAGCAACGGCAGTGAAAAGACTGAGTATCCTGAGAACTAGGTTCTTAATGACTGGAGGTGGATCAGTCAAATCTGTTCAAGTAATAAGGGCAGGGTAGAAAAAAAAATGGCCTAGTCATTATGATTCCTTTGGTATTTATGGTAATAAACATGAATCATGATGAACTCACTGGCTATTAAACGCAGAGGTCATAAGTACTTCGATAGGATTTCCACAGGAATTCACCGTTAATTAGCTGGATCATTATTTGAAAGTGTTACTGAATTATCTTAGCATTTGTGCAGCCATTCCCCCTCAAATTGGTCATTCCCAGCTGAGGGCAGTTAATGCCTTAACAAACTGGTCATTAACTCCAGTAACTGATTTTGTGGGAATTATTGCACTTATAAAGTACATTCAAGAGTTTATAAGAAACACTGCATCTTTTTTTCTTTTTATAGAAATTTACAGCTGTAGTTCAGCTGGAGCACCTGAAGGAGAAAAAACAATCAGCTCTCTGGGCTGCTCTCACAATCGATTTTCTGCCAATTAAAGGGCAAAACACATGCTGATGAGTTTTGAATTTTAAAATGCTTTCAGTTTTTTCATCTCTGAAGTGATTAGTAAAAACACCATTCAATTACTAATTTTGTAAGACACTTGGGATTTTTCATTCACAGTTCAGTCAAGCAGAAATATGAGTTCTGAACACGAGAACTCAAAAGCCAAATTTCCGCTTCTGCAATAGACCCAGCCCAACACTGTGAAAACAAAGTGAGAACACAAGTTATGGGCCACATTATTAGCCAGATTCTCATTCCCTTCTGTACTCTATGTCTTCTTTCAAAGTAGAACACTCCCTTTGATGTCACAGAGGCTCCATGAAAAGATAAGAGAAGTGGGAATATAAGCACACCTACATTAGGATAGAACAGCATTAAGGTGATATATTACCCCTGGAAAGTCTATATGAATACAACATGCTTCAAAATTTGCAGGTGTCTTTACAGTTATTATGGAGTTAGAGCCCCTAAAGTTCTATCAATACAGTGAAAATGACACAGGCGAAAACCACCACTTAAAAGATAATTGCAACAATTATTGAACATGTTAACTACACACTGACATAGACTAAAAACACACTGAAGTTATATCAGAACATCTTTGATAAATGTTTCCATATAATTTTATGCTTAACTTATTAGAGCATATACTGCAGATATGTATTCAGTATAAACAGATAGCCTTAGTTTAAACTTGAATTTGCACAGACCCATGTTTAAGACTGTAACTATATTGGATGATCTCTTTTATAATATATTTGTCTATAGTCAAATTTGAGATGAAGAGATAAAAACCAATAGTTGTTAACCAACAGTTAAGGGGAAAAAATAATTTATAGGTTACAAAGATCAGTATGAAAACATTAAGAAAAACAATAGTTTCTGAGGTACAGTGGTTCATGGATAAGTAATTTTTTATGTCCAATTATTTAATTTAAAAAGTAGGAGAAACTAACATTGCAGATCTACCAGTAAGCTAAACACTCTATTTTTAGAGATATTCACTAAATGAGTACTCTTATATACAACATTTTTGATAGATTTTCATGTTTTAGTATGTACAACTGTACATTTTGCCACGCAGCTTATTTTTCAACGTCTTCAATTATTTCATTATGTCCTCTGTAGACTTTTTATTACATCCATAGAATGCAAGTTATTTGCAATAAGCCCTAAAGAATACACATACTTGTGGTACAAATGATAAGGACCAAAATAAAGCCCTTAAGAATGACTGCTTTCTAGCCTATATGTCCACATCATTGACTTAATCTGTTTTGGCCAAATTTTACCATCTAGAAATGGAGACACCCTAGGCAATATTCACACACACACAGTATTGGAACCAGCTGGTGATAGAAGAATCTTAAGAAAAAAGGCTTCTTGATTTAATTGGGAAAACAGGAGGAAGCATAAATTTTACTGCCATTAATAACTTCAAGCAATCTTGATATGAGTCTACCTCACCCTGACGGCAAGACATGTGCTTTCTGTTAAACTGTTTGCCACTTCTGACCCCTATTGTTTGCTCACTTGATCAGGTAAGAAAATGTAGGTTTATTTATAGGATAAATGAGGCCTATTAAAATTGAGAAACAGTGCAGTAGTCTATGAGGAGTTGCGTTCTGAAACAGATGTGTGAAATTCCATAACAGTTCGGTAATAAACAGACCAACCAAGCCAATTTATTTTTAAAAAAATCTACTTTAAGTTTCTTAAAGAAACTATCATAAAGGCAACCTAGTTTCAAAAGAATGGAAAACACTTCATTTTGCTTGGAAATCATTATTCTGACCATTTCTAAACAGTTTTTAATAAGTCAGAAAAGGCAAAATGTTGCTTTCTTCACAAAATAGTTTCATTTTTTCATTCTTTATGATGCTGTTGGTAAATTAAAAGTTAGATCATATTAATATAAAGTAAATAAGTGAATTTAACATTGTGGAAAAATTTCAAAGGTGTTCAGAAGTTAACTGTGTCAATTTTCTTTTAAAGACATATGACAGAATGGTCAAAGGAAATAACCCTTAGTTCTTATATGATCAAAGTTTAGAGTTCAACAGTATATGCTCTGGTGATCTCCAAAAATAAGGGAAATGAGACTTGTCTAAACCGGAAGAAATCAAACATTTATCACTTAACTCTTGACCTGGTCTGACTCCTTACATGCTGATGAAACCTTTCTACAGCTCTGTAAAATGCCCCGAACTCGTATTACCTAAATGTAATCTAGACAAAAATGAATCAGGTGCCATTCTTACTCTCAAAATCAATTTTGGGTCTACTCACAGAATAGAGAAACATTTATATCAATTTGGAACACCTTAGAAACTCTAACGTGTCTTCCAATGAAGACAATATGGTCTAACATTACTGACTAAAAATTAGACCTTTTGAAATTACTCACATAAAATTGTGAAACAGGCCTGATGTGCTGTTGAATTTAGGAGTCCCAATTTTCCTGTCATAACCAATAACATTAGTTTCTGCACAAGCCAGCCATGGAAATTGGCACAGACTTAAAACTCTTAAAGTTAGAAGAATCAAAATTTACACAGGTAGAACTCGGAATCAAAATTTAAATGATGGCTCAAACCTTCATACTAGTAGCTTTCAGTGCCATACATTTATCACTGACCAGGGTGGCTCTGCTGATTAAAAGATAACTTAAAGAAATATGTCAGAGCTATTAACTTTTTAAATTTGCCTATGTTTATAAATTATATATGAAAATGCTTAACACAAGTACACCAGATGAATATTCATTGACTCAATTTATAGCTATTATAATTATTCTAAGTATAGAAAAGGTTAGCAACATCTATAGGTAACACTACTAATTCCTCAGTTTTTAAGGATGAGAAACATTCTCATCTCTGCTTATAAATGAGCTAAGGAGGTATCCCAAGGCAGGGTAATTTTATGATACTGGGTTCTAATTATATGGACTGCTGAATACATTTAAAGAACAGTTTACTAACCTAGTTAATTAAGACTGTCATTTCATCTATTTGAACAGTGGTTCTCAACCTATCTGTGGTGGTGAGCCAGGTTTTTTATTTCTTTCCCTAACATTTTTATTAAAGTATAATAAAAATGAAATTAAAATATATATAAAATAGAAGATGCAAATTTTTATTATTACATCTAGCAGACAAAATCTTATTCAGTCAAACTGCTATATGTGTCTAAGTGCTTACTTTCAATTTTTGGACTTACTCATTATAGACCAGTAAGAACTAATAACAAATAGACCAAGTATTGCTCTGTGGACCATAGTTTGAGTATCACTGTATTAGAAGATTCCTGCCCTGAATTCACTGATACATGAGAAAGCTATAAAATATAAGTGAAATTAAGGTGCTATTTCAATGTTTAAAACAAACCCTCTATAACAAACCCCCTACACCCAGGTCTAGAAATACTCAAAACTGTGAAGAAAACTGTTTTATGTGTCCCTGATCTCTCATTTGGCAACCATTAGCCCCCTCAAGTCTTTCCCTTCCTTTTCTCCCTCCTTATCATGACTAACATTTGTATACGACTTTCTAGTTATCAAATAAATATATGTTTATTCTCTCATCTGATTATCCGAACAAACCTGTGAGATAGGACCTATTTTATCCCCTAATTTTCTAAATAAGACGAAAGGTTCAGTGAAGATCAACTGACTTGTCTAAAGTCACTCAGGTAATAAAGGGCAAAGGGAAGACTCAAGCTCAGCTCCTTTGATGTTCCTTCCTTTCATGTGTTCCTTTCATCCTTTCATCCATTCATCCCTCTAACCACCCACCAAATATTTATTGAGAACATACAACGTGCTAGACATTGTTCTAGGTATTAGGAGTAAAGAAGTGAAGTAAAGAAGTGCCATGCTAATGGTGCTTCAATATTCTTCATCTGCCTCTTCCTACACGCTGGCTGAGACTGATGGAACTCCATATTGTCATGGAGCTTATGTTGTTGGGGCCTGGAGGGTGGATAGGGGAGGTGGGTGGTGCACAGGTAGTAAACAAAATGATTATATGGAATTTATATTCAATGATGATTAAGTACTATGGGGTAGCAGCTATATTTTGAAGATAGAGCTGACTGGATTCCTAAGAGTTTGGATAAAGCACAGGAGGGAAAGAGAAGGGCTGAGGATAACTCTGCCAATTTTGGTCCAGTTAACTAGAAAGATGAAGT